>NC_139786.1:10000-1459209 GCF_965231275.1 Zosterops lateralis
TCCCTAGGCCGTCGGCACCCAAACTTTGGCGATGAACATCGCCTCGCAGACCGGCCGGGACCGAGGAAAAAAAAACCCAGCCGGGGGGGAAAATTAAAAAAAACCCCCCCAGCTGGGGATTTTTTATTCTAAATTTAAAATGTGTTGAAAAACCTGAAAGGCAAAAGTCACGCACACAAGGTTACAACCAGTCAACACATGCACCTCCTTCATCTTATACACAAACCCACCCTCGCTCTCACCTCAAAGAACCTCCCAACGACCCCCAACCATCGACACGCACTCGCGGCACTCCTCGGGAACGTGGTTCCCGGGAGCCTCGACACAAACCGGCCTGCCTGACGAAAACCCCGGTCCCTAGGCCGTCGGCACCCAAACTTTGGCGATGAACATCGCCTCGCAGACCGGCCGGGACCGAGGAAAAAAAAACCCAGCCGGGGGGGAAAATTAAAAAAAACCCCCCCAGCTGGGGATTTTTTATTCTAAATTTAAAATGTGTTGAAAAACCTGAAAGGCAAAAGTCACGCACACAAGGTTACAACCAGTCAAACCAGTCAGCACACACACAGGCAAACACAAGCAAACACAGACAACTCTCATACACACACAGTCACTCTTCAGCGTACGTGGTAGGTTCCAGGAAACTTGTAGCATCGGCAACCGCAGAGATGCTAATCCTCCTCAGGGACCTGGACGACAACAAGAGGTGGTCAACAAAGGCTTATCTGACAGCAAGTTATCCCCACTCCAGGCCCACATCTCTTATGCCCAAAACCCCACAGAAAAGAGGTGAACTGTGAAGTTTTACAACTGTTCTACCTCACTAAGACTATGTGCCAGGGCAGGGCAGCTCATACATAAGTGGCATAAGATAGCCTGATACAACATAGACACATACAATAGGATACAGCATAGTCACATACAATAGCATACAGCATAAGCCAGCATAGTATGATACAGCATAGTCACATACAATAGGATACAGCATAAGCCAGCATAGTATGATACAATATAGTCACATACAATAGGATACAGCATAAGGCAGCATAGTCACATATAATAGGATACACCATAGTCACATACAATACGATACAGCATAAGCCAGCATAGTATGATACAATACAGTCACATACAATAGGATACAGCATAATCCAGCATAGTCACATACAATACAATACAGCATAAACCAGCATAGTATGATACAGCATAGTCACATACAGTACAATACAACATAAGCCAGCATAGTCACATACAACATATTCAGATACAGTGTAGGCACATACAATATAAACCAACATAGTGAGATGCAATAGACTCAGATACAATATAGGCGCACACAATATAAGCCGACACTGAGAGACGCAATATTGGCGCATTCAACGTTGGCACGTACTATGTGAGCCGAGAGACAGAGAATACAAGTGCTGACTTCAGATGACTCTGGAAGATACTGCATGCACATGAGGGGAATGTAATACCCTCCCTATAAAAGTCCAAGAGAATGGCATCTGAAAAGGCAGCACTACCGAAGCTGAGAATGAAAATGGATGAGAACGCTCGAGTGTCCATGTGCCAGCCTCGAAAAGTCAAAATGTAACGAGGCCGGAATAAGGATGATCCGGGAAAGTATGTGAGGAGAGTACGGCCGACGTGGGCCAGAAGGATGTGGATAAAGCGCCTGGATGTAACAAAGGCCTATCACACAGAAGACGAGGGACACAAACAACACAATGCAGACGCAGACAACACAGCAGACGCGACTTGAAACTGCCAGGCAGCTTCACCTTATGGACCCGAGACTCCTAGCACAAGATGAGCCACAGGCTGATGATGCCAAAGGAAAGAAAGCTTTAAGGCAATAGGACATGATGATGAAACAGAACTCCTTACAAGAACTAGTGCCTAAGTTGTTAATAGGATGCTTGAGAAGCTGGGTAGGCCGAGAGAAGGAAGCGATGACTGCCGGGTGACCGTGGCGATAGCTCTGGACGCGAAGGCGACCTCCTCGGGTGAAAACGTCCACGAGGCTGTTGAGACTTGAATATGGATGACGGCGCAAAACACGCGAGGACGCGGAACTGCCCTGCCCGGCAAAGCCTCCCGTGAAGCCGAGGTGAAACCCTCTCCCGTTACTTCCCACTAGGGCCCTCTCCTCTAAGCTAACTCTGAATTGCCTCCTTTTGCAAAGCTTTTTCCCCTTCACCCAAACACCAGCCCAAACACTTATCTTTCACAAGATGAGCGCACAAAAATCCATCTTCAATGGAAAAGAACACATCCGCTTCAGTGCTGCCATATCCGATCTTGGGCTCCGCACCTCACGGTACCTAAGACAACAAAACAGAAAATGTGACAATTGCCTGACAGAAAACATAATCCCCAGACCTCCACTGCACCGCTACCCCGGCTCACCTCAGTTAACCATTTGACTCCTGAGGCTGCCCGGAGGGTACCTGCAAAAGGAAAAGGTACACATTTAGCGTGCTGTTAGACACCGCTCACCTGAGTCATCCTGCCAAAATGTCAACTCACCTGCTTGCCTCTCTTCCCTGGTATGCGTAGGGCCGCAGCAGCTCCTACAAAGAAACAAAGCAAAAAGCAGACTGAGTTACTGTGAAAACACAACTGCTCCAGGCTGACAGAACTCTGAAACATGTATATCTTAAACTTGTACCCACCAAGCTGCTGGGATCCAGGACTGGAACACCTTGCAAGTGGACCACCTAAAAAAAAAAAAAAAAAAAAAAAAAAAATCATCAACAGTGTATGCTTAGAGTTGCACCAGAAATTGAGACCTAAGCAACAACTGCTTCCATCCACCAGTCAACACTCACCTTGTCTGCTTCACCTGGACTGCCAGTATCCCATGTTACCTCCTAAAAATAAAGGCAAAGAACAATGCTGTAACACAGGCACCATGTACACTGCCACTGCAGAGACAAACAAGGACTGACTTAAACTCACACCCACCTGGGCACTAGCATCCAGAACCAGGACACCTCACACATGAACCAGCTGAAACAAAAAAAACAAGAGGGGATGATTAGAATTGCACCACAAATTGACACCACAGCAATAACAGCTACTCCCATGCACTGCCTCACCTTGCGCTCCTCACATTGACTGGCGACATCACGCTTTACCTCCTAAAAATAAAGAGAAATAGCAGTGCTGAAACATAGCCACCATTTACACCTCCCCTGCAAAGACCAAATAACACTCACCCTCTCAGAGCTATGGACTCCACCAATACAGAGTGCTCCACTTTTAATCCATCTGACTTGATCCATCAGCAACTGAAAGAAAGTTAGGACAAAAGTCAAAGTGCTGCAGGATAACTTGACAGCTCCAGGCATCTTCTGTCAACCTACAGATAGCACCTAGAATCCAATGGACCCTACAACTCAAATTTCAAGTCCCCTACACCCAGCTGTGTGGCAGGGCAGAGCAGCTCCGGGCCAAATACCACCAACACCTGTGACACAAGAGACAACAAAGAGACACAACAGGGACAAAAACTCTGAGCCAGAAGAATGACCATGAGAACTCAGAATGAGATGACCAAGGTAAGAATGAGGGCAAGCTGACCAGGCTCAGAAAGCCCTGCAGGAAGAAGATGAAGCCGACGGGATGACTTGTCCCAAAAATCGCAAAGATGGACGCCCGAGAACACTTCACTTGGAATCTTCTACCTCACATTGCAGTCTTGCAAGACCTGATCCAGCGGAATGGATCGTTGCGGTGCACAGCTGTCGATACAGCTCAGAACAAGACCTGGAAAGGCATCAGTCTGGATGCTTCTGAAGAGAGATACAATCCCCATGCCCACCGGAGCTCTCAAGTAAACAGTCCAATGGTATCGGCACTCGGCCGAGGAAAGGCGGGACCAGAGATGCAAAGAATGATGTCAGGGTTTTTGACACACCCCTTGAAGGGCTAAGGGAAATGACATGAAACACTGAGTGCACAACAAACAAGTGACATGACAACCACTGGGAGTGCTCTGCCCTGCACACCTCAGCATTGACATCAAAAGTGAAACTTTCCCTTTATGCAGCCTAAAGGGCCAGTTCTTGGACAGCCCCATCTCCAAAGCCAAGTCAAAAAGCCCTCTCGGCCAGAAGCCAACCCAGCAGCCTGCTCCCATCCCCTCCGTGGCTCATTAGCCCTCTACTTATCTCTGAGACAGCTGGAGATGCAAAGTCCCATCGAGTGCAAAAGAAGGCTGCTCGTCCCTCTGGGAAATTCCTGCTATCACCAGGCTGCTCTCCCTTAGTCAGCTACAATAAATAAAACAAAACATCACTGCATGCTCTTAGCACCACATTGCCCAAAACCCAACAATTCTGCTACTCACCATCTCCTAAGAACACCCAGGTCCTCAGGGCACACACTTCAGCCAGGTTCAGAAGCTGACACCGAGGTCACAGGGTATACCTGGTTGTAAAAGCAGACAAGGTAATGTGGCATTGCTGAAACTTGAGAGGACCCTCGTTCCTCCTCCCTACCTCCCCAACTCCTCAGCTGTTAGCAAAGCCTACCCGGAAAAGCACCTTCAAATGGAGAAGATCAAGGCTTCATCACAGAGTCCTGTAATGCTTCCAGAGGGCTCACACCCAGGTCCATCCTCTCATTGGTCAGGGGAGTTAAGCACAATGAGAGTGGACTGCCTAAAACACACAATAATAGAGGCTTAGAGTGGCACCAGAAATTGACACCACCGCGATAACAACTGCTCCCATCCACTGGTCACCGCTCACCTCGCCCTCCTCAGATTGACTGGCAACATCCCGCTTTACCTCCTAAAAGAAAAACAAAGAGCAGTGCTGTAACATAGCCACCATTTACACCTCCCCGGCAAAGGCCAACTAACACTCACCCTCTCAGAGCTACGGACTCCACCAATACAGAGAGATCTGTTTTCAATTCATCTGATTTAAGCCATCTGCACCTGAAAGAATGTTAGGACAAAAGTCAAAGTGCTGCAGGATAACTTGACAGCTCCAGGCATCTTCTGTCAATCTACAGATACCACCTAGAATCCAATGGACCCTACAACTCAAATAGTAAATCCCCCAGGCCTTGTTCTATTACCCCTACACCCAGCTGTGCAGCAGGGCAGAGCAGCTCCGGGCCAAATACCAGCAACACCTGTGACACAAGAGACAAACAAACAAAGAGACACAACAGGGACAAAAAACTCTGAGCCAGAAGAATGACCATGAGAACTCAGAATGAGATGACCGAGGTAAGAACGATGGCAAGCTGATCAGGCTCAGAGAGCCCTGTAGGAATAAGATGAAGACAACAGGATGACTTATCCGAAGGACTGGAAAGATGGATGCCTGACAGTGCTCTGGTCAAAATCCTCTACCAAGCTCTGCAGTCTTGCAAGACCTAATCCGCCGGAATGGATCGTTGCGGTGCACAGCTGTTGATACAGCTCAGAACAACACCTGGAAAGGCATCAGTCTGGATGCTTCTGAAGAGAGATACAATCCCCATGCCCACCTGAGCTCTCAAGTAAACTGTTTAATGGCATCGGCAACTGGCCGAGGAAAGGAGGGACCGAAGATGCTCAGAATGATGTCAGGGTTTTTGACACACCCCTTGAAGGGCTAAGGGAAATGACATGAAACACTGAGTGCACAACAAACAAGTGACGACAACCACCGGGACTGCTCTGCCCTGCACACCTCAGCATTGACATCAAAACTGAGACTTCCCCTTTATGCAGCCTAAGGGGCCACTTCTTGGACAGCCTCGTCTCCCAAGCTGACTCAAAAATCCCTCTCGGCCAGAAGCCAACCCAGCACCCTGCGTCCATCCCCTCTGTGGCTCATTAGCCCGCTACTTATCTCTCAGACAGCTGGAGATACTAAGTCCCATCCACCGCAAAGGAAGGCTGCTTCTCCCTCTGGGAAATTCCTGCTATCACCAGGCTGCTCTCCCTTAGTCAGCTGCAAGGTAACTTGACAACTCCAGGAATCTTCTGCCAATCAGACAAAACCAAACATCACTGCATGATCTTATGAGCAAAACCCAACAATTTCTTTCTCAAAACCCAACAATTCTGCTACTCACTGTCTCCTAAGAACATCCAGGTCCTCAGACCACACACTTCAGCCAGGTTCAGAGGCCAACACCAAGGTCACAGGGTATACCTGGGTTTAAAAGCAGACAAGGTAATGTGGCATTGCTGAAACTTGAGAGGACCCTCGTTCCTCCTCCCTACCTCCCCAACTCCTCAGCTGTTAGCAAAGCCTACCCGGAAAAGCACCTTCAAATGGAGAAGATCAAGGCTTCATCACAGAGTCCTGTAATGCTTCCAGAGGGCTCACACCCAGGTCCATCCTCTCATTGGTCAGGGGAGTTAAGCACAATGAGAGTGGACTGCCTAAAACACACAATAATAGAGGCTTAGAGTGGCACCAGAAATTGACACCACCGCAATAATAACTGCTCCCATCCACTGGTCACCGCTCACCTGGCCCTCCTCAGATTGACTGGCAACATCCTGCTTTACCTCCTAAAAACAAAAACAAAGACCAGTGCTGTAACATAGCCACCATTTACACCTCCCCTGCAAAGGCCAACTAACACTCACCCTCTCAGAGCTACGGACTCCACCAATACAGAGAGATCTGTTTTCAATTCATCTGATTTAAGCCATCTCCACCTGAAAGAAAGTTAGGACAAAAGTCAAAGTGCTGCAGGATAACTTGACAGCTCCAGGCATCTTCTGTCAATCTACAGATAGCACCTAGAATCCAATGGACCCTACAATTCAAATTTCAAGTCCCCAGGCCTTGTTCTACTACTCCTACACCCAGCTGTGTGGCAGGGCAGAGCAGCTCCGGGCCAAATACCACCAACACCTGTGACACAAGAGACAACAAACAAGGAGACACAACAGGGACAAAAATCTCTGAGCCAGAAGAATGACCATGAGAACTCAGAATGAGACGACCGATGTAAAGACTAATGGAGAGCTGACCAGGCTCAGAAAGCCCTGCAGGAAGAAGATGAAGCCGACGGGATGACTTGTCCCAAAAATCGCAAAGATGGACGCCCGAGAACACTCCAGTTGGAATCTTCTACCACACTTTGCAGTCTTGCAAAACAAAATCAGCCAGAAGGGATCGTTGCGGTGCACGGCTGTTGATACAGCTCAGAACAAGACCTGGAATGGTACCAGCCTAGATGCTTCTGAAGAGAGATACAATTCCCATGCCCACCGGAGCTCTCAAGTAAACTGTTCAGTGGCATGGGCACTTGCCCAAGGAAAGGAGGGACCAGAGATGCAAAGAATGATGTCAGGGTTTTTGACACACCCCTTGAAGGGCTAAGGGAAATGACATGAAACACTGAGTGCACAACAAACAAGTGACACGACAACCACCGGGAGTGCTCTGCCCTGCACACCTCAGCATTGACATTAAAAGTGAAACTTTCCCTTTATGCAGCCTAAAGGGCCAGTTCTTGGACAGCCCCATCTCCAAAGCCAAGTCAAAAAGCCCTCTCGGCCAGAAGCCAACCCAGCAGCCTGCTCCCATCCCCTCCGTGGCTCATTAGCCCTCTACTTATCTCTGAGACAGCTGGAGATGCAAAGTCCCATCCGGTGCAAAAGAAGGCTGCTTCTCCCTCTGGGAAATTCCTGCTATCACCATGCTGCTCTCCCTTAGTCAGCTACAATAAATAAAACAAAACATCACTGCATGCTCTTAGCACCACATTGCACAAAACCCAACAATTCTGCTACTCACCATCTCCTAAGAACACCCAGGTCCTCAGGGCACACACTTCAGCCAGGTTCAGAAGCTGACACCGAGGTCACAGGGTATACCTGGTTGTAAAAGCAGACAAGGTAATGTGGCATTGCTGAAACTTGAGAAGACCCTCGTTCCTCCTCCCTACCTCCCCAACTCCTCAGCTGTTAGCAAAGCCTACCCGGAAAAGCACCTTCAAATGGAGAAGATCAAGGCTTCAGCACAGCATCCTGTATTGCTTCCAGAGGGCTCACACCCAGGCCCATCCTCTCATTGGTCAGGGGAGTTAAGCACAATGAGAGTGGACTGCCTAAAACACACAATAATAGAGGCTTAGAGTGGCACCAGAAATTGACACCACGGCGATAACAACTGCTCCCATCCACTGGTCACCGCTCACCTCGCCCTCCTCAGATTGACTGGCAACATCCTGCTTTACCTCCTAAAAACAAAAACAAAGACCAGTGCTGTAACATAGCCATCATTTACACCTCCTCTGCAAACACCAACTAAGACTCACCCTCTCAGAGCTATGGACTCCACCAATACAGAGAGATCTGTTTTCAATTCATCTGATTTAAGCCATCTGCACCTGAAAGAAAGTTAGGACGAAACTCAAAGTGCTGCAGGATAACTTGACAGCTCCAGGCATCTTCTGTCAATCTACAGATACCACCTAGAATCCAATGGACCCTACAACTCAAATTTCAAGTCCCCAGGCCTTGTCCTATTACCCCTACACCCAGCTGTGCAGCAGGGCAGAGCAGCTCAGGGCCAAATACCACCAACACCTGTGACACAAGAGACAACAAACAAGGAGACACAACAGGGACAAAAAACTCTGAGCCAGAAGAATGACCATGAGAACTCAGAATGAGATGACCGAGGTAAGAACCATGGCAAGCTGACCAGGCTCAGAAAGCCCTGCAGGAAGAAGATGAAGCCGACGGGATGACTTGTCCCAAAAATCGCAAAGATGGACGCCCGAGAACACTCCAGTTGCAATCTTCTACCTCACTTTGCAGTCTTGCAAGACCTAATCCGCCGGAATGGATCGTTGCGGTGCATGGCTCTCGATACAGCTCAGAACAACACCTGGAAAGGCATCGGTCTGGATGCTTCTGAAGAGATACAATCCCCATGCCCACCTGAGCTCTCAAGTAAACTGTTCAATGGTATCGGCACTTGGTCAAGAAAAGGAGGGACCGAAGATGCTCAGAATGATGTCAGGGTTTTTGACGCACCCCTTGAAGGGCTAAGGGAAATGACATGAAACACTGGGTGCACAACAAACAAGTGACATGACAACCACCAGGACTGCTCTGCCCTGGACACCTCAGCATTGACATCAAAAGTGAGACTTTCCCTTTATGCAGCCTAAAGGGGCCACTTCTTGGACAGCCCCGTCTCCAAAGCCCACTCAAAAACCCCTCTTGGCCAGAAGCCAACTCAGCACCCTGCTCCCATCCCCTCTGTGGCTCATTAGCCCACTACTTATCTCTTGGACAGCTGGAGATGCAAACTCCCATCCAGTGCAAAAGAAGGCTGCTTCTCCCTCTGGGAAATTCCTGCTATCACCAGGCTGCTCTCCCTTAGTCAGCTACAATAAATAAAACCAAACATCAGTGCGTGCTCTTAGCAGCACATTGCCCAAAACCCAACAATTCTGCCACTCACCATCTCCTAAGAACAGCCAGGTCCTCAGGCCACACACTTCAGCTGAGTTCAGAGGCTGACACCAAGGTCACAAGGTATACCTGGGTTTAAGAGCAGACAAGGTAATGTGGCATTGCTGAAACTTGAGAGGACCCTCGCTCCTCCTCCCTACCTCCCCGACTCACCCCAATGCCTTGGCTGTTACCAAAGTCTACCCAAATGACACCTTCAAAAGGGAAAGAATAAGGCTTCTTCAGACAGTCCCTGAACGCTTTCAGAGGGGTCATGAGAGAAGCCAACTGGGTCTGTTGGCCGGTTGATGAGGGGGGTCTCAGTGTAATAGGATTGGACCACCTAAGACACACAAATGACAATAAATTGTTAGACTTACACCACAATGTGGTCCTATCATTATATCTCCAGGCTGTGGCCCCTGACTTATCTTTGAGGTGAACCCACTTTGGACCTGAAATGAGTCTGCCTCAGAAGACCCCGCGCTCGCCGGTTAGCCTCAACCGGCTACAAAAAAGAAAGCGAAGATCAATGTACAAATTTAGTGGCATGTGAGCCAAACCCCAGTGAGGTGGCTACTTGCCCTCTGCTAAGTCTGCCTGGGCCCTTGAGTTTGTGGTTTCACCCCACTTTGAAGGTGAGGGCTGTTAGAATGTTTGATACCCAGGTTAGTGAAGGGCAAAATTGCACAGCACTTCTCTGAACATGGTGGATGTGCTGTAAGACACATCAACAAACCTGCTGTTTCTTGTGAAAAAGCCTTGGGGGAGGCCCTCAAGTGAACACCCTTTCTCACTTTGTGCTCTTCAAAATCCCCGAACTGTAATTCCTAACCAGGTACCCAGCTCACAATCCTTGACTTACCTATTAGAAGCCTTGATCACAAACATCACCTTTGACACAAACCCTTTTGTGGTAATGAATCTGCTGAAAGAATCTGAAGTATCATACTTGACACAACCTGGAATTTCAGGAGCTGCACTCCTCCTAAAAAAAAAAAAAAAAAACAAACCCAGAAATTACAAAAGCACCTTACCACCCCTGAACACACAACCCAAACTCCTAAACTTAAATACTCCCTGTATTCAATGGTGTCTTCTTCATGGAGTCTTCAAAGCCTCCCTTACTTGCAGGTGCCCAAAAGCACCTACTGAAAAGAAGCTGAGACAAACTGAAAGAGCCCCTTCACTGAAAAGAGAAGAGAGCTCTTATCCCAGCTGATCCCCAGGAGGGAATGAAGCCCTTAGCAAAAGCTGGGGTTTATATACCCCTGTTGGGGGGGCCGCCTCCCTTTCCCACAAGTCCCTGAGAAAAGGGAGGAGACAAATCCCACCGGGTATAAAAGCCTTGGGAAAGGCTGTTGTTGTTTGGCTCCTCTGACTTAAATTCCAGGTGAGTAAAGGGCCCCATGTAGTGATAAACTCTTCAGAGAAATAATAGTGCTTTCTTTTTTGCTGGAACAACTTTGAGCAAAAGGGCAGAAAATGGGTGAAAAAGAAAGCTTTGTGTTTTGGTAAGGTAGCTAGATAAATTGGATAACTTGTTGCTGACTTGTGTTATTATTCCTAAGTGATTACTAAGTGGTACTCCACATGTGACTAAATAGGAGAGAGAAGATTAATGCTGATAAGAATGGTATAAATCTCATTAGGACTTTTAATTAGGGTCCCCTTAGTTGTATCTACATTATAGAAAAAAATAAGAAATAATAACAGACTCCCAGGCAGCATTATGTGCCGGACTCGCTCCCATCTGAGATATTTGGGACCGGGCTGTGGGTAAAAGTGCCCTGAAATGCTGTTTTAAAATGCTGAAAAGGGACACCTTCCTCTAACTGAACCCATTAAACTGAGGAAATGGGGGAGATGCCCCCCTTAAACTGACACAATGGGCGATAAAAGGCTTCTCCCCTTTGCTTTAGTCCCCTAAAATATTGGCAAAAGAGGAGTTTTCCTGTGGGAAGATAACTAGGAGTAATGCTAAAGGCAATCCTAGCTCTGCTACACTGCAGCTGTGTTAATTATCAAAGAGTGGGAACAGTCTAGCCCTCCCAGTTATGGGTGTGATAGAGAGTGAGTTAGCTGGGAGGGGGGTCAGTTGGAGTCTGCTAGCCGTGCTGTGTGGAGGAGAGGACGGGAGGTCTGTCGAGGGAAAAATGACATAAGCTACAGTACTAGGGACAGAAGGGGATAGGCAGGTGTGCTAGGGACAGAAAAGAGTTAGCTGGAGAGCAGAAGTCCCTCTCACCTACTGGTTCCCTGTGCGGGCAGGCAGAGGTAACCCCTTAAAAATGACCCCTGGGGGACCCGGTGCCTTGTAATCCTTGCAAGTCACACCTGGAAGTGCTTGAACTTGGATGGCTGGGGAGAGGTAAAGAAAAGTCCTGGAGGTCATTGGCTTCGCTGCACAGCCTGGTGTCTGCCTCTGAAGCTTGAGGGCTCTGGGGTGTCCACACCATGGAAAACAGCTGTCCCTTGGGTCCAGGGGTGATTTAGAAAGATTTGGGAAGGACATGCAGTTGCTGGGATAATTTCAGTGGTTTTAGGACCAGGTCTGGGATGCTTAAGCTTTTTAGGAGCTGGTGGAAATAGTTTAGGTGTTCTGAATCAGGCCGGTCAGGATTTAAAGAAGGTGACTGTGGATTTGGGGGCTTCTAGAGGCCCCTGAAAAGTTTGTAGGACCTCCTAAGTCCTCCTAGGCCCTGGAATACCACTCAGAAACCTCTGATGGCCTGCTAGAGGGACCTGATGACATCTATGGTATCCCTGGAGGTCATGAGGTCCCTGAAACTTTGCCAAGACTTAATGGAGCACCAAATGTTCTGGTCTGCTGGGATAGGGATGATTCTGAACAGAAAATTACTCCCCTGCCAGGCGCATGAGTTGTAACATAATGTGCCTCGTGGACTCTCCTGATAAATTGATGTTGTGAGCCCCTCGGGGGCTCGGGGATAGAGAGGAAATGAGAATCTGAGGCCACCCGGAGGTGTACTGTGGGGATACAGATAGAGACAGGGTAAAGGCAGTCTTGCCTCTCATATATTGCAGCTATGTTAATTAGTCAAGAGTGAGACCAGCCTTGCCCTCACGGCTATGGGTGCAATAAAAGAGTGACTTACCTGGTAGACGGACAGTTGGAGTCTGCCGGCCGTGCCACGAGGAGGAGGGGACTGGAGGGCACGTGAGGGACGGACGGGGTTAGGTGGCCGTGCTAGGGACGGGAAGGAGCGAGCTGGAACTGCAGAAGGACGAGAGAAGAAAGAGAAAGAGCCAGAGCTGTGTGGATCTGCTCATGGGAGGCTACATAGAAGAGATATGAAAGACTTCTAGATAACAAGGTGCTGATGCCTGAAGCCTTCTGAGGTTTTAAAGAAGCACTCGGGGTGTTGTGGCTGTCTCAACAACGGCGGTGTACCATCTGCCAGTCCCGGTCCGGTAAAAATTGTCTGACATTTGCAATTTTGATAAGCACATTCCTGGTTTTCTACAATAGCACCTGAGTAGAAAAGTGGCTGGATTCCACAGGTAGGAAAGATTTCTGATTGGATCTTTATGGGGTTTGAAGTAGCCTTCCGAATACCTAAGGCCAGCGAGAAAGCTGTCCCTAGCAGGCTTCACCTGGGAGAAATCCTCTGATGATCTGAACTTTAAGACGTGTAATCCCAAGGTCAGATCTGGGCTCCTGGCTGTAAACAAGGGCTATTTGGCATATTTAGGAACTTTCCAACCTAGTGTCTAAAGAGCCATTTAGAGGAGGCAACTCTAAGGCCAAAGCAGGCTGGAGCTTGTGTTCTCAGCACCATTCATTTAGAAAAACTCTTGTGATATTTGCAAATTTAAGAGGTGACACCCACTTTCACACCGTGGCTCCCGGATGCGAAGGATAAGTCCTTTCAATGGTAAGGAAATCCACACACCCTGGGGTCTCGAGGTCGCTTCACGTGACGGTCGCAGGAGCCCAAATCCAGCCAGAGACATAGCTCCCAGGAAACTTCTACTATAAGAAATCCTGCAAAATTTGCAGTTTTAGGAGGGGAACCCCACAGGACACACGAGGCTTCTGACTCCAAATGGGAGCTTCTTTCCCCATGATGGAAAAGTCAGCGAGCCGTCCTGGCGAGACCGGTTCGTGGGAAGTGCGTGACGCTCGAGGGCTGGGCAGACCTGACTCCACAGAAGCTTTAATCTGAAAGAACTCATGTAATGTTGGTATTTTTGAAAGGTAGAATTTAGACCCTGGCTGATGCATCAGAGTGATTCTTTTACACAGTAAATAAAGATTTCCATTCCGGTGTCTGTAGGTGACTTTGGAGACAGCCCCTGAACTCCGTGACCGAGCAGAGCCATAGTTGCTGGCAGCTGTCATCCGGGAGGAATTCTGTGACGTGCACAATTCAAGAAATGCAAAAGTTCAACACCTGATACGTAGATGCAAAAGACTGCTGTTTTCCTGAGGTAAGAAATACTTCAAACCTGACATTCGGAAGGAGTTCAAAATATACACCCGGGACTGCCGTGATTCACAAAGAGCTACGTCCTGGCAGATGGTCTCTGTGGTAAAACCTGAAACACTAGAAATTTTAGGAAGCAGAATCCAAACTATGCCACCTGTAAGGAAAAGAGCTAGAATAACTGGCACCTGAATGTTTCACAGTAAGTTGACGAGAGGGCTGAAGGGATGCCAAGGCCACCTACCCCTTAACTTCCTAGAACGGCTGATGTCAGACGAGCACTGCGATTTCACAAGCGGAACTAAAACTGGTTCTGAGTCGGGGGGCAGCAGTACCGCTCTCTGTCCACGAGGGGGCGAAACTGCCGCTGAGGTCGGCCGGGGACTGCGGCAAGCTTTGGGGGCGGGTGGAGAACGGAGACAAAATTTGCCGGAGAGCCTGTTTTATTCCCTTCAGCCTCAGCATCTGTTCTGATGGTTTCAAAGCACTTGATTGGATCATTCCTACACAAAACCAATAGGCATTATTTTCAAAACTATTACCCATCCCTGGTCAGAGTTTCCTACATTCCTGTGTACAATAGAGTGGATAGAGAGAGGGTTTCTTTCCAAAAGAATTTAGAGACAAGCTCCTATTTTTGACAATATCTATAAAAACAAAAATTTAACAGGTTTTAGTATTCTACAACCACCCGTGCCTGTGAATTTTCTGGCAGCTTTGGGATCATCCGGGGGAGGGCACCCAGCATGACCCCTCCTCATTCCTCACTCACCTGCTCCTCCACTGCCAGGTGGCTTCCTCTTGGTCCCAAATGGTGCCCCAAATGACATCAGAGCCCCCAAGTCTCCACCTCCTCCCCCTCAGCTTTTTTTCCTCACCCCCAAAGAAGGCAGAGAATGAGTCAAACTGCCCTGGACAGCAGCACGGTGCTTTATTCCAGCCCTTTCCGAGTGTACATCCCCCCAAAAAGGGACTTTGCTGCAACAAGAAAGGGGAACAGCCCCCAGAAGGGTTGCGGTCCCTCCTTACCCCTGCAGTCACAGGCAAGAGACACAAAGGATTGGCAGCAGAGAAGATTGGGGGGGGGGGGGGGGGGGGGGGGGAATTAAGATCAGGGTGCAGGATGAAACTTTTAAAAAAAAAAAAAAAAAACCAAACAAAAAACCTGAGATGGCCAGCAGAGCATAGAGGGATTTAAAAAGAACAGAAATAGCAAATGGGACACCAGGATCCCAGATTTCCTGTGGGAAAGTGGCACAAGGAGCACCACAGAGCCACAGAGAATAAAAAAAGGAATGGGAGTGAGGCATGGAAAAAGACAGAGAAAAAGACAGAGTGCCAGACACATGGCAAGGACAGATGCATATGGCGACAAAGAGGGAAACAAGGAACCGGAGAGGAAACGACCACGGCAGGTGCTGGTGGGGGGAAGACGGGCAAGGCACAGCGCAGGGATGGAGACGGAGAGGTGTGGCTGAAAGAGGGGAGGCTTATGGAGAGAAGGGTACAATAAGTGCAAAGGACTGGGCGACAGGTGCGGACGGGTACGGGCAAAAGGATGACGAGAGGGACAAAGGAAGAGTCACAGTGAGGGACAAAGGGAAAAGAGGAATGAAAAAGGAAAGACAAAGATGTGGGGAGTGAGGGAGGGAGACAAAAAGCAGGACAGAACAGGGAGAGGGATTGAGCAACATTTATTAAATAAATATTGAGGATTCGTTCCTTACAAGAAAAAGAAGAACAAGACAGAGTGAAAGGAAGTGGGAGGGGGAGCACACAGAACAAGGGAACACAAGACACATCTATACGGGTGTCATCAGCAAAAAGAACCTGGCTGTATTCTTCTGAATTTCCCACTTCTCAGCATAAAGCTGACGTACATCTTGGGTAGCGCTACCTGGCCCTACCGACCAAGGCTTTCCCGGACAGGCACCGATTGTTACCTGGAATGCATCACCGAGGTGTTGCTGTGGAACAAAACGGTAAACTTTAGGAACTCGAAAAACCCTCATCCTCTGAAAACTAAAAAGTCAGAAATAAAAAGCAAGCCTCTCCCTGCTCCAGCTGTAAAACACACACCTGGTTTGTGCAGGTGACCTGGCCTGTGCTGCACAGGTGCTTTGTCCAGGTGTCCCAGGACAAGTGCTGGTCCCTGGAGCGCTGTGGGCTGCCTGGGGGGTGGTACCTGTCAGGAACTCCTCTATTTGTCTTTGGTGGGTGATGTGCTCACAGCTGTGCAGTCCCACAGGGTCAGTGTCAGTCCCTTCCAGCCTGATCAGACAGCGGCTGAATACTTGTCCTAGGTGTCATTTCCAGGAAACCCAGCTCCTGGCACCTCTGGGGTGGGCTAAGGACACCTGTCACTGTGTGCTGGGGGGTCACGGCTAACCTGTGTCCCGCTCAGAGCATCCCCAGCTTTGTACTGTGCTCCAGGGTGCGTGTCCTGCTCCCCTGCAGCCCCTGGGGTACACTCTGAGTGACAGCTGAGTATGAGTGCAGAGAAAAGTCCTCTCAAGTATAAATAAAAGACTCAGAGCAGGCATGCGATAAAGCAGTGACACGTTATTGAGCATCCATGTACTTGTAAAAGTTAAAGTTCTAATTTGGTGAGGATGACTGGGGCGGTAACAGTACAGGCAGCACAGAGGGTGGAGGTTTCCTCCAAGATGGAGTTGTAGGCTTAAAAAAATCTACTCTTTTCTTTAGCTAAAATCCATTAATTTTTTTCTTTTTTAGCAAATAGTTTTACAATTCTCTGAGCAAAAGAGTTTCCATTAAGAGCTGGTACAGTGTTTAGCCTTCCTTAAGGAAGATGCTCAGAGGTTTATCTTATAGACTATCTTTTTTTTCCATTTGATTAAGTGTTATCACTGACAACATGAGCGCATGGAACATGAGGAGGTAATAGTGGCAAAGTACATTATAATTACACCTTTCTTTTAATGTGGTATTAAAGCAGTAGAGTTGGCATTTTGTAGCTTGTTGGGCTTCTGCAATCACCGGTGTGTCAGTGGGAGGGTTTAAAATGACTTAGCTCCTATTTCATTTCATATTTGAATATGAGATTATGCAATGTGGGTACGATACCGTAGGAAGAAAGCTTTACGCGCAGGTCCGATAGGTTTTGGACGAGCGCTGGGCCGTCCTTTAAAGGTTTTGTTCCTGTTCCAAAGTTCTCATCGTCAATTTTCCTACCACAAAATTTGAATTCAAAGACACAGAATACCAGTCAAACCCGCAGATTTTTATGATTTACATAAAGAGCTGATCTGTTTTTACTTACTATTTCTCTCTTTCCCCTTATCAATTCTTTATTTCAGCATACTGTTTATATATTCTACCCCCAGGAATGTATGTCCTCTTTTTACCTCAGACACTCCCCTTCTGGTACCATGTGTACTCACCTCCTTTGGAAAGCTCTTTACTTACTCCTCAGTTATGATGGAAAGTGAGTCACTTGAAGGAGTCTTTTTGCTTTGTAGCTTTTTGGGTCCCTGGTACACCGTCAGGAAGGTGAGCGTGGCTGCCCTGAGCACGCTCTGTTCTCTGCTGAAGAGGAGACCCCACCAGGCTAAACTCAGTTTCCTCTCCACTGTGGGTATGCCGAGCCTTGCCATCCGAGTGGGAAGAGGAAATCCAGTGGCTGAACTACCTTGGAAGGCAAATTGGCTTTAAGTGTGGCTCTGGAAAGTGTCTCTTCCAGCACCCTGCAGAACATCAGTCACTTAGGCTATAGCTTTGCCTTGTCCTCTGGCCCTAAACTCTTACCTTAAAACCTGGACATTATCGCTGGCCCGTGAGCTGTGGCCTGGTGTCTAAGCCTGGCCTAACCCAGTTTCATGGGACTGCATTTCATTTTTTTTACAGAGATTCTGAAAGAAAATTTACACCGCACCGTTCGAGTCAATGCACATGATCTTTGGCTCGTGTCACAGAAACTGCAGGAAAAGCAAAAACTCGGGAATTGAAACAACAATTTTTTGGGGCTTAGAGAATCAAGACGTGATTTCTTTCTAGCCAGGACGTGCAACGGGAATCATTTTATCATTACGTTGCCTGGCTCGTACAGAGAAAGTCATTCCATCACGCAGGATTTTTACTGGCTTTTTCACAGACTGGTGCAGTCAAAATTACCCAGAGAAAAGCATTGGTTCTGTGCTCCTTGGTCCCAAGTTACAGAGTCCTTACTTCTTTGCTATCCTGTAGGTTATTAATCTCTTTGCCTCCCAGGTTCATTAGGTTCTCATCCTTCCTTCTCTTGTTTCTCTTTTCCCAGACCAGGAGTCTCAGACCGTGCCAGGTCTGATGCCTCCTCTGCCACCAGAGGGGCACCTGCGGCTCTCAACTGCCGGGGCTGGTGAGGGGCAAACGCCCACACCTGGCTGGGTGCGGACGTGGCACGGCTCGAATGTGCTCCGGGAGCGCCTCTGGAGCTGACTGAGGGATGGCACCGAACGAGACTCACCAACAGGCACTCGCAGAAACTCTCCCGACGTCTGGATGTTCTGCTTGTCTCTTTCTCAGGGCCCCGAGGAGTTTTGGTTCCTTCTTGTCTGACACTTGCCAGAGACCTGGAGAAGATAAAAAAAGGCACAGTTGTTACCCTTACCTGTGGTCTTCAAAGGCTTTGGCTTCCATGGTGGGTGCAGCCTCCCAAAAACAGCGGCAGACGCTCGGGTTCAGGGGCTCGGTTTGATTGTTTGAGACTCGTCCTGACAGCCCAGGCCAAATCCTAATACCCAGAATTACAGGGAAATATTAATAGAGTTCATACATAGGCCTCTTCCCTGTAACTCAGGATTTGCTCCATCTTTTCTTCCCAATGGCACCTCTCCAGCACAAATCCCAACTCTCGCAGACACAATCCAAACAGAAATCTGCTACGGGTGTTGGATTAGAAAGTAAAAACCTTAGTACATCTGGCTACAAGATTAAAACGCATGCATGCCTTGGTGGTCGTAGGTGGAAAACTTTTCACTGGAAAAAATAGCCATTGGGGTAGCACACCTTCACACACCTTCAGAAAAAGCAGAATGAGCACCGACTCCTAAAACCCCTGCTGAGGAACCCCTTGTGACACCCGATGCCACAGATATCGAAAAACCAGGGAAAAGCCAAGCTTGAAGCAGTAAAAGACAGAGTAATACATGAGCCTGTAAAAAACCTTCATGTTGGGAACAATGAAGGTTTGCAGGTAGAGTTTTACAGATATGAATGCTTAGCAGAAGCTCTCTGAATGTAGAACCTGAAAGCAGAATAGAAATAAAAGCAAGTTTGGATACAGGAGAATAAAAAAAATGTTTAAGTTAGGGATTGCTGAGTTAGTTGTTTCTGAACAAAGGTTAGGATGAGTTGGAAGAAAACATTTATGGTTGAGATCAAAGGATAAGGCATCTACAAAAAATAACATGCTTTTACCAAGTAAAGAGAGAAACCCAGCCGAACAAAACCATGTTTTTACCAAGTAAAAAAAAGTCAAAGAATTTTCCACTGCAAGAAAAGAGAAAAAACAACTTTAAGCTTAAAATGTAACATGCTAACTCAATGTGATTGGATAGTACTAACCATAATACGGTAATAATAGTAGTTGTGATAGGCTATAAATTTAAAGGTATTGTATACAATGCTGATTGGATTTTATGTATTAAGATGCTCAATAAAGAAAACTACATAATGCATTGTAACCGGAGCTAAAGTGGCTTCAGGTTTGCCTATAAGCTGATGCTGACAGCTATAGGCTTGGCTCTCTTACCCACGACCCATGACTGCTGTGACTTCAATCTATGAAATAAACAGCACCTTTAAAGAGCCGCCTGGAGTCCCCTCTCTCTCATTCAGGCTCTGTCCCGGGTTGTAGTGTAGGATGTACACAAGTATTTATTCCATCACCATCTTCATGAGCTGTTGGAACCAGGTGGGGCAGTGTTTTCCCAGGCCCCTCCTTTGCGCTCTTCTGCTCATGGCCCATCAATGCCTTGCCCAGGACTCACAGGGAACTCCCTCCAGGAGCTCTCTCTGTTTAATGGGCCATCAAGGACCCACTTCATGACTCATCATCCCTTGGTGAGATGCTCCACCCAGGGGGAGGAGCTAAGCATTCTCACCTGGATATAATCTGGGATTTGGGACAGTACAAGCAGCCCTGACCCACTGGATTCCCAGAGGAGCAGAGATACCAGACCTTTCTACAGGATCACAGACCACCTCATCTGGACTGTTCCACCATCCTGCTCAGGTTGTATTCTGACTCTGTCAGTGGTCTTTGGTATTATTGCATTTATTTTATTTTACTTTTTTACCTTTCTACCTGTTAAATTGTATTTTTGACTTGGAGGCTCTCACTCACTTTGCTTTCAAACCACAACAGGCTTTTACATCTTCACATTGCAAGAGTGGGAACCAGTCACATGTACATTCCTTGCTTTTTGTGATGACATAAATATGAAGTAAAAACACATTAAACACGAGGCAGTGCTAGGATTTTACAGATCTTTAGTTTGGACGAGAAATGTCTCTTCCTTGACTAACTCCATCCTTAGCACGACCCTTCCTCACCTCCCATTTCCCACCATGCCACTCAGACCTTTGCACCTCAAGCTCTTTCCTCCTGTGATGCAGCAGCACTGCAACATAATGCAGCGGGGCAAACCAGGCACCCTGCTCCGCACCCCTCACCTCTTGGCAAAGAGAGCAGCCACGTCCTGGTTGCTCTGGCTGCTGGGAACAGCTGCAGTACCGCTCTTTGCCCACAGGGTGGCAGCACTGCCGCTCACCTCAGCCCAGGGCTGCTGCACACATTAGGGACAGGCACGGGGGAGAGCTGCAGTACCGCTCTGTGCCCACAGGGTGGCAGCACTGCCGCTCTCCTCTGCCTGGGGCTGAGCTGCAGTACCGCTCTGTGCCCACAGGGTGGCAGCACTGCCGCTCTCCTCTGCCCGGAGCTGAGCTGCAGTACCGCTCTGTGCCCACAGGGTGGCAGCACTGCCGCTCACCTCGGGCCAAGGGGACAGGCAGAGCGGAGGCAAAAAAGGTGGCCAAAAATGCCCTTCCAAACATCCTCTAAAATAAATGTCCCAAAAGACGCCCAGCCACAACGCCAAGAACCCTGCCATCAACCAAACTGAAACCAAAAAAGCCTTTATTTTAGGCTATATTTCAATTTTTTTTATATTTATAATTTTGATATCTATATTTATCATTACAAATTATCTTTTATATTAATATCTCTTTTATATATTATACATAACACGGAATAATTTATTTTATTGATATTTTTCATATATTTTTGTCCTTATTACTTGTATTTTTGTTTGTATTTATTTTTTAATTCCTGTTTGTTTAAATTATATTTTAAACTATATAAATTCATTAACTTAACACATCACAACCACAATTAAGTGGAATTAAATTAGCCTGGTTTTCTAAGGGGAAAAGGTTTAATTTTCATTAGAATAATATTGGCATATTTTCTCTTTCTGTGTTTTCTGGGGGGGGGTTGTTCATGGGGGCTTTTGGTGGGGTTTGTTTGCTTTGTTTTGAATTTCTTTGTAAATACATAAGGACATTCAGAGAGTAACAAAATAAAATGTCTACTTAGTTTTATTGCTACCTCTGAAAAACATTTTGACATCAAGTTATTCCTGGTAATACTGTACGTGGGGAGAATGAGACCTGAAAGGAAAAAAAAAGGCAGCACAGTGTTGACACCTTTCTCCGTTCAGGTTTTATAATTTAGCAGAAAATAGAGGGTTTTTGCTAACTGCACTCTCAATTGTATCCAGACATCCAGTGGACATTGAGGCTATTTTTCAACTTCTTTCTTCCTTACAGCCAAACTTCCACATACTCTGGGTAAGAAAGAGTATGGGAAAAAAAGAAAACAAGAAAAAATAAAATAAAAATAAATAAAATTGAATAAAAGTTAATAAAAAATTAAAATAAATACAAATTAAAAATGCTAAATAAAACATGAAAGTAAAAATATAAATAATGAAATAAAAATCTAAAAGTAATTTAAAATTTAAAAATTAAAAAATAGAAGAAAAAATATAATTTTTTGAAAGAATACAAAACAAACAAAAAACCCCATAAAAACCACAATAAAATAAAAGAGCATAAAAAATACAAAAATAAAAAAAAATAATAAAAAGAAGAAAATAAATAAATGCAGATCTCCCCTCATGCCACTGCCTAACACAGCTCCAGGAGTTTCCTTGATTATGCAGTGATTGGAAAAACAAACCCAGTGCCTCCCAGAAAATAAGGTTTAGTAGACAATTCCCAGTTTTGCTTGGAAACAAATTCTGTTTTATGGGGAAGCTCACTTGGGATGAGCAGCCACATGTGCCAAGGCAGGAAAGAACCACCCCATTGTGTCCAAGGAACAACAACTAGGCCAGTATTTAAGTTTTAATGGGATTTATGTAATTAACAATGCAGTAAATTTAACTTTACAAAGGTATGAATCATGGCAATTAAAACTTAGCAAGTTCTCCTGGGAATTCCCAGAATTCTGTGGATATGGTGCTGAACAATTCCTGATTGACCATCCTTATTTTGGTAAATTTCCTTGGAAATGTCCCCTAAGAAGTACCAAAATTCCAATTAGAATGGAAAATTGGAAAAAAAATAAATATTCCCTCACTAAAATCAGAGAGAGGAAAAGCATCAAATAAAAGGAAGGAATAATATCTAAATCCCAGCTTGCCTGGAAAACAAGCTCAGGAATTTCTAACATTGAAAACTTTTGGTGGAAGGTCACGGAACGATGATTTCAAATCTGCTGCCTCTGCTCTGATTTTAAAGGGAAGTGGGAATTCAACAGGTCTAGTTACTCCTATCCAAGAATTATCTGCATTTGTGGGAGTAACAATCAAAAAAACCTCCAATCTTATTTTTATTTGGCAGCAGAAACTCTCAGCAGAGTTGGGAAGTTTCAGTGGAAGAAAAGAGCCACAACTGCTGGAATAACAAAATTCCACTTAGGAAAAATCAGGAATTCTATTTACAAATCCATGGAGGAGGAGGACACCAGGAACACATTCCAGCTGAAAGCAATGATTTATTGGAAAAGACAGGAAATGAAACCGAGGCTCTGGTTATGGTCAAAGAATTATGCAGGAGTCAGAGAGAAAAGTCCTTCCAGTAGCTCCACTTCCCACTGGCTCTCTCCTTTTTTGCCAAATACCTGCAAGAGGAAAAACAACAGGAATAAAGTTTCAAACAGGAGGTCCTTGGTTCAGGCAGACTGAAGTGCAGCTCCCAGGGAGCGAGTCCAGGCTGTGCCCAGGGGAGCTCCGGGAATCTGGGATTGCCCGTGGGATTCAAGGGCTGGAAAAGCAGGACCCACCTGCCGGGTTTAGTGCTGGGACACAGCAAGGCCTCGGCTCAGGGGCAGCAGTTGGAGCTGGGACCGCAGGAGAACACCCCAAAGCCAGGTTAAACATCCAGCATGACACGCAGCACGCTCCAGCAGAAACTCGGGTGGGAGAAGCCCCCGGATGCTCCGTGTTCCTTGCCCTCGGCAGCTTTGCCAGGGCCTCCCTCAGAATACTGACCTCACCCTGCAGCTCCTACAAAATAGGAGAACTTATGGGAATCACCCAGCAATCCATGGATCTCCAGTTATTAAGAAACCAAAGCTGCAGCAAAATGTGCCCAAACTCTACTGCAAACCAGCAGCTCTGAGGAGACACAGGGATTTATTCCAGAGGGGACACAACTATCCCTCAGCCAGCCAGTGTTTCTCTCAGGCTCTCCCCACTGCTCTCTGAGGACACAAACAGCAGTTGGACACAAACAGCAGTTGTTCCCTGGTGTTCCCCTTCCCACCAATGCGAAGACTTCTGTTCTCCTCCAACTCCATGTTCAGGAGGGGAAATAGGAATATTATCATTGCACAGACTGTCCAGGAGAGTGTGACTGAGGCAGGATCACCAGCTCCCAATCCACTGCTGCTCCTGGATTTCTGAGCAGTTCCTTCCCCTCCTGCCCTCCCCAGCACCATGCCCTGGGTGCCGTGTCCACTGACACCTTCTCCATGCAGCTTAAAACCCACACAAACCAAAAGGAAGGAGATCAAAAATCAATTCACATGTTTCTAGTCTGGAGAAAATGAGGGAGGTCTAAAATCTGTAATTATTTTAGAGCAGTAGAGCAATTTTTTAATGACCTTGAGTATGACCAAAGGGCAGCAAAAGCTGATAAACACCTTCATTAACTTCTATTAGCAGGAAAAAAAATGAAGTTTTAACTTCAGTAAAGATCAAGTTTTGCTGCTAAACATTAAGGCGGTGGCATGTTGGTGTTAGTGCCTTAATCTTCTGACATTAAAGGTATTTTTACAATAAATTGGTTATTGAAGCAGCATATCTCAAAATAAGGTTTTTAACAAATGTTGGCCATAAAAGAGTCTGACAATCAAGATGTAAGTCTCACAGCTATTAAACAAAAAAAAAAAAAAAAAAAAAAAAAAGCTGTCTCTGGTGTGTATAACCTGCCAGCCCCTCATGTCTTCAGTCATTACAGTTTATTTTTACCAGGTTGATGGTTAAAGCCTTGTAGAAAGCTTAAAAAATAAAAATAAATAAATAAATAAATGAATAAATAAATAAACAACCACAGGACATAGGAAGGCATTTTACCAAGCCCCCTCAGTGTGGAGCTGTGTCAGCCCCAAGTGTTTGGTCCCCCAGCCCAGAGCAGGCTCCAGCTGCTCCCCAGGGGGGGTTACCAAGGGACTCACTTGTTTGGAGCTGTAAATGCAGGTGCCCTGCACTGGAGTGCCAATAAATGTGAAATATGTGACTCTCATCATCGACAGTGACTGACCTTCTCAGGGAAGCCTCCTCACCCGGGATGGGGCACTCTGCTATGGATTTAATCCATCTGCACCTGAAACAAAGTCAGGACAAAAGTCAAAGTGCTGCAGGAGAACTTGAAAACTCCAGACACTTTTTCTCAATCTGGAAATACCCTCTACAGCCCAACTACACCCCACATGACACATTTCAAGTCCCCAGGACTTGTCCCATTCCCCCCACACCCAGACTGAGCAACAAGGCAGAGCAGCTCTGAGCCAAACACACCAACACCCGTGACACAGGACAGGACAAAAGGGGGGACACAACAGGGACAGAAACATCTCAGCAAGAAGAATGACCCTGAGGACCGAGAGAACTCGCAATGAGATGACCGAGGTAAGACCCATGGGGAGCTGACCAGGCTCAGAGAACCCTGCAGGAAGAAGATGCCAACGGGATCACTGATCCCAAGAAACGCAGAGATGGATGCCTGAGAATCCTACGGTCAGAATCCTCCACTCAGCTGTGCACTTTTAGAAGACCTAATCTGCCAGAATGGATCACAGCAGTGCCCAGCTGTGGATACAGCTCAGAACAAGACCTGGAAAGGCACCAGCCTGGATGGTTGTGAAGAGAGATGGATTCTGATGTGTGTCTGAGCTCCTAAATCAAAGTTCAATGATATCAGTGCCTGTCCAAGGAACAGGGAGATGTTAAGAACGATGCCTGGGGTCTCCAAAAGACCCCTTGAAGGGTTAAGGCAAAAGACACACAAAACAAAACACACAAGACACAGAGTGCACAACAGATGAGTGACACAACGTGCCCTGGGACTGCTCTGGCCTGCACACCTCAGCACTGGGATCAAAAATGAGACTTTTCCCTTTACACAGCCTAAGGGGTCACAGCTTGGACATCCCCATCTCCAAACCTGACCCAAAAATCCCTCCTGGTCACCCCTGACCCCACACCCCACTTTCATCCCCTCTGTGGCTCCCAGCCCTCCACTTATCTCTGGGACATCTGGAGATGCAAATCCATGTCAGGTACAAAAACAGGCCGCCTCTCCCTCGGGGAAATTCCTGCTGTCACTGGGCTGGTGTCTCTCAGTCAGCTACAATAAAGAAAAGCAAACGTGACCGTGTGATCTCAGCAGCACATTGGCCAAAACCCAGCAATTCTGCTACTCACCACCTCCTGAGCACACCCAGGTCCTCAGGCCCTGTGCTCCAGCTCTGCTCAGACACCAACATTGCGGGGTGTGCCTGGGTTAAGATCAGACAAGGTGATGTGGCACTGCTGAAACTTGAGCAGAGCCTCGCTCCTCCTCCCTGACACACCTCAACTCCTCGGCTGTTACCAAAGCCCACCTGGATGGCCCCTTCAAATGGAGAAGGTCAAGGCTTCACCACAGAGTCCTGTAATGCTCCCACTGTCTGGCTGGTGAGGGGAGCTCGGCATCGTGTGAGTGGAACACCTAAAACACACAGCACTGGATGCTCAGAGTTCCACCAGCAAGTGAGGCTGGAGCAATAGTAACTGCTTCTGTCCACCCATCACTGCTCACCTCGTCCACTTCACCTTGACTGCAGAGATCCAGCTTTGCCTACTAAAAATAAAGACAAAGAACAGTGCTGTGACATGGCCACCATTTACACGCCCCTGCAAACACAAACAGTGACTGACCTTCTCAGGGGAGCCCCCTCACCCGGGATGGGGCACTCTGCCATGGATTTAATCCATCTGCATCTGAAACAAAGTCAGGACAAGAGTCAAAGTGCTGCAGGAGAACTCGACAGCTCCAGACACTTCGTGTCAACCTCACTCTTTTTACTCCTGAGGGGTCCATCCCACTGGGCCCTCTCCTCTCTAAGGTAACTTTAAATTGCCTCCTGGGACTGAAAAGGTTTTTTCTCCTTTTTTCTCTTTTTCTCAACTACCAACCCCAACAACTTAACTTTTGAATAGGAGTGGACAAAAATCCATCCTGGACAGAAATGAACGTGTTGGCTCCGTGGATTTGGAGACGTTCTCTCAGTGCTGCCGTATCCAAACTCCAGCTGTGCACCTCCTCACACTACCTGGGACCACAGAACAGAAAATGTGACTATTCCCCTCCAGAAGAGTCACCCCCAGGGCTCCTCTGCACTCCTGTCCCGGCGCCCCCTCAGATCTTCACCCCACTCCAGAGGCTGCCCAGACTGAACCCAGCAAAAGGAAAAGGGACACACTGAGCACAGCACTCACCTCTGGGCCACCTGCCCAAGGGCCAACTCACCCCCTCCCTCTATTCCTTGGAACACCTGGGGCGGCAGCAGCACCTGCAAAGAACCAAAAAAGGAAAAATCATGTTGAGTTCCTGTGAAACAGCAACCTCCCTGCTCTGACTGAAGCACAGCACAAGTGAACCTTAATGTTGCACCCATCTACCCTCCTCTGGCATCCTGGGCCAGCACATCTGCAAAGGGGACCACTTAAAATAAATTTAAAAAAAAAAAAAAAAAACAGTGAATGCTTAGAGTTGCACCAGAAGTGAGACTGGAGCAATAGTAACTGCTTCTGTCCACCCATCACTGCTCACCTCGTCCACTTCACCTTGACTGCAGAGACCCAGCTTTGCCTTCTAAAAATAAAGACAAAGAGCAGTGCTGTGACATGGCCACCATTTACACTCCCCTGCAAACACAAACAGTGACTGACCTTCTCAGGGGAGCCCCCTCACCCGGGATGGGGCACTCTGCCAGGGATTTAATCCATCTGCACCTGAAACAAAGTCAGGACAAAAGTCAAAGTGCTGCAGGAGAACTTGAAAACTCCAGACACTTTTTCTCAATCTGGAAATACCCTCTACAGACTTATAACACTCTTCATTATAAATTTCAACTCCCCAGGACTTGTCCCATTCCCCCCACACCCAGACTGAGCAACAAGGCAGAGCAGCTCCAGGCCAAACACACCAACACCCGTGACACAGGACAGGACAAAAGGGGGGACACAACAGGGACAGAAACATCTCAGCAAGAAGAATGACCCTGAGGACCGAGAGAACTCGCAATGAGATGACCGAGGTAAGACCCATGGGGAGCTGACCAGGCTCAGAGAACCCTGCAGGAAGAAGATGCCAACGGGATCACTGATCCCAAGAAACGCAGGGATGGATGCCTGAGAATCCCAAAGTCAGAATCCTCCACTTGGCTGTGCACTTTTAGAAGACCTAATCTGCCAGAATGGATCACAGCAGTGCACAGCTGTGGATACAGCTCAGAACAAGACCTGGAAAGGCACCAGCCTGGATGGTTGTGAAGAGAGATGGATTCTGATGTGTGTCTGAACACCTGAGTCAAAGTTCAATGATATCAGTGCCTGTCCAAGGAACAGGGAGATGTTTAGAACAATGCCTGGGGTCTCCAAAAGACCCCTTGAAGGGTTAAGGCAAAAGACACACAAAACAAAACACACAACAGACACTGAGGGCACAACAGACAAGTGACACGACGTGCCCTGGGACTGCTCTGCCCTGCACACCTCAGCACTGTGAGACCTTCCCTTCACATGCCCTAAAGGGGTCACATCTTGGACATCCCCATCTCCAAACCTGACCCAAAAATCCCTCCCGGTGACTCCCAACCCACACCCCACTTTCACCCCCTCTGTGGCTTTGAGCCCTTCACTTATCTCTGGGATGTCCAGGGATGAGAATCCACATCAGAGGCCAAGGAAGGCTGTCTCTGCCTCAGGGAAATTCCTGCTGTCACCGGGCTGTTGTCTCTCAGTCAGGTGCCATAAAGAAAACCAAACATCCACGGATGATCTCAGCAGGGCTGTTGGGTGAGAGGATCTCAGTGTGAGACAAGTGACCACCTGAAACACACAAACAATAAGGGATGCTCAGAGCTGCACCAGAAACACCACTGCCCTGACCACACAAATATATCAATTGTAGGAAACACAAACCAAAGTCCAGCAAAAAAAACCCCAACTCTTATTACTGATAGTCAAACTACCTAATACAATACAATAATACAATATAATACAATAATACAATATAATGATGTATACTATAATATATAAATTAACATATAATATAATATATTATATATTATATAATATAAAAACGTATAGCATAATATAATATGTAATAAAAATAACCCCATGTCCATTCCCCTCAAAAAACCTCCAAGATGCATATCTTATATATCTGGGTATACCCCCAATTTAAAGACCTGCCTCTAATCAAATAAGCGTAAACCCCACATCTTTTAAACTATATAAATTCATTAACCTAATGCATCAAAACCACAGAATTTTAAATCCTTAGTCAACACCATACACACCAATCCCATCACTATATACAAAAACAAATCCTCTTTTCTATTAATAAAATAACAAAAAAGTCTCAACTTTTAACTACAAAAAAACCATAAAAACACCGAATTAAAAATAAAATAATCTCATTATAACTAAGCAAAAACTTCAAACAAACTTCCTCCAAAACAAATGTTTTAAGCGTCAAAAAACCTCAAACATTTAAAATAACTCCTTCAGAAATGCCTTCTGTACATTCCAGACTGATTTTGGGAGCAAAGCAAGGAAAGAAAAGCACACAGCCTGTTTTAAGAAAACAGCGTTCACTCCTGTGCATTCCCTGTCCAGTGTATTCAGCCCAAGCACAGACAGACTGCAGCACACAGATCTCCTTTGCTCTTAGTTAGTTTTAGCCAGCTAAAGCAAAGACTTTTTTTTTCCCTTTTTCTTCTGACTGTTTAAACCTGCTGCAGACTGAAAAACCCAGAGAAGCACCGAACAATAAACAAATCAATCCACAAAAATAAAACCAGCACAAATATACTCAAATTAGCAGCACCAAAAACAATTACTCCTAACTCAATAAACCCATAATTCCTCAAAACCATCAAAACAAACAGACACCTATAAATACACACAAAACCAAAAGATCCATTTGACTACAAACAATATCTCCTAAATTATCCAAAACTATAAAACATATACCATAGTCAAGCAGGCTAAATAAACAAACCCCTACAAAACAACAAACAATAATCTAATTATTAATATTAAGAAACCCTAAAAAATTAACTACCTCACACTGTCCCAAACCCACTAAAACAAACACTAGATGCTCCCTATGATAAAAGACACCACTAAATAAATAAAAACCTCCCCTATACCTCACACCACAGCCAATTACACCACTGTGAACCTTAGAAAACAAACCCTGGAAAAACACAATATCCCCCAAAAACAATTCAACAATGAAACTGAGTTCAAAAATACTCTGACCATGGGAACTATGAAACCAAACATGAAATAAATACACCACATATCTCTCATCATACACCACCTACAAACAGAATAAAGCCACACAATAAATCACTAAAAACCACCAAACAGAAAAAACCAGCCCTACCCAACCTGAATTCCTCCACACAACACACAAAACCCCAATAACACATTTCAGAAGTCCCTCAAAAAGAGCTACTTAAATTAATTCTACCTCAAATACAAACAAACCCAACCATAAAGTTACCGTCACTCAAAAACCAAATTATATATTACAAATAATACCAAAAAAGGCACACAAAACACTACGCACCATCTAAGAACATAACATTGAATAAAAACTACATGAAAGTACCACTATTCATTAAAATTCCAGCTGAAAAGAAAACCCCTTCACTTTAAACACAGACAACAACAGAAAAGGGATTTCTTCAATCAATTTGAACTCCTTTTGTCTCCATAACTCCTTTTTCTTCTGGGAACACCGGGGAGGGTTTATTAAGATGAAGCCGAAAAGGAAAAAAAAGTCCCCTCTATAATCCCACACTGGTTTACCTTGTGCTGCTGCTGGGTAGAAAGGTTTGATCCCCATCGCCTCCCAAGTAACGCTCCAAACCCACGTGCTCCCCATGAACCACAGCCAGGACCTCAGCGTGAGCTCCTCACAGCTCCATGCTAAACTGATCTGAGGTTCCCCTCTTAAACTGGAACCGTCCCCTCATTATCCAACATAGCTCCCACCTGTGCCTGCTCTGTCCCCCCTCACTGTTCACAGCTCACACCCGGGGCTGCTCTCTCCCCTCCCCATCCTGTGGCATCTCTCACCTGCAGCTGCTGCCACTCCGAGGGTGAGGCAGAGGGGACTTGCTGTTCATTCTCGGGACGGTTCATTGTCTGCAGCTGACACGATGGGGCACCGGGCTTCCCTTGCTGTGGATAAGGACCCCTCTTCTCCTGCAGGTGCCCGAGGCTGCAACGAGGATTCCACCTCCGAAAGTCCGTATGCCTGAGGTTCATAATTCCTAAGGAAATTCCCCAGAAATCGTTACCCTTCATTTACAAATATTCCTTTGGAATCACTCCTGACCTGTCCTTCTGTGGAAGCGTTTCAAACATACATTGGAGAGTTCAGGAGCCGAGTTGGCTTGTTTATGACTTGGCTGACAAGCCCAGACAAAACCCAAACACCGAGAACGCCGGCCCGGCCCGGCCCCGCCCCCTGGAACGCCCGGCCCCGCCCCCGGCCCTGCCCGGCCCCGCCCCCGGCCCTGCCCGGCCCCGCCCCCGGCTCCGCCCAGCGGGGTGGGGGCGGGACCATCGCCCGCGGCCCCGCCCTTCTCCCTGGGCCGGCCCCGCCCCTCACAGCTCAGCCGAGCCGGGTCCGAGGGGAGAGGAAAGATTCTGGTATAATTTCAAAACGCATTGGGAAAAATAAATCTATGGAACAGCTCATTTCCTCTCCCAGATTGGCTTCTGTGTGATCGTCTGTGACTCCAACTGCTCTGATGGCATTTTCAGCCTGTGGAGCTGCAATGATCTGCCAGAGTCTAAGCACGACAGAAAATAATGGGAGAACTCCCTGGATCAGGCAGCGGAGCCCCTCAGTGGTGTCCCCAAGGCCCAGCAGTGCCCAGCACCTCTGGCTGGAATTTGAGGGGTCCCAGCACAGCCCCTCTGGAGTGTTCCTCCTCTGGAGTTGACACTTCCCAGCAGCCCTGACCAGTGTTTGGGGGTCCCAGCACAGGACCCCCAGCACATCCCCCTGCTTCTCCAAGTCCCGTTTAACCAGAATGATTTTCTGGGGATAGCAGCACCCAAAGCCAGCAGAACTGGCCTTAATCACTTTTGGGGGATCTCTCTTTTCTTCCTCACCAAACTCCCACTGTCAAAACCCAGCCTGAGGCTCAGCTCCCCATCCCCTCAGCCCCTCCAAGGACCTCGGCTTGGATTTCCCAATCCAACAAGGCAAAAATTATATCCTAATTGCAGTAATTGCTTAAGAAATAACTAAAAGACATTAAAGGAATGAAGGGAATTTGAACAAGAGCTGCCATCTCCAGGGGCCATCCAACGGTTGCTAAAACCCCTTACCAATAATTTTAATTAACCAACTCAGAGCAATTAACACCACACTGAGAGAGTATGATTCTTTTCAATTGAGTTATAGATTAATATTGCAGAATGTAAAAAACCTTTCTAAACCCAGAAACTCTTTTAAGAGATATACAGGGCACAGCTGCAGACAGAGTCTGGTGACTCAGGGGAAAAACCCCAAAGTTTTCAGTCTTTAGCATCTTCCACAATGTCACCGTTGACAGCAAACATGGCTTCCGTTGACAGCAAACATGGCTTCAGCCTCAGCGAGACAGACTCAGAGATTTTGCAGATCCTGGTCTCGCCTCAGCCTTTCAGCAGGTCCAGCCTGCAAGGAGAGAGAAGAAAATGGGTCAGAATGGACAGCCTACCTCCAGAAAATCAGCATCATCCACAAAGCATTAAATAGAGCTGTAAGAACTTCCCAAAGGTCCATTTCCCTGCGGACTGAGGGCTCCAGGTTGAAGCACAGGCTGCACCTGCCAAGAGCAGACTATGGAAACCCCAGAAGTAAAAGCTGCTCGATATTTCAATACAAAGTGACAGCAACAACATTAAGTCCATTTGCACAAAAGGCAGAAGAGACGTGACTCAAAGTTAAGTCAAGATCTGGAGAAGTGAATCAGAACTAACCAAAAACAACCTGTCAAATTATTGAGACACAAATAGGAACCTGATGCTGTGCTGGATAAACACAAAATGCTGATTACCATGAAAACTGAAGGAAAACTTGCTGAAGATCTTCCATGACACAAGATAGCAATGACATGAAGCAGTGCAGTACGTGTTACAATGCACTGAAATGCTCGGGGTGAAATCATCTGTTCCGCAGAAACTGCTGAAGCACATTAAGGTTTCACAGAGATGATTAAAAAAATGATATCAGGTTAAATCTCACGCTTTGCAGCACCTCTTGCAAGACAGCTCGACTTTCAAGAGTTAATGGTTCCTCACGAATAAGAGCTTGCTTTTCCAGGGTTCCTAGAATAGAGCCCAGATGCCACCGTTGAGATCCTGAAGCCAAAAATCCAAATACAGCGCTCCTTCAGAACCCTGAGGGACAGCCACGGATTCTGGGGCTACAGGAAACAGTGAAAAATGGCACCAAGAACAGTGCAGTGCTGGCTGGGAGAAGCAGCATTACTCCCTGAGAAAATGCCATTCTGCAGCCGGTTTAGTGCTTTAGAGAATTTTACTGCCATGGGGGAGGGAAAAAAAAAAAAAAAGGTATTATAGCTGGGGAATGAAGGGAAAAAATCCCCAAACCACTGTCCAGAGTCTGAGGGTGAACATCCACAATAAGACATCAAAATAAATAGAGACTTCAGAAAAAAAATAGAGACATTAAAACCAGCCCAAATGAAAAGCCGTCTATTAGAACAATGCTTGCACCAAAGAACTCTGGCGTGGAGCCTTAATTCAGGATAAAGTTACTGAAGAATATCTGAAGACCACTTTTAAGTGCTGTACACCAAACTAAACCCAACTCCACTTCCATTTTCTAGACAGATCCTCAGACTGCTGAGTGAGAGTCTCAAGCACACACTCAGTTGTCAGATTTGCCTTTGCCCACCTCAGCAAGGACAGAGCAGACGTGGCCAGTGCAGGTCAGACCCACCCCAAGCCCTGCCTGACCCCCTCTGGCCACCCTTCCCGCTGCTAATACTGGCCCCAACAGGCTCCAGCCAGGCCCTTTATGAGTTTGCTTTGTGTATTCTCCTGATCAGATGGGAAGGAACCCTCCTGTGCCCTGAGCCCGGTGAGATTTTCCTGGACAAAATGCAATTTCTCATACAAAAGGCAGTTTTGTTTGGTTTTTTTGTAGGATTTGCCCTACACAGGTGATGTTCCTCACAACTCAGCACTACGATGCCAACAGCAGCAATACAGAAAACCCCTCTGGGACAGAGCAGCAGAAAAACCCACCTCCAGACTCACCAGAGAGATGACAGGAGCGCCCTCCCTGCGATGCCTGCTGAGCCAAGTGGAGCTGGCAGGGTGACCCATGGACATTCTGTGTTCACCTTTCAACAGAGTCAATGCAGAAACAGAACAAATCTCTCTTGGTGTCGAGATGCCTTCAGGTGCACCTGGAGATGCTGCAGTGTCCTTCAGCAGCCAGAGCAGAACAGGGTTTCTACCGTGCTGTAAGTGAGAAATACAATTTAATCAGAAGAAAATAAAAGGAAGCATCTCTCCTTGTATTTTTATATTAAAAAAAAATCATGCACTAGAATTTTTTTAAGTGTTCATTCTTGCTTTTATGCAAGTGTAAGTTATGAGGACTCAACTTCCAGCCTGAAATTGCAACAGCCCCTCAGGCTGACTGAGCTCAGCCAGACCACCAGAATCACTGAATTGTGGAAGGGAAAGCTCATCCCATTCCAGCCCCACCCAGGGCACGGACACCTTCCACCAGATCCAGGGGCAGCCACAGCTTCTCTGGGGAACCCGTGCCAGGGCCCCGCCGCCCTCACAGGGAACAATTCCTTCCTGATATTTAATCTAAACCGGCCTCCCTTCATCCTGATGAAGCCGTTCCCCTTGTCCATCACTGCGTGTCCTTGTGAGAAATCCCTCTCCATTAGGGCATAAGCGGCTGGCACAGACCCCCCGAAATCAATGTTCTGGGGGCTCTCGGGGCCACACGAGCACTCCGGGCGTTTTACCGGCTTCTCCTGCCGCCTTCCCCGGGAACCCCCGGCACGGCTCCAGCGCCGACAGCGAGTGCTCCAGCTCCGGGCACAGCGCCAGCGTGTCCCGCCCGCCCGCCGGGGGATCGGCAGCGGCCCCGACACCGCCTTGAATGGCCCGCCGAGGAAGCGGCAGTGACGGCGGACACCAGCCCGGGGCCGCCCGGGAACTGCCCCCGGCTCGGGCGGGCGCGGCTCGTTCGGAGAAACTCGGCTGGGCTCGGCTGTTCGGGGAAACTCGGCGATTTCCGTCAGCAGTCGGCTCTTTTCGGCTGTTCGGCAACTCTCGGTCATTGTCGTCACACCTCGCCTTTTTTGGTGGCAGAGAGCATTACGTCACTTTCGCCCCTCCCCGCCGCCATCTTTAGAAGGTCAACAGCAGCGAGCCGAGCCGCCATGTTGGTTGTGGCGCCCCTTAAGGCCCCCCATAGGTGTCTAACACAGAAGCCTGACTAAAATGAGTAACCCGAACCCGCCTGCGGCGTGGCTGAACCCACAGCCCGTGTCCCTACACCTGGAGACGCCACAGAAAATTGTCCTCGGGCGGCGCCGTGGTCGGGATTTTTGTGCAGGCAGTCTGACTAGACACACATGGGGGGGTCCTCATTTTTTCCCGCCCTTTTTGCCGCCATCTTTAGAAGGTCAAGCGCCCCGAGTCGCGCCGCCATCTTGGTTGTGGCACCCTCCCCAAATGTCCCCCTCGGCTGCTCGCACAAGCGCCTGACAACATCGCCTGCCCAAACACTGCCGTGGCGCCGCTCAGCCCCCATCCCGTGTCCGTCACCTGCGTGTGCCGCGGAAAAACCGCTCCCGGGCCGCTCCCTGGTCCAGGTCGCGCGCAGGCAGCCGGCTGCCACGTGCCCTGGGTCCCCTCTTTTTTTTTCCTCGCCTTTTTGGCCGTGATTTTTCGGTCCTCGGGCGGCAAAACTGCCCGTGAGCTCAGAGACCGGGGCTGCTGCTCACCTCGGGTACCGGCACGTGGGAGAATTGCAGTACCGCTGTATGTCCACACGATGGCAGCACTGCCGCACAGCTCTCGGGGCGGGCGCGGGGGAGAGTTGCAGTACCGATCTTTATCCACAGGATGGCAGCATTGCCTTACAAATCGCCTGCCATCAACCATACCGAATCCAAAAAAGCCTTCAGTTTAGGCTGCATTTCAAAATAACTTCTATTTCTTACTTTGATATATCTAATAACCATTACAAATTTATCTATTATATCATGTACATTATATTAAGTATATTTTACATATTATAATAAATAGAACAAGTAATAATATAGTGTATCAATAGTGTATCTATTCCTATTATCTTTCATATTTTATAGTTCTCATTCTGTTACTTATATTTTTATTTTTTTGTATTATTTTCAATTCGTATTTACTTCTTTCCATTTTTACCGATATTTTAAACTATATGAATTCAGTGACCTAACACATCAGAACCACAGTTAATTAGAATTGAATGAGCCTGGTTTTCTAAGAGATGAATATTTAATCGTTATTAAAATAATATGGGCATATTTTCTCTTTCTGTGTGCTTTTGGGGAGAGGGGGTTTGTTTTGGATTTCTTGGCTAATAAACAAGGAGGTTCAAAGAGCTACAAAATAAAATGTCCATATTATTTTATCTCTGCCTCTGAAATACACTTCGACATCAAGCTCCTGCTGGTAACACTGTGCATGGGTAGAATGAGACCTGAAAGGAAAAAACAGACACCACGGTGTTCACAGCTTTCTCAGTTCAGGTTTATTAATTTAGTAGAAAATACAGAGAATTTTTAGTAACTGCACTCTCAATTATATCCAGACGTCCAGCAGACAGGGAGGTAATTTCTCAAATTCTTCCTTGCTGAGAGCCAACCTCCCACATACTCGGGGGAAACAAAAGGGTGGATTTTATCCCCCTGCACCTGAAAGAAAGTCAGGACAAAAGTCAAAGTGCTGCAGGAGAACTTGACAGCTCCAGACACTTTGTGTCCATCTAGGGATACCCTCTACAGGCCAACTACACCCTACATGACAAATTTCAACACCCAAGACTTGTCCCATTCCCCCTACACCCAGACTAAGCAACAAGGCAGAGCAGCTCCAGGCAAAACACACCAACACCCGTGACACAGGACAGGACAAAAGGGGGGACACAACAGGGACAGAAATATCTCAGCAAGAAGAATGACCCTGAGGACCGAGAGAACTCGCAATGAGATGACCGAGGTAAGACCCATGGGGAGCTGACCAGGCTCAGAGAACCCTGCAGGAAGAAGATGCCAACGGGATCACTGATCCCAAGAAACGCAGGGATGGATGCCTGAGAATCCTATGGTCAGAATCCTGTACCTGTCTCTGCATTCTGACATGACCTAATCTGCCAGAATGGATGGTGGCAGTGCACAGCTGTTGATACAGCTCAGAACAAGACCTGGAAAGGCATCAGCCTGGATGGTTGTGAAGAGAGATGGATTCTGAGGAGCCTCTGAGCTCCCGAGTCAAAGGTTTGATGCCTGGCCTGGTATCAGCACCAGGAATAGGGAGATGTTAAGAACGATGCCTGGGGTCTCCAAAAGACCCCTTGAAGGGTTAAGGCAAAAGACACACAAAACTAAACACACAAAAGAGACAGAGTACACAACAGACAAGTGACACAACGTGCCCTGGGACTGCTCTGCCCTGCACACCTCAGCACTGTGAGACCTTCCCTCTATGTGCCCTAAAGGGGTCACATCTTGGACATCCCCATCTCCAAACCTGATTTAAAACCCCCTCCTGGTGACCCCTGACCCCACACCCCACTTTCATCCCCTCTGTGGCTCCCAGCCCTCCACTTATCTCTCAGACATCTGGGGATGCCAATCCATGTCAAAAGCCAAAGAAGGTGCCTCTCCCTCGGGGAAATTCCTGCTGCCACTGGGCTGGTGTCTCTCAGTCAGCTACACTAAAGAAAAACAAATGTGACCATGTGATCTCAGCAGCACATGGGCTAAAAACCAGCAATTCTGCTACTCAACACCTCCTGAGCACACCCAGGTCCTCGGGCCCTGTGCTCCAGCTCTGCTCAGACACCAACATTGCGGGGTGTGCCTGGGTTAAGATCAGACAAGGTGATGTGGCACTGCTGAAACTTGAGCAGAGCCTCCCTCCTCCTCCCTGACACACCTCAACTCCTCGGCTGTTACCAAAGCCCACCTGGATGGCCCCTTCAAATGGAGAAGGTCAAGGCTTCACCACACAGTCCTGTAATGTTCCCAGGGTCCAGCTGGTGAGGGGAGCTCGGCATCGTGTGAGTGGAACACCTAAAACACACAGCACTGGATGCTCAGAGTTCCACCAGCAAGTGAGGCTGGAGCAATAGTAACTGCTTCTGTCCACCCATCACTGCTCACCTCATCCACTTCACCTTGACTGCTGATATCCAGCTTTGCCTACTAAAAATAAAGACAAAGAGCAGTGCTGTAACATGGCCACCATTTACACGCCCCTGCAAACACAAACAGTGACTGACCTTCTCAGGGGAGCCCCCTCACCCGGGATGGGGCACTCTGCCATGGATTGAATCCATCTGCACCTGAAACAAAGTCAGGACAAGAGTCAAAGTGCTGCAGGAGAACTCGACAGCTCCAGACACTTCGTGTCACCCTCTCTCTTTTTACTCCTGAGGGGTCCATCCCACTAGGGCCCTCTCCTCTCTAAGGTAACTTTAAATTCCCTCCTGGGACTGAAAAGGTTTTTCCCCTTCTCCCATCCACCAGCCCCAACACTCAGCATTTGGAATACGAGCAGACAAAATCCCTCCTCGACAGAAATGAACGTGTTGGCTCCGGGGATTTGGAGACGTTCCCTCGGTGCTGCCATATCCAAACTCCAGCTGTGCACCTCCTCACACTACCTGGGACCACAGAACAGAAAATGTGACTATTCCCCTCCAGAAGAGTCACCCCCAGGGCTCCTCTGCACCCCTGTCCCAGCTCCCCCTCAGACCTCCCCCCACTCCAGAGGCTGCCCAGAGTGAACCCAGCAAAAGGAAAAGGGACACACTGAGCACAGCACTCACCTCTGGGCCACCTGCCCAAGGGCCAACTCACCCCCTCCCTCTATTCCTTGGAACACCTGGGGCAGCAGCAGCACCTGCAAAGAAACAAAAAAGGAAAAAATCATGGTGAGTTCCTGTGAAACAGCAACCTCCCTGCTCTGACTGAAGCACAGCACAAGTGAACCTTAATGTTCCACCCATCCACCCTCCTCTGGCGTCCTGGGCCAGCACATCTGCCAAGGGGACCACCTAAAATAAATTAAAAAAAAAAAAAAAACAGTGAATGCTTAGAGTTGCACCAGCAAGTGAGACTCCAGCAGTAGCAACTGCTTCTGTCCACTCATCACTGCTCACCTCGTCCACTTCACCTTGACTGCAGAGACCCAGCTTGGCCTCCTAAAAATAAAGACAAAGAGCAGTGCTGTAACATGGCCACCATTTACATTCCCCTGCAAACACAAACAGTGACTGAGCTTCTCAGGAGAGCCCCCTCACCTGGGATGGGGCACTCTGCCAGGGATTTAATCCATCTGCACCTGAAACAAAGTCAGGACAAAAGTCAAAGTGCTGCAGGAGAACTCGACAGCTCCAGACACTTTGTGTCAATCCAGGAATACCCTCTACAGTCCAACTACACCCTACATGACAAATTTCAACACCCAAGACTTGTCCCATTCCCCCTACACCCAGACTGAGCAACAAGGCAGAGCAGCTCTGAGCCAAACACACCAACACCCGTGACACAGGACAGGACAAAAGGGGGGACACAACAGGGACAGAAATATCTCAGCAAGAAGAATGACCCTGAGGACCGAGAGAACTCGCAATGAGATGACCGAGGTAAGACCCATGGGGAGCTGACCAGGCTCAGAGAACCCTGCAGGAAGAAGATGCCAACGGGAGCACTGATCCCAAGAAACGCAGGGATGGATGCCCGAGAATCCCAAAGTCAGAATCCTCCACTTGGCTGTGCACTTTTAGAAGACCTAACCTGCCAGAATGGATCACAGCAGTGCACAGCTGTGGATACAGCTCAGAACAAGACCTGGAAAGGCACCAGCCTGGATGCTTGTGAAGAGAGATGTATTCTGATGTGTGTCTGAGCACCTGAGTCAAAGTTCAATGATATCAGTGCCTGTTCAAGGAACAGGGAGATGTTAAGAACGATGCCTGGGGTCTCCAAAAAACCCCTTGAAGGGTTGAGGAAAAAGACACACCACACAGGACACACAAAAGACACAGAGTGCACAACAGACAAGTGACACAACGTGCCCTGGGACTGCTCTGCCCTGCACACCTCAGCACTGTGAGACCTTCCCTTTACGTGCCCTAAAGGGGTCACATCTTGGACATCCCCATCTCCAAACCTGACCCAAAAATCCCTCCCGGTGACTCCCAACCCACACCCCACTTTCACCCCCTCTGTGGCTTTGAGTCCTTCACTTATCTCTGGGATGTCCAGGGATGAGAATCCACATCAGGTGCCAAGGAAGGCTGTCTCTGCCTCTGGGAAATTCCTGCTGTCACCGGGCTGTTGTCTCTCAGTCAGGTGCCATAAAGAAAACCAAACATCCAGGGATGATCTCAGCAGGGCTGTTGGCTGGTCAGTGAGGAGATCTCAGTGTGAGACAAGTGACCACCTGAAACACACAAACAATAATGGAGGCTTAGAGTTGCACCAGAAACACCACGACCCTGACCACACAAATATATCAGTTTTAGGAAATGCAAACAAAAGTCCAGCAAAAAAAAAAGCCAACTCTTATTACTCGTAGTCCATTTTCCAAATATAATAAAGATAACCCCATGTCCATTCCCCTCAAAAAACCTCCAAAATACACACCCAGAACCTCCCCAATTTAAAGACCTGCCTCTAACCAAGTAAGAACCATAAACCCCACGTCTTTTAAACTATAAATTCATTAAGCTAACACATCAAAACTACAGACTTTTAAATTCTTAGTCCACACTAATACACCATATACACCAATCCCATCACTATATACAAAATCAAAACCTATTTTCTATTTCTACTAACAAAACAAGAAAATCACAACTTTTAACTGCAATAAAACCTAAAAACACCTAATTAGAAGTAAAATTATCCCATTATAACTAACTCAAAACCCCAAACACTCCAAAACAAGTACTTGAAGTGCCAAAAACCATCAAATAGTTAAAATAACTCCTTCAAAAATGCCTTCTGTACCTTTCAGACTGATTTTGAGAGCAAAGCAAGGAAAGAAAAAGCACACAGCCTGTTTTAAGAGAACAGTGGTCACTCCTCTGCATTCCCTCTCCAGTGTATTCAGCTGAAGCACAGACAGACTGCAGCACACAGATCTGATGGCTCTTTGTTAGTTGTTAGTTTTAGGGCAGAGAAGTTCCCTGCACTGATTTTTTCCCCCCTTTTCTCAGGGCTCATTAAACCTGCTGCAGACTGAAAATCCCAGAGAAGCACCGAGAGCTGCACCTGCAGCCACAGGGCCTGGACCTCAGCATTTTATCAATGCTGGAAGAGCTGACAAGAGACCAAAGGAGCTACAACCCACAGCAAGGACATTCTGAATTTACCATCTCGCCACAAAATAACAGAAAGTTTTATTATTTTATGTCATTCACTCTTTATGCTTGTGAGCACTTTGTTAAATAAATAGTTTTTCCCATTTTTCTCCAAAGAAGTTCTTTCCCAAACCAATTTAAGAGAGACAATTTTAGTTTACTCTCTAAAAAAAAAAACCCATTCAAAAGTTTCCTCTCAGGTTTATCCTAAACCACAACAACAAACAATTCAATCCATAGAAATAAAAGTAGCACAAATATACTTAAATTAACAGCACCAAAAACAATTATTCCTAACTCAATGAACTCATAATTCCTCAAAACCATCAAAACAAACAAACCACCTATAAATACACACAAAACCAAAAGATCCATTAGACTACAAACAATATCTCCTAAATTATCCAAAACTATAAAATGTATACTGTAGTCAAGCAGGCTAAATAAACAAACCCCTATAACACAATAAAAAAATCATTTAATTGTAAATATTAAGAAACCCTAAAAAATGAACTACCTCACACTGTCCCAAACCCACTAAAACAAACACTAGATGCTCCCTATGATAAAAACCACCACTAAATAAATAAAAGCCTCCCCTATACCTCACACCACAGCCAATTACACCACTGTAAACCTTAGACAATAAACCCTGGAAAAACACAATATCCCCCAAAAATAATTCACCAACAAAAATCAGTTCAAAAATACTCTGACCAATGTGAACTATGAAACCAAACATGAATTAAATACACCACATATCCCTCGTCACACCACCTACAAACAGAATAAAACTACACAATAAATCACTAAAAACCACCAAACAGAAAAACCAGCTCTACCCAACCTGGATCCCTCCATACAACACACAAAACCCCAATAACACATTTCAGAAGTCTCCCAAAAAAGCTACTTAAATCAGTTCTACCTCAAATACAAACAAACCCACACATAAAGTTATCTTTGCTCAAAAACCAAATTATATATAACAAATAACACCAAAAAAAGTCACACAAAACACTACGCACCACCTCAGAACATCATATTGAATAAAAGCCACATAGAAGTGCCACTATTCATTTAAATTCCAGGTGAAAAGAAAATCCCTCCACTTCAAACACAGACAGCAACAGAAAAAAAAGAAGTTTCTTCAATCAATTTAAACTCCTTTTGTCTCCATAACTCCTTTTTCGTCTGGGAGCACCGGGGAGGGTTTATTAAGATGAAGCTGAAAAGGAAAAAAAAGTCCCCTCTATAAACCCACACTGGTTTACCTTGTGCTGTTGCTCAGTGTAAAGGTTTGATCCCCATCGCCTCCCAAGTAACGCTCCAAACCCACGTGCTCCCCATGAACCAAGAGCCGGAACCTCAGCGTGAGCTCCTCACTCCCCACGGCTGGATACCAAAATGAGCTGGGGCTGCCCTCTTAAACTGGAACCGCCCCATCATTATCCATCACAGCCCCACCTGTGCCTGCTCTGTCCCCCCTCACTGTTCACAGCTCACACCCGGGGCTGCTCTCTCCCCTCCCCATCCTGTGGCATCTCTCACCTGCAGCTGCGGCCAATCCGAGGGTGAGGCAGAGGGGACTTGCTGTTCATTCCCGGGACGGTTCATGGTCTGCAGCTGACACGATGGGGCACCGGGCTTCCCTTGCTGTGGATAAGGACCCCTCTTCTCCTGCAGGTGCCCGAGGCTGGAACGGGGATTCCACCCCCGAAAATCCATATGCCTGAGGTTCATAATTCCTAAGGAAATTCCCCAGAAATCGTTACCCTTCATTTACAAATATTCCTTTGGAATCACTCCTGACTTGTCCTTCTGTGGAAGCGTTTTAAACATTCATTGGAGAGCTCAGGAGCCGAGTTGGCTTGTTTATGACTTGGCTGACAAGCCCAGACAAAACCCAAACGCCGGCTCCGCCCCTGGCTCCGCCCCTGGCTCCGCCCCTGGCTCCGCCCCTGGCTCCGCCCCTGGCTCCGCCCCTGGCTCCGCCCCTGGCTCCGCCCCTGGCTCCGCCCCTGGCTCCGCCCCTGGCTCCGCCCCTGGCTCCGCCCCTGGCTCCGCCCCTGGCTCCGCCCCTGGCTCCGCCCCTGGCTCCGCCCCTGGCTCCGCCCCTGGCTCCGCCCCTGGCTCCGCCCCTGGCTCCGCCCCTGGCTCCGCCCCTGGCTCCGCCCCTGGCTCCGCCCCTGGCTCCGCCCCTGGCTCCGCCCCTGGCTCCGCCCCTGGCTCCGCCCCTGGCTCCGCCCCTGGCTCCGCCCCCGGCTCCGCCCCCGGCTCCGCCCCTGGCTCCGCCCCCGGCTCCGCCCCCGACTCCGCCCCCGACTCCGCCCCCGACTCCGCCCCCGACTCCTCCGCCGAGCGCCGTGCCCGGCCTGGGATGGGGGCGGGACCAAACTTCCACATACTCGGGGAAAAAAAAAGAATAAGAAAAAAAAAAAGGAACAATGAAAAAAAATATTATAAAATAAAATAAAACAAAATAAAAATTTTAAAAAAACCTCAAAAGTTATTAAAAACGAAAAAAAAAAAATCTAAAATAAATTTAAAATATAATTTAAAAATTTAAAATACAAAATAAATAACATGAATGTAAAAACTGAAATATTATCCATAAATTTTTTAAAAAATAAAAGTCATTAAGATTTTAAATAGTAATAAAGAAAAATTTGAAAATTTTAAAAATAAATAATAGACTAAAATATAAAAATTAAAGAAATAAACCAAAAGCATTTTAAAAAGACAAAACAAAAAATATATTAAAACATTAACCACAATACAATATTTAACATAAAATACAAAAATCAAAAATTAAAAAAAAAATAAACAATAAGTAAAATAAAATACGAAATTAAATAAACACAGCCCTCCCCTCATGCCACTGCCTAACACAGGCCCCTGGAGTTTTCTTGATTAGGCAGGGATAGGCAAAACAAACCCAGTGCCTCCCAGAAAATAAGGTTTTCTAGACAATTCTTGGAAACAAATTCTGTTTTAGCAGGAAGCTCACTTGGGATGAACACCCACATGTGCCAAGGCAGGAAAGAACAACCTCATTGTGTCCAAGGAACAGCAACTAGGCCGGGATTTAAGTTTTAATGGGACTTATGTAATTAAAAACACACTCAGTTGAACTTGAAAACGAGATGAATCAAGGCAATTAAACACTTTACAAGTTTTCCTGGGAATTCCCAGAATTCTGTGGATATGATGCTGACACATTCCTGATTTACCAACCTTAATTGGGGAAATTTCCTTGGAAATGTCCCCTAAGAAGTACCAAAATTCCAATTAGGATAGAAAATAGGAAAAAAAAAATATATAGCCTTACTAAAATCAGAGAGAGGAAAAACATCAAATAAAAGGAAGGAATAATATCCAACTCCCAGCTTGCCTGGAAAACAAGCTCAGGAATTTCTAACATGGAAAACTTTTGGAAGAGCCAGGAAGTCGGTGGAAGTCCATGGAATGATGATTTCAAATCTGCTTCCTCTGCTCTGATTGTCAAGGGAAGAGGGAGTTAAACATGCCAATTTACTCCTATTCCAGAAGGATCTCTAGTTTGTGGGAGTAACAATCCAAAGAAACTCCAATCTTACTTGGATTTGACAGATGAAACTCCCAGCAGAGATGGGAAGTTTCAGTGGAACGAAAGAGCCACAATTCCTGGAATAACAAAATTCCACTCAGCAAAAGTCAGGAATTCTATTTACAAATCCATGGAGGAGGAGGAGGAGGAGGAGGAGGAGGAGGATGACACCAGGGACACAAACCAGCTGAAAGCAACGATTTACTGGAAAGGGCAGGAAATCAAACTGACAGTCTCTGGTTATGCTCAGGCATTTCTCCAGGAGTCAGAGAGAAAAGTGGGAACCCTGCACTGGAATAAGGCCTTCCAGTGGCTCCACTTCCTACAGGCTCTCTCCCTTTTTGCCAACTACCTGCAAGAGGAAAAACAGCAGGAATAAAGTTTCAAACAGGAGGTCCTTGGTTCAGGCAGACTGAAGTGCAGCTCCCAGGGAGCGAGTCCAGGCTGGGCCCAGGGGAGCTCCGGGAATCTGGGACTGCCCGTGGGATTAAAGGGCTGGAAAAGCAGGACCCACCTGCCGGGTTTAGTGCTGGGACACAGCAAGGCCTCGGCTCAGGGGCAGCAGTTGGAGCTGGGACTGCAGGAGAACACCCCAAAGCCGGGTCAAACATCCAGCATGACACGCAGCACGCTCCAGGAGAAACTCAGGTGGGAGAAGCCCCCGGATGCTCCGTGTTCCTTCTCCTCGGCATCTTTGCCAGGGCCTCCCTCAGAATACTGACCTCACCCTGCAGCTCCTACAAAATAGGAGAACTTATGGAAATCACCCAGCAATCCATGGATTTCCAGGTATTAAGAACCAAAGCAGCCGCCTCTCAGTGGTGTCCCCAAGGCCCAGCAGTGCCCAGCACCTCTGACTGGAATTTGAGGGCTCCCAGCACAGCCCCAGAGCAGCAGAAAAACCCACCTCCAGACTCACCAGAGAGATGACAGGAGCGCCCTCCCTGCGATGCCTGCTGAGCCAAGTGGAGCTGGCAGGGTGACCCATGGACATTCTGCGTTCACCTTTCAACAGAGTCAATGCGGAAACAGAACAAATCTCTCTTGGTGTCGAGATCCCTTCAGGTGCACCTGGAGATGCTGCAGTGTCCTTCAGCAGCCAGAGCAGAACAGGGTTTCTACCGTGCTGTAAGTGAGAAATACAATTGAATCAGAAGAAAATAAAAGGAAGCACCTCTCCCTCCATGCTTTTTATATTAAAAAAATCATGCATCAGAATTTTTTTAACCGTTCATTCTTGCTTTACACTGTGTAAATTACAAGCACTCAACTTCCAGCCTGAATTTGCAACAGCTCCTCAGGCTGACTGAGCTCAGCCAGACCACCAGAATCACTGAATTGTGGAAGGGAAAGCTCATCCCATTCCAGCCCCACCCAGGGCACGGACACCTTCCACCAGATCCAGGGGCAGCCACAGCTTCTCTGGGGAACCCGTGCCAGGGCCCCGCCGCCCTCACAGGGAACAATTCCTTCCTGATATTTAATCCAAACCGGCCTCCCTTCATCCTGATGAAGCCGTTCCCCTTGTCCATCACTGCGTGTCCTTGTGAGAAATCCCTCTCCATTAGGGCATAAGCGGCTCGCACAGACCCCCCCAAATCAATGTTCCGGGGGCTCTCGGGGCCACACGAGCACTCCGGGCGTTTTACCGGCTTCTCCTGCCGCCTTCCCCGGGAGCCCCGGCTCGGCTCCAGCTCCGGGCACAGCGGCAGCGTGTCCCGCCCGCCCGCCTGCCGGGGGATCGGCAGCGGCCCCGACACCGCCTTGAATGGCCCGCCGAGGAAGCGGCAGTGAGGGCGGACACCGGCCGGGAGCGCCCCGGAACTGCCCCCGGCTCGTTCGGTTCGGCTGAGGGGGGGCGACGTTCGGAGAAACTCGGCTGGGCTCGGCTGTTCGGGGAAACCCGGCGATTTCCGTCAGTAGTCGGCAATTCTCGGCTGTTCGGAGAAACTCGGCGATTTCCGTCAGCAGTCAGCTCTTTTCGGCTGTTCGGCAACTCTCGGTCATTGTCGTCACACCTCGCCTTTTTTGGTGGCAGAGAGCATTACGTCACTTTCGCCCCTCCCCGCCGCCATCTTTAGAAGGTCAACAGCAGCGAGCCGAGCCGCCATGTTGGTTGTGGCGCCCCTTAAGGCCCCCCATAGGTGTCTAACACAGAAGCCTGACTAAAATGAGTAACCCGAACTCGCCTGCGGCGTGGCTGAACCCACAGCCCGTGTCCCTACACCTGGAAACGCCACAGAAAATTGTCCCCGAGCGGCGCCGTGGTCGGGATTTTTGTGCAGGCAGTCTGACTAGACACACATGGGGGGGTCCTCATTTTTTCCCGCCCTTTTCGCCGCCATCTTTAGAAGGTCAAGCGCCGCGAGTCGTGCCGCCATCTTGGTTGTGGCACTCCCCCCAAATGTCCCCCTCGGCTGCTCGCACAAGCGCCTGACAACATCGCCTGCCCAAACACTGCCGTGGCGCCACTCAGCCCCCATCCCGTGTCCACGAACCTGCGTATGCCGCGGAAAAACCGCTCCCGGGCCGCTCCCTGGTCCAGGTCGCGCGCAGGCAGCCGGCTGCCACGTGCCCTGGATCCCCTCTTTTTTTTTCCCGTCTTCTTGGCCGTGATCTGTCGGTCCTCGGGAGGCAGCACTGCCCGTGAGCTCAGAGACCGGGGCTGCTGCTCACCTCGGGTACCGGCACGTGGGAGAATTGCAGTACCGCTGTATGTCCACACGATGGCAGCACTGCCGCACAGCTCTCGGGACGGGCGCGGGAGACAGTTGCAGTAACGATCTTTATCCACAGGATGGCAGCATTACCTTACAGATCGGCTCGGGGGGAGCTGCAGTACCGATCTTTATCCACAGGATGGCAGCATTGCCTTACAGATCGCCTGCCATCAACCAAACCGAATCCAAAAAAGCCTTCAGTTTAGGCTGCATTTCAAAATAACTTCTATTTCTTACTTTGATATATCTAATAACCATTACAAATTTATCTATTATATCATGTACATTATATTAAGTATATTTTACATATTATAATAAATGGAACAAGTAATAATATAGTGTATCAATAGTGTATCTATTCCTATTATCTTTCATATTTTATAGTTCTCATTTTGTTACTTATATTTTTATTTTTTTTGCATTTGTAATTTTTTTCAATTTGTATTCACTTCTTTCCATTTTTACCGATATTTTAAACTATAGGAATTAATTGACCTAACACATCAGAATCACAGTTAATTAGAATTGAATGAGCCTGGTTTTCTAAGAGATAAATATTTAATCTTAATTAAAATAATATGGGCATATTTTCCTCTTTCTGTGTGCTTTTGGGGAGAGGGGGTTTGTTTTGGATTTCTTGGCTAATAAACAAGGAGGTTCAAAGAGCTACAAAATAAAATGTCCATATTATTTTATCTCTGCCTCTGAAATACACGTTGACATCAAGTTATTGCTGGTATTACTGTGCATGGGTAGAATGAGACCTGAAAGGAAAAAACAGACACCACGGTGTCCACAGCTTTCTCGGTTCAGGTTTATTAATTTAGTAGAAAATACAGAGGATTTTTAGTAACTGCACTCTCAATTATATCCAGATGTCCAGCAGACAGGGAGGTAATTTCTCAACTTCTTCCTTGCTGAGAGCCAACCTCCCACATACTCGGGGGAAAAAAGAGGGTGGATTTTATCCCCCTGCATCTGAAAGAAAGTCAGGACAAAAGTCAAAGTGCTGCAGGAGAACTTGACAGCTCCAGACACTTTGTGTCAATCCAGGAATACCCTCTACAGCCCAACTACACCCCACATGACAAATTTCAACACCCAAGACTTGTCCCATTCCCCCCACACCCAGACTGAGCAACAAGGCAGAGCAGCTCCAGGCCAAACACACCAACACCCGTGACACAGGACAGGACAAAAGGGGGGACACAACAGGGACAGAAATATCTCAGCAAGAAGAATGACCCTGAGGACCGAGAGAACTCGCAATGAGATGACCGAGGTAAGACCCATGGGGAGCTGACCAGGCTCAGAGAACCCTGCAGGAAGAAGATGCCAACGGGATCACTGATCCCAAGAAAAGCAGAGATGGATGCCTGAGAATCCTACGGTCAGAATCCTGTACCTGTCTCTGCATTCTGACAAGACCTAATCCACCTGAATGGATCACAGCAGTGCACAGCTGTGGATACAGCTCAGAACAAGACCTGGAAAGGCATCAGCCTGGACACTTGTGAAGAGAGATGGATTCTGAGGAGCCTCTGAGCTCCCGAGTCAAGGGTTTGATGCCTGGCCTGGTATCAGCACCAGGAATAGGGAGATGTTAAGAACAATGCCTGGGGTCTCCAAAAGACCCCTTGAAGGATTAAGGCAAAAGACACACAAAACAAAACACACAACAGACACGGAGTGAACAACAGACAAGTGACACGACATGCCCTGGGACTGCTCTGCCCTGCACACCTCAGCACTGGGATCAAAAATGAGACTTTCCCTTTACACAGCCTAAGGGGTCACATCTTGAGCATCCCCATCTCCAAACCTGACTCAAAAACCCTCCCTGGTGACCCCTGACTCCACACCCCACTTTCATCCCCTCTGTGGCTCCCAGCCCTCCACTTATCTCTCAGACATCTGGGGATGCCAATCCATGTCAAAAGCCAAAGAAGGTGCCTCTCCCTCGGGGAAATTCCTGCTGTCACTGGGCTGGTGTCTCTCAGTCAGCTACAATAAAGAAAACCAAATATCAAAGCATAATCTCACCAGCACATCCCCCAAAACCTGGCAATTCTGCTGCTCCCCCTCTCCTAAGTGTGCCTGGGTGATCAGGCAGCACACTCCAGCTGTGCTCAGAGGCTGACTCCTGCAGTGCCAAGGTCTTAGAGACATTATTGGCACTGAGCCCACCCATACAGCCTCCATGAGGGGTGTGAGCAACCCCAGTTAGAGCAGGAAAGGAATGCAGAGTGGACATCCCCAGTGAACCCAAACCCTGTGGACTCTGCCCCCCACTATCACTTCCTGCCTGGCCCTTGCCTTGGGCTTACTGCCTGCACCTCTCAGGGCTTCTGGCATTGTCCTGCATTAGGGTTCCTGCCTGCACCTGCTCTCAGGGAAACACAGTGTTGGTAGCAGTGCTGTGAGGGCTGGTACACCTGTACTCTGACTTGTATCCCAGCCTGTACCCCTGATTTTCACTGTGTACTCTCTAGCCCTTGAGTCCTTTACCTCTCAAGCCCTCCCTCAGCTTTCAGCCTCTGTAGGTCACTGCTGAACTGCTCTGCGTCCTCCTGCTGAACCCTACTACCCTACACCTTGCAACCCAGGATGCTCCTGGGACACGGATCCCAGGATGCCCAGGCGGACAAGGCCAAGAATCTCCCCCCACTGCACCCTAACCCCGTGGACTCTCAAAGACTCTAAGAAGACCAACGGTGCAAATCTTGCTAGAATGCAGAGATGGGTTGGAACTGCCCTGCCTGGCCAAGGCTCTGGTGATGCTAAGGAGAAACCCTCTCCCTTTACTCCTGAGGGGTCCATCCCACAAGGGCCCTCTCCTCCCTAAGGTAACTTTAAATTGCCTCCTGGGACTGAAAAGTTTTTCCCCTTCTCCCAACCACCAGCCCCAACACTCAGCTTTTGGAATACGAGGGGACAAAATCCATCCTCGACAGAAATGAACGTGTTGGCTCCGGGGATTTGGAGACGTTCTCTGCTTTCACCTCGGTGCTGCCATATCCAAACTCCAGCTGTGCACCTCCTCACACTACCTGGGACCACAGAACACAAAATGTGACTATTCCCCTCCAGAAGAGTCACCCCCAGAGCTCCTCTGCACCGCTGTCCCGGCTCCCCCTCAGATCTCCCCCCACTCCAGAGGCTGCCCAGAGTGAACCCAGCAAAAGGAAAAGGGACACACTGAGCACGGCACTCACCTCTGGGCCACCTGCCCAAGGGCCAACTCACCCCCTCCCTCTATTCCTTGGAACACCTGGGGCAGCAACAGCACCTGCAAAGAAACAAAAAAGGAAAAATCATGGTGAGTTCCTGTGAAACAGCAACCTCCCCGCTCTGACTGAAGCACAGCACAAGTGAACCTTAATGTTGCACCTATCTACCCTCCTCTGGCATCCTGGGCCAGCACATCTGCCAAGGGGACCACCTAAAATAAAATAAAACAGACTAGTGAATGCTTAGAGTAGAACCAGCAAGTGAGACTTGAGCAACAGCAACAGCTTCTGTCCACTGATCACTGCTCACCTCGTCCACTTCACCTTGACAGCTGATATCCAGCCTTGCCTCCTAAAAATAAAGACAAAGAGCAGTGCTGTAACATGGCCACCATTTACACTCCCCTGCAAACACAAACAGTGACTGACCTTCTCAGGGGAGCCCCCTCACCCGGGATGGGGCACTCTGCCATGGATTGAATCCATCTGCACCTGAAACAAAGTCAGGACAAAAATCAAAGTGCTGCAGGAGAACTTGACAGCTGCAGACACTTTGTGTCCATCTAGGGATACCCTCTACAGTCCAACTACACCCCACATGACAAATTTCAACTCCCCAGGACTTGTCCCATTCCCCCTACACCCAGACTGAGCAACAAGGCAGAGCAGCTCCAGGCCAAACACACCAACCCCCGTGACACAGGACAGGACAAAAGGGGGGACACAACAGGGACAGAAATATCTCAGCAAGAAGAATGACCCTGAGGACCGAGACAACTCGCAATGAGATGACCGAGGTCAGACCCATGGGGAGCTGACCAGGCTCAGAGAACCCTGCAGGAAGAAGATGCCAACGGGATCACTGATCCCAAGAAAAGCAGAGATGGATGCCCAAGAATCCTATGGTCAGAATCCTCCACTGAGCTGTGCACTTCTAGAAGACCTAATCTGCCAGAATGGATCACAGCAGTGCACAGCTGTGGATACAGCTCAGAACAAGACCTGGAAAGGCATCAGCCTGGACACTTGTGAAGAGAGATGGATTCTGAGGAGCCTCTGAGCTCCCAAGTCAAGGGTTTGATGCCCGGCCTGGTATCAGCACCAGGCATAGGAAGATGTTAAGAACAATGCCTGGGGTCTCCAAAAGACCCCTTGAAGGGTTAAGGCAAAAGACACACAAAACAAAACACACAAAGACACGGAGTGAACAACAGACAAGTGACACGACGTGCCCTGGGGCTGCTCTGCCCTGCACACCTCTGCACTGTGAGACCTTCCCTCTATGTGCCCTAAAGGGGTCACATCTTGGACATCCCCATCTCCACACCTGATTTAAAACCCCCTCCTGGTGACCCCTGACCCCACACCCCACTTTCACCCCCTCTGTGGATTTTAGCCCTTTACTTATGTCTGGGATGTCCAGGGATGAGAATCCACATCAGGTGCCAAAGAAGGCTGTCTCTGCCTCTGGGAAATTCCTGCTGTCACCGGGCTGTTGTCTCTTAGTCAGGTACCATAAAGAAAACCAAACATCCACAGATGATCTCAGCACGGCTGTTGGCTGGTCAGTGAGGACATCTCAGTGTGATACAACTGGACCACCTGAAACACACAAACAATAATGGAGGCTTAGAGTTACACCAGAAACACCACGACCCTGACCACACAAATATATCAATTTTAGGAAATGCAAACAAAAGTCCAGCAAAAAAAAAGCCAACTCTTATTACTCGTAGTCCATTTTCCAAATATAATAAAAATAACCTCATGTCCATTCCCCTCAAAAAACCTCCAAAATACACACCCAGAACCCCCCCAATTTAAAGACCTGCCTCTAACCAAATAAGAAGCATAAACCCCACGTCTTTTAAACTATAAATTCATTAAGCTAACACATCAAAACCACAGACTTTTAAATCCTTAGTCCACACTAATACACCAATCCCATCGCTATATACAAAATCAAAACCTATTTTCTATTTCTACTAACAAAACAAGAAAATCACAACTTTTAACTGCAATAAAACCTAAAAACACCTAATTAGAAGTAAAATTATCCCATTATAACTAACTCAAAACCCCAAACACTCCAAAACAAGTACTTGAAGTGCCAAAAACCATCAAATAGTTAAAATAACTCCTTCAAAAATGCCTTCTGTACCTTTCAGACTGATTTTGAGAGCAAAGCAAGGAAAGAAAAAGCACACAGCTTGTTTTAAGAGAACAGTGGTCACTCCTCTGCATTCCCTCTCCAGTGTATTCAGCTGAAGCACAGACAGACTGCAGCACACAGATCTGATGGCTCTTTGTTAGTTGTTAGTTTTAGGGCAGGGAAGTTCCCTGCACTGATTTTTTTTCCCCCCCCCTTTTCTCAGGGCTCATTAAACCTGCTGCAGACTGAAAATCCCAGAGAAGCACCGAGAGCTGCACCTGCAGCCACAGGGCCTGGACCTCAGCATTTTATCAAAGCTGGAAGAGCTGACAAGAGACCAAAGGAGCTACAACCCACAGCAAGGACATTCTGAATTTACCATCTCACCACAGAATAACAGAAATTTTTATTATTTTATGTCATTCACTCTTTATGCTTGTGAGCACTTTGTTAAATAAATAGTTTTTCCCATTTTTCTCCAAAGAAGTTCTTTCCCAAACCAATTTAAAAGAAAGACCATTTTGGTTTACTCTCTAAAAAAAAAATCCATCCAAAAGTTTCCTCTCAGGTTTACCCTAAACCACAACAACAAACAATTCAATCCATAGAAATAAAAGTAGCACAAATATACTTAAATTAACAGCACCAAAAACAATTATTCCTAATTCAATGAACTCTTAATTCCTCAAAACCATCAAAACAAACAAACCACCTATAAATACACACAAAACCAAAAGATCCATTAGACTACAAACAATATCTCCTAAATTATCCAAAACTATAAAATGTATACTGTAGTCAAGCAGGCTAAATAAACAAACCCCTATAACACAATAAAAAATCATTTAATTGTAAATATTAAGAAACCCTAAAAAATTAACTACATCACACCGTCTCAAACCCACTAAAACAAACACTAGATGCTCCCTATGATAAAAGCCACCACTAAATAAATAAAAGCCTCCCCTATACCTCACACCACAGCCAATTACACCACTGTGAACCTTAGAAAACAAACCCTGGAAAAACACAATATCCCCCAAAAACAAGTCACCAACAAAACTCAGTTCAAAAATACTCCGACCATGTGAACTATGAAACCAAACATGAATTAAATACACCACATATCCCTCGTCACACCATCTATAAATAGAATAAAGCCACACAATAAATCACTAAAAACCACCAAACAGAAGAAAACAGCTCCACCCAACCTGAATCCCTCCACACAACACACAAAACCCCAATAACACATTTCAGAAGTCTCTCAAAAAAGCTACTTAAATTAGTTCTCCCTCAAATACAAACAAACCCACACATAAAGTTATCCTCACTCAAAAACCAAATTATATATTACAAATAATACCAAAAAGTGACACAAAACACTACACACAACCTAAGAACATAATATTAAATAAAAAGCACATAGAAGTGCCACTATTCATTAAAAAAACAGGTGAAAAGAAAACGCCTTCACTTTAAACACAGACAACAACAGAAGAGGAGTTTCTTCAATCAACTTGAACTCCTTTTGTCTCCATAACTCCTTTTTCTTCTGGGAGCACCGGGGAGGGTTTATTAAGATGAAGCCGAAAAGGAAAAAAAAGTCCCCTCTATAATCCCACACTGGTTTACCTTGTGCTGTTGCTCAGTGTAAAGGTTTGATCCCCTTCGCCTCCCAAGTAACGCTCCAAACCCACGTGCTCCCCATGAACCACAGCCAGGACCCTCAGCGTGAGCTCCTCACTCCCCACGGCTGGATACCAAAATGAGCTGGGGCTTCCCTCTTAAACTGGAACCGCCCCTGGCTGGAACCGCCCCATCATTATCCATCACAGCTCCACCTGGGGCTGCTCTCTCCCCTCCCCATCCTGTGGCATCTCTCACCTGCAGCTGCTGCCACTCCGAGGGTGAGGCAGAGGGGACTTGCTGTTCATTCCCGGGACGGTTCATTGTCTGCACCTGACACGATGGGGCACCGGGCTTCCCTTGCTGTGGATAAAGACTCCTCTTCTCCTGCAGGTGCCCGAGGCTGAAACGGGGATTCCTCCTCCTAAATTCTGTACGTGTGAAGTACATAATTCCCAAGGAAATTCCTCAGCAATCGTTACCCTTCATTTACATATATTCCTTTGGAATCACTCCTGACTTGTCTTTCTGTGGAAGCGTTTCAAACGTTCATTGGAGAGTTCAGGAGCCGAGTTGGCTTGTTTATGACTTGGCTGACAAGCCCAGACAAAACCCAAACACTGAGAACCCCGGTGCTGCCCGGCCCCGCCCACGGCCCTGCCCGGCCCCGCCCCCAGCCACCTCTTGGCCCCGCCCCCGCCACATCCCCCTGCTTCTCCGAGTCCCATTTAACCAGAATGATTTTCTGGGGATAGGAGCACCCAAAGCCAGCAGAACTGACCTTAATCACTTTTGGGGGATCTCTCTTTTCTTCCTCACCAAACTCCCACTGTCAAAACCCACCCTGAGGCTCAGCTCCCCATCCCCTCAGCCCCTCCAAGGACCTCGGCTTGGATTTCCCAATCCAAGAAGGCAGAAATTCTGCTGTCCTCATTGTATATCCTAATTGCAGTAAATGCTTAAGAAATAACTAAAAGACATTAAAGGAATGAAGGGAATTTGAACAAGAGCTCCCTGCTCCAGGGGCCATCCCAACGGTTGCTAAAACCCTTTACCAATAATTTTAATTAACCAACTCAGAGCAATTAACACCACACTGAGAGAGTATGATTCTTTTCAATTGAGTTATAGAAAAATATTGAAGTATTTAAAACCTTTCTAAACCCAGAAACTCTTTTAAGAGATATACAGGGCACAGCCGCAGACAGAGTCTGGTGATTCAGGGGAAAAACCCCAAAGTTTTCAGTCTTTAGCATCTTCCACAATGTCACCGTTGACAGCAAACGTGGCTTCAGCCTCAGCAAGACAGACTCAGAGATTTTGCAGATCCTGGTCTCGCCTCAGCCTTTCAGCAGGTTCAGTCTGCAAGGAGAGAGAAGAAAATGGGTCAGAATGGACAGCCTACCTTCAGAAAATCAGCATCATCCATAAAGCATTAAATAGAGCTGGAAGAACTTCCCCAAAGGTCCATTTCCCAGCGGACTGAGGGCTCCAGGTTGAAGCACAGGCTGCACCTGCCAAGGGCAGACTATGGAAACCCCAGAAGTAAAAGCTGCTCGATATTTCAATACAAAGTGACAGCAAAAACATTAAGTCTATTTGCACAAAAGGCAGAAGAGACGTGACTCAAAGTTAAGTCAAGATCTGGAGAAGTGAATTGGAACTAACTAAAAACAACCTATTAAATTATTGAGACACAAATAGGAACCTAATGCTGTGCTGGATAAACACAAAATGCTAATCACCATGAAAACTGAAGGAAAAGTTGCTGAAGATCTTCCATGACACACGATAGCAATTACATGAAGCAGTGCAGTACGTGTTACAATGTACTGAAATGCTCTGGGTGAAATCATCTGTTCCGCAGAAACTGCTGAAGCCCCGTCTCCAAAGCTGACACAAAAACCCCTCTCGGCCAGAGGCCAACCCAGCACCCGGCTTCCATCCCCTCTGTGGCTCATAGCCCTCCACTTATCTCTCAGACAGCTGGAGATGCAAAGTCCCATCCAGTGCAAAAGAAGGCTGCTTCTCCCTCTGGGAAATTCCTGCTATCACCAGGCTGCTCTTCCTTAGTCAGCTACAATAAACAAAACCAAACATCACCGCATGCTCTTAGCAGCATATTGCCCAAAACCCAAGAATTCTGCTACTCACCATCTCCTAAGAACACCCAGGCCCTCAGGCCACACACTTCAGCCAGGTTCAGAGGGTGACACCAAGGTCACAGGGCATACCTGGGTTTAAAAGCAGACAACATAATGTGGCATTGCTGAAACTTGAGAGGACCCTCACTCCTTCTCCCTACCTCCAACTCCTCAGCTGTTCTCAAAGACTACCTGGAAAAGCACCTTCAAATGGAGAAGATCAAGGCTTCATCACACCATCCTGTAATGCTTCCGGAGGGCTCACACCCAGGTCCATCCTCTCGTTGGTGGGGGGAGTTCAGCACAATGAGAGTGGACTGCCTAAACCACACAATAATAGAGGCTTAGAGTTGCACCAGAAATTGACACCATAGCAATAATAACTGCTCCCATCCACTGGTCACCACTCACCTTGCCCTCTTCAGATTGACTGGCAACATCCCGCTTTACCTCCTAAAAACAAAAACAAAGAGCAGTGCTGTAACATAGCCATCATTTACTCCTCCCCTGCAAAGACCAAATAAGACTCACCCTCTCAGAGCTATGGACTCCACCAATACAGAGTACTCTGTTTTTAATCCATCTGATTTGATCCATCTGCACCTGAAAGACAGTTAGGAAAAAAGTCAAAGTGCTGCAGGACAACTTGACAGCTCCAGGCATCTTCTGTCAATCTACAGATACCATCTAGAATCCAATGGACCCTACAACTCAAATTTCAAGTCCCCTACACTCAGCTAGGCGGCAGGGCAGAGCAGTTCCGGGCCAAATACCACCAACACCTGTGACACGGGAGACAACAAACAAGGAGACACAACAGGGACAAAAAACTCTGAGCCAGAAGAATGACCATGAGAACTCAGAATGAGATGACTGAGGTCAGAACAATGGCAAGCCGACCAGGCTCAGAGAACCCTGTAGGAAGAAGATGAAGCCAACGGGATGACTTGTCCCAAAAATTGCAAAGATGGATGCCTGACAGTGCTCTGTTCAGAATCCTCTACCAAGCTCTGCAGTCTTGCAAGACCTAATCCACCAGAATGGATCGTTGCGGTGCACGGCTGTCGATACAGCACAGAACAAGACCTGGAAAGGCATCGGTCTGGATGCTTCTGAAGAGACATACAATTCCCATGCCCACCTGAGCTCCCGAGTCAACGGTTCAATGTCATCGGCACTTGGCCGAGGAAAGGCGGGACCGGAGATGCTCAGAATGATGTCAGGGTTTTTGACAAACCCCTTGAAGGGCTAAGGGAAATGACATGAAACACTGAGTGCACAACAAACAAGTGACACGACAACCACCGGGACTGCTCTGCCCTGCACACCTCAGCATTGACATCAAAACTGAGACTTTCCCTTTATGCATCCTAAAGGGGCCACTTCTTGGACAGCCCCGTCTCCAAAGCTGACACAAAAACCCCTCTCGGCCAGAAGCCAACCCAGCACCCGGCTTCCATCCCCTCTGTGGCTCATAGCCCTCCACTTATCTCTCAGACAGCTGGAGATGCAAAGTCCCATCCAGTGCAAAAGAAGGCTGCTTCTCCCTCTGGGAAATTCCTGCTATCACCATGCTGCTCTTCCTTAGTCAGCTACAATAAATAAAACCAAACATCAGTGAGTGCTCTAAGCAGCACATTGCCCAAAACCCAAGAATTCTGCTACTCACCGTCTCCTAGAGAACACCCAGGTCCTCAGGCCACACACTTCAGCCAGGTTCAGAGGGTGACACCAAGGTCACAGGATATACCTGGGTTTAAAAGCAGACAACATAATGTGGCATTGCTGAAACTTGAGAGGGTCCTCATTCCTTCTCCCTACCTCCCCAGTTCCTCAGCTGTTCTCAAAGACTACCTGGAAAAGCACCTTCAAATGGAGAAGATCAAGGCTTCATCACACCATCCTGTAATGCTTCCGGAGGGCTCACACCCAGGTCCATCCTCTCGTTGGTGGGGGGAGTTCAGCACAATGAGAGTGGACTGCCTAAACCACACAATAATAGAGGCTTAGAGTGGCACCAGAAATTGACACCACAACAATAGCAACTACTTCTGTCCACCGGTCACTGCTCACCTCGCCCTCCTCAGATTGACTGGCAACATCCTGCTTTACCTCCTAAAAACAAAAACAAAGAGCAGTGCTGTAACATAGCCACCATTTACTCTTCCCCTGCAAACACCAACTAAGACTCACCTTCTCAGAGCTGTGGACTCCACCAATACAGAGTGATCTGTTTTTAATTCATCTGATTTAAGCCATCTGCACCTGAAAGACAGGAAAAAAGACAAAGTGCTGCAGGACAACTTGACAGCACCAGGCATCTTCTGTCAATCTACAGATACCACCTAGAATCCAATGGACCCTACAACTCAAATTTCAAGTCCCCAGGCCTTGTTCTATTACCCCTACACCCAGCTGGGCGGCAGGGCAGAGCAGCTCGGGACCAAATACCACCAACACCTGTGACACAGGAGACAACAAACAAGGAGACACAACAGGGACAAAAAACTCCGAGCCAGAAGAATGACCATGAGAACTCAGAATGAGATGACCGAGATAAGAACAACGGCAAGCTGACCAGGCTCAGAAAGCCCTGCAGGAAGAAGATGAAGCCAACGGGATGACTTGTCCCAAAAATTGCAAAGATGGATGCCCGAGAACACTCCAGTTGGAATCTTCTACCTCACTTTGCAGTCTTGCAAGACCTAATCCACCAGAATGGATCGTTGCGGTGCACGGCTGTCGATACAGCACAGAACAAGACCTGGAAAGGCATCGGTCTGGATGCTTCTGAAGAGACATACAATTCCCATGCCCACCTGAGCTCCCGAGTCAACGGTTCAATGACATTGGCAACTGGCCAAGGAAAGGAGGGACCAGAAATGCTCAGAATGATGTCAGGGTTTTTGACAAACCCCTTGAAGGGCTAAGGGAAATGACATGAAACACTGAGTGCACAACAAACAAGTGACACGACAACCACCGGGACTGCTCTGCCCTGCACACCTCAGCATTGACATCAAAACTGAGACTTTCCCTTTATGCACCCTAAAGGGGCCACTTCTTGGACAGCCCCGTCTCCAAAGCTGACTCAAAAATCCCTCTCGGCCAGAAGCCAACCCAGCACCCGGCTTCCATCCCCTCTGTGGCTCATAGCCCTCCACTTATCTCTGAGACAGCTGGAGATGCAAAGTCCCATCCAGTGCAAAAGAAGGCTGCTTCTCCCTCTGGGAAATTCCTGCTATCACCATGCTGCTCTCCCTTAGTCAGCTACAATAAATAAAAACAATCATCAGTGTGTGCTCTAAGCAGCACATTGCCCAAAACCCAAGAATTCTGCTACTCACAATCTTCTAAGGACAGCCGGTCCACAGGCCACACACTTTAGCCAGGCTCAGAGGCCATCACCAAGGTTGCAGGGTATACCTGAGTTTAAGAGCAGACAAAGTAATGTGGCACTGCTGAAACTTGAGAGGACCCTCACTCCTCCTCCCTACCTCCCCGACTCACCCCAATGCCTTGGCTGTTACCAAAGTCTACCCAAATGACACCTTCAAAAGGGAAAGAATAAGGCTTCTTCAGAGAGTCCCTGAACGCTTTCAGAGGGGTCTTGAGAGAAGCCAGCTGGGTCTGTTGGCCAGTTGATGAGGGGGTCTCAGTGTAATAGGAGTGGACCACCTAAAACACACAAATGACAATAAATTCTTAGACTTACACCACAATGTGGTCCTATCATTTTATCTCCAGGCTGTGACCCCTGACTTACCTTTGAGATGAATCCACTTTGGAACTGAAATTAGTCTGCCTCAGAAGACCCCCGTGCTCCCTGGTTAGCCTCAATCGGCTACAAAAAAGAAAGCCAAGATCAGTGTACAAATTCAGTGGCACGTGGGCCAAACCCCAGTGAGGGGGCTACTTGCCCTCTGCTAAGTGTGCCTGGGCCCTCGAGTCTGTGGCTTCACCCCACATTGAAGGCGAGGGCTGTTAGAATGTTTGATACCCAGGTTAGTGAAGGGCAAAATTGCACAGCGCTTCTGTGAGCATGGTGGATGTGCTGTAAGACACATCAATGAATCTGCTGTTTCTGGTGAAAAAGCCTTGGGGGAGGCCCTCAAGTGAACACCCTTTCTCACTTACGGCCTTCAAAATCCCCAAACTGTAATTCCTAACCAGGTACCCAGCTCACAATCCTTGACTTACCTATTAGAAGCCTTGATCACAAACATTACCTTTGACACAAACCCTTCTGTGGCAATGAATCTGCTGAAAGAATCTGAAGTATCATACTTGACACAACATGGAATTTCAGGAGCTGCACTCCTCCTAAAAAAAAAAAAAAAAAAAAAAAAAAAAAAAAACCAAAAAAAAAAAACACCCAGAAATTACAAAAGCACCTTACCACCCCTGAACACACAACCCAAACCCCTAAACTTAAATACTCCCTGTATTCAATGGTGTCTTCTTCATGGAGTCTTCAAAGCCTCCATCGCTTGCAGGTGCCCAAAAGCACCCACTGAAAACAAGCTGAGACAAACTGAAAGAGCCCCTTCACTGAAAAGAGAGGAGAGCTCCTATCCCAGCTGATCCCCAGGAGGGAATGAAGCCCTTAGCAAAAGCTGGGGTTTATATACCCCTGTTGGGGGGCCGCCTCCCTTTCCCACAATTCCCTGGGAAAAGGGAGGAGACAAATCCCACCGGGTATAAAAGCCCTGGGAAAGGCTGTTGTTGTTTGGCTCCTCTGACTTAAGTTCAGGGGGGTAAGGGGCCCCATGTAGAGATAAACTCTTTAGAGAAATGATAGTGCTTTCTTTTTTGCTGCAACAACTTTGAGTAAAAGGGCAGAAAATGGGTGAAAAAGAAAGCTTTATATTTTGGTAAGGTAGCTAAATAAATTGGATAATTTGTTGCTGACTTGTGTTATTATTCCTAAGTGATTACTAAGTAGTACTCCACATGTGACTAAATAGTAGGGAGAAGAGTAATGCTGATAAGAATGGTATAAATCTCATTAGGACTTTTAATTAGGGTCTCCTTAGTTTTATCTATATTATTGAAAAAAAGAAATAATAACAGACTCCTAGGCAGCGTTATGTGCCGGACTCGCTCCCATCTGAGATATTTGGGACTGAGCTGTGAGTAGAAGTGCCCTGAAATGCTGTTTTAAAATTCTGAAAATGGACACCTTCCTCTAACTGAACCCATTAAACTGAGGAAATGGGGAAGATGCCCCCCTTAAATTGACACAATGGGCAATAAAAGGCTTCTCCCCTTTGCTTTAGTCCCCTAAAATACTGGCAAAAGAAGAGTTTTCCTGTGGGAAGATAACTAGAGGTAATGCTAAAGGCAATCCTAGCTCTGCTATGCTGCAGCTGTGTTAATTATCAAAGAGTGGGAACAGCCTAGCCCTCCCAGGTATGGGTGTGATAAAGAGTGAGTTAGCTGGGAGAGGGGGCCAGTTGGAGTCTGGTAGCCGTGCTGTGCGGAGGAGAGGACGGGAGGTCCGTCGAGGGAAAAATGACATAATCTACAGTACTAGGGACAGAAGGGGATAGGCAGATGTGCTAGGGACAGAAAAGAGTGAGCTGGAACAGCAGAAGTCCCTCTCACCTAGCCGTTCCCTGTGCGGGCAGGCAGAGGTAACCCCTTAAAAATGACCCCTGGGGGACCCAGTGCCTTGTAATCCTTGCAAGTCACACCTGGAACTGCTTGAACTTGGATGGCTGGGGAGAGGTAAAGAAAAGTCCTGGAGGTCATCGGCTTCGCTGCACAGCCTGGTGTCTGCCTCTGAAGCTTGAGGGGCGGCAACACTGCCCGTGAGCTCACAGCCCGGGGCGGCTACGGCGGAGAGCTGCAGTACCGCACTGCATCCACAGGGTGGCAGCACTGCCCCCGAGCGCAGAGCCCGGGGCTGCTACACGCCTCGGGGGGAGCTGCAATACCGCTCTGTATCCACACGATGGCAGCACTGCCCCCGAGCTCACAGCCTGGGGCTGCTACGGTCCTAGGGGACGGGCAGGGGGCAGAGCTGCAGTACTGCTTTTTATCCACAAGGTGGCAGCACTGCCGCAGGGAGTGGAGGCAGAAAAGAACGTGGCCAAAATTCATGTCCCAGTACAAAATCGCTCTGCGCAATATCATCCGATTTGTGCATGACACAGTTCAGCAGACAGAACAGCACTGTGAGTACAGGAGCAAGCCCTGCCAGAGCCCTTCTTCCTGGGTTCTAGCTGTGGCCTCCTCCCCAGTAGGATGGCATCTGGGGGGCATCTCACAGGGTGCAACAGCTTCTGAAACCCTGCAGCTGACTATATGGGGGCATATGACTAGCAGGAGTGGGTAGGGCAGCAGACCGAAAATATCCCTTGGGGCTTCAGCCATCTGGCACAGGGAACCTCTCTGTCAGAGAGCTGCCACCAAATTTACTGGAACTGCAGGACTGACACAGCAAAGATCATGGAAGGGAAATTTGGGGGCAAATATTTTGGAGGAGAGTTCTTTTTATGCAAGCACCCCACACCGGTATCCACTCCATTCTTGCAGGGGGCCTGAGGGCTTACAGGGTGTCTGGGGTCTTCTGAAGCATGGCCTTACTCCCTGCTGCCCATTTCACCTTGCTTTCCACCAAATCCCTGTATATGTTCTCAGCCAGACCCCACCTCATGGCATCCATGTCCCACACACTCATGGGACCTCTCCCCTGGCTTTACCCTTGACAGACCCATTGGTGGTCCAGTTCTGTGCAGGCTGCATGCTGTACCCCAATATGGCAAGCCAGGGCTTCCTGAATATCGGCTGGAGTGGCAGAGACCTCGGAGCTTTTGAAGTAGATAAACAGCGCTGGGAGGCCCAGCAGCCATCCCAGGTGGCAGAGCTGGTCAGCAAGAGCCTCAACAAGCAGAGGTCTGTCAGAGTGCTCCTGGAGCAGTTTCTCTCCATTTGGATATGCCAGAGCAACTTCCTTGCCCTGAAGAGGTATGGGAGGGAAATTCTGGAGAGACAAGGTGAGACCACCCTGACCCTGCAAGAGACACCCACATGCTGGGGCCCAGCCGTGCCCCACCAGACTTGCCCCACGCCTTTGTTCTCATTCTCCAGAGCTGCCTGTGGCCACGGTCTTCGCCCACAGCCCCAACCTAGACCAGCTGCTGCTCGTTTGTCATGTCACCGGCTTCTACCCCCGTCCCATCAGCGTGGCCTGGCTGTGGGATGGCCAGGAGGTGCCTCCGGGCCCGGCGCTCAACAGCAGCCCCATCCTGCCCAAGGCTGACCCCACCCACCAGCTCCGCAGTGTCCTGGCCGTGGCCCCCCGTGATGGGCACAGCTATGTCTGCCGTGTGCGCCACCAGAGCCTGGGCACCCGCAGCCTTCTCATCCCATGGGGTAGGTGCCACCCATAGGGATGGGGTGCAGGCTACAGATGGCAGCCACTGGCCCCATGAGGGGCAGCTCTTGACTGGCGCTGCCACCTTCACACAGTCACCCTTCTTCCCTTCCTGCCCCAGAAAACCACAGTGCAGCTCCAACCATCAGTATCACCATTGTGGTGCTGCTTCTTGTGGCCACAGCCTCTGCTGGAGGATTTTGGTGGTGGAAGCACAGGTGAGCTCTCCCTCCCATCACCTGCTGTAAGATTTATGGGCATATAGGTTGGTCCAGGTATTGCAGCAGCAGCACTGTAGGGGTGAACTCCCTGCCATCACAGCTCACACATACCCTTTGCAGGAAGGGTAATGAGGCTGCGTGGGAGACCCAAGAATTCATAATTTGAGGCCTGGTTGCCCACACAGCAGCAACTGCTTGATCTTCTGAGGAGTCCCTGGAATCCCTTGGGGCAATTCCCAGCGTCCTGCCTTGGAAGGATGGACCATAGAGTCTTCCCTGCCTAGGCTGAAAGAAAGTTCTTCCCCATGCTGATTTGCAGTGTGCTCTGCCCCAGTCTCTTCTCTCCACCGGTCCCTGGTTCTCGTGGTTTCTCCTTTCCCTGCTTCCCTATTGGTGGTGGTATCCCAGTGTCTGGCCCCATCCCCTCTATAGATCACTGACCCCTGCCCTGCTCTTTGTACCACCCCCGTGCCCTTAGACCATTGCTTCTGGACCCCCTCAATTTGTGTGCGGGGGTTTTACAACTCCCCCCCAAGTTGGAGTGTAGGCACTTTGTCACCCCCCAACCCCCCCCAGGCTGGGGGGCTTTACGAGACCCCCACAGACACAGTTGGGGGGTGCTTTGTTACCTTATGAAAGTGGAATGTAAGGGCTTTGTGACCCACCTAACGGGTGTAGATACTTTGTGAACCTCCCAGTGGGATGTGGGGTCTCTGTGACCCCCATGTTGGGTTTCAGGGGCTTTACAACACCCCTCAATAGGGGTGTGGAGTCCTTGTGAGCCCCCCAACCTCCCAGAGCCCCCTTCAAGCAGTTTTGGGGTGGGGGGTTGGGGGGGGGGGAACAGAGTACTGTAAAAACCCCACATTTCCCCTGCCCCAGGTGGTTTCTGTGTATTTGCAAATTCGGGGGTCACACAGTGTGGTCAGGGTCATACAGTTAAAGGTGTCACACAGTGGGGAGGTGTCACACACAGCCAGTGGGGGATCAGAGCTGGGGAGTGGGTCACACACAGCCGAGGAGGTCATATACTTGAGGGGGTTCACACAGTGCGTAGGGGGTCAGACAGCTGGAGAAGGGTCAGAGCTGAGGTGTCACAGGTGGACAGAGAGCACAGGTTGAGGGGATGACACAGCAGGAGGGAGTCACAGCTTGGAGAGGATCACGGATAGGGAGGGGGCAGAGCTGCGGGGGGTCAGAGCTGGAGAGGGAGAGTCACATCGATGAGCAGGGGAGTTGTCACAGTCCCAGGAGGTGTCACACAGCTGGGGAAGGTCACACATGGGGGAGTTACACATACAGCCAGGATGGGATCCCTTTTAGAGGAGATGCTGGGGCGTCCCCGGGGAGGGGGCTGTAATTAAAGCCACAATAATTTATTGCAATTTAAGGCAACTCAATACAAACCCACATGGACACATGTGACACGGCAAGGGGGAACACAAAAAACACTGGGGACCCTACTGAGATCAGCCCAGGAAATATGGGGGGACCATGGATTTGGGGAGGCTGGTGAGGTGAGGAGAGGTCATGCATCACCCTAGGGGGACACTCCACGTTTGGTGGAGGTACCTGCGCACCCCAGTTTTCAGGTCAGAAGAGTGAAAACCCCCTGCCTCTTTTTTGCGGGGGCAGGACAGTCCTCGATGGGTATAGGGGGGAGTCCCATTGCCAAGAATGCTCAGGCAACATCATCCCAATCCCCCTGGGAGACCCAAAAGCTGGTTTATGGGTGTGGTGGTGGGAACCTGGACTGGGGAGGGGACCCCATATCAGGGGGTACCCCAAGGTTGCAGAAGGGAGGAGAGGGACCCCCAGTCCCAGGTCCTTGGCAGAGTATGGCTGCCTTTGGTTCCTGGATAGAGGGTCCTGGGGTAGGATGAGGGGACATGGTGTGTTGGGGGTAGACAGTCAGGGTGAGGGCGTTTCAGGGGACATGGGAGGGATAGGGGTTGGTTTTATGCCCCGTGCCTTCATGTAAGAGAGGAGCTGGTCTGGAATCTCGGCTAGCACTTCCCGTGCCAGCCCTGCCATGCTCAGCCCCGCGCCAGGACCCCCTGACATGTAGTCACGAAATGGAACAAACTGGGGGGGCAAAAGGGGGACAGAGCGGTTAAGGGGGTCCAGGGCCCAGAAGCCTCTGGAACTGCGTGCCCCACACACAGCAGTTCCAGTGTCCCCGCCCCATTCCTGATGTCCCAGTGTCCCTCACAACCAGGTACATATTAAGACCCAGTGCCTCCTCATATCCTAGTACCCCCCTATGTCCTAATTTACTCCCACATCCCAGTGTTCACCATTTCCCAGTACACCACTCTTCATGCCCGAGGACATCCCCACATCCACATGCATGCCAAGCCCCAATGCCCTTCCATATCCCTGTGCCTCCCATTTCCCACAGCCTCCACATCCCAGTGCCCCCTCCTATTTCCCAGTACACCCCCATGTTCCATTCCCCACATTGAGGTCCATCCTGGTGCCCCAGTGCCCCCTTCATTTGCCAGCACACCCTCCTCATGTCCCAGTGCCCCCACATCTGAGTGCCCCCCTCATTTCCTAGTGCACCCCCCTTCCCCAATACCTTCCCCCTTCATGTCCCAGTGCTCCCCAAATACAGGTACATCCCATATCCCAGTGCCCATCTCCAATGTCCCATTGTTCCGCCATGTCCCAGTGCATCCTAATGTCCCAGGCTCCCCCCAGGATCTTCCAGTAAGATCCTAAATCTCATTGCACCCCTTTTTCACAGCACAGCCCCCCACAAATGTCTTAGTACACCCCCTCTTCGTGTCACAATGCAAGTCTATATCCCAGTATATGCCCCTCCATGTCCCAGTGCCCCCCATATCCTAGTGCCTCCATTTCCCAGTATCAACCCCCTTCATGCCAAAGTGCCCCCCATATCCCACTGCACCCCCATTCCACAGTTCAGTACACCCACTTTTCCCATAAAGGCCCCCACCATGTACCCAGTGCACCCAATGTCCCAGTGTCTCCCCCACTGAGATACATTCCAAACCCCAGTGCACTCCTTTTTCCCAGTGCATCCCTCCCATGTCACAGTGCACCACTTCTATGTCTCAGCACACCCCTGACATGCCAAACCCCCCCACCATTTCCTAGTAAACCTCATTTCACATCCTCTTGTCTCCTTCATGTCTCAGTGCCCCCCATATCCTAATACACTTCCATGTCCCACTGCACCCTCATTCCAAGGTACATCCAAAGTCCCAGGGCACCCTCTTTTCCCAGTGAAGTCCCAGTGCACACCCAAATCCCAGTGTGTTCCTCCATCCAGGTGCATCCCAAACCCATTGCATCCCCTTGTCCCAGTGCTCATGTCCCAGTGCCCCCCCAAATCCCAGTCCACCTTACCATCTCTCCACACCAGTCCCACCCAGCGCACCCCAGGAGTGATGCGGCTGATTTGAGATCCCCAGGGAATCCCCCACCACCCTGCTGGGTGGGCTGGAAGGGAGTCCCAAAATCCCTCATTGGTGAGGTCGGTACCTGGACGATATCACGCTCAGCCACTTTCCCACGGGAAGAGATGCGGATGTCATCCCCATCCAGCTCCACCATGGCTGGGGGCAATGCGGGGGGAGGTCAGCAGCACCCCAGTGCTCCCCACCCCAGGGTGGGATCCCATTATGTCCCTCTCAATCGCACACCCAGAACCCCTAAGCCCCCTCGCTGGAGTATGCTGAGCCCATTCATATGCTGACACATTCAGCTCATAGTTCCAGTGGCCAAGTGACTGCCCTTATCCCCCCAGCTTTCCCCTAGTATCCTCCAGCCCCCAGATCTTACCATCGAACTCTGCCTGGCCAACTCCCACGATGATGATGGACATGGGCAATTTGGCAGCCTGAGAGAGCCAGGGGGTGAAGGGAGTCCCATGAAACTTAATGATGCTGCCTCCAAATGAGCCACTCCCCTTTCCCCGCAGCACCCAGGAGTGCCAACACCTGCTTCCCTAAGGATTCTAGTCCCTCACCACTCCCCATCACCCAAGGGCCTCAGACCTCCCCACCAGCAATGGGAGGTTCCAGGAACTTCCCAGCCCCCTTGCAGCACCCAGGGGTTCCAGACACCTATACACCCCAAACCCTGGGAGTCCCACTCCCTTCTCAACCCCAGGGGTCCAAGGCCTTTCCCACCTCTCAAAGGTCCCAGTCCCTCCTCACTATCTCCAGCACCCAGGGGTCCACACCACCCCCCCCCACCCCGTCCCCCAGCACCCAGGGCTCCTAGCCCCTTCCCCACCTCTCCAGCATGCAAGGGTCCCAACCCACCCCCTCTCTCTAAGCTTCAGAGTCCCAGCTCCTCCTTACCCACCCCATCACCCAAAGGGTCCCAGCCACCCCCAACCCCTCAGAACCCAGGGATCCAAGCCCCTTTCCACCCCCTAAGGATTCTAGCCCCTCCTCAAGCCCCCAGCACCCAGGGGTCCCAAACCTTTCCTACCCTCAAGGGTCCCATTCCCTCCCCACTTGCCCCATCACCCCTGGGTCCCAGGTTCCCCACCCCCAGCACCCAGGGGTGCCACCATCCCCCCAGTGCCACCACTAGGGTCTCACATTGACAATGGCCTCCTTGGTCTGAGCCATGTCAGAGATGACACCATCGGTGATGATGAGGAGGACAAAGTACTGGGACCCATCCAGCACAGTGGCCGCCGAGCTGGGGGGACCCTGCATGACGCCGGGGGGCACAGGGACCCCACCCCGGGGCACGGGGTCCCTCTTACCGGGCAACATGGTTGACGACAGGGGCAAAGTTGGTGGGGCCGTAGAGCTGGACACGGCGCAGGCTGCGCTGATAGGCCTCCAGCACCCCCGCAATGCCACGGCACGCTGGGTTTGATGCATCCCCATTCTGCCACAGGGTCACCAAGACCATGGTGACACCACGGCCCCCACCTATGGACAGGGTCACACCACAGACCCCACCCACAGACAAGGATGGCACTGCCATGACCCTCAAATGCCAACAAGGATGATCCCACCATGTCCACAATGTGGTGACAAGGGAGACACCAACATGTTTCCAACTCAAGGATGATACTGCCATGGCCCCAATCCAGTGACAAAATGATGATACCACTATGTTCCCAACACAAGACAAGGATGACACCACCACATTTCCAGTGACAAGGAAAATGCCACCACATCCCCAACCCAGTGACAAGAATGATACCACCATGTCCCCAACAGTGAGAATGGGTGATGAGAGCACTACCATCATATAAGCAGCACAGTGATGAGGATGATGCTACTATGTCTCCATACTGGTGACACAGCCGTGACCCCAAACCAGTCACAAAATGATTGATGCCACTATGTTCCCAGTCAAAGGTAAAGATGACACCACCACATCCCCAATCCTGATCCAACCCAAACATACCATGTATCCAACTTAGTGATCAAGGACAAGAGCCCAAACTGGTGACAACACCAAGCCCCTTCCTAATCTGGTAACAAGGATGACACCACCATGGCCCCAGACCAGTGATGAGGATGACACCACCATAGCCCCAACCCAAGCACAAGGATGATCCTCCATGTCCCAAACAATGTGACAAGATGATTCCACCATGTCCCCAGCTGGGTGAAAAGAGCACCACCCTTCGTCTGTCCTGCATTGGCCTCTCACCAGTGGGAACTCGTGGGACACGTGCCCATCTGGGGGAACCTTGGCACCAAAGCCAAGGGCTGGGAACATCTTGTCACTGTCGTAGTCTTGGATGATGTCCCCCACGGCCCGCAGTGCCAGGCTATAGGCATTCAGCTGGAAGGGGCTCAAGTAGTGCAGGGATGTGGGCTGCGAGGGGTTCCCTGCACAGGCATGGGACTCAGCACCTCCACGGGCCCCCCAGCACCATCATAATCCCCCCATCACCCCCAAAATATCCCCAGTATCCCCACAACCATGGCACCACAGTGGCCCCAACCCAGTGGTAAGGATTATGTCATCTTATCCCCAACACAGTGACTAGGACAAAGATAATCCCACCACGTCCCCAACCCAGTGACAAGGGTGACACCCCCATATTCCCAACTTGGTGACAAGGGTGATGCCACCACATCCCCAATCTGGTGACAGCTGGTGACAAGGATGACACCACCATGGAACCAACACAGTGGCAAGGATGACACTACCATGTCCCCAACACAGTGACGAAGATGACACTGCCATGACCCCAACCCAGTGAAAAGAATGCCACCACTGTCCCAAATTCAATGACAATGATGCTGGCATCTAATCCCCAATCCAGTGGCAGCTGGTGATAAGTATGACACCACCATAGTACCAATACAGTGACAAAAATAATACCACCATGGCTTCAAATCCATGACAAGGACAGTGCCATCATGACCCCAACCCAGTGACAAGGGAGATGTCACCAGGGCCCCAACCCAGTGACAAAGGATACATGACTATGTGTCCAACACAACAACAAAGACAGTATCGTGTCCCCACATTGGTGACAAGGATGACACAACCATGACATCCAACTCGTTACAACTGCCCCAAATAAATCCTCCTGGGGGGACACAGCCCCCACTCACCATTGGATGCTGTGAAGTCAATGGCCACTGTGAAGTTGAGTTGGGTCCTGGGGGGTAAAGTGGCCTTGAAGTGACACAGGGGGTCAGCTGCAGGTTTGGGGTAGGGATACCCCTGGGGCCACAAGTTTGGGTGTACCCATCCCCCAATTCACAGCATCTCCAAGTGTACCTGCACTGAGGTGTCACCATGCTGCACCTAAGGGAACAGCTGAGGGTGCTGGGGACCTCCAAATTACAAATTTGGGGTGCTGGGGAGCCCCTGCCCACGAGGGAGCATCTGGGTGGGGCTGCTGAGGACCCCCAATGGAGAAGATGGGAGCGGTGGCGGCACTCTTTCCCCAAAGGAGCAGCTGTGGGTGTTTGGGACCCCAGAGGGAGCTGTTGGAAGTGCTGGAGACTTCCAGAGAGAGCAGCTGTGGGTTCTGGGGACTACCAGTGAAGCAGCTGTGGGTGATGGGAATGGCCTGCCCCCAAGGAGGCATCTGGGCAGGGGTGCTGACACCACAAATGGAGGAACTAGGTGTGCTGAGGACCCCCAGCGGAGCAACTGGGAGGTGTTGGGGATCCCAGGGAGGAGTTGAGAATAGCAGGAACCCCTTCCTCCCATCCCTAAGGGAACAACAGTGGGTACTGGGGACTCCCCTACCAGTGAAGTAGATGCTGGAGGTGTTAGAGATTCCCTGCCCTTGAGGGAGCAGCTCAGGGTGGTAGATACCACAAGGAAGGAACTGGGGGTGTTTGGGACCATCAAAAGTGCAGCTGAAGCTGCTCAGGACCCCCTGCTCACCCGCCCCTGATGTAGTCCAGGAAGGTATGCTCGGCCTCCACAGCAAAAGACAGCAGTGTCACCTGTGGGGACATGGGGCTCAGGGGAGGAAATGCCCACACCCCCTGTGTTCCCCGCCCTCTGCACATCCCCATCCTCACTGTCCCCGAGTTCAGGTACTTCTTCTTCTTCATCTTCTTCCGGGGGTTCACCACCTGCAGGGGTGGGAGGGGAGGGAAGGGGACTGCTTCTCAAGGGACAGGAGGCCCTAGGGAGCAGTCTAAGGCACTGTCAGATCCTGGGGGACAAGGGGGCACAGAATATGCTGGGGGGCAGCAGTAGGAGCACTGTGCTGAGATGCAGAGACGTTGAGGAGCATATGGTGGGCTGTGACACCCGAGGGTGCATGTGAGAACCCTGGGGATTGTAGTGCAGCTGGAGATCCATGGCAGGGGCTAAGGACCCTCAAGGGAGCAGCTGTGGGTGCTGCACCCCAGGGTGCAGCATGGGAACCATAACACCCCCGGGGTGCAGTGTGGGGACCCTAACACTCCTGGCTGTAGCACAGGGAATCCTGGGGACTATAAACCTCTGTGGCTGCAGCACGAGCACCCTGGGCACCATGACACCTCACAGGCCAGGAGGGGGACCCTTGGGTATATGAGACACTAGGCTGTAGTGTTGGGAGAGACCCTGGGGACTGTAACACCCCAGGATTGCATCATGGGGACCATGGGGGAGGTAGCATCCACACAGGGACCCTGGCACCCAGAAGTGCAGCAGAGAGAGGGACCCTGGGGACCATAACACCCAAGGAGTGCAGTGTTAGGACCCCACAGCCAACACACACGGGTGCAGCACAGGAACCCTGGGGACCATAACTCCTGCAGGTTGCAGTAGTGGGACTGTGAGCCCCAAGGGGGGTTACAGGACCCCTCTGCCCATGGATCCCCCCCCCAACCTCACCTCATACACGTTGAAGTGGCTCTGGCCTCGTGCTAGCTCCCGGTAGCTGGTGGTGAATTCACCGATGAAGTCGTGGCTGCAAGACCAGTGGTTCTCCATCAGTCAGGTTAGGGAGGTTCCCATTACCCAGGGGGATCCCCATCACTCGGGGGTGTGACGATGAGGGGTTTCCCATTGGCCAGGAAGTTTCCCATCAGCTGGGGAATCCCAAATAGCATGGGGAGATTCCCATCACTCGGGTGGTCCCCATCACGGGGGTGGGGGGTGGGGGTGTCCATCTCCCTGGGGGTCTTTCATCACCTGGAGGGTCCCTGTCTCCCGTGGGTGCAGGTCCAGGGTGTGGGGGGTCCCCAGGACCACACACAGCTCACCTGCCATCACGGTCCCAGTCATATACCTCCACCTTGATGGCTCTGCAAGGCAGGGGGGAGTCACTGGCACCCCCTGACACCCCCAAATCCCATCTCTCCCCTTCCCCGAGCACCTGCCACCCCCCGCTCCCTGTGGGATTTGTTTTGACGCCTCTGTGGGCTTTTTCCTGCTTCCTCCTCCTCCTCTTTGGGATATTTTTATCCATTGTTGCCACAGCAACGTCCAACACGGGGCTAAAGCAGCATGAGGAGCTGTTTGCCAGGACAGCAGCTGGTGACACTTATTTGGGATGGGGTGGGTGGGGATGGCTCGGTGACAGCTGTGATGCCCATTGCCCAGATGGGTAAACTGAGGCAAAAGCAGGTAACACTGTGGGGGGTGGGGGTGGTTGATGCTACTGGTACCACGGAGATGGGGATAGAGATTCTGGGGATCTCAGAGGGCCACAGAGAGGGTGGAAGGGCTGCAGGGGTTCCTGAGGTACCACAGAAATGGGGAAGGAGATACAGGGGTCTTTGGGACCACAGAGATGGGGGGAAGGAGGTAAAGAGGGTCCTGGGGTACCACAAGCACAGGGGAAGGGATTCTGAGGGACCACAGAGAGAGAGGAAGGAGGTCCTGGGGTGCCACAGACATGGAGTGAGGGGAGCTCTGGGAGTCCAGAGGTACCACAGAGATGGGGACATGGGGTGCAGGGGTTACTGGAAGACCTCAGAGATGAGGGGAAAAGGAAAAGGGGGTCCTGGGTGCCCACAGAGATGGGCGGACAGGGGGAAGGGGGTCCTGGAGGACCAGAGAGACAGGAGACAAGGCTGCACAGTGTCCTGGGGCACCACGGGTGGTGGGGAAGGAAGTTCAGGGCATCTCAGAGGACCACACAGATAAGAGTGCAGGGTGTCCCCGGGTATGACAGAGATGGGGGAAGGGGCTTCAGAGGTCCTAGTGGACCCTAGAGATGGAGGGAAGAGCAGGAAGGAGGTCTTTGGGGCCAAAGAAGGGGTGCACCAGGTCCCAGTTCCCTGGCACTCACCGGTCATGGTCCCCATTGCAGAGGGCACGGACAGGAATGGCAAAAGCTGCCCAAACGGGGTTCAGTGTATTCCGCACCACTTCTGTCTTGTGACAGATGGTGAAACTGGGGGGAGGACAAGGAGGGAACAAGGGAGTCACTCCCCCATCCCAACATCCCCCCAGTCCTTCACCCCCAGAGTGCAGTGAGGATTTCTGGACACCCCCACCAATGCCAGTCCATGGGGACATAGGGGTGTCCTGTGCTAAGGCTGAGTCCTCCCGTGAGGTATGGGAGGGTTACTGCGGTTTTGAGGGGGGGTCGCTCACGTCCCGTCTTCATTGCTGCGGTAGAAGACCATGAAGGGGTCAGATTTTCCGAAGAAATCCTTCTTATCCAGCTTGTTGGCAGAGAACTGGAGTGTGGCCACGTCCTGAGGGATGGAATCACGGGGGGTCATCCACCCTGCAACCCCCTCAGGGGCAGGATCTTACGGGGCGGCTGCTCCATGAGGGAAGGAGGGAATCAGGACAGGAGGGATGCAGCATGGGGATAGACAGCCCTTACCTTCGGGGTGCGGGCTACTGTGTCTTAGCCACCCCCAATACTGCAGGGTCCCCAGGCTATGCCCCCTCCCCTGCCCTGCTGCTGCTCACCCGGCAGTTTCCCAACTCTTCAGCGAGGAGTATGATGGTGCCGCACTTCTTGCCTGGAATGCCACTGCCGGGATGGGATGTGAGAATGGTGGGGGCACACATGGTGTCCTGGGGGTGTCCCCCGCACACCGGGCACCCCAGGACTTACCCATTGGAGGTGGCCGGGGCAGGTCTCCTGCCCCGGGGGTGCATGGTGGCTGTCCCCATCCTGCAGGGACACGTGCTGAAGGGTGATGAAGGGGATCCCCGCCCAAGAAAAAGCCCCCCCTCCCAAAAAGAGGAAGTCTACAAAAAAAAACCCAGCCACCCCCCATTCCAGCACCCTAAAAAGAAGCTGTTTCTCCCCTCGAAAAAGCCAGTCCCCAGACATTCAGCCTCCCAAAAAGTCAATCCCATCAAAACAAACTGCCCCCAAAAAAGCCAACCCCAAAATCGTAAGGCCCCTCCTAAAGCCAGACCCCCTAAAAGCCAGATCCCTCAAACCCGCATTCCCTCCAAAAGCCACCACCCCAAGAAAAAGCCAGACACATCAAACCCCACCAAAAAGCCAGACCCCAAAAAATGTCTTTCCTGCTGAAAGCCACACCCCCCCAACCCCCCTAAAAAGTCACCCCCCCGCAAAATGCCACTGTTGGCTCTGGGGTCTGAGTTCATCCTAGGCACACCAAAAGGGAGCCAGGGAGACATGGGGGCTGGGGAGTGGGGAGGGGCTCATGTCAGGGACTTGTCTGGGGAGGGTACTTTGTGACCACTGGGGACACTGGGGCCAGGGGGGTTCATGTCAGGGGCTTTTCCAGTGGGGGACATGAGGACACTGGGTTTCCCAGTTTTCTCCAAAGGGGACATGGTGACCTCAGGGACACTGGGGCACAGGCAGGACTCATGTCAGAAGCTTCTCCATGGGAGAGGACATGGGGACACTGGGAACAGTGGGGAGGTGGCTCACATTGGGGGTTTCCCTGGGGCAGAGACATGGGGACCCTAGGACACTGGGACTGAGGGCGGCTACCATCAGGGGTTTCACCAGTGGATGGCATGGGGACCCTGGGGACTTTGGGGACACTGGACCACAGTGGAGGCTCACACAAGAGGTTCTCAGGGGAGGGGGGTGGTGGGGCAGCACTTGGGCACACCAGGGCTGAGGGGGGTTCATGTCCTGACAGGCTGCTCTAGGAGGAACATGGGCACACGAGGGGCACTGGGCACTGGGACACAAGAGGGGCTCACATCAGGGGCTTCATTGGGGTAGGACATGGGGACACTGGGGCAAAGGGGGGGCCTCACGTCAGGGGCTTCTCCAGGCGGCTGCCAGCTGAGCCCACGATCTCCCCCAGGGTGCAGAATGCCTGGCCCAGGAAATCCTGCAGGATTGGGAACATCAGGTATCACCAAGGGGATGCCCATCCCAGGGAGGCCAGGGGAGCAGGGCTAATCCTGCACTTACATGCTTGGAGAGGTCAGGGCTCTTGGAGTCCACATCATACCTGGGGAAAGGACATGTGAGCACAGAATGGGAAGGGAGGCCTTAGATAGGACAGGGATGGGGACAGGGATGGGATGGGATGTGGATAGGGACAGGATGGGACGGGGACAGAATGGGGACTGGATAGGATAGGGATGACAATGGGATGGGACAAGCATGGGGACAGGGATGTGAACAAGGGTGGTGATTGTCCAGGAATGGTGACAGAACAGGGACAAGGACACTCTGGGAGGGCTGTGCCAGGGTGGCCAGGGGGTCACCCTGGGGGACAGGGGGGTAACATGTGGGGTGACACTGAGGCCACAGGGGCCACTCACAGGTCAAAGCGCAGGTTCTGCCGCTCCTCAAAGCAATAATCAAGGACAAACTTGTGCAGGAAGTCAGGATTCAGGGAATTGTCGATGACCTCGGTCCGGCCAAACTGTAGGGTGTGGGGACAGCAGGGATAATGGGGTGACAGGAAAACATGGAGTGGGGACAGGGACATGGAGACACAGGGACATGGGGATGTGTTGATGTGGACACAGGGACATTGGGACATACAGATGCTGAGTCATGGGGGCATAGGGATGGGAACATGAGAACACATGGTGGCTCATGTGTTGTAGGACATGGGAAAACAAGAACATGGGCATGGGGATACAGGGATACAGGGATATGGGGACACAGAGACATGCCCACATGGGAATGTGGTGATGTGGGCACAGGCATATGGGGACATGGAAGTGCAGAGACATGAAGGCATAGGGACAGAGACACGAGGACAAGAGGACATGGAAACACAGGACATGTGAACACAGAACAGGAAAACAGAGACATGAGAATGAGGGTGGGGGCAGTGGGACATGAGAATGTGGACATGGGGACATACAAATAAGGGGACACAGTGACAAGGAGACACAGGGACATGAGAATATGTGGACATGGGGTTGAGGACGTGAGAACACGAGGATATGGGGACACAGCAACATGAGAACATGTGGACATGAGATTGGGGACATGGAGACACATGTGGGCAGAGGAGATGGGGCAAGGGCAGGCATCGGGCAAGGGCAGGCATCGGGCAAGAGCAGACATGCGTGGGAAGGGGGCGGGTAGGGGCAGGGCAAGCCCAGGTGCTGCTTTGTGCCATGGAGCCACACCCCTCCCCACCCCCTCACTCACTACCCTGCAATTAATCCTGTTAATTACAGGTGGGCGGGGCCTGGCTGCATGCCAACAGCTGATTGGCTGGCTGCCCGGCACCTCGACATGCCCCCCAGATCCCCAGGATGCTGGCTGATTGCTCTGACCCCAGCATTGATTGGATGGCTGCTGCATCTCAGAATGCTCATTGTCCAGGTGCTGTGCCCAAAGATGCTGATTGCTTACTGGTGACTGGCCAACTGGTTGGCACCCCAGCACACTGATTGGCCAGTTGGTGAACACCCCAACATGCTCATTGGTCAGCCCCACAACATACTCATTGGCCAGAATTTGACTTGCTGATTGGTCACCTGCCCAGCACCCCAAGAATATGATTGACCAGTTGACCACTACCCCAACATGCTGATAGGCCAGAATCTTACATGCTGTTTGGCTGGCTGGCTGCTATTACCTCTGACATGCTGATTGGCCATCTGGCTGGCACACACACATGCTGATAGGTCATTGCTGCAATATGCTGATGATTGGTTGGCCAGCTAGCACCCCAATATCCTGATTGGCTAACTGAGTGCATCCTAACATGCCGATTGGTCAGCTGAGCACAACCCAACATGCTGATTGGCTGCCTCCCACCAATCGGGTCACTCACCTCCCGCCATTGGTGGCTGCCAGGGCGTTGTGTGTACAGCACACAGACTGCAGGGAGAGGCGTCAAGGGGGCAGGCACCCCCGGAGACCCACCAAAACACCCCAGAGACCCCAAAACTCTTAGAGACACCAACATTCCCAGAGACTCCCAAAACTCCTGAGATCCACCAAAACACCTCAGAGACTCCCCCGATCCCCCCAAGACTCCCCTAAGATCCCCCAGACACCTCCAAAACACCTCAGAGGTTCCCCAAATCCCCCAGAGACCTCCAAAATCCCCAAACACTTCCCAAAACCCCCAGAGGTCCAAATACTCCCCAGAGCTTCCAATAGCTCTAGAACCCTCCAAAATGTCCTTGAAACTCCCAAAACCTCACAGAACCACAACAATCCCAGAGACGTCCCAAAACACCTCAGAGACCCCCAAAACCCCCAGAGACACAACACTCCCCAGAGACATTGACACTCCCAGAGACCCCCCAAAACACCCAGATACCTACAAAATACCTCAGAGAACCCCCCAACCCCCCAGAAACCCCCAAACCCCTAGAGATCTAAACATCTCCTGAGCCCACAACACCTTCCAGTGACCCCAAAATTCCCCAAAACCCCAAGCCCCTCAAAGATTACCCAAAACACCTAAGAGCCAAAACACCCCCAGAGACCCTAAAACACACCCCATCCCCTCTGCCCCACTCACCTGGGTCCGACTTGGAGAAGGTGTCCCTGTCCAGGAGCTGCCTAGGGGGGCAGGGGGAAGTGAGTGTGAGTGTGCATGTGTGAGTTTATGTGTGTGAATGTGAGCATCTGGCTGTGCCTGTGTGTACCCCTTATGCTGTCAGATGTGCCCCAGAACACACGTTGAGGTGCACAGCCACATCTTGGGTCATGCCCAGTTGTGTGACAGGGGTGTGGCAAGGTGTGCACACCCAGATGTGCCCCAGGATATAGATTGAGGTGCAAAGCATGTCTCACATATGTTGGGGGGCCATGTGCTGGGGGCTCAACCACGTGTCAGGGTGCACAGCAGAGTGTTGGTGAGCACGGCCAGGTATTGGTGAACATGGTTAGGTGTTGGAGTGCACTGCCAGATGTGCCTCACAAAACACGTTGGGGTGCACAGACACATCTGCACAGGGTGCACAGCATAACACATAAGAGTGCCATGTGTCAGGGGCACAACTATGTGTCAGGACACCAAAGAAAGACCTCAGGTTGCAGAGGGAGGGTACAGGGGCTGCAGAATGGGCAGGGGATGGGCAGGGGACACAGGATGCAGATGATGCAGTAAGGCCCGGGGATTCAGGAGTTTCAGGGTGGGCAAGGGATACAGGGGGTGCAGGGGATACAGGGTCCAATCTGATCCCCTCGCATCCCCAGAATCCCCCAAACCTGACCTCCCTGCACCCCCAGCCTCAGACACCCCCAAACGCCCCCCCCTTGCCCCCCACTCTCCTCAGTGCCCTGCACCCTCAGCACCCTTGGCTCACCCAGCGCCCATCCGTCCCCATACCCAACACTCCGTGTGCTCCCCATTCTCCCCATTTCCTCCCAACACATTCCAATGTCTCCCAGTTAATCCCAGTGCTTCCTAATGCATTTCAGCGCCTCCAACGCCCACTGCCTTGCTACCCAGTGTCTCCCCGTGCCTCCCAGTACTCTACAATGCCGACTACTCCCCGTTCCCTAGTGTCTCCCGGTGCCTTCCAGGGCATTTCAGTGCATTCCAGTACATCCCAGCAATTCACCCACCAACTGCTCCCACTCTCCGGTGCATTCCAGTGGGATCTCAGTGCATCCCAGGGGATCTCAGTGCATCACAGTGCACTCCAGCACCCTTCGACGCCAGCTGCTGTGGCACTCCAGTGCCTCCCAATGCATCTCACTGGGTTCCAGCGCAACCCAGTGCTCTACAACTTGGCCAGCTGCTCCCAACTGTCCAATGCTTTCCAGCCCATCCCAGGGGATCTCAATGCCTCCGAGTGCACCTCAGCACCCTCCAACGCCGCTCCCCAGTCACATATTCTCATGTCCCTGTGTCTCCATGTCACTGTGTCCCCTTATTTGTATGTCCCCCAGTGCCTCTCAGTGCCTCTCTCTGCATCCCAGCACCCTCCAACGGCAGCTACTCCTACACCACAGTGCAACCTAGTGCCTCCCAGCACCTTCCAACGCCAGCTGCCGCTGCTCCCCAGTGCCTCCCAGCGCCTCCCCGCGCCCCCGCCGCCCGCTGCCGGCTCCCACCGCGGCCCCACTACCTGCAGGACACCGTGAGCTCCACGCGAGTGGCCGGGACGGGAGCGGGACCGGTGCCCGGTTCTGGGGAGCCCAGGCCCGCCATGCCCCGGGCTTCGTCGCTGCCCCGACGCCGGCACCCGCACCTGCACCGCGATCACGATCGGCTCCGCCCCAGGACCGCCCTTGGCACCGCCCGGGGCTCCCGGCTCCGGCTCCGCCCCGAGGGCCTGCCCCAGGGTCTTCTTCGGGACCGCCCTTGGCACCGCCCGGGGCTGCCGGCACTGAGGGACTGCCCCGGAGTCTTCTTCGGGATCCCCAGCGGGGAGACCGAGACTGGCTCGGGACCGCCCCCGGGATCGCCCCCAGATCTCCGGGACCGCCTCCGGGATCGCCCTCTGAGCCGCCTCCCCTTCCCCGGTACCGCCACAGAGCCCAGATACTGCCCTCGGGATCGCCCCGAAATTTTCGCGATCATTCCCAGATTCCTGGGTTCTACCACCGCACCGCCTCCGGGCCTGCTTCCAAATCCCCGGTACCTCCCGGGCTCGCGGGACCGCTCTGGCTCCGCCTCGGAATCGCCCCCAGATCACCGGGATCACCCCGCATCATCCCCAGAGACGCCTCCATAGCCCGGTTTCCCCCGGAAGCCCGGTACTGTCCCCGGGATCAACGCCAGATTCCCAGGATCGCTCCGGGATCAACGCCAAATGCCTACTATCTCCCCTGACCACCGGAACCTCCCTCGCATCGCCCGCGGGGCCGCTTCCCCATTCCCGGTACCGGATCCCCGGTATTGTCCCCGAGATAGCCCTCAGATCTCCGGCATCACCTCCAGATCCCCGGCATCACCCTCAGACGCCCGGTGCCGCCCCGCGCATCGCCTCCCATGCCGCCTCCTCATCCTCAGTGCCCCCCGGACACGGGTACAAAGAATCAGCCCCAGGATCGCCCCGAGACCACTGCAACTGCCCTGGGATTGCTCCCGAGGCTGTCTCCAGACGCCGGTACACCATGGACCATTGGTACCGCCCCCTGGATAACCCCCAGACCGGACCCCCGGTGCTCCCTCTCCGGTAGCCCCAGGACCCCTCCGGATACTCCTAGTGCGCCCCCCTGTGCCATGGTGACACTCTCGATACCACCCACTCCCCAGGATGAGTCCCCAGTCCTCCTAGTTCCTCCTTAATCAAAACCTTCCCAGTATCCCCACAGTCCTCTGCAGATGCAGAGTCCACCAGTCCTCTGCTATCCCCCCAATAGTTCCTAGTATCACCCCCACACCATTCCCCGTAACACCCAGCAGCTCCAAGTACTGTCCCAGATCCTGCCCTGGGAGCCAGGGGGGTGATATTGAGAGCCAGCGGGGACACCCATTGCTGGGGGGTTACCCAGTGCCAGGGGGAAACCCAGTATGTGCTAGCATGTGGACCCCACTGCCAGTTTGGGGGGCCCCAGTGCTGTGTGGGCAGCCCATTCTGGAGGGACAGCACAAACCCCACACTTTCCACCAAAAGCTCAGTGATCAATGAGTCCATGGTGGAGGGACACTCTGGGGGGTCCCAGGAAACTTTGAGGACATACAGACACAATACAGTAGGGGTAAATTTGGGTCTCTGGCACCCACTCTGCACCCCCAGGAACTGGGGCCACTGGCAGCTCCATGTCCCCAGGGAGAGACACCCACCCTCCAAGGGCACCAACAAACCCCTTTTGGGGGGCATTCACAACCTCCCAGACTCCCACCATGCCAAAGACACCTCCTCCACCTACCTCTAAAACCATCACTCTGCAGCCCATCACATCCAAACTTTTATTACAAACGAGCAGTACAATTTGGAGGGAGAGCACCCCACACCCCTACCCCGAGGGATACGCTTTGATGACCTTGACGTCATCGAGGGGTCGGTCCTGGGAGTTGGTCTCCACCATGGCTAGGCGCCCCAGCACCCCCATGCCTTGGCACACCCTCCCGAAAATGCTGTGCTTCCCATCTAGCCACTGTGCTGGGCCCAGTGTCAGGAAAAATTGGCTTCCATTGGTGTCCGGCCCTGCATTGGCCATTGCCAGGATCCCGGCACCTGTGAGACATGGGGACATGTCACCTCATGGATGGGGATATAGGGAAGATGCCACCCCACACCCAAGGTTCCACCATGATCAGGGACATGTCATCCCATGGGGGATGTCGTCTCGGTATCACAGGAAACATGTCACCCCAAGACTGGGATCCTGGAGGGTGTCATCTTATGGCTGTGATCCTTGGGACCTGTCACTCCATAGCCAGGGTCCTGGGGAACCTGTTACCTGACAGAGGGGTCTTAGTGGAGATCAGTAACAACTTGCTCCCATTGGTGTCTAGCCTCATACTGGCCATCACCAGGATCCCAGTGCCTGCGGGACAGGGGCCAAGGGTCCTGGCACCCTGAGGGACATGCCATGCTATGGCCAGGGTTTTAGGGGACATGCCACTCCAGGGATGAGGTCCTGGGGGATATGGAGGACATGCCATCCCATGGCTGGGGTCCTGGTGTCATGGGGAAAATATCACCCAATGGAAAGGTCTTAGGGGATATAAGGAAGAATTGGCTCCTGTTCATGTCCAGCCCCATGCTGGCCACTGTCAGGACCCTGGTGTCTGTGGGACACAGGGACACATCACACCAGGGATGGGAAAATAGAGGACAGGGCATCCCATGGCAAAGCTCCTGGAAGTGATGTCACTCCATGGATGGAGTTTTGGGGGACACAGAGGACTTGTTTTCCTATAGAAGGGATCTGGGGGACAGGGAGACCACCTTCATGGTCAGGGTCCTGGAGGACACACCACATGACCAAGCCCCTTGAGACATGCCACACCATGACTGGAGTCCTGGGAGTCGTCACCCCATGAATAAGGACACAGTGGACATCCCATTCCACAGGTGTGTTCTCAGGGGTCCTGCCCCACTATATGTGGGGTCCTTGGGTCCCTGGGATCCCCCTCCAGTGTTCTCCCAGTGTTGGCCCTGCTCACCAGTGAACTTCAGGTCAGGGTGTAGCTCGTCCTCAAACTGTTTCCCATAGATGGAGGCACCACCACGACCTGCAGGGAGATTTGGGGGTCAGCAGGAACTCCTGAAATCAGGGAGGGTCCCAGGGAGATTTCAGAGGCCTGCGCTCACCGGTACCCGTGGGGTCCCCTCCCTGCACCATGAAGTCCTTGATGATGCGGTGGAACTTGGTGCCGTTGTAGTACCCGCGGCGGCTCAGCTCAGCAAAGTTCTTGCAAGTCCGGGGGGCGTGTTGCCAGTACAGTTCCAGCACGAGTGGGCCCATCCTGGGATGGGAACACAGGGAATGGGAATGGGAAAGGCACCAGGAATGGGGAACAGTAATGGGAATGGAAAAAGGAAATGGAGTTATGCCAAAGTGATACCCCCATCCCCAGCTTCAGACCAAAGCCAGGGGCTGTGTTGCCAGTGCAGCTCCAGCACCAGCAGGCTCATTCTGTGAATGGCAAGAGCAGGAATGGGAATGGGAACTGGAGACAGGGTCATTACACTGTGACTCCCACACCCAGTTTCAGACCAAAGCTAGGGGCTCTGTCTGCCAGTATAACACCAGCACTGGAGGGCCCATCCTGGGAATGGGAAAACCTAGAACAGGAACGTCACTGGGAACTGGGAACAGCACCAGGAATGGAAACAGGAGATGGGGTCACCTTGCTGTGAACTCCTCCACCTATAGGGTAAATTCTTGCAACTGCAGGGGAGGGTCATCCCAACTGTGACCCCCAACCCCAGTTTCAGATCAAAGTCAGGGGGCTCTGCTGTTAGTACAGCTCCAGCACCAGCAGGCCCATTCAGGGTATGGGAAATGGGAATACTGGGAATGGGAACAGGAACGGGAAGGGTACCAGAAACACTTCAATGTGACCTCCCTCCCCATTCCCCAGGGTCAGTCAGAGACAGGGAACACAGGGATGAGAGGGGATGGGGGCAATGAGGGCGGCAGGTACTGGGGGAAAATGGGACCCCAGGAAGACATGGATGGCTCTTTGTACCAGGGGAAACAACCAGGATTGGCTGATTCTGTGCGGTACCACGAGACACTGGGGCTAACGGGACACCACGGGGTAACTGGGATCGGCCTGGTACCGAGAGGCCTGGGAGTTAGGAACACCATGGGGGACACCGGGGGCGGGGACCAGGGGCTCTCTAGTACCGGGGCAGAAACCAGGACTGGTTGATACTGGGGTATAACAGAACTGTCCCGTTCCGGAGACAGTGGGAGCTTCTTAGCACCTGTGGAGTTCAGGGTCTGGCGGGTACCGGGGTCTCACGGACACCGGGGACCTGTACCGGGAGGGTCGGACCGAACCGGTCTGCCTCGTACCGGGAGGACTAGGGCCTCAGGAACACCGGGGCTACATGGAAGCAGGGGGCTAGGGAGCGGACCCGATTTACCCCAGTGCCGCGGAAGGGGGCGGGACCAGGGGTGCGCGGGGCCTCCCGTGCCGGTGCCGGTACCGGGGCGAGGCCCCGCCCCTTACGTGGTCTCCATGGAAACGGTAGGCGGCTGCCAGGAGTCGGGCGGGACGGCGGCCATGCTGCGGCGGCACCGGTGGCGGAAAGACCTTCAGGCGCCGCGCATCCGGGCCACGCCCCCAGAGGATGAGGGCGGGGCGTGGGGAAGGAGAGAGCCAATCAGTCAGGCGGAAGGCGAGTAAATAGGCCAATCAGAGGGGAGGTTTAAAGTAAGCGGACCAATTGGAACCCGGGGCGGGCGCGTCGCGACTGAACCGCAAGGGGAGGGGGATTTCGAACGAGATTCCGCCCCTTTCGATAGGCCACGCCTCTTCGTCGCGCGCGAGACGAGCGGGAGCCGGGGGCGGTGAGGTGGGGGGGGGGGGGGAGTGGGGGGACAAGGGACAGACCGGGACCCCCGGGGAGAGAGGAGGCCTGCGGGGAGATCGGGGGGGCGCGGAGCGCGGCGTAAACCAGCCCATGCGGAGACAGGGTGGCGTGGGATTGGGGTGAGGGGCTGGGACCCCCTGGTAGGGGCTGAGGACCCCTCAGTGTGGGCCTGGGGTCACCAAGGGATTTGAAAGTGGGGCTGGGACTCATCGGTAGGGCTGGAGGCCTCTTGGTCTAGAGCTGGGACCCTCCAATGTGGGACTGGGGTCTCCCGGGCTGGGGGATTCCCCAGGTATGGGGGAGGGATCCTCTATTATGGGACTAAGACCCTTCAGTGTGGGGCTGGGTGGAATGGGAATGGGAATGGGACCTCCAAGATCGGGGTTTGGGGCTGAGACCCCCCACGTGGGAGCTGGGAGGCCTAGGAATGTGGATGGGACCCCCTCGGGATCGGGATGCACGACTGGGATCCCTCAGTATGGGCTGGGGTCCCCAAGGGATTGGGGTGAAGGGTTGGGACCCCTAGGTACGGGAATGGGGTCCCCTAGTGTGGGACTGGGACCCCCTGAAGATCAGGATGTGGGGCTGGGGATCCCCTGGGATCGGGGTGTGGGGCTGGGAGTCCCCTGGGATCGGGATCTGGGGCCCCAGGCTGTAGGGCTGTGACCCCCCGAGCATCAAAATATGAGGTTGGTGACCTCCCGGGATCGGGGTATAGGTGTGGGGCTGGGTCGGATCCTGTGGGTATGGGACGGGAGTTCCCCTGGGTGTGGGGCTTCTACCTCCCAGTGGGGTTGGACACCCTTAATGTTGGGCTGGGGTCCCCCGATAGAGTCTGGGAGCCACCACTGTGGCGCTGGGGACTCACAGGGATCAGGGTGCAGGGCTGGGACCTCCCGTTGTGGCACTGAGGACACCCGGGCTGGGGGTCGACAGTGTCACCCCCGCCTACTGGTGTCGGCCATCCCTGTCCCCATCCCGGCAGCATCGAGCCCGGCGGCGCCTGGCACCAGCCGAGTCACCCGGTGCTGACTGATGCCACAGGGCCCCCGCGGGGGTTGGGGACATGGGGGGTGGGTAGGGGCGCGGGTGGGAGGCTCCGATGGGGTGAGTGGTGACCGCCCTAGCTCCCGCAGGTGGCCCCAGTGCCCCGAGGCGATGGCCGAGGATCGAGGTATGGCAGCACCAGTGCTGCATGTCCCCCGTGTTTCCCCCCCGGAGCAGGGGAGGCTGGAACTCACCCCCCGTGTCCCCTCAGATGTTCGATTTGTCACCGAGGAGAGCTTCGACTTCAGCATGTTATCTCCGTCTGACAGGTGCGGGGGAGTAGCGGGGACAGGGCACCCCATGGATGAGAACGGGGGAACAGGGTACCTTATAGTTGGGGACATAGGGAATAGGATGGGACATGAAAGATAGGGGGAGATGGCACCTCATTGTCAGTGTCCTCGGGGATGTGTCACCCCATGGATGGGATTGTGGGGGATGTGGCAACTCATAGTTGGGGTTCTGGGGGCCTGAGGGACATTGCACCCCAAAGATGGGGTCCTAGGGGATATGTCACCCCATGAACAGGGTCCTGGAGGTCCTGTGGACATGCCCCTCTCATGGATGTGGTTCTGGGGGTCCTGGAGGATGTGTCACCCGATGAATGGGGTGCTGGATGGCATGGTGGGGGGGGGGAGGGGTCCTGCCACTTCTCGGCAGTGGCGTTGGGGGCTGACACCACCTTTCTCCCTCCTCCCGCCTCATCCGCAGCCAGGAGGAAGAGGAGGACGAGGATAGGCCGGGCAGGGAGTGCCGGCATGAGGGCGGCAACGGACGCTGGAGTCCCCTGCGAGGGGCCCGTCTAGAAGAGATGGTGCGGGAGGCCACGCGCCTGGCAGCACAGTTGGAGGGGTGTCACCTGCCCCCTCCCGCCCCTGGAGACGCCCCGGGACCTGCCGCCACGCCCCCCGGCACCCCCCGCAGCCCCCGCCGCCAGACCTTTGTGGTGAAGGACAGCCCGGTGCGGGCACTCCTGCCCACGGTGGATTCGCAGGGACCTGCCCCTATCCCCCACCTCCCTGCCAAGCCCCGGGGGGCCTCTGCTGCCACCAGTGTCCCCAAGGTAGGTGAAACCTGAGGGTAGGAGTCCCAGTGTAGCCGTGTCCTACCCGGGCTGAACACCCAGATGCACCCCCAAACCCATCCTAGATGGGGGTAGTGAGTGCCCCCCTATCTCCAAGGGTCATTGTGAACCCCCCCAGCTCTGTGGGTGGGGGGCACTCACTGAGTGATGTCCCCATGTTCCTCTCTCTGTTTTCAGGCACCCCCCAGCCGTAATTCCACAGCACCAGCGAAGGGACCCTCTGGGGGCAGGGGGCTCCCCCCAAGCCGTGTTGGTCCTCCTCGGCCATGCCCTCCCCAGGGGCAGGGGGCTGGTGCCCGGGGCAGGTCAGAGGCCCCCCGAGGGGGGACAGCAGGTAGTGATGGCAAGGGGATGGGGACACCATGGCCACAGAGGTGCCTGGGCTGTACCTCAATGCCCCCCTCTCTCGCCAGGCCAGCCTAAGGTGAGGGGGGGCACAGTCCCCTGCCCCCCCTCCACCCGCCAGCCCCACGCAAGGACCACCACCACTCCTGTCCCCTCTGGCTGTTCTCTGGCACCCACTGCCCTCCCTAAAGTGTCCCCTCGGACTCCAGCAGCAGGTGGGAGGACCCCCACCCCCAGAGGTAAGGATGTAGTAGGGTTGAGGTCGGCACAGGGGATGCCCCCTTCCTGTGCCTCAGTTCCCCTATAGGCTCTCTTCCCTTTGCAGGTGCAGCACGGGCAGCCCCAACAACTGCTGCCTTGGGGTGCAAACCCGGACCCCCTCCTGCCCGCCTGCGGCCCCCCCGCAAGACGGCAGTGAGCAGCACCCCAAGGTGACACCTCCAAACCACCCCACACCTACCCAGAGGCCCTGGTGGCACCCAGACTCCCCCTAGGTACCAGCCAAAGTACCTAGGTTGGGGGGCAGAGCCAAGCCACCCCAGGGATGAGCTGAGGCATCCATTGGGTTTTGGAAGGAGGAAGGCAGTGCCAAGGGCCCCGAGGGAGCAGGCAAGGCACCCGTTGAGTTGTCAGGTTGTGGGGCAGAGCTGGAACCTCCAGGGATGAACTGAGGTTGGGGTGGCAGAGCCAGGGGTCTCCCCTGGGACAAACGGAGGCACTCATTGGGTTTTGCTTTAATTACAAAAGGTCCCAGCAGCAGTAGGAAACCTCCCATGTCCCTCAGTATCCAGGGGTCCCTCACCCCCCAACACCCATCCCTGGGGTCCCTCACCTGAGCCTCACCCGTGGGAGGGGGGGGGGGTCCCAGACATTCCTGTAACCCCCAACTGATCCCCCTTCCACATGCCCCCCCACCTTGGGGAGTTGGCACCATGGGATGGGTGGCATCTTCGGGGGGGTTGGCACAATAGGGGAAGTTGGTTATAAATTCCTTTTTTTGTATTCTCATGTATTTTTTAAATAAGACACTCTGCTGGGCAAAGGGGCTGGGGGTGATCATGGGGGGCAACAGCGGCACCCTGTGCCACCCGCCCAAGGTGCCAATCCCTGCAAGGATACAAAGTGCACTGGGGCGGCTTGTGGCTCCCTGCCCCCTCCTGATGTCCTCCCAGTCCTTGTGCCCCACCATTCCTGGTGTGTCCCCCCCATTCCCCCACCAAACCGGTGCCCTCCCTGTCCTGGTGTCCCTGGCACAGTGGGTGGGCTGTCTGCTGGGTGGGTCCCCATTAGATCGAGGTCTCGTCGCTCCTGGTGGGGGGGGATGGACAGACGGCAGGGGGAGTGGGGGAGTGGATACAAAGTGGGGGGTGGGAGATAATAAAAAACAAGACAGATGCATGATGGCGGAGGTGGGTGCCAGGGTGCCCTCTGTGCCCCCCAGCACCCAGCACCCACCCATGGGGTAAGATGGAGGGGTGGGGGTTGGGGGGAAAGCTCCCCAGCCCCCTTGGGTTAATGGAGAAAATTAAAAAACAGAAATCTGGGGGGTAGAGAAGGAGAGAAGAATAGGGTTAGTGCTGCCATGCCAGCTCTTCCCTAGGCATCTGTGGGTGGTCAGGGGGTACCCAGTGGGCACCCCAGCACCCAATATGCCACCCCAACACCCAGTGGACACCCAGTGGTCAACAGGCATGTTTGGACAGTCACTCAACATGCACTCCAACACCCAATGAGCAGTTAGAACCAAGGGGCACCCAGTGGTCAATAGACACTCATGAACAGTTAACATGCACCCAATGAGTGCTGTTAGGCTTGGTAAGCCATCAGTGGACACCCCAACACTCAGTGGGTGACCCAAAGGTCAGTGAGCACTCAGTAGGTGCTGTTATAGCTGATGGGCACATAGTTTGCACCCAGAGCTCATTAGGCACCCAATGGACAGTCAGTAGGCACCAAATGGATTTTAATGTTCAGTGGATGCACAACGGGCATCCAGTGCTCAGTGGGCACCCATGGACAGTCAATTGGCATCCAATGGGTGCAGTTAGACCTGCTGGACACCTAGTGAGTATTCAGTGGGCATCCAGTGGGTATTCAATGGGTATCCCAACACTCAATGGGCACCCAGTGGGCACCTAGTGGGCAGCCAACAGCCACCTTTACACCCCATGGGAACCCAGGATTTCAAGAAGAATCCTGGCATCCTATTGACACTCAACAAACATCTTTACACCTGGTGGGCACCCTGGCACCCAATGAGTGCCCAAAGGGACTGCTGGGACCTGATGAGCACCCAAGAAGGAACACTGGCACCTGATGGGCATCCAAAGGGCACCTGATGGGCACCCCGGCACCCAGTGGACACCCAAAAGAAACCATGGGACCTGATGGATACCCCACAGGTATTGTTGCACCCAGTGGGTGTCCAGTCAGTACTGTGGCACCTGATGGGTAGCCAGCAAGCAGTGATGGACCCAATGGGTGCCCAATGGACACCTAAGAGAAACCCTGGCACCAATTGAGAGTGCAATGGGAACCTTGGCACCCTGGTGGCCAGCCATCCTTGTACCTGATAGGCACCCAAAGGATACCCAACAAGCAGTGTTTGACTGCTTGTCCACCCAGCAGGAACCCTGGCCACCCCAAGGGCACCCTCAAAACCAATGGTGAGAGCTGTGGCACCCAAACAACTCCCAATGAGTACCCCTCAGATGTGGTGGGCACTCACTCAGAGCCAGAGGAGTCCTCATCAGCAGTGCCTGTGCGGATGCTCATGGCAATGGGGGTGAGGCCGCTGAGCTGCTCCTGGAGGCTCTGCCGAGGCCGGGGGACTGGGAGGGCCCCCCCATCGCTGCCCGAGGAGGCAGCCGTGCAAGCAGGAGGCGGAGGGGGCAGCCCAGGGCACTGGACACTGCCCCGCTCACTGATGGGGGGCAGGCACTTCTTCAGGATCCCTGCAGGGGCAGCATCACCCATGGGTGGGGAGGCCAGATTTGGAGGGCCCAGCCCTGCCATGGCAGCCCCTACCTTTGTGGGGGTGGGGCAAAGGCAACAGCAGGGGGTTCCTGGGGAGTGCCTCGCCATTGGGCCGGGGGGGGTCACCCCAGGGGTGTCCCTGGTCCCCCGCTGGCTGCACTCGCAGCCCCTCGCTACCTCCTGGTCCCTCGCTCTCACTTGCTGTTGTCACAAACTCCCCTGGCCAGTACGGGCACCCTGGGGGCACCAGGGGATCACCTGTGAGGAAGGAAGAAAGCTGGGACAGGCAGGATGAGGGACCAGAGGGACCACCTTCCCCCCACTCCGGCCTGACTGGGTGCCCTCATCAGCACATAGTCAGTGTGAAGGATGCACCCAAACCCATTGTGTGTCAGTCCCATCCACACCACCCCAGACTGGACAAGGGATCCTCTCCCCCATACCCACTATACATCTCTTATCAGAACGCCAGACTGGAAAAGGGATCCCTTGTCCACCGTGTGCCCCCTGAATCAGGACCCAGCCAAGATGAGAGTCCCCCCATCCCCTCGTCCCACCAAATCCATTCAATGGCCCCCATCACCACTCCAGACCTTACAAGGGACCCCTTTCCCCACCAGGTGCTCCCCATCAGCATCTTGGATAAAGCAAGGGACCTCCCCTAACCCATTGTGTGCCCCCCTAACAGGACCCAGCCATATTGAAAATCCCCCATCTCCACGAGGACTCTGAGGGTGTTACCAGGGCTGGGGGGAGCCCTGGGCAGGGGGTCCCAGCCGCGGGGAGTCTCATCCTCACTGTCAGAGGAATGTGTGGAGCCGTAGGAGCCACTTGGGTCATCCAGGGACAGGTCACTCTCCGAGTCTGTGTCATGCTCTGGAGGGTCATGGGTCAGGGGGTGTCCAGAGACACCCCCTGCCCCCTGGGCTGAGGCTGGGCACACTTGCTCTACAGGTGATGCTGTACCCTCAGGCTGGTCCTGAGCATCAATGAAGAGCCCCCCGGGCTCAGGCAGCAGCACTGGCCCCGGGCTGCCTGCCAGCCCTGAATCCTCCCTGTGGGGACACAATACTCATCAGCACCTGATCCCCATTCATGAACACCTACCATCCACTGTTACCCACTGACTGACACCAACCCACTGACACCCAACACTCACTGATGCCCCAATATCCACTGACACCCACTACCCTGACACCTACTCCTGCCACCCCCTCACACTGCCGCCACCTCACCACTCCACCTGCATGCCTCCCTGCCACTGTACTGCCATGCAACCATTCCACTGGCCCACCACCCAGCCATCCCAACACCCTCACAATCTTGTCACCCCACCACCCACCATCCTGCCATCCCAATACCCCCATGCCATGCCATGCCATGCCATGCCATGCCATGCCATGCCATGCCATGCCATCCAACCACCCCAGCACCCTGCTCTCCCACCATCCCATCACCATTCTATCTTGCCATCCCAGTGCCACACCAGCCCAGGACCCCACAAAAATCTGTGCCCTGGCCCCTGCTGTGCCCAGTACCGCTGCACGAAGGGGATGTAGCTGTGGTGGCTCTTGGCCGAGCGTGTGGTGCTGTGCAGGGACCCCGAGGACCCACCACCTGGGGAGGGGTACAGCCGCCCTGCCACGTATGTGCTGTCCCTGCCATAGGCCTGCCAAAGGGCACAGAGATGTCATAGCCATGGCACAGGCTGCCCTTCGCTACCTGATACCCCATGTCCTCTGGCACTCACGGGGGTCAGTGTGGCCTTGGTGGCCAGTGGCGGTTGGTGGCAGTGGGCACAGCTCAGGCGGAGGCTCCTCCTTACCTCCTTGCTCAACACCACACAGGACAGGAAGATGAGGGGGCCCTGGGCAGAGAGGGGACAGGGGGGGCAAGGAAGGGTGTGTACAGCCTGGGGGGATCCCAGCAGCACCCCACACAGGTCAAGGGGTCACCATCTAGATTGGGTGCTTCCCACTGGCACCTCAAAGAGAATGAGTGTCCCCATATATCCACGAGGTGCTCCCCACTGATTTTTCAAACAGCATGAGGGACCTCCATATACAGTGGGTGCCCCCCATGGACACCATGGAGTGATTGAGGTGTCCTCATATATACTGGGTACTTCCCGTTAGTGCCCTGGATACAGCAAAGGACCCCCCTGTTCCCACTGGGTGCCCCACAAATAGGTATGGGACTCTGGAGGTTCCAAGGGTGTGAGCTTCAGGGGTCTCTGGGAGTCCCAGGGGTGGCGGTCACTGGGGATCCCAGAGGTGGAGGCTTTGGGGTTCTAGAGTCCTTGGTGGTGCCAGGGCCGGTGGCTCTGGAGGTCCCAGGGGTGTGTGTTTTGGGGGTCCCAGGGGTAGGGTCTCAGGTGGTCCCCACTGACCTGGAGGCAGTTGGAGGCGGCGAACAGGTAGTGACAGAGCAACATATCACTGTTGACTGAGAGCAGAGCCAGAAGCCAGGCCAGGCTGGGCATGGCCAGCAGGACTGCAGCTGTGCGCACCCCAGACCTGGGCACCCCAATGGCACCCCAGTGTCATCTCAATGACATCTCATGTCATAGCCCTCTGTACTTCTGCCCCCTGGGGTTGCCCCAGCCCCTCATGGCCCCCTTTCCCCCCAGATGCCCCAACCCCCACCTGACCCACTCTGCCATCCTTGGGTGCTCCAGCCCCCTGAGCTCCCCTGTTCCCCATGGGCCCAGCCTAACCCCAGCCTCCTGTGCTCTTGCCCCCAGTGCTCTTCTGCCTCCCCATGGGTGCTCTGTGCTCCCCTGCCCCTCTAGATGCCCCTGACCCCCCCAGCCCGGAATGGAGCTCTGCCCTTGATGTCCCCCTGCCCTCCACAAGTGCCCCAAACCTCTGTATCCCCCTATCCACCACGGGTGTCCTGGTCCCTCCTGTGCTTCTCGCCCACCACAGTTGCCCCAACCTCCCATGCTCGCATGCCTTCCAGTCCCCTGTCTGCCTGGGTGACTCACGCTGCGCCCTTTTTCTGGAAGCCTTGTGGGGTGGCACAGGTGGCCCTGGCTGCCAGGACCAGGAACAAGATGCCGACCTGGGGGTGCAGGGGGTGCAGGGAGTGAGCAGGGTGATAAGGGATCCTCTGCCCTCACCAGCCCCCAGCCCTGTACACACAGCAAGGGCAGCAGCGCAGGGTCCAGCCAGGCTCCAAACCAGGCTGTCGTGCAGGGCCAGCCAGCAGAAGTCAGGGTTCCCATAGCCCTCGGGGTCCAGCCCCACCGCCAGCCCTGCAACGAAGAGATATGGGGCGGGGCCAATTCAGTGGGCGGAGCTATAAGAGGAGACAGGGGGCTAAGGTGGGAGGGGTGGGGGTAAACAGGGTGAAGCTATGGCAGGACAGGGCATAGAATGGTTTGTGGATGACACAGGGCTGGCGAGAAGGTGCTGCTCTTGGGGATGTGCCTACACTGGACACAGACAGCACTATGCAAATGAAGTATGTCTAAGTTCTTGGCATGTAGCAGTGTTGATGACAGCAGGGATATGCCACTGGGAACTTGTCTAAAACGTTATTACAGGTCTATTCTCTTGAGGCGGAATTATGTGGATGAGGGCAGGGCTAAAATCCTGGGGGAAGTATCTGACAGTTGATGGAGAAGGGCTATGGTCCTGGGGACATATTGAAGAGGTTGGGAAAGATGCTCTTGGGGTGGAGATATGATGGACGAGGGTGGGGCTAAACTCCTATGGTGGGGATAAAATGTTGGGCCACAGTTATACGTTTTGGGAGGAGGCTGTGACTCCCGGGATGTGTCTGAAAGTTTGGGGACAGAGCTATGATGGATGAGGGTCAGATTATGGACCCACGCACCTGTCTAAAATATTGGGGATTGGGTTTGATTGATGAGGGCAGAGCTAAGACTTTGTGTGTGTTAAAATCCCATCAGAGTGGGACTATGGTGGTTAAGAGTGGAGCTAAACTCTCGGGGTGGGGCTGTTCTGGATTGGGCATGAGTATCCTGTTGGAGGCCATGGGTGTGGCTATGCTGGTAAAGCTGCATTTGGGAGTGGGCCTATATTCTGGGGGTGGGGTTACACATGGAAGTAGGACCCCACCTTGCATCAAATTGAATGGGGAAGAGGGATTCAGGCAGCAGGGCCATAGCCTAGAAGAAGGTGTGTAGCTACCAAAGGTGTTGACCCAGGTGGAGGTGGGCAGCTAGCGGACCAGGGAGTGAGGTCAGAATGAGAGCAGGGTTTCACAGGGCTCACCGGTGATGAAGGCAGGCAGTCCCCAGCCCAGCACATGGTAGAAGCGCATGGGACCACGGTCGACATGACGGGGTTCAATGCGGCGCCGGTAGAGGTGCAGCGCCTCCAGCAGCGCCCAGCCTACCGCACTCAGGTACAGGAACTGCAGCAGGATGGCCACCACCGTGCACGCCAGCTGCACCCGCCTCGTCATTGCCAGCGCACAGCCCCGCCCATCCAACCATACGCACAAACCCCCCGAGCTCCACCCCCTTTGAGAGGTCATTCCCCTGTTGAGGTGACGCTCCTCTAAAAGGTCCCACTCCTATAAGCCTCACCCCTTGAGTGCCCCATCCCCATGAGAGACAACCCCTTTGATAAGATCTACCCCTTAGAGAGCCTCACCTGTTTTTCAGCCTCACTGCTTTGGAATCCCCACCCCTTTATACAGACGCCACCCCTTGAGATCATCACCCCTTTGATAGACCCCACCGATTTTTGTCCTCACGTCTATTAGATGCCACCCCTTAGGCGCAGCCCACCATGGCGTGCCCACTCCTTGGCCCCACTCATTTCAGCCCCACCAACCCGAACACTTCAAAGGCAGCAGAGCCCCTGAGCCAACCAGCCCTTTCCAATGAACCCCACTCCTTCCCTTCTTTCCCAGCCCCCTTTTCCCACACACCGGGACGTCGGCCTGGTTGATGCCAAGCAAGAAGACAAGCTGTGCAAGGAGCAGTGCAGCTGAGCCATGCCGGCGGATGCTGTGGCGGTTGGAGCGCAGCCGGCTCAGGCTCCCTAGGGACACGACCACGAGCGCCAGCCCCGCCAGCCCCACGCCCAGTGAGCCGTAGGTGAGTGCTGCCAGCGGCAGCACCTCCCCGTTCTGCAGCACGAGGATAGGCATATGTCAGGCAAGTGCTCACTGGGCATGCTCTCCACATATCCCCATCAACAGAGACATTACAAAGCAATCAGTCCCTGGGCCTGGGAAGTCTTGCCCACAATGCATAGCCCAATACGAAGCCCTGCTCACATTATTCAGCCCTGCCCCTGGTAACCCCACCCTATGAAACCCATAGTCCCAGCCCTTCAACCTCGCCCTTCAAAACCCACCCACATTGTGTAGTTCCACCCCTTTAAACTTCTCCCATACCACTAAGCCCCAGCCCTCAAAATCCCACATCACTCAGCCCTGCCCCATTCAACCCCACCTACTGTACTCGACCCTGGCCCCTGAAACCACATCCGCAGCACTGACCACACCTCTTTATACTCCACTCACAGTTTTCAACCCTGCCCCGGGAAACCCTGCCCACATTATTAGCCACTGCCCCTGAAAACACGCCTGCCTCACTCAGTTATCCCTCTTGTAACCCCACCCACATCAGCTCTGCCCCTTGGAGACCGACCGGCCCAGTTTGCTCAGCTGCATCCACTGGAATCCCACTCATTCTGACTGGACCCGCCCCTAGGGGAGTTCTGACAGATCTGACATAGCCTCGCCCATCCAATTTACTTCTGCCCCAAGGGAGCCCCACCTGGTGGATTTAGTTGTACCTCTTGGATTTAGTGCCACCCCACTTTTCTCAGTCCCGCCTTCATGAGCACCCACTCCTCCATCCTGCCCCTGCCCCACTATGCCCCGCCCATTCAGCCAAGCCCCTCCTATTCCTATCCCTCCTCTTTTATCAAAAGCCCAGCCCCTGTCCCTAAAGTCCCACCCCTGTGCCTGGAACCACCTGGTGCTGTATTTCTGCTTGTGTCTTCACCAGGGCTCTCACCAGGGCCCTCACCCTGAGTTATTCCATGCCCCAGGGTCACTGTGTTCCTCCCTCCATGTCCCCTGTGTCACATCAGTCCCCCTCTGTCCCCATGCACCCCTCCGTGTCCTCCTATGTCCCCACCTCTCGGCGGGAGATGTCCATGAGGACGGCAAAGCTGGTCAGATGGTGGCACTGGCAGCTGACATGACTCTGGTTGCGGAAGGTGACTTCACAGCCTCGTGCTGACCAGCCGCCTACACTGCCCGCCCTGCACAGCACCACAAGGTGACACAAGCCAGGAAATGTGCCAGGACACCCATCGGGGACAAACACACAAACACACGCTGGGGACACCCACCATGGACACCCACTGGGAACATGCATCCCCACCCAGGGACATGCACCCGGTACAGGACACCCATCCAAGAGGTAAAAACACTTGGACACCCACCAGGGACACGTGCACTGGGAACACCCACTGGCGCCACCCTCCCAGAGGGACACACACCCACCAGGTACATCCACAGACAACACACACCCACCCACTGGGACATCCATCCACCCAGAAGAGACAACCGCTGCCACTTGGGGCCACTCACCCACCAGGAACACTCACCCAAGTGTCCCCTCCATTTGGGGACAGCCCCCCATCCTATCCCTGACACCCACTAGGTTCAGAGCTGTCCCCTCATGTCCTGTTCCCACGTTACTCACCCATGACCTGCAGGGATACTGGGGCATCCATCCTGCCCTGTCCCCGTGTTCCCTGTCCCCTTAGGATGTCCTCTGTCCCATTAAGGTATCCCTATTCCCATGTCCCATCACCTCAAGTTGTCCCTATCCCTGTTACTACGTCCCCTGTCTTCATGGCATGTCCCCATCCCCACGCTCCCTGTCCCTCCAGAGTGTCCTCATCTCCCTGGGGTGTTCCCATTTCCATGGCCCCGTTCCCCCCAGGGTGTTTCCTGTTTCCCTTCTGTGTGCCACGTCCCCTGTTACCTCAGCATGTCTGTCACCCCATGTTGTCCCTGACTCCCCAAGATGTCCCCATTCCCCCAGGGTGTTCCCTGGGATATCCCCTGATCCCCTGGGTGTCCTTGTCCCCACGTCCCCTGTCTCCGTGGGGAGATCCCTTATCCCTCTGGAGTGTTCCCATCTTCCCCAAGGTGTTTCCATCCTCAATCCTACTGACCCTAACCCCTGGGATGTCCCTGTGCCCCCAGGGTGTCCCCTGTCACCCCTGGGATGTCCTCTATCCCCCCTCACCGTAAAGAGTGGTTCCAGAAGACACAGATGGGCTTGGAGCGCTCCTGGGTTTCCAACAACCGGAACTGGAGGGTGACAGGCTTGGCCAGCACCCGGGGGGTCCCCATGCCCCCCACGCCATCCGTGCCCCCCGTGTGCACGCTGATGCTCAGCACCGGTGTGTTGATGATGGGACGCTTGGGCACTCTGGGAGGCACCGGATTCAGGGAGCCCACTCAGGGCACCTCAAAACCCATCTTGGTGCCACAGAGTGCTCTTGCACCACACAGACACTGTGAGGGAACCCTATTCTCCCCTGTGTCCCCTTTTTTGGCCACCCCATGGACACCATTCTTGGACATCCCTTGAGCCAATTGCCCATCCCTTGCCCAACACTGGGCACCTCATGTGTCTCCTTTCCCATCCCTCCCCTGAGATCCCTCCAAACACCCCTGTCCCCATCTCCCTATACCCCCCAGATGCTTAGCTTTGCCCTGACACCCCATGTGCCACCCCCAACCCCCCAAGCCCCCATCCCCACTGGCACCGGAGGCTGCGCTTGTCGGTGTCGAAGTGCTGGGGCAGGAGACCGGCCAAGGTGCGGTAGATGATGACGCTGGCGATGGCCTGGCCCTCACCCAGGGATGGGTGGCGCTTGTGCCGGGTCACCACAGTCATCCCCGCCTCCTCCTCCTTCTTCTCTTCGCTTGCTTCATCCTTCTCCTCCTCCTCCTCCTGCCCACCTGTGCCCTGTGGTGCCTGCCCATGCCCGGTTGAGGGGCCTGGGGGCCATGGGCAGGGGGTGGCATGGCGCTCTGAGACCTCACTGGGGTTCCCATGGCCACCCTGGAGTCCCCAGTACTGCCAGTCCCATGACCACAACAAGGTTCCCCCAACACTTCCAGCTCCAGGGGTCCCTATGTCCACACTGGGTTCCCCAACCCTGTCAGCTCCATGACCATGAGGTCCCCATAGTCACACTTGTGTCCCCAACTCTGCCCACCGCCATGGCCACACCAAGATCTCTGATGCCACTCTGGGGTCCCTGGTCCTTGCATCCTTATCAGGGTCCCCAGCCATGCCAGTACCATCCTGGGGTCCCAAACCTGCCAGACTCATGACCACACTGTGGTCAACATGGTGGCACTGGGATTCCCAACTCTTTCAGCCCATGGGCATTCTGGGGTTCCTCCATTCCTGTCAGCCCCCAGCTAGGCTCTCCAGCTGTGCCATGTCTCCATGGCCAAATGGGGGGGCCCCCAAGCCCTGCCAGCCCCATGGATGCAAGTTGGTCTCCAACTCTGCCCCCTGTCCCCATTATGCCCTGGACTCACGCCTGTCCTTGGAGAGCTGGAAGATGCTGTCAGGCAGGATGACGGTTGTCTCCAGGTCTGGAAGTTTCTCCCCCCGCAGTGCCTCATACCGTGGCAGGCGGGCATCCGCAAAGCTGCTCTTGTCCAACCGCACCACCGACACCACTGTGGCACCATAACACGCATGGCATGGCATGGCATGGCATGGCATGGCATGGCATGGCATGGCATGGCATGGCATGGCACCCACCAACCCTGAGGCACACAGACCCCAGCACCCACTGACCCCAGGGCATACCAACCCCAGCATTCACTGATCCCAGGGCACACCAAGCCCAGACACACCAAAGCCAGCACCCACCAATCCTGGCACCCACTGACCCTGGGGAGCACAGACCTTGGCACCCACTGACCCCAGGGCACATCAACTTCTGCATTCACTAATCTTGGGGCACACCAAGCCTGGCACAAACCAACTCCAGCACTCACTGATCCTGGGGGACACCCGCATCAGCACCCACCAACCCTGGCAAGCATGAACCACAGAGCCACAGAACCTGGGGCATGCAGACCCTACGACCACAGATCCCAGCACCCAGCAACCCTGTGGCACACAGACTCCAGCACCCACTGAGCCCGGAACGCACTGACCCTGACATCCAACAACCACAGAGCAATGAATCCATACACCCACAGACACCTGCAGCCACCAACCCTTGGGCTCATGGACCCCAACACCCACTGAGCCCAGGGCCATGGACTCCAGCACCCACTGACCCCAGGGGCCACGGATCCTGGCATCCACTGACCCCAGCATCCACCAATCCCGGAACACACAGAACACAACACCCTCTGTACCCAGCACCCACTGACCCCTGGATACACAGACCACAGCCCATGTCCCCAGACACACACACATGCCTCTAGGCATACCCACATTCCCCAGAACACATTTCCCAGCCACACAAATATCCGTGTCCCCAGCACGTGTTCCCAAGTACACATCACACATGTATGCATGCTCCCAGCTCACATGTCCTTGTGTACATACATATTCCAGGTATATACATCTGTGTTCCCAGACACGTGTCCATGTCCCCAATACACACACATATCCCCTGAGTACACACATCTCCCTGAGCACACATATGTCCATGTCCCCAGTACATACATCCCTCAGGCACAGCCATGCCCATGTTCCCAGCACTACACCAAGGGCACATGTGTGTCCCCAGGCACACACATGTTCCCAGCATGGCTATGTTCCAGGCAGATACCCCCCTCACAGCCCTCTAGCCACACACATCCCCACTGACCGATGTTAGGGGTGACAATGGTGAATGGGCTGAGGTAAGTCTGGGGCATATTCCGTGCCAGGGCTCGTGCATACTCCTCGAAGTGCCGCAGCAGCTGGGCCGTGCCACCCTCCGTCTGCTGGATCAGCTCCCAGTGCCGCTTGTTCCCCATGTCCAGCAGTGCACTGCCCACCCGCAGCAGGTTCTGGGGGAAAGGCAGTGGTAGTGGCACTGGGAGCTGGTACTCTAGGGTCTGGGCAGGGTGTCCCTAACCTCCCCTGCAGGAATCTATGGCTGGGACACTCTGGCACCAACAGTGGGGAATGGGGGTGCTGTACCCCCACAAAGTTGAGGGTGCACCTTGAGCCACACCAACATGTGCTGCTCGGGGATGCCCACCACCCTGGCATCAGACCTCCTACACCAACATTCCTTTCTAAGTGGGTGCCTATCACCCTGGTGCATGGGCTCCCTCACCAACACCCTTCCCAGGTGGGTGCCATCCACCCCGACAGCCAGGTTCCTGCACCAACACCTTCCCCCTCCCCATGCAGGTGCCCATCACCCCAGTGTTTGACCTTCTGCCCCAATATGACCCTCCCCACAAGGGTCCTCATAACTCCAACCTCTTTTCCTTCTCCCTTAACCCCCCTCCCCAGTGCCCATCACCCGGGTATCTGCTCTCCTGCCTCAATATCCCTCCCCACAAGGGTGTCCATTACTCTAGTGTGTGGGCTCCTGCACCCACATCCTTCCCCATGGGGACTCATCATCCCAACCTCTTTACCACTTTGCCCATTCCCCCTCCGGGCATGTCCCCATCCCCGTGATCTCATGCCCACCTCGGTGAAGTGCACGTCCTGGGTGGCAGCGAGGCGGAAGCCGCGCTGGCGGCTCTCATGGTGCAGCAGGGCCCCTGCCAGCCGGTATGCCAGGTGCACATCACTGCCAAAGTACCCACGGGCCTCACGCATCGCTTCACGCAGTGCCAGCACTACACGCCCCGACTGCCCTGCATCCCACTGTGACTCGTTGCCCACCAGCTGCTCCGCCTTGAGGACACACACAGAGTCAGGAGAGCCCCAGTGCCACTGTCGCATGGCTGCCGCTGGTGTTCCCCCAGCTCACCCAGGGGCGAAGGGCAGCAAAGGCCAGGGCACTGCAGTTGAAGAGGTTGGGGGGCAGCCAGCCCTTGTGCTCGTCACAGTGGCGCAGTGCCGTGCCTGTGGGATGGGGGACACTGAGTGAGCCATGGAGACAATGGGGCAGACTCACTCACAGCATGCCAGCAGAGCCCCTAGTGTCACACTCCTGCTCCACCCTTGCAGTGACACCAGAGTGGTGCCCCCAACCTTTTCCCAGTGGTGCCATACCCTGTCCCAGCTGGCGCCACCACAATGTTACACTCCTGTGTCACCCCCCAGTGGCACCACCGTGATAGCCACCAGTACTGTCCCAGTGATGCCATCAGTGTCACACTCTGCAGTGACACCACAGTGGCAGCCCCAGCTTCATCTCAAAAGTCCACACTTGTGTCACCCACACTCCATCTTGGTACTACCAAGGTGTCACCACCCCTAACCCATCCTATCAGTGCCACCACAGTGTCACCTCCCTGTACCAACCCAATAATGTCACCACAGTATCACCCCCTTGTCCTGTCCCAGTGATGCCCACGGTTCCACCCCAGCTCCATCCAACTGGTGCCACCACCATAACACACCCGAGCCCAGTCTCACTGGTGTCAACATCCCATCCCAGCAATGCTACACCATATCAATACCCTGAAGTGACCCCATGGTGTCCTCTCTCCCAACCATGTCTCATGAGTGCAATCACAGTGTCACCTCTCTGTACCACCCAAGCAATGCCGTTGTCAACCCCTCTCATCCCCATCCCAGTGATGTCACCACTGTCACCCCCAGCCCCATTCTGAGAGTGTGCCCAGTGACATCTCCCGTCCATGTCCCCACGTACCAACAGAGCCCTTGGGGCAGGGGGCTGCAGCTGGCAGCCCAAACCGAGTGCGAGGCCACCAGATGCCAGCCTCAATGGCCCGAGGACAGCTGTCGTAGTTCACTGCGGGACACAACAGGGCATCAAAATGGGGGACGCAGGGTGGTGCAGGGTGGCACAGGGTGACACAAGTTGACAGTCCCCCACCTTCGCAGCCACTGGCTGTCACCTCAGCAAAGGGGTTATCACAGCGGTCACAGTGGCGGCCGATGACCCCAGCTTTGCAGGGACACTGTCCAGTGTTGGGATCGCAGCGGCGCGACAGTGACCCAGTGGGGTAACACTCACAGGGATGGCATGTGTCCCCTCCTGGCAGGCGGTAGTGGTTGTCCTGGGAGGACACAGGGTCACAACTGGCACGGGGTTGGGGTGACAGCAGGCACGGGGTGACAGGGAGGTCACTGGGGGGTTGTCAAGGGGCATGATGGGGGGTGACAGGGAGGTGACAGGATGACAGTGGGGCGGCAGGGGGCAATAGAGGAGTGACAGGAGGATGGCAGGGGTTGGGAGGGGAAGTGAAAAGGGCTGGCAGGTCCCACCTTGCAGCGACACTCGCCCGTGGTCTTGTTGCAGTCTGGGTCGAAGCCGTGGGTGACATTGCAGCTGCAGGGGCCGCACGTGGGGTGTCCCCACCACCCCCGTGGGCATGGTTGCGCCTCCCTGGAGACACTGGAGCTGGCACTCGGGCACCATGCCAGGATACCCCCACAATGCCACTTGTAGACTCACACGGCTCTTTGTTCCTTGCATACGTACATGGCCACTTATACCCTCATAGTGCCACCTGTACTGCCACAGTGGCCCTTGCACTCCCACTGTGCCACTTCTACACCTACAGTACCACTTTCATCCACAGTGATCCCTGCATACCCACCATAGCTCTTGCACAGCCACTGGGCCCTGTCCATGCTCCCCCTGCCATTGGCACACCCACCACAGCTCTTGCACGTGCACTATGCCCCCTGCACACCCACCCTACCTCATATGCCCACCCTCCTCTCATCCCACCCCCTGCCCCCGCTGTCCCTCACAGCATCACCCTCCCCCTGGGTGCTCCATGTTCCCCCAGGGAAACGCATGTGCCCCACAGTGTCACCAACCGGTACTGGCAGAGGGTCCCGAAGGTGCCCGGGGGACAGTGACAGGCATAGCCAGGGGCCATGCCTGGGCGGCGGGTACAGGTGCTTGGAGGCTCACAGGGGTCCAGGGCACAAGCACTGACACAGCTGTCACCGAAGTACCCTGGGCACAGGACATTGTTGGGGACAACAACAGGGGACAGTGATGGGGGTGGTGAGGGGAAGTGCCCAGGGGTGACAGTGATAAGGAGTGGTAGTGACAAGGGAGGGTGCAAGTGCCTTGGGGAGAGTGAGTGAACAGTGGCAGTGCTCAGGGAACAGGGATGAGGCTAGGCAGTACCTGGGCACAAGGCTGGCAGTGCCTTAGGAACACTGACACAGGTGGCAATGTCCAGGTGACAGCGACAGGCTGGTGGCACTGCCCAGGTGGCAGGGATGGAGTGGTGGTGCCCAGAAAGGATAGTGTTGTTGGGGCAGTATGTCACAGGGTGGCAGTGCTGGGGATGGCAGTGTCTCAAGGTTTTCAGGAGGTGCTGGGGGTCTCTCCTTCATGGGGGGGTGTCACAGGGGTGGCTGTATCTCAGGGGCCGTTGGGACTTGTCAGGGGTTCCAGGGGTCTCTGCTCACCAGGGTAGCAGTAGGGGATGTCACAGGGGTGTCACAGGTGTGTCAGCATTCTGAGAGTGTCAAGCTGTGTCAGGAGGGTGTCAGGGAGTGTTAGGGGGCTGCTGGGGGGTCTCTGGGGTCTCAGGGTGTCCCCATTCACTGGAGTGGCAGAGGGGGGTGTCACAGGCGTGTCAGTGTCCAGGGCTATTGGGGGAATGTCTGGGATGTGTTGAGGGGGTGTCAGGGGTCTGGGGGGGTCCCTACTCACCTGGATGGCAGCGGCATGAGAAACTGTCCCAATCGTCACTGCAGTAGCTGTGGGGGGGGCAGGGCCCCGAGTCGCAGGGATCGGGCAGGGCACAGCCCCCCTCCACGTTCACCTGCACTGCCTGTGCCAGGCTCAGGGCACCCGCAGTCACCACAGGGTCCCCAATATGCAGGCCCTGCAAGGTCACCCATCAGTGTTCTCATTGAGACCCACCCCGAGCCACGCTGGACCCCCCAACACACTCCACTCCATGCCTCAGTTTCTCTCACCATTCCCCCAAGACCCCACAAGAACTCCCTGCACCGTGTCACCATCAGTGCGATCTCATCACCACATGGGACCCACCACGTCACCCTAAAACCCCCTGCCCAACTGTCATACCTACCTCAGTGTCCCTTTCCACACAAGACACCCCAGAATAACCTGGACCACCCTGCAGTGTCACCCCCCTCTCAGTTTCCTCCACCATGACACCAGACTCACTGTGGCACCCTGAACTCTCTATATCCTGTCACCTGTCATTGTACCTCAGCACCACCTGGTGACATCCCTGTGTCACTGGCAGCGACCCCTCATTGACTTGGGACACTCCCCCACCTCACCCCAACTTCTCTGTGTGGGGTCACCTGTCAGCGACCCCAGTGACGTACCAGCCACCATGACCCCACCTGCTCCAGGGCCCCTCACTACCACTCAGGACCTTTTGTGTCATCCCATTCAGTCTGTCCCCACAACATGTGACATCCCGAACTCCACACCAGGACCTGCTGTGTCACACCAGCCCCCCTCCCCAGTTGCATCACTTCTCGATGCTTCAGTGGCCCCAGTACTATCCAAATCCAGTACCAGCCAGTACCCCCTGTACTATCCATAACCCTCCCATTGTGACCGTGTAAGGACCCCCTCTTCCACATCCCCAAGCCCACCCTCCACCCCTACACCTGCCACCCCATGCTCCCCACACCCTCCAAGCCCATGCCTGTGTACCTGCAGGCACCCCTGGAACCCCTCCTCCACGGTGCCACTGTCCCCCAGCAGACCCCCAAGGCTCAGTGTGCGCAGTCGCAGTCCCTGCAGCTCTCCAGGGACATCGCCCATTGCCTGGGGAACACAGGGACTCCCGTGGGTGCCTTGGGGAGCCACAGGGGGTGCCACGGTGGCACCCAGGGATCATCAGAGTGGATGGCCCCCTGTGCCTCAGTCTCCCCCTACCTGGTGGCGGCCATAGTCAAGGGTGAGGAGGAGGAGGGTGGCAGAGGGGTTGTGCTTGGGGCCCCCCTGCACCTCCAGCTGCACGTGGTGCCAGGCACCATCATTGACTTTGGCCTGGGGCAGACGCAGGGTGGCCAAACGGTCCTCTCCTTGCCAGGCACCAGCCTCCACCTGCCCCTCGCTCAGCTGTGAGGGGTAGACATGTCAAGGATCCCAAAAACCTGGTGAGCACTAGGCACTGCCCACTGGGAAATAGAATTTCCCTTGGGACAGTAACACAACCCCCCAGGTAATGCCCCCTCAAGGGGTGGCATCCCTTTGCACTGTTCCCCTCCCTCCTCCCAGCAATATGCCCCCCCATAGCAATAGCATAGCCTCCGATACCAACAGACCCCCTTCAAGGCAATACTCCCCTGGCACTTCTATGAGGTTTAACTCCCCTGTTCCAACCCCCCATGCCACTACTTCCCCGTGGCCATATATACCCCCCAGGCAATACCTCCTGTTCCAATGACCCCCCCAAGGCAATGACCCCCCAGTGTAATAAACCTTGTGCCAACAACTCCTCAATGCCAATAATGCCAATAACCCCCTCCCACCCTCAGAGTAATAACCCCTGGCACTGTCCCAGTGACAACCCCCCTATATTCCCGCTCAAGTCAATATCCTCCCCGGGCAATGCCAAATGACACCAAAACCAATACTTCCTGTGGCCATGACCCCCACCCAAATCAATAACCCCTGAGGGCAACCACTTCCCCTCCCCGGCACTTTCCTCAGGAAAACTCCCCTATTTGAGTCCCCCGTGCCCTCCCCATGCCTCCTCCGTGCCCACCTGCAGGATGAGGGTTAGACGACCTCCGACCCCCGCCCGCAGCAGAACCCCGCGGGGGTGGCGGGTGCGGAACATGATGCGGACCGGCCAGGGCAGGGAGAGGGGCAGCGCCAGCCCATTCCACGCCACGCAGCTGCTGCCCACGAACCGCTGCGGGCCTGCCATCTCTGCGGGGCATGCACATGGGACACGGGGCAATTCCCACAGACCCCCCAAGCCCACCCCAGGGACGTCCGCGAGGTGGCCACGTGCCCCCCATACAGACCACCCATACCTGCCCACTGACCCCATCCACGACCCCCCAAAACCCCACACAGCTTCACATACCCACTCTCAGATCCCCAGCAACCACCCGGGGACCCCATGCACATCCCACAGATGCCAACACACCCTCCCACAGACCTCCTGCACCCACCCACGGATCTCCCGTACGCCCTCATGAAAACAGAACTACTTCACAGACTCCCAAACACACCTGGTGATGCCCCTTGCTCCCTTTCCACACCCCTCACACCCACCCAGAGACCCTCCCCATGTCTCCCACGGACGCACAACAAGACTATGGACCCCACAAAGCTCCACCACACTGTCCCCCCAGGCCCCCCAGTACCCTCCTGGCAGGTTTTGCCCCCAAAGCCCAGCGGGCAGCGGCAGCTGAAGCCCCCCCACTCATGCACGCAGGTGCCACCATTGTGGCATGTATTGGTGTCACACAGAGTCTTCTTAGGGGGACAACCTGGAAGGGGACACAGGGGTCACATGCCACACATGACCTGGGATCCCCAGCCCCATGGGGCACTCACACATCCTTGAACCCTTATCCAACCCCATGATCCTAGTACCCCCTGACTGCCCACCCCACATCCCAACCCCACCCCAAAGAGGATACAACCCGATCCAGCCCCCTAGCCCTGGCATTTCCCCACCCCCAGGGGACACAGCCTTGTCTGTGCCACTCACTCCAGCTCGATGGCCCAGGCAGCCCCTTGTCCTCACAACCAGGGAACACAGAATGCCCTACCACCACGTCCCTGGACCCCCATGCAGCCCCATGAGCCTGGCACCCTCTCCCCACAACCGTGGGACACAGCACTGCCCAAACCAGGGCTCCCAGCCAGCCCCCAAGTCTCAGCAACCCCTACTTGATACTCCACACCCTGGGGGCACAGCCCCACGGCCCTGGCAACCCTGAACTCAAACCTACACCCCCTTGACTTCCCATCCCACACCCAGGGGGCACAGAACTCCCACACCAGCCCATTCAGTGGACCTTTATCCAGTCCCATGGCCCTGGCAACCCCTCACCCCCTCCCCACACTCAGGGGGTACAGCTCTGCCCTGTCTCCCCTGGACTCCCATCCAGCCCTATTACCTTGGCACCCCCTCCCCACATCCAGGGGGCACAGCCCCATGGCTCTGGTACCCCTGAACCCATATCTGCACTCCCTAACTTCCCATTCCACACCCAGGGGGCACAGCATCCCCCATGACCCCTGGACTCCCACTCATCCCTGCAGCCCTGGAACGCCCTCCCATCATTCAGAGGACACAGCCCCATTCCTCAGGTACCCCTTAACCCCACACCCCATCTCCCTCTGCTTGAAGTAGCACAGTCCCCCCAGCCCCTGCCCAGTCTCCCAGTCCCAGAGCCCACCAGGCAGGGTGCCGTTGTTAGCAATGAAGGCTGCCATGTCCACAGGGTGCTGGTCAACATGGAGGTGCCGCATGCACCCCACAAAGTGCCGGCTGCGGATTGGGAAACTCTCGGGCAGCGTTGGGACCCCCCCCAGAAGCAGTGGCCCCGTCAGGTCCAGCGACCTGCAGAGCCCACCATCACTTTGGGGACTCAAGAGATCCCCGAAGGACTCCACAACCCATGGGGACCCCAAGGGACATGCAGCCACCTCCCATCCCACACGAGTCACAAGGGAACCCCAAAGAACACCTACTCACCCCAAAACCTATGGGGACCACCCATTTGAGTTCACCCAAATGGAACTCAACAGATCCCCCCCCCCTTAACACAGTCCCAAGGGACTCCCTCCCCTCCCAAATGCATGGCAATCCCAAGAGAACCTCCCCAACCAATGGGGACCTCCAGTGACTCCCGATCTACAGGGACCCATGATTCCCCAAAGACGTCTCACCAGTGAGGACTCCAAAGGTACCTCACCCATAGAGACCATTCACCTCCAAAGGACCCTTCTACGGGTACCCCAAGGGACCCCCACCCTTGGGATCCCCAGGTCCCCCTCACTTCTTGCTGCCAGTCTGGGTGCCCTGGGCAGCGCAGGAGTAGTTGCCGAGGCGAGGCCCAAAGCGCAGTGCCATGGCTGTGTCACAGTCGTCCACAGTCACCACAGCCACCTTCTGCTCTGAGGGGCCCTGTGGGACCCCCGAGCGCCCCACAACCGGCTGGGGGACCCCATATCAGGTGGGGGAGCCCAGGACCCCCATCCTGCAGCCTTTGTCCTGCTTCTCATCCTCCCACTGCCCTCTGGCCCCTTAACACTCACCATGTTCCCATGCTCCTCCAGACCATCAGTCCCCCACCCTCCAGACTCCCCAACACTCCCCTCCATCCCTTCAGCTTCCCTTAAACCCCTCAATGGTCCCCTTCATCTCCCCCAAGCCCCCATCCCTTTGACCTCCTCTTCCTCCACCCCCCCATCCCAATTCCTTGGGGGTCCCCACAGGTGAGGAAGGGAGGCGGGGTTCCTTGCGGGGCCAATGGCTGAGGAAGTGTGTGAGGGTCCCTTGAGGTCCTCATGGATGGGGGCAGCCCTTGGAGTCCCACAAATCTATCTACTCTCCTCATCCCTCCAACACCCCCTTCCCCTCCACTCCTTCTTCCTCCTCTTCCTCCATCTCCCATCTCCCATCCCTTGGGACCCCCAGGGGTGGGCATATCCCTAAGGGGTCCTTTAGGTGCCTCAAACCCCCTACCTGATCCGCCCCCATCTCTCCATTCCCCCACCCTTCCCCTCCATCTTCCCTTCCTCTGTCTGCCCTAAACACTCCCCACCCACTGCACGCCCCCATGCTCCCCATTCCCCCACCTTGTTGTAGTAGTGCAGCTGCACCCGGTGCCACTGCCCATCACTGACACCTCCTGGCACGAAGGGTGACACTGTGGTGGTGGTCTCACCTATGGGCACAGCGTCATGACAACACAGCCAGAAGCAAGGAGGGGTGGCAGTGCCAGGATGGGATGCCCAGGATGCAGCGCCAGGGATGCAGTGTTGGGGATGCAGTGTTGGGGACGTGATGCAGGGGATGCAGTGCTAGCCATGAGATGTCCAAGATGCAGTGCCAGGGATGCAGTGTCAGGGATGGGATGCTGGGGATACACTGTCAGACTGCCCCAAGAATTGGCAGGACAGGGATGCAGTAAGGAATGCAACGAGAGGTGCAGTGCTGGGAATGGGGTGCCCAGGATGCAGTGCCAGGGAGTGTCAGAATGGGATGTGTGGGATAAAGTGAGGGATGCAGTGAAGAATACAGTGCCCACAAGGGTCCCAGGGTGCAGTGTCAGGGTGTAGCAGGGGCAGTGCATACCTGCTGAGAAGGTGAGCTGCAGCTGCTCATCCACAATCTCTAGTGCCACGAAGTCATGCCGCTCATTGAAGCGCCCATTATACAGCAGGAGCCCATCCCGCTCCTGTGTGGCAAACCTGAGGAACACAAGTGCCAGGAGTGCCCCAATACCCCCCAATCCCACCGTGCCTCCCTGGCACTCCCCAACACCCCCTGACCCTGCCATGCCCCTGAGGCACAACCCTCAAGCCCTGCCCCATGACCTTGTACCCACTGTGAGATGATGGGTACCCATCAACCCCTGCCCCCACAAGGTGCCCCCCACCCCATTTCCCCCCATGCCAAGTGGCAACTCCCACCGTTTGCTCCCACTCTGTGCCCTCAGGGTGCCCATCACCCCACACTCAATCACCCCACAGTCCATCTGATGCCTTTGAAACACCCACCACCCCACACTCCAAATTAGGCCAATGGGGGCACCCACCTACCCACCCAGTGCCCACAAGATACCCATCACTTCACCCCCCCTCACCTCATCTCATGCCAAATGGGGCAACCATCACCATCTACCCCACTCCCCACGTGACATCCACAGGGGCACACATCACCCCCCGACTCCCCAGATTTCCCCAGGCTCACGTGAGGCCAAGGGTGAAGTGGAAGCGCTGGCGGAGCCCACGAAAAGTGAGGAAGGAGTGCGGGGGGAAGCTGCGGGTGCTCATGGTGCAGAAGGGCTTCTCATAGTGCCCAGGGGGGCACTGGCACCGGAATCCCCCCACCAGCAGGTTCAGGCAGGTGCCCCCATTCCGGCAGACCCCTGGAGTGCAGCGGCCCTCCCGGGCACTCAGCTCACAGTGCTCCCCTGTGTCACATCCAGAACCCCAAAACTGGGGTGAGGAGTCCCATCTGCCCCCACACCTCCCCCTTAAACCCAGAGTGGCCCCTCTCAGGTGCTCAGCTTGCAGGGCTCCCCTGTGTGATACCCCAATGCCACCAGCATCCAAAAATGGGGGGTGGGGGTCTTCTCTCCTCCCCACCCCCCAGTAACACCCAAGTTCTCCCTCCAGACACTCATAGGGCTCCCCAATGTGACACCAAGCACCCTAAGTGGGAGGGTGGGGATCCCCTCTCCTTCCCCCCTAGCATCTTTATCCCTGGCTCTATCACCATGGCAACCACCTCCCATTGCCATGGAAACCCAGAGACACCCCCTCCTCTCACATCCCCTCCCCCACCTGGCTGGCAACCCCCACTTGGGGGTCCCATGGGGGTTGGACTCCTAAGGTGGGGGTAGGGTGTATGGCCTCAGTGCCACCAGTCTACTGGCGGAGGGAGAGGGGGCTAAAGGGGAGCTGGATGAGGAAAGATGAGGATGGAGTCACTATGAGGACAGGCTGGCCAGTGGCTCTAACCAGTGAAGTCTTCGTGGCACTCGCAGGTGTATCCGCCCTCACGGCTCCGGCACCGCCCATTGCTGCCACAGGGGCTGGAGTAGCAGAGGTCAATCTCGGTCTCGCAGTAGTCACCGGTAAAGCCAGGCGGGCAGCGACAGCGTAGGCCCGTGACGGGGTGGATGGGGCGGAAAAGGATGGTGTCGGAGGCGAGGAAGGGCGCGGAGCTGTCGAACTGCAGGACGGAGACGCAGCGCATGTAGTTCTCACAGGGCTCGCGCAGACACACGTTGTCATCAAAGGGCAGGACGCGCTGGGCTGTGGTGGCCGCCAGGAGCGACCGGTTAAGGTATAGCCGCTCCTGCAGCTCCTCTGACGAGAAGAACTGCGATGCACCTGGCACCACCGCCGGCAGCAGTGCTGAGAGGCTGACATTGAGGATCCGCGCTGGTCCCACGTCTGTGTCTGTTTGGATGTTGAAGAGGACGACGCGGTGGCGGGGGGTGGCCAGGACAGCGGCCACCCCCTCCAGGAACCGGCTGAGCAGGGGGGACAAGAAGCGTTCCTGGGACATGTCAGCCAAACGCAGGGTGATGCTGTTGCTGAGCATCTCATCTGTGATCACTGTCACCTGCAGCGTGCACTGCGCTGTTGTGCTGTGAACGCCATCTGGGGACAAAGGCAGGACACAGGAGGGGGTCAGTGACAGCAATGGATAGCTCTGGGAAAGGATGGTGGGATGGGAACAGTGCTGGATATGGGGCAACCAACCAAATCAACTGCTGTTGGATGGGGACAGTGCTATGGGGGCTTGATCTGCTTGGCCACCACAGAATGGGGACAGCACTGGCCACGAAACACCTAGCCTATGTAGCCACTGTGGAACAGGACAATACTGGCTATGAGGTGGCCATCCCACTTGACCAGCATGGAATAGGCACAGTCAGGTGGGGACAGTACAGGCTATAAGAGACCTTTCCCACTAAGCCACCAAGGAATGGAGATAGTGATGGTTATAGAGTTGGTGCTGGTTATGGGGCTGGTGCTGTTTTGGGGGTGCCCATCTCACCTGGCCATCACAGGGTAGGGACAGTGAGATGGGGACGGTATTAGCAATGGGGCTGGAACTGGTTACAAGGCTCCTGTCTCACCTGGTCACTATTGAATGGGGACAGTGCTGGTTATGGGGCTGGTGCTGGTTATGGGGTTGGTGTTGGTTGTGGTGCTGGTGCTGGTGGGTGAGCAAAATCTCTGCTAAGCACTCAGGCACCCACCTTTCTCCTCCTTCTCTTTTTCCTCCCCCTGGCCAAAGGCAGGAGGATGGAGGACAGATGGGGAGCAGGCAGACAGACAGATGAAGAGAGCAGGGGGACAGGTGGGGGGCCAAGCAGGCAGAAGAGGGTGCCACAGGGGGTGGCAGGGGCCAGGGCTGCCCAATGGCCCGTGGCCAGTGACTGATGGCCAGTGGCCGGCAGGGGGAAGGTTGCCATGGCCGCGGCCCTGAGGGCCCAGCTATGGCTGGACCTTTTGTTTCCCTCCCGCCTGCCCCTGCGCTTGCAGGGGGAGGGGACACAGGGGAGGGGGACGGGGACTCCCTGCCCCCACCCTTTGTGCCCTGGGCCCCCTGCTTTGTGTGGCCAGAGCAGGGACCCCAGCCAGGGGAAGCTGGAGGGTGATGGGGGCCATGTGGCTGGGGACAATAGACATCAGGCATGGCCTCTGGCCCAGTTTCCCCCTGACCTGGGGGTGACCAAGGAGATGTTCCCCCCACCTTGGGGTGACCCCCACCTCCCAGAAGCACCTCCTGGACACCTCACTGCCCAAACAGTGCTGACAACTGATGGCACAACCCCCTTATCTTCTGAGCCCCCCCGCCAAGGTTTGGGGACCTCTCAGTGGAGGTCAGGGTGCCCCCCCAAACACACACACTAGGCCCTGTGTCTCCTGCCCTGAATTCATCAAGTGCAGTCTCCTGGAAACACAAATATTGCAGTGCCAGGACTCCCCCAATACTGCACTGCACCCTGAGCCTTCCCAGATTCACCCATCAGACCCCCCACAACAAGCCCCCAAGCCTACACCAGCCTCTGCTCCCCCATCCTGCTCAGTGACATATAGAGAAGTGCCAGGACCCCCTCTAGACAGCTCAGGGGGTAGGAAAAGCAAAGAGGATGCTAGGGACCCCAGCGGCCTCCAGCTTGGATGTCTGGGGTGTGAGAAAGGCACAGCATCCCATTATCCCTCCTTCCCTATATCTGGACAGTAGAGGCAAGCAGGATGGGGTGGTGGAACTCCAAAACACCTCAGTGGGGTGGTGGGACCCCACAACACAACCCTTCTGATCTGGAGGGTGTGGGCGGCCAAAACAGGGTAGTGAGATCCCTGGGTAGTAACACCTTGCCTCCATGCAAAAATAGATGTCAATGTAGCCACAAACCTCATGCACCTCCCCCCACAAGGTGCCCTTTATGGGTGGGGGTCTTACCAGAGACAGACACCCTCATGACAGCCTCAAGTGGACGGTTGTTGTCCAGGGCTGGACTGAGGCGCAGGTCTCCACTGTGTGGGTCCAGCAACACAAGGTTGAGCTCATTGCCCTGCTCAAATGCATAAGTGAGGTGGTCAGAGACATCAGGGTCATAGGCAGGGATGCGGCCAATGACGCCCCCAGGGAAGCTTCCGGAGCGGTTGGTGATGTAGTTGTTGAAGAGGATCTTGAAGTTCTTGAGCTGGGGGCTGTTGTCATTGGTGTCACGTAGGCGCACATGGATGGTGGCCCGACTGACCAGTGGTGCCGAGGTTGCCTGGACCACCATGATGTATTCGGCCTTGGTCTCATAGTCCAGGTCAGCCAGGGCAGTGAGCTCTCCAGAGAAGATATCCAGCTGGAAGACCTCGGGGATGTTGCCTTCCACGATCTGGTACATGATCTGGGCATTGGTGCCCTCATCAGGGTCAGTGGCAGTGATCCGGGCCACCACCAGCCCAATGGGGCTGTTCTCCTCCACAAAGATGTCAAACTCGTCCCGCTCAAACACAGGTGGGTTGTCATTGACATCCAACACTGTCACCTGGATCTCCACTGGTGTCCTCCGGGCTGGGATCCCCTTATCCACAGCGAATGCCCGCAGGGAATACATCGGCACATTCTCCCGGTCAAGACGGCGCAAGGTGCGGACAATGCCCGAGGTGGACTCAATGATGAAGTCGCCATCACCATCATCACCCCCTTGGAAGGTGTAGAAGACCCTGCCGTTGAGCCCGGAGTCACGGTCAGTTGCAGAGACCTGGAGGACACTGGTGAAGGTGGGGACATCCTCGTAGATGGATCCCTGGTAGGAATGACGGAGGAACTGGGGTGCATTGTCATTGACATCATTCACCAGGATCTCCAGATAAGTTGTGTCAGATTTCTGTGGGATACCGTTGTCCTGCGCCGTGATGGCCAAGGTGTAGGACACCTGGTCCTCATAGTCCAGTTCCATCTGGGTGGTGACAGCACCAGTCTCAGCAGCAATGCTGAACTGGGGGATGCTGTCTTCCATCAGGTAGGTGATCCGGGCATTCTCCCCTGTGTCCTCGTCTGTGGCGCTGATGACCACCACTGTTGTGCCCACTGGCCGGTCCTCATTGATGTTGACAGTGTAGTGGGAGCTCTGGAAGACGGGGCGGTGGGTGTTGGCATCGGTGACATTGACAATCACCTGGGCAGTGTCCTGGCGGGTGCCATCAGAGGCAGCAATGGTGAGCAGGTACTGCCGCTCCAGCTTATAGTCCAAGGGCAGGGCAAGGGAGATGAGCCCACCACCACTCTGGCTGGTGATGGAGAACCGGTTGCGGGTGTTGCCACTGGAGATCTGGTATGTGATGATGCTGTTAGCATCACGGTCGACAGCAGAGACAGTCAGGACACTGGTGCCCACTGCTGCGTCCTCATTCAGGCGGGCACTGTACTCCCGCTGGGTGAATTCAGGGCTGTTGTCATTGACATCCAGGATGGTGACACTGACACTGGCCATGGAGGCTTTTGGAGGAGTGCCCTGGTCCTGTGCCTTCACTTCGAAACTGTAGAAGTCAACCACCTCCCGGTCCAGCTCAGAGGCCACCACAATCCACCCAGTGCTGTTGTTGATGGCAAAGGGGAAGCCAGTGCCAGTCTCCAGCAGGGTGTAAACTAACCGGCTGTTGTCACCTGAATCGGCATCAATGGCTTGTACATGGATGACAGAGTAGCCTACAGGGACATTCTCCAGCACGGTGGCCTGGAAGGGGGTGCTGACAAATATGGGTGCATTGTCATTGACATCCAACACCTGGATGGTAACCAAACCACTGATGTTGGAGAGAGGTGGACGGCCACCATCCTGCGCCCGGATCCGCAGGGTGAACTCCTTGGTGACCTCGTAGTCCAGGGGGGTAACAACATCCAGCATGCCTGTCTGTGCATCAATGTAGAAGTGCCCACGAGTGTTGCCGCTGACAATGCTGTAGTGCACTAATGCATTGCTGCCTTTGTCGCGGTCGGTGGCCATCACCTGCAGAACCGCCACATTGGGCACCACGTCCTCGGGGACCTGTGCCACGTAACGCCGCTCGCTGAACTGCGGCGCGTTGTCATTGTCGTCTTCCACAGCAATGAGGACAGTGGCTGTGGCACTCCGGGGACTGGGATCCTGGCCCTGGTCTGTGGCCTCCACCAACAGCTCGAAGGCATCCACCACTTCCCGGTCCACAGGGCCACAGGTGCGGATGACGCCTGAGCGGGAATCAATCTCAAAGACCTCATTGGCGCCACCAGTATTGAGGAGGCGGTAAAGGATGTTGGCATTGGGACCAGTGTCGCCATCGGTGGCCCGCACTGTCAGTACCTCATAGCCCACCTCCAGATTCTCTCGCACGCTCTCCCGGTATTCTGGCTGCTCAAAGGCTGGGTCGTGGTCATTGGCGTCGCTCACCATCACCGTCAGTGTGGCCATGGCACTGCGCCGGGGTGTTCCGTGGTCCACTGCTGTCACTCGGAACACATGAGTGCTCTTGCTCTCACGGTCCAGTGGTGCAGTGGTGCTGATGGCACCAGTTACAGGGTCCACGGAGAAGAGGGCATCAGAGCGGCTGTCAAAGAGTGCAGCCATGGCATAGTGCAACCGGCCTGCCTCCCCCTCATCAGGGTCCTGTGCTGTCACTTGTGCCACTGGTGTGCCTGCTGGCTGGTTCTCCTCCACTGTGGCCTGGTAGCTGGAGGGTTGGAATTGTGGTGCTGTGTTGGGGCTGCGGCAGGGGCGGTGGTGAGGTATGGGGGGCTTGGGGATCACTGTGATCTGGGACTCCACAGCATCCCTAGTGTCCATTGCATCCCCAGTACCACTGGTCTCCCTGGGGATGTTGGTGTTCCCAGCATGTCCAGTGTCCACAGTGTTCCTGGTGTCGCTGTGGACTTTCCCAGTCTCCCCATTATGTTCAGTACCTCTGGTGCTCCCAGTATCCCTGGGGACTTTCCTAACGCTTCCAGCATCCGTGAAGACTCTCCCAGTCTCCCCAATGAGTTCAGAATCCCTGGTGTCCCTGGGGACTGGAGTGCTCCCAGTGCCCCCAACACTCCCAGGGCTGAGCACATTCCCAGAGGTCTCGGTGTTCATGGGGATGTTGGTGTCCCCGGTGCGTCCAGTATTCCTGGTGCTCTTGGTGCCCCTGAGGACATGGGTGTTCCCAGTGTCTCCAGTTCCTCCAGTAACCCCGGTGCCTCCACTATCTCGGGTGCCTCCGGCGTCCCTGGTGCTTCCAACGCCCCCACTGCCTCCAGCGTCCCCAGTGCCTCCAGCGTCCCCAGTGCCTCCAGGCTTCCCGGTGTCTCCAACATTCGCGGTGCCTCCAGTGTCCCCGGTAACCCCGGTGCCGCCGATACCTGGAGATGCCGTAACGCCGCCGCCACTGTCCCCGCTGGAAGAGCCGGTGCCTGATGCGGTCCCATCGCTGCCACGCGCGGCCAGTGCGGGCCCTGCGCTGTCGCCGCTGTCCCCGGTGCTTGGCGGGGGCCGCGCGCCGCCGCTGTCCCCGGTGCCGCCGCGCAGCTGGAGCGGCGCCGGGAGCGTGCTGGACGGACGGGTACGGGTGCCGGTGTTGATGCCGGTGGGGGGGCGGGAGCCGATGGCGGTGGTGATGGCGGTGGCCGGTCCCGGTACGGGCAGCAGGAGCAGCAACAGCGGCAGCAGCGGGAGCGCGGCCCGGCGGGTGGGCGGAGGGCCCATGGCCGCTGCCCCCCGGTGCCCCCGGTGCCGCCGCTGGTACCGCAGCGACCCGCGCCGCCGCCTGCGCCCCGCCCTCGCCCGCGCGCGCCCGCCGGGGCGGAGCCGCCAATTCAGCGGCCCGGCCGCGCTTAAAGGAGCCGCCGCCGCCGCCCCCGGCACCGCCCCCGGCACCTGCCCGCGGCACCGCGACCGGCACCTGCCCCCGGCACCTGCCCGCGGCACCTGCCCGCGGCACCTGCCCCCGGCACCGCGACCGGCAGCGGCAGCGGCAGCGGAGGGCGGCGAGCGCGCACTGCGAGCAGGTTGCGCACACTCGTGTGGGGTACACAATGTGCGCCCTGCGCGCACACACGTACACACACACACACACACACACACACACACACACGGGGAGAGCCTTGGACGCACCTGTGCATTGCGGGCACGCGTGTTGCACGCGCAGGAACACGCACGTCGCACACACAGGCACCAGCGAGCACATTTGACATAGGAAACACGTGTGTGACACGCACGGAGCACACACATGGGACAGAGCACGTGTGTGACACAGCACAGAGATCATATGTATAAACACGCAGCACGTATGTGGCACATACAGCACGCGTGACATTCTCACGCCCCCCAAGCTCCCCGTGTCCCCACCACCGGCCGTGACTCCACACACGCGTGTCCCCCCAATCCGTAGCACCCTTCCCGACCCCCGGGCTCATCCCACCGCACCAAGACCGGGGGCAATAGAACAGACTGGGAGCGACTGGACCAGGCTGAGAGGGACAGGGGATGTTGGGGGGCACTGGGACAAACTGGGAGGGATAGGGGATGTTGCGGGGCACTGGGACAGACTGGGAGGGACAGGGGATGTTGGGGGGGCGCTGGGACAGACTGGGAGGGACTGGAGGAGCTAGACAGGGCCGGATTCCCGCAGCCCGCAGGTGCTGCCCTCCCCGCTCCCAGCCGGCGCCGGTCCCAGGGCGTGGGCGCGGGCAGGCGGCGGGGAGCCGGGCCCCCCCGGCAGAACGGGTCCGACGGGTACCGGGGCGGGGCTCCCCAGCGCCAGGGCGGTGCTTGGAGCGCCCCCACCTCCGCCGGGGGCTCCGGTGACTCACTGGGCCGCTCCCCGCCGGTTCCACCCGGTGCCCACGGCCCAGCCGGGGGTTGCCCACGCACGCAGGCGAGGCGCAGCCAGGGCTCCCCGCATGAGCATGGAAGGGAGCAACCCTCCCGTCTGTAACCCACCCCGGAGTGGGGGGCGGGCGGGCAGCAGCTGGGGCTGAGGCTGGGGACCCTCGGCCCCACTTTGCATCACAAAAGGGCTTTGTCTGGGGCTTTGTGTGGGGCTGGCAGGAGGGAAAGAGAATGGGGAGAAGGGAGTGCGGGGGAGGAGGTGGGGGTGGGGAGGAAGGAAGGTTGATATGCAACGGAAACACCTCCCCGGGCTGGACCCCCCTCCATTTCTCCTCGGAACCTCCAAAAACACACAGGTCAGCAGCTCTTGGCTTTATTTTGGGATGGAGGGAGGACATGTTATGTGGGCACGGAGGTCCCCAACACCACTCAGTGAAGGGGGACACATGGGGGATCCCGGCCCCACTCAGCAGGATAGGGAGGACACATAGGAAGAGGGGCAGTGCCCTGACAGTGTCAGTTCTTTGTGGCACGGGGGGCGGATGAGAGTGACTCCCCTCCGAGGCAAAGATGATGGTGAAGGGCACAGCCTGACGATGAAGGTGAGATGACTTGGGAGGCCCCCAAAGTCCTTGGGGTGCGGGGGGAACACCCTCAGACCTCCATGTTCTTCATCTGCTCCTCTAACACCTGGTCCCGTCCCCCCCCTGCCTTCTTCTTGCCCCGCCCTTCCTGCTGCTTCTTCTTCTTGGCGAGCTCCTGCTCAATGGGTGCTGGCTTGACGAACGGAATCAGCTCCCGCAGATCTGGGGGGACAAGGAAACCCCGTCATCCCCCCTGCCAAGGAGTGGGGGATGGGGAGGGCGCAGGGGGATGTTACCTGGGGGCATGAAGTTCTGGAGCTTCTCAGGGATGCGGATACCCTCAGGGGTCTGGTGGTTCTCCAGGATGGCACAGATGGTGCGGGTAGTAGCACACATGGTGGCATTCAGCATATGCACAAACTCTACCTGTGGCAGGGGGATGTGCGGGAAACATGTGACATGGGGAAAGCAAAAGAACACAGGAAGAACTCCCTCATGCCCACTAGCCTCACCTTGTCCATCATCTTCTTGGTCTGGCCATAGCGGATGCGGAGGCGCCGGGCCTGGTAGTCGGTGCAGTTGGAACAGGAGACAAGCTCACGGAACGCGCCAGAGCCAGGGAACCAGGCCTCCAGATCCAGTTTTTTGCTAGCTGCGTGGTTCAGGGAGCCTGGAGGGGGGACAGTGCTGAGTGGGGGGTCCCACTGCCATCCTGAATTTGCCTATCCTGGGGCAGACTGTAGGGTGAAGCCTCCAAAGTAACTCCCGCAGCTTGGTGCCAATCCAACACGGATTCCTGCTCTGCCATAGTGATGTGGGGTTACCTCTCAGCTATGGAAATGTTGCGTCCCTGCTTGGCTACAGGGTCAACAAGCCACAAGATGTTTGGTCATGGGGATGTGGGAATCCTGCCCAGACACAGGGATGGGGAACTCCTGCTCGGCCACAGGACATAGGGTTCCTGCTGTGCCATGGGGATATGGGGATCCCTCGCAGCCATGTGGATGTGAGATTCCTACTCAGCTACGGGAACATGAGGCTCTTTCTCAGCCACATGGACATGGGCTTCCCACTTGACTATGGGGAAATGGGATTATGCCATGGGGATCTGGGATTCCTGCTTGATCACAGGGATGAGGGATTCCTGCTCAACCGTGGGGAAGTGGGGTTCCCACTTGACTGTGGGAGAGTGGAGCTCTCACTCTGCCAAGGGGATAAAGGGGCCCCACTCAGCCACAGGGAGCTTTTAAATGACATCTTTTTCCTGTGAACATTTCCAAGAGGAGCTGGGACACTCCAATTGTCCCTTGGGAAGGGATAGCAGGAGCAATCCATCACAGCAGTGCCCATACTCACTGCCACCGACTCAGAGCAAGGCTGAGGATTCCACAGAAAACAAAATGTTCCCTTCTCTTCCTCCTCAGTATGGGGACAGCAATGAGCCAGGGACAAGAAAGTGCCATGCTGGGAAGAAGGTCAGGGACCCCCTCAAAGCCCTTTGGCACAGGAGCCTCTACCTGAGACAATGTTGACGACATGGTATGGAATCTCGAGGGACTGGTAGAATTCCTCAGCTGTGGCCATCATCTCCTCAAATATCTCCCAGGATTTGTTATCATGGGGGGAGGAGTAGACAAACTGCTCTATCTGCAGGAGAAGGAATTCCACAGTGACACCAGGTATAGCTCCAATTCCCACTGGAACCCCACAGTGACACCAGGTACAGCCCAAATTCCAACTAGAACCCCACAGTGACACTGAGTATAGCCCAAATTCTCATCAGAACTCCACAGTGACACCCGGAACACTCAATTGCTGCTGGAACATCATGGTGACATCCCAAATTCCCATTAGAATACCACAGTTACACCTGGTACATTATGAATTGCCACTGGAACATTGCGGCGACATTAGATACACCCTGAATTCCCACTGGGAACACTGCAGTTGACACAGGTACACCCCAAACTCCCATCAGGTTCACCCCAAATTCCCTCCAGGTTCACCCCATGGCGACCCCCCATACACCCTGAATTCCCACAGGAACACCACAGTGATATGGGGTATACACCCCAACTTCCTGCTGGAAGACCACTGTCACAATGGGTACACCACAAATTCCTGCTGGGTACACTGCAGTGGCACCAGATACATCACGAATTCCCACCAGAACATGCTGAATTCCTACTGGAACCCCACAGTGATGCTGGGTACACTCTGAATTCCCACTGGGACCCCACAGCAACCCTCAATACACTCTGAATGCCAGGACTGCTCCTTCACCTTCTCGAACTGGTGGACGCGGAAGATGCCGCGGGTGTCCCGGCCGTGGGATCCCACCTCCTGACGGAAGCAGGTGCTGAGCCCCGCGTACTTGAGGGGCAGGTCCTCAGGCCGCAGCCACTCGTCACGGTGCAGGGCGGCAATGGGCTGCTCTGATGTTGCAATCAGGTACTTCTCATCGATGGAACTGTCCTCTGCCCGCTCGCTGCCTTTCCCGATCACCTGCAGGGGACATGAGCCACCGGCCCTCTTCTAGCTGCTCCTGCACCTCCAGGGACCAGCAAGGGAGGTTTTCCAGGGCCGGATGCTTTGGGAATTCATCACGGGAGGAGTTTGTTGGTCTTTCAAAGGGGCTGATGGCAGGGACAAGTCACCTGTATCACCCGTGGAGATGGACCCCAGAGATGAGCCACCTCTTTGTCACATCATCACCATCACAAGCCACCTCCTTGTCACCTATGTCACCCATGGACCCCAGAGCATGTCACCTCCTTGTCACTGCACTGCCATCACGCATCACCTGTACAAATGCCCAAAGATGAGTCACCTCCTTGTCACCTCATCACCATCATGGCACCCATAAACATGGACCCCAGAAATAAGCCATGTCCTTGTCACCACATGTCACCAATGGAGATGGACTCCAGAGACTAGCTGTCTCCTTGTCACCTCATGGCCATCACAGTGTGTCACCCATGGAGACGGACCCAAGATAAGCCACCTCCTTGTCACTGCAGTGTCACCACAAAGCGTTTCCCATGGAGATGGACTCCCAAGACAACACAACTCCCTGTCACACCATCACCATCACAATGTAGAGATGGATCCCAAAGAGAGGGGAAAGAACCACTGCTACCATTGCTGCCACCACCACAGCCTTGCCAGGGCAGAGAGGACCCCGCTGCCTCCCTCCCCACAGCCCCATGGGGGTGGCCTGCTCCCAAGTCCAGTCTCAAATCTGGAGCAATCCCTTACCTTGTAAAGCTCCTCATCAAACTGGCTGAGCTGGGCCACCTCCTGCATCACCTCCTTGCGCATGAAGAAGGGAGTGTACACCGGGGTGTACCCCCGGGCACGGAGGCTCTGCAGCGCGTACTGGATCAGTGCCTGCTCCAGGAACACCAGCGGGCCCTGGGAACAAGGGTCACACTGCCTGTCACACAGAGACCCCGCTGGGCCACTCCTCATTGCTCAGAGGGCCCGGGAGACATGGAGCCTAAAGAGCTGCATCACCCCAGACTGCAGCAGGAATAGATCCTGATGCACCACTGTGGTCAGAGTCTATCCCACGTGCCCACCATGGAGGCTCCCATTATCCATCTCCTCCGTGGGAGGAGAACCTAAGGCCCTTTCCCTCCTCATTCCCCTCTGAAACAGATCATTCTGGGGTCACAGCTCTCACCTTAAGGAAGTAGCCACGGCTGCCAGCCACCACGGCGCCCTTTTCCCCCTCATAGCCATCCACCATCACCACCAGATCCACATGGGAATACTTCTTCCGGCAGCTGCAGTCACCCCACACCCGCTCCACCTTGTTGTCCACATCCTGCAGGAACCCAGAGAAAAAGAGGAGCAGGAGCCGATCAGCTCCTCAGTGCCCTGTGACACTACGTCCTGAACCACACTGGGCCCACTTTGGGAGCTCAAACTCCAGCCTGTAGCTTATTGTGCTGCCACTTGGCAGCAAGCCTGGCTCCGTTTTGCTCCTCCCAGCAAAATATTCCTGTGGGATGAATGGAAGCAGCGGAGGGAGACCCCGTCCCCACCGCAGGAAGCGCCTTTCCCATGAATTCCCCCAACAATGGTGTGCCCAGAACTGTCTGAGCTGCTTTGTCTGATCCCAGTGGGAAATACCGGCCTGTCATGCAGATTTCCCTCACCCACCCAGCCAGTCTGGCTTGGGGGATCCCCCGCTGGGAGCCCCCTGCCTCCCACTGTGAGTTTTCTGGCTCCACTGACCCAGCCCCACTTCCCTTCCCGGGCCTCACCTCGTCGTTGCTAATGGGCACAGAGGGGTGGAGGAGGTTCCCAATCTCCCGGAGGCTCTCAAAACGTTCAGCCTCCAGCCGCAGGCGCTCGGAGTCACACTCCAGGATGGCCTCATCAATAAGCAGCCGAACTTTCTTTATCTGCGATACCTGGAGACACTGCAGAGAGACCCAAGGATGAGGTGAGGGGTGGAGAGAAGACCACCAGGAAGAGGGGCCTGCTCACTCAGCACAGGGAATCCTGAGCTCAGCATGGTGAATTCTGGACCCTGCACAGATTCTGGAGTGAGTCCCTGGGCTGGACACACTTAGAAACAGCCTGAAGGGACAAAGAGGCAACAAGCTAGGCTTTGGAAGGCCTGAGCTGCTCCCATGGCAGCTGGCACTGCACTCATTAACCAGGGTGACTACCAAACTGCAATCAGAGCAGGCAGGGAGGGACACACTGAGGACATGGAATGACTGAGGCTGCTCAAATCCCCAGGGATGAGCCCTTGACTGACACAGAGCAATGCTGGGGAGATCAAGGACACCAAGGAAGAGTCAGTTATTGCTGGTGTGGGACTGTGAGATAAAGGATCCTCCCAGCTGGGGCATCAGGCCCCCCTCATTTGGTGGGCACTTCAGGGCACCAATTTGGGCAATTCCAGGCAAAGCTCTGGACAAACTGTAGGCACAGTGGAGGAAGTTTTCTTCTCACTCACCGCCAGGACATCAGCCGTGAGTTCATCCAGGTTCTGTGCACTCTCTGGTACAGATTCATCCGTCCCTACTGGTTCCTTTTTCTGCAGCAGGAGAAAAAAGGAATCCCAGGAGAGTTAAAAACTCCAGGGGGAAAACATCCCTCAGTGACACAAGGGAGAGGCTGGAGGGCTGGGAGAAGGAGAGATGTCACCGGTTGGTGATGTCCCACCATGAGGTGACCCAGGGCACTCGTGCCCCACCTTCATCTTGTCCCCAATGGTTTTGCTGCACAGGTTCTTCAGCTTGTTCAGGTTGTCAGCACGAAACCTGCCTGGAAAGGAAGGCAGTGGCTGTCACTTGGAGTGGGAGAAGGGCTGGGGCCCCCATCTGGTGCAGAGAGGTGATATGGAGCCCTCACAGGAGCAGCAGTGGGAGTGGCAGCTCCAGAAACACCCACAGGCACCAGGCTTGGGGTTTTTGGGAGAACAGAGGTTGATCATGTGGATCATGATGCACGGAGTAGGGATGTCACTGGAAAACACCTGGAGTGACATTGCACTGGGACCCCCATGTCAGGCCGGAAACCCCCCTGACCTGCTGGGACCACACTGGGATGGGACACCCCACCTCTAAGATGAGAACTCCGCACTGTGATTCCCCATGCTGGGCTGGAACCCCCACATTGGGATAGGACCTCCACACTGGGACTCCCACGAGAGGATGGGATCTACCACAGTGGGCTGTAAGTCTCATGCCAGGCTGGGAACCATGTACTGGAATGGGATCCCCACCCCATGCTAGAATCCCCCACGTTGGGCTGTGACCCCCATGCTGGATTGGGAACCCCACCCTGCCAAGATGGGAATCCCTCCACCAGGATGGGACCGCCCCCGCCAATGAGCACAGGACCTCCATGCTGCACTGGGACCCTCCCCCAAATGCTGGGCTAGGACCCTCATTCTGGGCTGGGACCCCCACGCCAGGCTGAGACCTCTCCCATGCTGGACTGGGACCCCCATGCCAGGATGGGATCCTCCCCTCCACAGGCCTGGCACCCCCTCATGCTGGGACCCCCCTGTTGGGATGGAACCCCCACACCATGCTGGGACCCCACATTGTGATGAGACCCCTCCCTCAGCAGGATGGGACTGCTGAGGGCTGAGCAGATCCTGGGATGTGAGGCCACAGTGACGAGATTCAGGGGGTGTTGGATGAGGGGAGCATGGATGTTCCCCCTTCATGACCCCAGGGCTGGGAAGGGCAGAGCCCACCACCCGCGGTAACTCAAACTGGGGACACCCAGCGCCGAGAACGAGCCGCCCCATCAGTGGGAGGGATCAGCGCCCAGAGGATCCAGAGCCAGGGAACACGGAACAGGACACAACACGGCCCGGCACGGGCTCCACGGCACCAGCGCCGCGGGATTGCATCAGCCAGCGCATCCCGCCATCCTGCGTCACCCTGTCACCTCCTGTAGCCACCCGCCGTTCTCCAGCACCGCCGTCCCGGGGATACAGAGCCCGCGGGAAGGGGGCTGGGAAGCGGGTGACCCCGTGGGATGAAACGCTCTGGGATAAAATGAGGGCACGGCCGGAGCCGGGCGAGATCCCACCAGGACATCAAGGCGAAAGCATTAACGGGGAGCCCCAAGCGCCGCTGTCATCCCGCAGAGGGGAATGCTGGGGTGCCCTGGGAACGGCGGGGTCCGGGATTACCCTCTCCCTCCGCCCTCCAACTCCTCTCCACATCCGGCACCCTGTCGGAGCTGGATGCGGATCCCGCTGCCCCGTATCCCGCCGGGAGCCACGGGGAGGTGGCTCCTGCCCCCTCAAGCCGTCCAGGTGTGGGTGTACCCCAAATCCGGGTGTGGCACTGTCCAGGATCTCCCCCCACCCAGCTGGATCCTGAGGCAGCGCAGGGAGCGGATCCCTGGGGATCGCAATGGGATCCATGTGCGGGCTAAGGAGAACCTGGCTGGGAGGAGGGAAGGCGGTTCTAGCGGGAGAACTTCTCCCACCTCAATTCCTGTGATTAGGGCGAGGGGGATTCACCCAGGGACAAGCCCTCGGTCTCTGCCACGATCTACCGACAGGATCCGGTCCCAGGGCAATGATCCACGGGGTGATCCCCGAGGGCTGCGGAGGAATTACCGAACAGCTGGGGGAGGGTGGGAACGACCTCCCCTAAAGGTCACCCCACCTCAGCGAGGGGGTTCGGGGATCAGTGTGGGACCCGGCCCCAGGCCCTCGAGAGCAAGGGAGAGAGGGACCCCAAGGGGATCCCCCATCCCCGAGGAGAGACGATGGTAGGGGGGTCCCCATCACAAGCCGACCTGTCACCAGGCTGACAAGGTGGGGGGGGAAAGGCACCGGGAGAGGGAGACATGCCCGCGTGTGACAAGGGGGTGACAAGGCCTCGGGGGTCCCCCAGCTGGAAGGTTCCCTCCCACTCCACCCACCCCCACGTACACCTCCGCCAGGCGCCGTCCGCTCGCACCAGCGCATCCACCAGTGCGGGGTCCTTGAAGCGCTTGCGCTGCATGTCCCGCACCATGGCGGGGTCTCCGCCCTTGTCGGCGCGGAACAGGTCCAGGTCCAGCACCATGACCGGTGATGGCGGCGGCGGCACCGGGAATAGCCGTGGGGACAGCTGCACCGCGCGCATGCGCGGAAGAGGCGTGGCCGCGCTGTGGCCCCGGCCGTGCGGCGGTGCAGCAGCGCCCCCTGGCGGGCTGGAGGTGGCGCTGCAGGGGGGAGAACCGGGTGTGGAGGGGCGAGGGAATATGGGAGGGATTTGGGGGGTCTGGGGGTTCCCCCTCCAACGGGGGCTCCAGCGGGCCTGGAGGCACAGGTAGAGCGGGAGGACTGGGCTATCGGGAAGGTATGAGATGCTTTGGGGAGGATATGGGGGGGTCTGGAGGGGCCCAAGCGGTCCGAGCATCCTTGAGCACCCCCCCCCCCCCCGCCGCAGAAGGGTCTCCGCGGTCCTGCCCTCCCACCCCGAGCATCCCTGGGGTTCCTCAGCTACATTCTAGTGATACTGGTGGGCTCTGGGGATCCACCTGAAGACGCCCCGCACCCCAGTTGTTCACGGGGGTCCTGAGGACGGCCCCACCTCCCTTTTAAGCATCCCATGACTGTGGCTGTCCATGGCACCACATGTCACCCCACTGTCCCGTCTTTGGAGGTTCTGGCAGGGCCCTGGTGCCGGTGGTCCTGGTGGACCCATGTGATGAACCCTATACCCCTTCCCCCAGGAGGGGGCGTGCAGATGGAAGTCAAAATTCCGCTGCTCCCCAGGTGTGCACTCCCACCCGAGCCCTGGGCACCCACTCCCACGCGTGTGACACCCACCCTGCGCACACCCCGCACCCTTCCCCACCCATTCTGAGTGCCCACCCTCAGCTCCCCACAACCCTTACGTGTGTCCCCCCGCCCCTGTGTCCTGTATCCCACACACACGGAGCCCTTATACAAACCCCACTCCTGTATTTGGCATTTTTGGGTGCTCACGATGGGGAGGACACGGGAAGGGCACGGGTGGGGACACACGTACAAAAGCCATAACGAAGCTCCGGTCCGAAGCGGGTCCCTAAGGCCACGATGGGGGGCACGGGGGGGTGGGCTGTGGGTATCCCCCCCTTCCCTTCACAGCTGCTCGTGGGTGGGGTGTCCGCGGGTACCCCTCTGCCCCATCACAGCTCCCGGAGGGGCTGGGGGATGCGAGGCTGCCCCTCCTGTCCTCTTACAGCTCCCGATCGGTGCTGCAGGATGAAGTCTTGAGCGGGACTGAGTCGAATCCATCTGGCATTCGCTGTGGGGTGGGGAAATTGAGGCCCGGAGCCCTCCTGTGGTGGGGAAACTGAGGCCTGGAGCCCCCCGGGGTGGGCAACTGAGGCACAGAGCCCCTCTTGGAGTGGGGAAACTGAGGCCCAGAGCCCCCCGGGATGGGGAATTGAGGAATGAACCATCCTCAAATCCCACCCCCACCATGGCTTGTCCGGTGGCTACTCTAGGGTTGTTTCCATCCCCTCCATCCCATCCCTCACCTTGGCCGTCAGGGCTTTAAGTTTTCCAAAAAGTGACATTTCGGTGGCAAAGAGCAGCTCATCCTCCGCATCCTCCCCCTCCATGATGGCACAGCTGTCGGGCGATGTCGCCTCACTCTCCCGGGCTGCCGCATCCATCACCAGCTTGGAATATTTGTATTCCAACCTGGGAATGCAAGCGGTGCCATCAGCCCCTCCCATGACAGTGCTAGTCCCCGTGTCCCCAAATCCCACCGCCAATTGCTCACTTTTGAGTCTTTTTCCAGAAATAAGCGGCGAGCGTGGCCAGCAAGACGGCCACACAAGTCCCAGTGGAAATTCCAACTTTTAGCCAAAAGTCCATGCTCCGGCACGCCTGGATCACCTGCGGCGGCAGGGCATCTCCACCATGGCACAGCCGGGGCTCCCGCCACACATAGGTGGTTTTCTGGTGGGGGGAAAGGGGGTTCAGGGGCTGTGGAAGCCACAGCCCAGCCCGGAGCACAGGGCAGTACCTGAACACCGCCAATACAGGCGCCAACAATGGGGCGGTGGTGGGAGCTGGAGCAGCGGGGACATCCCTCCGCCGTCACCCACAGGAAATGGAAGGTGCAGCCATCGCAGGTGCCCTCGGGGCATTTGCTGGGGAGGGACAAAAAGAGGGGGCTCGGGTGGTCGTGACACCCCAAAGTGAGGAGTACAGCCAAGGAGACACCCCAGGGTCGAGACACCATGACACGGGTATTCCCAAAATGAAGCACCCCAAGAAGGATCTACCCATGACAGCAGGAGGCCTTGGGGGTCCCCAAACCTCCCCCGGGGTCTCCTTTGTTTCACTGCCAACCAGAGGACATGCAGGGCACCAGTGACATAGCCAGGATGACACCTCAGGGTGAGGGACTCTGACACCATGTCAGTATTGTCCCCAAAGCAAAGCACCTCAAGGACACGTCCACCCATGAGAGCAGGAGATCACTTTGGGGTCTCCCGCTTTGGGTCACTTTGGGAGTCCCCTAAGCCCCCCTTAGTGTCCCCAGTGTCCCATCCTCCCCACCTGGGAACAGCCAGGGTAACACCTCAGAGTAAGGGACACTGACACTTTTGACAGTGGTGAGTCCAAAGCAAAGCATCCCAAGGATGTGCCCAACCCTGGACAGCAGGAGATGCTTGGGTCACCCCAAACCCGCCTCGGGGTCCCCAGCGTTCCCTCCCCACCTGGGAACAGACAGGGTGCCGGTGCCAAGGTGCAGGGGGTCACAGCGCAGGCGGATGGTGGTGGCCCGGCCACTACTGCAGGGCTGTGTCATGTCATTGGACCTGCCAGGGGACATGGGGGGTCAGGAGGACAGTGGGGGTACTGTGTGGGTGTCACCCCCTGTCACCTGCTTGCACCTGAAGAAGAAGATGATGTCAGGCAGGTCAGGGTGGCCCGGGGGGAAGAGCTCTGGGGGAGACACGATGCTGTCCAGCACAGAGCTGGTGGTGACACCTGTTGGGAGACAGGGGTATCTCCAGTCCCATTGGAGTGTGTTCCAGTCCCAGTGTCCTAGTGCCACTAGAGGGCCCCAGTCCTCCTGGGATGTCCCAGCGCCACCAGGATATCCCAACAGGGTGTCTCAGTGTCAGTGTCCTAGTCCCACTGGGGTGTCCCTCTGCAGTGTATCCCAATCACACCAAGGTATTTCAGTGACAATGTCCCAATCCCAAACAAAGTGCCCCTTGAAGTGTCCCAGTCCCATCAGGATGTATTTCAGTCCTGTTGGGGTGTCCCTGTGCCACCAAGGTATCCCAGTGCTGCTGAAATATCCTTGTGCCAGTGTCCCAGTCCCAGCAGAGTGTCCCAATCCCACCAGGGTATCCCACTCCCAGTGCCACTGGGGCGTCCCAGTCCCACTAGGGTGTCAGAGTCCCACTGGGAAATCCCAGTGCCACGGGAGTAGCTACTCCCTGTCCCACCCATGAGTCCCAGTGCCACTGGGATGTCCTGGCTGCTGTCCTGCCAGGGTGTCCCAGTCTCAACAAGGTGTCCCACTCTCAGTGCCACAAGGGTGTCCCAGTCCCACAGGGGTGTCCCAGGGCTGGTGGGCCAGTGCCTGTCTTGCCCATGTGTCTCAGTGACCCCAGGGTGTCCTAGTGCCCCAGGGTGCACCCCTCTCCTCCCTGCCCTCCACTCACCCAGCAGGTGGTCACCCAGACTGACAGGCTGAGAAGACACAGCTGCACGGGCACCAGTGATGTCAGGGGGCACCAGAATGGCCTGGCACACATAAGAGGTGACCACACGGGCAGGGCCCCCCTGACCTGCTGTTACATTGTCAGCACATGAGGCCATCTTCCTGCCCTGCAGGGACACACATGACATGTGTGTGGGGCGGGAATATGTGTACAAGGGACTGGCATTTGTGTGTGCAGGGCCATAGGTGTGCAGGTGTGGCTGCACAAGTGTCCACGTGTTTGCATGAGTGTTCACATGTCTGCAAAACTGTGCAAATGTGCGTGTGTTGACTGTGCACATGACTGCACGAGTGCGTGTGTGTGTGTGTGTGTGTGCAGGTGTGACTGCATGTACATCTGTATTTGCACACCTGCATGTGTGAATGTGTGTTTGCATACATGTCCTTGTGTTTGCACAACTATGAGCATGTGTGCCCATGTCTGCACACCTGCATGCCCCTGTCCCATCCATGTGCCCAGGTGTGTGCCCGTGTTTGCCCATCCACATGCCCATGTGTGCACGCATGTTCCTGAGCCCTCCTGTCCGTGTGTGCCCAAGTGTGCCCACCTGTGTTCCTGCACCCACCCTCCTGAGTGCCCACCCGTGTTGCCCATGTTTGCACTCATGTGTTCATGCCCACCCACTTGCATGCCCTCCTGTGTGCCTGTTGTTGAGTACTCATGTGCCTGTGAGTGCACACACCCTCCCCCATGTGTGCTTATGTTTGCACTTGTGTACCTGTGACCGCCCCCCCATGAACCCACGTCTTCCCATACATGCATGCTTGTTCCTGTGCCCTCCTGTGTGTGCCCTTGTGTGCCTTCCCAGGTGTGTTCCTATGTCTGCATGCATGTTTCCATGGCCTCCTGCCCATGTGTGCCCACTCTCCTGAGTGCCCACCACGCAAACATGTGCTGATGTTTGCACCTGTGTGCCTGTACCCACTCCCCGGATGTATTTTCATGTGTGCACATGTGTTTGCCCACACGGTTCTCACCTGGTGCCCACAGAGACTAAGGCGGAAGTGGTGGCTGTAGCGCAGCCCCTTGGAGGAGAAGCTGGGCCTGGTGCCCACCCCGGCACCCATGCCCAGCGACGGGAACTCAAAGTGCAGTATCTGGCCTGGCAGTGGCAGTGCCAGGCTGCAGTTGTTGTAGCATAGCGTTCGCAGCTGGGAACAGGGACAAGGGAGCTCAGGGATGGCCATGCCACCCACTGGGGACACCCTTGTGGGGACAGTGAAGAGCTGGCACCACCCCTCAGAGACAGCAGGGCCATGATGGCACCCACCAGGGTCACCCACTGCCACCCACCATTGTCAGATACTGTCACCCGTCTGGGGTGGCTGGGCAGGGCTGGTGTCATCTCACTGGGGACAGCTAGGGGACTGGCATTACCCACCCAGGATTAGACACTGTCACCCACACTGCCACCCATCCTTGTTACCCACCCAGAATGGCTGTAAGGTACTGGTGTCACCTCCATGGGGACACAGTGTCATGCACCCAGGATGACTGGGGGGGGCTGGTGCACCCATCTGTGATGGTGTCACCCTCTTAGTGCTGGCAAATGCCACTATCTGGGACATCTGGGTGTGGGGAAGGCTGGTGTCACTTCTCTGGGGCCCACTGACATCACCTATGGGAACACTTAGGGACACTTGGACCAGCCACTCCCAGTCACCTGGTTGCTGCGTGTGCCAGGGCCACAGGGGTGGCAGGTCGGTGTCCCATCAGAGGGGTGAGCCCGTAGGTAGGTGCCGGGTGGGCAGGGCTGGCAGGTGCCTGAGCTGGGGTCCACAGCACTGCCAGGGGAACACGGGGCACAGGACCCAGTGGGCTGAGGGGCACAGCGGCGGCAGAAGGAGGCCACCCCCCCCTGCACGTTGGTGACGTTGATGCTGTAGAGCTTGGCCACATCACTGGTGAACCGCCGGCCCTGGCACCAAGAGCACCATCACCATCTGCCCCCCACCCCCCACCGGACCCCCCAAAGTGGGGGCTCTCCAGTCCTCCCAAAGCAGGGCCCCCTGTGCCTCACCGCCTCGTGGTAGGGGGTGCGCTGAAAGGCCCAGGTGAAGCTCATGGTTGCGTTCTTCTCCACCAGGTAGGTGTAGGATTGTTTCCCTGTGGAGCCTGTCCATGTCTCCACCGGAGTGTTGGTGTGCGAGTTGACACCCTGTGGGGACAGGGGGATGGTGGCAACCACCCAAATTCACTGTGTCCCCCCCAAACTGCTGTGTCTCCCCACTCACCACCATAAAGTAGAGCTCACAGCCAACGCTGCACAGCGTCTCGAAAACGAAGGTGATCCTGGCCACCTCCCTGCTCTCTGTGTCCTCCAGCACTGGGCTTGGAGGGCTGGGGACAGCATGGGGACAGTGCTAGCTCTGCCCCATGGCTGTGCCCCCCTGCTCCCTGGGGACACCCTGGTGGTGGTCCCCACCTCACCTGAAGCCAGGGACCATCAGTGTGAGGATCATGAAGTCACTGTCAGAGGCTCCGGCTGCTGTGTAAATGTAGTCCCCAGCTACCTCCCAGCCTGCAAGGATGCAGTGATGCTCAGAGGGGTCCCTGGCAGTCCCACAGAAGGGAACAGGGAAGGGACAGCCCTCTGCCACTACCTGCAATGCCCTTGTACTCGAAGTTGATGCCGCTGAGCACGGTGGTCTCCATGTTGGGGGGCAGTACGTTCCACCACTTGTACTCCAAGCCCAGCGCCGGCTCAGTGCCCTCTGGGCAGCTGAGGCAGGCTGGGGACAGGAGGCAACAGCCCTACAGAGGGGTGGCATCCACCTCCCCCTCTGTCAGCTTGGGGTGCCCTGCTTACCCCTTGAGGTGAGTGATGAGGACAAGAGAGGACAGCCCTCCACTAGGGTGGTACCACATTCCCTTCCCTGCAGCTTGGGATACCCTGGTAACCATCTCTTGGGGACAATGATGGAGACAGGAGAGAAGAGCTCTGTACTGAGATGGCACCCACCTTCCCTTGGCAGCTGCAGGGATCCCAGTTACATCCTGGGGACAATAACTGGGATACATAGGGACAACCCTGCACCCCTGCATAGGGTGGTACCACCTTTTGCTCTGTCGGCTTGGGGTGCTGTGGTCACAACTTAGGAACAATGATGGGGACAGGATGGGACAACCCTGCACTGAGGTGGCACTCACCTTCCCCTGACAGCCCCAGGGACCCCAGTTACTCCTTGGGGACAATGATGGGGATGTTCTTATTGGAGCCATGGGGACAGGAGGGGACAACCCTGCACTGGAGTGGCACCCACCTTCCCCTAGCAGCTCGGGCTGCCCCAGTCACACTTTGAGGACAATGATAGGGCCGCCTTACCAGAGCCATTGGAATAGAAGCCGTAGGGACAGGGCTGGCAGGTGCTGCCGTTGCCTTTGGCGAAGCCAGGGTTGCAGGGGGGGCAGCGAGTCTTGACCCCCGAGGGTGGCAGCCGGGCTGCCTGCGGCAGCTCCTCACTGCAGATCTTGGGCTCTGCCCACTTGTACATCAGCTGGGTCTGCCGGGGGAGTGGGTGAGCACGGGGGGGACACCGGGGGACAGGGGGACACCCCGGGGTGCTGCCACATTACCTCCCCATTGGCGTCACAGGCCGTGTGGGTGTAGAAGAAATCCTTGTCCGTGCAGGGGGGGCGTAGTTTGCAGGACCCTAAGCCGGGCTCTGCCGAGGAGGGATACAACAGGTAAGCCAGCACAGCTTGGGGACCCCAGCACTGTTCCCACCATGCAGGGTGTCCTTGTCTTCCCTCCCAGCCAAGTAGTAGTGGTAATGGGTTCTCCCTACTCCCCACATCATCTCTCCCTCTCCCAGGGCCACTCTTTCAGTGCAGAGTGCAAGGACTAAGGATGTCCCCCCTCACCAGCATAGGTGTCAGGTTTGTAAGGGGCCCCAACACTGTCCCTGCCAGGGGATGTCAAGTCACCCCTGCTCCACACATCACCCCTCCCTTACCCAGGGTCACATACTAGAGGGACAGCTCTGGGAGGGGGGAGCCCCGGGTGTCCCCTCTCACCGGCGTAGGTGTCGGAGTCACAGGGCTGGCAGGCAGTGGCCCCTTTGCCAGAGAAGGTGTTGGCAGGACAGGGCTGGCAGGTGGTTGAGCCAGCGGTGGGGGCAAAGGTGCCAGGCTTGCAAGGGAAGCACTCGGAAGTGAAGGCCACCCCTGGGAGCAGGAGGGGGTTCAGGTAGCGGGGAGGGGGGTGCACGACCCCTGAGACCCCCCTTCCTGCTCCCACCCACCTGTGATGCCGATGTTCCTCACCAGCACCGGTTTAGGCACCTTGGACCAGACGGAGAAGGCGGTGGTCCGCCAGTACAGCACGTTGTTCCCACGGCTCAGGTCCACCTGGGAGCGGGACCCCACGGGATTGGGTAATCCCACCACCAGGGGTGGGTTTGGCACCGTGGGTGGGGGATCCCGCTGCCGAGGAGGGGGCTGGCACCAGGGCCAGGGGGTGTGTGGCATCCCTGTCTGTCACCACCCACTGCCCCCTCCTCGGCCTCGTGGAGCATCTTCTTCCCACGGGAGGGACAAGAGATGCCGGGGCAGCATTGATTGAGGGCCTTCTCCCCGATGTCACCTCCCACCGGACACTCACACTGTGGAATTCCCAGCCCTTCTCTGTCGTACGCATCCAACGGGACTCCTCCACCGTGGGCTGGCACTGGTCATTCTGTACCTGGAAGGAGAGTGTTAGGGACCCCATGTTCACAAGGACCCCACATGTCCCCAGGGACACCCGCCATGCTCCCAGGGACCCTCCCATATTCCTAGGGACCTCTCCTCATGTCTCCATGAACCACTGCCATGTCCCATGAGGCTCTCCTCATGTCACCAGGGTCCCCTCTCATGTCCCCAGGGACCCCTCTATATCTGCAAGGACCTCCATGATGTCCCCAGGTACCCCTACCATATACCCAGGATCCCCTTCCCCATGTCCCCAGAGACACCTGTCACATCACCAGAGATCCCTCAGGGACTCCTCCCATGTCCCCAGGGATCCCTGCCAGGTCCCCAGGAATGCACATCATGTTCTCAGGGACTTTTCCCACATCCCTAAGGACAAATATCATGTCCCCAGTGACCCCTGAGGAGTCCCCAGGGACCCACTCAGGTCACAAGGGACTTCTCCCTCCTCAGGTGACCTAGGGACACCTTCATGCCATCTAAAAACCCCTGCTATATCCCAGTGGACCCCTCCATGTCCCAAGAGACCCTTCCCATGGCCCCCAAGGACCCTCCCATGTCCCCAGGGACCCACGCTCTCCACCTCTGCCCCCATCACCCACGAAGAATTCGAAGACGATGCTGCTGTCAGGGTAGATGTACTCGAAGGTGACAGTCCCCGACTGCTTGAGGCTCACAGCATACATGAGGGTGGCCGTGCACTCATCCGTGTTGGAGGCCACGTAGTCCCCCAGTGGCACCCACGTTGACCTGGGGCAAGTGACATGGCCCCAGGGATGCTGTCACCACTCTCAACCCCACAGCAGGTAGGACAGGGATTACAGGGACAGCTGGGAGGGTCCCCAGGAAGCAAGGGGGAAATGGGGGCACAGGAGCTTGGGGACAGCTTGGGGACATGGCAAGGTGTTGTGGCTAGACACATATTCCTGGGGAGAATCCCCTGGCCAGCTGAGAGCCACATGGACTGCAAGGAGAAGAGAGTGGGGTCCCCCTGTTCTGGGAATGTGGCTGGATGAGGAGCATGCTGCTGGCTGAGAGGGTCATCAATGGGGCAGTGCGGTGGTGCCAGTAAAACTGAGGGTTTGGTGGTTGTTGGCACATCCAGGAAGGTCTAACAGCTCCTGGTACAACCAGCTGGTGAGAAGTTCAGTAGCTGTGGAACAACTGGGAGGGCTTGGCAGCTGCTGGTACAACTGAGAGACCTTGATGGCTGCAGTACAAGTAAGAGGATTTGGTGGCTGCTGGTACAACCACCTGGTAGAAGGTTTAATGGCTGTGGTACAGCTGGGAGGGTCTGGTGGCTGCCAGCACAAACAAAAGAGCTCAGAGATTGCCAGTGAGGATCAAAGGGCTGTGGTGGTAAATAAAGGCACTGGCTGGTGGCACAAGAATATGGAGACCCCCACGGGTGCTGTAGACACCCCCACAGGTGCTCTGTCTCTGAGGAGTATTGATGTGGGAGTGTCATGGGCTCGGGGTCCTGCCACTTCTGGAGGGGGTGATGCTGCTGGGTGTTCCTTTGTTATGACCAGGGTGCCCCTACTATTGCCCTGCTGGTGTCACCTTCCAGGGCAGGATGACAGAAGGGTGTTGGGGCAACTGGGTGCTGCTATGGATGAAAAGGGGTGTCAGACCTATCCTGATCACTGTGCCCCACACCCAGTCCTGACATGCCAGGTGCCCATGTGCTGGCATCACAGCCAGTGACACAATGACTCACGCTGTGCAGTTCTCTGCTGCATCACCAAAGCCATCATCCACCTCCAGGTTGGTGGCCACGTTGGCAAAGCCATGGGGCACCTCGTCCCACTCATCGAAGCGGACACCGGTGCCCAGCGAGTAGGTGCCTGCAGCACAGGGTCGGCACGTCTGTGTCTGCATCTCCAGGAACTCACCCGCCTTGCAGGAGAATGCTGCCAATGGAGAGAGGGGCACAGGGTGTGGAAGGTCATCCCTGATCCCCCTGTGCTGCTACAGCCTCATCACCTTCAGCTCTGCATTTCCAAGTACTCCCAGCTGGTGGAGATGCCGGGATCCCCCATTCTGACTATTCCACAAAGGCACCCCCCCCATCCATGACTTTTGGTACCTGATGCCCAGCTTTGCCCAATCAAGGCAGGATGTAACCCTCTGCCATGGAGCTGGGCCACCCCTAAGATTTGGGGACATGTTAGTGAGAGGGATTCTTATCTTGCTCATCCCATCCTGGTGGCATGTGTGCAATGGGGAGATGTCCATCCAAGTATGTGTGGTGGGATTCCCATGGCTTTCATTCAATTTGGTGACTGTGTGTGTGATTCCCATCCCATCCTCATGCATGTGTGTATGATTTTCATCCCTCTTATCCCATTCTAGTGCCTGTATGTGTGTGGTTCCCATCCCTCTCATCCCATCCCAGAGAGTCTGTGTGTATGTGATCCCTACTGCATCCCATCCCAGTGTTTGTAATTCTTCTGCCATCCCATCAGAATTCCCATCCCACTGATCCCATTCCATCCTCCTGTTGCTGCCTGCACTGGAGCCAACAATGGCTTTGCTTGTCTCCCTGCTCTCTCCCTCCCCTCAACCTCATTTCCCATCCCTGCCATTCCCACCCCCCAACCTGACCCCATCCCACTCCTGTTAGGAATCTCACAGCACTCAGTGCCCCTGACAGGGTCGGGCAGGCCAGTGCACAGTCCAGGCGTGTGTGGTACCGCCACCCTCCAGCGTGAGCCTGAGCTGTCACATGCTGTGTACTCGTAGTGGTACTCAGACTGCAGGAGACAGAAAGGGAACATGGTGGGGAGCTGCACCCTGAGACTTCCTGGGCTACCCCATACCCTGTGGGCGTGATTTTGATTTAAAGTGTGGCAATGTCCTGTGGTGCCCAGGGCCTGGCGAGGGGGCTTGGGAGGGTGCTTAGATCTGGGGGGATACTGGCGCAGGGGGAGTTCAGCACGGGGAAATGCTGGGAAATGGGGTGCTTGGGTGGGAGGATGATCTGGGTGGGGTTACCCAGGATCCTCAGAGCAGCAATAGCCCTGCACTCCCTCCCTGGTGTGGGGGTGAACCCCTGCACCACCCCCCACAATGTTCCTGGGAGCACAGGGCATCGTCACACCCCTTGGTGTGCCTTGGTGTGGCTGTGACACATTTTGCTCATCAAACAGCAGTGGCACAACCTGGATACAGCCTGGGAGCACCCCAGGCATAGGGGGGGGAGAGCAGGGGGGACTAGGGGGAACCGGGAAGTGCTGGGGACAGGAAGGCCACCATGACACCATCATCCTGCCAGCTGTGCCAAGCTGGAAGTGGCTTAAGGCTGGTGAGGTGACGCCAGGGACAGACAGCGTGGGCAGGGTGAAGGCCACATCTGGTGGTGCTATTGGGGTTTGGGCATAGGGGGAGCTCCCCACCCCCCCGCAGCAGCTCTGGGGTGTCAGAGCCAGTGCTGGAGCTTCATGCTCCCAGCAGCTGCTGGAGCATGGCAGGTTGATGAGAAAACAACTGCTTTGATGTTCCCGTCAGCTGGAAATGCAGCAATGGGGGAGGGGGGGAAGGGGAAAGAGGGATTGGAGAAGGGGTGTGGAGAAGGAAAAGTGGGGACAGAGTGATCCTGCAGCACCACCTGCCCATGTACAGGCAGCATGGAGCCCCCCCGGACCTGGGGTGAGGACACAGAGGAAGGTCCCCACCACCCTGGGGGCACCCAGATAGTCACCCCAACTTTCAGCAGCCCTGAGCTACCACACTGCTCTCAGTCCCGAGGGATCCCCTTGGGGAGAGGGTGTTTCTTCTCTCTTTCCTAAACTTTTCCACGTTTTTATTAAATCTACATAAATTGACCTAATTCAGCCCCAGGCTGGCTCTGGGGGTGGAGGACACCCCAAACAGCCACTGTCACTCTGCTCTGGCCAGGGGAGGGAGAACGGTTGTCCCTTAGAGAAGGACAGGGGACACCCCGTCTGAGGGACTGATCGCTCCTGGGGCAGGTGCCAGCTCCAGTCTATTGTTTCCAGCTCCGGATCATGGAACACGGACAAAAATAATTGGATCACAGAAAAAAAAAAAAAAAAAAAAAAAAAAAAAAAAAAAAAAAATCTTGGCCCAGATGAAAAGCAGCTGCAGGTCTGAGGAGGGGGGCAGGGAAATGGTGGGGAGGGGCGACGGGACGAACAACCCAGGGAGAGTATTAGAGGGTGGTTCACCCCATTATCCCCAAGGTGGACAGATGCTGGTAACAGATTTTTTCACAGGATACTTTGGTCACCGTGCGCTCGGCTGGGAATGGCACGTGGCCATTGGGATTGTCTCCCCCGCTCTTTGCCACCCCCCCCCAGCAGCACATAGGAGGGGTTTGGGGAGACCCCAACGTGTCTGAGAGGTAGGGACTTGGGGACGATGATGGGGTGACGCCTGTTGGGGTCCCCAAGGAGACCCTCGGGGACTGGCCAAGGTCTGGGAGCAAAGCCCCCTCCCCGGGGGCCCCCAGGAGGTCGGCCAGTCCCTCCCCCCTAGAGATACCCCACCCCTGGTGCCACCGGGACCCCCGACCCCTACCTGTCCCCTCCATCCCACAGGGAGCAGCCTCCCCGTGCTCTGGGACTCCGTTTCATCTCCGGGGCGTGTGGGGGAAATTTGGGGGTGGGGGTAGTGGTGTGTTACTGGCTGCCCCCCGCCCCCCGCCATTCCCGGTGCCGGTACCTCCTTGCAGACGTGTAGCTGCTCCCCGGTGCCTCCGGCTGACACGGCAACAGCCAGACACAGCGCCAGCGGCATCCACCGGGCTCCGGTACCGGCCATGGCGGCGGCAACGGCAACAGCTCGGCCGGTGGAGCACCGGCGCCGCGGCCCCGCCCCCGGCAACGGCCCGGCCCCCGCGCACCTGCCGCCACCTGCCCCCGCCCCCGGGAACAGCGCCCGGCATCGCCCCGGGAACGGGAATAGCACCGAGAGCGACTCCCGGGAACAGCGCCCGGCATCGCCCCGGGAACCTGCACCGGGAACGGAACCCCTGGGAACGGCACGGGGCATCGCACACGGGAACGGGCAGTGGATGGTGAATAGAACCCCCAGGAACGGCAGCCGGCATCGCCTTCGGGAAGGCTTGCCATGGGAATGGCACCGGGAATGGCATCAGGAACGTTATTCACGGGAATGGCACCGCGCATCGGTGTCGGGAATAGAGACAAGAATGGGAGTCCCGGGAACGGCACGCCCAAGGTTACAGCGGGGAATGGAACAGGCACAGGACTCCGGGAATGGTATCCCGGGTTTGGGGCCGGGCATCGACACTGGAGTGCTACCCATGACAAGGACACCGGGAACCCCATCATCCTTGGGAGCGTATCCCCGGAAACGGGACTGGGAATGTAATCCCCGGAACGTGTTCCCGGGAACGGCATGGGGAACTTATCCCTGGGAACGGGATTGGGAATGTTATTCCAGGAACAGCACCGCCGAGCATCAGGCCCGGGAACAACCCCTCCTGGACCGGGACACGGCGAGGGGCGGTCATGATCCCCCACACCCCAGAGAGGACTGTGTGCCACCCGAGTGTCCCCAGGCCATGTCCTCGCGGAGCCGGGCCAGCCCCACTGTCCTGGGGACAGGACGGGACACACATGGCTGCACATTCTGGACATGGGGGTCACGAGGGACACAGGAACATCAGTGACACTGGGGACAGAGCTGATACAGGGACACAGGAGGATGGGGGACACAGGACAAGGGGAATACAAGGGATATGGGAGAATGGGGGACACTTAAGAACACAGCTCATATGGGGCTACAGGGAGATGGGGGACATAGAGGGACATAAAATATTGGAAGCCTGGGCACTGAGACTCTCTGTGCTAACAGGCACTGACCCCCAAGAAAACACTGCATTTGACCTTAAGGATATGGGAACACGAGGGACATGGAGGACACAGCTGATATGGTGACACAGGGAGATGGGGAACACAGGCACATGGGGGCCACAGTCACAAGAGGACACGGGAGGGGCAGAGTTGCTAAGGCAACATAAAAGTTATAACTCTGGTGGCACAGGGTCACTCTGTGAGCTGGGGTAAACTGGTGACACTTGTCCATCTGTGGTAGCACAGGGATGCCAGCAAGTACCACAGGCACAGGGGACACGGCCACAGGAAGGGATCGGGCCTGTCCCCGTGGCAGTATGGGGACAACCCCATGCCTACTGTGCCACAGCTGGAGACAGTGGCATGGGATGGTCATGCCCCACAGCATCTGCAGTGTCACCTTGGTGGATGAAGCCTGCCAAGCATCATTAAGCTCGTGATCCCCTCTTAGTGTCCCCAAGCAGGGCCACCCACCATCAGCTGCTTCTCCCAGTAATGCCAGAATCACTGCTGTCCCCTCATCACCACCACAGCATTGTCAGCACCACAGCCATCCCCTTTTCACCTCTGTGGCTCTCATGCCTATCCTCTTCTCACCACTGTAACCATCCCTTGGTCACCCACTCTACTGTCTCCTTGTTGCAACCACAGGCATCCTCCTGCTACCACCACAGCTGTCCTCCTGTTATCACCATGCCATGCTCTCATTACCAGCACGACTGTACTTGTCTCCACAGTGGCTCTCCCCTGGTTACCATCACAGCTTTGTCAGCACCACGGCTGTCCCTCTTGTTACCATGGCCACTCCCCAGTCATCACCGTGGTTGTCTTGTGGCCATCCTCTTGTCACCACCACGGCTATCTCCACCACCCCACACCCCCAATAAAACAAAGAAGCCACGCTGGTGGTGCACAGCCTTTGTGTGGCACACAGCTGCAAGGCCCAGTGAACGACTCCCAGCACGGCACGGAGCGTGCAGGGCCCCACAGGGCTGGCCCAGAGCCCTGCAAAGGCCGCGGGGAGCCTGTGCAGGGAACGCTTCCCGCCTCGACACGCGGCCCGGCGCTGGCTGGGCCGGGATGAAGCCGGGGCGTTCCGTCTCCCGTCGCGGTCGGTGCCGGCCCCGGGACTGCAGGCGTGGGCACGGGTCAGAATCGCAGGGCGCTCAGCGGCCGTGGCCTCGCCTATCTGATCGACTCATCCCACCCGGCCCAGCCGCACAGCGCCCGGAGGCTTCGCGGCACTTTCTTCTCACCTCGGCCCGGCGGGGCCCGGCCGATCAAATAAGATCAACGTGTAGGGGGAAGGTTGTCTGGCACCTCACACTCACACACTGACATCCCGGACTCACTCACTCACTCGCTCGCGCGCACGCACACACACGCACACACACGCTCGCTCGCTCGCACACACACAGGCACACACCCGCACACTCACAAAGGCACCGCAACTACCACCCGTTACCGCCGAGCCCGTCCTTTATATACCGTAGCCGCGCGGAGCACGACGGGAAGGTAGCGCGACGCTCTAGGGCGCCCCCTGGCGGCCGGAGGACCGCCCTGCAGCGCGCCCCCCGGGCGCGCACACGGCACAGCCACGGGCGCGCACACGGCACAGCCACGGGCGCGCAGGTGGGGCCGGACACACTCACCTGGGGGAGGGCACAGCCCCCCGCGCCCCTCACTGAGGGCCTACATCGCTCCCGGCCCCAGCGAGCCACACGGACCGGGCCAGGAGGCTCCACTCAGCAATTCCCCACCCCACAGTCCCCCAACTTTATTTGCACAAATGCTCCCCACACCAGGAGTCCCATAACTATGGGAGCACTCCACCACACAGGAGCCAGCCTCCAAGGATCTCCTCACACACACCTAATGGGGTCCTCAATGCACACCACAGGATGCCCAAGTAGGGCACCCAACCCCACAGGACCCCCAGGCCAGCACTTGCCACAGAGGAACCCACACTTTATTTGCATGTGATGGTCAAATATTTACAAGCCAGGGGAGTCACCAACCCCCTACTGCAGAAGGAGACTCCCCTCTGAGGGCCTCCCCACGCTGCAGGGGCATAGGAAAATCCCATGGATGGTGGGGGGCCTGCCTGGCCCTCACAGCCTGCCATGGTCCCACCAGGATCCTGCTCAGCATCAAGAGAAGGGGCTAACAAGGCAAAGATGGGCCCCCAATTCTGGGGGTCCCTTCACCCACTTTTCTACAGAATTCAAGGGAAATCCTTTTCCAGCAGTCTAAAGGTGCCCTGTTGGCCCCACAGTTGTCCTTGGTGGGCTCAAGGAGGGTGATGGTCCTTAAGTTGCCACACACAGGATCCAGGTTGCTGTCAGGGGCGGTTCAGGGTCAGTACTGGGATCTGCAAGGTCAGTACCAGGATGTCCAGGGTCAGTAGTGGGGTCTCTGGTTTGTACAGGGACACTGGGGTCACTACCGGGGTCACTACCGGGGTCTCTGGTCCATACTGGGGTCTTTGGAATCAATCACAGGATTTCTAGTCGGTCCCAGGGTGTCTCTCAGGTCACCAGCAGGTCCCCATGTGCTCACTTTCCCACGAGGACGTAGAAGGCCATGAGAAGACAGGACACAGACACAGCCACGTGTAGGCGGGTCCCAATCACAGCAGCTGCAGGTGGGACAGGGTGGGGTGAGGCCTCGTGTCCCCATGCCAGATCCATCCTGAATGCCCATGAGCCCATCCCAGACCCCATGTTCCCATCCCAAACCCCAATGTTCCCGTTCCCAATCCCTCTGTCCCCATCCCCAAAACCCCCATCCCAGACCTCTGTGTCATCCCCATCCCAGACCCAATGCCCCTGTCCAGACCTGACCCCAGTGATCCCACCATCCTCATCCTGTACCCCAGTGTTCTCAGCACCCCTTCCCCATACCCCAGTGCCCCTCACCCTTGTAGCAGACTCCCCAGATGCCCCTGCGCTCAGACAGGAGCCAGGTGCGCAGTCGGGGCACCTTCCGCAGGTATGCACAAGTGCAAACCAGGAGCAGCCCGAACACCAGGAGCCCGTCCAGGGAGTAAACTGCGGGGAGGGAGGTCGGGGAGGAGTCAAGGGGCACTCCGGGCCCCTGCTTAACCCCCCTTCCAAAGGGACCCCCACAGTCCGTGTGAACAGCCTCTCATCTCTGCCCCTATGAGGAGATGCAGACTTCCCAGGATCCCCCTGAAAAGGGGCATAGACTTCCCAGTACCCCTCACCGAGGGCACTCAGACTCCCAGCACCTCGCTCCCAAAGGGACAGTCTCCCAGTCGCCTCCCAAAATCTCCCCCCCAAGAACCTCCCGCACGTCAGCCCCATCTCCCCTGCTGCCCGCCGACACCTGGGTGTTCCCCGCACGGTGCCCCACCAGGCCCCCGCCTTCGGAACCCTCAGACCCTCCCGTTCCCCCTCCCTCCCCACGGTGGTCTTCAAGGCCCTGGACCCGCCCGGACTCCCCGGGCCCTCCATTCCCCAGTTCCCACCACCAGTCACGGCGGCCTCTGGACCCTCCCGACCGCCCACAACCCCCCGTTCCCAGCACTGGTTATGCGGGCCCGGCTCTCCCCAGGCTCCCCTCTCTCCCCGGGCCCCGTTCCCACCGTTGGTCATGGCGCCCCCAGACCCCCCCACGGAGCCCCCGCGGCGCCAACGCGACAGCGGAAGCGGGCGACAGGCGCGGCCAGCCGAGCGCCGGCCAGCCGAGCGCCGGCCCGCCGACGCGAATCCTGAGGAGCAGGCCGCCTCAATCGAGCGCCTATTGGGGAGGTGTGTGTGCAGGGCCGGGCTCGCCCGTGGGCCCGCCCGGTGAACCCGGACCCTGCTGAGGCCCGACCCACCCGGAGCTGCCTGTGCGCTCAGCCAGGTGTGACCAGTCCCCATCTCATCCCCCAATGACCCCTCAGTACTTCCAGTAACCCCCCAGTCCTCCCAGTGACCCACCAGTGCACCCAGTCCCCATTCCAGTCCTCCCAGTGACCCACCAGTACTCCCAGTAATCGCCAGTCCTCCCAGTAACCCCCCAATGCAACCAGACCCCAGTGACCCACATGGCACTAGGGATGGAGCCTCCAGCAAGCCTGTGCTGGGCTGTGCTGGGCTGTGCTGGGCTGCAGTGCCACCCCACACCAGGCTGCACCAACTCCTGCTGTCATGTACCAGCCCATGCTGTGACACATCTATACCGTACCGTGCCATTCCGGGCCACATCACACAGTTCCATCCCGCACCACGCACTGCCATGCCATGCCATGCCATGCCGTGCCGTGCCATGCCACACCGCACTGTGCATTCCCCTGTCACCCACCCCATGCCATACAGTGCCATGCCATGCCATGCCGTGCCGTGCCGTGCCGTGCCACACTGTGCATTCCCCTGTCACCCACCCCATGCCATACAGTGCCATGCCATGCCATGCCATGCCGCGCCGTGCCATGCCGTGCTGTGCCATGCCGTGCCACACTGTGCATTCCCGTCACCCACCCCATGCCATACAGTGCCATGCCGTGCTGTGCCATGCGATGCTATCCCGTGCTATCCCGTGCCAGGCCGCACAGTGCAGTGTCCCTCTATCCCAGGCAGGGCCGCGCGGTGCAGCCCTGGAGGAGCCGTCCGGGGTGTCGGGGCGGGCCCGGGGCAGGTGTTGCTCACCCTGCTCCTCCCTCCGCTCAAGCCCAGACCCGTCGGTGCCCGGCGGAGCGCAGCAGGCGGCGGCGGCGGCTCAGGTAAGAGATTCTCCCACCCCGCCGGATCTCCCGGGACCTCCGCCCTCCCTCCGGCCGCCCAGGGCGAGTGGAGCGGGCTGGGGAAACTGAGGCACGGCCAGGCGACGGCGCTGGAAAAGCGGTGTGAACCCCGTTCCCCCCCGCCCCACTGTCCCCCTTTCACTCCTTCCTCAAGAGTTGGTGGGTCATGGGGTGCTGGGAACCCCATCCTCCCAGGCCGGCGGTCTCTCCCACCCCAGGACCCGCCGCCAGCCCAGACGGAAAAGAAGGGAAAAGTGGGAGAGGTGCCCAGCGAAACCAGCCAGGGCGGCAGGGAGGGGCCTCCCCCCCACCGCGCCCGACCACCTTTGACCCCTCCGAGGGTGTCACCCTCTCCCCGCCTCGCGCTCTTCATTTATGGTAGGACCTACAGGAAGGCAAAGCAAACAGCCTCGCCTCTCCCCCGCCGCCATCGCGGCACGCCCGGGGTGACATGAGCGATTCTGGGGGTGCAGGGTGGAGGACACCCATGGGTGCATCCCGGCTGGGGGCATGGGGACGAGCTGTGTCCCCGCTGTTGCCCGCAGGGTCCCGGCCCGGCATGGGGGAGGCAAGTGACATGAACAGCGGGATCCTGCTGCACTCGGGTGAGAAGGGGCTTTGGGGGCGAGGGGGGTTTTGGGGTGCCCCTGTTGCCCGTGGGTGCTCTGATGGACGTGCTCCTCCTTCCCAGGCAGAGAAGGGAGCACATCGGTGCAGGGGGACATGCTGGGGACACATGAGCTGCCTGGAGAAAGCTTTGGGGAAATGAAGGGGTGGAGGAATGGAGGCTTCCCCTGCGTTTGGGGAGGCACCCAACTGTAGTGGAGGGTGCTCTGGACAGGATTTGACTCAGACGGGTTTGGCTTGGGATGGCTGAGTCAGACTGAAACCTTCCTCCTGTGCCCCCCTTTCCACCCCCCACTAGAGACGTGTTGCTGCTGGGGGAATTTAATGCATCCCCTGGGGGATTGGAGGACCCATGGGTGCTGGGGGAGGCATTCCTGGGGGGGGTTGGAACAACAATGGGAGCTGCTGGGTGAGTGGAACTGTTGTTCCAGGGGAGTCAGTACACCCACGGATGCTGCTGGGGAGGCAAAGCTGCTCTGCGGCAGCTGGAATACCCATGGGTGCTGCTGGGAGGGCCATGGCTGCTTTTTCCTCCTCCTGCGGTGGAGGGAAACTAAGGCAGGGAGGCTGTGGGGTGGTACCTGGCTGCTCCCACTCCTCCAGACGTCCGTGTGTCTGTTCCAGGCCCTGAGAGCCCGGTGGCCCCAGCGAAGGAGCGGGTGCAGGCGGGGCGGCAGCAGCAGCAGGTGCTGGAGGCCCGGCTCGATGGCTGCATCCAGGAGCTGCGGCGGCTGTGCCTGCGGGAGGCGGTGAGCAGGGCACGAGGACCCGCTGCCCACCCTCACATGTTGCCGTGACTCTGCTCAGTGTCTCTGTGCCGTCCTCAGGAGCTGACAGGGACCCTGCCCCGTGAGTACCCCCTGAAGGCTGGTGAGAAGCCCCCCAAGGTCCGTCGCAGGATCGGGGCTGCGTTCAAGCTGGATGAGATCGTCATTCTGCGTGAGGTGGTGAGGCAGTCCCTGGGGTGCAAAGGCAGTGAAGACCCATCCCCTCCCTCCCCCTCCCCTTCCCTGCTGAAGCTGCCTGAGGGTCACCTGGGCATGTTGCCATCCCCATCCCATGGGGTGCCAAGTGCTGTAGGTGGGAGGGGCAGGGGGGTGTTTTCAAGCATGATGGATGGTGTTGGGGTGCTGAGATGCCCCAGTGAAGGGAGGTGTTTGGGTTCTGAATGCAGTGTGTGGTGTTGGGGTGCCTAGGTGATGGGTGTGGAGGGGGTCCCAGATGTATCAGGATTATGGGAGGAGGTGGGTTGCAAATGTTATGGGTAGTGGTGGGGTCCTGAGCATGATGGGTGGTGGTGGGTTCCAAGAGTGGTGCTAGGCGTTGGGGTCCCAGATGAGATGCTGGGAAGGGTTGGGATTCCAAGTGCTGTGGGTGGTGTTGGGGTGTTAAACATGATGGGGGGCTTGGGGGTGCTGAGGTGCATTTCTGAGCATGTCCCCCATGCCCAGGACCCTCTGGAACGGGAGCGGGCGCTGCAGCTGCAGATTGCTGAGGCCTCCCGCCGGCTCTGCCACGAGGAGAACATTGGACGGCAGGTACGGAAGAGGCGGCAGACGGCGGCGCTCCGGGAGGAGCAGAAACTGCGGGACCTGGAGCAGGTCCTGAGCCAGCGGCGGCTCCTGGCAGGGCAGCAGGACACCAGTACTGCCAAAGGTGAGCCCCCCGAGTCCCACAGATGATGGGGGGATGCTGGAGAGCAGGGAGGCAGAGTGAGGTGCTGCTTGGTTGGGTGTCCCTGGGGAATGCACCCCACTGGATGCAGCCCAGTCCTTCATCTCAAGTGCATGCAGGCCTCTGGATGCACCCCAATATGCTATCCACAATGCCTGCACCCCACTTCCCATCCCTGGTGAATGCACCTCCCTGGATGCACCCCAGTTTCCCATTCCTGGTGAATATACCCCCTGGTTACACCTCAACTTTCCAGTCCCTGTGAATACAACCCAGTTCTACACTCCCAATGAATGCGCACCCCCAAAACGCCCCCCAGCACACCATTCCTGGTGAATACACTCCAATTCCCTGTCCATGCTGAATATACCCCTTGGATGCCCCCTGGAAAGCCATCCCTGGCACATGCACCTTGATATGCTCTCACTGTTAAGGCACCCTGTTCAAGGTGCCCCAATACTTCATCTCTGGTGGCTGTACCCTTGTGAGTGCACCCCAAAACTTTGTCCCCAGTTCATGCACCCCAACAGACCATCCCTTGTGTATGTACTCCCTTGAACACACGCCAAAACTTCATCCAGTGCATGCACCCCAATAAACCATTCCTGGTATATGTAGCCCTTGAATGCACCCCAATAAACCATCCCCAGTGGTACCCCACTGAATCCACCCCAGTACTTCACCTCTGTTGATTGCAACCCCCTGAATGTACCCCAATACTTCACCCTTGCTGTTTGCACCCCATAGCTATACCAAATCACCCATTCTCAGCACTTGCACTGAAAGGGGGGCAGGATGTGGCCCAGCTGCCGCGTTGCCATCCCAGCGGTGGCCTTCCAAGGGGGTCCCCATTTTCTCCGTCTCTGTCCCCTCCAAGGATCAGGGCCATGGTGGTGGTGTCTTTTTCCCTGTTGGTGCCCCCAACCTGCCCATCCTGGGCAGGCTGGGAACTGCTCACAGCTCGGTAGAGCCGGCCTGGCCGGTACCGCTGCCGTCCCAGAGCGTGTTGGGGCAGGCGGCGCGGGAGAGGGGAGCGGAGGCCCGCAGGGACGTGCTGGGTGGTGGAGGGGCCGTGGGAGCGCTTTGGCACCCGGAGGCGGCCCTGGCTGTGTTCTCACGAGGCCCTGCCCCACAGAGCTCAGTGCCTCTGACGGGAGCTGCACGTCTGACACCAGCCTGCTGGAGGAGGGTGAGGGGACTGTGGGCACCAGGGAGGACCCTGGTATGTTCCCTCCATTCCACCCTTCCTGTGTCTCCTCTATCCCAACTCTCCCTGTGCCCCCTCCATTCCAATTCCTCCACTGTGTGTCCCCTCCATGCCATTAACCCTAACCCTAACCCTTCCATCCCAACCCCCCTCATCCCCCCCCCGTCAATCATCCGCACCTGTTCCCTCCATCCCAACCCTCTATCTCTCCTGCAGAGGACACACAGCCACCAGGACCTGCCACCCCACGGAGGTCCCCATCTCCCAAGGACCCCACCAAGGAGGAGGAGTTGGAGTCGAGGCTTCTGATGCCCACCCCCAATCCATGGCAGAAGACTAGCCTGGACAGACCCTACGAGAGGGCCAAAAATCCCAGCATCAACCCTGAGGATGTTGAAAACCAGAGCTCCCAATGCTGTCTTGGGTCCCGGACAGCTGCTCCTGCCAGCTCCTTGGCCCCCAGCAGCCCTGACTCTGCAGGCTCCCCAGTATCCAGGACAGGGGACCCTCCCTACCGGTTTGTCCCCGTCCGGACCCTGGTGCTGTGCCGGCAGGCGGGTTCCAGTGCTCCCAGCACCCCAGAACCATCAGGACGGCAGGGACGGACCCAGTCTCTGAGGTATGTCCTGAGCATGGGGAGGATAGACAAGAGCTTCTGCAGGGGAAGATGGAGATAACCCCATGGAGAAGATAATGGAGAGAACACCAAGGGAAGCGTGGACCTAAATCTATGGGGAGGATGGAGAAAATCTAAAGGGGAGGACAGACATAATCCCATGGGGAGGGGATGGAACCAAACCCAGAGAGCTGATGGAGCTCAATCATTGGGAAGATGGACACAATATTATGGGGAGGATGGAGATAATCCCAGAGACAGGATGAAGGTAATCCTGTGAGGATGTAGGAAAAAACCCTGTGGGGAGGATGGACAGAAGTCCATTGGGAGGAGGTTGGTGATAATCCCATGGAGAGGATGGAAGTAACCCTATGGAGATGATGGAGGTCAGCCCCATGGAGAGGATGAACTGATCCTTTGGGAGGAGGCTGGAGACTGCCCCACAGGGAAGCTGGAGCTAGTCCCATGGGAGGAGGCTAGATGTCTCCCCACGGGGTGGCTGCACTCCACACCCATGGGGGCACTTTTCTCAGGGATTGCCCTGGCTTTGGGGTGAGGGGAAGGGTCCTCCACCAGCCACAGTGTCTTGCCTGCAGGGTGGACCCGTGCTGGCAGCCAGCTGAGCCACGGGGCCGCAGAACCACACCCCGCCGGTGCCCCACCTACTACACAGTCACGGTGCCCACCTCCTGCATCCTGACCTCCAGCCCTGCGTGCTGCTCTGGCTCCGATGACAGCATCTCCGACCTCTCCAGCGTCTCCCACGCCACCTCACCAGGCAGCAGCAGCCCTGACGTGTCCTTTGCAGTTCCGCTGCCCCTTGCTGAGCCTGTTTACTACCCTCGAGGTGCCCTCCAGCTCCTGTCACCTGCTGGCCCCCCGACGTTCCTGTACGAGCAGGATCTGGCCCCGCTGCGGTACCAGCGCCTGGTGCCCTCGCGGAGCCGCATTGTGCGCACGCCCTCGCTCAAGGACTATGGATCCGCTGGAGCCCGGGGGCTCTCCAAGGCTGCTGTCACTGAGGAGCTCAAGTCGTGGCACCAACGGGCCCGGCTGAGGGGTGCCCGGCCCCACTCCCTCGACCGGCAAGGGGCTTTCCCGAGACCTCCTGGTGGGACCACCAGGGACGTGCCCATTGCTCGTGGAGTCCTGTCAGTGGTTCAGGTAGGACATGGGGTCTGGCTGGGAGTGGTCATGTGGGAGAAGGAGGACCCCGTGGGTGCTGTCCTGCAGGTGACATGAGTTGTCATCCTGAGGTAGTATAGGGACATGTGGTTCTGGTGGGGTCCCATGAGGATTTTTAGAATAGGACTGAAGTCCTGAGGGGGTCCAAGGGGTTGGGACATGACTGGGATTCCAGAAGGGACCCTGGAGCAGAACCATGGTCTCAGGAGGGTCCTGAAGAAAGGATCATGGTCCTTTAAGATCCTTTGGGGTAGGATCAGGACCCTCTGAGGGTCCTCTGAGAAGTCCAGTTGAGTCTGGAGGGTCCCTGATGGTCCCTGGGGGAGAATCAGGTCCTGAGTGGGTCTCTATGGGAAGATTAGGGTCCTGGGTTCTGTCACACCCAGATTCCCACAGGCAGGACTCCTGTGGGTCCCTGGAGCAGCACTGGGGTGCCCTTGAGCAGGGAAGGATCCCTGCAGACATTTCAGTGGCCAGCTTCCCCTCTCCACCTTGGAGTCTCGCTGGGACAAATGCATCCATGGCACAGCTGGAGCACATGCTGGGCAAGTGGGGACCTGTTGCCATGCCCCCACAAATCCCCCAGCCCAGCCCTGGTGCCAGGATGTGCCCCCAGTGCTGCCCCCAAATCAGGTGGGGTGCCAACACCCACAGGATATTTGTCCCCCCAGGGTCCCCCGGTGCAAGTGCTGCGACGCTCAGAATCCGGTGTGCCCGTGCAGGTCTACATGCCCGAGAACAGCGAGATTGTCACACAAGTGTGAGTGCCCACAGCCCCACCCAGGGGTGGGGACACATCCTGGCTGGCCCAGGGACGGCGGGGACGTCTCGTGTCTCCAAACCCCGGCGTGGGGGCAGGAGAGGGAGCCACAGTGGGGTGGCAGGGGCTGGCCCCCACCCTGTGTTCCCTCACTGGCACTGCAGTGCTGATAGGGACACTGGGACCCCAGTGCTTATGGTGACCTTGGTGTCACCACAACCCTGAATTTGAAGTTCTGTCTCTAATAAAGGTGGTTTTTGGGATATGTCACTCTCAGGATGTGTCATCTCCATGTCCCCTCTGAGGTCCCCCATCCTTGGGTCCAGTTTGCATTGCCAGGATGGTATCCATGGGTTTGGGGGTTGGCTGTTCTCGAGGCAGTAATGGGGCAATCCCAGTGCCAAGAGGGTGCCCCAGATCCAGCTGTGCACCCCTGGCACCCAGTGACCCAGGCTGGGAAGGGGGCAAGGAATAGATGGAATGGAGGTGAGGGGTGCAGGGTTGGGGTGTGGGAGGGGGCAGGAGGGGTGCAAGGATGGGGTGCAGGGGGAGGGAAATAAGGTGTTCAGGGAGAGGATGGGGTTGGAGAAGGGGTGCTGTGAACCAAAGTGCTGGAGTGCAGGGCAGGCAAACGAGGAGTGCAGGGACGGGATGAGGTGGGAGTAGGGGTGCTGGTAGGGGAAATCATGGGGAGCAGGAGATGGGGAGAGGGTTGGATGTAGGGATGGGGTGCAGGGGAGGTGCAGGGAGTGGTGCAGGGAGGAGCGAAAGGAGGGGGTGCAGGAAGAATTGAAATTAGGGTTGCCGGGGGAGTACAGTGGTGGGAGGGGGGGCAGTGCGAGAGAAGCCGCTCCGGTCCTGCATCCCCGCCCGCCCTGCCCGTGCCCGGGGCCGGCGGAGCTGCTCCTCCCCGTGGGGGCGGGCGGGGGCCGGTGGCTGCGGCGTGAGGGGGCGGGAGAGGGGGGGGACACCGGGCAGCAACGGAGCGCCGCCGGGCTGCGGCGTCACTGCGGGCCTGCGCCGGTCCCGCACCGGCACCGGGAGACGGCGGCAGGGAGGGAGCGACACCGGCACCGGCACCGGCACCGGGCAGCACCGCGGGAGCGGCCCCGGTCCCGTCCCGGGCAGCGCTGAGCGGGGACACCGAGCCCGGCCCCGGGATGGGGCCCGGCGGCCCCGGGAGCGGCTGGCCCCTGGCTGGGACTCTGCTGGTGGCTGTGGCCGCCTCGATGGGTAAGAGGCTTTACGGGGACCGGGGAGGGCCGGGGGACCCGGTGTCACCCTGCGACCGGACACGGTGCCACCATCTGTGACCATGAGTTGTGTGACACACGGCCCCTTTGTCTGAGGGTTGCTTGCGACAAAGTGTCCCCCCCGGGCACTGTGTCTACCACCCCCCCCGCCCCAAACCCCCCTCCCATTGCCGCGTTCGGGGGGTCCCCGAGAGCCGCTGACCCCCGGGAACGGCAGGCATGGAGCCGGTGGCTGACCTAGCTGGGATGCCCAGCCCTGGGGAATTTGGGGGCTTCCCATGCATGAACCCTGCAATAAATTGTGCCTCAGTTTCCCCCTTATCCCTGAGCTGCCTTAGTCCCATTTTGGGATGTGTGAATAATGCCATGTGAGATTCCCGCAAAGCCCATTCCGTGACTTCCCACCCACTGCCCCGGTGTCTCCGGCCGTCCCCCGGCCTCGGCCTGCGACTATTTCTGGGAAGACAGTTGGCTCGGGACAGAAATAGAGCGGGAAGTGCCACTGGAACATGCGGAAGGGGAGGAAACTGGGGCCATCTGGAGGAATCTGGAGGGGTCGCAGGGCTGGGTGGGATGGTGGAGGGTCCGCAAGGGTGTAGGGCTGAATGAAACAAGGTGTGGGGGTACTAGGGGCAGGGTTTAGAAGGAAGTGGGGCAGGATGGAGCAAGATATGGGGGTACACAGGGGCAGGATGGAGCAGGTTATGGAGGATGTAGGGCGGGGTATGAGGGACAGGGAGACAGGAAGGAGGAGGGTATTTGGGAGTGTATAGGGGCACACTTTGGGCGTCCCTGGGGCAGAATGGACTGGGGTACAGGGGAATAGGATACAGTGGGGTATGGGCTGTGCTCATGTGGGGGATGAAGAGCATGGGGTGCCACTGATGCGCCTGAGAGTCGTGATGGCCAGGTGCTCCAAGGCCGTGATTATGGGTGGCTGTTCACAGTGGCTGGGGGTGAAGACTGCCTGTGGTACGTGGACAAAAACGGGTCATGGCACCCCGGCTTCGACTGCGAGTTCTTCACCTTCTGCTGCGGCACGTGCCAGCAGCGGTACTGCTGCCGGGACCCTCTGCGCCTGCTCACCGAGCGCCAGCAGCGCCACTGCCTCGCCTTCAGGTGCCACAGCCAGGGCTGGTGGGGCTGGGGGCTCCCCTGGGTGGGCTGGGTTCTGGGACTGGGTGCTACTATGCACTGGGCAGTGGTGCAGTGGTGCTGGGCACTGGTATTGGGTGCTGGGCAGTGGTATCTGGGCCCTCAAGTAGGTATTGGGCACTGGGTGCTGGTGCTGGGTACTGGGCACCACTGGGTGCTGGCATAGAGTTCTGGGCATTTCAGCAGTGGTGTGAGCACTGCTACTGTGCACTCATGCTCTCATGGCATGAGTAGCACTGCTACTGGGCACTCACACACTCATGTCACTGCTACTGGATGGTGGGTTCTGCACACTGGTGTTGGGTGCTGGGCACTGGTACTGGGAGTTGGACATTGGTGCTGAGCAGTGGCACTGGGTACTGGATGCTGGGTGTTCTGCACTGGTACTTGGCACTGGGCACTGGGTGTTAGGCACTGGGCACTATTACTGGGTGCTACATGGAGGTGCTGTGCACTGATTCTGAGCACTGGCGAGTAGTACTGGGCTGCCAGTCTGTTGGCTCTGGGTGCTGGACACTAATACTGGGTGCTGGGCAATGAGAGCTGGGTACTGGGAACCAGGCAGTGGTGCTGGGTGTTGGATACTGGTACTGGGTTGCTCTGGGCACTGGTACTGGGCATTGGTGGTTTGCACTGGGTGCTGAGCACTGCTACAGGGTGCTGTGCACTGGGTACTGGTACTGGGCTCTTGGCATTGGTACTGGGCACTGCTACTGGGTGGGCAATGCTACTGGTCACTGGGCAGTGGTCACTGGTACTGGGTGCTGACAGCAGTGCTGGACAGTGTCACTGGACATTGGCTCTGGGCACTGGGCAGTGTCACTGGGTGCTGGGCACTGGGCAGTGGGTGCTGGTTGGGGGTGCGTGCCCCGGGTGCCCCCCAGGCCCTGCTCCCCACGCCTGGGGGTCCCACAGCCCCAAGACCATCGCGGGCATTGCCTCAGCCGTGGTACTTTTCATCGCCATCGTCACCACCATCGTCTGCTGCTTCATGTGCTCCTGCTGCTACCTGTACCAGCGCCGGCAGCGCCTCCGCACCCCCCTGCAAGGTGCGGGGCTTGGGGGGGAGGAGGGTGCAGGAAGCCCCTCTAGGAAAAGGGGCCGAGGGGGCCTAGTGGAATTCAGGGGGAACGGGGATCTGGTGGAGGGCTGTAGGGGTGGGGGTGTGCAGGAGGAGGGGATCAAGAGGGTCCTGCAGGTAGGGAGGTGCAGGGTTAAGAGGACCTGGGGAATGGGAGGGTGCAGGAATGGGGTTTGCAGGGGGAAATTGGAGTGTGAGGGTTGGGCAGCAGGGGTAGGGGGCTGCAGGAGGGTTCTTGAGGTACAGGATGGTGGGATTTTGAGGGGGCCTCAAGGAAGGCTGGGAGGCCTGGGGGTGGAAAGGGGGAAGCTGCAGGGATGGGGGTTTGCAGGATCCTGTCAGTACAGGGTGGAGGGGTCTGGGTGGGGCTGGATATGTGCAGGGGTGTTGGGGTGCAAGGCAGAAGCTGAAGGGATGAGAAGGAGCAGAAGAGTCCTGTAGGTGTGGGGTGGGGGGTTGATGGGGCAGGCAAGGAGAAGGGGGGCTGTTGGAATGCAGGGGGGGATTGGGAGGGTGGGGAACTGCAGGGATGGAGTGTAGGAGGCAGGGTAGGGTACAGGGATGGGGGAGCAGTTCTGAGGTACAGGGTGGAGGGGTTGGGGGGGGGGGGGGGGTGAGGTGCTGGGACCTGAAGGGATTTGAGGGGAAAATTGGGCACTGGGGTGGGGGCTGTGGATAACACCCCGGCGCCCACCCCGAGGGCCACCGCCATCCTTGGGCACCATCCCTCCCCTGTGCCGGGGTGCCGCAGACCTCCCTGATCTCTCCCGCAGGCCCGGAAATCCCCCTGTCCAGCTACGCCCCCCAAGCTCCCCCCGCTCCCTTCCCCGTGGACCCCAAAGCCGGCCCTGTGCCTCCCCCGCCTGGCTTCGCCCCCATGGCCATGTACCCCCAGCCCGGCCCTGCCGCCCAGTACCCCCTGTACCCCTCCGGCCCCCCTGTCTACAACCCCACAGGTGAGCACCGGGGGGGGGGAACGGGGACCCTCCCTATTCCCCAGGGGCTGGTGACACCCCATCTGCTCTCCCCGCAGCACCGCCGCCCTACGTCCCGGCACAGCCCAGCTACCCCGGGGCATAAACCCTCGCAGGGAGCCCCGCACCTGCCGCCGGACAGCGGGGCCCGGCTGGGGACCCCTGGGACCCCCCCTGGCGCTGGGGGGCTGCCCCAGCCGGCGCTGGATCGGGCTCCTCCCGGCCATCCTGGGGTGATCCGATGCCAGCAGAACAGGGCGGCCCTTGTGCCACACACTGGGCCCTTTGTGGGCGCCTCCTCCCCCGGCTCGGGGAGCTGGCGGCCCCCAGCACCCGCGGGGGGTCCCCCGGGGGAGAGGGGGGTCCCCCGAGGGCCGGGCACCGCGGCCTCCCTTCGCTCCCACACCTGGATCCACCCCCTGCTCTTCCCCCCAGGACTGGCATTAAACCACGTCTTGTGCCCACAGCCTTGTGTGGTCTCGGTGACTCTGACGGGGAAACAAGGGGAGGGCAACGCCCCCAGCCCCTTCCCGCGAACTGTGAGGGGGGGAACATGAACTCCGCCCTGTCCCTTCTGCTCCCGAGACTCCTGCATCTCAAAATTGTGTTGGGGCAGGAAATTCCCACCAAATCAGCCCCTTGGAGGAGCTGCCCGTGTGGAGTCCCTTGTGCCATTAAAGGGATTTCCAACTGCCCTGCCCTGGAAAAGCGAAGATTAAAGATACCCCAGGAGTAAAAAGGCTTCTCCCGCACAGCTCCTTGCAGACATTGTACAATCTCCTCTCTGGGTTTCCCAAGTCCATCACTCCTCCCACGGTCTCCCCTTTCCCTGTTTCCCCATTGGCTCTGGGGCCGGGTGTCCAGTTCCTCTCCTCCCTGTGGCCACTTGCCCCTGCCCTGCCCCTTGTACCACCCACCAACCTCAGACCTTACATAACTGACAAAACCCACATGGTCACTCTCTTTGGCTCCGGGTTCACCTTCGGCACACGGAATAAGCGGTTGCTGGAAATTGATTTGGGGCTGGGAGCCCTCTGCCTCTCTGCTGAGCCAGCCGTGTAACCTCTGTGGTTGTGCGAGCTTGAACTGCTGCCCGAAGTCTTCTTCAGCAGTTTCTCTACCGAGAGGCTGACTGGGTTCTAGAAAGCTGCACCCCGAAAAAGACACACAGTTACAAACCTGGAACGCTGCCACCCTCCCAGCCCCCCCACTCAGAACAGGGGCGTCAAACCAGTCCTGGAATATTTTGGGTGAGAAAACAGCAAATTCAGCGCCGGGATTGGGGCTGTGGATGCATCAACAATTCCTCTATCCACGCTCCCTGCCCTGAACAGAAATAAGCAGAGGAGGTTCCCGGTGGGATTCAGCCCCAGCATCCCTGGCTAAACTGGGACCAGAGTCTTCAGTCCAGGAGGAAACCAGGCAGAGCCACCTGGAAGGACAAAACCCTGCCCCAGGCCCCTGCAATCCCAGCACCCCCAAAAACCCTCCAAGGTGCCCGGGGTGGGGGGAGCCGTGGGGGTGCAGCTCCGAGTTTTATTGAAGTGGGATGAAGAGGAAAAGAAATAATAATAAAAATAATAATAAAAGCAGCGAGGTGGGTTCCGGGGGGAGGGGTGGGGGGTGTACACAGCCAGCTGCGTGCGGGTCTCAGGGTTTGGGGGCGCCCCGCTCCCGGAGGTAGAGGTCTCGGATGTCGGCCAGGCTGCGGCTGAGCGCGCCCAGCGCTTGGGCGATGCCGCGCAGCACCGCCGCGGTCTCCCGGCGGCTCTCGGCGTATTCCCGGCGGAACGCCCGCATCTCCTGCACCAGCCGCTCACTGGACTGCACCAGGCTGAGCTGGGGGCGCTCGGGGGTCCCGTCCGGCCCCGCCGCCCCGGGGGACCCCGCCTCCCCCGCGCCGCAGTGACTGAGCTGCTCGGGCCCCGGCTCCAACAGAAGGCTCGGGAAGTCGGAGCCCAGCGGCTCCTGCTGCCCGCCGAGGTCGCCCAGGGAGAGTTCGGAGGGCGCGGGGCGCGGGGGGCTGCGGCTCCAGCCCTCGCAGAGCTCGCCGGGCGGGCAGAGGCCGGGCCGGGGCAGGCGGCAGTCTGAGCCTCGGCCGGGAACGCCGTCGGCTGCGGGGCCGGGGAAGGGCTCCGTCTTCACCTCCACGGGCTCCTCCTTCACCGGCTCCTCCTTGATACCTGCGGGAGGGACGGGGGGCACAGGGAGCTGCAGGGATCTCCCCAGTGCCCCACGGACCCAGCAACAGACCCTGTTGTCTCCAGGCCTGTGCTCCCACATCCCCTCTCTGCATCCATTCCTGGTTCCATCCATCCATGTCTCCACAGTCCCATGTCCCTCATGATGGTTCCCTGTGTCCTTTGCCCCCTTCCTGTTCCCAGTACTCCCATATCCCTGTCCTGAATGTGGTGTCCCCATGTGCCTGCAGGGTCCTGGCACCCCCGTCCCTGTCCTAGTCCACATATATCCCTGTGTTGGATGTGGTGCCTCTGTGTCCCTGTTTGTTCCTGGTACCACCATGTCCCAGTTCTTGCCCCACTAACCCCCATGGCCCTGTTCTGGTTCTTGTTTTTGTCCTGCCCCATGTCACTGTCCCAATCCCACTATGTCCTTGTCCTGTTCCCAGCCCCTTCTTATCCCTGTCCAGGTCCCAGTACCCCCTGCCGTTTGTCCCTGTCCTAATCCCAGTCACCCATATCCTTGTCCTGATCCTGGTCCCCTTCTGTCCTGGTCCAGGTGCCCCTGTTACTCTCCCTGTCTCCTGTGTCCCTGTCCTGCTCCTCCCACATCCCTGTCATCTGTGTCCCTGTCCCAATACTCCATGTTCCTATCCCTCTGCCCTGACTCTGTGCTCCTCTGTGTCCCTGCCCCAGTCCCTCCATGCACCTGGTACTGGTCCCAGTGTCCTGGTCCTGGTTTTTCCCATGTCTTGATCCCAGACCCCTCACATCCCTGCCCTGTTTCCCTGGATCTGTGTCCCAGTCCCTCCCTGTATCTCTCCCAGGCCTAGTGATGCCTTAGGGTGCCCCCATGTTACTCGTGTACCTGTCCCAGTCCTCCATTGTCCCCAGTATCCATGTCCCAGTACCAGTGACCCTGTCCTGGCCTTTATCTCCTGTGTTCCTGTCCTGGCCCCTCTACACACATCCTGTTCCCAGTCTCTTGCTCCTCATCCCCTGCTCTTGGTCCTGGTCTCCTGTGTCCCTGTCTGAGAACTCTGTTTTTGTCCTGGTCCCCTGTGTCCTGGTTACTCCATGTCTCTATACTGGTCCCAGTGCCTCTGTGTCCCTGTCCCAGTTCCCCATGTCCTGGTCCTGATGCCCTGTGTTGTGGTTCTCCAGGTGCTGATCCAGGTCCCCTGAGTCCCCATCCCCAGCCCCTGTATCCTGGTCTGGTTGTGACCCTTTCCTGATCCCCCACACCCTGGTCCTGGTCTCCTGTGTCCCTGCATGTGCCTGTCCTGGTCCCAGCAACCTGTTTCCATCTCAGTTCTCTCGCGTCCCAGTCCCCCATGTCTGTGTCCTGGACCCCCCATCCTTGTCACAGTATCTCCATGTCCCTACGGTGGTCTCCAATATCCTGATCCACTCACGGCCTGGTCCCCTGTGTCCCCATTCCTCCCATCCTCTACCAATCCCAGCGACCCTGTGTCTGTGTCCTGGTTTCCCATGTCCATGTCCTGGTCCCACAGGTCCTGCTCCTCGTCTCTTTTGACCCTTTTCCTCCACGCACCTGTCCTGGTTCCAGTGTCCCCATTTACCTGTTGCTTGTCCCCACTTCCTAAACCCATTTCTTCACATCTCATTTTGCCTCATCCGTGGTCTCTTTTTGGTCCCCTGTGTCCCATCCCGGTCCCCCACAAGTGCCTGCCCCGGTCTCCCATGTCTGTGGTGGTTCTTCCTGTGCCTGTCCCCCCGTACACCTGTCCAGTCCCTGTGTCTGTGCCGGTCCCCCGCACCCCGGTCCCCGCATCCCCGTGACCCCGCCGCCTTTTCTCTGTCCCAGTCCCGGTCCCCCATGCCCGTGTCCCGGCCCCCCTGTCCTTATCCCCACTCTCCCGCCCCGGCCCGTCCCCCCGCGCCCCCCGCCCACTCACCGCGCTGTGCGGAGCCCTCGGCGCTGCGAACCGGGGGGTCGGTGCCGGCGGCGCCGCGAGGGGCCCAGACGGGGCCGGGGGCGGGCCCCGGGCCGGGCTCGGCCGCGCCGTTCCCGTTACTCCCGGTGCTCCCGGTGTTCCCGGTCCTGGCGGCGGCCCTGCCGGCCGGGCCCTGCCGCTCCAGCCGGTGCCGGCTGATCTTGTCCCCGGCGCGGCGGCGCAGCCCCCGCCAGCGGTTCTTCACCTCGCCGATGTCGCGCTGGTGGCGGCCGGCGGCGTTCACCTTGTGCGTGATGCGCCACCAGATCTTCTGCTTCTCGTACGCGTTCACCGAGCCGGCGGCGGCGCCGAACAGCAGCGGCTCGTACCGGAGCACTTCGCTCATCAGCACCTCCAGCTCCTGCAGCGTGAAGTTCGGCTTCCGCTTCAGCAGCCCCCGCCGCGCCCCGCCGCCGCCCGCCGCCGCCATGCTCCCCGCCGCCGCCGCCGCCTCCTCATGCCGCCCCGCCGTCCATCGCCGCCGCCGTGTGCCCCGCGCCGGCCCCCGGTTCCGAGCGGGGGAGCGGAGCCGGGCACCCCCGACAGCCCCCGACAGCCCCCGACAGCCCCCGACAGCCCCGCCGGGCGCCGCCGCTGCCGGGACCGGGACCGGGACGGGCCGGGGCTGCACTGCGCCCCCTACCGGCCCCGCCGCGCGGCGCTCCGCCCCCGGTGCGTTACCGGCGCCCCCTGTTCCCCCGCCCCCGGTGCGTTACCGGCGGGCCCGGGGCGTTAACGGAGCCCCCTGTCCCTCCGCCCCCGGTGCGTTACCGGCGGCCCCTGTCCCTCCGCCCCCGTTAACGGCGGGTCCGGTGCGTTAACGGCGCCCCCTGCCGCTCCCCCCCGCCCCGCCGGGGGCTGCACCGCCTCGCCCCGCCCCGCCCCTGGTTTTAGGTGACACCGCCGGTGTTGGGGTGACGCCCCTGCTGCTCTGACCCCGGGCCCGGTGGGATGCCCGGTGTGGGGTGTCCCAAGGGCTCCGCGGTGCCCGGTTGGGGTCCCGCGTTAGCAGGGGCCGCCCCAAGGGGGTGTGCAAGGGGGCAAAGGGCGTGAGGACCCCCCCGGTACCGATACCGCTCCTCCCGCTGGGCCCACGGCACTGCGCGGCTGCAGAAATGCCCCCAAAGCGGCGTTTCACTGGTAACGGGAGCCGCCGAGCCGCCCCCCAGCCAGCCACGAGTGTCCTGGGACAGGAGGAGCTCCCCAGGGGACATCGGGGTGCTGCTGCACCCCCACAACGGCCCTAGCGCCGGGGTGCCAGGGGTGAGAGCAGGTCTGGGTAACCCCGAGGGTTTGGGGTGACTCTGGGGCCACCCCGGGGGCTGGGGTGCCAAATTTTGGGGTCACCCCGGGGTTTTAGGGTGACCCGGAGGCACGCAGTTCTGGATTACCTTGGGATTTGGGGTGACCCCGGGGCAGCCCCAGGATGCCCAGTTCTCGGTGTGAGGTGACTGTGGAGTGGTCCTGAGGGGCCCAGTTCTGGGTGACTCCAGAGTTCTGGGGTGTCTGCATGGCCCTGGGTGCCTGGCTGTCCATGTCCAGCAGCAGCAAGGTGGCCCATCTGGGGGGGTTGGGTGCCCCATTTGGGGGGATTCTGGATGGGTGGATGACCAGGGACACCCAGGCTGGGGTGTCCAGGTGGTCCCGGGGTGGCACTTCAGGGTGGGCTGTGGGTGTGGTAGAGGGAAGAGCAGCCCCTGGCTGAGGTTGCTGAGTCCATTCCCAGACACCCCCTGTGTCCCAATCTGGGCTCTGGGGACATGGAGCTTCCAGAGGCACAGGAAGCATTGGGTGAGCTTTATTGCTGATGCAGTGGCTGCAGTCATACAAATTGTAATCGAGGTGTCACGACAGGAAGGATGAGGCAGAGGGAGGGTGGGCATCACATGACCCCAAAACCTACTGCCCCCCCCCTCAGAGGCAGATTTAGTTTCCATGCCCTGAGGGTTCTGGGGTCCTCCCACAGTGCTGTGAGTGCATACAAGATGCCCCGAGCTCTTGGCCTCAGCCTGGCTCCCCATGTCCCACCACTTCCATGCCCACTCCCCTCCTGGCTGCTCCCTTCACCGACCCTCCCATTCCTCCTGATGTCAAGCCTGAACCCCTGACTCTGCAGCCACTGCTGTGCCTGAATCCCAAAACTCTTCCAGCCACCCAGATACCTTGTGGTGATGTGACGATGGTCTGGGAGTCCTCTGCTCCCCTCCAAGGCTGGGGGTACTCCTGCTCACCCCAGGCTGGACCCTGGATAGAAGGTGCCAAACCCCTTCATTATGCTCTCATGGGGGATTTCCATAAGGATCAGCTCTGCAGACAGACCCCTGCTCTATTCTTGGCATCTCTGGTGGGGCATGGTGCTGGTAGAAGAGCGAGCTTGAAGGCTTCACGATGATCAAAAAATAAATACAATATCCTCCATCATGTCCTGCTGGGCCCGGCCCGTCCTCCGTGTCCCAGAGAGATCCCTGCTCCTTGGCGTCGGTCACTGCAGGTTCCAAAGGGCTTGTCATGGAAACAGTCATGAGAAAAGTCAGTGTCTGGGGGTCTGCCATGGGCTGCAGGGGAAAAATCATCTCGCTCCCTACTGCAGCAGCTTCGGCAACTCCACCTGCAGGGAAGGACACCCCATTACTGGGAGAGCAAAGGGAGGGGGTGCAGGAATGTCCCTGACATGGTGCAGGGACATCCGGGCAGGGTTAGATGGGATACTGGGGAGAAATTCCTCCCTGTGAAGGTAGTGAGGCCCTGGCACAGGGTGCCAGAGAAGCTGTGGCTGCCCCATCCCTGGAAGTGTTCAAGGCCAAGTTGGACAGGGCTTGGCACAACCTGGGATAGTGGAAGGTGTCCCTGTGCAAGGGTTGGGAGCAAGGACACCCCACTCCAGAGAAGGACACTGCCAGAGTGACAATGGCTGTGACCTCAGCCCCCAGCCCCACCCCGTGCACGGGCCCTACCTGGCCCTGCACTTGCCTTCTTGAGCTGTTTGAGGTTGCTGGAGCGAATGGCTGCCAGGAGCTGGTCCCGGGAGTTCTTCTCCTGGACTGGCAGCGCCCGGTCTCCCAGTTTCCTCTGTGTGGCTGGTGAGAGCGAGTTCTTGAGGTTCTCGTTGATCATCAGTGGCGGGGCGAGTGGAGGAGGAGGTGGGGGTGGAATGTTGGCTGCCCCCCCTTTCTTGGGAGAAGTTTTGGGAGAAGCCTTGGGGGATGGCTGTGGAGATGCCTTGGGGGACCCCTTTGGCAGCGCTCCAGGCTTGGGCACCTCCAGGAGGTCTTTCTTCTCCCCCCGTTCCTGTGCCAGTTTCTGCTCCTGGAGGCGTTTCTGCCTCTGCCTGTCCATGTTTCGGCTCAGCAGGTTGGTGACGGTCATGCGTGGCCCAGCCAGCTCGAAGTGGTAGCCCAGCTTCAGGAGCGTGGTGTTCTCCTTCAGGAGCTTGGCAATCTCCATCTCTGTTTTTCCCCCACAGATGTGCCGCTGGTTGTGGAAACGTAGCTCTGTCAGTGTGTTGTTCTGCAACAGTGCCCGGAAAATGGCCAGGATACCCTTGCCCGTGATGTGGTTGGAGTCCAAATTGATGCTTGTCAGCACCTTGTTGGACTTGAGCATAATGGAAATGGCAAAAGCCACGTGGTCATCAGCGCGGGTGTTGGCCAGGGCAAACACCTTGACCACAGTGTTGAACTCCAGGGCCTCGGTGAAGCGCACCAGGGTCTCGTTGTTGATACAGTCGGAATTGTTGACGTTGACCTCGGTCACCTCAGCGTCGTTGTTCTTCACCTTCTCGATGAGCTCATCAAAGATGCTGGAGGCTTCATCATCCTTGGCTTGATTGGCAGAGCTGCTGGGGGAAGGCTTGGGAGGGCTGCTCCCGGTTCCTGCCTTGGCCTCCTGTTTCTCCTCCACCTCTTCTGCCTTTTCTGCTTCTGCCTTGGATTTATCCTTCTCATCTACCTTGGATTTATCCTTCTCATCTGCCTTGGATTTTTTCACAGCTGAAGCCTTTTCCTCTTCTTTTTTATCATTTTCTTTCTTACCTTCCCCTCTTATGTCTTTTTCTGGCTGTTTCTTTGATTCTGAACTCTTCTCCTCCTTTTTGTCCTTCCCTGTGTCTTTTGATGCTGAATCCTTTTCTTGCTTTTTTTCCTTCTCTGTCTCCTCCTTTGCTGCTGAGACCTTCTCTTCTTCCTTTTTATCCTTCTCTGCACCCTTCTTTTTAAAAGATGAGCTGTTCTCTTCCTCCTTTTTACCCTTCCCTGCATCCTTCTTCAATTCTGAGCTCTTCTCTTCCTCCTTTTTATCCTTCCCTGTGTCCTTCCTTAACACTGAACCCTTCTCTTCCTCTGTCTTGTCCTTCCCCATCAGCTTTTTCTCCATGGCCTTGACTTTAGAGTTCATAGCTTTGTTCTCTTTGGTCTTGGTCTCAGTCTCAGCTTTACCCTTTGGGTCTGTTTTCTGAACATTTTCTTCCTTTTTAGAGTCTTTCTCCACTTTAGTATCTCGTTTCTGGGCCGGGTCTTTGGAAGGAGATTCCTTTCCTTTTTCTTCTTGATTTTTGTCTCCCTTATTCTTGCTCAACCTGCTTTCCTAGGGAGAGAAAAACACCTGGGAATTACAGAAACAGGTGCCTCTGACCTACAGACTTGTCACCTCAGTCTCACTGTCACTGACCTCTGTCACATGGGAATATCCTGCAGCCTGTGGCTGGCCTTTGGAAGAGGAATGTTTGGCCCAGCTGAGGTCCCAGCTCCAGGGAAGGGTTCAGCATCTGAGTGCCCTGGATGTAGGCAGACCCTGCAGGACCCAGGTGTGATGAGGTCCTACTGCAGCTCTCCAAGGCAGCTCTGCTCTCCTCCTGCCTCCAGCCCCCTCCCAAAGGGCTCTGGAGTTCTGCAGGATACTGTTCCTAATCTCCCTGGACACTCTCACGATTAGGACAGCACTGTGGCTTCATCCAGTGCCCGGAACCCCCAAATCTGAATCCTGACACCCCAGTCTGCAGCCAGGCTGGCCTCCTCCTCTTCATACCAGGGCTCCATGGTGGGGCAGCACGAGGCTGAGCTTTCCCCAGGCACAGTACTGGCAGCCCTCAGGGACAGATTTTAGTGGAAAGAACTGGCTGTGCATGGGCAGCCATGGGGACTGTTTGTACCTGGTGTATAAACAGATGCCATTGGGGATGAGAGAGCTGTTTATTTAGTTAAGAGATTTCTTGGCTCCCTGGTGCAAGGTTGAAGAGGAGCAGGAAGGCTCATGCCAGACCCCTACAGAGCCTGGCCTGGCGTCCCCACAGCCCCCACTGCTGCCACCCCAGGGACCAGGGATGGGGCTCCCAGAGGTGTCCTGGGTGCTGCAGGGGGCAGGCGATGCCACTGTCTCTGGCACTGAGCTGTGGGTCCTTCTTACCAAGTTGTGGCCTGTTCCCAGCACCAGGATGATAAACTGATGATCAGTGACATCCTAAGCCACCTCAGTGAGGAAGAGCCCTGGCAGGAAGAGGACTGTGGGATGAGGACACTGGTGTTCTCCTGCCAGTACCCAACAGGGCCTCCCCAAGGTGTTTGGTAGTGCCCAGGTTGCAGGTTCCTGTGAGAGGGGACATTTGTCCTCCTAAGGGCTCTGTGACCCTTTGGTGACCACAGGCTGAGCACCCCTTGAGTCAGAGCCAGCAGCCTCATCTCCACACCAACTGCTCCAAAAATCTTTCTCCTTCCCAGCCCAACCTCACCCAGCCTAACCCTGGGGAGCTCTGAGTCTCCCCTGAGCACCCTGGGCACATGCAAGACCAAGAAGAGTGAAGGCTTTGGCCAGGGATGAGCAGATCTTGGAGAAAGGGAAAAAAAACCCTGGTGAGAATGACCAGCAACCTCTTGCATGCTTGGAGAAGGTGATGATTTACTCCAAGCAAATGAAACTAGAGGAAAATGAAATCCATGGTAAATCCCTGCTTGGGAAAGCTGCTGCAGCACATGCTGGAAATATCCTGTTATCTGGTTAAAGCTTCCATCCATGGATGTGTGTCCACGTGCTGGGATGTGGGGCAGGTTTGGGGAAGGAGAGACCTGGAGACAGAGAATGGGATGTGGGAAAAGGAATCAGGAGAAAGGGAGCTGGGAGAAGTCAGGGAAAAGAAGCTGGGGCAAAAGGAGCCTGCTGTGGCCCCAGGCATAGGAACAAGGGAACACAACAGATACGCAGTGACCACCACAGGTGTTTCTGCCACTGTGGGTCGTTCTTGGGGGATCATTTCCATCTAGCAAATTTGGGATGCATCAGAAGAATCCCATCTAAGAGCTGTAAGTTACTAGAAGTGCTTGATGGTTGCAGGGGGTGAGAGGGATTCAAGCTGCTTCATCTCCTGCAGAGTTGCCTTGGGAGAGCCCTTGGCAAGCACCCAGCTCCAGTGGCAGCAGAGGGGGAGGAATCAGGAGGAAAAATGTTCAGGCAAGGAACCAGATCTGTGTTTCTAAAATCAAAGGTCACTGTGGCCCATCTTCACCCCTTGCTGGAGCCTGGGGACATCTCCAAAGCAGGTCTGCTCCAGGCTCTGCCTGAGGCCACGTGTGTGCCCAGGAGGGAACATGTCCTTTCCCCTCCTGCCTTTCCACCATCCCTGGGCTCTTGGTGTGTCCCACTGGCCCAGCCCATGCTGCAGGAGCCAGCCTCAGGTGTCACCAGCCCACCACTGGTGATAATGCCACAGTCCTTACCTCCAGGCTGGAAGTGCAGCTGGAAGTGGAGATTGGTGGCAGAGCTGTGTGGCAGGGGTGGAGGATAGAGAAAAGCACCATTCCTCTGCTCTGGAACCCCTGGCTGGCTGTCCCCGTGGCCACCAGCACAGCTTCTCCTGCAGCCCAGGGCCAGCTGTCCCCTCTTCGTGGCCATCCTGAGTCCTGCCTGCTCACTCCTCTCTGCCCACTGGCATATTTACCTTAGGTACCTGGAAACCAGTGCTGCTACACCCCCTCTGTGTCGTTTTCTCTGTCATAAGCACGTTTATTAGGGGAATATTTTTACATGGCATGTCAAATCTTTAAAAATAAGCCTAATGAAAACAGCCTGGTAGTTGGTTGATTAATCACCAGTGTTTTGATGAACTGAAATGCCTTCCCGTTTCCTCTAAATAGACTAAAATGAGCATTGCCATGGCTTGTTAGCATTTGTAACCCTCAAACCCACTCAGATGTTGCCTTAAAAGGCAAAGGAGACTGGGAACTTCTTGCCTGGAATCCAAGCACTCGCTCCAGCACTGAGCAAGGGATCAGGCTGGGGATAGAGCTGGGGATGGGGAGAGTGAATCTGGAGGTGGAATGAGGGTCTCACTTCCTGCCCTGAAAGCCCCACAGCTCATTTCGGGGTTCTTGGAAACGGGGGAATTCCCTTTAAGGAAGCAAATAGGAAATCACTTTCCTTGACAGAGGCTGCCATAGCAGGTGCTCATTTCCATGCCAGGCGTGTCCAACATATGCCCTGGTGCCCCCCGTCAGGAGGAGGGACCCCTTGGAGCCCTCAGCAGCATGCAGCATAAATCCTGACTCAAATACTATGTGTAAGCCCTGGGCTGCTCAACACATGGTCAATGGGCTGCACAGGACACTTCTAAGACCTGGGCTGGCACCTCTCCAGTTGTGTTTCAGGAAATCACAGAATAATGGATTCACTATTGTTGGAAAAGCCCTCTAAGATCATCAAGTTCCCCCAGCACTGACGTGTTCACCACTAACCCATGTCCACAAGAGCCACAGCCACACAGCTCTTAAATCTCTCCAGGGATCATGAGTCCACCTCTGCCCTGGACAGCCTATTCCAGCACTTAACAATCCTTTCCATGCAGGAAATTTTCCCCAATATCCAACCTGAATCTCCCCTGGCACAGTCTGAGGCCGTTTCCTCTTGTCCTGTCCATTTCTCCCTGTGAGCAGAGCCTGATCCCCACCTGGCTGCCTCCTCTTGTCAGAGAGTTGTGGAGAGTGAGAAGGTCCCCCCTGGGTCTCCTTTTCTCCAGGCTGAGTCCCCCCAGCTCCTTCACCCACTCCTGGGGCTCCAGACTCTTCCTCAGTTGTGTTCCCTTCTCTGGATATGCTCCCACCCCTCAATGACTTTCTTGTCAGGATTGAAGGTGTGACACCAGCAGTGCCAGCACAGGGGATGGGCACTGCCCTGGTCCTGCTGCCACGCCATGGCTGGGACAGGCTCTTGTTGTTTCCACAGCTCAAATTGCTTTCTGTTTTCATCCCTGTTTGCTCCACTTTCTGGGCAGAGGAACGGACAGAGCAGGACTCTTGACCCTCCACAGTCTGTCTGTGTCTCCCCATCCTGCCAGCCACAGCTTGACTCAAAACATGCACCCTGACACTCGGATCCCCTTGCTCCATGCTGCCATGATTCCCACAAGCAAAGGGTGGGATGGAGCAATATGACCAGTTAATCCCAGCGTCCTGCTGGGAGCTGAGTCACCGAGATGGTTTTAGCACACAAGTGATGTCACAGTGCTGCGAAAGAGAGGGACACATAGTGGATCCAGCTCTTCTCCTCCTCCATGTCTATTTATCAGCTCAACATAAACACATATTAAACCTCCTGGGCAGCTCAGCCCATATAAGCTAAACACTCCAAACACTTCCATGGATTTGTCTGCATCCCAGTTGTGCTTTATATAAATATAGAACTCAGATTTTTACTCTTTTTTCCTGAAAAAAAAACTGACTAGAAATCCATGGGTTTTTTCCCCTGCTTATGCCCTTAGATGGACCACAGATCTCCTAGACTTGTGTGCCTTTGGTGTGAGCTCTGCATCAGGGAACACTTTGTACTGCGACTTGCCCTGGCACAAAAGGAAAAAAAAAAAAAAAGGAAAGCAAAGCTTCTGCTCCCAAAGGCATCACAAAACCACCAATCCATCTGTGAAGGTCTTTCTTACACCATGTTATTAGGAATGCAGCTCAAAGATGCCTGTATTCTTGCTTCACATTTTTCAACTGTTCTCCACACTGCAGATCCTTCTTGCACACAGGATTGTTCTTGCTTCTCTGTTCTCCTTGTTCACCCTGGGCAGTCCTGTCCAATATATGACCACCCTTTCCATGGAGAAACTCCTTGTGATGTCCAACCTGAACCTCCCCTGGTGCAGCTTGAGGCCATTTCCTCTTGTCCTGTCCCTGGCTCTCAGAGCAGAGCCTGACCTCCACCTGGCTGCTTCCTCCTGTCAGGGAGTTGGAGAGTGACTTGTGCAGCTGGAGGGACCATCTGTGGCTTCCTTTAAGGACCAAATAGGAACAGCCTTGGAACCTTTGGGTTTTTTCCAAATGTGTGACTAGTTTGGATATCTCTGGCTATCATCCATGGAGGAATGCAAAGCCCAGGAAGCTGCCAGCTCTGTTCCCCTCTGTGTGCTGGTGGAAGTACCCACAGCTTTGCCCACTGCCCATTCCATGGGCCAGAAGCCACTGGAGAAGCCTCTGGATGGAAGTCCCAGTGTGACCCCTTTCACCTCTTTTGCAGGCCAGCAGCTGTTCAGAACAATATATTCTGGTCCATTCTCTCCTGTGAGAGTGATGAAGCCCTGGGTTCACAGCCCTGGAATGACTCCCCTCCTGCTCCCTCATGCAACTTCTCTGCACTTCCCATCAAGCCATCCGTGCTTGAAGCTGCATGAAACCAAATCAAAACAAGCCCTGTTTGGAGGCAGGACTGGGAACTCTGATGGGATTGGGACATCCAGGTGTACTCCCCTTACAGGTCCCTGTATTTTTGTCTCTTGAAGGCTGAAGCCTCTTCCCACAGGAGAAGCTGAGTTGGTATCTTCTAGCACTTTTTTGCTTCCTCTCGGATATCCCACTCCCTAAGTGCACTCTTCTGCAGGCAAGATCTCCTTCTGTTCCAGTCCATGCATCCTTATTCCCACAGGCTCCTGGGAATGTTTCCATGTCCCCAAGCTCTCCTCATGAAGGCTGGACAGGCTCCTTATGGCTTCATTTGGATGCAGAGGGAAAAACAATGAGCTCAGAAGGTTTATTTAATCCAAATTCTGCATATCTGAAGGATGCCGGTGCCAGAGGACAGCAGGTCCTATTGCCATGGAGAAGGATTTCTTTTCACAAGACCTTGGACCTTGGGAAGGTCTTGTAAAAAGTCCTGTCTTCCTTTCTAGATCTCTCAGGCTTGGAAGTTGCTGCTGGGTGATTTTTAATCCAGTCACTTGATTTCCCTCCATGAAAAGTGGAGATCCTCAGCATGAGCCCTTCTTCAATACCATGGGCAAACAAGCCAGGATTTAAATATCTTATTAATGCTCAAAGCTTGTCATCTTTCTATGAAAATATCTGGAGGAAAAACAAGCTCCTAATTTAACTCACTGGTTCGGACTTGAGGGAATTTGCAAACAAGGGTATATATCATTCCTTGAGCACTTTCCCAGTTTGTCCCTAACACGTGTACTGAACTCTGCTCTTCTGTTTATCAGCTGGTTCTTTGCCTGCCAAGACCATTTCTCCTCCTTTCCAAGAGTCTTCACTAATTCCCATCTCTTGCCTTTCTTTTAGCCATGTCCTGACCTGGTCTCTTTTCTCTCATCAGAGAATCTTTATGATTGCAAAAGACCACTAAGATCATCAAGTCCAAAGAATCCCAGAGTAGTTTGGGTGGGAAGGGACATGGAAGCCCATCCCATTCCACCCCCTGCCACGGGCAGGGACACCTTCCCCTATCCCAGGCTGCTCCAAGCCCCGTCCAACCTGGTCTTGGACACTTCCAGGCACGGGGCAGCCACAGCTTACCTAGGCACCCTGTGCCAGGGCCTCCCCACCCTCCAAGGAAAGGATGTCTTCCCAATATCCCATCTAACCCTGCCCTCTGGCAGTTTAATACCACAGCACCAACTTCACATCATGTTTCTAACTGGAATTTCTCTCATTATGTCTTTGCCTGTGACAGTAAAGAGTCATGAGATAATAGAAATAATCTCTTTGTTTATCTGCTCATGAATATTTATTTAGTTCCAACTCCTGAGACACATGGACCTTGTTAAGTACATCCAGAGAGGGGCACTGGCCCAAGCTCCACCCTTGACCTGGGTTACACTTCCACTCATTAGCAAGACAAAATTAAGATTCATTTATTACTGCATCACCAAGATGGGAATTTGGCTGCCCAGTGTGGAAAGGTTGGGGCAAAGCTCACGTCTATTTTGGGCTGTTTATAATCTGCTTCCTAGTTACCCAAGTTTGCCCTTTTCATCACTAAGAAGATGTGTTATTATGTAGTTAACAATATTTCTAAATATACCCACTTCTCCCAATATTTAGGTGGAAATGAAGGTGCTTGAAACCAGTCCAAGAATAGGGCAATGACTGCAAGAACAGTGAGATGGGCAGAAACAAAACTTTTCCCTTCAAAATACATTATTTTGCACTTTGGATATTCCTGCACATCCCAGCTAACACACAATGTCCCACAATAGAGATTCCCATCAGGAGGCATGGAAGAACAGCAGGTAGGAGATAAGAAGGACATGAAACTTCAGAAGCAAGTCCAGAGGAGGCCACAGAGATGCTCTGAGGGCTGGAGCTCCTCTGGTCTGGATACAGATTGGGAGAGCTGGGGGTGTTCAGCCTGGAGAAGGCTCCAAGGAGACCTTAGAGCCTCTTCCAGTTCCTAAAGGGGCTCCAAGAAATCTGGAGAGAGACTTAGGACAAGGGCCTGGAGTGACAGGCAGAACAAGGGGGAATGGCTTCCCACTGCTGGAGGACAGGGTTAGATGGGATAGTGGAAGAAATTCTTCCCTGTGAGGGTGATGAGGCCCTTGCACAGGTTGTCCAGAGAACCTGTGACTACCCCATACCTGGAAGTATCCAAGTATCCACTCAAACCATTTCAGAAAAACTGTAGCTCAAGGACAAGAATCTGCCCTCCTGTCCCTCCCTACTGAAGAGACATCACAGACACAGTGCCTGGTATTCCTAATTTAAGGCATCAAGAGAAACCTTTGCAAGCCAGAAGCAGATGTGTGACTGGGGCAGGGAGAGGGAGCAAGGGCAGAAGCACAGGCAGAAGTTCAGGGAAGGAATGGGAGGTAATTCCAATGGGAATTATCTGTGAACATCTGGAAGATCTTATCCTGTGTCTGTGATGTCTCTTCAGGGGATCTCCTTGGAGCCTTCTCTTCTCCAGGCTGGACACCCCCAGCTCTCCCAGTCTGTCTCTAGATCAGAGGAGATCCAGCCTTCAGAGCATTTCTGTGACCTCCTCTGGATTTCTTCAGAATACTGGGAGCTGTTGATGGAGAGGGGCTGGGATGGACCTGCACTGGGTGATGTCTGCACACCCTGGGGGATTGCCAACCCTGTGGGAGTGCAGCCACCATGCCTGTGCTGTCTGGCACAACATGAAATCTGCTGACACATGAGAGGGATTTGTCATTGGAGACCTCAGAGCTCTGAGCAGCTGAGGGAGAGCTCGGCACCTGCCGGGGGTGCTCTGGATGGCTCCAAGTTCTCGTTCTGTCCTGCAGCAAAACACAGCCCTGGGGCTTCCTTGGGCAGAGGAGACCATCGGCTTCCTACATTGTTTTTTGTGACTGTTCTTGTGGTCTGATGATCCCATCCCATCCCATCCCATCCCATCCTCGGGCTCCATGGCACAGCACAGCCCTACTCCGCCATCAGCATGATCTGCTGTGCCAGCACTGCCAGCTGGCATTTCCTAGGTGCTAATTGCAGATCCTAACAATGGCAGGGAGGAAGGGGTGTGGGATATATTTTTTTCTTGGCCTCCAGGGACTGAAATAGAAGAAGAAAGTCAGTTCTGCCCTATCCAGTTACTGCAATGCAATCGAACTGGGCCACTTTCACTGACAAACTTGACCTGTTGCCAATTTGCTTTGTCTTCCATGGCCTGAAGCTCCTGAACTCAGAGAGCAGCAGCAGGTTTTCCAGAACCCCTGTGCTGTGCTCCCCTCCAGCCAGAGCCCTACACCCTCTCCCAGCTGTCTCTCCTCCCTGGGCCATCCCTTTCCACATCCCAAGTCCTCTCTCACTGAACACACACTCTCAGGCATTTCCAAACAACATTTTGTTTAACCAGGTAATTTCCCAGGTCTCCTTTTAACAAAACTCACAATTTTCCTCCCTTTCTCTTGGTCATGGACACTTCCTTGTGCCAGTTCCCAGTCAACCCCTCATGTTCCAACAGTTAATACAACACAACACAAGTGATGAAACAGCAACACAAGTGATGTCAAACCCACCTCTTGGGATCAGCTGCAAAACAGTGGTCACTGGCACGAGTGGTCCCACATAACAGCATTGCCCCCTCCAGGCGGGTTTGTCCTGCAGCACCTGCACTTCCCCAGCACAGGGACATTTTCCGTTGGTGAGGAAATCAAGGCAGAGCCCTTGTGGTGAGGGGCACAGTACCCACTGTCCCTCAGCCCGTGCCAAGCACCACGTATAGAAGGTGGAAGCTGTTCCTTATCCTCAGCGCCAGAGGGAGCTCACAGGCTGCCCAGGACAGGGGTGGGGAGGAACAATTTAATCCCTTGTTCAGCTCTCCCAAATCAACTTTCAGTTATTTCTCCTATAGGTGCAATTTTCATTCCCACTCCTCTCAATATTTAGAAGGGAATAAGGGTGCCTAGGCACAGTCAGGAGAGGACCCTCCTATATAAACTCATAATTATCCAGAAAAAGAAATTTCCAAGTGCTCTGGGATAGTTACAGATTGATTACCCAGCTGGACGACCCAGGGTACAGCTGGGTCACCTGGAATAGATCTGGAATCAGAGCCAGAGCAGAGGAGTAGCCACATAATACTTGGCTCTGCTTGTGCTGCCAACACTCCCCAGCCCTGCCCAGGCACAGCAGATGCGAATCCTGCCTGTGACACGAAACCAGACCATGATCAGCTGCTGAAGAGTCACTGTCTTTCACTTTCTGGCTCAGTCTGCCTTAAAACTAGGGAAACCAGATCCTTCCCAGGCTTCCACGCACAAAAAAGCACATACCAAGTGTTCTTAGTGCTGAAGTTAATAAAGGCTACAGGAAAGTAGGACTGGCTCCCACTAAGGCACAATACAAAAGGAGGAGAAGGACTGACATGAAGCTCTTGAGCTCCAAGCAAACCCTTAAAGGATTTGCCAGGTGCAGAGAGGGAGATAAATATACCCATATCGAAGTAAAAGATGGAATTTTAAGTGAACAATAAATACAAAACAAATGGCATGGAGTTTTGTCAAAACCTGCTTCTTGATGTGATTTCCACAAAGCAGCAAACTTTTTCTTCCACAAGAGCCAGAGACTGTTTAATGTTTTGCAGAAGAAGAACTGAAAGGATCAAGAGTCCAGAGATCTCCAAAGGAGGGGAGGGAAAAAAAAAAAAAAAAAAAAAAAAGAAAAAAAAAAAAACCAACACAAAACCAACAAAAAAAAAAAAACCCGCAGCCCGTGGGATCGCTGTCACTGCACTTGGCCCCTCCAGCGCCTCCTGGGAATCCCAGCTCCGCTCCCAGCCCTGCCCAGGGATGTTAGAGCAGGGGCAGGGAGAAAATCCCCGGCACCAGCGCAGGTTTTGGCTTTGCTATTAACACCAGGGACACCCTGTCCCCCCCGGAGTGTCTGGACCAGCTTCCTGCTCTCTCCGGGTCAGCTATTCCTCCTCAGCAAGCGGATGCTTTTCTCGGGTTTTGTGTTTTCCCTCTCGTCCCTCGCTCAGCCCGGGGGGAGGTGGGCGCGGGAGGGGGCCAGGGGGTGTTTGCAGTGTGTTCCCACCTTTCCCGCAGCAGCGGCGGGATGTGACTTACGTCTATGGACTGTTCCCGCTGCAGGACCCTCCTGGTGTCCCTGTCGTGGTGGTTGAACGCCGTGTCACAGTTTTGTGGCCCAGGTGAGGAGTTTTCCGATTGGTTTGTCTGACCGCGGTCCGCAGGGATGCTCCCGTCAGCATCCACCACATCCAGCTCCTTTTCCAGCTCCTCCATCTCCTCTGGAGACAAAGTAGACAATAAATTGTCTATATCTGGATCTTCACTAACTTGTCGCCGGTATTTGGCCACTTTGGACATCTTGGCTCGCTGGCGAGACACGGTGGCGGTTGTGTGGTACCCAAACTAGGAGAAAAAAAAAAGAAGCCGAAGCTCCAACGCTGCTTCCCGAGCGGCAGCAGGTGCTGAAGTGTTAAATCTCAGCAGCTCTCCAGCCGGGGATACGGTGGTTCTCCAGAGGGGACACCCCTCGGTCCAAGAGTCGGCCAATAACAGGGTCCAGTAGCGGTTCGGGCGCTGGGAAGCCAATGGAACCCGGCGGGAGGCGGGGAATGGCGCTATCAGAGGAGCCTGAAACCCGAGGACATTCCAGGGAACCATGCAGAGCTACATGACCAAATTTAGTCCGAAGCATTTCGCCTTTTAAAGGCAATGGGCCAACCCAGTGAGAAAACAGGGAAAAATGCTGCAGCCGGCAGGCCGGGGATGGGGGGGTGAGGAGGCAGCCCCAGCCTGTGCCTTGGGGCTGGGGGTCTGCTAAAGTGGGCAGCGAAGGGATGGGGAGCCTCTGCTGGGACACTGACAGCTTTGGCTAAAATCGGCAAGGAAGCACCGACTCCAGAGGAAGTTTTCCTCTTTATCCCGCTGCAGTGTGGGGTCGGTGCCGTCAGCCGAGGCGCTCAGCCCCTCAGGAAAGAGCTGCAGGTGGAGGTGCTGAGGCTGGTTCCATCGGAGGGATGGAGGCAGCAGGTAGCGAATGTTCCCAGCCCTGCAGACCTGACCCCCGGGGACTGTCAGAGCTCCCACCGACGCTCATTCCCTGAGGGGCTGTTCCTGCAGCTGCTCCTCCTCACACATTCCCACTTCCCCTCGCCAAGCCCCAAAGACATCCCTTCTTCTTCTGCACAGATGAGAATCCTGAGTCTCCCCTGCTCCTGGTCCAGGCAGTGCCCGAAGCCTGGGCTTTGGCTGGCAGCACCAACTTTCCATTACCCTAATTCCATAGAAGCTTTACTGGCACATGGGAGTTCTCCCACAGGGAAACGAGACTGGCTTTTCTCTCAAAGTTTCCACACAGCTTTACCCCATGTCCAGCATTTTACACCCATTTGTTATCCTGCCAGCTTCATCCTGGTTTTCTTCATCCTTCTAATATTTACTGCTTGCTCTCTCTCTCTGCTTACTCAAGCAAGGAGCCCTTTGGTGTTTTTTTGACAAAACAAGCTCCCCTAGGATTTTCCTCAGCCTAATCATCTCTACCTGTCTTCCTGGCCAGATCCCACCCCGCACACGGGCACTGGGTGCTCCAGGTGAGTCTCCTGGTGCCATGTGTAACAAACTAGACATTCCCCATCCTGACAGGAAATTTACATTCTTGGTGCATTCCAGATTTTCCTTTATCTCCAGCACTGCAGTGCCCAGGTCCTGCTCATATCCTTCCTATGATTCACCAGCATGACTGAGATTTTTTCCTAGATTGTAGAAGAAACTGTTGGGTTTAGTTTCCAAGCGCACAAAATTAAACATTGCCATGGTAGATTCCATCCCCATCACTTCTGTTTCCCTGATCCTGCAACCCTGGTCTTGGCGCTCACTTGCACTGGGAGGGACACAGCCATTCTCTTCCCCAGTTGGCCTCAGACACAGAATCATGGAATGGTTTGGGTTGGAAAGGACATTAAAACTCACCATGTTCCATCCCCTGCCATGGCAGGGACACCTTCCACTGTCCCAGGCTGTTCCAAGCCTCATCCAGCCTGGCCTTGGGCACTTTCAGGGATCCAGGGGCAGCCACAGCTTCTCTGGGCACCCTGTGCCAGGGCCTCATTGCCCTTGCAGAGAACAGTTTCCTCCCACTGTCCCATCCAACCCTGCCCTCTGTCAGTGGGAAACCATTTCCCCTTGTCCTGTCACTCCAGTTCCTGATGAAAAGCTCCTTTCCATCTTCCTTGATTCCCTTTCCCCAGCAGTGCCACAGCTGAGACAGTGCTGAGGGCAACAGAAAACACAGTGAATTTAGCCTTTGGTGTCCATTTGGTGCCATCTTTGCCTGAAGAAGTCAAATTAATCTCTTGTTTGTTCCACCTTAACACAGTCCTGGATCTCTCTAAAGTCCTGTCTGGTCACTATGTGTTGTGGAAGAGAAATTTGAGTTATAGAATCTGGAGGGGGAAGAAATTAACTGACAGGATGGTGGATCTAGGTGGGTGTCAGGCCCTTCTCCCAGGGAACAAGAGACAGGACAAAAAAAAAGGCCTCGAGTTGCACCAGCAGATGTTTAGATTGGATATTGGGAAAATTTCTTCCCTGAAAGGATTGCTCAGTCCTGGCACAGGTGGCCAGGGAGTGGTGGAGTCCCCATCCCTGGAGGAATTTACTGGGTTAGTGGTTGTTTGAGGGCAATAGTTGGATTTGATGATCTTGGAAGGCTTTTCCAACCTATACAAGTCCATAATGCTATCCTGTAAATGTCCAACCCTCCAGTATATCTGTGGTATTGTTGTACTCAATCAATTTTGTGACGAGAAGTACCACACACCAAATTCCCTAAGGAGCTGTGAATGTGGCCTGGGAGGCTCCAAGTTTCTCCTGAAGTATCACTCATCCTTACCTGATCCAGGAGGCCACAACTCCTCCCCTGCAGAGCCGGGCAGAGGTAGCACAGAGCATAATTTTGTGGGGAAATATCCCCACATGAGCAGAAAATCTGTGAGGGAAGCAGGGGACACCCCAAACCTGTCATGGTTTAGAGTGGATGGCCTCACAGTGGTTTTGGACAAAGGCCTGGAGTGGCAGAACAAAGGGCTTCCCGCTGACAAAGGGTGAGATGAGGTATATTGGAAAGGAATTCCTGTCCCTGTGGAGATGGTGAGGCTCTGGCCCGGGTTGCCCAGAGAAGCTCCGGCTGCCCTACGCCTGGAAATGTCCAGGGTCAGGTTGGACAGGGCTAGGAGCACCTTAAGAGAGTGGAAAAGGTCCTTGCTCATAGCGGGGCAGCGGCTCTGGACGGAATTTAAGGTCGGATCCCTCACCCCGGGACTTCTCCCCCGCTCTGGGAGTCCTCCCCTCACGGCCCGGGGATCCTCCCGCCTTCACCGCCCCTGTCAATCAGCGCCGGGCGGGGGCGGGGCCGGGCCACACGCACGCGCAGACACGTCTTCACTCGGCGCCTCGTCCCGCCCCCCCAGTGCCATTGGCCGGTGAGGGGCCGCCGCAGCCAATCGCGCGCGGGGAGGTGGTGGGGCCGGGCAAGATGGAGGAGTACGCTCGGGAGCCCTGGTGAGGAGAGCGGGCCGGGGCCGGGCCTGGATCGGGATCGGGATCGGGATCGGGATCGGGATCGGGATCGGGACCGGGATCGGGACCGGGATCGGGATCGGGACCGGGATCATAATCGAGATCGGGCCCCGCGGGCGCCGGGAAGGGGCCGGGGAGCGGCGCGGCCGCGGTCCGGGGCGGGGCTGACCTTGGTGGGGTCCCTGAGGGAGGCGGCGGGGCCGCTCGGGGCCTCTCGGGGCCTCTCGGGGCCTGGGCAGCCAAACGCCGCCGTTACCGGGCCCCGCGGGGCCTCTCGGACCGGCGAGCGGTATTTTGTGTCAGCTCTGAGGAAGTTCGGAGGAGCTGACACACAGGCTGGCTGTGCTGCGATCAAAGGTGTTCTCTCATCTAAATGCTGCTCGGAAAAGCTTGGAGAGTAGTTTAAAAGGAAAATTAGGAACCCCAAAGGTAGTGGGTAATGAGGTTAAAGAGGGAAGCGTTCCGTGATCGGGGTCTCATTAACAAGGCTTCAGGAAAAAAACAGCCATGGTTTGTAGCTTGGAATTCCTTGACTTTGTGGATAAGGGAAGCCCACTTTGCTTAATCCATTTAGATTTCCAAAAAGCCTTTTAAGGAGATCACTCTTAGAGAGCTAACAAAGGGAGAGAGCTGGGATGTTTTATTCATAACAGAGGAGATAAATATCTGCACAGGAGATGTGAGAACAAAACAACAAAAAATCCTTGGAAAAAAAAAGATGTGAGTTGCTTTTCATCTTGCCATCTTGGACAAGAGTATTCAGATTTGTGACTTGCATGCTGTCATAGGCTGATTTTTGCATTTTCTGATTATTGGCAGTGCAGGAGTTAAATCACCTGAGTGCTCGGCTGGAAGATCTCGATACAAAATGAAAGAAACCAAACAACTTTGTTATTTCATGCTCTGAAATTACCCACAGTGAGGACTGAAGTTAAAGGCATCCTAAAACTCACCTAATTTAGGAGCAAACCTAATTTGGTTTAGGGTTGCGAGGCTCCAGAGGTTCTGAACCCCAAATTAAGTCTCCCCTGGCAGGTACTGACAGTCTGTGTTGCAGGAAGGTGTTTCTGTGCAGGGTTTTCCTGGCTGCTCTGTGGTGCTGGAGCAGGAATTGTGGGTGGATATTTCTGAGGGGATCTCTGTTTGTTTGAATGGACTTCAGAGATCCAGCATGCATCAGGAAAAACCTTTCCAGCTCAGCAAAGATGACTTTGAAGTCTCACTTAAATAAGGGAATTAATGGAAAGGGTGAGTGATTCAAGAAAATGTGTTTTGTGCCAACTGGGATCTGAGACTCGTGGAATTTGCTGCCTCAGTTCTCTGTAGGTCAAGAGAAGAACGAAATCAGGGAATTTAAAGCTATTTACACTGTGTAAGTAGGGCAGAGCTGGAATTCCGCAGGAATTTTCCATGAGGGAAATGTCTCTCAGCCTTGTGTGAGGAGTTCAGGCATTTCTGTGTATTTGGTGCTTCCCAGTCCAAGGAAGTGGGCCAGGAGACTCTGGCAAAGGTTGAGTTTGTTTTGCTCTAATATTGTTGTTTTTCTGTTGCTGCCTGCTCAGGGAGCTGGATGTGAGCCAGTGCAGGCACCAGATCTTCACCCCAGCTGTACCAGAGCTGGATCCATCCCACTCACTTACATGGTTTAACAGGATGGGATTTAATATTTCCACCTCTGTTTTTCTTTCCAGTCCCTGGAGGATAGTGGATGACTGTGGAGGGGCCTTCACCATGGGGGCCATAGGAGGGGGCATCTTCCAGGCCATCAAAGGCTTCCGAAATTCCCCAGTGGTGAGTAAAACCCTCTGAAGGTGCTTTGACTGTAGTTTTGCCTCCATTGTCCTTCCCCAGGGAGTGTGGAAGTGAAGGGGAAGAAGAATAAATCCCTCTGCAGGGAGCAGAGCTGGTTAAAGACTTGTACATTGCTAATCCAGACCATGAGAATCTGTCCTGGGGCAAGATCTGTGGGGCTTCATCTTCCGGGATAAAATTGCTGCTTCTGGTGGCTGCAGGGGGACACTGGTAGCTGGTTCCTCCCTGACTGGTGAACATTTCCCCAGGAGGGGAAGGGCAGCAGGAAAGATCCTTCTTGGCTGATCTGCCTGTGGTTCTCTCTGCATGAGGGACATGGAGCCTGGGCTCTCCTTCCTCTCCTGGCCTTTCCCTTTCTTTTAAAACATGGAGTGACTCAAAGAAAAAGTCTTTTTGTCCTTCAGATTTATATTAAAGGGTACAATTTTCTTTAATTAATCTCTTAATCATTGCCCTTTTTATTAACTCGATTTTTTAATGCTCAGGTTTGGTTTCAATGTAGGGCTGAGTAAACATGGAAGTGAAGTTCTGCTGATGCAAATTGGTCTTTTTTTGGGATGTCTGCTGCAAAAAATTGTCTATAAACCTGTTGTAGAGACATTTGATAAATTAAGATCCAATTGTTGCTTGAACTTTTTTTTTTAATTTCTCTGACTTCATATATAAGGTGTTTTTGATGTTACTCTGACAATAAGCTGTTGGTTTGAGGTGGGTTTAATAAATAACTGTTTCCAAACTAGTCAGATCCTGCAGACACTTCACTTGAAAAGGACTCTGTTCTTAATTCAATCCTTACTTTTGCTTGAGAGTTGCTAAATACATCTATCCCCACTTCAGAGTGATTGTAACAAAAATAAAACTTGGTGGATATTCTTTAAACTGTGTTAAAGTGTGGGAAAATGTGTAATTGTTCTCTGGGGCCTGGGTTGAGTATTGAACTCTGAAAGGCTCCGCATGACCTTGCTTTTCTTGGCTACAAAGACCTACAATTCCACCTGCAGGAATGACTGAACACAGGGCAGCTACTGGAATTGCCCATCAGATAGGAGGAAAAAATGGTACATGTGAAAAATCACTGCTTTTCTTCCTGACATGTTACTTTAATGCCTCCTTCAGTCCCCCTGGGCCACTCAGACTGTGAGCCCAAATTGTTTCTTGCCTGGTGACCGTAATTCCCATCTGCACCTGACAGGAATGTTGTATGGGAGTGATAAATAGTGAAATAGGTGTAAAGCACACTTTGCCTCAGCTCCTCACAGCTGCTGAGGGGGCTCACAAATGTGTTGGGCTTGGCTGTAAGATTTTACTGTTTTATTTTAACTGAATTCTCTTATTTCAGGGTGTGAATCACCGGCTGCGGGGCAGTTTGACAGCGATTAAAACCAGAGCTCCTCAACTAGGAGGTAATGAATTCTTTGTTGCATAGAGTTGACTGTTGTTAGATAACAGAGTTTGGGAATGTAACACGGTGAGGCTGCACTGACACCTGAGCTGAGTCTCAGCAGGTTTGTTGGCCCAAGCAATGGGTAAATACAGTTCTGATAGATCCAACATGAGTTTGGTTGGGAAGGAAGCAGTCTGTGTTCCTGGAGTGGTAAACCAGTGGTAATTACTGATCATATCTTAAACAGCACAGCCCCTTCATGGTGTGGAGGGGGTTAAGATAAACTAACTGATTACAAGAAGTGATCCAGCTCGGATCAAAAATAGAACTTGGGGGTGTCCGTGCATGTGCTGTGGGATACTGAGCTCCTGAGGCCACAGGAGCAGGGCTGGATGAGGTGTGAGGTGTGACATGACTCTGCATCATTGTCTGTGAGGAAATATGTTAAAAAGGAACAAATCTGGAAGTTCTCTTAGCTAATCTGACTCTGTTAGGATGAAAGTTTGATTATAATCACAGTTTGATAAATTTTCTGTAGTTAATTGTAGATTAGTGAAATGATATTTAAAATGGGGATGATGACACCTCAAGTTGGAAATTTTCCTGTATTGATTTTATCCTGTATTTGGCTCTTGATGCAACTGAATTTACTTCGTGTCTGAGCACAGTAACACCACAGCACGTGTTGTGCAGCACAACTGGCTTCTCTGCTCTCTCCAAAGTGTCTTTGGTTTGATTTGGAACAGGGAGCTTTGCTGTCTGGGGAGGTCTCTTCTCCATGATTGACTGCAGCATGGTCAGAATGAGAGGGAAGGAAGATCCCTGGAATTCCATCACGAGCGGAGCCCTGACTGGAGCCATTTTAGCTGCAAGAAGTAAGAAACTGGGGATATCAGTTAAAAACCTCCTATTTTCTAAATGTACAGTTCTCATTGTTATAGCAAAGCAAGTCTGTGACACCCAAATTGGAATTTGCTGTCTCAGATGCTGAAAAATAGTCTGAAATTTTTATCCTGTGCTTAGGAAAGTAATAATCAGGCTCTCAAAGGTTCCTGGTGTTCCTTGAAGGGAGGGTGGGGGGAGTTGCCCAGTAATTATCCTTTAATGCAGCTTAATGGACACAAAATTACTGCTCAGAGTCTGCTTTAGGAGAGGTTAGGGCAGGGAGAGGGTGATGAGGCCATGACACAGGGCCCTTACCCAGATCAGCTGTGGCTGCCCCATCCCTGGAAGTGTCCAAGGCCGGGTTAGACGGGGCTTGAAGCAACCTGGGATAGTGGAAGGTGTCCCTTCCCATGGCAGGGGGTGGAAGGAAATGATCTTTATGATCTTTCCAGCCCAAACTATCCTGGGATTCAAAGGGTTCTAACATTTACCAAAGAAATTAAGTGTTGGCTTGTGCTTTTCATTTCCAGATGGCCCCGTTGCCATGGTCGGATCTGCTGCCATGGGAGGAATTCTCCTGGCCCTGATTGAAGGAGCTGGAATTCTGCTGACAAGATTTGCCTCCACACAGTTCCCAAACGGTAAGGAGCCAGCAGAGGGTGTGTCACAAGGATTTACTTTGCTGATGTGCCCCTGGCAGTCATCTTCTTATCCTGGAGTGGATCTGCACTGCCCTGCCAGCTCCTGAGGCTGTGGAAAACCAAGGAGGAGCTGCAGGTGCTGATGACAACGAAATTATCACAAGCTGCTTCCCACTGGGAGAGTGGAGGTGGCTGAGAGCAGGGACGTCCCTGCTGTCCCTGCCACACACCTGGCACATGGTGGCAGAAGGGTTTTACTCAGGGCTGGGACACAGTGGTGTGAGGGAATGGCAGACAGCAATGACAATTTCTGTTCTTTAAAGATGCTTGAAAATTAATCTGCCTTGGAGAAAGTCCATGACAATTAATTCTCTCTGGATTGCCCCACCACAGCTGTGTTGCTGCAGCAGCAGGGAAGGTGACTCAACACTTGTTCAGTTTCACTAGTTGCTTTATTGTCGGGCAAGTCACCCCTTTCCAGAGGGACCGAGGTCACCTCAAAGGCACTAATGTGCAAGTTTCCAGCTCCTTCAGACGACTGGCAAGGTTTCCCTCTCCCTGCTCTGGTCCATTTCCCTGTTAAAAAGCTTGTCTAGTGCAAGGTGTCCCTGGCCATGGCAGGGGGTAAATTGGATAAACTTAAAGGGCTCTTCCAACCCAAACCAGTCTGTGATTTTATGCAACTTTTGAAACTTTTTGTGCAACCCAAACAATTCCAGGATTTATGATTAATTTCAAGAGGGATTTATATGAACAAACCAGCTGTGAATGGAGTTAATAGGAAGAATCTCCTGCATTTTGGTATTTATTTGCCTTTTCCCCTGTCCCTGCTGCAGGCCCACAGTTGTCAGAGGATCCATCCCAGCTCCAGCCAGCCCCGTTCAGTGACTACCGACAGTACCAATGATGGTCCCCGGCGCCGCCTCCTGCTCCTCCTGCTCCTCCTCCTCCTCCTCCTCTTCCTCCTTCTCTTCCTTCCCTGTTCTCGAGCGGCCCCACCTGGAGGATGCCGAGGGGGTTTGTATTTACACCAGTGGCTGTCCCTTACACACCATGCCGAGGACCTGCAGCATTTCTCAATGTCAGACTGCTCAGGAGGACTTTTAGAAAAGAAAATCTATTTATTCCTGATATAGTCCATTGCTGTAATGCTACACATGTCTGGTAGAATACAAGGAGGTTTGAGACAAGGACCAAAGAGTCTTGTCATCCTTTAGACACAGACTGGAGTGAAAGTCTTGGAGTCTCCTCTGGGATGTCTCCCCTGCAGTGAATGCAGCTGGGATGTAACCTGTTCCCTGTCAGATTTAGGTTATGGGGCTGGAGGGGGAAGCATTGCACCTCCTGCTTTTCATCTCACATCCTGGCCTGAGCAGAGTTACCACATCTCTGCAGTTTGGTCCTTAAACTCCAGCTGTGGAAGCCCCTGCCCTTTTGTCAGCAGTTACAAAATCACATCCAGTGGGGTTTTCTGTTGTAACTTGTTAATTAAACTCATTGACGCTGTTGCTTGCTGGCAGTTCCTGATACAGTATCCAGCCTGGAGGATTTCCAAAGCTGGGCCACATCCAAACAGCTCAGCAACAGGACACCCCAACCTCTGGGGGATGGCAGGGACAGGTGGCAGTGGGGCTGGAGTGGCTCTGCTCACACTCCTTGACCCGTAGGTCAGGCAGTGGCCTGAGCTGGGCTTTACTGTGCTGGCCTCTGCCCCTCCAAATCCCCTGGCAGTCACTGTCCCCTGTGCACAAGGAGAAGCTTCTGGCTGGGGCCAGGGTCCTGCACTGCCCCTGCCACAGCCAGGCTGCGACACCTCTCCTGCCCTGCTGAGCCCCAGGGGAAGTCACAGCCCCAGAGCTGTCGCCAGCCAGGGCTGGGTTTCCTGTCCTGTCATCACCACAACACCCCAGTTTCCTGTTTTAGCCCAGCCCAGTCCAGAGTCCAACACAATTGGAGGGATCCCAGCTCCCCAGAGCATTCCTGCCCTGCTCCCGGGGTGCTCAGAGCCCTCTATTCCCCCACCCCAAAACCAGACAAGGACACAGTGGTGACACTGAACTACTGACCTTTTTATTTCAATCAGCTACAGCAGCTCTACACTCCCTACAACACTGTCCCTCCTCCTGACAGTGAGGGAGCCAAGGACTGCGGTGGCAGCGCGTTGTCTTAAAGCTTAGTATTAAATATTAAATATTCTTTCATTTATGTTTACATTACTTTGTCAAGGAAAACAGAACAAAACAAAAAGGAAAATTAAAACTTTAAATTAAGTGAGTGCGTGCCTGTGCCAGGGACTGCTGTGGGGGATATGCAAAACTCCTGGTGTGTGTGGAGCAGGATGTGCTTGCTCGGCTGTGCAGGAGCAGGGAGTTGTTCCCTGTGCTGTTGGAGCAGCAGGTGATCCCGGTGCAGCTAAAACACTGTCTGGAGGAGTCGGGAGTCCCCCTGCAGCCCCAGCACAGTGTGTGGGGAAGGGGGTGAGGATTTGGTCAACAACTTTGCTAAAGGATTTATCCATTTCTTTTTTTGTTTGTTTCTTTAAAAAAAAACCCCAACATACCAACAACCCCAAACAGTTTTGAGTCTTCCTTTGATTTTAGCAAAGACAAGAGTTTAAAAAGCACTTAGGAAGCTTGTACTAAAACCAGGCGCTCTCAGAGGAGAGAGTCGTCTGTGCACCCCCCTTCCAGGCCGTAGCGGAACTCCTGCAGGTTGGACACCCCGTAGAAGTGGACAAAGGCTGCAGCCACCACCAGCACGTGGAAGATCTGATGAGACTGGAACTGCAGGGAAGCAAAAATTCCTTTAGACCAGACCAAAGGGGACACCAACCTCATCACCCCCTCCTCTTCTTCTTCCTCCTTGCTCCAGGACTGTCCCCTGCTCCCTGTTCTGTTGTACCCAGCAGCGATTCCCACCCTGTGCTTTGCCCTGTCCACGCACAGAACCTGTTCAGGGTCTGGCTGGCAGCACGTGCTGAGGCACAGCCCGACACCCCCAGCTTCCAGCCCCTCAGAAACTCCCCCTGACCCCAGAGCTGCCCCCAGACAACCTGTTCAATCCCCACACACTCACCCAGATGTCGAACTTGCCCGGAAAGAAACGCTCGGGGATACGGGCAGCGTAGAGCCCAGCGCCCGTGATGTACATCACAGCCATGAGGAAGAACCAGCCCATCTGCCCCACCGTGGTGGCCTTCACAAAGCCCTCGGCGATGGTGAAGTGCATGGTGGGCACAACCCCACTCAGTCCCAGCCCCAGGAACACACCTGTGGCCCAGAAAGATCAGGGAAAAACGCTCAGTGTGGAGGGGGAACTGCTTCTCCCACCAACTCCCCTGGATCCCTCATCCTGTGCTAGGGAAGCAGCTTTTCTTCACTGAATTCACAGAGTATCTCAAACTGGAAAGGACCCATAAGGACCATTGTGCCCCAACTCTTTGCCCTGCACAGGACACCCCCAAACAATCCCACCCTGTGCCTGAAAGTGTTGTCCAAACACTCCTTACACTTCTCCAATCCTCATGGCACTTATTCACAAAAGGAGGGATCCACAGCTCCACATCCCAGGCAAACCACCCCTGTCCTTGCTGGGTAGAGCCACCCAGTGTTTCTTATGCAGGGCTGCAGCAGCTGCCACTGCTGGCTGTGGGAATGGACATTTTGGAAGGTGCCAGCCCTTTGGATTGCACCAGGAAGACAGCTACCCCTTTCAGGAATGCAATTTCTTGCAGCTCTTGAGGAAGGAGCTCAGCAGCAGCTGAAATGTTCAACTCTGGCCTCTGAGTTGGCAGAGAACAAGTGACACCATCCTGACACTGGCCTGGAGAGGCTCTGGGTGGCACCTGGCTGGATCCTGCTCCTGCTGGGGGCACAGGATGCAGCAGGGAGGAGCCATGAGGACGTGAGTCCTGCCTGTCCCCTGCCCTCCTCTGAGGGCTTTCAGGTGGTCCCTGTTCTCAACATGGTCTTTCCTCACTCATGTAGCCAGGACAGTGCTCTGAGAGACATTTGCTTCACAACCCCTGGGAACTGGGCAGGGAGGTGTCTCCTCATGCTCAGCGAGGCTGATGGGACCTGCTGTGGGGGTAAATTGGGGTGTGGGACTGGAGGCAGCCCCCCACTCCACCCCCAGGAAGGCAAGGACCAGCCAGTGTGTCCCTGGCAGGGAAGAGCTCAGGAATGTTTTCCTCCTCTGCAGGTTCCTGCTGCTGAACTGCTTCCTGGAAGAGGCAGACAAGGCACAGCCCCAGCCCGCCCAGGGCTATTTTTAAACTCCAAACCTCAGGCTCTGCTCAGGAGATGAATCCCCAGCACAGCAGGAGAAGGCAGGAAGCCACTCCTTGCAGTGCTGTGCTGCTCGGGGGGAATGAATCCTGCAGGTTCCCAGAGCTTCTCCCAAATGGGATCTGCCCCAAAACGTCTCCCAGGACTCGGGGCAGGAAGGAGCTCCTACCTGCTCTGGTCTGCCTGTGCTTGGGGGTGGCAAATCGGTCCCACTGTGCCACGATGATGGCAGAGATACCCAAGACACAGACGATGGAGAGGTAGATGAGTCTTGGCTGTGGGGAGCAGTAGAAGGAGTAGTAGAGCCACGGGACAAAGCTCCCCATGATCAGCAGTGCAATTCCTGAATAATCCAACCTGCAGTCAGGGTGCAACGAGAGAGCCACAGGTGAGCCCCCAAATCCAGCCCCTCCATGGGTGGGAACTCTCCAGCCTGCACCTGAGCAGAGTCACTGGGCAGGACAGGTGAGCTGGGGTCCCATCAGGGCAGGTGTGACAGCAGAAAGGGCCTGGGCACAGTGGGAATGCAGGGGAGGGGCAGGAGGTGCTGGGGCTCAAACCACCGGGAACAAATCCCTGTGCACATGGATCTGGGATCTCACACAGAAACAGCCCCTGCACTGCTCCCACTGCCTTCCCAGAACACAAGGGCATTAATTCCTGCTGGATTTGTTCTGAAGAAGGATCCCATGGAATCTCTGGAGGTTGTGCAAAGGGATGGGCAGCATTCCCAACGAGCAGCACCCAAATAAATGCCTTTAACAGCCACGTGGGAGCAGAAAGTCACTTGAGAGCCTCAGCGCAAGGCTGACAGGAGCCTGACTCTTGGAGCAGCCCAGGGGGAGGCACAAACCACTGACCACCCTTCCCACTCTGCTGGGAATCCTCTTTGTGTTCCTTCTTTACACTTGGTTTTAGTCCAAACTGGATCCAAAATAGAGGTTTTTAAAAGCATCCAGTAAACTGGGACCTGCCAAATTGGCCACGGCCCCCAGCTGCCCAGGGAGAGTGAGACCCCTCCTCAATTCTCTGCTACAAGAGGTACAGAGCCTGTTCCCTTGGGAACACAGAGGTCATTCAGTTGGGAGCCAGGACCCTGCTCCCTTGGGAGCTGCAGGGTCTCAGGATCTTTATCACACACCTGAGGCCCCTGACCTTGCACATTTAAGGTGCTCAGGCAGGACCCCCAGAACCCTCCCGTGGTTCCCCTCAGTTCCACACTGGATTGGGTGGACGCTCCCTTCCCCCAGGGATAAAACATTTGGGAACACGGTGTGGAAGTGCTGCAAGAACCCAAAACCTCCCAGGGGACCACACGACCACACTCGTGCTGACTCACTTTGAGAAAGTCCGCGAGACCTTCTCGGAGTGACAGTAGACAGTGTGGAAAAGCCAGGAGAAGCTGAGGCACAGCACTGCCCCCAGGAAGAACATCCCGAACACCACCTTCTCCTGGAGAGGAGCCATAAAGTACATGTTGGGCCGCAGCATGGTCAGGATCCCCAGGCAGAGGAACAGAACAAACCCTGCAGCAACACACGGAGAGGGAAGGCAGGGAGTCAGTGGGGGAGATCAGCAGAGCCAGGGTAAGAACAGCCCTGGGCATGCTCTGAGAGGGCCTGGATGTATCCCAGGGGTGCTCAGTAACCCACAGTGGGTTCTTGGCCCTTTTTAGTGCAAAGGAGAAGGGCTGGGGTGAGGGGAAGGGGCAGGCACAGGGCAAATGCTGCTCAGCTGCCGTTTCACAGGGTCATGGAATCACAGACTAGTTTAGGTGGGAAGAGACCTTAAAGCTCACCACGTTCTACCCCCTGCCACGGGCAGGGAGATCTTCCACTGCCCCAGGCTGCTCCAAGCCCTGTCCAGCCTTGACAGTGGACACTGCCAGGGATGGGGCAGCCACAGCCTCTCTGGGCAGCCTGGGCCAGAGTCTCACCACTCTCACAGGGAAGAATTTCTTCCACTATCCCATCTAACCCTGCCCTCTGTCAGTGGGAAGCCATTCCCCCTTGTCCTGTGACTCCCGGCCCTTGTCCCAAGTCCCTCTCCAGCTCTCTTGGAGCCCCTTTAGGCACTGGAAGGGGCTGTGAGGTCTCCCTAGAGCTTCTCTTCTCCAGGCTGAGTATTCCAAGCATTCCCAGCCTGACTCCAAAGCAGAAGAGCTCCAGTCCTTAGAGCATCTCTGCGGCCTCTTCTGGACTCATTTGAGACAAACATCCTCTGAGGCTTCCCTGTTTTGCCCAGGACACATTTCCCTGTCCCTGCAGTGGCTGAGCCCAGCCCTGGCCCTTCTCTCCCGAGGGGCTCCAGACACTCCGTGTCCTGCCTGCACAGGATCCCTGGGCACGGAGAGGACCCAGCCCAGGGATCTGGATCTGGATCTACTGCAGGGCCTGAGCCCCTGCAGCCCCAGGGCTGCCCCTGCCCGCAGTCACCCAGCAGGTGTGTCCAGATGTTGCCGGTCTCGGTGTGTATCCGGAAGATGCTGCGGAAGCAGGCGCGGAAGGAGGGCATGGGGGGCCGGTGCCCGTGCAGGAGGTAATCGTTGTCCTTGAGCCAGTCGGGCAGGACGTCGTAGGGGATCACGCGCCAGCGCCCCTCCCACACCTGCAACACACCGGGGGGTCAGGGCAGCCCCGGATCCACGGGGAGCAGCCCGGCCCTGTCACCCCTGGCTGTCCTGCTTTTGAGTGTTTGAGTCTTGGCAGCAGCTTTCTCACACTGCTTCACATAAACAATGTTGTATTCTTAGAAATTATCTGTGCGTTTTGCGTAGTTGTTCTTCTCTGAGAGAGAATTTGATTGAAAGTGAGAGTGACCAATCAGGTCAGGAGGTTGTGACCTCCCAATCTGGCCCTCTGTACAAAGTGTATATAAGTTATTGGAGTCAGATAATAAAGGGCCTTCCATGTTTGACCCTGCTGCTGCCTGCTGTCCTCTGGGAGGGTCCACACCACGTCACAACTTGTTACCCCTCAAAGTGCAGGGGTAACACAGCCCGAGGGGGTGACACAGCCCGAGGAAGCTCCTTGGGAAGAGAAAGTTTGGCTTCTCTGATGTCAGGTGCCCTGTGGGAGCCTGTCAGCCACCCACCCACCTCCTGCACTTTGTTCCCCAGTCCCTCCAGGGAATGGTTCCCAGTCCCTCCAGGGAGTGATTTTACCCCCACCTCAGTTCCCACAAGGATTGAGTCCCAGCTTCCCCCAGAAGGGAGTGATTCCAGGACCCCCCAGGGAGTCAGGGGCAATTAATACTCTCAGCTTTAACCCTTCCACACCCACAGACCATTCCCTGTGGTGGGAATTCCCATTGGATCAGGGAAGCAGCACAGGAGCCACAGTGACTGCAGGCACTGGGTGACACCCCGGGTGGCACTCAGACTCCTGGGCCCCATCCAGGCCTGCAAGAACACTGGGATTCCTCCCAGGCCCTCACCCTCCACGGCTGGGCCAACCCCCTCCTGGCCATCCCCTTCCCACTCCGTTCCCTGGCCCAGCAGGGCTGGAGCAGCTCTGGAGCTTTATCCAGACACATCCTGTCACCCCAAACCCCAGGATGGGGAATCTGTTCCAAAATCAAGACCGGGGGATCACCACAGGTCTGGTACCTTGTACACGAACTCCTCCATCTTCTCCATGGCGTGGTGAGCCTGCAGGGGCAGGGTCAGCACCCGCACCACCTCCTCCTCCTCCTCCTCACGGGCCGCCGGGCACGGCGGGTCCTCGGCCTGCAGGGGGAACAGCCAGAGGGGAACGCTCCAGCCCCTGGGAGAGGAACCACCCCAGCCCCTCTGGGAGCACCCGGGGCTTCACCCCCCGAGGGGACAGGCAGAACCCAGCAGTTTCCCTCGTTTATGCAACACCCTAACCCTAACCCTGACCCATCCCGGGCGGGCTAATCCTGGATTTATCCTGTCGAAACGCGGGATTACCACCAGGGATTTTCATCCCTACAACCACGGCTGGAACGGCCGGGAGACCCCGGCCCGCCCGCCCGAGCTGGGAGAGCTCTGGGTCCGGCACCGCTCCCGCTCCCCTCGGCCGAGAAAGGGCTCGGGGAGGGGATTCCCTGCCCTGGGGAGACGCCGAGGCACTGGGAACACCCGGCACAGACACAGCCATCCCGGTGACATCCCCGCCAAGGCCCATCCCGGCTCCGAGCCCGCTCGGCAGGGGCAGTTTGGGCCGGGCAGGAACAGGGACCGGCCCCAGGAACGGCACGGGCCGCGCTCCTCCAGCGATTAACGGGATAATGGGCGGATTCCCGGGATAATCTGCGAGGACTCAGCCAGGAGACCGAGCACGGCCCCAGATCCCTCCCGCCGGGGTCCCGGGGGTCTCACGCTGGCGGCGCCGGCCGGTCCTTGGTCCCCCTTCTCCTCCAGCAGCGGCCCCAGCTCGGCGAGCTCCAGGTGCGCCCGCTCCCGCTCCCGCTCCCGGCCGGCGGCCGCCAGCCCGCTGCCCGCCCCGGCGGGGGCCTTGCGGGACGCCATCGGGGCGGCGGTGAAGGCGTGCGGCTCCGGGGCGGCCGGTGAAGGTCCCTCCGCGTCCTTCTGCCGCCGCGCTGGCTGGGAAGAAGCACAGAGTTACCGGGGCCGGCGGGGGCGGGGGCAGGGCTCTCTCTGGAGCGCTGGAAGCGGCGGCCCGCCCGTCCCCGGCGGTGTCCGGACCCCGAACCCCCGCTCGTCCCTCACCGGCCGCTACATCCCGCGGGCGGCGGCGGCGGCGCCGGAAGCAACGCTGAGGGAACGGGAACGCGCAGCGCCGCTTCCGGCCGCGGGGCCGCGCCCCCACAGGGCCCCTCCTGGGGAAAACGCTGTATGATTGGTCAATATGACCGTCTGTCTCTCTTTTCTCCCGCCCCGCTGGCCGCCGCCGGCTGCGATTGGTCGAGCCAGTTGGCCGCGGTGCCGGCGGAAGACGCTCTGGCCGCGGCGCGCAGCTCTGTGTCGGCGCCCTCGGCTGCCTCCTGCCGGCACCTGGGGAGTACTGCAGGGGGACAGAGCCCCGAGGGCTGCGGTGACACCGAAATGACACCGGCACCGGCAAAGGCACCGTCCTCAGCTGAGTTATCCGCCCGCTGGAGGAATTCCCTCGCCTTTTGCAAACGTAACTGCCGTAATTCAGCTTCTCCAGCAGAAGATGCTGTAATGGAGAAAAAAAAATTTTTGTTTCGAGCATTGAGTAAAGGCACATCACCAAAAGAAATATGCGTTAGGCAGGTGAAGAATATGCTTTAGATAGGCAGGTTCGTGTAAATTTTACTGTATTTAACCTTTTACCCCTCGGTGTGCTTGGTTTATGGAAACTTCCTCTTTTTACCTGGTGCAATATAAATAATATTTCCTTTCTGACATGACTCCGTGTTTAGAGAGCTCCTAAAGTCGGCAACAAGGGGCAACAGACCCTGTCATCCATCTGGGATGTCCCTGTGTCCCAACAGCCCCTGCAGCACCACCTGCCTGCCCACGGGTCCCATGCAGGGCCTTTGAGGGGCTTCCCCAACTGGCCACAGCAATAATCAATGCCCACGGTCACCCCCGTCCTGGAGGGGCGGCTCATTTTTCCTGCCCACAGGTTTAATTTCCTTGGCTGACAAGAGCTGGAGACTCCCGGCCGCCGGCAGCACAAAGGTGGATCCTGTTCCCCATCAATCATTCATGGCCCCGCCGCTGGAAGGGATTTCTCGGGGGCTGCTGGAGTGAGAGGGGGGGGGAGAGGGATTTTCCAACCTTTGTGATGTTGTAGAGGTGCTGGCAGCACCAGGGAAGGTCGGAGGTACCTGCCCAGTGGGTCGCCCACTGTCCCTGCAGGGTGAGTGGGGTGGGGGCTGAAGGGAACACAAGATTTAGAGAGGGCATGGGTTTGGAGGGGACATGGGATTTGTGGGAGACACAGGATTTGGTGGGGACACAGAATTTAGAGGGGATACAGGTTTGGACGGGACACACAACTGGGGACTGAAGGGTTTGAACGGGACATACGGTTGGGAGGGGACACGGATTTGGGGCTCTTTGGGATGTCATGGGAGGTGGTGAGGATAGAAGATGATCTGGGAATTTAGGGAGGCTGCATCCCCCCACATTCTGCTGGAGCCAGGGGGTCCAGGACAAGTCAGGACTGGCTGTGGCCAGGGCTCTGCTCTCCCCTCACAGGGACAAACTCTGCTGTGTCCCCCCTCCTGGTGTCTCCATGGGTGTTTTGACCTGCATGAAGTACCTGATGTTCATCTTCAACGTGCTGGTGTTTGTGAGTCCATCTGGGCCCTGTGGGGTGCAGGGGTGGAGGGAACCTGTGCCTGGAGAGCGACAACTCCAGCTGGCTCAGGGGTGGGTGACACCAGTCCCAGGGAGGGAACCAAAGGTTGAAGCATCCCCCATCCATACAGGGTGACTTGTCTGGCTCGGGGTGGGTGATATCCATTCCCAGGGAGGGGGCCAAGTTCTGGATATCCTCTGATCCCATAATCATCTCCTGGCCTCCCCCTGCAGGCTGGGGGGACATGCCTGGCAGGCATGGGAGTCTGGGTGGCCGTGGACCCGGCTGGTTTCAAGGACATCGTGGCTGCCAGGGCTGTGCTGAGCGCAGGGGCTTGGCTGCTGCTGGCTGTGGGCATCGCCCTGTCCCTGCTGGGCTTCCTGGGCTGCTGTGGGGCCCTGCGCCGGAGCCGCCCTCTCCTGCTGCTGGTGAGGGGGGAAAGGTGGGTGGGAAGGGGCTGCAAGATGTGGGCAGGGGGCACTGGGGGCAGGAGTCACGGGCTGGAGGGTTTTGGGGGATGCAGGTGTTCCTGGAGGAGCCAGGAGCTGGTCGTTCCTCATCTTCAACATGTCCTGCCGTCCCATCCCCACCTTGTGGGTTTCAGTTTAGAGCCCAGAGGATTTATAAAGCCACCAAGTGGGGTCAGTTCTCTCTGAAGCCACTGGCTTGTCCCACATGGCATTTCCAAGATGACCCCACTGCTGGTGAGGGGCAGAAATGCCTATTTGAGCACCAAGACCCTCAATTCTTCAGCATCCCCAGCCCTTTGCAGACAGTGCTTGTTTTTAACCCCTGCCTTGCAGCCACAGTGGTCAGAGATGTGGCATCTGTCCCCTGGAGCTGCACACACATTCCTGCTCTTAGGGACGCAGAGCACAGGCAGGGTTGGTCCAGAGGAGAGCAGGGATAATGTGAACAACCTGCCTGTGGGATCAGGCTGGTCTCTGAATCCTTCACCTGCTGCCTTCCAGTTCTTCATCCTCGTCAGCCTTGTCTTCCTCATGCAGCTCGTTGGGGCCATTCTCTTCCTGGTGCACTGGAAACAGGTACTGGCACCGTCCCCCCTGTCACACCATGGCCATGGCTCAGAGTCCACCAGGTGACTGGGGCTGGGGCAGGGACACGCCCTCACCTCTGTCATCAGCACCACAACACAAACCACAAAGCAGGTGGTGAGGGGGGATCCACTGGGTGCTCAATTTCCCTCAAAAGGAGCTGGTGCTGAGTAGGGTGGGAGAGGAACAGTCCCAGCTCTGGCACCAATTCCACAGGTCCAGCCTGAGCACTTCTTGTCTGAGCTGCAGAGGAACTATGGTGGGGACGAGGGTGCTGAGGTCTTCTCCACAGCCTGGAACACTCTCATGGTCACGGTGAGCAGCTGGGAGGCTCCTGGGGGGACACACAGGATCCACCGAAGGTGACCACAGTGATGGTGTTTCCCTTCTGTTCCAGTTCTCCTGTTGTGGTGTTTTAGGACCCGAAGACTTTGGGAATGGCTCCCGCTTCCAGGAGCTGCACCCAGGGATGCCGTGGCCACAGGCATGCTGTGCCCGGGATGGGCTTCTGCAGGTGGGAGAGCTCCTGGGCTGGGAGCAGTGCCAGGATAGAAGCCCTGGCTACATCCACGAGCAGGTACTGCAGAGCTCTGCTGTGTCTGTGTCCCTGTCCCAGCCTTGCCCTTTCCCAGGCTCATGGAGCAGAGCACAAGGGACAAAAGCCTGGGACATTTCCTGCTGTGTTTCCACAGCCCAGTGGCTCCTAAAGTCCTCAGCTTGTCCTGCCCCACAGGGGACCCCCCATATCCCTCTGCAGCCCAGTCCCCCTCTGGGCTCTGTGTGGCCGAGGGGAACATGAGAAAACCCCTCCCTCCTCTCTCTGCCCCAGGGCTGCTTCTCTACCTTCGGCAGGACCCTGCAGAGGTACATCTCCCTCCCTGGGACCTGCAGCTTAGCTGTGCTGGGCATTGAGGTAATGACGGGGGTCGGGGACAGGGCAGGCAGAGTGTCCATTCTTTGTGGCAGGGGGGTTGCTTGGTGGGCAAGGAGAGCACAGAGAGGCTCAGCTCTGTCTCGGGGTACAGAGCCTGCTCTCTGCTGCAGATGGGGCAGGTTGAGGAACAAGGGAGGGTTTGTTTTACTCCCTCTGGGTCTCCTCACCCTGGTGTCCCCGTGCAGCACCAGGACAGCTGGCCCAGGCCCCTGGAGGGGCACAGGGATGGCCTCAGGCCAGGGATCCTCCAGCCCCTCTCTGCTTCCAACCACAGCCAGGCCTGACCCTCTCCCACCTCCATCATTCCAGATCTTTGCCATGTTCTTCGCCTTCTGCCTTTACTACAACTTCGACTGAGTGGGACAGGATATGCCTGGGGCTTTGGGAGCAGCTGAGGACACAGCCTTTCCTCCCCCAGCAGAGATCAGCTCATCACTGAGCTTCAGGCACTGGGAGCCTTGCTGAGTCCTGTCTCTGCTCCAGAGATGGGCCTGACTCGCTTTTCTGGGAGCAGGGACAGGACACGGGTTAAATTCCCAGCAGGAAACCTGCAGAGCACCTGACTCCTCCTACAGGGCTCTGCTGCCAGCCCTCATCTTCAGATCTGTGGAAGCACCAAGAATTGCCCTCCTTAGCCCAATCCTCTTGTACTCTTTACCCTGCACATCACATCGCTGACATCCTGCTCTTCCACATCCATCCTCCTAGATCTCTGGGAATCCTTTGGGCTCTTCCTCATCTGCCATGAGCTGGTTCTTGTCACTGGCCACCTCCTGGAGTCACAACAGAGCCAAGACACCATCCAGGTTACCCTAAAAGGTCTAACTGGAACTTAACAGACTGCTCTGGAGAGCCAGAGTTGTAAGACTACAACTCCTGCTACCAAAAATCAGTCTGTGCCACATCAACACACCTTTTCTTTTAAATATTCCAAAACCTCCACTCAACAAAATAGAAAAAAAGATAAAAATTAAAGTTTTATATTTTATTAATATAATGGAACATTTTGCAAAAAAATAACACTCCAAGGAAACAGAAACCCGAAGCTGGTGCAGCCTTTTAAAGGCAGACTCTTTGCTAATACCTGTGTGAGGGGAAGAGATAAAAACCCCCTCAGGAATCTGGGCGGGATTTCTTCTCCTTCCTACTGATGCTAACCCCTTTTCTTTTCTGCGTGGTCGATTCACTGCTGCTGCTGCTTGTTTCACTTTGGACGATTTTCTCTTCCAAAGGCTTGGAAGCCTGTGATGACCCAAGAAATAAAAGAGCTGTGAATAATTTAATTTTACAGCCATTGGAATGCCCTGTGCTCCACCAAGGTCAGAGCCTACTGCACTCTGGCTCTTAGGCAGTAAGCCTTTGTTATTCTGCTCTCACTGTGTGATTTTTAGGAAGGGGGATATGACAGGAGAGCAAGATAATGACTGAGCAGAGCAGTAGAACACACATAGATGAGCTGGGTTGCTCCAGGGCTGTGTGTTGCTGCAGGGATGGCTTCACCCTGTGCCCTCCTGACAACCAGTTAACTTGTAAATGCATTCAGAGCTGCAGCAGAGAGCCTGGGTCCCACAGGGAAGATATCCCTGCCCCAGAAAGGGTGTTTGTTACCCAAATCAGGTGCAGAGAGGGAAGGCACCTAGGGAAGGGAAAAGGTAACTGATTTTTGGGCAGAGGTTTTGATCTGCTTAAGTGTGATTTCATTTTTACAAGACTCATTGGTGAGGTGACAGAGAGGAAAGGAGGCAGGAAGAGAGGAAGGATAATGGGAGGAAGGCTGAACTTCAGGGAATAGGGAGACCAATCAGTGAATGGATGGGGAGGTGGAGAACAGGCACAGGTGGGCATCAGGCACAGGAGGACAGGGAACAGTGCTGGGAGAGAACAGGGCTGCAGGATCCCTAAGGATTTATCCAGCTGCCCCTCCTCCTCCTTGAGCAGCATGGCAGTTACTAGTGAATGAGCACATTTAATTGGAAGGAGAGAATGTAATGAGCTTAAAAAATATAATGAAATTGAATACAGATCCAAACCATAGAGCAGAAGGGGAGGAAGGAAAGAACAAAGCAACTGTGAAATGAAAACTGAGACAAAAGGACTGCAGACCAAGAGGGAGGGAGCTACACCAGGTGAGCAGAGCATGGTCCTTACCTTCATCTGCCCTGCATATTTCTCAGTCCACTCCCTGGCGTTGAGCAGGAACAGCTGCTTGTTGTACTTGTACTCCGAGGACTAAATGGGAAGGGAAGACAAAGAGAGATTTGATTGAATACATGTAACAGAGAAGCTGGGACCAAGCCTGGCTTTAGGACTCCTAAACCAGACTAAAACCACAACAACCATGAAGTGCAAAATTCATTTAGTTTGCTTGAAGAACTTGTGCTGCCATTTGCACTGAAGATAAAGGCCTGAAGACAAGACCTTGACCATCTCTTCTGGCCTCAGCTGCCCCAGGGAAGCCCAGAGATGCCCCAGCTGATGCAGGTCAGGCCGTGCTCCTGGCGTGTCAATCCAGAGTGAGTGAAGTGGAAGCTGAGCCTAACTCCAGCCCCCCAGTCCCTCCCCAGGCCAGGAGAGAGGAAGAGGAGCTCACGTACGATATCAGCCATGAGAGGGTCGTCAGGGTTGGGCTCTGCCATCAGCAGCTGGATGGAAGTCAGCAGGGTGGAGATGTTCAGGGAAGGCCTCCATGCACCCTGTGAGGAAACAGGATGAGAGCAGCAGCTCAGAGAGAGAAACCAGCACATGGCAGCTCAGAGACACCTCAGAACCCACAGCATTTCAACCCAGCCTGCCCACAGCTGCCTTGGGACTTCCAGCACCTCATGCCCCACGTAACACCAGACCTACTCTCAATTCAAGGCTCCAAGGAAGCCAAACTGACAACCAGGGCAGTGGTCACGGCTCCAAGGCTGCCAGAGCTCAAGGAGCATTTGGGCAAAGCTCCCAGGCACACGCTGGGACTTTGGGCTTGTCCTGTGCAAATCCAGCTCTTGGCCCTGATGATCCTTGTGTGTCCCTTCCAATACAGGATATTCCATGATTCTATGGGCTGCATCCTGCACATCTCTGCTGTGCTGGGGAAACTCATTTTCACACCTTTTAATACCTTTTGACTCCAATATTTAAAGCCTTATATGGAACAAAAAACCATCATGTTCTGGCTTCTAACAAAATAGATGCCACTCAAAGTTTCATTCCCTGCTCCCTGTAAATGAGTCAGGAGCAAAGAGACATTCAATCAGGCTTTTACAAGAAGAAGATAAGGAGTTCATTATCCTGCCCGGGCTCACTTACCCACACACAAGCACTGTCCTACCTTTGGGGGTAACTTTAGAACATCCAGGCAAATCCTTCCAGCAGAGTCAATGTTGGGGTGGTAGATGGGGGTCAGGAAGCGAATCTTTGGTGGCTCAAACGGGTACCTGAAGGGATCAGCATTAAGAAACAAAAGCTACTGTTATATCTATAGGCCCAGGTTTTTTTGCCACCCAAGCAATGCCATAATTTTCTCCTCCCAGCCTACATGAGGCAGTGCTCTGCCTTTGCTGCTTCCAGCTGTGTCCAACTAACACTTCCCTGGACAGCCTTCCACAAGGGAACAACATAGGAAAGTGTACTGATGAACAAGCTCTTTCCAGAAAGCTTTGAGAGAGTATGATGAGGCAAAAAAATCTTATCATTGCACTTTTAGGTCTTTAATCACACATCTTTTGACGTTCAATGCAAAATAAATGTATCAGCTACTAGAAAAATTGCATTCCTTAAAAAGGGAGTCTCAATTCCTTGTTGAGAAGATAAAGGAAAGACTCACATGTTAGCATTTACAGCAAATACCTTACATCAGTTTACTCATATTTAAAGCAAGACTACACCAACTGCTTAACCAGCCTGGATTGGGTTGGGAGGGGCCTTAAAGTGCATTTTGCTCCACATTCCACTATCCCAGGCTGCTCCAAGCCCCATCCAGCCTGGCCTTGGACACTGCCAGGGATGGGGCAGCCACAGGTTCTTTGAGAACCTGGGCCAGGGCCTCTCCACCCTCACAGGGGAGAATTCCTTCTTAATTAATCCAGCTAGATCCTATTGCCCACTTACCTTTCAGGAACTATGATTTCCAGGTTGAATATTCCTTTCTCATATGGTGTGTCCACACCTCCTAAAATTTCTGTAGGAGCAAGACGAAAATACAAGAATTACATTCAAAATCAGAATTACAGAATGGTTTGGGTTGGGAGGGACCTTCAAGGTCATCTTGTTGTCCAGCAGTCTCCATGTACCTCCCACAGTTACAGAGCTGCTCAGGTGACAGAATCATAGAATGTTAAGGGTTGGGAGGGACCTTAAAGACCAGCCAGTTTCAGGACTATCCCAGTGTGCTCCTCATCTAACCTGGGCACTCCCAGCTGCCAGGGGCAGCTACAGCTCCTCTGCCAGGGGCAACCTCTGCCAGGGCTCACTCCCTTCACAGGGGAGAATCCAGGAATAAAAAATGTCATTTTATGTAAGACCAGTCCCACTCCCCAGCAACCAAAACTAATGGCAGACCAGCCAAGGCACAGGCCAAGCTACGTTTAAAGAGAACTAAAACCCAACATTTCCACACAGCCTATAAAGCCCAAAGCACACAGATCCAGCAGCAAACTGCAAGGCAGCCCTGCCTTTGGGAGCCCCCGAGGTACGTACGTGCCCGCAGGTTGTCGAGCTGCCCGTTCTGCCAGCAGGTGATGCCTGGAGGGGGCTCTGTGGCCAGGAGCGAGAGCTCCCTCGTCAGCCGTGTTGTTCTCTGCATGGGGGTGCAGCTCCCAGACCAAGTTCCACTCCTGGCAAACCTGGATTTTCAAAAATACCACTTTAAATTGAGATTTTGGTTTTTTTGGCTGAGGACCTGGGTTTTGAGCTGTTTTCCTGATGTGATACCAGAGTCACAGAGAAGCTGAGTCAGTTCCTGGAGCTGTTCTTGTACCCAGAGAAGGGGCATGAAACCCTTTATAATCCATCCCCTCAGTCTCCAGATGACTCTAATAAACCCTGGGGTTTAACAAACCCTGATGAACCGGGAGGCCATGGCCAGGCTCCAAACCCCTGATGGGATTGTGACATCTGCCCTAGGACCACCCGTGTCCCTTCATGGCTAAGGTACCCACTGCCCTGCTGGGGCCACCATCAGTCCCCCTTCCTGCCCAAAGGCCCCATCTCCCCTTCCTGTGCGGGGGAAACCCAAAAGCTGCTTCAGGGACGGGTCTGAAGCCCAACCCACAGCAATGCCCCTGAGACTCCCAAAGCAGGGATCCACTCTGTCCCCCAGTGCCCATGGACAGGGACACGGGAACACCCGCCAGTCCCCCTCAAGAGGGCCCTGGCTCGATAACCCACCACAGCCCCGATCACTCACCCCGAGGACTGGACACCCACCCAGGCCTCACTGCCCCCTCCCGGGTTCATCCTTCCCTCAGGCACCGCCAACACCACACAGACTGCCCGGCCCGAGCACACCTCAGTTTCACTGTGCCCTCAGCCTAACTATCCCCGCTGAAGAAGCGTTCCACCCCCTCCATCAGTCTAATTATTTACCCCTCAGTCTAATTACCCCCTCACACGGACAAGAGCTACGCCTCCCTTCCCACTCCTCAGGGACAGGAACGGCCGCCCATACCATCACCCCTCCGAGAGCCCTCACACAATCCCGCCGGAACGGCCTCCACTCTCTCTGCTCATTAATTACCTCCTCACTTAACTAATTAACGCTCCTCACAAAATGACCAAACCGAGGCTCCCGCCGTTCAAACCCCTCGCGCGGCGGGGGCGGGACTTCCGCTGTCACTTGGCAACGGGCGGACGCTTGGGCGCTGATTGGTCTGAACTGGCTCTTAGCCCCGCCCCCTTAATTAAATTGGGGCGCTGCTATTGGGTGAGCGCTGCGGGCGGGAACACAAGCTCCGCCCCTTTCCAGGGCGGGACCACAAGCTCCTCCCCCTTTCAGGGCGGGGGCGTGGCCTGGGGTCGCTGTGGGGCGGCGGGAGCGGGGCCGGGGCCGCTCCGGGTCCCTTTAGGATCCCCCGGCTTTGGGATGCTCCAGTTGTGGGATCCTCCCACCCTGAGCCGCGTTAAACCTCCGCGGACCGCGGGCACGGCCCTGCTGGGAGCGGTCCTTACATAACCGCGTTGTGTAAGCGGCCCCGTGGGGTGTAGAACCGGCGCCACGCCCGCCGCCGCCAAAGGCCGTGGGGAAGGAGGTAAAGGCAGGCCCAGGGAGGAGGTGGGAGGCCGGGCTGGTCCACTCGCCCCAGCTGCTGCAGGGCTGGCACAGGGGCCGCCCTCCCCTGTTCCCTCCTCGCCACTTCCCGACCCCGCCCGTCGGAGGGGCCTGGGCAGGGGTCCTGGAGCCTCAGCCAGTCCCCCACACCTTCCTTCTGCCCCGTCCCCCAGGGTACAGACTCTCGGGGGTGGTTCTCCACCCGCCGCAGGGGAAGCCCCAGTCAAGCCCCGTTTGGATGGGCTTGGGACTGAGTTCCTTGTCTGACTCAATATTCCATTTTCTTACATCAAAGTACTGTGTCCAGTACTGTATTTATCACCTAAAGTATTCAAGCAGGGGAAGGAACCTAGAGGTTGGAATCAACAGTCACCTCAAGTCTGGGTCAGTATGGAGAATTGGTTTATGGAACCAGATTTATGCAAAAAAAAAAATCATTATTTTCCACGTGACATGGCAGGAGTGTGTTAGAGCCCAGTTCCTTTCTGACACCACCCATGGCCACGGGTGATCCTCCTCCCCATTCCTCCCCACCCAGTGGGGGATCCCAGCTCCTCACTCAGCTTTGACACCTCTTTGGCTCTCGGCTCCCTCCCTCCCTGGTAGATTCAGCCCCTGCTTCTTCTCCCAGCCTCTTTTAATAAAATCCTTCTCCCCCCAGCTCTGATTCCCCCAATCCTCTTCAGTGGGATCTCCAGAGCTGCCCTTGACCCAGACCCTACAGCCCACTCAGGCCATGGCCTGGGGCCCCCCTGCCCTGTGCCCAGTCCCGGTTGTGGGGTGATCCTGCTCCCCACTGCTCCTGTAGGGATGCCATCCCTGGAAAGGATGGGATGGGTCCCAGCCTGGGGACATATCCTGGGGCCATCCCATGGGCTGTGTGGGGCACTGGGCTCAGAGCAGTCCCAGCTGTGTGAGACCAAGGGGCACAGGGTGAGCATGATCCCACAGGCATCATGGGCTTGGATTTGGGGTGATTCTGCAGACAAGGAGTGACAAGGCTGGGGACAGCCCCAAAGGCTGTGGGGGCCTTGGAGCCCCTGACAGGGGCAGTCCCTCAGTTGCACAGGGCGCAGGAGACTCTTCCAGCACACTTTGCATGGTTTAATACCCAAAAAGCCAGCTGGGCTGTCCCCTGAGTAGCAGCAGTCGCCCTGTTTTTCCGGTTCTCCAGGAAGTGGGTGCAGGGCGGTGCCGGGCTGGGGCGCGGGGAGGAGCACCCCACACTGCCCCGTCCTGCCTGGGCTGCACCCCGTGTTTGTGAGTTTGGGGCCCTGCTGGGGGGTGTAACAAAGCGGGTCTGTCGGGGTGTTGCTGGTGCGTGTGCTTGAGCAGAGAGCAAATCAGATTTATGGAAAAGCTGCTGAATGTGGGTTGAGCAGGAACAAGGGCTGAGTCGCCCGGTGCGGCCGTTGGTGAGGGGATGAGTGGAGCTGGAAGAGCTGAGCTGGATCAGGGATTATTGTTTGGTTCTTTGCTAATCCCTAATCTCTTAATTCTCCTCTGGGAATAAGGTTTGAAATTAGCAGCAGGTGGGGACCCACCTGGGGAGGTGGGCATGGAGCTTTCCCAGTTTTACACGGGAGGGCAGTTTAGGAGGTGCTGCTGGGCTGGGCGCAGACACGAGGTGGCAGCTGGGCTCGTCCTTTGCTTCCCCACATCTGCTGAGCCCATTGTCCTGCACAGGGCAGCCAGAGCTTGGGAGCTGCTTCCCAAACTGTGCCCTGAGCCACTTCAGCCCAAGGTCGGCACTCCTGCCAGCCCTCTGAACTCGGCTGAAGTGGTTCAAAAGGGAATAAATGTGTGAATCAAGAGTAGTTTTGTGTTATTATCACACCCTGGAGGCAGGCTGGGAGAGCTGGGGATGTCCAGCCTAGAGAGGAAAAGAAGAGACCTCAGAGCCCCTTCCAGTGCCTAAAGGGGTTCCAGTGAACTAGAGAGAGACTTTGGACAAGGAGGAAAGGCTTCAAACTGCCGGAGGGCAGGGTGAGATGGGATCTTGGAAGAAACTTTTCTCTTTGAGGGTGGTGTGGCCCTGGCACATGTTGCCCAGGTAAGCTGTGGCTGCCCCATGCCCGGGAGTGTCCAAGGCCAGGTTGGACAGGGCTTGGAGTGAGCTGGGATAGTGGAAGGTGTCCCTGCCCATGGCAGGGGGTGGAACTGGATGGGCTTTAATGTCCCTTCCAACCCAAACTAGTCTGGGATTCTGTGAAATCCATAAATGTAGATGTCTCCTACTAAAATTACCTGACAGAGGGAGTATTGTACCAGGTCTCTGATGAGCTGATTGCTCCTCCTCGAAATCAGCTGATGACTTCCAGAGGGTTTGCTGACAGCCACATCTGTGGGGTTAAAAAGTGTTTGTCTACTAAATGGAAATCTGGCAGTACCATCTGTTTTGATTTCCTTCCTTCTGGTGAGTGTTATTCGGATGTAATTTTATTGAGAGATTTAATTTAAGGATTTGAGTGAGTGGTGTGGGGCAGAGACTATTCCCTGTGGAGCTGGGCCGTGATCCTGCTGCAGAATGGTGGGGCCAGAGGAGAGGATTGGTCTTGTTCCTGCGTTTCTCTCTCATGAAAACCTATCAAAGCAAGAAGTTTGCGATAAAAACCGCAGAGGATTTTTTGGAGCTCTCTTTCTAATTGTTAATTTACCTTGTTCTTTATAGGAATTTGGTATCCTGGGAGCCAGGGGATCCCTTCCCCCTGTGGCCAGGATGCAGCATCGCACCATTCACCTGTTCCGGAAGGAGCTTCGGCTTCACGACAACCCTGTGCTGCTGGCTGCCCTGGAGTCCTCGGAGGCCCTGTACCCTGTCTACATCCTGGACAGGGCCTTCCTCACCTCCTCCATGCACATCGGGGCCCTGCGCTGGCACTTCCTGCTCCAGTCTCTGGAGGATCTCCACAAAAACTTGGGCCAGCTGGGCTCCTGCTTGCTGGTCATTCAAGGGGAGTACGAGACCGTTCTTAGGGATCACGTCCAGAAGTGGAATATCACACAAGTGACGCTGGATGCGGAGATGGAGCCGTTTTACAAGGAGATGGAGCACAACATCCAGCGCCTGGGGGCAGAGCTGGGCTTTGAGGTGCTCTCCTTGATGGGCCACAGCCTGTATGATACACAGAGGTACGTGACAAGTGTTTCCAGGGAGGTCATTTTAGAAGAGAAAAGGCCAAATGTCTTGGTTTTTCCTTTGGAGAAAACTGGACTGTCTGAAGTGAACGTGGTGCTGTTTGCTGGAGAAACTTTTCTGTTCCTTCCAAGAAAGTAACACACAGAGATTGTGCACAGGTTTTAGGATTTCAGCCTAAAGAGCTGATTAACTTCTTCCCTTTGGGCAGTTAAATTCACCGTGCCCTGTGTGTCCTGGCTGTGTGTGCAGGTGAAGCCATGGCTGGAATCCTGATCCCAGTTTTGTTGTCTTAGGTCCTGAGAAGCTGCTCTTGGGATAGATGTATACTCACCCAGGGGAGTTTTACTTGTAAAACCTGCAATTTCCACATTCAGTTGCACTAATGGAGTTATTATAGCCTGTGATGTCACTTTCCTGTCCACTGTCAGGTCCAGCTTTTTCCTTGGTTTCTGTTGTGTGAAAAGAGATCTTGTTGTGGTTTTTTTTTTAAGGATTTTGGACCTAAATGGTGGGAGTCCCCCATTAACTTACAAGAGGTTCCTTCACATTCTGTCCCTGCTTGGTGACCCTGAGGTGCCTGTCCGAAACCTCACAGCTGAAGACTTCCAGTAAGTACCAGCCAGTGATTGGGAATTGCTGGTCCTCTTTCTCTGTCCAAAAGAAGAGCCAGACCCAAATGATAATGAGGCATTTTAGATGTTTCCTTGTTTTATTTCTGTGCATGGAGGGTTATTGGTTCTATATACAGGTGATGTGACTCTTGTTGGGAGGGGAGAGCAGATATTTTGATATTTGTGTAGTAGATTTACTACCATGTGGAACACCTCACAAAATAATGTTTGGATTCAGTGATTCAAAGGTCTTTTCCAACCTTAATGGTTCTGTGATTCCATGAAAATCTTAAGCTTTTGCATGACACCTTGAGAAAAGTTTTTAAGAGATGTCAAACTCCTACAGAGGAGAATTTACTCCTGAGAATTTTCCTGGGGAATTTACTCAAAGGCATGCTCTACATTCCTCTCAAGATTTTGGATAGGAATTGGATGAACCACTATAGTTTGTTTTACACAGGAAGTTCAGTGGAATAATCCTACTGTTCTCTCCTGGCTTTAAATCTCTCCTCCTCTCTGCTGTATGGGAAAGAGGGACTGAGCTCGTGTCTCCCAGGACTTGAGAAGAAGCTCAGAGTCAAGGATGTCTTGTGTTTAGCTCTGCATGAGGAGAGGTCAGTGATCCAAAGGCAGGTAAGACGGGGACAGGAGAGAGCTGGAATGGGTCTGCAAGTACTTGGGATTCAGTGTCAGGGTCCTCTTGCACGGCCTCAGCTCAGTGCCACAACCCAGGCTTGGATCTTCCCATCTTGGGGAGTCCTGTTAATTCCTGAATGTTGTCCTCAGACAGTCTGACCAGATTCATGTAAGCACTGGGATATATAAGTTCCTATGTTTTTTTCTAGCACTGTGTCTTTCCCTTTCTTGCTTAATTTGCTTGTTTGGACTTTTAAAAATAATGCTGGAGGGAGATAAGTGGTTCATCTGCTTCCCAGCAGGCCTGAGCTATATCAGTGCTCTGAGAGTTGCACTAGTCCCACTTCTGTAGGTGTCTGCAGCAGGGCTGAGCTGAGGTTTGTCCAGGTAAGTACAAGGATCTGTTGATGTTTGAGTTCATTTGTGGGTTGTGAGAAATCCTGTGCCACCAGCATTTCCTTGGGTTCTCTTCATCTGTGTTTTCCAGGGGGTAAGAAAGACCAAACTTCTGCTCTTCCAGCCATATGGGGGGCAGAGGCCTTGGGAAGCCTTGGCAGCTCAGGCTGAGGAGGTGTGGTGGGGCTGCTGAGGGGTGTGAGCTTGGGGAGCCCCCATCTGGGTTAGGAAAGAGCAGCCAGGGTTCCCCAGGATCTGCCTCCTTCCCTTTGAAACTGAAAGAGAGAAGCTTTGGATTGGATGTTGGGAAGAAATTCTTCCCTGTGAGGGTGATGAGGCCCTGGCACAGGGTGCCCAGAGAAGCTGTGGCTGCCCCGTGCCTGGAAATGTCCAAGGCCAGGTTGGACAGAGCTTGGAGTGACCTGGGATAGCAGAAGGTGTCCCTGCCCATGGCAGGGGGTGGAGTGAAATGGGCTTTAATGTCCTTTCCAACCCAAACCAGTCTGGGATTCTGTGAAACCTCTCCAGAGCAACTTCTTGGGGGTACAGGAGCTGGAATGGCCTTTGGAGGCAGCACTAGAATTGGGTTTAGGGTCTGAGGAGGCTCTTGGGTCCCTCCTAGGAATGGATGTGACAGCTGAGGGCAACCAGAGAGGAACTGCCTCTAAACCTTGTGTAGGGCATGGGAACTAAAAAGGGTCTGAGCTGTGGGTGCAGCTGACTGCTCTGAGCACTGTAACTCTGTACGACTGTTCCTCTTCCCCCAGTTCAGGCTAGAATTCCCTGGAGCAATTTCAGGATGAACTCTTCTCCCCCAAGAGAGTACAGCCTGGGATTTCATGCTGTTCTTTGGTTGGACTGTGATCAAGGAGGCTTGGTGTGTGCCATGGACAGGGCTGCCTCTTTCTCCTGGCTCCTGTTGCTCCTCTGAAAGAGTTTTCTCTCTCACCTCAGGAGATGTAGGGCCCCTGACCCGGACCTAGCTGAGTGTTACAGAGTGCCCCTTCCTGTGGATTTGAAGATTTCCCCAGAGAGCCTTTCCCCTTGGAGGGGAGGGGAGACCGAGGGGCTGCAGCGCCTGGAGCGGCACTTGACTGACCAGGTCAGCCCTGAGGGAACACGGGTGGGCTGAGATCAGTGTCCAGCTTTGCTTGGAGAAGGGTGGCAGCTTGGGCTTGGCTTTTGTCTCCTTGATTTCTGGGAAGGGGGAGTGTTTTCCAGGCACGATATCAAACAAGCCCCTGTGATAGTGAAGCCAATTCCCAGAGCTTTCCTCTCTTTATTACTGGACATGTGTTGTCTTGTGCTGCCTGAACCCAAATTTCTGTTTTCATTTCAGGGCTGGGTGACAAGTTTTAGTAAACCAAGAACAATCCCAAACTCGCTGCTTCCAAGCACCACGGGCCTGAGCCCCTATTTCAGTTTGGGCTGTCTGTCAGTTCGGACATTTTTTTACAGGTTGTCAAACATTTATGCTCAGGTAAGAAAATAACTGGTCCTAAGTAAGCAAACCCAAAACTGTGACATGTGGAATGGGAGGTAGGATTTAACACTTGGATTGTCTTGGTAGTGACCTGGTCTATCAAAAAATGCTGCTTGGTAAATGTCTTCTCACAGTGTCCCATGAAATCTGTGGAGTGTTGTGTGAAACACCTGTGAATGTCTGCAGCCCTTCCCAATTAAGTTTTAGAAACAGGATATTCGTATTCTAAATTCATATTTTCATCAGGAACTGTAGTGACAGGACAAGAGGGAATGGCTTCAGAGTGAAAAAAAGCAGGTTTAGATTAGATGTTGGGAATAAATTCTTCCCTGTGAGGGAGGGGAGGCCCTGGCACAGGGTGCCCAGAGCAGCTGTGGCTGCTCCTTCCCTGGAAGTGTCCAAGGCCAGGTTGGACAGGGCTTGGAGCAACCTGGGCTAGTGGAAGGTGTCCCCTGCCCATGGGGGCCCAAAATCAACTGGCTTTGTCTTAGACAAGTTTTAATTGTAGCATAATCCAAAACCACTTTCTGAAATCTTGTTTGATTCTTAAGAAAAAGTGAGCTTGAAATCAACCCAAGAAAACCAAGGTCCTCCTTTACCTCTATCTTAAGATTATCTTTTGAGACATGGCTGAGCCACCTCAGTTCAGTTAGCGTGTTAATAAATACATCCTTAGTGTAAGAAATCCCAGTGTGACACTGTTTTGGAAGGTAGATGGAGAATGTTTGATGTCACACTGAGGTCTGGCAGTTTGGCTTTGCTTTGGGCCAGACAGCATTGCCTCAGCTCTTTGATTTCCTTGACTTGAACACTAAAGTGCCTTGAAACCAGTATTGTAGTCAGATTAATCTTTATTTTATAGGCCTGACAATCACAAAATGAGTGAGACTTCAATGCTGTGTATGAACTGAAGCTGTCACCTTGTGCCTTTTGCAGGCAAAGCACCACTCACTGCCACCAGTGTCGCTCCAAGGGCAGCTGCTGTGGAGGGAATTCTTCTATACAGTAGCCTCAGCAACCCCCAACTTCACCCAGATGGCTGGGAACCCCATCTGCCTCCAGATCTGCTGGCACAAGGACGCAGAGAGGCTCCACAAATGGAAAACGGTAATAAGGGGCATTGCCACAGCAGCTGCACTGGAGATTGGAGCTTTCCTCTTCTTTGATTGATCCCTGCTGGTGGTTTGAGGGGGACTTGCAGTGGTGTGACAGGCTGTGAGAGCTGGGAATGTTCAGCCTGGAGAAGAGAAGGCTCTAAGGAGACCTTAGAGACCCTTCCAGTGCCTAAAGGAGCTCCAGGAGAGCTGAGGAGGGACTTTGGAAAAGGGATGGAGTCACAGAATGGAGGGGAATGGCTTCCAGCCTGGAGAGGGCAGGGTTAGATGGGATGTTGGGACAGAATTCCTCCCTGTGAGGGTGGGGAGGCCCTGGCACAGGGTGCCCAGAAAAGCTGTGGCTGCACCTTGCCTGGAAGTGTCCATGGCCAGGTGGGCCAGGACTTGGAGCAGCCTGGGATAGTGGAAGGTGTCCCTGCCCATGTCAGGGGATGGAATGGGCTTTAATGTCCCTTCCCACCCAAACCATCTGTGAAAGCAGTGTATGAGTGGAGGGCTGATGTTCCTGTTCTGCTGCAGGCACAGACAGGCTTCCCGTGGATCGACGCCATCATGACCCAGCTGCGCCAGGAAGGTTGGATCCATCACCTTGCCCGGCACGCTGTCGCCTGCTTCCTGACACGGGGGCACCTCTGGATCAGCTGGGAAGAGGGAATGAAGGTTCACTGCTGGCTTTTATTTTCCTCTGTTCTGCCTGGCCCTGAGAAACCCTGCACAGCCCGAGTCTAGCAGTGGAGGGTTCTGCAGAGCAGAGTTTAGTTCTGCCCTTTCCTGTGGATCTCAGCAGAAGAGCCCAAAGGAGGGGCCTGGGAAAACACTACCCCACCTGGTTCCAACAGCTCATGGAGATAGAATAAATACTTTGTACATCCTACACTGCAACCCAGGATACTCTGGGGAGGCAGCCCAGGCCCCACAGTGCTGTCCTTCCCAGCAGCAACCCCCACCCTTCACCTCCCAGCCTGGTTTTGTCTAGTTTTTGCAATGTAGCCATTTCAGGAGTGTTTCTCTCTCTCTCTCTTCCCATCCTGGATGTGCAGGTGTTTGAAGAGCTGCTCTTAGATGCTGACTACAGCATCAATGCTGGGAACTGGATGTGGCTGTCAGCCAGTGCCTTCTTCCACCAGTACACGCGGATCTTCTGCCCCGTCCATTTCGGGAAGCGCACAGACCCCCAGGGCAACTACATCAGGTCAGGGGACACCTCCCTCCACACTCCCTGAAAGCTTCCCGAGCTCCTCTGGCAGCAGGAGCCGATGAACTGGATCAGTTTGGAACATGCAGCTGTTAAAGAGGGCTCCTAGCAATGGTCTTGTTGAACACATGAGGAAAGTGAGGCATGGAGACAGAGAGATACTTGTCATTCCAAGTGGTGGCTGAGCAGGGCTTGCATTCGTGAGCACTTGTTCCCTCCCAGCACCATGTTTGATCACCAGCCTGGCTTCTCTTTCTGAAATGTTTGACTAGAACATTTCCCTGTTTTGTAGGAAATACTTGCCTGTACTAAAGAACTTTCCCTCCAAGTACATCTATGAGCCCTGGACAGCATCTGAGGATGAGCAGAAGCAAGCAGGATGTATCATAGGTAATTAATTCACATTCCTTGCTAAGGATTGCTGGTAACTATCCAAAATAAACGTATATGAGATGGAAGCATCACACTGACAACATAACCCATTTATCTTCTGAAAATGGATGAATCCATTAGCCTTCCTTCTGTTCATTCTCCATTAACATTTTTTTAATTTGAGTTCCATTTCACAGTACATGTTTTTGCCTCAACTTTGTTCTAAAACTCTTGGATCACTCCACGCTTTTGCCTTTGAATTTATCCATCTTGGATGCTTGGCTGCTTTAAATAGTATCAGAACATCTTGTGCTTTAACTCCTGTCTAAAGGCTCTTATGTCAAAGTGGAAGCTCTTCTCTTTGATGGAGAGGATTAGGCACTTCCATTTAAGAACAGCTGGGAGTATTTCAAATCCAGGGAAAATGGCCTTGCTGAGTGTGGTAAAATCTCTGTCTCCACATTGCCAGGTCAGGATTACCCCTTCCCCATGGTGAACCACAAGGAAGCCAGTGACCACAACCTGCAGCTGATGAAACAGGTCAGAGAGGAGCAGCAGAGAACAGCCCAGCTCACCAGAGGTGAGAGGTGCTGCAGCACCCCACAGGCTGTCCCCAGGAACCCAGGGCTCTGGGGCTTGGCTTTGGGGGCTTTTCCAGGATGCTTTTCCTCTTGGGATACCAACATCATGCCAAATGTTCTGTTTACTGTTAAAACGCTGTCCCAAGTACAAGAACAAGAGTGTGAGCCTTTTCTTCCTTCCCTCTTCCCTTGGAGCATCCTCCTGCCTGCTGCAGAGATGCCTTCCCAAAACCACCTGCCCTGAGTCTCCAGCCCCAGGCTGGCTGGGCGTGTTTACAAGGTGCAGAAATCTCTGCAGCTCTGCCCGTGCCTCTTGTAAACAAGAACATTCTTGTTTGTCCTTGGTACCATGATCTGCCCTGTGCCATAGCAGTGATTGAGATTCTCACTGAGCACAAAGCTCTGGACAGGTGAGTTGTTCCAAGAAATTTGCCTTTTGGCATGGTTTTCTGCATTACTTAACTCTATGGTTAACAAACCATAGGGTTTGATAAGTGGTCATCAGGTAAGGCTACAACACTCAGACTCTGCTGAGCCTGAAGTAATTAATTAATTAGGTCACACAGATGTGTCACTTGTGGCACCTGTGCTCTTAAAATTGAAATCCCGGGGGGCCTGTGCTGAGCTCAGAGGAATCCTTTCACAGTAAAACATGGAACCTCAGCCTAGTTTGGCTGGGAAGGGACATTAAAGCTCATCTCATTCCACCCCCTTCTTTATTTCTCGCTTTAGATGATGCAGATGACCCCATGGAAATGAAGATAAAACTTGACTGTTCCGAAGAAAACATTTCAAAAAGAAAAGTGGCTCGAGTGACAGAATAAACCAAAATTCCTTCAGAGATCACCTGCTGTGACAAACAAAAGACAAGAGGGGAGACCCAGGGCCAAAGCACAGTCCTCCATTCTTCGCCCTGCTAATGTTGCCTCTTGTTTGTGACCTGACCTGAGGAGATGCGTTGGATCTAGTGCAATTATTTTGGATGAAATTGTTTATCTTTGAGTGGCTTCTGGACCTTTTGTTGAAGCTGTTGGGTGAATGCAAGAGGTGCCTGGTTGTGGCAGGTCCTGCTGCTGCAGCATCCTCTCAATCCATGTGTTTCAGGCACCTGTATAAATAGATTTTGTGACAAATACTCACCTTAATGTCAGAAGACCATATGCACAATAATGTGGTTCCACATTAGTATTAGGACCTTGATTTGCTTGCCTTGAGAGGCAAAGACTTAGGGATGTTCAGATTATTTATTTTAAGTTCCCAGTTTTTTATTGTAGTCTCCAGTTTAGGGAAACAGAGCAGAATGCAGCCCCTTGTACCTTTTCTGTAGTTTCTAAGTCATAACTAGGAATTATTATGTATTTTAAGGACAACTTTGAAAATATCTCACTAAATTAGGGCCAGTATACAACTTTATCATCGTAGTTATCTTCCTTGGCTAACTAGAACTGCAGGGCAGAGATTAATTCTATCATGTACCACATGGAAAGATTTCCCCTCCCACTGAAATGTATTGTTGTGAAGTTTGACAAGGCTGGATTGGTCAATTATGTTTGGGAGTTTGGGGGTGGGGGGTGCACTGGAGTTTTTATGGCTGCAGGTGGTATTTTGAGTTTGGAAAGAAATAAAACTTATTTCTGACATGAACAATGCAAGGACTCTGGAGCAATCTGTTATCACAATTGATATCCATTGGTCCTCTCGGGAAAGCTGGTGGCACGGCAGCTCCACCAGCAATCCAAACTCCTGGGAAGCATCCTGGGATCTACTGCAGGAGCAGCATGGGAACCATGAGGCCATAACTGCAGGAGCTTTCAGTGCTGCTGGAGACCTGCAGGGCCTGTCAGGGCAGACCATGCTGGCAGCAGGGCACTGAGATGTAAATACAAAGCTGTAAGGACCTTCCTGCTGCTCTAAGCCCGCATCAAGCTCCTGGAGATGCCCATGTTCCCTGACACTTCAGCCCTCCAGCAATGACCTGCAGGGATGGTCAGAAGGAAAAGCTTTCTGCCTCCCCCTCTATGGAAGGCAGAATTCCAAGGTGATGCTTGTTTCCTTGGGGAGATCTGCTGCTTCGAAGCCTCCTGGCATTCCTCCCCTCTGTCACTGGGCTCCTTCCTGTGCCTGAGGGGATTTATGGCATACCTGGAGGGACTGTGCCCATCCACAGGAAGGGCTAGAAGGAGAATCTGGAAACTCCAGGGCTGTCAGCCTGACATTGGTTTGGTCCCCAGTAGGATTGTGGAACATCATCTTGGGTGCTGTCGCCCGCCACCTACAGGACGGCTGGGGGATCACACCCAGCCCGCGTGCGTTTAGGAGGGGCTGGTCCTGCCTGACCAACCTGATCTCCTTTTATGACCAGGTGACCCACCTGGAGGATGCAGGGAGGGCTGGGGATGTGTCTACCTGGTGAGTGGAAAGACATCATCACTACAGGGTAAAAAAACTGTCTGTGAAAGTCTGCCATGTAGGTGCCCATATCCCCAAGAGGAGAGTTAATGAGGAGCACTGAAAGGACGAGCAGGTAGATCAGACTGCAGAGATAGAGGTGCAAAGATAGGCTTAGATTGGGAACACAAGGGAGAGCTGTTCCTGGCTCGATGGGCCCATGGTGCCTCAGGTCATCAGGGCAGAGATGCCACCTGTAGGTGAGCACGAGGCCGAGGGGTGGATCTCACCATGGACAGCATTTCTCAGATCATCCATGACTGTGAGATGTGTGCTGCAATCCAACAGGCCAAGCGGGTGAAGCCCCTGTGGGATGGTGGGCAGGGGTCCAAATATGAGTATGGGGAGGCCTGGCAGATTGATTGTATCACACTGCCCCAGACACGTCAGGGTAAGCACTACGTGCTCACAATGGTAGAACCCACCACAGGGTGGCTGGAGACCTACCCTGTGCCTCATGCCACGGCCCAAAACACCATCCTGGGCCTTGAAAAGCAAGTCCTTTGGAGGCCTGGTACCCCTGAGAGGACTGAGTCAGACAACGGGACTCATTTCAAGAGCAGCCTTATCACCACCTGGGGTAGGGAACACGGCACTGAGTGGGTGTACCATATCCCCCCCCTCACCGGGCACCAGCTGCCGGGAAAGTGGAGAGGGACAACGGACTGTTAAACACCACCTTGAAAGCACTGAGCTCCCAGACCTTTCTGTGGGGTCACTGCTTCAGGAAGAGCCCCTCACCGCTCCGGGCCTGGCCCGTTCCGCACGGAAACCTGAGGAGCCGTGGGCGGAGCCGTGGGCGGAGCCGTGGGCGGAGCCGTGGGCGGAGCCGTGGGCGGAGCCGTGGGCGGAGCCGTGGGCGGAGCCGTGGGCGGAGCCGTGGGCGGAGCCGTGGGCGGAGCCGTGGGCGGAGCCGTGGGCGGAGCCGTGGGCGGAGCCGTGGGCGGAGCCGTGGGCGGAGCCGTGGGCGGAGCCGTGGGCGGAGCCGTGGGCGGAGCCGTGGGCGGAGCCGTGGGCGGAGCCGTGGGCGGAGCCGTGGGCGGAGCCGTGGGCGGAGCCGTGGGCGGAGCCGTGGGCGGAGCCGTGGGCGGAGCCGTGGGCGGAGCCGTGGGCGGAGCCGTGGGCGGAGCCGTGGGCGGAGCCGTGGGCGGAGCCGTGGGCGGAGCCGTGGGCGGAGCCGTGGGCGGAGCCGTGGGCGGAGCCGTGGGCGGAGCCGTGGGCGGAGCCGTGGGCGGAGCCGTGGGCGGAGCCGTGGGCGGAGCCGTGGGCGGAGCCGTGGGCGGAGCCGTGGGCGGAGCCGTGGGCGGAGCCGTGGGCGGAGCCGTGGGCGGAGCCGTGGGCGGAGCCGTGGGCGGAGCCGTGGGCGGAGCCGTGGGCGGAGCCGTGGGCGGAGCCGTGGGCGGAGCCGTGGGCGGAGCCGTGGGCGGAGCCGTGGGCGAAAGGCGGTGCCAGGACCCCGCGGCCCCGCCCCGCCATTTCCGCCCTCACCGGAAGCGCGGTGCCGCTCGCGGCCGCGGGGCGGCGCCGTTTCCCGGAAGCGGCCCCCGGAAGCGGCGGCGGCGGGCGCGGCGGGCGGAAGTGACGCGCATGCGGGCCCGCGGCGGGGCCGCCCCGCCATGTCGCGGCGCCCCGGGACGCGGCCGCAGTTGTGAGTACGGGCGGGCCCGGGGGTTCGGCCCGCAGGGACGCCCCGCCAGGTACGGTCCCGCCGCTCCCGCCCGGCCGGGGCCCTGGGCAGAAACGGGAGGGCGGCGGCCCCGGCGGGACGGGCGGGGCTTGGCGGGGAGGGCGTCGTCCTGTCTGTTCCCTTCACTTCCATTTCTTTGTTATTCATTCCTTCCCCATCTCTTCCTTGTCTCTTTCCATCCCTCCCTCCCGCCTTTCCCTTCTCTCCTTTCCCGTCCCGGGCCCGGGGCGGCTCCGGCCTCGCCTCACGGGCGGTGCCGTGTCCGGATCGCCGCCGGTTGTGCCTTGGCTGTGTCCCGGTTGTGTTTTGGTTATTTCGGTTCTGTTCCGCTCTCGGTGTTTGTTGTCACCGGCGCTGAGGGTGGGGAGTGCTGGAGGCGCCGGGAAGGGGGAACTGAGGACGGATCAGAGGAATTGAACCTTTCACAGACACGGGATTATTTCCGTTGGAAAAACTCCTAAAGATCAACGAGCCCAACCGTTCCCCCAGCGCCGCCACATTCCCCACTGACCCATTTCCCACATCCACTCGTTTTATTTGACACCTGCACAGCCGGCAACTCCACCTCTGCCTCGGGAACACTTTGCCGGTGCTTGGCCGCCCTTTCCATGGAGGAATTTTTCCTAGTATCCACCCTGATCCTCCCCAGCCCAGCCTGGGGCCGTTCCCTCTGCTCCTGTCCCTGTTCCCTGGGGCAGATCCCAAATCCCCCCTCTGTCCCCTCCTGGCAGGGACTTGTGCAGAGCCAAAACTCCCCCTGAGCTCCTTTTCTCCAGGCTCAGCCCCTTCCCGGCTCCCCCAGGAATTCTCCAGCCCTTCCCGGCTCCCCCAGGAATTCTCCAGCCCTTCCCGGCTCCCCCAGGAATTCTCCAGCCCTTCCCGGCTCCCCCGGCCCCTCCAGGGGCTCCATTCCCTCCCCAGCCCCGCTCCGGGTCGGGTTCGCTCCCCCCCCGGGAGTTCTCGGGGTGTTTTGTGTGTCCGGGGTGAGCTCGGGGTGATTTCTGACCCAGAAATGGGATCCCCGTTGGGTGTTTTCTGGTGGTGACAGGGTTTGTGGTTGGAGGAGGAGCTGTCACGGCTCGGAGCTGTCTGTGGTTGTGGTTGGGCACAGGGAGGGTTCCCTGATCCACAGCCATCTCTACCCAGGGAATGCTGGATGAAAACAGTTCCCAGAAACGATTACTGTCGAACTGAAAGTGGTTTTCTGCCATTATTGAACTTATTGAAAGCTTCTGGTTTAGGATAAAACCTCTTGTCGTTAGAGATGGCTTGAGCTGAAATTCTGGTTCAGGATTCCACCAAATTCAACACCAATTCTTCATCAATTTCATCCTGATTTCTTTTAGATAATGATGATAATGATGATTATTGTATATTATCTAGATTATATATATGTGTGTATGTATGTATGTATAAAAATATATAAATATATAAAATATTATCTATTATTATATACAATATATAATGTTATATACAATAAATAATTATATACAATATATAATTATATACAATAAATAATTATATACAATATATAATATTATCTATTATTATATATAATATCTATTATTATATATTATTATATTATCTAGATTATTATTATTGGTAATCTAATTATTATTAGATTACTATATATTTGATATTATAATTACTATTATTATTTTATTACCGTTTTCAGATAATCCATGGAATGAATGCAGCTGTATAAAATAAATATGTGTCAACTACTGGTCAATTATTTTACTTTGTCCCTGGTTTCCAATTGACAATGAATTGTTACTTTGCCATTTCCTGGATCCAACTGAACCCATTAAAATAAATTCTTTTGGTTCTCTGCAGTGGCCCACAGTCCCTGGCTATTTATTCACATTTGTAGGTGAAAGTTGTGCCCAAAGGAACAGTTGGGAGTGAAGGCAGATGGAAAAGGAGCTCATTGTTTCTTTTGAGGACTTTGCAAGAAAATCGAGCCAGTTTGTCTCTTTGGTTTCCACCGATGGCACAGTCAGATTTCTGTGGGAATCGTGTCCTGGTGGTTGCACTGCATTTGCTAGATGAATTTATTTGAAATTAATTTGAAATTATATAGAAATAAATATTCCTATTTCCTGGAAAACATTCCAAGGGTGTTTTTGTTGCTGCATAAAGGACAGAAGGTGGATCTTTGAATACTCAGTGTTTTGTGTGTTGTGCTGCTTGCTGAGAGTAATAAACAGTGAGAGAGATTCAGACAATGAATCTGATGTGTCTTGTCAAGAAAACAGGAATTCTGGGGAACTGAAGGAAATGTAGATTATTCTTTTTATTTTTCCGTCTTGAAATAAGTAAGCAAAGAAATAAATCCCCCAGTTTCTTTCTGTTCTCTCTGCTTTAATGCCACGTCCACAGGGAGGTGTTGGTTCAGATTGTTCACTGACAGTGGGCACTTCTTTGTCTTGCCACGGACTTAAACCATCCTGGCACTTGGAGAGTCACAAGTGACTTTTGTTCTGACACGGTCTGTCTGTCTCTTGGTGAGCTCTTACCTTCACCTGCAGGAAATCTCTGTCTTCTCTCCAGATGTCCCTGGTGCTTTTCCTGTGTGTTCCTCCTTGGTTTTGAAGCTTTTTCCTTCCCAGACTTAGACTTCTGTTCTCAAAAACGTTTATAACCCAGCAGCATTTGGAGGTTTTCCGTCTCTTTGAGGATGAACCACCCCTGTGGTCTGTGTCTGCCCCACGAACGGCCAGGAAGGAGCCACCTGTTCCACAGTTAAACACAAATTCCAAATTCCCTTGTTGTGTCTGAAGTAATTTCTGCTTCCATCTTGCCCTGCACCTACTCTGCCTGTGTTTTCCTGAAATTCACAGTTCACAGCACTCGGGAGGGATATAAATAGTAACAGTGAGGTGGGGAAGGGGAAAGTGAGGCTTCTCTGGGAAATGGGGAGGTGATGGTTTCATTTTCATAATGAAAAGCCCTGTGAGGGGAAGAAGAGGAAATGTGAGATGTTTCCTGGGGTCTTTTAAGGTTTTTTTAATCTGAAAAAGATGCCATTTCTTGCCACTCTGGGGTGTAGGAGTTGGTTACTATTTTCAGACAGTCTGAGGTGCTCTGAAGGGGAAACCCAGGTAGTTCAGTAGGAAACTGCTGAAGATTGGCTCAGGCATTTTCCAGGAGTTAATTTTCTTCAGCCCTGAGTGTAGAGTTCACTGATGCTTGTGAATTGAAGTGCCTGTGCCTGTTCACTTACACTGCCTCTCGTTTTTCTCTCTTCTCCCTTTTCTCTGTTAAGCATTGCAGGCTGTATGTACCGAGTCATTCAGACAACAGGACCAGATGGAAAAAACCTCCTGAAACTGCTTCCCATTTCTAAAACCTCTGGAAGCTTTGTGCCAGTAGTTCAGTCTCCAGCCATGCCAAATGATTCTAACACAAATATTTCCAGTCCAGTCCATCTTACTTTTAAGACACAGCTTGGCAATACTGCTGCACCTTCATCCATTAAGATACCCATTTTTCAGCCTCCTAACCCTGGAAAGATTATTCTCAGGAGGACATTAGACCAGCAGGAGAGCGCTAGGGCAGTTTCTGACAAGGAGAGCTCGGTTCCAAGTGCAGCTGCCAGCAGCCAGAGCAGCTGTGTGCCCGTGGATGGAGTGTCCCTGCAGAATGTCCAGAGCAGCACGACCTTCATGGTGGTGAACAAACCCCTCCCCGTGACTGTCAAGTCTCCAATGCTGCCCTCGGGACACCACCTCCAGATTCCAGCTGATGCAGAAGTGAAATCTGTCCCAGCATCTCTCCTGCCACCTGCAATCCAGCAGAAAATCCTGGCAGCTGCAGCCACCAACGTGTCTGGAGGGGCCGACAGCACGAAAATGCCAACAGTGATTTATGTGTCACCTGTGAACACGGTGAAAAGCTCCCAGGTCCCGCCCAAGCACTTGCAGGGCTTTTGCCCCAAATCTGCTGTGGAAATTTCAAAGACGGTGATAGTGGCAGCTGCCCAGAAGGGATCTGGTTCTTCTCCTGAGCCAGTCACACCCGAGGGGCAGCAGTGCCAGCAAACTCCCATGAAATGGATCGTACAGGAGACTGCCCCGCTCTCAGCAGCTTGTCTTATCCCTGTGAAGTCTTCAAATAACGTGGCTTCCAAGATCCTGAAAACTTTATCAGACACGAAGAATGTAGAAGTTAATGCTGCAAATATTCTGTCACTCTGTTCTAATGGTCCTGGGGGAAGCCAAACCAAAATCACACCTTTGAAAGACAATGCTCTGGTCATGTACAATGGGAAAGTCTATTTATTGACCAAAAGAGGCTCTGATGTTCTGTCAGTCCAGGCTGACAAACAAACATCTTCCTCTTCTGATGCTTTACATAAAAAGGAGACACTTGATTCTACCGAAGTCAAAAAAATAACCAGTAAAGTGGTGAATCTGGTCTTGTCAAAAAGCAAAGGAGTGGTGCTGTCTCAGAAAGACCCAAAACCATGTACAGCCTCCAAAAATTCATCACCAGTTGGCTTAAGCAATGACTTAAAATCCACTCCTGCAGCTGTGCTGACGCCAAGTGCTGATCAGCAGGATCCCAGTGTAATCCAGAGACAGAGTCCACCCTTCACCAAGAGCGTTTCTTGCAGTGGAGTGATCCCAGGTCCAGCAGTAGGGACACAGCAAAGCGTGTGGCAAAATGGCAAAAACACGAGTCATTCCCCGAGAGCAGCAGGGGCTGTGTCACCTCAAGCTGGGCAGGAATGTGCTGTCAGTAAAGACTGGCCAAAGGTAATAAATCATAAACATCAGTGTCTGGTCAGTGGTTCTGTGGTCCTGGTTTTAGGTGGATACAATGGCTCTTGATGAGTTCACACGTTTCTGTAACCAGGTATCCTGGAAATGCTGCTCCAAGGTTGGTTCTGGTCAATAAATGGCCTTTTTTCCCCAATAATTTTACACTGTGCAAGTGAGAAATGCATAGAAAAGAAAGGGGCAGAGGGAAGGTGGCTTTTGATTTCCTCCCAAGATAAATGGTCAGCAGTACTGAACTCCAGGGAGGCTGTCTTTGTGTTGTCCAGGCAGAACAGAAATGTCAGCTGAGTGTATTTTTGCAAATTTTAGACATTTAATTGTGGCAGCAGACTGCAAGACCTCGTTTTTGGATGGTCACCTGAAAAATGGTTGAAATGTCGTTTATTTTCTTTAGTGTTGTGTGGTGCCAAGTGTCAGCATTTGCATTTGCTTTAACATTAGTGAGAAATAGCTCAGCAAATTTGGTGTTCTTGTCCCTGAATTTGCAACCCCCTGGATTTCAGAGTAAAGACACTACCTGCTCTTCCCTCCTCTTTCTTTGGTACTTTGAAGGGGTAGAACAAGTGATTCTCTTGTTGCTTCTTTATTTTTCTGTGGTTGCTGGTTGGCCTGGACATTTTCTGGATGTTCCAGAATGTACTTGGAGTGTTCAATAAGAAGTGTTAGACCTATGATAATTTGCATATAATTTATCAAAATTGGCTTATCTGTGTTACATGTTACCTGGTTAAACGTAGCTCTTGGGGAATGACAGACAAAATAAATGTTCACCTGTCTTTTTAGTACCTATTTGTACTATATTAATATATTTTATCTATTTATGCGTATAGAGAGAGAGAGTGAGAGCGTGATTGATGGCTCTCTCACTGTTTCTGTATTTCAGATCCAATGTGGAAAGATGGATTCACCGGGGAAGGTTGTTGAAATCAAACACCAAGAGCACCCACACTGGAGACAATACTTGGAATTAAGGAAAACTTTTGGTCTCTTTAAGGAGGAGAGAGTTCACCTTACGAGAATACCACTGAGGGCCTTGTGTGAAAGTCTGGAAGAAAGGGTTTGTTCCAGTGACTGCTTGGAAAGGAAAGATGATTCCTGCAGTTCATCCTCATTGGATGTGGAAATAATAAGTCATCATCAGGAAAGTGTTAAAGATGAAAAGGTATTTGGGATTTTTCCGTGCTAAACACTCTCAGAAATCAGTGCATGTTTAGTCAGTAGAGACCTGGGGATGTTTGGGGCCTCCCACCTCTGAGTTCACCAGGAGAGTCAGGAGTTGTTGGGATCTCTGTGAGAATTGTTCCCAGAACTTGTTTGAGATTTCTGTATGACTTGAGCACCCTACAGGAATTTTTATCCTTGTTTTTGGGTTCTGCTGGAGGAAACCTGAACAACAAATGCTTTTGAGAAGTCTGTCCCTACTGCTGTGGTGATGGTCCTTGTTGGAATAGGGACCAGACCTCAGGATCCTGATTTATATTTAACCCTCTGCAGATGGTTATGTTTCTCTAGCAGTGGATACAGGCAGAGGAATGTGTTTGTTAAAAGAAATTTACTTGTGGATCTGTCCAATCTTTAGAATGCCAAGTTTAACAGAAGTGAATTTTGTCTGTTTCTAACTGTGCAGGTAATTGTGGATCTGGAAGAAGATTCAAGTAGGAAAAGGAAAACAAAATCCTCACCTTCGTCGGACAGTGGCAAGAGGAGGAGAACTTCCATCAAGTCAGCCACAAGTCCCAGTTCAGAGAGCAGCAGCTGGAGCTGCAGTGCCCTGAACAGGAGCGTTTCACCTGCCCCAGCCTCGCCCCAGCCCGGCGCCGCGGCCGCCTCTGCTGGAGCATCACCAGGGAGGGACCCAGAGCAGGACACTGCCCGCCCCGGGGTCCCGGCTCTAGTGACTGCTGAAGAGGACACTTCCGTTCTGGAAGGTTCTTTCCGGGACGACGCTTTCCCCGTGGCCCCCCCAGACCTGGACGAGACGATCCGGGACGAGAAGATCAAGCGTCTGAAGCAGCTGCTGCGCGAGCGGGAGGCGGCGCTGGAGGAAATGCGCCGGGAGATGCAGCAGAGCTGAGGGGCCTCCCCTGGGCATCCCGGCCCCCTGCACCACCTCTCCAAGAGCAAATCCCCTGCTTAAATTAATGTTTCTGGTAGATGGAAGAACTAGATGAAGTTCGTGTGTGTTTAGAGAACTGTAGGGTTTTGTTAAAGACCAAAAATAAGAGACTTGGACCATCGAGTTCTGCTTCTGGGACGTGATTGAAGAGCACAGACAAAGGGCATTTTTACCAGCATATTCCCCGTATTTTGAATTGAGGGGGTTTGTATTAGTCTTAGCAAATAAACTTTGCCCTTTCGAATTCCATGGCCTGGCTCTTGGAACCCCAATGCAAACCCCAGTTGTAGATACTTTTTTGTTTGTATTTCTCATGTGCATGAGAACTTTGATAAATTCCTGAGAACTGTCAATTTTCAGAAGAGGTTAACAGTCAGTGGTTAATAAGTGCTATTTGAAGGATCTGGGAATTAGACTTTAGATAGTGACAATGCAGATATTTATACAAAACCTTTTGCAGATATGAAGACAGAGGCAGGAGGAGCTGTGTGACAGCTGTTTGGATTCATGTCTCTCCCTGTTATTATGGTGAGCCTTTATAAGGCCATGGCTAGTTGTGCAATGTGGAAATTTGGTTGTGGGGTTGTTTGGGAAGGGTGGGATGTATTTTTTAAACAGAATTCTGTTAATAATAATTTCTTGAAGTTAAACAACTTTTTTATCCCTGTGTGGTATCTTTAATAATCCTCAATGAGTGTCTTTTAATTTGTTGTTGTTTGAACATCTCTTGCCATCTTCAGTTACAGTAGGAGGGAATGCGCCCTCAGACTGTCTTTACATCCTAATTTTTTTTTGAACTTCATGTTGTGTTGGGTCAGAATTGACCTTGGCCAACTCCAGACACTCACCTGCCTCACTCGCTCCCTTCCTGTGGGATGGGGGAAAGTGGAGGAATGGAATTGTGGGTGGAAATAAAGGCAGTTTAACAGGTCAAGCAAAAGCTGCTTGCACAAAAAGTACAATCAGGAATTCAGTCAGCACATCCTGTCAGCAGGCAGAAGATTGGCCACCTCCAGAAATGAGGCAGATGCAGTGAACTACAGGCCCAGGTCAGACTGGGTGTGGAGGAAGAGACAAGGAGACACAACTCATTAACAACCTTCATTTAATCCTTCATGGCATTAGAAAAAGTAGAAATGTCACAGACTTATTCACAGTACATTTGCATTGCTGTGGGTTAATAGCAAAGCCCATGATGTCAAGTACAAGACAATCACTTCATTTTTTTTTTATATAAAATAAATGCTAAGAAATAACAGCTGCTATTGCTATTAAATTCCTGAGTTCTCTCCATCCATCAGATGCTCCCTGCTACCAGCAGTCCCTGCTCCTCTGCCCTGAAGCTCCCTGGGCTCTCGTGCAGGGTCTGGCCCTGCAGGCTGACCACGGCTCGCAGGGAGATTTTCTGTGGAGGGAAAGCAAAGGGAGTCCCTGTGAGTGGCTCCCTCACTGCCTTGGCACTGAGGAAACACCTCAGTGGCCTGAGGAAACACCAAAGACTTTTGGAAACACCAAGAGATCAGCTCAGAACCATGTGCCTGCCTCCCAGCTGTGCTCTGGGCTGGCTCCATCATCTGCCTTGTCCTGGAAGAGCAGGGCCCTGTGGCTGTGACAGGCCTGAAGTGAAGCCAGTCAAGGCCAGTGAAAGGCAGGCTGAGGCTGCAGCTGTGCTAACACAGCACAGACAGGTACCAGCAGGTAACACAGACTCTGTGGGGGTCACTGAGAGCTGCTCATGGGTCCCCAGCCCTGGTGACTGACCCATCCCGGGTTAATGGCTGGACTCCATCACCTTAAAGGTTTTCTCCAACCAAAACGACTCCAGGATCCCATAAAATCCAAGGCTGCCCCACTCTGGGCTGTTTAGAAACAGGGAACATTAACACTGTTTTACCTGGAAGTCACGGATGTAGGTGAGGAAGAAGCTGAGGAAGGAGAATGCCAGTGACCACTCAGAGACAGTGCTGATGATGTGGGCAGTGTAGCCCTGTGTTACAGAGGGGAAAAATCCATGTCAGAACTGCTCTGGACCTGCAGTGGCACAGGGATGGCTTCTGACAGCCCATCTAAGATTCTGCATCCACAACTATTCCTACTGGTGACCAAAATCCCTTATTGTATCTGGAATCTCCAGGAATGAAACGCTGAAAAATGAGAATGACCAGGAAAACACCTGCTCCAACTGGGATGATGCCCACTGGGAGTTTAATACCCACCTGCAAAACCTGAAGGCTCAACCCAGAGCTCAACTAACAAAAGAGGAAGGAGGTTCAAGGCCCTCCTCAGGATGCAGGAGAGATAAATCTAGAGTTACACTCGAAAATCCAACAGTTTTGTGAGATCAGAACTCCAGCAGAGCAGCTGTGGCTGCCCCATTCCTGAAGTCCAAGGCCAGGCAGGACAGGGCTTGGAGCAGCCTGGGACAGTGGGAGGTGTCCCCCTATAGGAGGGGTGGGACTGGGTGGGCTTTGAGGACCCTCCCACCCCACCCCAGTCCAGGATCCCACAATTCCAAGGAGCTGCTGGCTGGTTCTGCTGGCACAGCTCTCTCCTTCCCACCCCAGACTCTGCTGTGAGCTGCAAGAAATTCACACCTGTCCCGCCAAATCCAGCTGGATTTGGTCTCCAATCCTCCCCCTCCAACTACTTACTCTTTCCTGGGAGTTCCAGTGCAGCTTCTGCACCAGGTTCTGTCCGTACAGGCCACTGTACAGCACGACTGAGGACACAAACACTGAGGGAGAGGTTGAGGAAGATTCAAGGCCAAGAATGAGGAATATGGAACTTGAAGACTCAAGCTGAGGCTGTTGGGCAGTGCCTGACCACCCTTTCTAGGCAGAATTTTCCCCCAATATCCAACCTGAACCTCCCCTGGCACAGCTCGAGGCCATTTCCTCTTGTCCTGGCCCTTGTTCCCTGGCAGCAGAGCACAATCCCATCCCGGCTGTCCCCTCCTGTCAGGGAGTTGTGCAGAGCCAGAAGGTCCCCCCTGAGCCTCCTTTTCTCCAGGCTGAGCCCCCCCAGCTGCTCGTGGTGCTCCAGACCCTTCCCCAGCTCTGTTCCCTGCCCTGGACACGCTCCAGCCCCTCAGGGTCTGGTCAGGAGGGGCCCAGAGCTGTCCCCAGGGCTGGAGGTGCCCCAGGAGGGCCAGCACAGGGGATGGGCACTGCTGTGGCCCCAGAGATAACACAAAACACACTTCCTTCTGCCTTCCAGCACCTGTTACTGCCATTTAACCCAAAGCCACAGACTTCTCCCTTTCCCCATCTTTCCCTTATTACATTATGAGCTGTTAACTCAGAACAATAATTTCCCTTTTCTTCCCCTTTCATTGCTATATATGAATACATCATTATTTCTACAACTTCCCTATAATCTTGGTTAGACTACATTGGCACGAAAACCTTTACAGGCTTGAGGTTTGTGGGCTTTTGTCATCTGTAAGAGGAACATAACTTGCAGCAGATCATATTGTTCATAGAACATATTTTAGTTCCCCCCCAGTTTGGTTCCTCCCTATTCAAAGCTGAAAATCCTGTTTGCTAATACCAAAAATTTCTGTTAAATACAATTGTCCAAGTTTCTTGGATGATTTCCTTGCTGTCTGCCAAGGCCCCTCAGCAGGTGAGGATCCTTCATGGTGATTAATCAGCCTGTGCTCTGCTGTCCCTGCTCCTCTGACTCCTACAGATTCTATAATCCTGCAGCAGCAGGGATGGGAGCCCAGAGAGATGCTCCAGCCTTGGGAAATGGGACATACACAGCTCAATGCTGGCACTGGCTGCCAGCCTGGAAATAAATGAGATTGGTGGGGATTAAATGGTGTTATTCAGGAGTGGAGGCTGCTGGGTTTGGGTTTGCCCAGGCAAAGGATACTGCTCAGGATGCTGGAACAGCTCCACAGGAGCACGGCCAGGCGGGCCCAGAAAATGTCTTTGCTGTGAAGTTCTGGCTGCATCAGGTAGGACAGGATGGTCTGAACCAGCATGTAAATGGAGCCCACCCCGAAGGTCAGGCAGGCTCCCAGCACGTGGATGTAGTACAGGATGCATTTCTAGGGGAAGAAAACCTGGTTTCATTTTCTTCTGTCAACCTCTGGCATCCTCCCCTCAGTGACCTTCTTCCATCTCGAGCTGCCCTGCCTCAGGAGACTTTCCTTGGAAGCCCCACTGGGAGATGTCTGGAAGCCAGAACCTGCCAGCCTCTGGAATTTCTGCTTCTGTTAAATTCTTATGGTGAAGTTACAGGTCACAGCTTTACCTTACCTTCAGTAGAGGAATTTGTGAGAGCTATTCTCATAAATGGATGATATCACAGGAACTGGGTGAGAAAATCCCTGCAGGTGGGCAGGGAATGGGAGTGACAACAGTTCTACCCCAGGAACCTGTGGATCTATGAAAGATTATATAATACAGGACAGACACAATATGATTCTAGCACCCAATTTTGGATTATCAATAATGAGGTTTTGCATTTTTCTGAATGAATTCTGGTTTGAATAAAGACTGTTTGTCAAATTAGTATCTTGGAATACTCTGAGAGAACAGGGTTCAATCAAGCAGCAATACTTAAAAACACCACCAGGAGAACCAAGTGTCAAATAGCAAAAATAACTAAACCCAGAAGATATTCCAAAAAACCCAACCCAACTAAAAATGTATTATTAAAATATATTTGTGTGAAAACCCACGTGTCTTCAGCCCTTTCTTCTCATCCCCAGCTCAGCACATGAGCCAGAGACAGGGAACAAAAAGTGCCTCTGACATGTTTCACCAGGCAAGGCCTGGTAACCTCCTGCACCCCAATCCTGCAGATGTTTTCTGCCCTAAAACATGAAGTTGTTAGGATCAGGCTTTTCCTTGTGCACTTTCTTTGCACAAATGAATTTTAAGTGCTGCATTCACAGTGGGAATTTCCATTTAAGAAATAAGCAAAAGTGTGTGCTCCAAAATCCTGTGCTGTGCAGGGAGGTGCCAGCAGAGAGGAATTCTCTGTTTTCACACTTTGGGGTCTTCAATCACCAGTGAATTTCAGAGTAACATGCAGGTGCATCACTTCCAACTTTTGTTTTGCTCAAGATTAAATGATACACAAACTGTTATCAAATCAACATGCACATCCTGGGTTTTGATTATTGTGAAATACAAAGAAAGTAGAAAAACCCTTTCTTGAGGGCAGTGGAGGGAAATCATGGAGTTGAGCAGAGCCTGAAGGATTCTCCTTGGTGGGTGTGGAATGGGAGGCTGGGACCTCTGAGGGCTTTAGAAAATAGTAAATAGATTGAGGCCTCCAAAATAAAAAATGCCCAGAATGAGAGTGCTGAGGTTCCTAAGACAGAAGCTGCTGAAGCACGTGAGGAGCTGTGCTGGGGAAAAAGTGGAACTTCCCTTCCCAGGAGCTTTTCCTCTCTGGTTTTCCCTGTTCCTAATCCAGCCAGAGCCCAGGGTGACACTGCAGCCTGTGGTGGCTACAGGCACCACAACAGAGCCCCAGATCCATCAATAATTAATGTAGAAAGGCTGGAAATTGTGCAGCCACCGGCAAATAAAGCCAAGGATGGGGACTTGCTCATGGTGTGATGGGAGAGAATATCAGATTTGGGTTTTTTGGAGTGGAGAAAAAAAAATAGAGACCTGGGATGGAGAAAATCAAAAGAATTGATGTTGCAGAATTTTCAAGAATTTGAGAAGGTTTGAAGGAAATCTACCCAAGAGGGCAGGTTTTCCAGAGCTGGGCTCGTGGGGTTGGGTGGTTTAGTTGGCTTTACTTGTAGCTGTAACAAGTTTTTACTATTTGATACCTGATTCTCCTCAGCCACAGTTGCAGGCTTTCAATCTGGATCTCAGGCTTTCAACCCACCTGGAAGGGGATCCAAGTGTGGCTTCTGCAATGCCTGGTGGTTGTGAATGTTCTGAAATGTCATGAACAGCTGCTCACAAGTCCCAAAGCAAATAAAGAATAACTAACAAATTATGAGCCAAACCTCGTATTTTTTTAACGGTTCTCTGTAGAGAATTTGACAAAAAAAAGCAGTTTGCCACGGAAAGTTGCTTTCTGTAAATCCCCAGTTCATCAGGTATCTCAAAACAGACACAGCTCTGGCAGGAGCAGAGCACAAACCTGGAAATTGGCAATGATGCAGAGTCCAAAGCAGCTCATCCATCCCAGCACGAGGCCCAGCTTATTCAGCCTGAGGATTTTGGGGTTTTCTGGGCTGAGGGCAGACACCTGTTTGTAGCGGACGTACATGGTGGCCATTCCTGCCAAAGAGAGCCACAGGCAGTGAGAATCCTCTGTGGAGCCCTGCCTTCTCCCACCTGGGAAGATGCTGAGTGACACAGGCAACTCTTAATAGACAAGAATTTTTTTAGGGCACAGCGAAATAGGAAAGCTGAAAGGCTGGATTTTCAATTATAAAACTGAAGTAATATAATGGCAAACAAGTCAAATTAATAGATTTTTCAGATCTATTGTATTTTAAAGCCGTGTTAGGTTGTTTTTCCCCCCCTCCACTGTTGCAGCACAGGTAAGGTGACTGCCTTGAATTTGCATTTTTATTGCTTTTACTTTTTTGTTAGTTTTCTTAATGCATTTTTTGCCCTTCAGGAATCCACAATTGCCATAGTGGCAATTTATGGATAACACCCCTGACACACACTTTGAATTGCTTAAGAGAATTGAGATTTATTGCTCAGTATTCAGAGTAAGAATTCTGGGCTGTTTAATGATCTGGAGAAGGAAGTGAACTTGTTTAAAGCCTTTGCATTCCAGAACTGCCTGCAGCTCACCAAGAACAGCTTTCTGTACTCACCCAAGAAGGTTGACACGTTTAACATGATCCCAAACAAGCATCTTTCAGGTGGTATTGTCCCTGTATCACTGGAAAAGATAAATGGAATGACACATATCATATATTATTTATATCTATATTAAAAATACTTCCAACACAACTTTACATATTTCAGTCTACCAAGGACATGTAAAAAAAGCCCCTCCTGGATGTTTTTCACTGAATTTTTCATTACTCAAACTACGCTGTGCTGGTTTTAGAACTCTAGAAATCACCATGAAAGATAATCCAGCCTTGGAGCAGGGAATGATGGTGCTGAGAATTCTAACTGTTCCTTTGATATCGATCTTGATGCCATAAAAGGTGAATAAAAAGGATTAAAACTGGAAAAATTAAGAACGTGGAAAACTGAAAGAGCAAAGCTTGAATTATACACATCAGCCTTGATGGAATAAAGCTGGCAATGTAGATTTTATTATGGATTTCCTGGTGGAACAAACCTGGTGGCAGAGAGTGGCTTCACTCTGAGCATTTGTGGTGAGGCACCCCCAGTGCCCTTGTTCATCCTCATTTTAAGGGAATGTTCACAGAGCCAAAACTCACAGCTTTGCACTAAAAACCAGACACCTTTAAATAGAATAACACACAAATCCCAGACTGGGTTGGGCTGGGAGGGACCTTAAAGATCATCTCAACCAAGGACACCTTCCACCATCCCAGGTCACTCCAAGCCCTGACAAACTGGCCTTGGACACTGCCAGGCATGAGGCAGCCACAGCAACCTGTGCCAGGGTCTCACCACCCTCACAGGGAAGGAATTTCTTCCTAACATTTAACCTGAATCTCCCTCTATCAGTTTAATATCACCTATAACTATATATATATATATATAATGGCTATAAACAGTAACTTTAGACCTGGAGCTGTTGGGTAAGAACTGCTATTTAAGTCTGGAGTTGGGAAGAATTCCCTGGAGCAGGGTGAGCTGAGTGCTCTGCCACAGGGAGGCATCACTGACCTGATGTAGGGCACCAGAGGGTCCACGTGGTGCAGGACAATTGCAGTGATGTAGGAAAACACAAAGGACGCTGCCGACCACACGACCAGGGCCGCGGGCAGGAAGGAGAGGCCTTGCTGGAACCACCACATCTCAGGGCTGGCTTCTGCCTCCACACACTGGGAACAACCAAATGAAAAGGTTTGCTAAGAGTTCTCAAAGGTTTATTGAAATTCTCAAAGGTTAACTAGGATTTTACTGCAAGGACTCTGAAATTTTGCTTTCCTCGAAGCAGGCTGCTTCCCACACAGCAGTTTGATACTGCTCTCAGTCCTCTACTGCAAACCCAAAGTGAACACTGACTTCACAGAAGAAATCATCTATAAGCACAATTAAATCTGGAAATGATAAATCTGAAATTCTTGGAGGCTCATTAGAAACCAGAACTGTCATTTTTCTATGTGGCTTGGATTTGTTGCTGCCAGAAAAGGGTCAGGGGGGTCACTGTGAGTAAGTGACTCCATTTCCTTCTCAGCCTCGTGTCACAACACCAGGTCAGCAGAGGGAGGTGACAGAGAACCTGTCCCTGCACTGACAGTGACTGATGGTGGCTGTGGTGGAGCCTCCAGCCTCTATCAACACTCAGCTAGGAAGATGTAGAGGAAATGACCCAAAACTACTTCAATACCTGCCCTCAGTTATTCCCTGTCAGACTATGTGACTCAACATCTGTTACAGAGTCTCAGGACTGGAACAGGACTTTAAACCCCATCTCATCCCACCCTCTATGGGCAGGGACACCTTCCACTATCCCAGGTCACTCCAAGCTCTGTCCAGCCTGGCCTTTGACACTTCCAGGGATGGGGCAGCCACAGCTCTCTGGAAAACCTGTGCCAGGGCCTCCCCACCCTCACAGGGAGGGATATCCCAATATCCCATCTGACACTTCCATTGTTTAGTTGCACACACACAGGTTTTATTTTCTCCTCTGAGTCCCCTTTGCTTCAGAGTCTGTACAGCAGTGAGAGGTTTTAGAAGGGCATGGCCTGGGGTGGACGGGCTGAAAGAAAAGAGGAAGAGAAATTGAAGAAAGAAGAAGCACCAAGACTATAAAGTCTCGTGACGAGAAAAATGTTGAAACAAAAGTGGGTGAATCCTGTGAGAGATCAGAGCTGGTAAATCTTCACAACCCCTGCAGAGAATGGACAACTGTGGCCTTGTAGAGGTGAAGGTTCAGCTGTTTGTGAGAAAGCAGCTTGGTGACAGGTGAAGGTGTTTTACAGGTATGTAGTGAATAAGAACAGATTGACAGAATACAAGTTTTCTGATTTCTTGCCCATTTTTAAGCTAAAGTTTGCCATCTAATCTTGATTTTAAGACTGCAATGCAGAAATGACTGTGCCTTCATAATCCCATCTTTAGTATGAGCATATTGGGAATTGGAAAGAGAAATGCAGATTTTGCATTACATTCTCTGTTACAAATGTTATGTACCTGGGTTTGCAATTCCAGCTCCAAGCAGTCAGTCTGATTATAATTTTCCTTCCACATTTAAATATTCACAGTGCCTTAATTTTATTTCTGAGCTGACAGATTTTCTCCTACAAACCAACCAACCACATTCCACTTACCTGAGAAAAAGGGCATCAGAGGACATGTCACTTAAGGGGAATCCAAGGTAATTTTTCTACTGAAGCTCCATGTTCGCTTCATTTTTCTGACTCTCTGTGATATAAAGGAAAATACGCAAGATGTGAGGTATTTCTGTACTTCTTGCCTTGTTTATTCTTCTCAGCACCTTCTGTTAGTCAGTGCTGCTGACTGGACACAAGATTAGACTGTTGGCTTGCCCCACAAAGTTTTTCCTGCATTTCAGGTGGTTCAGGAGTGAAGCTCATTGTGGTAGGGAGGTAGAAATGAAGAAAAACTGCTGTTAAAGGCTCTTTGTTTTCAGGAGTTGTCTACACAACCATGTAAGTTGAACTGAAGAGATTTCAAGAGATGAAGTGAATGCAACTAAAACCAGTGCCCAACACCATGGCTTTCACCTAAGAAAGGGAACAGAACACAGAGACTTCCCATTTCATTGTGGACCCATCCCAGTGTCCCTGCCAACCCCCAGCCTCCGTCTGGGCACAGACTGAGGCACCTCCAAACACCAGGAGGCAGAAGGGAATTGCCATGTGCCACCTGAGATAAATTACTATTGACACCTTGTCCCGCCCCATTGTTTTCAGCAGGAAGAACAAAAGCACACTCAAACACCTTTTTGTTTGCACAAGCTCCTTTGCAAGCAGATTATATAACAGCAATGGCCAGACTCAATTTAACATATAACTATGATTTTCTTAAACGTTTATCCTGATCTTCAGGCACTTTGGAGTTTTAAGGGGTTTTTTTTTAAGCTCCACTTTGAGTATCACAGATTGTTTCCAATATCAAGAGCAAGTGAAGGAAGTGCTTCAAAAGCAAAGGAGATTTTAACCCTCTTGGAAGTGTTTTCCCCAGTGCAGGAACGCAGCCACGCCCTGCTCAGGCCGGAGTATGAGGAATAGAAACTCCAAAGGAGAATGAAGGGTGGGCAAGACCATCCAGGGCAGAAAGTTCGTGTTACCCGGAATGATAAAGCTGCAAAGATGGTTGAATTGTGTGGGGAAAAGGGAAATTCCTGACTGACTGCTGATCCCTGGATTATCAGCCTGCCTCTTCCCTTTATCTCAGCCAGACAGGCAGAGATAAAGCCCTACCAAGGGACACTTCTTTTTATCTCCAGCAAATTGTCCAGTGGGCAGTGCTGAGTGGAGGACAGAGGGATTTGTCTGTGCCTTCCTGGACAAGCAGAGGTGGATGGGGCTGTGTCTGAACAGCCTCACAACTCCCTGGCAGGTCCCACCCACAGGTGCCACGGGTAAAGGTCACTGACCCTGAAAGCACCGATGTGAGGAGGCAGGAAACGTGTTCCCTCTGCCGCCCCAACTGCAGAGTAACCACAGGTGACTCATTCCGAACGCTTTTTTCAGCACAGACACCAAAAAAGTTGCCGTGAAATCTTTCAATCATGGGGGAAGCAGCTTCCAGGGGGTGTCCATGTTCTGGCCCTGCTCCTGTTCCCTGCCTGGGATGGGGCAGCACAGCCTGGAGCCAACTCAACCCGTGCCAGGCCCAGGACAGTGTGACACGGGATGTCCCCAAGCCTGGCACACTGTGACAGTGCCCGGGGGCTCCAGCTGGTCCAGGAGCTCTGGTGTCAGGGGGGAATGGCCAACCCCACCTGCCTGACCACAGAGCCGGCTAAAAACACCCGAGTGCTCCGAGCAGAGCCGGCTAAAAACACCCGAGTGCTCAGAGCAGAGCCGGCTAAAAACACCCGAGTGCTCCCAGCAGAGCCGGCTAAAAACACCCGAGTGCTCCCAGCAGAGCCGGCTAAAAACACCCGAGTGCTCAGAGCAGAGCCGGCTAAAAACACCCGAGTGCTCCCAGCAGAGCCACCGGGAGGGAACCACAGGAACGGCTGGGGCTGGAGCCACACGGGGAATGGGGAGAGGAAAGGGAAAAGGAACCAGCACGGAGGGAGGTTTAGGAGAGGAGGGAAAGGGAGTGAAGGGGAGAAAGGAGAGGCAGAGGGATGAAGGGCAGGGGGGCTCAGCGGGGTTGTGTGGAGAAAGGAGAGGGCAGAGGGATGAAGGGGCAGAGGGGCTCAGGGGGGCTCAGGGGGGCAGAGCAGTTCCTGGGGGGTCACCGGGGCTGACAGGGGCAGCAATGGGGGCACTGGGGGGCACAAAGGGCTGAGGGGGACTGTCAGGACACGGAGGGAGGACACCCGAGGCTCCTGCGGTCCCCGAGGGCAGGGCGGACTGCAGGGCGGCCGGGGGGGCTTGCAGTGGGCTCAGGGGTGACACGGAGGGCTCAGGGGACACTGAGGGGTGACAAGGGCTGACAGAGACCACAGAGTCACTGAGAATGGGGACGACAAGGAGACTCCGAGGGGGGGCGTGTCTGACAGGGTGACAGGAGCACCGGGGAGTCCCTGAGGGGGATAAAGGGTCCCTGAGGGGATGAAGAGTCCCTGAGGGGGATGAAGGGTCCCTGAGGGGGATGAAGGGTCCCTGAGGGAGATGAAGGGTCCCTGGGGAGATGAAGGGTCCCTGGGGAGAATAAAAGGTCCCTGGGGGGGTGACAGGGGGTGACAGGAGCACCGGGAGGTCGCTCACAGGGGTGACAGGGAGGTCGCCCAGAGGGGTGACAGGGACACCTCCCAGGACCACCGGAGGATCCCCGGGGGGTGACAGAGGTGTCCGGGGGGTGAAGGGGAGGCTGAGGGGTCTCTCCCGGGGGTGACAGCGATGCGGGTTGGGGTCTCCCCGTCCCCCCCCCTCCCTTCACCTCAGCCGCTCCCGCGCCGCTCTCGCGCCGCCCCGGCCCCGCCCCCGGCGCGCGCGGCCGCCCGCTCCTTTCCGGCCGTCGCAAAAGGGGCGTAAAAGGAAGCGCCGCCCGGTGCGGGGAGCGGAGGTAACGCGGCGGGTCCCGCTGTCCCGGGGTGTCCCCCTGTCCCCGCCGCGGGGCCTGAGGGGGCCGGAGGGGCGTGGGGGGAGCGGGGAGGGCCCCGAGCTGGGCTGGGCCCGTTCCCGGGTCTGGAGGAGCTCGGGCTGCGCCGTGGGCGGGGGCGAAGCGGCGGCGGGGCCGGGGGAGCCCTGGGCCCTCCCCGGTTCGCCGGGCCCGGGGGAGTCCCCGCCACGCGTTTGTTTGGGAGAACGAGGCACTCCCGGGCTCTTCTCCCCGCGGCTCATCCCCTCAGAGATGAGGGGAAAAACCAGTTTAACGCCCTGGGAGTGATTTTTCTGGTCATCCAGGGCGACACCCGCAGGGATCTCCGCGGTGACTGGTCTGGTCTCCTGAGGGTTGGAGAGGGGCAGCTCCGCTTCCCTCCGAGCCTATCGAGCACAGCCAAGGCCCTGCTGCTTTCTCTTCTCCCCCTGCCGGGGCTGCCCGAGGTGTCTTTTCACTGCTGGAATTTGCCTCGCTGAGGGTGTGGAGAGTGGAGCTGAGAGCGTTTGTTCTTAGGCCGGTGATGACCTTTGATTTGCAGTTTTCTCTGCCCGTGGATGGCTTTAGAGCTCTCTGTCTTCCTTTCTCTCCTACAGAAAAACAGCAAACTCTTATTTTTAGTCTCCTTTCTCCACTGCTTGTCCACTTCCTGTAGAGAGTTACATCTGTCTGGTCATCAAGGAGGCTGGAACATTGTGAGGGTCCTCGTTTGTGCTGGAAAAGCTGTTCCTGACCCTGTATTTTCTTTCCACAGCTGCTTCATGCTGTCTCTGGCCAACCAAAGCTCCCCACCTCCTGCATGTTTCTTGTAGATCTTGAAAGTTGAACTGACAATGAGCTGGGTTAAATTTAGAGAGGAAAAAAAGCTACAGCAAAACTGAAATAAGGAACAGAAATCTGTTAAAAAAAAAAAAAAGCGCATAACTGTTTTTAAGTGGTTGTCCAGAATCACTGCAGTGAGAAAGCTGTTCCAACCCAGTTTAACTTAAGACTTCTCAGTGTTGGTAGAGTTTTTAGTGCTGTCAGTTGATAACCTGAGTGGTGTCACCTCCTCTCCTGGGAGGGGTGTGAGCTGTAACACAAACTCACTGCTGTGGTGGGAGTTTCTGCTGCTGGAATTTCAGCTGGTGGCTGCAGGGTTTTACAGCTGCATTGGGAGCACCTCCTGTTCTTTCAGCAACTCTCCAAATAACTTCCAAAGGAGTAATTCTATAAAAATACCTATAAATACTCTATAAAACCATCTTACTTTGCTGACGGCAAATGAAACACGCTTTAGGGGGTGTCGACTAGAAACTTTCTGTATCTTAAAATCTCCTTTGCGTGCTGAGGTGGGTCTTTCCCCCTTTGTGTTGCAGGATCTTATGGTTCTCCAGCCCAGGCTGTGCCTGCCCAAGACAATTCCCAGAGCACCCAACCCATGAGTGGGCACCGGGGCGTCAAGCGGCGATGTGGGGAGTCGCACCTGGAGGGCCCCGCGGGCTGCGGCCACGGCCCCAGCGCTGTCTGTGTGCTCAGCAAGCTGGTGCAGCTGCCCACCCCTCCCCTGTCCAAGCACCAGCTCAAACGGTTAGAGGAGCACAAGTACCAGAGCGCGGGACGGTCCCTGCTTGAGCCCCTCATGCAGGGATACTGGGAATGGTTAGTTGGGAGAGTGCCAGCCTGGATCGCCCCCAACCTCATCACCATCATCGGACTGTTAATAAATATATTTACAACTCTGCTGTTAGTATGTTACTGCCCGACAGCTACAGAGCAGGTGAGTTAAATGGACTCCTGGCAGTCTTTTGTTTTGGTTTGCTGTCGCTAGTTTTGGGTGGGTTTGTTGCTTTGGGGAGGAGCTGGTTGTTGCTGTTGAGCCTGCAGGCCTTGTAGCCTGTTCTCTGTAAGTGTTTGTGCCTCTCTGGGGTGCAGAGGGGGCACGTGTGGATGCTGGAGTGAGGCAGCAGTTCCTGGGGCCAGCACACCCGTGTGTGACACCAAAGCAGCCACGAGGGAGCTGCCGCACAAAGCTCAGCCCCACCAGGGGCTGGGGCAGCGGCTCTGCAGCTCCTGGTGTGTGTGTGGCAGGTGGAGTTGGCACCTGTTTGCTGTCTGTGCCCAGAGCTGGGTGACTCCCCCAGAGCTGCCACACGAGCCTGGTGGGTTGGACACCCTGGGGCTGCCCCAGAGCCAAGGCATTGAGCTCCAGAGCTGCTTTAAGATGTCAAAACTGGTGTGACCAAACCCAGCTTAGTGAGCCACAGGAGCACCCAGGGGCTCCAGCAGGTTCTGTGTCCTGCCAGCTCAGTCAGGACTTTGGCACAGTGTGGTGGACCTGTGGGAGCATGGAGTTGTGTTCCTGAGCTGTGAGGAGGCCAGATAAAAGTCAGTGGTTTTATTCTCTGTTCTGAATGCTCTAAAAGCTCCTGACCTACCCTGAGCAGAGCTGTTCTAACCTGACTTCAGGTGTTCAAAAGTTTTTTTGAGGCATTTCAGCTTCTCTCTATCACCAGTTACCTCATAAGGCACTTGAAAACTCATTTTTGTGCACTGGAAAAGTTTTCACTTGATGTTTAATCTGATGAGCTGCTTTTATGTGTGTGCACTGGGGAAGGGAGTTATTTGTGTAGAAATGTGTTGCACACCAGCTGGCTGGGAATGTCTCAAGAGTTCCAGCCTTTGAAATACCTGAACTCCTTCCTAACCAAGTCTCCCAGGTGAGGTTGGGAATCCAGCAGGACACACAGTTTGTTCCCCACTGGATTCCAAAGCCTCACGCAGGTTGGCACAGTCTGCACTGGATCCCTGCTCCAGGTGTGACGTGGGACAGGGATGTTTGCCTCTCCTGGAAATCTGTTGAAATAGATTGTTGCACAATAACCTGTTTGATTTGGCAGGTGTAAGATAGACAGTGACTGTTCAGTTTGAGCAGGGAATACTTGGAGCAGCAACTTCCCTTTCCAGGCTGTGGCACTGTTGTGTGGGTTGGTTTAACTTGTGTTTATTTCTGAGCTGAGTTACTTGGGGGCTCAGACTCTGAAATCTGCTCTGATAGAGAGACTTCAGCTCTCAGGAACGCAGAACTGGTTTATGTCACTAAACCAGACCAGAACTTGGAGAGCAGTTGTATTTTGGTTGGTAATTAAACTTCTGAAGTGCCCAGGAAGCTGCACTCAGAGCACCAGAAAGTCAGTGTTGGCTGCAGGCTGCTGTGTGGGAACCCTGTTTGGTGTTCAACAGTTTGAGAAGTACTCTGTGTGTGGGGAATGAGATTTTCTCCTCACTTGAACTGAAAAGTAACTTACTGCTGAGGCAGCTTTTGGCCTGATCTGGTTTGCCACATGGCACAGCCTGACCAGGGAGATGCTTTTTGAGCGTGGAAGGGCAGGAAAATGGGGTTTTGAAAGTCCAGGAGCAGAATTTCTCCTCCTCCCCGCCAAACCACTAACTGATTTCTGATGTAAATTTTTTTTCTTCCTTGTAGCTCAGCCTTAGTTCTGCTTTTTTTTTTTCAAGTGTGACTCCTCCCTTCCTGTTGCTGAAAGGTGCAGCCAGGGCAGAGCTGTTGCTCAGAGCCTTCCAGAGAGTGAAGGAGATGCAAATACTTCCTGCTTGGCTGGGAGGACCCAGCTGGAAAAGTGCTGACTGATTAAATGGTACCTGAGGTTAAAAAAAAAAAAAAAAAAAAAAAAAAATTACCTGGAAAAGTGCTGACTGATTAAATGGTACCTGAGTTAAAAAAAAAAAAAAAATTACCCGGATAAAGAGAGAGCTGTGAAATCTTACTCGGATATAAATAGGTGTAAATGGAAGCACCTACACTCCTTATGAAAGGAACTTTTAAGAAAGGAGAGCCAGCAGACTGATTTTTTAAGTTAATAGAGAAACCTTCAGGGTGATGCAATTTAACCTGACCTGTGGCAGATGAAATCTGAACATGAGGGATAAAAATGGGAGGGAATTGTGTGGCATCAGAACCTTTATTCTAAATGTGGTGCTCTGCTCTCGGGTGACCCATTTCCCCTTTCTCACCTTGTGCTGTTTGTTCAGGCACTGCTGAAAGCAGAGCACAGTGGCAGCTTTTGGGGCAGAATGAATTGTTTTGGTAAATGCAGGAGCAGTGCAAGCTGTAGAAGGAAATATATTTGAGTTGATGTGCTGCAAATTAGTTCATGGTTGTGTTGGGCAAAACCAGGTGGGCCCTAGGGATTTATGAGAGGCAGGTCTGCTTGATTAAGCTGTATTTGGATTTTGTTGGTGTGGTCTGTAAAATAAAGCTGCTCATAAACGCTCACGTCTGTAAAGTCTGTCAGATGTGAAGATTGCAAAATAGCCAATAATCTCTGACTTATGGATGTGTAAATGGAGATAAAGTGATGGCAACTCCCTGGCTTTTATGTTCTTAAGGGTTTGTGCTTCAAAAAGCATTAAAAAAGCTTGGATTGTAATCTTTGCTCTAGCAGGGTTTGGCATTGTTTGTGCTTCTGTCAGAGTGGAAATTGTTATCGTGGACGTGACCATTAAGGGCTCTTAAGGCAGAGTTGGCAAAGCTCCTGGTGCCTTGTCCTGGAGGGAGCAGTTGGTGCTGCAGAGCTCCGGAAATGTTCTTGGGCTCAAAATCTGGGCAGTGACAATGACATCACTCAGCTGGTGGCTGGTGAGGGGCTGGTGAAGATGAGCTCAGTGTTGGTGACTAAACTGGGGGCTAAAAGTTCCCAAGTTTCTGAAATCACTGGGACATCTTTGTGTCTTTGTATTTAACGAGGACTTTGTTGTGCGCTGCTTTGCAAATGTATTACAATTTTTACAGTGCAGCTTCCTGCTTTAGAGCAGGGGCTGTAGCTATTAATCTGCCACTGGTTTATTTACATTCCACATGTAACAACCCATTTCTGTCTGTCCTTGCAAAGACCAGCTGCCGAAAGGTCCCTGGGTGAGGAGGGACATATTGAAGGGAAAATTGTTGTCAGGCTGTGGGACAACTCAGCTGCAGCATTTCTTTTTTTTTTAAAGATTATTTTAAACCTTATTGTGATTGCCTTTCTCTCTTAGGCTCCTCCCTGGGCATACATTGCTTGTGCTTGTGGCCTTTTCATCTACCAGTCCCTGGATGCTATAGATGGAAAACAAGCAAGAAGGACAAACAGCAGCACTCCGTTAGGAGAGCTTTTTGATCATGGCTGTGATTCCTTGTCCACAGGTATTGTTGTCATTTTTAATTGAAGTTGGAGGATTGAATTACTCTGTTTCAGGGATCAGATCTGCAATACAATAAAAAAGGTTCTTTATTGAAGAAAGGACAACTGATAGTGCTGAATGTATCACTTTCAACTGAGAAAGTCACCTTTCTTTCCGTAGAACAGTGCTCTGGATCAGCTGAATGTCTTCTCTTGTATTACACTGAAAACAAAACTAAGCATGTGACTGAGTCAACCTGAGCCAGAATTTCTCTGTGATGCTTTAGCAGAGTCTTGGTTCTAAAATATCTTCTGTAAGAAGTTGTCAGAATACTCTGCCATATTATTTCATATTGGCTTGATACAGAGTGAGACCAAGACAAATCTAAGCCTAAGCAGGGGGACTCTACAAGTCAGAATTTAAGATTAGAATTGTCCAGGTCAGTTCCTGGGTAGGTAGAGTTCATGGAGCCAGCCTGGAGTTTAACCCCATTACAAAAAAATTGTAAAATCATAGAATATCCTGAGTTGGAGGGTTCCCATAAGATTGAGTCCAGCTCCTGATTGGGTGGTTTGGGTTTTTTAAATTCCAACTGTTTTAGGCTTTAAATTTTATGACTTGTTTATCAGTTTTGTATATGGAAAGGCTGGAGGGGAAAGCATGTTACGCATCCTGAATCCAGACCTTCAGTTTTCTTAATGGCATCAGAAGAATTCAGAGGACAAGGAAAAATGTCTGGCAAATGCAGGAGAAAACCCCAAAACTTGCTGCAGGCTGCAGCTGCAGAAATCACTCGGGTCCCTTAATGAGATTAGGCATCATAGGAAATAAAAATGTAGGAGCCTTAGAAACCCTTAATATTAATGACTTCTAATAACTGATATGGATTGAAATCCATGTTGTGCAGCCTGTGTATTTTCAAATGGGAATGTTAATCTCTGTCTGTGAAAGAACCATGCCAGGATAAACCTTCCCACTGGGCCCCGTTGATAGCTTTGCTTCTGGTGAGGATCCTTACACACAACCCACCCTTTTCACTCTGTGACTGATTTTCTCCTGCAGTCTTTGTGGTTTTGGGAACTTGTATTGCTGTGCAGCTGGGCACCAACCCTGACTGGATGTTCTTTTGTTGTTTTGCTGGGACGTTCATGTTTTACTGCGCGCACTGGCAGACGTACGTCTCGGGGACGCTGCGCTTCGGCATGTAAGTACTGCCTGAGAAACAGGGAAAGGCACCCTGCTCTCCTCAATTCTTCCTTCTGTGGCCGTAGGGCAGCTCCTCAGAGCAGTAGCCAATTGTTTTTATCCATAGAGACACACTTAGAGCTTCTGGCAGTTGTTGGGTCTGTAATTAATAGTGAACGTCCCTTAGCTGGTGTTAGCAGCGGTGAAATATCATTTTGACCTGTTAGTTAATTAGAGCTTTTTGTTGTAATGTAAAGCTAAATAAATAATGGAAAGTAGCTGTTGTTTTATCCCGTGAATGGAATGCTTTGGTCAGATGGTGGCAGTCTGGCTTTAGCATTCATATAACTCTTGTCTTGATGCTGCTTGCTTGTGATGTGCAGTTATTTGTTAATATTAACCATAACTCTTAAAATATACTGTATTAATTGCCATTGTGCCTCCAGTTTAAAGTTCTGGATCCCTTTCGGTTAGTGCAGATCATGGTTCTGTCAATAAATGGAACCAAAATTGCAATGCCAAGAATGTCAGGAGCAGAAATCCTCTCCCCTGCTGGATGGGGCTGGGTGGGAGGTGCAACACAAGGACTTGGTGAGCTGTGGGCTTCTCTAACCTTAATGGGGAAATAAATGCATTTATGTTGAGAATTTATTCTGTGTTGGCATTCATAGGGTAAACAAACACATTTCAAATAAATGCACTGCAGATTTATTTTTTTTTTTTAAATCTGGAAACTGAAATTTGCCCGTAGTTTGTGGGATTTTGAAACAATTCCACAACAACTGCATACAGATGTCTAATAGACTGTTACTTATGGTCTATAACTGCTGGTCTGTAGGTACCCAGATACTGCTAAAACAGACAACTGTGGGTTTCTTGTACATGACAGCTTTTATTGGCAGGAGACTGTTTCAGTAATGCAGATGCTCTTGAGAAACTTTGGCGTTTCTGCTCAAAATTTTAAGGTGTTGGATCAGTTTTAAATGTCTGTTAGAAGAAGAAAAAAAGAAAATCTAGACTTTTGTTCCAACTCTGGATACACTAAAGCAGATTGACTGAAACTTTCCCATTCTGGTACTTAAATCTCCCTTTGAACTTTGCAGGATCCTGGTAATCAAAGATTTCTGTTTATTGATCAAAAAATACAAAAGCCCAACCTTGACATGTGCTTGACTTTACAGATGGAAGCATCAACCTCCCCAAATTGCTGTTGTGCTGCAGAAAAGTGTTTGGGTCAGTGCTGGGACATTCCTTTGTGAGGAGTTTGTATTTTGGGTGCATTCTTCAGCAAATTAGATTTTTCTGCCTGGCCTTATAATACAAGAATGTGGCGACCTCTAATACATAGCTAATTCAGGGGAGACAATAAGCCCCTAAATGTGTGTATCATTAGTTTAGATAACACAGCACCGTGTAGTAAACACATTTATTCCTTCCTTTGCCCTGTGGCACAAGGTTAATAGACTGTCATAAGCTGATGTTCATTTTAATGCAAAAACAATGAGACTATTTATCCAGTTAAAGGATTCTCACTGTTTGACACTTCTTTAATGAATCTTTTGTTTCACTAATCTAAAACTGAAAGAAGGTATTTTATCAGCCCTTTCAGATTCACACAGACTTGGTTCTGAATAAGTGGGATCAGAAACAGTTGTTGAAAGGAGCCAAAAAGATCCTTGTGCACAGGAGCTTTTTCTTGTCTGTATCCCATGTTGTGACTCTCAAAAATCTTCTGAGAGAGGGTGTGGTAGTGATGTTTTAGGGAGTGTGGTGGTGTTTTTGACTTGCCTTAATTCCGAAGCAACAGGAAAGAGCAGACAGCTGGTTATCACTTACTCTATTTGTGGTATGTCCAAGGAATTGTATATCAGTGCAGAGAGAACTCGATAATCAAATGGCTTGGAGAAGAGCAGAGGGTCCTGAAGGGAGAGTTTGTATTTCACTTCTTCCACACAGGCCTCAAATGTTCAATTACAGAATCAGCCTGTCTTGCTGGAAAAGTCTGTCTTAAAAAACAGGGGAATTAGTGTGTCAGACAAAGTGTATGCTTGTGTAACAGTGTGTCAGTGTGTGGTTTGTCTGTGGGGAAGGGGCTGGAGCACCAGGAGCAGCTGGGGGGGCTCAGCCTGGAGAAAAGGAGGCTCAGGGGGGACCTTCTGGCTTTGCACAACTCCCTGACAGGAGAGGCCAGCCAGGAGGAGTTGGGGCTCTGCTCCAGGGAACAGGGACAGGACAAGAGGGAATGGCCTCAGGCTGGGCCAGGGAAGGGTCAGGCTGGACATCAGGAGGAATTGCTCCCTGGAGGGGATGGCCAGGCAGTGGAAAGGGCTGCCCAGGGAGGTTTGGGGTCCCCATCCCTGCCCAAGGAACAGCTGGATGTGGCACTCAGTGTTCAGGGCTGGTGCCAAGGTGGGGATTGGCCATTGCTGATCCTGGAGGGCTTTTCTGACCTTAACAATTCCATGTTTCTCTCTGGTGTGGCTGCACCAGCTTTGAGAAGTCCCTGAAGCTGAGCAGAGCATGTCAGACTGCATGGCAGGATCAGTTCCCATGAGAAAGGAGGAGCTGGGATCCATTCTAGGAGATTCCTACAGATTCTGCAGGTGAGGGAGGAAAACTTTGTTCACTTGGGCCCGATTACTGAATCCATTATTTGTGTAGGTTCTTTATTTTCTCCCTGACAGCTGTGGGAGGGGTCCCTGTGCTACTCCAGGATGTAGAATAATCAGTCGAGTCAATAAAGTCCTGTGATCTGTCTCCATCTTCAAATGATCACATAATTCCATTAGATCCTGGCAGCCACTGCACTCTTCAAAAAGCAACTGGTGTTGGGTGCACAGCTGAAATAATAGCTAGAGGTCAGTGTGGCTTAAAAATTCTCCAGGAGGAAGCAGGAAGTGTCTCAAGGCACGTGGGGAAAGTCACTGTAGTGATATCAGCAGTGCAAATGCAGCAGGGAGCAGCAGGGGTAGAGCTAAAGGCAGAAGTTTAAAACACCTGATCTGGGAATGATTTTACAGAAGAACCAGAACGCTCAGCACGTTTGAAAAATAAAAAGGTGACTTTGAATGGCAGAGAGACACTTAGTATTGAAATAGCCCAAATAATGGCTTGGTCCACCTGACCTAGTTGCCAGCCCAGGAACTGGTTTGTCTGGGTTGTGGATTTGCTGTGCTGCAGCACAGGATTAGCTGAGTCATGTATTGCCATCACTGGGGCACCTCTGCTTTGGAAACTGAGAATTTTTTCCTGCATATCCCAAAAATCAAACTAGCAAGGTACAGTGGGCTTCCATGTGTCCCTGTGGAAACAGATGTGGTATACTTTAGGAACAGATCATTAGGAAATATGGTGCACAAATCCTGAAAAGATTTTCCTGATGTTGTCTGGAACCCAGGTGTGATCACCTGGTTATTCCCCAGTCCCAGGTTATCCCGCTTGGACTCAGTACTGATCCTGGTCCCCACAGGAGGTGCAGGAGAAGCGAGTCTGTCCAGGCTCAGGATGTTTTTAGCTGCTCAAGGTCAGAGCACAGACTGCAGGGGCTGTCCCACATCCAGGGGATTGGAGCCATCCATCCCTGTCAGAGCTGGGTTCTGCAGCACAGCTCAGAGTCACGGAATTGGGTGAGTGGGGAGGGACATCAAACTCATCCAGTCCCACCCTCTGCCAGGGGCAGGGACACCTTCCACTAGCCCAGGTTGCTCCAAGTCTCATCCAGCCCAGCCTTGGACACTTCCAGGGATCCAGGGGCAGCCACAGCTTGTCTGGGCACCCTGTGCCAGGGCCTCACCACCCTCACAGGGAGAAATTTGTTCCCAATATCCCATCTATCCCTGTCCTCTGGCATTGGGAAGCCATTCCCCTTGTCCAGCCTGGGTGTTTTCTTTAGAGACATGAGACAAACTTCTCAGTTAAAGTGCTGGTGCACTTGTTCATGATGGAAGTGCTGGAGGTGCTGAATCTCACTGAAAAAACCCAGTGAACACTCAAGGCTCCATCCAGAGACATGAGGATGCTGCTGTACCATGGTCTCCATCTTCTCCTATGCATTACTGTATTATCTGGTTTATTCCAGCCTTTTAAAAATACCCAATAGTTGGTGATGCTGGGAATTATAGCTGTGTATATGTGTGTAAATATAGACACAATGAGATGGAAATTAGTTTCCAAGGAGTCTTCACACATAGGAACATCATAAATATGAGAGGAAGAATCATTTTTTTTGTCACCTTTCATATAACTGAAAAGTTAAAAGTGGTTACTTTGCTGTTAGAATTGTAATCCCCAGAGAAAACAAAAGAATTCAGGCTGCTGGACAAAGCAGCCTTTCTTGAGGAGAGTTGGAGAATTTGGGAGAACATTCCTGTTCAGTGACCTTGGAGCAGCTGCACAGGCCTGTGGGATAATGGATTGGTTCACCTGAACCCTGTCACCACTGCTGCCACCAAGGCCCAAAGGAGAGGTGAGGAACTGGGGCTGGATTTCAGAAAGCAGCTAGGCCAACCTTCCTCTTCAGCCTCAGCAGAGGAGGAGTTGGTGTTACACCTTGCATAGACAACACACACACAATACAGGAATACAGGGCTGGAAACCTCCCAAGTGAGAGTTCAGCACATGGAGTTCTTGCTCCTGGAGCAGCCTCAGGATCTCCAGTCTGAGTTAAGGCAATAACCCCCATGACTGCAGATCTTAAAACTTTCTGACACTTCTTGGGGAACTTTTACACCCAGGTTATTTAAAAAGCAGGGCCTCTGTTGATGTCAGGAGGTGTTTGGTTCTCTGTGCTTGCAGGCAGGACGTGTTGAAGTGTGTTTGTGGTGGGTGTGAAACTTGGTGCTGGTCACCCACACCTCCTGCTCCCTCAGTGGCGCTGGCAGCGTCACAGAAACCTGTGCAGCTGCTGAGGAGAAGGTGTGGGGAAGTTTCCACATCCTTCTCCTCTTCCCTCCCACAAGTCCTTCAACAGCATTTTCAGCCACGATCCCGTTGGTCGTGTCTGGAGTTGCTGCCCTTGATTGTTCTGATAAATTCTTGGAGTTCTCACTGCTCTGTGCCATAATGAACTACAAAATAACAAACACATGGTTATTGCCTCACCTGTGCAACTTTTATGTACCTCTGTGGGCAGCAGAAGGGAAAATTTGCATATTGGATACGTATAATAACAAAGGAGCTTATGGCCCATTTTTAATGTGTTTTTTTTTTTTTTTTTTTTTTTTTTTTTTTTTTTTTTTTTTTTGTTTTTTTTTGTTTTTTTTTGTTTTTTTTTTTCCCCTCAACATGAATTTCCTGGTGCTGGAAATAATTCTAATTTATGTTTCATTTTTTTTCTGTACAGTTTGCTTTATTCACACTATTGTGTTTCATTGCATCCAAGTCAAACTGCTGGGTTGGAACGAGTTAGGATAAAACTCTTAATAACTTCAAGCATTTGAACTTGTAGCATGTGACTCCAGCCTTTCTTTCTCTTGTGTTCTGATGCTGAACATTCTTTTCTTGCTGCTGTGGTTCCCTTAAGAAAACAGTCCTTTGTCTCCTGCTCAGATTCCCAGTTCATTGCCCAGCCTTAGTAATCCCACTTGCACGCTCAGTAGATACAGATGAGACAGATGGAAGAATCATCATTTTTCAGACCAGAGCATTAACTGGTAGATGGATCCCTGTGAGTTTTCCAGCCCTGTAGCTTCTCTTGAGCCAGGAGTGTTTTTCTTGTCTGCTATGATTTGGGACTTTTTCATGGAGTTTTGTGTGTTGGGAGAGGAAGGGGAGGATGGTGCACAGACCTCCCCTTAGTTTCACACAGCCTTAAAAAGCTGTATTAGATCAGCTGTGTTGTGAGTGATTGACTTGATTTCAGGGCCATCTCCCGTGTAAGTGTCTGTTTCCTGTTGTGGTTGGATCATTTTCTCAGGACATCTCTCCATTTGAATTCAGTTTGGGCTCTGTTGGAGCAAGGCAGGGACTGATTGCATCTGTCTCTGAGCCAGTGTGGCTCTTGAATTGTCTGATGACTTGTTTAGTCAAACTGGGCCTTTTAAGAATTGCCCCTGGAATACACTCAATAAATTAGCACTGACAAGGGAATGTTCTGGGTGCAGCACTAATCCCCTGTGTGTTAATTGTCTCCAGACTCAGACCCCTGAGAGGGTTCCCAGCAGAGCAGGCACAGGGATTGTCAGTGCCACATCCCTGTGGAGTGAAGCACATGCCAAGGTTAATGCCCCTTCCTAAACTGTTTAAAAAATGGATCCATGGCTGAATTACAAATGTCACCTGAAGTAACATGGGGAAAAGGAATAGAAACTGCAGCTGTTGTGAACCACCAAAGTCGCTGTGAGATTTGGACATGAGGATTTCTCCTGCACTCCCTAAAACACCAACTCTTACCTCTCCCAGCTATTTACTACATTGTGTGCTGTGATAATTACACTGAAAATGCTTATCAGGCTGAACTTCAGAGGCCCCTCTCCTCGGGCCTGGTGTTTGTAAATCACCACTGCACCTGAGCCCTGCACTGGGGCCACAATGACCTTTCTGTGCTGCCCATTTTTAGTCCCTTGGCGTGAGGGGTGTCTGTTCCAGCACACTCTGATAAGCAGAGCAATAAACAGGAGCTGTGTTCTAGCTGACTGACCCTGCTGCTGCTGAGTTTTCTTTTTAAACTAGATGCTTTCATTTTTCTTTTAATTGCATCCTATTTAAAAAACTTTTTGTTATGATAAAATGCAGATTTATGGCTCTGTATTAGGGGAAAGGGTGATTTCTATGGCTCTGTTGCCTCCAGTGTATTTTTTCATCCCTTTCTGTCAGAGGTGAGAAATAAATATTTACAGAATGGAGTGTGATGTCTCCAGAGCTCACTTCTTGGAGAATTATTTACCAAGGAGTTGCATGAGGAGGGAGGTGAAACTTTTTCCTTTCCCTCAGAGGTGTCAGACTGAAATACTGCAAATCTGTATTTCTTCTCCACTAAAACATGCAGGAGCACCTTCAGCTAAAGAATTCATATATTCAGTGTCATTTACAGACGTGAACATGAGGTCAGGAGATGAGAGTCCTGGATTGTGCTTGGTTATGGATTTTATTCACCGTGACTCAGAGCAGGGAGTTTCATTTATTCTCTCATGCACACACGAAATGATTGGTTTTTTTCATATTGGAGTGCCATGGTAGAACTGTAAATTACAGAAGTTCTGAATGAAGATTTAAATGTGTAAAATGCTCCGTGGGTTAGAATGGTTTTGTTAATTCATTAATACCCCTGGGTTTCGTGCTGGTTCATCCCTTCCCTGACCTGCCCTTTGAATTATCCCCACCCCGGATTTTGTCCTTTAGCCCGACTGAAGATGTTTAAAGGCTCCCCTCAGAGGAGTGCTCAGGAGAATGTTCTGAACTGTTTCTCTCCCTCACACGTAGATTTGATGTGACAGAGTCCATGCTCTGCACTGTAGCCATCCAGCTCCTCACGGGAACGCTGGGGCCCGGGTTCTGGAACTACACGGTAAAGCCTTTGCTCGTGGCACGGACTGAGCAGGGCAGCACCTTTGTCATGCACTGCTGCTCCAGGGAATTTCACCGCTGTTTTCATGTTTAACACAAGGAAGAAAAATGTTTGAGTGAGTTTTTCCTCAAATTTTTGAGGAAAAAATTCGATTTAACCGGAAACAAATTTATTCGAAAGCCTCATGTTTTATTTGAAACCAAAAGCAAAAGTTCAACAAAAGTTTGATTTAAGCTTTTTCTTTTTTATTACAGTTTTTGCTTCACCTAAAAGCCAAGCAGGGCTGTGAAAACAGCTCTAAGTGTGGGTATAGAATAATGTTGTTGGAACTACTTTTTAAAAAAGCTTCTTTTGTTGCTGCCATTTTGATACCTTTCCACCAAAAAAAGGAGAATTTCTTGGCTCTTTCAGGGAACTGTATCTTTTGTAATAACTTAGGAAGTCTGGTTAAAAATATCTGGTTTAAGCTGTGCAGCTTGATGCCTGTGCTTGTAGCTTCATGAAGAAGTAACTTCTTTCCAGCTTGTCTTTTTTTACAAAGTGCTTTTTCTTATGTCTGTGCTAAATAAATCCTTCTCCCCTCTAGTCTGCTAGCCTTAAAAGACTTTCTCTTCCTTATTTCACCTCTTTTTTTTTTTCCTAATACATTGTATGTGAGTGAGGTCCCTTCCCAATAAAATGTTGTCATTAAAAATGAATGAATTGGATTCCTTGAAATATCTCATCAATTATAATCATTATTGATTAATTTTTAGCCTGGAATTTTCCTTAAAATACTTGAGGATATAAGAATAGCTTTTTGATCTCTCTCTTAGAACTGCATCAGATGTTAAACAAAAGTGAGGTTATTTTTTTGGTGGTTGGTTTACACAGCCTTTGTTAAACCTGTGTTGATGCTAATTTTTAAAATACTTTGCTCATAATCCGTGAAAGGCTGGAAATAGTGTCAGGAAATGGTAACTGAGCAAGCAGTAGTCCAAGGGCAGGAAGAGCTTAAATCAAGAGTTTAGCCTGTGATATCAACATCTTAACTGACCAAGGAGTCGCTTAGGGGGGAAAAAAAATTATCAAATCACATAGTTCTGAAACACTCAGAGTTCTGAAATCATTCCCTGGTGTGACGGTTGTGGGGTGGAAATAACTCAGGTTGGGTGATGAAGGGAAGTTGTTTGAACTGGAGTAGGACAGTTTACCATGGGATGGGGGAGAGGAGGGGCAGGTGCAGAGGACCTGGAGCTGCTGGAGGTGTCCACTGCAGCACCCCCTCCAGAGGAGCCTTGGCCATCCCAGGAAATGCTGGTTTTACAGCCAGAGGGGAGGAGGGAGGGCATTTTCCTGCACGGTTTGGTTCCTGGCAGAATGGTGTCCCAGTGCCATCAATGCCTGACCCAAAGCAGGCTGGCCTTCTCTGGGTCTCTTATATGGGAAGGCTGTACAAGTCTGAGGACTGGGAAATAATCTGCATTTCAGTTTGTCACAACAGGGAGAGGAGGGTCAATAGAGGAAAACACTTGCAGTGTGTGCAAGAGAATCCGTGGATGGCAGTGTCACCACAGGAATTGCAGCTGCCCCTGGAGGCTCTGCAGGAATTCTCCTGTCTTGTGAATTTAGGCAGATAGGGAGTGAGGGCTGAAACTGTGCATTTTAAAACTCACAACTTTTGTGCTTCCCTGACTTCATTAGAATTAAATCCTTGGGAATTCTGGTTTTCAGCCAAACTGTGGTTTACTCCCAGTGCAGTGCTGACATTGCCTGACCCTGTCCCTGCCTTCTACAGTGCTGCTGGTTATTATTCTCCCCTAACATCATTTTGCTGCAAAATTGGTACTTCTCAGCACTATTGTGAGTGTTCTCCCCAGCCTTGTCGTTGGATGTTCTGTGTGGGCATTTCAGTTTGTTAAATATTGAGTCTGGACTTTTTTGCTCTGTTGTCATCATCAGCTCTTTGTTCTTTTTCTTTGTCTGGATGTTCCTGCTGATCTTACACCTCAATTCAGGGTCTTCTGTTTATTTTATAGAAGATGAAAAAGCCCCTGGTTTATTTGGAGTAGAGATTTTTTGGAGCTCGATTCTTTGTGTTCGCTGAACTTGGACAATAACTTTCCGTCCATCTGCTGTGGTGTGGGAATGTCTCGGGAAAAGGGTTTGTTTCATTTTCTTCATTTCACGGGGCACAATGATCCTGCACACAGTGTCAGTGTCTGGGCAGTGCTGACATCACTCACTTGTCAGGAAACATCAGGCAGCAAAGCTGTCAGCTTGGAGGGGAAGTATGGCTCCAGTGATGCCTGAAAATAACCCACTTAATAAAAATATCCCAGTTCAGAGGCTTTAGGGACGTCTCGCAGGATTCATGCTGCTTGCTCTTCCCATTTGTTTTTTTTTCTTAGGGTTTCCAGTGTAGTATTTAAATGAGTAAATAAATACAAGTTGAAAATAGAATCTTTGAACTGGCTGAGTCTCTTCTTGCTTTGAAATGGTTTTGCTTTTCTTGCAGCTGTGTGTGGTACCTGCTTGTATGTAATTAAATGTGATTATAGTAATTGAGGTAGTCTGCAGGAACAAAGGCATTTCCTTGTTTTCTGATTTTTTCCCTTATTCATTTACTATAATTTGATAAATGATCCATTACTCCAAAATTGTGTTTTCTCTGATGTTCACCGTGGGAGAGTCACTTGAATATGCAATGGAACTTTTATATAGAATAAAATACAGTACTAATGATGTCATGTCTAAGCAGGAACATTATCACCCTGCTTTGTGAGTAAATTCCCCATCCACTAAAGCAAGCTGAATGTATTTTCCCTCAAAAAGAAAGGCATTGGTCAGTCTCCATCCAAATGGAGCAAGTGCTTTCCTGCAGCCCTGCTCTTGCCTTGCTGTATCACACCAGCAGGTCCATCCTCCTCATTTCACTTGTATATTTATATTCTCCTATTTCTGGCATTCATTTGTACACCTGTTTTTCCCTCTTTCTACCTCCAAGACTTTTACATGCTCCTTAAAGCAAAGCCATGAATTCCCTGTTTTCTCCCATTCTCTTCTTGCTGCCACTGCACCATTTCCATCAACCCTTTAGGAATTTGTGTTTCTTTTCAAAGCTTGATGTTATTCAGAGAATATTCATATTAAGATAGGGTAGGGAATATAATGGGAGTTAAAAATACATTTTTAGATTTTATCATCTGTACTAAATTCTGGTTTTTTTGGTGGACAAGGTTAAAACTGAATATTTATTTCTGCAGCTGCCAGTGGGCAGCAAAGAGTTCCAATGTTTCCTGTTGATAAAATGGATTTCTGTTATTGCACTCTGAAGTAAAACAGAATTATAGCACAACATTGCTTTAAAAATTAAACAATAAAACAAAATACATTTTGGCCTTCTAAATTATTTGCAGGTTTTTCCTCTTTTGGGGTGTTTATACTGTGCATGACAGAGTTGCTCCACTGAGCTTGCGAATAACTGACTTGAAATTGCTTTGAATAATTCTGCTTTGTTTTTTTTTTTTTTTTTTTTTTTGGCTTTTTATATCTAATCAGAATTGATGTGACTGAAGTACAAATCTTCATAATAATCATGCATTTACTGGCAGTGATTGGAGGACCACCTTTTTGGCAATCTCTGGTAATTTTGCTCCTGTTATTATTTTATCCTTTGTAATTGTCCCTCGGTCACTGAAGGATTCCTGCACATCTCGAGGCAGTTTCACTTCTGCAGGAAGGTTTCACTTTTCCTTATAAATGGAAACAGATTTTTGAATTCAGATCCCACAGAATGAACTGTGGATTCTGGCTGTACCAGAGTAATTAAAACAAGATTTAGTCTCTAATCCTTTAATACTTGAATGTGACTGACTGCAAAATTGTCAAATTTTGCAAATACCAAAATCGCTTTGGTATTTTTTGTTTGCTTCTGTTTGGGGGAAATACGGAGTAAATGTGTTTGTGTACTCAAACATTCCACTTTTAATGGGAAAAGCAAAACGCTCTGAAAACAGACAAAATACAGAGTTGTGGATTTTGGCAATTGTTGCTTTCATTACCTTTCCTTTATTCCTTGAAACTGTGTGTTCCTGTCCTGGCTCCCTCCTTTCTGGCAGTGTAAATCCTTTTCAAAGCCCGTTAAACGCTCCCCAGGCTCCTGGAGCTGGGTAATTCCTGTGGGATGCTGAGTATGGCTCCAGCTTGGATCATTTGAGACATGTGAGTAAAGCAAGGAAGCTCAGGGTAACTCCTTTAATAGATTGTATTTGTGGAGCTGATTTTCCTGCTTGAAGCAAGAGAAGTGCTGCAATTGCTGGAGTTTTCTCCCACAGGGTCTGGAATATGAAAAGGCACAAACACTTTGGGAATCTGAAGTTGGAGTTCAGCCCTCTGGAAGTTGTTGCTGAGGCAGATGTGACTGCAGCATGTCTGGACAGCTCCAAACCCCAGCTGGATCCAGCCCTGTGAGAAGGGCTCTGGGGTCTGAGCTGCCCAGCTGGCTGAGTGTCTGTGGGGCTGTGACAGGAGGAGCTCCTGGAGGAAGCAGCTCTGGTCTCCTACGTGCTCCTCCCTGTTGCTGCCACGAGCCTTTAGCTGGGCTCTGCTCCGGCCCCTTTCCTCATGATTTTATTTTTTAAATCCCAGTTCATTCTGCACAGAACTGATGGGATGTGCTCTGTAATCCTGGCAGTAATTTTCTGGCAAAATATTCCAGACTTGCTTTAACTCCAGCTCTGGAACTGCTCCCAACTGTGCATTGGCTGCTGCCCCTTGGTCATTGCCATGCCTGGGCACTTCACAGACAAAATCTGGACTCATGGAATGGTTTGGTTTGGAATGGACCTTAAAGCTGATTCAGTCCCACCCCCTGCCATGGGCAGAGATGCCTTCCACTGGACAGGGTTGGTCCAAGCCGTGTCCAACCTGGAATGGTCTTTCCCAGGGTTTACCTGCGTTCTGCAGCTCTTTGGGCAGTGCAGCCTTCTGCCTCTGATCAGTCACAGAGAATCTGATTTGCCTGTCAAAGATGTGACTGTGACACTTCCCTGCATTGCTGACATGGTTTTGGGATGTTCTGCCTCCACATGACTTTGGATGAAGCCTCTGGAATCACCAGGAAGGGCAGAATAATTGCAGGGGCTGTAGTGATGCATACACAGAATACCTGACAGCCTTGTGGCTGTCTTCCTGTGTCCTCTGAATTAAAATCCAGGGGTTGCAGTGCCACTTTTTAGGAACATTTCCCTCTCCCCCTCTACTCAGAGGGAAAAATCAAAAGTAATCTGATATTTGCTTGATTTTGTTGCTTCCCACTTTTGGCTGTGTTGCTCCCATTTTGTGCATGGAAGAATTCAGCAGGTGCTGACTTTTTAATCCACTCCTGGCTTTCCTCTGCCAAATTTTTCTATGTGACTTTTCCTCATTAATTTTTAATTCAGACATGTTTTGCACTGATGCAGCTGCTGTGGAGACCAAAAGGAGGGTGTTAAGAACCCCAAACTGACCAAACTGGGTGTTACAGCAGTGTGGTGTTATCTTCTCCTTCTCTGAGCATCCTTGCCCAGTGTTCCAGTGGTAGCTGGTGGTTCACGGGGTGTTTTTCCCAGCCAGCTCCCTTTGTCTTGGGGACACGTCAACCTTAATGTCTTTTGACTCCTGTCATGGAGTTTATTACTGTTTCCTTTTCTTGTAAAAGTCAATCCACCCTGTTCTTTAAATACCAAAGTATCAATTCCAAGGCAGAGGCCAGCACAGGCACCTGCTTTTAGAAGAGCTTGAGGAGTCCTGAACTTCCTGACATTTATGGATGATTACAAGCACTGCCGCAGTCTGGCAGTTCAGACTTTCCCTTTGCTTGTCTTTGTTCCTTTTCTACAATCTTCTAGGAAATGCCTTATGAAGGGAGAAATATATTTGAATGCCATGAAACTGGGCAGGGCTTGGGGAGAGAGGGCTGAACAAGGCATGAAGGGTTAAAGCTCCTCTGCCTCTTAATCGTGCCCTGGAAAGATAAGAGATTCTGTTGTTGAATGGAATAGAAAATTTAGGATCCTCAACAGAGATCTTCAAGCTCCAGGAGTGTTCGGACAGGGTGGGATTGTTGGGGTGTCTGTGTAGAACAGAGGTTGGACTAAATGCTCCTGATGGGTCCCTTCCAATTCATACTATTCCATGATTTACCTGCTGAAAGCTACTCTGAGAGTGCAATTAAAGAAAAACAGAAGAAACTTGGCCTCCTTTGGGCTTCTGTTCCTGGCCAGACTCACTGGGGAGCCGAGTGTTTATTCAGTTCCCCAATGAAGGGCTTTTAGTAGTTGAATAGATGCAGTTGGGAAGTTTGGGGTAGTTATCTCTAAACACTTGCTTCCACGATATATTTCCTGTGGTTTTCTTTGGACTATTCTTCATTTCTAGTTTTTCCTGTTCTGTTTGAAACACGGCTGTTAAAAAACGAAGGAAACTTTCGAAACTGCCTGTGCTTGTTCTCCCCTTCTTTAGCAACCTTATCCTTCCTCTCCTGGGTCACTGACTCTGATCTGACTCGTCTGATCTCTTTGCTTGCCTTGCTTTGCATAAAAGATTAGATCCAGTACCTGAAGGGGTTTATCTGACCAAGGAATGCTTGTTCTGCCCCATTTAATTTTCCTCCTGCTTCAGGAGAGGTGATGATTCTCTTCTCTGGGATGATTTAGAGAAAGTTCTTCATTCCCGTCCGTTTCTCTGCTTTTGGTGTCTCTTCTCTGGTGACTGAACATGAGTCTGGCTTTCTGGGAAGCTTCCTGGAAGGATTTTTGGCAAATACATTTTTCTCTGTAGAAACGTCAATCTCTGTACAGCAGAGCAAATGTTGTGTTGGAAAGTGGAGTGTTTGAGTGCACGTGAAATATTAACCCAAATTTGAGTTTGTGCATATTTTAACTTCTTGTCTCTCTTCCATTAAGATTCCAATACTAAATATCCAGGTGAAAATATTCCCAGCTCTTTGTACTGTGGCAGGAACCATATTCTCCTGTACAAACTACTTTGGTGTGATCTTCACGGGTGGAGTTGGCAAAAATGGATCCACCATAGCAGTGAGTACCTTGGGCTGCCAGAGACTCTTCAGCCACAGTTTGTGTTTAACATAATCCCTCCTCCATGGGAAATATTTTCCCTTCATCTCCTTGCTGGCTTGGGAAAAACAAGTTAATATTGTGTATGTAAGAATAATAGATTCAGGAGTCAAAGTTTAATTTTTTTTGATTAAAAGTACTCATTGTACTTTGGTATTTGTTTCTGAATTAATGACATAAACCAAGTTTTACAAATACATCCCTCACTGAAGAGTTCATAGAAAAATCCTGTGCAAAAATCCATTCAGAAGGAAATTTTTCAAGAAGATTCTGGGTTTGATCTTTCTGAAAGATCTATGTTATTTATATTACCAATGTAAAAGAACAAGTGGAGGTGTCTGCACAAGCACATCCTGTTGCAGTGTTTTTGCTGCCTGAAATCTCTTTTTTTTTTTTCCCCAGCACCAGAAAGTTTCCACCACATTCTCAGCTGCTGCACGTTTAAGTTTTTGTTCCTTTTACCACCAGCATTCAAAAAGATGTTTCTAATGTGATTTTACTTTTAACCCCTCATTGCACACCATGTGAGGGACTCTTTGGGGTTTCTTTGCGATGTGCACATTTTATTAACCTCATGCTTTAATCTCACCACAGGGAACAAGTGTCCTCTCCCCTTTTCTCCATATTGGCTCAGTGATCGCCTTGGCTGCAATGATCTACAAGAAATCTGCTGTGCAGCTCTTCGAGAGGCACCCCTGCCTCTACATCCTGACTTTTGGCTTTGTGTCTGCCAAGATCACAAATAAACTGGTGGTGAGTGCTCCAGAACCTTCCCAGCTCTTGTTGCAGGAGAACATTTTATAGATTGTGGAGCTCTCTGAGCATTCCAATAAATAACTTGCACTTGTTTGTGCATTGAAGAGATATTTGTGCTTTGCTTTAAGTGGCCTGGAGGTGCAGCAGAGTCTTTTTCTGTTGGAAAGGGCAGTGGAAACCTGGAGTTGATGCTGTGGTTGCACAGGCAGCACCAGGACAGCTCAGAGCTGTTAATCCACGTTTTTGCCATGTATTTGTGCACGTGTGTGAGGAGTTGGGCTGGAACAGAGGTGGCTGGAATCCCCCTCAAACGCAAAGGGGAGGAATGTTTGGCAGAAGGAGGGGAGGTGATGGAGCTGCTGAGGTTTGGAGCACTTGCTGAGAGTTTAACTAGACGAATTGGAGGAAAATAGGGGTCAAACAGGTTTGTGCAGGGGCAGAGGTGTCAATGAATGAGGGTTAAAGAGCTCCTGCCTCAAACGCCATCCCAGTTCTGCAGGCACTCTGCCTTGGCTGGCACACGTTTATTTCTTAAACTTCTCTTTTTTTTTTTTACTGCAGGTTGCCCACATGACCAAGAGTGAGATGTATCTGTATGACACAGCATTCATAGGCCCAGCATTGCTGTTCCTCGACCAGTATTTTAACAGCTTTATTGATGAGTATATTGTCCTCTGGATTGCCCTGGTGAGTCCAAGCTCATTTTTTAAAAAGCTCTGCCACTAATTCCTTGTGTTGGGTGTGCCCAGATGAATCCCGCAGAGAGGGGTGGATTTGAAGCTGGTGCAGAACTGAGCAGGGTCAGTGTCCTTTATTTAGTTTGGGGACAGTCCTGGGTGCTGTCTTTAGGAATTATCTGGGTGAGGGGATCAGGGCACTCCCAGCCAGTTTTCAGAGGACACCAGTTTGGGAGCACAGTGCTGTGACTGTGGAGTGAGGCTGTCACCCTGCGTGGCACACAATGAACACATGGATATATAACTGTGGGTGATTTTTCCCCCTGCAGATCCTGTCCCTGTTCGACCTGCTCCGATACTGTGTCAGTGTGTGCACCCAGATCGCCGCCCACCTGCACATCCACGTGTTCCGCATCAAGGGCTGCCCCGCGCACTCCAACCACCACTGAGGGCTGGGGCTGCCTCGGGGGGCTGCAGGAGGAGTGGGGCTTCCACAGGAGTGGATGAAGACTCGTAGGAGACTAAAAGGCTAAAAGCAGATAAGAACAAAGTAATTTATAATAATCAATGTTGTATAACTTTTTTCTTCTTTGTTATCAGTAACACTCCTTAACTAGTCTCCTGCCTGAGAGAGTGAATTCCAAGTTACACCCTAGTCAACTCTCCGTGTAGTCAACTCTGTTGGTTCCAAGCCTGGGAAAGCATGCAGGAAGTAAATGCTCTGTCTTTGTAATTACCTTGATTACAAATTAATCTCTATATGGTGAATGGATCCCCCCACCAACTGGAGTTTCTAATGTAGTATAATTACAGCTGCAATCTGACTTGCTTTTAATTTTAATATTTCATCATCTCTTAGTGAAATACTTGTTTAGTGTCCACTTGGAATTTATTTACTAAAGACCTGAGCTGGTAAAAAAAAAAAAACCCAGAGATATCTCACTAAGTTGTGTGGCTGCAGCAGCTGCCAGGTGGGAGCCAGGCTGGGGTGGTTTTTGCTCGTGCAAAGCGGTTTCATGCTGAACAGGGTCCTGCGAGCCAAGGGGTGCCCGGCATGCAAAATAGTGTGGTATCTTTGTCAATTAATTTTATTTTTTTAAATAAACATTATCTAAAAAGACGACTTATTTCTCAATTTTCTTCGGTGGAAAAGACTATAAGAAGAAAAAAAAATAATTTTACTGTTTACTTTTTTATGTATAAAAACTTAAGCAAAATTTCCTTTCTGCTCTTAATAAATAAGAATTCTGAGAGCAACAGTTGTCTTGAGATGTATGTGTTGCTCTGTCCTGCTTAGATTTGTGAATGACAGACCTGCCTGTGGTTTAGAGAGTAGTTTTCCAGTGTTTTTATGTGCATCATGTTGTCATTCCAGGATCTCTGAGAGCTTTGCCTGCTACATAGTGCAGTAAGTTTGGGATTTTATTTTTTTCTGTCGTTGTTTTAATGAGGTGACAGCTCTAGAATGACATTCTCAGATACAAGTGGAATTCAGGGAGCTCATTAATTGAGTTTTAATTGCAGTGAGATGGGGAAAGGGTTGATCTGGACAATGTAGTCTCTGCTACTGTCTTTCAAGGTAAGAGGTAAAAGTCTGCAGGGGAAGAGCCTGGAAGGGGCTGAACGTGCCCTTTACAAACCACGTGTTTCCTTTCAGCAGCGTGAAGTGGTGCAGAACTGTGGCTTGGAAAGTCCCTCCCTGGAGTGTGAGTGGTTTCCTCGAATCAGAATCAGCCTGGTGCTTCATCAAGTCCAACCTTTGACCAAACACTTCCATGCCCATTTACCCACGTAAACAAGGAGATTCCTGCTCTCAGTCCTCAGGGGTTTGAGATTAGGCTGCTCCAAACAGTTTGTTACTGGTACTTGAGACTGGAGAAGAACCAAATCCTTTAAAATGCTGTGTGGGACCAGACTTCCATGTGCAGAACTACAGCCTGTTGCTGTTCAGGAAATGCAATAGGACACCTTTTTCTAAGCTTTTCGCTGCCTGGAAGTTTGGATGCCCCCAGCCAAGAAAAAATTCCATTTCTCTGTGATGTAGTTTCAGTATTATCAGGGAACAGTCACTGCTGGCAATCCAAGCCCTCTGGAGTGCTGCTGTGGCTCTGGGTATGGTGACAGATACTGGAATAAACGACCTTTCCACCTGCCCTGTCTGTGGCCATGGGTCACATCAGATGTGCTTGTGGGGCTGAGAAGGGGGACAGGGGATTTGTGGGGCTGAGAAGGGGGACAGGGGATTTGTGGGCTCAGCCTGATCTCCTGGTGGGCCCTTTCACTTTCTGCTGTGTTGAGAAGACACTCAGGAGAAAGAGCTTCTGCAGCACCTGGGACTGAGAACACACCCTGCTAAAAAAATACAGTTCTGCTCTGCAGGTTTTCCTCTCAGCTTGTAAAGAGAAGCTGGAAATTTCCACTGGGTGTTGTGTTGGCTTTTTAAGAAGTCCTGAAGGAGTTCCCTTGCTCTGATAAGGGGTTTAAGGCAGGAAAGGGGCAGGTCAGGACACCTCAGGGCCTCTTTGTGTGTCATCAAAGGCTCAGTTTTGTTTCAAAACACTATTTTCCTCCTTTTCCCATCCTACCCAGCTTGCCCCGGGTACCTCCAGTGCTGCTGTGAGCGTGGAATGGAGCTGCAGAGGAGTTTAATCATTTCCAGAGGGTGAGGCCTGCAGCAGGTCAGAGGTTATGGCCAGGTGGGCTGGGAGTGGGGTGGGAGCAGGGGCTGTTCCTGCCCTGGGGCAGTTGGGGGCACTGGGCTGTCACCCTGGGGTGGCTCTGGCAGGGTGAACCCTCCCAGGGCTGTTTGCTGGCACTGAGGCCGCTGGTGGAGGGTGACACATGCCAGAGCATGAAATTATCTTCCTCAGAGCAGCTGCACAGAGGGATTGAGGCCCAAATCAGCAGCGGGGAATGAGCTGTCTGTTGGCTGGGCCCCAAGCTTTTTGGATGGTGTGAGTTGGCCAGGGCTTTGCTGGGAGCTATGTGAACAATTTAGCAGAATAAATGAGCTCTTTCCAATTCGGGGAAATATTTCTTGGCACTGTTTTATTTACTTGTTGTAGGCTTGGACTGAGTGTTGGGCAAATCTTGACCAGGAAGGATTTAAAAATACGCTGTGGGTTGTGCTGATGTGCTGCAATGTGACCCAGCCTCGGTGTCCCTGCTCCCAGCTGAGCCTTCCCAGTGTCCCCAGCAAAGGGTCTGCCCACCTTTGGGCATTAAAGCCAGAATTTAATAAGTACCTTTAAAAAAGAGAGGGACTTTTTGCACAAGGCAACAGTGATAGAACAAGGAGGAATGGATTTAAATTAAAATAGGGGAATTTTAGATGGGATTTTAGGAAGAAACTCTTCCCTGTGAGGGTGGTGAGGCCCTGGCACAGGGTGCCCAGAGAAACTGTGGCTGCCCCTGGATCCCTGGAAGTGTCCAAGACCAGGCTGGACAGGGCTTGGAGAGACCTGGGACAGTGGAAAATGTCCTTGCCCATGGCAGAGGGTTGAACTGGGTGATCACGAACATCCCTTCCATCCCAAACAAGTCTGAGATTCCTTGATTCCAGAATATTTCTGATATTTTGATGCCTGGTTGGTACCAAGCAATGTGACAGCCTGGCTGTAACATCCCCGAGAGGAGAATGAAGCTCTGCCTTCATTGGAGCCTTTTGTGCCTGGCTTGGGTTTCTGTGGGTGGGACCAGTCAGATCTGCAGCCCCAGCCCAGCTTCCCTGCTGCAATATTTATTTCCTGTCTGAGTGTATTCAGAAAAAAGAAACATCATTTAGCTTTAATCTGCTGCTGGCATCACATTTCAGAGACAAATGGTGAGGTTTTAAAGGAAGTTGGCACCAAGACCAGACCCAAGGAGGACAGTGACATGTTTTACTCTGGGATGGAACAAATTCCTCCCTCCCCAGAGCTGTGGATCAGCTGTTTCCCCCTTGACACCCCACAGCCATGTGGCCTTCACAGTTTGCTCCAGCACAAATAAATAACCTGCTGGAAATGACTATTTTTGTTTCCTTAGAAAGACAAACTTGGCTCTTTGTGGCACCAGTGATGCGAGAGAGGAAACTACTAAACACCCCCCACAAACTCCTGCTGGTGTTTAACAATGGCCCAATAAAACAATATAAACCAGTTGTTAATAACAAAACCTCAGGAACTGTGCAATGGGATGTTCCTTATTTGCAAACTCCTGGTTTGTTTTAATCAGAAGTAACGCTATTTCCTACTCATCCTTTGTTTTTTTCCCCCCTTCTAATAATCACTCTAAACCCTTGTTGTGCTGCCCTTCCTCTGTGTGAGGTGCTGGGGGACAAGGTCTGTGCAGGGCCAAGCACTGGGAGTCACAGTCTGTCCCTGGAGCAGCCACGACTGGGAAATAAATCCCAGCCTGGTGCTACTCCTGTGCAAAGAGTTTTCCAGTGCAATGATGCCCTGAGGAGGAAAGGGCAGGGCTGGTGCTCAGGGCTGCCGGGGCAGCTCAGGAGCCCCAGGTGGGCAGGAACAGAGTCCAGTGTGCTGCTGCTGGCAGGGATGTGTCAGTCCTAGTCCTGCTCCTCTGCTCCCAGGCTGGACCTCAGGAGTCCCTTTGGTGCTTCTTCTGTTCGTGGTACTCTTTTATTTTCTGCTGGAAATACGCTGTGGAGGAGAAAAGGTCATGGTGTGTGGAATGGGAGACACAGGGCTGCACAGCCCCAGTCCTGGGAAGTGTTTTTGTCCCAGACCATCCTGGATTATGGACATCCAGAGAGGACCCAGGGAAAATGTGGAAATGAAGTGTCCAAGGCAGACTGGATGGGGCTTGGAGCAATGTGGGGTAGTGGAAAGTGTCCCTGCCCAGGGCATGGAACAAGATGCCCTTTGAAGGTCCCTCTCCCTTCTAATTTTTTGGAATTCTGGGATTATGTAAGTCTGTGAAATGGGGGTGGTTGCAATGCCACCCACCTCTCTCAACCAAAATAGGCTTTATTATGCTGGGTTAGCCAGAGGTTTTAACCCCTGTGCTCACTCCTGTTCAGTTTTGTGTTTCCCACTAGCAAGGAAGGGAGAAAGCAGCAGACCCAGCAAAAATCCAGAGTACTGATGCAGACTGGGAATATAAAGACAGAGATTGTGCCATTCCTCTCTTCCTCCCCAGGTTTGTCTTACAAGGTCTCACCTAAAAGGGCAGAGAAGCAGCACCTGAGGCAGTGCCAGCAGGAGGCCCCCAGGGTGGCAGATCCCAGCCCAGGATGTCTCCATCCACCAATACAGTTTTTGGATGGTTTCCTCCACCTCCACTGTCCATTTGTCCTCGTCCCAGGCTGGGAGGAGGCTCAGCTCTGCCCTGTGCTCTGTGAATCCCCAGGAAGGAGGAAGGACCATTCCTGCTGCCACAGAGCTGGGGCTGAGCTGAGTCAGGCTCCTGCAGGTGCTGCTGTGCCCAAGCCAAATGTTTGTGCTGCTGCCATTTGTTTGCCTCAACACGGAGCTCCCAGTGAGCGGCCCCAGCTCCAGCAAGTGACAAGATCTAAAATGAATCACAGAATCCCACACTGGTTGGGTTGGAAGGGATCTTAAAGCTCATCCAATTCCAAACTCTGCCCTGGGGAAAACACCTTTCACTAGACCAGTTTGCTCCAAGCCCCATCCAATCTGGCCTTGGACATTTCCAGGGATGGGGAGTCACAAATGAGGATTTTTGGGGTTTTTTTTGCTTGAGAGATGGAGAAATGAGGCCATTGAGAGCAAACAGGATCTGCTCAGTGCCCTGAGCACCCTCAGCTTGGCCTTCATCCCACCCCTCACCAGGCACAAGGTGTTCTCTGCCCCCAAACCAACCAGCCCAGGGTTCCCCAGAGCTCCCTCGACAGGGGTGGGGAAGAGAAATGGGCCCGTTACCTTCCTGTGGCATCCTGCTCTTCTCTGCTTCCTCAATAAATAGGGAGAACATGTTGGTCTTCACAAACTTCTTGGCGAACCTGCGGCAGCTCTTGGAGGCGATGGCCTTGCAGAAGGCTCGTTCCTGGAAGCTGCCAGAGCCACTCCTGCCCCACTTGATGTGGGAGGCGTAGTGCCCCACCAGCCGCACAAAGAAGTGCACAAAGGCCTCTGACACCAGCGTGTTCACCTGCTCCAAGGCTGGAGGGGACACAGAACACGAGGGGTGGGGATGGGACCTCTGAGCTGATGGCTGATTTTAACCTGGTTTGTGTTTGCACCCCGAGGAATTGCTTGCTTAGAGCTTTCCTCTGCCACTAATCAAAGATCAGAGTAATTTTCCTGAGGGATCCCCTGGCTTTCCAAGGTGTTGCTTTCCAGGGTGGCAGCATGTTAACATGCTAAATATTAGCAAAAAATCCATTTTTCCAGCAGAATTATCTGTCCCTGCTCTCGTGTTTCAAAGGACAGAGGAAAAGCCAAGGGATTACCGCTGCAAACAGGGGGAGAAACATCCCAGACCAGCTGATTTTTAGGAAAATCCCTTGGCTGAAGTCTCTAACCATGGAGAGGGCACATCAGGGCTGGTTTACCATGACAGAAATCCTTACTATGCTCGTTGTTGTTGTTGTTGTGCCTGTTCAGAGATACCAGCATCTCGTTCTGCAGCTTTCTGGGCAGGATCTCCTCCTCATCACCCACCTGGAAGGCAATGGGAAGCACCAGAGGGAATCTGGCTCAGGGGGCCGTTGGTACAGCCCGTCAGTGGGGCTTTCAAAGCTCATTCATTAATCATCATCACAATGTCCTGCAGAGATGTGGGTGTGGGATATCCAGTGCATGGCCCCTGCTGCTCTGGCTCCAAAGCCAGGTGCAGTGGCTGTAGACATCCCCACACGGGATGTTCCCCCTGGGCAGGTGCCACTGACACGGTTCTGCCCCCAAAATCATAGAACACAAAACCCCAGATGGGTTTGGGGTAGAAGGGATATTAAAGCCCATCTCATTCCACCCCCTGCCATGGGCAGGGACACTTTCCACTAGACCACATTGCTCCAGGCCCTGTCCAGCCTGGCCTTGGCACTTCCAGGGATCCAGGGGCAGCCACAGCCTCTGTGGCAATCTGTGCCAGGGCTTCACCACCCTCACAGGGAGGAATTCCTTCCCCAAATCCCACCTAACCCTGCCCTCTGGCAGTTTGAAGCCATTTAAAGATGTGGAAGCTGCCAGGCAGGTGACAGCCAAGGAGAAAAGGCCCTTCCTGGGGTTACCCAGGCCCCCCCAGCCCCACACCCACAGCGGGAGCACCTACCGCCCGGATGATCTTCCCTTCACAGAGATCAACTATCAGAGCCTGAAAGAGAGCAGGGAGTGACCAGGTTTAGCCCTGCAAAGGCCTCTGGGCTTCCTGCCACCTCTTTGGGGTGGTGTGTCACCAGCCTGTGAGGGGGGCAGGAGAGGGGAGGGAGAGACCTGGGCAGGGGGACCAGGGCACTCCCCACGAGGACAATTTCTGCTGCAGGTTTGGTGGCTTGTCCCTGCACAGCCTCAAGACTGGGATGACCCCAAAAGCAGCTCCTGGAGCCGCAGGGGGCAGGGAGCTCCCAGGGCAGTGGGGACATACTGCCCCAGGTGCCAACAGGGGAGGGGACATGGAGGAACTGCCAGAGCCATGGCAGCTCATGGGGGACATGAGGGGACAAGGACACCCCAATTTCCAGCCTCCCTGGATGGGAAAAGGGCACAATCAGAGCCTCCAGCCCCCAGGGCCAAGCCAAACCTGGGGACACAGATTAACCCACGGCCCCATGCAGCTCCCTCCCCTCCCCTGTGGGTGCAATACCTCCTCCATGGGCTGCTCCAGGACCTGCTCCAGGTGACGCATCTGGATGCCGACCATGAAGGGCGTGGGGCAGCACACGGTGTCCAGCAGGCACTCGGGGACCACGGGGATGTAGGTGTGGGCCCAGGTGAAGGGGTACAGGAGAGCAGCCACGGCGTGGATGCACTGGGACAGGACACTGCAGAACAGGCAGCCAGAGGTGGTGTCACGGCAGGGAGGAGGAACATCCCACCTCTGCTCTGTCCTCTGCCACTTCAAGGGTGTTTTTATGGGTGTTTTTGTAATAAAGAGATCAGGACTGACCTCAGCTCCTCGGCCAGGAAAATGAGCCGTCGCTCCAGCGTGGCAGAGGCGAAGATGTGCAGGATGAGGTGAGGGCTGAGCCGCTGGAGCAGAGCCTGGAACTCCACGTGCTCCAGGTGGGCGTCCACAGGCCGTGTGAGCTCGATGAGCTGCCAGGGAAGAGCCATGGAGCCCCAGCTTAGAGAGGCAACACTCCCCCCATCCTGCCCTGGCTCCCTGAGAAGGTGATTTGGAAGCAATTAATGAATTAATGACCCAGAGTTTGCAGCATCTGCCCCGTGTCCATGTCCAAGGGACAAACCCCATTTCATCCCACCAGGAGATTCAGCCTGTGCAGTGCTGAGAGCTCAGGGAAGCCACCAGTGATTTGCACTGTGGGGCTCTTTATTTGGGCACTGAAATTTAACCCAAATGCCTCTTTTCTCCAGTGCTCCCAAGTCTCTGGAAGGGGGTGGCAGGGACATGTCCCATCTCAGTGTCTGACAGGTCATCTGTGAGCTGCCAGGAAAGGGAGGACTGGGGAGGGCATGACCTCTACAAATGCCACAAAACCTTCCTCTAAAGGCTCTCTGGCAGGGTCAGCCTGGCAATTCCTGACTAAGATGTCACAAAAGTGAGGGATTTAACAGATATTTGCAGGCGGGCTGGCTACTCAACTGCCTTTGCCCACCAGTCTCCCAATCCCACCAATCCCCATGGTGCTGGACACGGTGGGTACTGAAGGGTTAACAGGACTGTGTAGCTGATGACACAATCCTGGCCTCTCTCCCCACCCTTCAGGAGGAAAATCCCCTTCTCCATTTGCCTTTCCACTAAAGCAGCATCTTCTCAGCCTTGGCTGGGCTCCAGAGTCCCTTTCCAGCACGAATCCTGCCCCATCCCCAGCTCTCAGCCCATGCAATACCCAGGATTTATTTCTCCTCCTTTCCTGGTCTCCCTGCCTTGCTCCAGCCCCTGCCCAGAGCCCCAGAGTGCAGCTCTTTCGAAGAACATCCTCATTCCTCCTCCCTCTGGCAGCCCAGGCCACGCTCCCAACCGTGGCCCTGGGACAGAGCATTGAGCAACCTGCAGAGTCTTGCACAAGCTCCCTGGATGAGGAAATCACTTAGATCACCAGCTGCTAAATGCTCTAGAGAGGAGGGATCCTGCTCCCAGGCCCTCCCTGGCCGGGCACATCCATGGGGTGCTCAGCATTGAGGATGTTTTACCCAGTGCCAGAATGGATCTTCCCCGTTTTTCCAGCTTGGCTTTGCCACAAGAGAAAGCAAAAGCAAATTAAAAGGCTGTGCCCGTGCGAGTCTGGGCTGTGTGTGGGCACAGTGGGACCTTCTCATCCATGCCTGGATCAGATCTCTTCTCCACAGGAAAAGACTGGGCTTATCACACACCTGCACCCACCTAGGGGGCCACACCAGGCAGAAATCAAGGCTGGGAGCTGAGCAGAGTGGTGTGGAGACTATAATCATGGGAACACGGAATGATCAGGGCTGGAAAATCCTTCTAAGATCATCAACTCCACGTTCACCACTAACCCTCATCCCCAACTGCCACATCCACGTGTTTTGTGAACACTTCTAGGGATGGTGATTCCACTGGACAGTGCCTGAACACCTCCTTTGGGAAGAAATTTGCAGCCCACAGCACCCCTGGCACCCCTGTGCTCCCCAGCCTGCCCGAGGAGCTGATGTGGCTCAGGAGCAGCTCCCAGCCCCGGCATAACCTGCCCCTCCCGGGCCCTGGCAGGACACCCTAATCCCAGCTCCTGGCACAACATCCCGCTCTGGCAGCGGGGCCAGGCAAGCCCTGGCATGGTGTGGGGAGAGGTTTTTGTGTGGCACTTTCAGCTCCAGACTGGGGGAGCTGCAGAGGATGGGGCAGCATCCCCTGGGGATGGGCTCCATCCTCACCCTCACTGCTCTCCTCCTGCACCAGGAGAGAGATCACACCCCTAATTCCCCAGGGATGAGGCCCCTGGCAGCCTGGCCCACCCTGCCCTGCTGTGGTGAGCACCCCTGGGTGCTGCAGGTGTGGAGGGAGCTCCCAGACAAGCCCGGGCTCCCCCAAGCCCCGCACCAACCTCTGTGCCCGAGTCGGGGATGAAGCTTTTGATGGTGACGGTTTTCCCCGGGGCCGGGAAGGGCGATTCCCGCAGGCCCTGCATGAAGGGGTAGATCACTGCCATGGAGATCTGCCGCCTCTTCTCCACCTCGTCCAGGATCTGGGGGAGAAAATGTGAGCCAGGAACCCACAGCAGAACAAGGAGCGGTTTCCAGGACCAGCAGTGGGGCAGAGCCACCACCTCCCTACCTTGGAGAAGAGCCCAAAGCAGCCCAGGCAGCTGATGATGCAGAAAACCTCGGGGAGCCGGACGCCGCGCCCGGATGGCTGGAAAAGTGCAGGAAAAGGGTCTGAGCATCTCCCTGCAGCAGCTCCACGCTCTCCAAAGGGATCCCCACTGGCTCCCCTCAGACTCCCAGTCACTCCCTGGGGGATTTTCAAAGCCAGGGCCAAGACCAAGGTGATGTTGGAAGAGCAGAGGGTGCCCAGAGAAGGTGATTTGGGTGCCCAGAGAAGGTGATTGGGGTGCCTGAGCTGTTAATTATTTTGGTGTAAAGTCCTTTGGGGTATTTCCAAACTCTCCTCCCACCCAGACACACATTCTCCAAGATATCCAGGGAAACTGGGGAGGCCAGTGGGGAATCACAGCACCATTAAGTTTGGAAAAGCCCTCCAGGATCTCCAAATCCAAAAGTCAGCCCAGCAGCACCACATTCCCCCCTCAGTCACGTCCCCAGGTGCCCCATCCACACACTCTGTGAACACTTGTTTCCTCCATCCAACATCTGAGTGATGCCTCAGCAAAGAGCTTTTAAAAACCCCTTTGGGTCCCTTCTTGCTGCTTTTCTTCATTTTGGTCAAGGCCAGTATTGCTGTAATCTCTACCCTTCTGATGATAGTTTATATACTTTTTTGTGAAGTTTTTTAAAAACAATCTGCATTATTTTTATTTCTCTAAATGATGGACTTTTGTATTGACTACTGGAGTTAGAGAAGGTGTTCCTCTCAATGACTAATCTTTGACTAAACCTCAAATATTACATAAAATTTAAATCATAATAAATAGTTCTTTTTTTCTCTGTTTCTACCTGACGGGTGAGTGCAGTTCTTTTTGTGTCCCCAACTGTGACAGGCCAGGGGCTTTCTGAGGCCTGTCCCCAGGAGCTGAACCCTGGCCATGGCAGGAGGGGACTGTCCCACCGTGGGGAGGGGGTGACACCCCTGCTGGGGTGGGGAGGGGTGGGCTCACCAGCAGCCTCCTGCAGTAGCCAATCTTCCTGCTGCCATCCACGTTGGTCAGGACAAAGGAAAAGGTTTCGCTGCAAGGAGAGAAAACGTGAGGATGGGCTGGGCTGGACCAGGCTGGGCTGGTCCTTGCAGCCCCCAGGAGCCCAGCAGGGGTGGGGTCCCAGCCCAGAGCCTGCAGTGGGGCAGGTACCTGGTGAACTCCGTGACAGGCACCCAGTTGTTGCCGTCAGGGAAGCAGAAGAGGGGGATGGCTTGGAGGAGACGCTCCTCCTCCTCCTTCTGGCCCTTGAGCAGGTTCTCGCGCTGGAAGGAGGAGAGGCCAAGAGTCAGGGAGAGGGAGGGTCCCTGTCCTCACCAGGAATGGGGGGGGTCCAGTGGGATTAGGGCTGTCCCCAAGCAACCCCCGGCTCGGGGTGATGCAGAAGGGGCCCGCACGTGTCTGGACAAGCACTTCCCAAAAATCAAAGTTTTCACTCTCCCCCCACGGACAGTGAGGCAAAGCAGAGGGACCCTCTGCAGCCTGGGATCTCGTCCTGTGCCATCTCCCTGAGGGGTGATTTCCCCACTGTGGTCTCCCTTTTGGGACAGGAGGCCAGGGACAAGCCCTGGGAGTTTCCTCCTGGGGTCTGTGGCCTGGGCTGGGGCCGCGGGGAGGGACAGATGGTCCCAGCAACCCCAACCAGGGCAGGCAAAGTCCTGGGTCTGGGGCTGTGACTCAAGGCCATGGGGCACCTTTTCCTTCTCCCACGGGTTTAATGATGGGGAATAAACAACATCCCTCTAAATATGGAAAACTAATCTCATCAGAAACACAGGACTAAATACCTTTGGGAACTGGTAGGTGATCTTGGGCTCATAATGCCCATCTGGGGTCCTCCTCAGTGACACCACCACCAGGTACTCGAAGAAGAACTGTCCAGCAGAGCAGAAGGCTGAGCTCCGCTCCCCCGCCTTCCCCTGTGGAGCCCGTGGGGGAGTGTTCTCTGCAGCAGAGGCCCCATCCTTTCCTTCTGGAGCCAAAAAGATCCCCAAAAAAAAATAAGATCAGAGTGCAATGAAAGGTGTGAGGTGTCCTGAGGGCAGGGGAGGAGTCATAGAGTTACATGTGAACTGGCCAAAGGGGCTGGAAATAACCAGGTCCTGGTGCCCAGGACTTCTGGTCCCCAAAAATGAACAGCTGGGGACACAAAAAGGAAAAAAAAATGACTTTTATGAGTCTTTTAGGGAAAATAATCCTAGGACACCCCCCAGCCTTCCTCTGCCCCAGCCCAGTGAGGGCAGAAGGATGCCAGAGCAAAGCAGGCACACGGAACAGGGGAGGGCAGAGGGGTCTGCATTAAACATCTTCAGGGAGGAGTGGGAATGTGTTTATAGCAGTTAATTTTATTCCCTCAGGGGAAGTAAACAGCAAAACAAACCAGCCCAGACATTGTTTGAGCACCTCCTAAAGCTGCAGCCAGATGAATCCCAGCCTCTCCCAGCCAGATATCCTGGGAACTGCTGATTGCAAATGAGCTGCTCGAGGGTTTTCCCGAAACCACAGCCCCAAACGCAAAGCAGTTCCTGGAGGTTACACCCCAGATCTTGCTGGGCTGGCTGGGGAGGGCGGCTGGGAGGCATCAGCTGTCACACCCTGGACAACCAGGAGAGGAGGGAGAAGACCCTGGATGGCCACAGTGGGACAGGGAGATCCGAGGGCTGGAAAGAAAAGGAGTTAAATACAGAAACTGCAGCCAGGCCATGCTACAGCTCTCCCCTCTCCCAGAGGCCACTTGTGCCTCCATTTACACCTTGTTCTTGACACAGAAACTGCCCCATCTCTGGTTATGGTGGGGAGCTGGAGCAGAAAAGCTGAGCTGTTCTTTTGGGAACAGCAAGAAAAATAAATGTGTGGGTGGATGGATGGGATTACTGGCTCTTGCAGTTTGTCCCCAGACCCCAGAGTCTGTCCCTGGGCTCTCCTGGTTGTGTCACACTGGTCAGGGCAAGGCATGGCCGTGATCAGCCACTCCTGTTACACTTCTCAAAGCAAGGCTCCTTCTCCAAAGGCAGGGCTGGGGGACCCCTCCCCACGTGTCCCCTCAGCCCCAGAGTGACCTCCCTTAGCCTGGAAACAGCTCCCCAGCCTGTGCTCGGCTCACTGGAGCTGATGGGAACAGAAGGCTCACAGGAGGAGGCGACACCCCTGGTCCCATCCAAGGCTGTTCCCTCCCAGGACCAGAAATGCCTTTCCCAGCTCAGGGTGGGGAGATGCTCAAAGCCACCCCGGGGCTGCTCCACCTCCACATGCAAAGTCCTTCCTCTTCGGCAAGGAAATTCATCCCAAAGAATTCACCCTTTGCAGCAGATGAAGGATGGGACTGTCTGAGGACGCCTCTGGTTTATCCTCCTTGGGATCACCCTGGCCCTGCCCGGTGAGGTGCTCCGGGCCAGGGAAAAGGTGACAAGATGTGAATTTCTTCTCCTGCCCTCCCTTGGGAGGCTCCAGCAGTGCCTTTGGTCCAGCCCCACCCCAGACCAGGCAGGAGGTTCCTGGGGACCCCCAGGGAACAAGGCTGGGCCGTGGGAGGGGTCTGGGGTCCCCCATCCCCGCTGGACACTGGCACTGCTCGTTTTCCCATCACCAGGGCAGGATGAAAGCGCAGTGAAATCCTGCCCATCCAGTTCCACTCTGCGTTTCAGAGAACAGCAGATGTGTTCCCAGCAAGGACTGGATTTGCATTTTTTCCACGGGGTTCACAGGCAAACAAGCCAAACCTGCTGCTCTGGAGGGCCGGGAGGTGCCAGGCTTGGCTCTGCCCCGGCACGAGGAGCTGTGGGTGCCCAGCAGGGCCGGGTCTGCCCGCACTGCCCTCACTGCAGAGCCCCAATCCCCCCAGGACCCCAATCCCCACCCCTGGGCCGGGAGATGAGCCCCAGGCTCCAGGGAGGGATGGAGGGAACTGAGTTCAGTCCGGGAGGCTGAATGTGGGCTCAGAGACCCCAGGCTGCCCCAAACCGGCTGAATTCATGTGCCTCGTGTCCCAGGGACAAAAACCAGGGGGACAAGAGCCAATGACTGTCCCAGAGCCCTGTCAGGGGATTCGGGGAGCAGCGCCGGCCCCCGCAGCGGGAGCATCCCCGGGAGGAGGGAAGAGCCCGGGGGAAGCGGCTGCCGGTGACGCGGATCCTCAGCCGTCCATGCCCCGGCACCGGGGGCAAAGGCTGCCGCGGGCTCTCCTTATCGCCCCGGGCTCTCCTTATCGCCCCGGGCTGCGCTCGGCCCGCTCTGCCCGCGGCACCACCGGCTCCTTCCTTTCCTCCCGGAGAACCGCCGGGCTCTGCCGGGCCAAGGTTCCCGAGCGGGTTTGTGGAGGAGCTCGGCCCCCTCTGCTGCCCCCCGTGCTGCCCCCCGTGCTGCCCCCTCTGCCCCCCGTGCTGCCCCCTCTGCCCCCCGTGCTGCCCCCTCTGCCCCCCGTGCTGCCCCCCGTGCTGCCCCGGGGTGAGGAATTCCCGCACCGCAACGCTCCCTGTCCCGAGGGGCGCCGTGTCCCCCCACGGACACCCCCGGGATGTCCAAACGCCGCCCGTGGCATCGCCTGCCCTGCCTTGTTCAGTGGGGATGGGGGGGACGGGGGGCTGTGGGGGCGCCCCCGGGGCCGGGCTGGGCTCCGCTGGACCGGGGGGGGCTCCGCTGGACCGGGGGGGGCTCCCGGGAGAGGAGGAGCAGCTCTCCAGAGGGGCTGAACCCCCGGGATGGGCCGGAACCCCGAGAACACGCGGTGACCCGGCGCGGGCGGCCCGGGCTGGTTCCGCGGGGCGAACGGGCAGGGCCGGGGCACCGAACGGCTCCGCTGCCGTCGGTTACACCGGACACAGCCCGGAACGGCCCCGCTCCGCCCGCGGCTCCTGCACCGGGATGGAGCTGACCCGATACCGAAACCGGGAATGGGGATGGAGCTGACCCGGCACGGGGATGGGGATGGACCCGACACCGGCCCCGGCGCCCCCCGTCCCGCCCCGCCCTCACCTCTCCGCCCGGCGCGCCGGAGGCTCCGTCGCAAGAAGTTTCCCAGGGATGAGGCCATGGTGGTCCCGGGTCCTGTCCCGGTCCCGGTCCCGGTTCTGGTCCCGGTTCTGGTCCCGGCCCGGCGGGGACAACGCGCCTTCCGCCCACCGCGCTTTCGCTTTCCCGGGAGAGGGACGGCCCGGGGCGGAGGGGGGGAGGAGGAGGAGGAGGAGGAGGAGGAGGAGGAGGAGCAGAGGGGAACCGGCAACACCTGGCCCCGCCCGGGCTGGGCTTTAGCGGGTCTGGGCTGGGCTTTACCCCCGGGCTGGGCTTTACCCGGGCTGGGCAGAGATTTCTCCTCCCGCCCAGGGGCCCCGAGAGCTGCTCCGTCCAGCCCTGGGCCGGCGGCAGGAGGAGGAGCAGAGTTCCGGGGCTTTCCCCATCCCTCCTTTGCCCGGCGCTTTCACTGCTCCGCCCGCACCACAGGGAAAGTCCCTTAACAGCCATTAAAATAAATTATATCGTTTAAAAAGAAAAATCCCCCTTTCCCGTTGTCAGCCGGTGTTTCCTCTGCCGGTTTTGGGTTGTGCTTGTGTATTAACAGAGATCCGCTCCAAGCCAAATAGTTCTCTGCTCCGAAAACTGAAGTGATGGATATTTTCTATGATCCCAATTAAACCCACAGAGGGGCCCTGGGCACCGCTACCGGTTTTTAGACTCCGGCTGTGACAAGTTCTCAGCCCCGGCCCCGGCGCGGGCCCTTTGCAGCTGCGGAGCGAATTCCCCGCACAAAATTTCCTTTTATTTATTTATTTATTTATTTATTTAATTATTATTATTATTTTGCAACATTTCCCATCCCTCTTCCCTCCCCGGGCTGGGCTGGGGCTCGGGGTGGGTTCGCAGCAGAGGAACAGCCTCCCCCGGCCCGCAGCCCCCAAATCCATCCCCGGCGGGACCCCCCCGGTTCAATTCGCCGCCTCCTCCTCCTCGGGGTTATCGGGAATTTGCCGCTCCCAGAGTCGCTTTTCTGGCGATTCTGAGGGGGCGGGAAGGCGTTCGCGCTCCTCGAGGGGAGGGCAGTGTTTGTTTGTGCGCAGCGCCCGTTCCCGGGGCAGATTTCCTCCCGGCTCAAAGGGAAAATAAAGAGTCGGGGGTTTCCCCTGGATTTCGGAGGAATCCGCCTCCTTCCTGGAAATGGGCGCCGCCTCAGGGGAACAGCCGCTGCCTCCAGCCGGGAGAAACCCCCGGAATTCTTTGATTTTATGCCCATAAACACATTTTTTCCCCACTGTTTTCTTCCTTCAAGGCGAATCTCTGACAGCGATCGAGGCAAATCCCGCCCCGATAACGCGGCGGTTCCTCTGGGGCGCCCCAAACCCCCCCGGCGCCCCAAACCCCGTCCCTCTGTGCCCCAAACCCCGTCCCTCTGTGCCCCAAACCCCGTCCCTTTGAGCCCCAAACCCCGTCCCTTTGTGCCCCAGACCCCGTCCCTTTGAGCCCCAGACCCCGTCCCTTTGAGCCCCAAACCCCGTCCCTTTGTGCCCCAAACCCCGTCCCTTTGAGCCCCAAACCCCGTCCCTTTGAGCCCCAGACCCCGTCCCTCTGTGCCCCAAACCCCGTCCCTTTGTGCCCCAAACCCCGCGCTGCCGGGAGAGGCTGCGCTCCGGAATATCCCCTGAACTCTCCTCTCTGCCGGGCCCGTGGGGACAGACAAACAAACAAACAAACAAACAAACAAACAAACAAACAAACAAACAAACACACGGGGCGTTGTGGGTCCCCCGCTCCGAGCCCAAAGGGGTTCCGCCGCCCCAGGGATTTCCCCGCCCTGGGCAGCCGCGGGGAGGGAGTTTGTGTTGGGGTGTTTTTCCCTCCTCGGAGTCCCGGTGTGGCTGGACACGCGCTGGAATTGGGGTTTGTGCGGGCACGGAGCGCTCGGGCTGCGGATATCCCGCGGCGGGGGTGGAATGGGAGAGCTGGGAGTGTCCCCTGGGACCGGGGTGTCCCCATGGCCGGGACCCCGCCTGGCCTCAGCTCCCCTTCCTCCTCCTCCTCCTCCTCTGGGCCCTGGACCCATCGCTGGGACCCCGCCTGACCTGACCTGACCTGACCTGACCTCACCTCAGCTCCCCTTCCTCCTCCTCCTCCCCTGGACCCCGGACCCATCGCCGGGACCCCGCCTGACCTCCCCTCCCCTGACCTCCCCTTCCTCCTCCCCCGGACCCCCCGCCGGGACCCCGCAGCCTCCCCTGACCCCGGAGCATCCTCCCCCCTCCCCAGCCCCTCTCTGGGTTCCCGAGGAGTTCCGGTGCCGTTGGGCTGTTTCCATCCCGCCCGGGCTGGGCTGGGGGTTCACAGACGGAGGATGGAGCCGCAGTCTCTGGCGGGGAGCGCAGCCCGGGGAGGGTGCGGAGCTCAGCGCCCTCTTCCCCAGCCTGTCCCGTGTCCCGGCGGAGTTTCCCCCGCTGGATGGCGGCACCAGAGCAAAGAAATCTCTCCGGGAGAGGAGACCCCGCTGGAGAGTTTTCTCCCTGGTTTTCTGGCTCTGGGAGGTTTGGGGATGTGCGGGTTCAGCACACCCGGGTTTGCACCGTTCCTGCCGCTGGTGCTGATCTCTCTGCCCTGTTCCATGTCCCTCCCTTTGCCCCAAAACAGGAACATCCCTGGAACCGCCTCTGCCGGCTCCTCCTTCCCTGTGGCTGCAGAGGGACCTGCTGGGGCTCGGCTGGGACACCCTGAGCCACGGCCGGGAGCAAAGCAGACCCGGGCTGGGCAGGGAAAAGGGATGTCAGCCCTCGTGGGTGCACCAAAACCCCAGTTTCTTACCAAGGCACGTCCCTTGTCTGCCCAGAGCTCTCCACGTTTCAATTGCTGGGGTGCAGAGACCCCCCTGTCAAAGTCACACACACAGAAATGGACCCTTTTTCCAGATTTGGGACAAATTTTTCCCTGGTGGTTGTAGAAGAGTCTCTAAAGCTCCAAGGCACTGGAAAACAAAGCAAATTGAGCCACTTTTCCTTACACCCCGTGGTTTTAACCCCAAATGTTTCAATCCACCTTTGGGATTCCATGGGTGTGCTGTTGGGGAGAGGGGCTGGGTGGTCAGGGGGGGTTCATGCTGGGCTGCAGCCCCTTTGCAGACACAGCTCAGGGCAGGGGCTCCATCCAGGGCTGTTTTCTGGCCAGGGACATCTCAGCTCACGGGCTCCCAGCTGGGCTGGCACTGCTTTGGCACAAGGGCAACCGCAGACACAATCACAGAATCCCCTGGGCTGGGAGGGACCCACAGGGATCACCCAGTGCAGCCCCTGCCCTGCACAGACACCCCAACAGTCCCACCCTGGGCATCCCTGAGGGCTTTGTCCAAACCCTCCTGGAGCTCTGGCAGCCCTGGGGCCGTGCCCATTCCTGGGGAGCCTGGGCAGTGCCTGAACCCTCTGAGGGAACAAAACCTTTCCCTGGTTTCAGATCTAACTCTTCCCTGGCACAGCTCCGTGCTGCTTTTGCTGGATTATTTCCCTGCACTCTGAGGACAGTTCATGCAGCATCACAGGTGGGAGCTGTCCCACAGTGCCAATGAGCAGGAACATTATTTTAATATCAGCCTGTGCTGCTGTTGCACTTGACCTTGGCAGCTTTTTATTCTGTAATATTTCCCCAAGGAGCAGGAGCTCAGCCACACTGACAATGCCCCTCTCACAAGACACTTTTCCTGCTCTCCCTGACACAAACAGGAACGACCTTCTGTGGCCAACACAAATCATTTTGAGAGCTCAGTGACAGGAGCTCTAAGCCTGAAATAAATCAGGGTGCTCACTCACACAGCAGGGATGGGAGAACAGCAGCAGCAGTCGGGCTTTCAGTCCCACATTCCTCCAGAACTTTGATGAAATATTGGTCTGGATGAAGTGGTTTCCTCTGTGGCATCCTCAGCACAGGCAGCTGCATCTGAACTGCAACATGGCCCGGAAAGGGTCGAGCTGCAGAACTCTCAGGTGTAGCCTGGGGTTTTCCCTGTGAGGACCCAGTGATTTATCCCGGGTTAAAATGCCTTCTCCAGGGTGTTTAGTCCTTGTTCCAGGGGTCAGTCTCCTGCAGGATGCAGAGCCTGTGGTGGTTTTCCATTGGAGTGCTCCTGGCTGGGGCTCCCAGGTATTGATGCCCCTTTTCCTGCTCAGTTCCAAGGGCTCCTCCCTCCTCTTTGTCTCCCAGGCTGGATGAGCCCTCAGCTGAGCTTGGAAAACTTGTCTGGAAGCACCAGGGTTCCACCTCCTGGGTGGCTTTTAAACCCTGGGCATTCTTACCCCAGAGCCCTGTGCTGGGGACACTGGGGACACTGGGAGCTCTGGGGACACCGGGGACTCTGGGGACACTGGAGACACTGGAGACAGACACTGGGGACAGACACTGAGGACACTGGGGACACTGGGGACACTGGGGGCTCTGGGGACACTGGGGACACTGGGGGCTCTGGGGACACTGGGGACACTGGGGACACTGGAGACTCTGGGGACTCTGGGGACATTGGGGGCTCTGGGGACTCTGGGGAGGGAAGGGCAGGGTGATGGTGCTGGAGGTCACTGTGACGTGTCCCAGGGAGCACAGGATGGAAAGAGTTGGGGCAGCTGGTGGGAGCTGGAGTTTTTTGGTAAAATAAGGGAGGAAATTGGGGATTTTCCAAGGTTGTCTGGAAAGGAAAAAAGGAAATCTGTGCTGCTCCTTGGGAGCACAGGGTGATAATCCACAGGAGTGGGTTGCAGGACTCCACACCCACTGCTGACCCCAGACTTTATCCAACCTCCTCCAAAACACAAGGATTTGCAGCTTGGTGCAGTCCCTGGGAGCTGGAGGGTGTGAAGGGAAGAAGACCCCCCCCAGCTACACTGGCAGGGCTCCAACCCACGACCCCAGCGTGAGCTTTAAGATTTGCTAATCTCAAAATATTGTTGGCACTCGGAGCAGTGATTTACTGCATGTTTTGCCACGGCAAGTACTTTCCAAAAGGCCATGCTAACTTTACACTGGAGCTGCTGGGATCAGATAACTGGCCCTGGCAACTCTCTCCTTGTTCCCCCCGTTCCTCCCTCCTGGTTGCTGTGCTGGGGTGCAAAAACACAGCACAGCTCCTCCTGCACCCCACAAGGAGAGCTCACCACAGTCACAGGCAGCATTAAAAAAGGGAATTTTTCCTTGTGCAGGTGTGGGATGGGACAGGGTCATGGCCTGGCTTGTGGGAAGATGTGAACTATTGGAGAGTCTCAATGTTTTACTTTGAAGTCACAGTGCCAAGGACAGAAAAGAGCCATCCCTGATGCCCAGCCTGGCCATGTCCACCTCCCCAGGGCTTTGCAGGTTGTGAAAATAAATCAGCTTCTCACCTCCAGTGCCAGCCAGGGAGGGCGACAGCCCTGCAGGTCTCTTGGCATTCCTGCAACGTTTGAGCACCCCAAGAGATCCCAAGGGCTTTACAGGGGCTGGGCAGGAATTACATCTCTGGCCACCAGTGGGGTCCTGGGCATTTCCAGCCTGCAGGAAGGACGGGCTCCCTCCCTGTGCTGGCTGTGTCACAGAGCAGGGGGTGGGTCCCTCCATCCAGCCCCCTGTGCCATGGGATCCCAGACTGGTTTGTGCTGCAAGAGGCCCCAAAGCTCATCCTGTTCCCACCCCCTGCTACAGGCAGGGACACCTTCCCCTAGCCCAGGCTGCTCCAAGCCCCATCCAGCCTGCCCTGGGATCAACAGATCAACCCCTTTTTGTTCTCTGAGCATCATGTCTTGGCCCAACTGCTCTGGAGGTGTTTTGAGGAAATGCTTCCCCCAGGGGTGGCACAGGGCTGTCACACTGTGCTGAACGGGGACAGGGCATGGAACAGCTCCTGGGTGCCCTCCCTGACTGTGGCACTCGAGGCTCTGCATCTAGAACAGGGCTGGGCCACAGCTGGCTCAGGGATGCCACAGCTGGCTCAGGGACTCCCAGGACCAGGCGTTTCCAAAGCTTGGCTGGGAGCGTCTCACTCTCTGGAGGATTTGGTGGGACCCAGCCCAAGGACAGCTGGGTTGAGTGTCCCCGTGATGCTCCCTGGTGGCAGCAGGGAAAGGATGCCCTGGGCCCTGTGGGACAACACAAACTGGTGTGGATTCCCGGTTTTCTGGGACCTGGCAGGAATCACTGGGATTTGGGGATGCTCCAAACCATCTCACAGCCCCTCCGACCCAGCAAACTCCCCAGGGAGGGGGACACAGTAGGGGAGTTCTCAAATGAGGTGTTTGGGTTAGGGAGGGTTGTGGGGTGGGCCCAGGACATGCTGTCCCAACCAGGGAGCAGATCCCATTTGCTTCCAAGAATCCTGGGAAGGGATTCCCTTCCCGAACCCCCTGGACATGGCAAGGTGCAAACAGTCCTTGTGGCCACCACCACACTGGCCTCAGGGACATCCTGGGGGTATCACTGTGGCTGTTCCCAGTGCCACCCCTGTCCCTGGGGCTGCAGGACATCCTGATGGCCTCACCTGCTCTCAGGTGAACAGGGATGCTCCAGGATGGGGCTTGGCAGAGCCCTGCAGGGACTGGGGGTGGGCTGAGGGGGCAGGAGGGGATGGGGAGGGCACAGGGAAGATAAAGGTGCCACTGAAAGCAAGGCAAGGAAAGGAGGTGTTGGGTGTGAGAAAATATGGGAAGAGCTGGAAGGAGAAGTGGAAACATCAGTGTTGGTCCTACAGGAGGGACTGGGTAGGAGCAATGGCCTTGAAGACACTCAACGTGGCCTTGATGAAAATACAGGGGTCTGATGAAGGGGAGGCTGAAGGTCAGATGGGACTGGGAGTGTCTAACCCTGGACAAGGTCATGGTGCACCCTGGCAGGACTTTCAGTCCCCCAAAGTCCTCAGCACTGAACACCCTCCTGGGGACTGGCAGTGCCTGGCCCTGCCTGGGGCTGCAGGGGAGGAAATGGGCACAGCAGGGTCTGGGAAGTGGTGCCTGTCCTTGTGCAGAGCAAACACTGAGCTCCCTGCTGGTCCTGATCTGTATTGAGATTTGCCCTTGGTGCTGATGGGACCTGGAGCTGCTCCCTTTTCCTGCTCAGGAGACAGAAGCAGCCGGTGTGGCTCTGGGCCCGGGATGCAAATGTTCACAATAAACCAGCAAAGGGGCTTTGAACCAGTTCAGGCCTTCCTGAGCTCCTGGTTTTAATGCAGAAGGAAAAACCTGAGCTGCTGATTGCAGCTTCTCCTGCCACAGAGCAGGGCCAGCCAGGGCAGGTGGTGACTGACCCTCATTGGCATCTCCAGCTGCTGTCCCCAAGGCTTGGTAGAGGTGACTCTGGGCAGAACGGAGAGAGCAGGGCTGGCACAGCCCCGTCCCTGCAGGCTCTCTGTGCTAGGTGAGCTCCTGCTGGCAGCCCCAGAAGTAGGGCAGGGCTGGAAAAACCCACCCCAGGCAGAGCAGAGCCCGGGGCTGGCACTGCTCTAGGGCTTACAGCAGGTGAGAGCTCTGGTGCCAGAGCACGTGGAGGTTCTGCTGGCCTGGCAGGCTCTGGCCCTGCTGGCCCCGGGTGCAGCTGCTGCAGGTCACAGCCCTGGAGTCCTGCTCTGGCCGTGCTGTGCCCTGGTGCTGTGGCTCTGACTGTGCTGGCCCCACAGGTGGCCCTGGGGAGACCATTCTGGCCGTGGGCAGCAGCTGATGACTCTCTGTGTGATGGTTTTTCCACCGCAGTGCTGCCCCAGGCTGGAGGGAACACGGAGCTCCCTGGCTCAGCTGCCAGCAAGTCACGGGGTGAAATCAGGACATCTCTGCATGGCTTTTCCTATTTTTCTACCCCATCCATCCTGGAGGAAAATGATCCCATTACAACCCAAAAAATAACAGCCCAAAGGTTGGTTCTGGGTGTTTGTACCCCCTGCCTGCCTCTGGCAGCTCCTGAGCACAGAAGGGACAGTGCAGGTCTGACACCCACCCTGCTGCCCTGGGAGGTGATGCTGGTGGCCCTGGAGGTGGGTGAACCCTGACCAATCATGGAATTAGACAATAAATTAAATTGGAAAAGATCCTTAAGAGTCCAACCAAGGCCACTCCTACCCCATGTCCTCACCTGACACACCCACGTGGCTTTAAAATCCTTCCAGGGCTGGGCACTCCACCACTGCCCTGGGCAGCTCCTGTCAGGGCTGGACAACTCTTTCCCTGGAAAAAAAGGTTACTGGTGAATCAGGCTGGTGGTGCTGGGGTGAGCCGGGCTGCACTCAGCCACAGGGACAGCTCTGGAGCCTGTGGCTGTGAGAAAACCCTGTATCATCCCACCAGGGGATGTCCACCAGGCAAGAGATGCTCCTCAGCTCCTCAGAGATGCTCCTGTTAACGTTTCTTTATTACCTGGTTGTATTTTCTAGACCAGACAAGGATATTTTAAAGCAACACTTGCTTAAAATTCCTGCCCCAGGAGTGTCCCAGGTGTCACTCTGTGTCCGGGGTGACACCTGGATAGGCCCTTTCCTGGGGGGGGTTTGGAAGGGGGAAGTGGGGCCGTGTCCCAGCCCAGGCCTGGAGCCCCTGCCTGCCTGCAGTCATTGCTCTGGGGTGAAGTAAGTGTCCACTTGTGTGCGACAGGCAAATGGAAATCCTGCCTGGTCCCAGCCCACCTGCTGCCTGGCCCGGCTGCCTGACTCAGTGCTCTGTGAATATCCCAGTGACAGCAGGGCTGGAAATGCTGCTGGGACCCGGAGCTGGGGCCAGGGGCAGCAGTGTGGGACAGGGGAGGTGGCAGACAGAGCACTGAGCCTGCCCACCTCAGTGCCCTGCTGGCATTTGGGGTTGGCCACTGTGTGTTCTCCAGATGAGCCCCTGGAGATGTGAGTTAACCCTGGAAAAGGGACGAGGCAAGAGCAGGGACACAGCTGAAAGGAGGGCACAGACTCACACAGGAATCAGCTGCAGTTACCATCAGCAACAGCCCCCCTGGAGGGGCTTGGGCACCTCCTTTCTGCTGAAACTCTGGGGATTTGGGCGTTTTCCTGCCCTCTGTGATGTCTCCCAGGGACTCACAGTGCACACAATGTGGGCAGTGGCCAAAGGGAGCTGGGGATGGTCCCTTCTCTGTCCTGTTGAGTTTGGATTTATCTCACTGGGGGTGGCAGTGGGGACTCTGTGAGCCCTGGGCATTCCCTGGTGCAGGCTGGGGGTGACACTCCTTGTTGTCACCACACTGATCCCCTGGGGCTCTGCCCTGGCCAAACCCAGGGCTGTGCCAAGGACCAGAGGGCACCATGCCCTGTCGTGTCCCAGGTGTGACATCCACCTGCTGCTTTTACAGATATTCTGGGGTGCAAAGAGCCCCCCAGGACCTCCAGAGGTGTTAGTGGGGACAGGGACAGGAGGGGATGAGCACAGAGGCTGTGGCAGCTTTGGAGAGCCCTTCCCACCCTGATGACACGAGCTTTGTGTTTATTCCAGCCCTTTGCCATCTCCATGCACAAGTGGGAAGGTCTCACCACCCTCTGTCTGATCCTGGAGCCCTGTTTAGGAGATGGGTTTAATCTCTGGAGGCCTCCAGGATTTTCCCCAGCTGTTGGAGGCATCTCCCATCTCCCCACAGTGACACATCAGCTGTTGTGGTGGGGGAGGCATTTCTGAGGCTTCCCCCATTCCACTGGCAGGTCTCTGGTGTCCTGAACTGGAACTCTGGGTGAATGGGCTGATCTGGTATTTTGGGGGGACAAATTCACCTCTTTGCAATGGGATCCTGTCAGAAAAACAGCTGGAAAATGATTGAGTGTTGTGTCACCAGGGGGAGTTGGGGTAACAGTGGCCTGAGGAGGATCTGATCCTTTTGGGCATAAATGACACTCCCCTTGTTCAGACCTACACTTACTTGGAAAACAAGTAAGGAAATGTATTAGTGACTTGGTGGGCTGGAAATGTGGGTCAAAACCAATTTATAAAAGTACCAGCTTTTTTGTAGGAAGAGATTTTTTTCTCACTGGAAAACATGGGTAACCTGTATTTCAGCTAAATCCTGAAATACTTACAGTTTCAGGCAAAAAAAAGTGCTGATATTTAAATTATCAATAAATTTTTAATATCCAACCCTCCCAGCTGCCTGAGGAACAGCCCCCTCTGTGTGATTTTTATTTCCATCACCAGATTAATTTGAGATTTGATCTCCCTCACCCAAACCTGGGGGCTGGGACAGCCCACTCCTGTCCTGGGTGGTGGAATCACCTCCTGGCAGCAGTTCCTCCATCCCTGTTGTGAACCCACAAGTGAAGCCACCGTGGTGGGTCAGGAAATATCCACTCCCCACCTCCGGAGCCTGTTGGAAACCCCTTGAATTGGGGCTGGGACCCCCTCCCCTGGTGCCTTTCTCCTCAGTGTTTCCCTGCTGGGGTTTGCTCAACACCCAGAGCTCGCCCAACGTGTGAATAAACAAGATGCCAATAAACTCCAGTAACGCGGCCCAGATAAGAGTGGGTGATAAACCGTGTTGATTCATCTGCTCACAAGCCATTAGTCACCCCCTGAGTCAACAGAGCAAAAGCATCCAAACGTCACGGAGCAGGTTTACAGACCCAAGTCTCTTTTAAATTAAGAACCTCAAGTGGAATTCTTGCATTGATGTTCTTTTTTTTTTTTTTTTTTCCTTGGGAAAGCGTTCAATTTTCAGCTGCCCTCCCCCAAATTGAAATCAGAGAGAAATCTGAGTGCTCATTTCTCTGTGAGCTGGAGTTTTGGTATTGATTTATTTTTCTTTCTGAGCTCTTTAAATTGCTTCTCTTAACATGTTATCAAAACAAGCCCTTTATTTTTGCAATTAAGTGTTCTTTTTTGGGGTTTTTTTGTTTTTTTTTTTTAGATTAGATATTGTGATTGAGAAAGACACAGGGAAGATGTAGATCTGAGCAGATGTTTGTGGGAGTCCAGGACTGGCCACCTGTGAGCTGATGGAAAGGATGAGGATGAGGAAGGACAGAGAGCCCAGAGGGGTCTGGGGCTACAGGGGCTGTGGGAGGACATGGGGGGGAGCAGGTGGGTTGGGGGGTCAGTGCAGGGATGGCTGGGGTGGGTGCGGGTCTGGTGTTAATGCAGGGCTGAGGAAGGCAGGGCAGAGGAGGGGTCCAGGGACAGTCTGTGGGGTGGCTGGGGAGGTGGCAGTGCAGATGGGGAGGCCCTCAGCCAGAGGGGTGCTGTGGCTGGGGACAGGAGCTGTGTCCCCAGGGAAAGGTGACCTGGCCCTGCCCAGCCCGGGGTGAGCCCAGGGGGGCCGCTGGGGGGGCCGGGCCCCTGTGCTGCCATCCCATAGGAGGGGGCAGCTGGGGCTGCTGAATGTGCAGGTCCCGGGTGGCTATTCCTGGCAGCCCCGCCTGCACAGGCAGATTGGTTTGCAGGGAGGTGACAAGTGCCAGCCCAAGCCTATAAAAGTCACGCAGCCCCTGTTCTGGCTCAGTGACCCAGTTCCCCCTCCCAGCACAGCACAGCTGTCCCCCAGCAGAGAAAACCAGCCCAGGGTGGGGACGCCTGGTCCTGAGCCGGGACCCCAACCTCAGAACCCAGACCCCAGACCCAGAGGACAGATCTTTTGTCTGGAGCAGGAACCCCGAAACAGAGCAGAGAGCTCAGAGCAGAGACCCCAGAACATCCCCTTGCCCGGTCCCGAGGCTTTGCAGCGATGACAGGCAAAACTGCACCTGCAGCCAAAAAACCGGCTCCGGCAGCGGCCAAGAAAAAGGCAGGGCCAGCCCCAAAAAAAGAAGAAACAGCCCCAAAAAAAGAAGAAACAGCCCCAAAAAAAGAAGAAACAGCCCCAAAAAAAGAAGAAACAGCCCCGAAGGAAGAAACAGCCCCAAAGGAAGAAGCAGCCCCAGCCCCAGCCCCAGCTCCTGAAGAGCCCCCAGCCCCTGAGCAGCCCCCGGAGCAGCCCCCAGCCCCCAGCGATGAACCTGCTCCCATCCCCAAGGAAGATGGAGCAGAAGTGGCTTCAGCACCTGCAGAAGGTTCTGAAGGTCCCCCAGCTGAACCAGCAGCCCCTGAACCTAAAGAGGAGAAACCAAAGGAAAGTGAGTGGGGAACACTGGAGTGGGGAGGGGACAAAAGGAGGGGGCATGTGCTGGGGAGAAGGGATGGGGGGATGGAGCCATCAAGGATATTTTTGCAGTGGGATGGGGCTGGGGATTAGGTGGGCTGAAGACAGAGCTGGAGGTTGAGCGATTGCCCTCCGAGAGCCCTGCCCTCAGCACTGTGGGTCTGTTCCAGAGCCACCCAGCTGCCCCTTGTCCTTGGCCGTGGAAGAAGTGAGTGAGAACTCCTTCACGCTGACCTGGAAAGCCCCGGAGCAGACGGGCCGGGCAGGCCTGGATGGATACGTGGTGGAGATCTGCAAAGATGGAAGTAGGTTTGGTTTTTCCTGCCCTGCAAGCATGGAAAGGTGTGCATGGCTGTGGGATGGGCTGGAGATGGGTGGAATCCAGAAGAGTATTTCCCCCAGCAATGATTACCTTTCTTTGCCCAAATGGATCCATTTCGAATGGTTATTTATTTTCCACGACATCCCACTGGCTTCAGACAGTAGGAATGTCTTTATCAGGAGCTTGGGGCAGGTTTAGAGTCACTGCTGTGTCCAGCTCTCATGTGGGGCAGAGACCAAGGCACCCTCTGGGGCTGGTCCCTGATGGACTCCAGACCTGCACAGACCCGAGGCTGGGATGGTGATCCAGGAAAACAGGAGGGAAAAGCTCAATCCTCTCAATGTTTGCCCAAAAGGAACCATGGAAGGAATGGGGATAAAACGGGATAAAACGGGAAGACGAGGAAGGGAAGGGCCCTGGGTTATGTCTGGAAGGAGGGTGGCTGTGGTGGATGGTGTTGGGCTGGGAGGTGGCAGCAATTGTCCAGCAATTGTCCATGGCTCTCCAGTTGTATTGCTGCGTGGTGGAATGAGGTGGGTGGACAAGATTTGTGTTTTGGGCGCTGTTTGAAGCCATGCTGGGCTTTGGGGTGAGAGTGAACGGTCTGTGTGGCCGGGGGGATCTGCAAGGGCTGGAGTGGTTTGGTCTGGGAGACCCAGGCGGCCCGTGCACCTCAAGGAACTTGATCCTCAGCTGTTTATCTTGTGGCACACGTGATGGGCACATTCCTGGCTGTGGGAGGCTTCCAGCACTGGGCTGGGGGTGGGATGTGTGAGGAGGCTCCTGCACGGGACAAGGAGAGATGCAGCCACTCCTGGGGGGATCTGCCTGACAGCCACCCAAGGGCCCAGTCTGGGTGTTCTCCTGGCTTGTTTTGGGTCTGCTGGAGGACAGGAGGACCCCAGTCCCTCTGTCATCACCCAGGGCCCATGGGACTGCTGAATTTGGGTTGGTACAAGACTCTGCTTGGCTAAAACATGGTGAGATTTGAGTGAGGGCTGATTCGAGCAGTGCCAGTGGTGAGAGGAAGGAGAATCTGGTGGGATTTGGGTGGTCCAGTGGCATCAGCCAGAAAACCTTGTTCTGAAGGTGCACAGGGGCCTTGGCACACCGTGGCACACAAGAGTCACTCCCATTGCCCACCTGGGACACCCAGGCCTTGGGGGACTGGGGCAGGTTATTTTCTAACTAAGAAGCACTTTGGGAAGTTTGGCAGACGGCAAGGCCCTGTCAGCTGGGGCTGGGGCAGGGCTGGGCTCTGGGCTGAGTTTCAGATGTCCCTTACAAGCAGGGAGAACCCTTGGAGAGGTGCATCGGGCCAGGGGCAGGTCCTGAGTGAACCTTGCCTGGTGTGGAGGGGCTGGTGGAGGCCACAGTGAGCCCCAGAGCTGCCCTGGGGCAGTGACAGGAGCACAGAGGGGCTGGCACGGACCTTCAAGGATCTTTCCTTTCAGAAATGCACCTGGTCAGCAGGGACGTGCTCGCTGGCCCGACGCCTTTTCTTGCCTGCAAATGTCCTCGTGCTCCAGGGCTGGGTCCCTGCCAGCACTCCATACCCCACAGTCCTTGGCAGGGGCAGACAACCCCCCTCCCTCTAAAGTCCCTTTTTCTGCTGGTGCCCCAAACCATCCCACATTCCCAAGGAAGGGATTCTTTGCCTGGGGCTGTCACTTTCTGAGCCTCGATGCTGCTGCTCAGGGTGTGTCTGTCTGTCTGTCTGTCTGTCTGTCCGTGGCACACCCACAGAGCTGTGCTGGGTCTGTTGCAGGTTCAGACTGGAAGGCCGTGAACCAGGAGCCTTTTCTGTCCACCCGCTACACGATCCCAAACCTCAGCTCGGGGGACAAGATCCATGTGAGGGTGACAGCTGTCAGTGCCAGCGGAGCCAGCGTTCCTGCCACCCTGGAGCAGCCAGTGCTCATCAGGGAGATCCTCCGTGAGTACTGCCCCCGGGGGCACGATTCCTGTGGGAGACCTCTGTCCCTCCCTGCAGCACAACCAGCCTCTGACAGATGTTATTGTGTTGTTGTTTGAAAGCAAAACGAGTGAGAGGCTCCAAGTCAGAGATATAATTTAATAAGAAGAAAGGGAAAAAGGTAAAAATAAAATAAAATCAATGCAGTAACACAAAGGAGCACTGACAGAGTCAGAACACACCCTGAGCAGGGTGGGGGGAGCAGTCCAGGTGAGGGGCTCTTCCTGAAGCAGTGATCCCACAGAAAGGTCTGGGAGCTCTGCTCCTCTGGGAATCCAGTGGCTCAGGGCTGCTTGTCCTGTCCCAAATCCCAGATTCTCTCCAGGTGGGAATGCTTGGCTCCTCCCCCTGGGCATTGGGAGCATCTCCCAATGGGATGAGGAGTCGTGCAGTGGCTCCTTGATGGCCCATTAAACAGAGAGAGCTCCTGGAGGGAGTTCCCTGTGAGTCCTGGGCAAGGCATTGATGGGCCATGAGCAGAAGAGCCCAAAGGAGGGGCCTGGGAAAACACTGCCCCACCTGGTTCCAACAGCTCATGGGGATGGGGATGGGATAAATACTGTGTGCACATCCTACACCACAACCCAGGACATATTGTCAGTGGTTGTGCCTCATTCCCTTGGGAGAAACTTCCTGACCTCACCAATCTCCCTGACGTTGAAACTTTGGGGGTGAAGGACTCAAAAGGCAGAACCACATTTTCCCATTTCACAGCAAGAGCTCAGGATCCACCACCCCCTGAGCATGTCTCCTCCTCCGGGCCGTGTCACATCCCGAATATGCCACGGCACACACTGGACAGCTTTGTTTATTTAGCCCGGGGAAGTGGAGAGCTGCTTGTCTGGAGCATGGGAACTTTAATAATGCTGAACTCGCTAATGAATGAGCTGCTCCCATGCTTAGCAAGACTCGCATTCCTCTCAGGGCGCTGCCAATGTGCAGAGGCTGGTGCAGGAGGGCAGGGCCAGTTTGCACTCAGCAAACAGCAAATAGAGACTCATTTTCCCCTCTAGAAAAAAATTATTAATGCTCAAGTGTTCTTGTTATTCAACACATCAGATTTTTCAGCTGCTTAAAAATAGTAATACTAACAAAACTTAGTCTTCTCCGAGCCTTTTCCTATGAAAAGCTGGTGGTTTCTGGAACATCAGCCTGTGGAAAGGGTCCTGCAGTGTCCATCTCCTCACTGTGCTTGGAGGAGGTGAAAGTAGTTTAGGGGTGGTGGCTGCACCTGTTCACCTCTGACCTCAAAACCATCCCACCAAACCTCATATAACTGGGAAAACCCTTCCCTTCCCTTCCCTTCCCTTCCCTTCCCTTCCCTTCCCTTCCCTTCCCTTCCCTTCCCTTCCCTTCCCTTCCCTTCCCTTCCCTTCCCTTCCCTTCCCTTCCCTTCCCTTCCCTTCCCTTCCCTTCCCTTCCCTTCCCTTCCCTTCCCTTCCCTTCCCTTCCCTTCCCTTCCCTTCCCTTCCCTTCCCTTCCCTTCCCTTCCCTTCCCTTCCCTTCCCTTCCCTTCCCTTCCCTTCCCTTCCCTTCCCTTCCCTTCCCTTCCCTTCCCTTCCCTTCCCTTCCCTTCCCTCCTGGCCTTCACATTTTCTCTGTGCACATTTTGCACATCTCACCAGTTCATTTATAGCACCCCAGGGGATTTTAAATAGCAGCAACTGGACAGCACGGGGCTTAACAACAGGTGGGATGAGTGGGCCTGGGAGGTGGAGAGAGACAAGGAGAAACCAGATGAAGGATCAGCGTGGCAGTTACATTTACTGGGAACAAGGGCAGGAGAAAAGCCTTCCCACCGTGGCACTTTGTCACTGACCTTGGCCCAGCCCTGGCCCTCTGAGTAAAGCACGGGGAGCTGGGGAAAACACCCCTGAATCAACATTCCTGTCCCTTTTGGGAGGTCGGGTTTCCCTGCCCTGCCGAGAGTGATGAACCCGAGTGGCAGCACTGGGGGATGGAGCCCTGCAGAAATCACAGCACGAGCAGAGCAGGGTCTCAGCTGTCAGAGGGGCCCTCTGGGGCTGTCCCTGAGCTGCCCAGCCCTCACAGCTGTTTGGCTCAGGTCTGGTTTATTCTATTCTGGCTGGGCCCCCTCCCCAGGGTTCAGCTCATTTAACCTGGGCAGGGGCTCCCAGCTCCTTTAGAGGGGCTCCAGGGGGATCCCCACGTATCCCTGAGCCAGCAGAGTTTTATGGCTTCTGTTCTACCCTGGGAAGGGGACACACTCCATGAGCACTCTCCAGTGGGGTTTTTGCTTGTCTTTCCTATGTTTCCTTGGGGATGTTTGCCTTTGTAATGAGCTCTTTGTAATGACCCTCTTTGTAATGAGGCTCTCACAGCTCTGGTATGACCAGGTACCTCCTTAGTGGCCTGGACTGCACAGGGAAGGTGCAGGCTGAGCCTTGTCCTTGTTGGAAGTCGGGCTGTGTGCCTCTGGAAATTCAGGGGGAGAAATATTTCCCAGCTGGGAGGTGCTGTCCCCTGCCTTGGTACCATAAATGTTGTGCTGTGGCTCTTCTGGCTGAGGCCAGGTTGTCTCCATGGCCTGGCTGTAATGAAGATCCACTGGGATGCTGCCCTTGGGCTTGTGATTTGGGATCTCAGGGATGGACATCACTCTGGGGTGCAGGCAGTGGGATACAGCCCTGCACGGGAGCAGCACTGCCCAGGAGAGGAGACGGAGAGGATGGCTGTGTTGGTGTGGATTTTCTTGGTGGCCAAGCAGGGGTGTGTCTGAGGAGGGCCGAGGAGTGGGAGTTCCTTGTCTCACAGTGTGAATTCTGCTCCCCAGAGCTCCCAAAGATCCGCATGCCTCGGCACCTGCGGGAGACTTACATCAGGCGTGTGGGGGATGCTGTGAACATCATGATCCCCTTCCAGGTAGGGGGTGATTTGGGCTTTAATCTGCTGGGCATTTCACTCCAGGTTAGCTCCTGCAGGGTGGCTTAGGGGTCCAACTGTGCTCTGGTTTGGCTTCGTCCCTGTGTCTGATGGGCCAAGGGTGGCTGATGGGGTGGGAATCTCTCTCCTCTTCCTGCCCAGATCCCATTTTCCCCCTGCTCTGTCTCTGTTGATGATGCTGCAGTGGGACAACACCAAACACATCAGGACACGGGCTGGCTGTTGCTGCTATCTCAGCCAATAAATGCAATTCAGCTCGTGCTCTGGGCCAGGCTCTGGTCACGTCCCTTGAGACCCCCCAGCACAGCACAGGGGTCCCTAGAATGGACCAGCTGCCTTTGGAGAAGGGCCAGGGGTTGTGTGATGGCGGAGAAATGCGGACACTGGTGGGCAAGGCTGGAGGTTGTCTCCTCAGCTGTGTCTCTCATCCTGTCTGGGACATCAGAGTGTTTCCACCATGGCAGCTGCCTCTGAAACACGTTGGCCAAGCAGAGGGAGTGAGAGGCCCCTGAGCTGAGGGGTTTGTCCATGCTGTGTCCCACAGACAGTTTGGGCTCTGTGCTGGCCGTGCTGCAGACATGAATTCTCCCTGTGTGCTGAGTTCCAGCCCTGGTGCTGGGCTGGGGCCTGGACTCAGCACTGGGGGCATTCAGAGCACAGCTCTGCCCTGGCAAGTAAATCTGGGTAAATCTCCATGAAGACCTTGGGGAGGCAGCATGTTCCAGCCTCACACCTGGAGCTGGATGATTTCCCATTAGTGAGTCTGACAGGAATCAGGTCCAGCTTCTTCCCTGGGGGCTGCTGGACAGGAGAGGAGGCACAGGGGCTGGGGCTGCCTGGGCACAGTGGGGTGGCACGACCTGCTGGGACCGTGTGTGCCCAAGTGGCTCCAAGAGCTGCCTGTCACTGCAGGGAAAGCCACAGCCTGAGGTGACCTGGAGCAAGGGAGGGCAGCCCCTGGACACCAGCCGCATCAACATCCGCACCACGGCCAGGGACACCATCTTCTACATCCGGCAGGCGCAGCGCGGGGACTCGGGCACCTACGAGCTGACCGTGCGCATCGACGGCGCCGAGGACAGGGCCACCCTGGACATCCAGGTGGTCGGTAAGATGAGGATAGGACCCTGCAGGGTCACCCCAGGGCTCATTTCTCCTCCTTTGTAGGAGCGTTTGGGGATTACAGGGAGAAGGAACTCTGCAGAGCTGAGATATTTTAGAATACATGGTTTTATTACAAGGGTTGTGGGTAAAAAGGGCTTTGCCTTCAGCCACCAGGGAAGGGAACTCCCAAAGAGAGAGGGAGAAAGAGAAAGAGGGTAAGAGCTGAGAAGAGGGGAGTGAGAGAGCAAGGTGGCAGGGTCAGAGTGCAGGGGGAAGAGAGCAGAGGTGAGAGAGCAGGGATAAGAGAGTGAGAAAGAGCTAAGAGAGTAGGGGGAAAGAGAGTTAAGAGTAGGGGGAAGAGAGCTAAGAGAGTGAGAGTAGGGGGAAAACAGAGCTAAGAGAGCGAGGTCTTTGTTACAATCCATTCTATCTCCTTTTGTGATGAATATTCCAATTCACAGTGACCAACCAACACAGGACACAAAATCCTATAGAATCTCCATACAGCCTATAAGAACTACTACATTACCATGTGTTATATTTTAAACTCTAAAACCTACTCTTTAGACTTTTCTATTTTGGATCCCTCAGCCAGCAGAAGGGGATTGTTCAATCCAAAGGGATTCTCCTCCAGCTGCCCAGGCTCTTGTCTTCAGGTTATAGAGTGACTAAGACTCGGTATCCTACAACTCAAAGCCAGCTTCCATTTCTATTTCGATTATAGGTTTCATATTTTCAGAATCTTTTGCTAAGCAATCATATTTATAAGGTTTTCCTGATTCATCTTCCCCAACACTCCTTGGCGGGGTGGGTCTCGTTCTGGGTGGGATGTGATGTGACAGCACCAAGGGAAGGGACTCTGGAGTCCCTGCTCCAGTGGGGTCCCCAGCAGGATCATGCAGAGCTTCTCTGGCTGGGGATGCAGAGTTCCTGCCAGCCCTGCCCATCACAGCTCCTCATCCCCCGTGTGCTGGACCAGGGTGAGAAGAGATTAAAGGCAGGTCAAGGATACAGAACCTGGGGGAGCAAACCGGGATTGTCACCCTGAGGACACTTGTGTTTGCAGAGACACCCGGCCCTCCCCAGAACCTGAAGCTGGTGGATGTGTGGGGCTTCAACGTGGCCCTGGAGTGGACCCCCCCTGCGGACAACGGGAACGCTGAGATCAAGGGCTACAGGGTGCAGAAATCAGACAAGAAGAGCGGGGTGAGCCTGGGCACTCCTGCTGCTGGTGGTGCCCTAATAGGAGAGGCACATCTGCACTCCTGCCTCACCCACACTCTCTCCACCCTTTTCACAGCCCATCTTTCCTCACTGCCCTCTTTTTTTCCCCCTTTTTCCCTTGCAGAAGTGGTTCACAGTGCTGGAGCGCTGCACCCGCACCAGCTGCACCATCTCCGACCTGATAATCGGCAACACCTACTCCTTCCGAGTGTTCTCTGAGAACATCTGTGGGCTCAGCGACAGCGCTGCCGTGGCCTCCGGGGTGGCCCACATCGAGAAGACAAGTGGGGACACGGCTGAGGGGCTGGGGAGGGGGGCAGCCAGGAGTGGTCCTGACCAGGGGGGCTTCCCTGGGGTTGTGCTGATGCTGCTGGATTGGTCTGCAGGGACAAGACCAGTAGGAGTGAGGCTGAGCTTTCCCCAGGTCCAGAGGTCTGCTGTCCCCCCCTCTGCACCTCATTTCTCCTTTAAGGAAAGTTTGTGCCGTGCTCAGCCCTCTGAGAGGAGCCAAGGCATGGCCATCCCTGGGGTGAGATGGGGGCAGGAGCTGGGAAGGATCAGAACAGCCCTGGCTTTGGCTCTACAGCTCAGGGCCAAATCTCCAACCAGCCCTGCTCTCCTTCCATCTATTCCTGTCCTGCTCCAGGCAGCACACAGTGACCTGGGGCCTCTGCCATCTCCAACCCTTGTTTCTGTGGACTGAGATTTGGGGATGGAGTGGGAGATCCAGAGTGTGCCTGGCCTGGGTCTGACCTGCTGCACACAGAATGTGTCACAGGCAGTTTGGGGATTGGCATCCCCCTGTTCATTGCAGGGCCATGGTTGGGTGAGGAAACAGGGCTGCTCTGAGCTGAGGGCCAGGTCCTTGGATTGGCCCAAGTGACAAGTGGCTCCTTACAAGAGGGGACAGAAGTGGTTTTGGGTACCTTGTGTTGGTCAGCCTGGGAGCCTCAGGCCTGCCTCAGCTAGAATTAATTATTCCCTCAGAAACCACTTACCAGCCAGAGAAGATCCCTCAGCGGGAGATGATGGAACCTCCAAAGTTCACACAGCCCCTGACAGACAGAACAACCACACGGGGCTACAGCACTCACCTCTTCTGCTCCGTCCGGGGCTTCCCCCAGGTCGGTGGCTCCTCCAGGGATGGCACAGCTTTGGCCAGGGGACACTTTTTGGAAAGTGGCTGGAGGTCTCTGGGAGATGGTTGGTGCTGTTGGATTGGGGTTGGGTGAGGTTAAGGGGCTGCAGTGCCCACTGAGTCAAACTGGGGCATGTTTGGGGTGTTTCTGCGTGGAGGTGGGTGACTGGTCTTAAATCAAGTCGTGTCCTGTTTGCCCTGTGCTGGGGGAGGAAGGGTGGAGCAGTGGGTAAGGGCTCAAAGTGGGAGATTTGGATCTTCAAAATACGTCTGACTGTGAGTCCCACCATGGCCACAAGCCTCAGGCAGGGTCAAGGCAAAAGCAGGGAGATGTGGCTGCATTTTGGGGGCCAGTCAGATTTCTCATTTCTCTCCCCGCTTCAAACTTCCAGCCCAAAATCATCTGGCTGAAAAATCAGATGGAAATCCGGGAAGACCCCAAGTACATCGCACTGATCGACCAGGGCGTGTGCTCCCTGGAAATCCGCAAGCCCGGCCCTTTCGATGGTGGTGTCTACACCTGCAAGGCTGTGAACGCCCTGGGGGAAGCCTCCGTGGACTGCAGGCTGGATGTGAAAGGTGAGACTGGCTGGGGGGAAGGAGGAGCAGGAGCCCCTCTCTGCCTTTCCCAGGTCTCATTTTCCCAGTGCTGTGGTTTGTCCCTGATTTGGGTTGATCCTGGTGAGGGAGCCTGAGGACACTGGACACCCTGTGGAGCTGCACCTTTGGGCTTATTGGGTTTGTGGTCTTGAAGCATCTTGAAATCGCCATTCCTTATTCATGGGTGGAAAAAATGTGGAGGAAAGCAGCAATGGCAGGGCCAGAGGAGCTGCTGGAGGCCTGGCCCAGCACTGGCTGCCCCTGCTCTTGTCCCAGGTGTGGGGGGGAGTGCACATTGGGGTATTGGGGTGAGCACACAGGCAGCTTTGGGAGTCAAAAGGGGAGGAAGACAAGGGGAGTTCAGGATGTTTTTTTGTCTCCTGTGCTCTCCTGCAGTGCCCAAGTGAGGATGGATGGAAGGACAAGACAAAGAGCAAGGTAGGTCTGGGCTGGGCCAGCAGGATGGGGGGAAGGTGGGTCACTCCAGGGGACTGGAGTGGGCTGAGGGTCCTGCATTAGCCCTTGTCACCTGCTGATGGAGGTGACATCAGCAGGTCTTCCTTGGCTGGAGATGGAGTGGGAGGATGAGCCTGAGGGAAACCTGTCCCTTGGTGAGGTGGAGGGAGGGCTGTAATTGTGGCTGGATTTTGTCTTGCGTTAGAGCTGTGGCAGGGACATGTTTCCCACCCATCTCTGACCAGGTGCCCTTGCATCATGAGGAGCTCATTCCTTTCCCAGGTGGATCCTGCAGGTGCCAGGAGGTGGCGAGGCAGGTGCTGCTGTCCCTGGCCGTGGTCTCTGCTGCCCGCTGGGCTGTCCCTCCCTGGCAGTGCTTTGGGGGCTGCCCCTCAGCCTGGCCCTCTCTGACCCTGTCCTTGACTGTGACAATAAAACAGACCCGGCTGAGGGGCTTTGGTCCGAATAAAAGCCACCCAACCCTCTGTCCTGTTTATTGTGTGGGGTTTGGGTGTGGGGGTGTGGAGAGGTGCCGGGGCTGCTGTGGGGTGACACAGGGTCCCACCCAACCAGGCGTGGAGGAGATGGGGTTTCAGCTTTATGAAAAACACACAGAGATTACTGAACCAGAAGGAGCCCAACAAGGAGAAAGAGAAAATATTTCCTCCTGAAGCAGGGGAATGGTTCTGGCTGGGGAAAAAAGAAATGCCACATCAATGTTGTGACACCTTAATGCCTCTTTACTGAAGCACAGTTTTATCCGTGCCAGTGGGGCAGTGGAACAGCCAGGAGCTGCCACCTCCCCAGGGTGGGTACAGGATGTGTTGATGTGTCACCCAGAGGAGGGGACTCGTCCCTGTGAGCTGGTGGCTCCTGTGCAGGGTGGGTTATCCCTTCAGCTCTGGGACAGACACGGGTGTCACCAGAGCCCAGAGGGACCCACGGAACACACGGCTGCCCGGGGTCAGGGCTGTGGGGTGATCTCTCCACCAGCACCACCTCCCCCGTGGTCTGGGGGCACAAGGAGCTCTCCCAGCTCTGCCTGGCAGCTCTGTCAGGGGCCAGACCCACACCCTGCCCGTGTCCTGGCTGGCCCGGGCATTGCTGGTGTGGATGCAAATCCAGCCTGGCATCCCCAGATTGGGGTGCAGCCCATCCTTGGTGCCACGGGGAGCAAACTGGGCAGTGCCTGTGATTAATCAGACCCCTCTGTGCACCATCTCTGCTGCAGCCCCCCTGCTTTGTCCCCATCTGTCCCCAGGCACCTTCAGGCTATGATAAAGTTCAGGGAGTGCTGCTGTTCCCAGGGGCTCAGCACTGGCCCAGCACCGTTCACACCAGGGTTGTTTCCACCATCAGGGGGCGTTGTTGGATTAATTTTATCCTACTTCTGGTCAGGATGGATTTTTGAAGTGGTTGGTGCTGGTGGTAATGGCACAGAGGAGAGGTTGCAGTCCCTGGTGGGAAGTGCAGAGCTTGTTTTCCCTGCTCACAGCCAGCCCTGGACATGCTTGGGGTGTCCTGGACATGCTTGGGGTGTCCCGTCCCCCTCGGTGTCCCTGGCACCTGAGCACGTGTCCTTGGCCAGTGGGGTTTTCTCAGGGACAAGGTCTGGGAGCAGCTGTGAGCTGATCTCCAGGGCTCAGTCACTGTGCCCTTTCCAGGCCCTTGTTTCAGTCCTACAGAGCACAGGCCGTGTTTGTAACCCCACAGGGAACTGAGGTGGGCAACAACATCCACTTTTAGTGAGGGCCCCCGGGGAAAGGTCTGGAGAGCACAGAGTGGAAAAATCCGCTGGATGTTTTTTTTTAATGAAACAACCACTCACGTGCCCTTTAATTTATGAGCATCCCAGTCACCAGGTTCCCTGGGCATCTTAGCAAGGATCAGGCCAAAGCATCAGTTCCAGAAAAGCAGCAGAAATGAGACGCCAGTGGGAGTCAGAGCCAGGCAAAGAGCAGCTCTAACCTGCAGGCAAGGGGCTGCTGTGCCAGGGACCACAGCCTTGGCCTGGGGCATCTCTCTGCACTAACCTGGGGCTGCAGCCTCCCCCAGCACCGCTGGAATTGGTGCTCCAGGAGACCTGAGGCCTCTCCCTTTGCCCTTTCCAGGAGATTCTGGCTTTGCCCAGAGCCAGCACAGGGCATGGCAAAGGAGGGCACAGGAGTCACTGCTCTGGGCAGGGGATGGGATGAGCCAAAGCCTCACCCTCCTGTGAGAGGTTCAGCGCTGGCCCCAGGGCACCTGGTGGTGTCTGGGAGGGGGGTGCGGGCTGAATCCACAGGGAATTGCTGTTCCCAAGGGCTCGGCACCAGCACAGCACCATCTACAGCACGGGAAGGTGGGGAGGGTGTTCAGGACCCCTCTGCTATGATGAGAATTAAGGGAAGGTTTTTCTCCTCTCCTTGCCGTTGTTTCTCTGCTCTGCTCCTGTTTCCCCAGTGTGGTCTGAGCCGGGAGCCTGGAAGCACATCAAGGCTCCTGCAAAACGTGGGTGGCTGGGCCTTTCATCTCCTCTCTGCCTCGCTGCCCTCCTCATCCCTCTGAGCTAAACAGAGCTGGCTGCAGCAGCGGGAGAACGGACTCCTGGCTGCCCCAAAGCCTTTGCTGCACACTCCCAACATTGCTAAAAGTCACCCATAAATCTCCCCCCTCCAAGGTCCCTTTCCTCTGTGCACCCCTGGTCTCTGTGGGAACTTGCTGCAGCCCCTTGTCCACTGCTGACGTCCCCCCTGAGGAGCACAGAGGGCAGGGCAGGGTCACAGGACCCCTGTTTCCAACGGGAGCCTGCTGAACAAGGGATTCTGATAAGAAAAGAATCCAAACCAACTCAAATTAGCTTTTCCCACCACTGCTTCATCCCTGGAAGAGCTCTTGCTGCAGAGCAGGGACTGGCACCTCCAGCAGGCAGAAGGACCAGAGCTGGATGAGGGATGGACCCTCCCCAGCCGCCCCCTCCTCAAATCTACTCACAAAGTAGTGGCAAAGTCCCATTGTGGCAGCACCAGCACCCACACGGTGGCCTGTAGCTGTCCCCCTCTTGCTCCCAGAAGGGTCCAGATCCCCTGGGCTGTGGAGGTGACTGCACCAGTCCACGTGGTTTGGGTCCAAAGAGTTTGGCTGCACAGGGAGGGTGGGAGGGAGCAGCATGGGAGCTGTGAGAGGAACAGCCTGGGAGGGGTTTGCTGCTGCTTTTCACAGAAAACAGCCAGGAGAAAGGAGGGAAAAATGACTCAAAGCCGGAGAAAAGGGAGAGAGAAGACAAGTGGAAAGGACACACTCCCTGGGTGCAGCTCACAGGGGTGGTGGGTGCTGTTAGAACCCACGGGGAACCATTGAGGAAGCAAAAGCTGTTTCTGCAGAGTTCTCTGGGATTAGACACAAGGGTTCCACCAACACCCACCTCTGCCCACCTCTCCAGTGGTGCTGAGAGAGGGAGACTGACCTTCTGCTCTGCAGGGCGGTGGGTTCACCCCCCTGTGGGTGCTGCCAGTGCCACGGGAAGACTTTTCCTATCTCTTCCCATGTCTCAGCCCAGCTCACCTCCCCCTGGTTACAGAGGGGAAAGAAAGGGCTTTCAAACTTGATTTCTTCAGAAATGACACTGCCCTGGGCTCTCCTGGTTCTCAGCATCTTCACTCACACAGGGCACCCCTTTGTCCCATTGGGGACACGGGGCCAGAGCATGAGGAACCCCCAGCAGCACCAACACCAGGGAGCTGAGGGTGTCCATCAATGGCAGGGCACCTCCTGGGTGGTTTGGATCACTGGATTTTATTTGCATGAAGATAAATTGCGCGTTTGTCTGTACAATTTCTCCTTAAATACTTGGCAACGCTTAAAAAAAAAACGAAAAACAAAAACAAACAGGGAGAAGAAAAAAAAAAATAAAATCCTAAACCAGAAAGGAACAGTGCAGGCTACAATATCCAAACAGTACAATGCTTGTGAATAAATAACCCCCCGGGGTTGGCTGTGGGGACTGCAGGGCTCTGCTGAACTCAGAACCCATCAGGTCCTTCCTGCCCCTTCCTCAGACAGCAGTGTCCAGGTGGGCACTGGGTGGGCACAGAAGCCCCCCACTCCACCCTCTCCCAGTTCCTAGTTGCCTGCCTCAGCCATGGTGGTGCTGGTGGCGTTTTTGTTGGTTTTGCAGCAGAAGTACTGGTTCCAGATCTGCAGGAAGGCTGTCCGGAACTTCTTGATGCGGAAGGCGTAGACAATGGGGTTCATGGCCGAGTTGCCGTGGGTGAGGAAGATGGCAATGTAAGTGAGGATGTGTGGGGTCTGGCAGGACGGGCAGAACAGGGTGATGCAGTTGAGGACGTGCAGAGGCAGCCAGCTGAGGGCAAACAGGAACAGAACCAGTGCCAGGGACTTGGCGATCTTCAGCTCCTTCCCGTAGTACTTCTGGGGGTCGTTGGAGCTGGAGGACACCTTCTTGTTGAGCTGCTTGCGGATGAGGTTGAAAACCTCCAGGTAGATGAGCAGCATCAGCAGCAGGGGAGGCAGGACCCAGACGAAGAAGTTGAAGTAGACCATGTACTCCATGCTGATGACTGTCTCAAACTGGCAGGTGATGATGAACTCTGTGTGGCTGCCGTTCAGCTCCTGAGTCCTGCGCATCTTGCTGAGGTTGTTCCAGCCAAACATGGGGGTCAGGCCCACCAGGAAAGAGACTATCCAACAGCAGGCGATGGCCACGGCCGCCCGCCGAGGTGTCACCATGCTCTTGTACCTGTGGGGGAGACAAGAGCCACGGGAAGGAGTTAGACATGGGGTGGGATGCTCTGCCTGGGGGTTGTGTGTGGCTCCAGGTGGGGGGGGCAGTGCTTGTGCTGAGATAGAGGATGTTCCTCCTCACCTCCCCTGGAAGTGGGCGACAGCCTGTTCTGAAAATTCTGTTCACAGGCTGGTTTCTGGGATGGCAGAGACCCTAGACACAATCCCTGAGCTCTGGGGGATGATGCCAAGCCAGGGAATGCATCAGCACCTGGAATGTGCCTTAGTGCCCAGCCCTCATGCCTTGGGGGGAGTTCATATCCTCTGGAGCCCAGCTCCCAGCCAAGCACCTGCACCCAGAGCAGCAGGGCACCCTCTCCTCCCACTGCACATCAGCACTGCCAGCTCCCTGCCCCAGACACTGCCCTGTGCCTGGGGAGGAAATTGCCAGCAAAAGCCTCCTGTGGGATATGCCGGGGTGGAGGAAGGATCTGCGGGTGCTAATGGACCCCGGGGGAAACTTTGGGCACAGCCTGTTCCTCTCCTAAAGTGCTTGGATTGATGAAACCCTCTTTCCTGATGGGCTGATGCCAGGGGCAGGAGGAGGAGAGCTGTGCTCTGCTGGGCTCTGCTCCCTCCCTGGTGCCCCTGGGGAGCCGCTGTGGCTGGACTCATCTCTCCAGAGCTCTCCAAGCGGGAAGTGCAGTCTGCTGGATTGATTTTTCCCCTGGCCCTCCAGAAAGCTTTTCTTTGGAAGCTGACATTCTCAGCCCAAGAGTTATTGCTTTCCACCAAAGGGGATTGAACAAAGAATGTTTCCCTGGCTGTTTGCTGCTGGTGTTAACCCAATCATGAGGACCATGTGGAGGTGGCTGGCAAAGCTGTATTCCCAATCCTGCTGCTCAGAGCCGCCTGTTGCAGGTCTGATCTTTACCTGTGATGGAAATTGAGCATTTTGGGCCTTTTTTATACAGCCAAGGACCCAAACCCACGCTCCCTTCTCAAGACCCCAAACCCACTCTCCCTTCTCAAGACTCCTCTCACGGGTAAGGCATCAAGGTGGGACCTTGGAGTGGCACAGGCTGGAGGAGAGGACATCAGTCCCTGTGAGTCCAGAGGGCCCAAAGCCATTGTCCCCTGAAGAAACCTCCTGAGCTCTGGGAAAAGCTTCACGAGATCCTGGTGACAGGCAGATCCCGTGGGAAAGAGGGGACAATGTGGGCAGCTGTTTCCGCCGGGACCCGAGGCTGCCCTTGGAGGGTGATTTATTCCTCGTGGGGAGGAGAGAGGGCAGGAGACCCTGAGAAAGGTGCAGGGCAGGGAGAACGGGGGCACAGGAAGGGCAAGGGGCAGCGGGAGGGAACCAGCACTGCGGGCCAAGGGAAGGGAAGGGCGAGGAGGGTCCAAGGGAGCGGGGGGTGGCAGAGGGGTGCCAGAGGCTCTCGTGGGGCTGATCCTGCACCCCATGGCTGGTTGTGGGTCCCTGGGGAGGGCTGATGTGCCCTCCAGCTCTGACACCCCCCTGCCACCTCCTCAGGCCTGAACAGCTCCAGGGACGACACCAGAAACAGCAGCAACATCCCCCTGCCTTGGCTTCTTCCCTCTGCAACCCCTGCAAGCTGTGCCCCATTCCTCACTCCTGGGGGTTTCCAGGGTCTTCTACTGATTTTTCCAGACATGCTGGTCCTCCAGGTGCTCCCTGACCTGCAGAGCTCTGTGGGGGTCTGTGCCCAACAGACAAAGCTGCTGAGCAGCAGCAGAGTCACTGTGGTCCCCAAAAACAGTCCCAGGGCTTGAAGCCACCACCCAGACACAGAGTCCACCCCTTCTCACTGCACCCCCATCTCTCCATGGTCCATGTCCATCCTTCCTTCCTTCACCCCCATCTCTCCATGGTCCATTCCCACCCCTCCTTCCTGCACATCCATCCCTCTGCCACAGTCCACATCCATCTCTGTTCCTTCCTGCAGTGCCTGGCACAGTTTGGGAGCAGGACCTGCCTCTCCCTGCTCCTCCCTTCACTTTGCCCCCCAAGGTTTTAGGGTGGATCTGCAGAAGCAGCCGTGGCAAACCTGAACATCACCCTCCAGCCTTGTGTGGGACATGGTCACAGAAAAGTGAGTGAACAAAAAACCCTCACAGAAAACAGCCACATTTGAAGCTTGTTGCTTGTTCAAGCAATCAGCCAAGGGCAGAGGGACCTGCAGGAAATGTGCTCCCAGGCCCCTACAGTGTCTGCTGTCCCCATCAGCCTCACATGGAGAATGACAAAAGCTACAAAATTGCTCCAAATTCCTCCAGCCCAGCAGGTCCATCCACCCACCGGGTCTGGCCATGGAGCTCTCCTGAGGCTCAGCTGCTCCGAAGGCCACAAGTCCAATTTCGATTCCTTTCACACTCTATTTTCCTCGGAGGTGTCCAAGGGATGCCCGGGTGTGGCACTCAGTGCTCTGGGCTGGGGGACAGGGTGGGGATCTGTTACAGGCTGGAATTGATGGTCTCAGAGGCCTTTTCCAACCTGGTTGATTCTGTGGTTCTGTAAAGGGTGGAAAACACAAGATCCCACCTAAATCTCAACCTCTGCCACAGGGTGGGAGGACAGTTAGCAGAGGGACAAGCACAGACATTGCTCTTCCCAATGTTATTCTTGGTTATGCCACAAAGAAAATATTTTCTCATTAGTCTCATTTTGCATTAATATGATAGGGCTGAAGTTTGGGACAGTCTGGGAGGCAGAAGCACTAGAAAATGCTGATAATGGCTCATCGTTAATAAATAATCTTATTATTCTCATCATCACCAGAGCAATTACCAGCATCATTGCAATTTTATTACTGCTGTTATTTTTATTAACAGCTGTGACTACAACATCCATGGCAATCATCAGCCCTGTCTTCATCCACTTTGTTTATTTCCTCTGCCTTTGGGGGTTTGAGCCTGACTATAACTGGTGGATGTTCCCCTGAGTGGTGGTTTTTGCACCATCCCTTCCCCACAGAGATGGGAATTGGCCCAAACCCTCCTGGGTGCCAAGTCTGGGATGAGATGGGCAGGAATTGTGGTGTGGAACAAAATTGCCTTTGAGGGTTTGGAAGACAAAGCCAAGAGGCAAAATGGCAATTATTGACAGAGCTGTTTGCTCCCCAGGGAAAGGGGAGAGGTGATGGGTGGAGGCCTAAAAATTGTCCCCAAGGGCTGCAGAGAGCTCCAGGGCAAGTTGTTGTCTCCAGGAGAGGCTGAGGATGGAGCAGACACTGAGGGCCTTGTTCTCATGGAGATCATGGATCCCAGAGTGGTTTGGTGGGAAAGGGATTTAAATCCCATCTCATTCCACCCCCTGCCAGGTTCAGGGACACCTTCCACCATCCCAGGGTGCTCCAAGGCCCATCCAACCTGGCCTTGGGCACTTCCAGGGATGGGGCAGCCACAGCTTCTCTGGGCTCCCTGTGCCAGGGCCTGCCCACCCTCACAGGGAGGAATTTCTTCCCAATAACCTCAATATCCCATCTCACCCTGTCCTCCAGCAGTGGGAAACCATTCCTCCTTGTCCTGTCCCTCCAGACCTTTGTGATGGCCATCCACCATCCACCATCCACCATCCACCCTCCTTTCCCTTTGGTTCTCATTCCCAGACTAAATTCAACTTCTTCTGCCACATCTGGATGTGTCCAGAGCTCCTCAAGGCTCTCCCGGAGCCCAGCACAGCCCAGGTCCTGCTCTGGAGGTGCCCATCCCTGGGCAGGGAAAGGCCCTGTGACCATTTCAGGTATCAGGACATCTCTGAGAGCACCTGGAGAGTGGAGCAGTCATTGCTCTCATGGATTCCACCCTTGCCATGGGGTCTGTCCCCAGGAGAGACGAGGGCTCCTTTCCAAGATCCCAACCCAGAGGTCAATCCATACCCAACAACTCTTGTTTTGTTTGAAAAAAAGCTTCAAAGCCTCCAGGCCTGGCTTGAATAAAACGTGCAGGTTTTCAGCAGGCCTGTGATTAGTTTTTCTGTCCACAAAACACTTGCTGTTGTCCAGCCAGTGCCAAGATGTGGCTTTGCTGGTCTTTGCTCTGGTGAGTTTATTGCAGTGCAATTCCTGGGGAATTAATTCACTAATGAAGACAGACCATTACTAATGAAAAGAAGCTGGAGCCAACGTGGCAGGGGGAAAGGAGGCCAAGCTGACATGAAGCTCATCTGCACGATGAGCACAAGCAAGAAAAAGCAGCCAGACAATGTCCTGATCCAATTGAAAGTCTCTAGACAAAAAGTGCTTTGATCTCAGGGGGTTTGGACTCCTGCTCTTTCCTCCTGGCTGTATCTTCCCTTCAGATCTTTCAGGCTGCTGGGTGGGAAAACTCAGATTGCTGGTGTTCAAAGCTGCTCAGAAATGAGAGAACCTGAGAAATGCAAAGTGGTGTCTGGGCTCTGCCAGGGCGAGGTCAGCACAGCTCAGGGCTGGGGGCAGGGGGGTCCCTGGGCGCTCACACAGAGAGGGAAGTGCTGCAGGAAGAACTCTGATCAAAGAGCCTCTGTCACCTCTGGTCCTGAGAGTGAGAGGTTGGTTCTTCACAGAATCACAGAATGGGGGCTGATGTGGGTTTGGGGCACTGGTGGGTGTGTCACCGTGTGAGGGGTGGCCTTGGGGGGGACACAGGTCAACCAGCACCAGTCCAAGCTGGTGTTTGGATGGACATTACAGCTCGTTCCTACAAATGCTGGGAATGAAGAGTCTAGTCCTGTCAGCACCCCCTTGGGATAAATGGGGGGTGGTCCTGACCCTCAAATCCCAAACTGAGCTTGGTTTTCAATCTGAGGCTGCACCCTGATGGGGACTCTGTCACTGCACAAGCAAACCCCCAGCAAGGACCTCTCACCCCGCGCTCATTATCCCAAATGTGTGTGTGGGAGTTGAGCAGGAGCTGGGGTGCCCAGGCCATCCAATGTCCGAGGGAAATGACAATTCAGTTTGTGTCTATCACTGAACACTGCCCTCCGACCCCAGAGATTCCCCTCATACCCCAAAGAGAGCCGTGGGACCCCTGATGTCACAGGCAGCACCGAGCCCACCCAAGGGTGCTCTGGATGTGTCACCCCCCTGCTGCCATGGGACACTGTAAAGGTGCACCCACAAGTCCCACTGAGCCAAAGTTTTGCATCCAGGCAGTTCTAGGGCTCCCTCCCACCTCCACCAGCTGTGGTCAGGGCCCTCCAGGACCCCCGGATTTTCCTGAACCTCTGGCTTCTTCTTCCAGGACCCCAAGGTGGTGGGAGGGAAGTGATTTAACACTGTTGGCAATGGCTGCAAAATCATGAAACAGAATCCCAGAACTGGTGATGTTCTCTGAAAAAATGTGATGCTCTCGTCTTTTGGCTGCTGATGCTTTCAGGCAACAACATTCTGAGCAAAGCAAAGTGTGAGAAATGGTGCTTTTCCAAAAAAAAAAAAAAAAAAAAAAAAAAAAAAAAAAAAAAAAAAAAAAAAAAAAGCAGAAGCTGAGATTCTTTTCTAGCCCCAGGACTTTGGGAATTAGGACACACAGAGGAGGACAGCTTGGTCCCCAAGAGATGGCAGTGAGGTTTTTAAAGCTGCAGGACTCTGATGAACATCATGGACTCGTCTCCAGTGCTGCTCCTGTGCAATGTATTTCCTCGACATTTTTATTGTCTAAACAGTTTTGTTGTCAAAAATAGGGATTTGCTGTGTGAGCATCTCCTTGGAGAGGTGTCAGAGTCTCTGTGTGGCTCCCACGGAGCTGCACCACAGGGATGAGCCCACAGTGCTGTGGGGGCCACCCCACCTCCAGCAGGACACAATTCCAGGCAGAACCACTCATCCCTATGAAAATCTCCCCCTGGCCAGGCTGGACAGAACTTGGAGCATCCTGGTCCAGGAAAAGTACCCCTCCCCACTCCAGGGGATGAACAGGATGAGTTTTCAGGCCCCTTCCCACCCAAACCACTCCGTGACCCTGCTGGAGGTGTTTCTCACCCAGTGCTGTGTGGGGATTATCAACCTGCCTGACCAGGAGCCTCAGGTCACCTTCCCTCGCCTCGCTGGGCCCTCACCCTGTGGGTTTGGCCGTTTTCGGGGGGGTCACACAAGAGCCCTGCCCCTGACACGTCAGTTAGCCAGGAGCTGATTGTCCAGACCCAGTTCAGCATTGGATAAATGTCATTGGGTAAGTGAGGGTGAGGTGTCCCCTGAGTACAAAGAGAAGAGATAAAAGGCAGCTTTTTGCCAATCTTCACTGCAAAACCAGGGCTTGGCTGCATAAAAGTGGTGGGTTTTCAATTATTGCACTTGGTTTTTTTAATGCGTTGCATATTTTGGTTCTTTATGCAAAAGAACCTCTTTGAAACCAGGACTCTGAAGTCAGCCCTCATAATTTAGGAGGGAGGGGGAAGAAGGGAGGATGAAGAAAGTAGCTCTAAAACCCACTTAAAATGCCAAATGTGACAAATGTGGCTCTGAGAAATGGAAATGGGATGGCAGATCTAAAGTGCCTGGTGTGACTGGGCTCCCAGAGCCTCCGTGGCTCAGAGTCCACCCCACAAAACACGGAGGGGAAAGAGCTGGGCTGGGGCAGGAGGTGCCAGCTGAGGAGGTGCCCAGTGCCACCACCCTCCCCTGCCTGTCCCCACCACCCTGATGGGCAAAGGCCAGCTGGGAGTCCAGGGCAGACCTGCCAGAGGGTCCTGGGTTGTGGTGTAGGATGTGCACACAGTATTTATCCCATCCCCATCCCCATGAGCTGTTGGAACCAGGTGGGGCAGTGTTTTCCCAGGCCCCTCCTTTGGGCTCTTCTGCTCATGGCCCATCAATGCCTTGCCCAGGACTCACAGGGAACTCCCTCCAGGAGCTCTCTCTGTTTAATGGGCCATCAAGGAGCCACTGCACGACTCCTCATCCCATTGGGAGATGCTCCCAATGCCCAGGGGGAGGAGCCAAGCATTCCCACCTGGAGAGAATCTGGGATTTGGGACAGGACAAGCAGCCCTGAGCCACTGGATTCCCAGAGGAGCAGAGCTCCCAGACCTTTCTGTGGGATCACTGCTTCAGGAAGAGCCCCTCCCCTGGACTGCTCCCACCACCCTGCTCAGGGTGTGTTCTGACTCTCTCAGTGCTCTTTTGTCTTATCGCATTTATTTTATTTTATTTTACCTTTTTACCTTTTTTCTTATTGAATAGTATTTCTGACTTGGAGCCTCTCATTCATTTTTCTTTCAAACCACAACACAGAGGAGTCTGGAAAACATCAGGAGCCATTAAAAGGTAGGAGGAGATCAGGGACCCCAAGGAGAAGGGAATTGAGGGGGGTCCTGAGAGCTGCTGCTGTTATATCTCCATTCAACAGGACATTGAGATCTGCTCCCCAGAGAAATGGGAAGCAGGAAACTGGAGATAAAATCTGGATTAAGAGGCACCAAGCAAAGCTGAGAGCAGGGCTGAGGTGGGTCTTTATCTCTCCAGTGCAGGAGGACTCTCCAGGAGAAAAGGAGATATCCTAAATTACACTTGGAACAAGAGATTGGTACTGGCTGCCTTTTAATGTCATGGGTTTTACACTTCTCTTACTAACCTGACTCATGATTTTACAGTCAACAACTCCTCAGTTTCTCAGGCTGCAACTCACTAGATCAGGATCCTCATACCACGATTCGTCACTGCGAAGGGAAGGTTTCATTTCTTGCCCTTGACCCAGTTCGAAGATTAGGACATTCAAGAATGAAAAATTGACTGGGGGTTCAGTGAGGGAGGTTGTTTTCTCCACCCAAAGCCTACAAGGGAATTAGCAGTGCTGATGAGATTTCCTGTTTCCAAACCTCAGAAGACTCAGTAACCTAAAGCAACCAGCCCAGCACTTCTGTCCAATGCCTATTTCCCCTGATTGAATGATCAATTTCAAATGCAAAAGCAGATGGGTTCATTTAAGGTTTTTTTTGTTAATGAGTTGGTTATATGTAGTTTCAACTGGTGGAAATAATTTTGGAGGTACCAATCTGGGCTACAGTTGGCTCCCAACTTCTGTCCAAACAGAGTTTCCCCCAAAAAACCTTTTTAATTATCCCCTGCACACACCATAAAGGTGGAAAAAGTAACAATCAGAGGACATGTGTGTAACGCCATTGAGTTGTTTATCTTGGGAATGAGTCTGAGCAGTGAATCTAAACCTCAGTCTGTCAAATGAAATGTCAAATCGGAAGGGAAGGCTCCAGTTAACACCACAATTAAATGTTCCCTCACCTCTGAGAATCTGTCACCGGGAAAACAAATTAAAAGAGCAAATGCAAAGCAAACCTGAAGTTTATTTGTACTCTGTTTTCTCATTTAGATTAAAAGATCCCTTTGGGCAAGGGGTGGAGGGACAGGACACAGGGAATGGCTCCCCACTGCCAGAGGGCAGGGCTGGATGGGATATTGAGGATATTGGGAAGGAATTCCTCCCTGTGAGGGTGGGGAGGCCCTGGCACAGGGTGCCCAGAGAGCTGTGGCTGCCCCTGGATCCCTGGAAGTGCCTAAGACCAGTCTGGATGGGCTCGGAGCACCCTGGGATAGGGGAAGGTGTCCATGCCCATGGCAGGGGGTGGGACAGGATGAGTTTTGAGGTCCCTCCCCACCCACAACAGTCTGGAGCTCTGGGACTCTCTGAAATGCATTTCCCTCTCCTGGAGCCTCAGCAGGGCCAGGGCTGCCTGTGGGGGGGATGTGGGGGTGGGATGTGGGGTCACACGGGGGGTGGAATGAGATGATCTTTAAGGATCCTCCAATCCAAACCATCCCAGACTCCACGATCCCCTGGGGAAAAGGGGTGTCAGTGACTGCCCCATCCTCAAGCCAAGAAACTCTGCAGCATCTCCCGGATTCTGGGATTCCTGATCTGCTATTGGAGCACCTTGAGCTCCCTCAGAGCAGACAAACCTCACTGAGCCCATGGGGAAACCTTCACCCCAGCAATGCTGAATGTGGGGAATGAGCTCCCTGAAATTAGACCCCTCTGAGCTGCACCCACGTGGGGCTTGGCTGGCTCTGTCAGGCTTTGCCAGCTCCATCCAAGGCTGAGCCCTTGGCCCTCCCAGTCAGGACCAGTCAATAGAGAATGGAGCCTCTGCACTGAGAGAAATGAGAGTTTCGTTTGTATATTCCACGAGTGTTGTTACCAGGGCAGAAAAGAAAGAGAAATCGTTTAATCCGTAGGACTGTGCTAATTCTGGCTATGTCTGAGGCAGCATTTCCCAGCATGGGCCCCTCGCTGCTGTCAGAGAGAGCATCACTCCCCCTGTGAACAGATGGGGAGACTGAGCTGCAGAGGGGAGCTGTGATCTGCCAACATGGACCAGCCTCAGTGAGGAAATATCCCTGCTGCCAGGAGCTGGCACTTCCCTTTTCTAAAGGAGGCCAAAGAAAATCATCCCCATCTCTGGCTGCAGGGAGAGAAAAGAGAAAAGCTCTGGAGAAAGCAGAAAAACAGCCACGGCAGCAACATCCCGGCTTTCTGTGCCTTCCTTAGAGGAATGATGAGAGGTGATATTGCCACCCCAGGCAGGGGTGGGACAGGGAGTCCCCACAGTCCTGCTGGGCGAGGGCAGTGCTGGGATCTGTGTGCAAGAAAGAGCACCAGAGCTGGTGCCAGGGATGACACGGAGTGAGGCTGGCAGGGGACACACAGGAAAAAGGCTGGAGAAGAAACCCCTTGTCTTCCTTTTTGTAATCAGAGACTTTGGTACCTGAAAAAACCCAACCAAACCACCCAAGGCTGTGACAGCTCCTGGTCAGAGTTGCCTGCCCAGGGCAAGGGGGCAAAGCCCAGTCAGGGAAGGGATGGGAGAACAATGGGAAATGCAGTGAGAAGGTGCAAGGGGGAGGTGGTTGGGTCCCAAAGTGCAGAGAAGGGAAAACCCACCTGCCCCAAGTTTTTCCAGTGCCTGATCCTGCTCTGCTCTCCCCCACATCACCAAACGTGCCCCTTCCTCCCCTGTTTGCCCCCCATTGCCCCCCAGCCCTCAGGACTCTGTAAGGAGAAGGTTCTCAGTCTTTCAGGGTTATTTCATCCCCTCTCCCTGTGGTATCACCCCTGATGTCTCCCCTGCCCTGCCCTGCCCATCCACGGGGGGCCAGAGGTGCTGTGGGGATGTTCAGGGTGCTCAGCTCATTGCTATTCTGCAGGACAACCCGCTGCCTCTGGGGGCTTTTTGTGGCTGCCTCAGAGAGCACCAATTGTTCTTTACTTCCAGCTGTGCAGAGCTGGCCCCGGCAGCTGGGCAGAGCAGGAACCCCCTGCCAGAGCCCAGGCAGCTCCTGGAACAGCACCTTTCCCATCCCATGGCCTTGGCAGTGCAGGTCACCTCGGGTGGAGAGGGGTTCCAAAGGACCAGCCCCTTGGGACGCTCCTCCCCGGGCTCTGCCAGCCCTGGGCTGCTCTGTCCGTCCCTGCTGCTTTGGCAGGATCACTGTGAAAACCCATTCATTTGTCTCCAGGATAATCTAATGTTGTTCCTATCAGCTCAGCTGTGCTGGCTGTCATTTCCCCAGGCTGACACAGTGCTTTTGTCCCCAGGAGGATGAGCTGTCCCCGTCCCTCCCAGGGGTCTCTGTCACCTGTGGTCCCCCCCATGCTCCGTGTCCTGCTGTCTGCAGGGACCACGACCATCCCCGAGCTGTGTCTGGGCTTCCCTCACACCCCTGTGGGCAAAATCCTGCAGGGCTTTTCCCTGTCCTTCCAGACAGAGGTTTTTCTTCCAGCCCATCAATTTCTCTCCAATCTGAAATTACTCTGCTGTGTGTCACAATGAAACTCATCTCCCGGATTCTTTCACTGTGGTGACTCCCACACATTTTCCTCTTTTTTTTTTCCCATCCTTCTTTGTGTTGCTGTGCCCTTTCTCCACCCCAGGACACAGACCTGCCAGTGCACCTCTGTGGCCCCTGGGCTGAGCCATTCCCCACTGATCTCAGGCTGATTTCAGGCACAGTCATTTGGGTGCAGGAGCTCCACTGTCTCTGTCCCTGATCCTTTGTCCAGCCCTGCCTGTTCTGCCCTGGAGCCCCATGGACCTGCACATCCCAGGCCACTCAGACAGGTCCCCTCAGAGTCCCTGGGGTTTGTACAAGCTGCTCTGAGGAGTCCCAGGAGATCTCACTGGGTCTGGCCCCACAGGGGTCCCTCCAGACCCGAGTTTGGAAGTGGAGGCTGGTGGGTTTTGTCCCAGCTGTCTCCCACCTGAGCTCACAGCCAAAATTCCCCTCCTGGTCACCAGCGCCAATCTGGCCCCTCTACAACGCAGTTAATTTTATTCTGATGCCAGAAATGGACTAAAAAAACCCCGGTGTGATTGGCCTGGGGGTGTAAGAGGAGCTGAGGGTGGTTTGGCTGTTGGTGGCCACGTGGCCCGTGTCCAACAGGAGTAAGACAGAGGCCACACGTCTGTGCCAAGGGTTGGGCAAGGCCCTGGAGACCAGCCCAGACCCCAGAGCCAGTCACTGGGACAGGCCCCATGTCCAGAGGAGCATCTGAGCCCCTGCACCCACAGGCTGCACCCCAGGGTGGGGTCTGGGCTGCTCTGCACCCCCTGTGAGTCATTTATTCCTGCTCCATCTCCTGCTCTGGCTGGTGTGGAGTGAAGTGAGACCAGGGGCAGGACTGACCCAGTGAAGGTGAAGTGATAATGGCACCTCCCCTGGATGGGATCCCATTCCTACACCTGGGGGTGGGGGAACACCCGGGACCCCATCAAAGGCTCCTGCTGCCCTGTGCCAGCTCAGCACAGACCTGGTGAGCCGAGCCTGACTCAGCCCAACACAACACAACACCCATCCTGCAGGGCCAGGCTGGGCTGGGACAGCTGAATCAGCAGCTTTTCCTTTGGCAGAGCCTCTTTCCTGGGGTGTTCCCTTGTCCCTGTGCCAGCAGCTGCACAGGCCCCTTGGACACCCAGCCCAGAGGGGCCCCACTGTCACCTCCACCAGCCCAGAGCCCTCGGGGCACAGCCCAGTGACTCCAGGAAAGGGAAAACACGTCCTGGGAGTGTGGCAGTGTGTCTGGGTGTTCCCAGGCACTTCTGGGGCCCTGCAGCTCATCCACAGCTCTGCACCCCAGACACGGGAGCATCTCCCAGCTCCACTGAGGGCCCTGCTGGGAGGGGGCCATGGGCAGGGACAGCTCCTACTAACCCCAAATTGCTCCCAGCCCTGTCCAACCTGGCCTTGGGCACTGCCAGGGATGGGGCAGCCACAGCTGCTCTGGGCACCCTGTGCCAGGGCCTGCCCACCCTCACAGGGAAGAGTTTCTTCCCAGTACTGAACCTAAATTCCCATTTTTTTTCAGTTTGAACCCATTGCTCCTTGTCTGGTCCCACAGCTGAGCCAGCCTGGCCCATTTGAGACACATTCAGTCAATTTTAACACCACAAATGGCTGTAAACCCACACTGTGAGGCACCCTGGGCTGTGAAAGAGAAACAATTTAATTTCATGGAATTATTTCTGCAGGGATCACCAGGGCTGGGACTGGATCCTGGAGGAGCCTGGTGCCAGACCCCCCCTGGGCACAGCCATGGCAGGACCCCAGTGCAGGAGCAGAGAGGCCACGCTGTCCCAGCAAATCTCAGTTTCCACACCTTCCCTGTCTCCAGCCTCCACCCCTCACCCTGGGATCACCCTGAGCCAGCCATGGTGCAGCTCAGTGCCTCAGTTTCCCCATCTGCAGCTGTGCCCTTGCAGGGAACACATCCCCAAATCCCCTGGTGAGACATGGCCAAGGGTTGGTGCCTCACCCTGAAAATCAATTGAAACAGGTAAAAAGCCCGATGGAAACATTCCCAGAGCAGGGTTTGGGGTGCAGCAGCAGCAGGAAGGAGGAGGATTTCATTCACGGCCCTGCAGCACAGCCCTGGCAGATGTGAGCCCTGCCAAGGGACAGATGTGACTCTGTTATCAGGGTCAGTGATTACTCGGCGTGGGGACCACCCCTGGCCCTGCTGGAATATGCAACGAGTGGGAGGGGACAGGGTCCCACCCAGGAAGCCCAAATAGGGTCTCTTGAGGCCATTCATCTCCTCTTGCCCTTTTAATCCAGAGAATTTGGGAATAGCTCCAAATATCAGCAAATCTGGAGCATCCCCCCCCAGGATTCAGGGCTCCCCTCCCCTCTGCTCTACTGGGGATGGAGAATCCCCCCCTCAGCCCCTCACTGCCTCCCAGGCTGACACCTCCATGCCCCAGCATTTTCTCTGCCATTCCAGGAGCCGGGAATGTCGCTGACAGCCCCACTCCCTTCCCTGCAGCCGCCTGGCAGCATCTGGAGCTCCTGGGAGTGACCTGGTTTCGTGTCTGCCCGTGGAGATCTCGTGGCGCTGCTGCAGCAGCTGTGTGAGCTCCCAGCCAGCCTAACCCAGGCAAGAGTCCTCATGCCTTTGATCCCTGACTTGGCCTATTCATGGCCGAAAATTATCCTGTGGATCAGAGAGCAGAGCTGAAAACCAGCTCACCTGGGTATTTACAGCTCTTTACCAGGATCTCAGACCGACAGGTAAATCCCTGCCCGTCTCAAGGGCTCTGGGATTTTTGGTGGTGCTGGAATTGAGCTCCTGGTGCTGCTCTGGCACAGCACAGCAGGGTCTGGCTGGAGCAGAGCTTGGTGGAAATGCTGGCTCTGGTGTAGCTCCCACACGCTGAGCTGGTGCAGAGTGCTGGGAACTGTGGCTTGGGAACAGCCCCAGGTCTGCAGAAACCTTCCTGCACTGCAATTCCTGCACTTTAATCTCTATCCTTGGTCCAGACCTGCCTGTTCCATGGACTGAAGGGCTCCACAGATCACTCTCACTCACTAACAATGCACCTGGAGGGTTTCTTCAATGTTAGCAGCAAGAGAAGGAACAAAAGAGGTGCCTGCAAAGACCAACCAGTCCCCAAAATTCCTCAATTAGGGAAAATGGGAGTGTTCTCCTTGGAAATGATGTGTGCTTTCTCAGGGACGGGGCCTGGATGGATGGATGGATGGATGGATGGATGGATGGATGGATGGATGGCATCTTTGCACTGACTAATGGAGGTTGAAAGAAAATAGATGAGCTCCGGGGTGAGAGCTCTGAGTCACCCAGATGCTTTTGAAATTCCTCCAAATGTAAAACAGGCCTTGGAAGAGCTTGGCTTGTTCACTGGCCTGGTTAGACAGGAAGGTTTCCTGGCACTGACTGTTGTGAGTGCTGGAAAAGTGTCCCACGGGGCCTTAGATATTTTGGGAGCTGGGAATTTGGGCCTGACCCTCTCAACATTCTCCTCCTCCCCATCCCACGGCAGTGGGTGCCCACTGCTCTCCTGCCAAGACCCTCCATGAACTCCTGGAGGAACCATGGAATTGTTTGGTTGGAAAAGACCTTAAAACTCCTCTCATTCCACTCATGGGCAGGGACACCTTTCCCTATCCCAGGCTGCTCCAAGTCCTGTCCAACCTGGCCTTGGACACTTCCAGAGAGGGCACAGCCACAGCTTCCCCAGGACACCCCGGATGGGGAAAAGCCACCCCAGACGTGTCCTGCTTCCCCACCCAGCTGGCTGAGGACAACAAGGCTTCCCATGACCCAGCCCTAGCTGGCCCCATGCCTGTGGCCCTTGGCAGGACTGGAGAGAAGGGGACAGAGTACTACAGTCCCAGGAAGAGCCTGAGCTCAGGCAGGAGCCTGGAAAGCAGGGACTCCAGTGGGGAAGTTTTCCCCTTCCCCTGCAGGATGGAGCTCACAGGTCTCCTGCACATCCCCCTCACTCTGTGCCTTGCAGGCACTGCAGGGCTGAGAGATTTCCCTACATCCCCTGGGCTGTTTTATCTCATTCCAGGGCACTCCTGAAACACCAGACAATGCCAGTGCTGTCCACAGAGCCACCCCCTGACTCTGCATTCATCCTGGGGTCTCCCCTGCTGTGCTCCAGCCTCCTGCCCCCCATTTCCTAGAGAGTTCCAACCACTCTGATCTAACTTCCACGGCTCTGCAGCCTCACAGGTGTGCATTCCAAACCTCCAGCAGCACCAAAGGCAGCTCTCCCTGGCAAGAGGCTCCTTGGGATCCTGCAGGGAGGGAAGGGCAGGGCAGGGCTGGGAGGCTGCCCCAGTGCTGAGGCACAGAGCGAGGAGGGTCTGGCTGTGGATGGAGAGACTCCAACACAAGGGCTCCTGCAAACACCAGATTCCTGCAGGTTTTCTCTTCCTGGCCTATCTCAAAGTGTTTAAGGTGTGGTCACAGGGTGAGGACTCCCAGGGACGTTCCAAGACCCTCTTGGGCTGAGTCCACACATTGAGCATCCCCAGCCAAGGGGTGGTTGGGCACGTCCCAAGGACAGCAGCTCCTTTTGCCACGGCCCTTTCCAAAAGCTCCAACCCACATCTCAGAGCAGAGACAGAGTCCCTGAGACAGAAGAGGCTGGTGCTGAAGGAGCTGCATCCCACCAGACATCCCTGTGGCACCATCCCTCCTGAGACATCCCCCCAGCACCGTCTCCTGCAGCATCCTGCCCCCACCGGGACACCGAGGGGCCGGTTCCTGCCAGACACCCCCAGCTGGCCACTTCCCCTCCCTTTGAACTCGCTTCATCTTCCCCAGGCCGGGCTGTGAGAGGGAAGTTTGGGCTGGGCTGGGGGACCCCGCTGTGCCCGGATGGGGGGGGATCACAGGCTGGGGGTCCTGCCTGGCAGGGAGGAAGGATGTGACAGGGGAGGGGGAGTTTTCCACCAGCAAATCTATTTTAGGTTTCCAGCTGTTCCTGTGGGGGCTGGGAAGTGGGGGACCCTCTGCTCTAAACTGCTCCTGCATCCCTCCAAAGCCAAGGAAAGGTCCCTTGAGGAGAAGGCAGCATCACTCAGGTCTCAGCCCCTACCCAGGGGCTGGAGCACAGGGAGAGGGTTTGGTGGGACATCCCAGCCCCCTGACCTTGCTGGCTGTTGCTGGGTAGAGAGGGAAGAACAGGAGCTTCCAACCCAAATCCAAACAAGACCCCTCCCCATCTGATAAAATCGGATGCAGGAGTGGCCCACGTCCCCCTGTGCCTCTGTGTCCGTGGGAAATGGCCACTGCAGTGATGGACTATTGGATGCTGCTTTGGAATCTCCCACCGCCATGTAGAGACACCCCAAATGTCTCGGGGCATCATTTCTTCCAGGAGAAACCCACCCCAAGTCCCCAGTGTCCCCCCAGGGCTCAGGTCTCCAGCAGTTGGGTCCATGTGTTTCCTGGAAGGCGGATCAGAGCTGCAGGTTGTCCCCCAAACTGGCAGCCCAAGGGTGTCCATGGGGAGCCTGGAGCTGGAATTGGGCTGCCCCACACTGTGTCCCCCATTCCCTGCCAGTCCCCCCTGTGAGGAGGGCACACACACAGCCCAGAGCAGCTGTGGCTGCTCCATCCCTGAAAGAGCCAAGACAAGGCTGGAAGGGGCTCGGAGTGACCTGGGATAGGGGAAGGTGTCCCTGCCCACTGCAGGGTAAGATCCCCTCACACACAAACCTCTCAGGGATTCTGTGAAATGCATTTCCCTGTCCCTGAGCAGCACCAGGGCAGCCTGTGGATGTGGGGCAGGGCTGGAATGTGGGGGATCCCCACAAGACCCCCCCAGCCTCGTGTGGGTCACACTGTGAGGATCCACTCTGTGCCAAGCCGGTCTGGGGAATCCCACTGGAGCAGGAATGGGCTGCAGGGAGCTCATTGTCCCTGCCTGTGCCACAGGGGATGTCCCTGCCCAGTGTCTGTCTGTCCTGGGGATGAGCCTGAGGTGGATATTCCCCACCTGCCTCCAAATCCCTGCTCAGGTCTGGCTGCCATCCCTGCCTGGGGCCCTCTGGGGATGGTTGGAGCCCTCCCAGAGCTGTCCCAGGGCCACAGGTGTTCCCCCAGGGCCCCGAGTCCTGCCAGGGGCTCCAGGTCCCTCTCATGGCACCCACTTTGCCATTGCCACGGTCAGGAATGACACCACAAAAGCCACAGGCACTGCAAAAGTGCTGTCACTGTCATCCTCAGCGTCCTGCAACAGGCTGGGAGAAACTCGAGCCATTTCAGATCCAGGGAATATTCCTTAGTGGTGTCTCCTGTCCTGTACAGGACACTCCACCCCCTAAAATCACCACAGGCACCAACTGCCAGGAACTCATGAGGCTGTAGGATCTTTAAGGTTGGAAAGACCTCTGAGATACTTGAGTGCAACCATTAAGTTGATGAGGCTACAAAGCTTTTCAATATTAAAAGAGGCCCTGCAAAGACAGAGGAAAAATCTCCTGCTGCTGAGTGCTTGGGCACACAATGGGATCAAAAATTCAGGGTGGAAACTGCCTGAGAAAAAACCTACCCAAACTGGGTACAGCATAATATTAATGCTAATACTGCTCCCAGGAAAACTCCTGGGATCAGGGCAGGGATCTCCCCTGAATCTCCAGCTGATGCTGGAATTAAAAATGGGCTGGTTGGTTAGGAAAATGCCTGACAGGCTGTGCTGCTCCTGTGGAGCTGCAGAACTCCCACACCGGAGCCTTCCCCCCATGCAGGGGATGCGGGAAGCCCAAAAAAGCTCCGAGAGCAGCGATAGGGTGGGAATCACTCTGGTGACACCGACGGGCTGGGAGACAGGGATTGGGAAAATCACACCCAGGGAGGAAGTCGGGAACAGTCTGTGAAATCATCTCTGGCAGGGAGGGGGTGAGCAGGGGCTGTGGGTTGATCCTGCAGGGGCTGTGGGTTTATCCTGCAGGGGCTGTGGGTTTATCCTGCAGGGGCTGTGGGTTGATCCTGCAGGGGCTGTGGGTTTATCCTGCACTCCCTCCCCTGTCTTACACTCCTTCTCCAAACAACCTCTGCTGGTGGTGCCTTGCAGGAAAATCCCAAAATCTCCGGCCTGGTCCCATGGGAACACTGAGACTCTAGAGTTGATCCCAGCACAGGGGCTCCTGTCCCTGTCCCCCTCTAGGGGAAGGCAATTCCTGCCCTGGGAAGGGTCCTGCACCTGCTGGGGTCAGGGCAGCATCAGCACAAGGGGCTTGGTGCCTTTCTGGGGTGTCTGTGCTGATGAAGGGTCGGGGACCCCTCCAGGAAACTGCAGAGGGGTCAGTGGGGTGACACGAGTGCTCAGCTGGGCTGGGCTGGGCTCTTTTCCAGCAACGCTCCCACATCTGGAAACTTGCAGGGGGGACAAGCCTGGGAAAGGTGTCCCCGTGGAGCAAAGGGGACTCACAGCCAGGGGCTGAGCCCGGCTCTGCCTGGGGACACCGAGGTCGGGGGTCCTGTCCCCTTCCAGCTCCGCTCACAGCCCCCAGCCCCACCCCAGAAATGCCTCCCCAGCCCAGCACGGCCCTGGCAGGGATGGAGTGGGGCTTAAAGGGTTAAATATCTCCTCCAGAAGCTGCAGAGTTTGAACAAAGTGCTCGAATAAAGTGTCCCCCTCCTTTACACCCCAAGGCTCTTGCTCTGGGCTCAGAATGGAACAGATACAGAAGGGGAAAAGGGGAAAGGAGTTATTTGAAGGGGGAAAAGGGGAAAGGAGTTATTTGAAGGGGGAAAATGAGGAGTTATTTGCAGGGCACCCACAGCAAGGGCCTCACCTGGGTGAGGTGGCCCCATGGAACGTGCCAGGCTGTCACCTCTGGCTCCTCAAACTCCCAAATCTGTGTCCCACAGCAAACCACCCCCGTGCTCCCCATGGCAAGAGAAAACCTGGGCTGGAAACCCAAACCTTTCCCTGCTGGAGCAGCAGACCTGGGCTGTCCCACTGTGGGGACACACTTTGTCCTGGCCCTGGGGAACCCATGGGGGACTGTCCCTCAGTGCCCCAGTGGGACACCTGCCTGCACTCCCAGCACCCCCCGAGCCCCCCAAGGAGCTGCTGGAGGCTCCAGGACACCCCCCCCCACACACAGACCCTCCTCGCCAGCCTGCCCCAGCTGCTGACACACCCAGACGTGTCTGGGATGAAACGTGGAGGAAACTCCAATAATTTCTCCAAGAATTTGGGGTTTCCTCACTCCCTTTTAACCCGCACAGCAGAGCCGGTCCCGACACCTTTCCCCATCCTACCTGACGGGGATCTTCACCCGCAGGTAGCGATCCACGGCGATGGCCAGGAGCGCCAGGATGGAGCTCTCGGTGAGGATGAGGACGGGACACGCCACCATCAGGCAGGTGTAAAACTCCGTCTGCGGCCCGATGTTGATGATGATGGCCAGGGGGATGACCAGGGCCCCCACGGCCACGTCGGCCACGGCCAGGGACACGATGAAGCAGAAGGTGGCGTCCCGCAGCGCCTGGTTCATCTTCACTGCCCAGATGACCAGGATGTTGCCCGGCACGGAGACCAGGGCGATGAGCACCTCGATGGAGATGTAGGCGGCCTGGAAGGCGGAGATGGGGTGTGCCATGGCGATCCGGCCGCTCCGGGGGGTCCCTCGGGCACCTGCAAAGGGACAGGGGGCGGTGAGAGAGCGGCACCGCTGGGTGGGCTGAGAGCGGGACGGAGCCTGGGCGGAGGGCTGGGAAAAACCTCTTTTCCTGTCTCTGCCGTCCCCCGGGGCTCTGGAGCTCCGGGCCGGCCCCCCTCACCTCCCCAGAGTTCATTGTGCACCCTTCCCCATCCCGGACCCACCTCCGGCCAGCAACCCGCACCTTTCTCCATCCTGAACCCTCCTCCATCCCGGACCCTTCCCCATCCCTGACCCTGCATCCCGCCCCTCCATCCCTGACCCTCCACCCCTCACCCTTCCCCATCCCGCCCCTCCATCCCGCAGCGCGGCCGCTCCCGGCGCTGAAGGGGGAGCGGGAGCCGCCGGCCCGTTCTGGGGCCGTCCCGGGCCCTCTGTCCGAGCCCTTGGGGGCCGAGGGAGCCGCAGCGGGACCCCGCTGTCGCTGTCCCCTGTCGCTGTCCCCTGGCCGTGTCCCCTCCCCGCCGCTCTCAGCCGCCTCCCCCGGCCGCTCCCGTCCCCGCCGCTCTCACCTTGTCCTGCAAACCCCGGGGCTGGTTTCGGGGCGGCCTCAGCCCCGGCGAGGCAGCGCTGTCCCCCCGCGGGGCAGGCCCGGGCTCATGCCGGGGGCTCCGGGGGCTCCGGGGGCTCCGGGGGCTCCGGGCTCGGTCCCGGTGCCGGCACCGCTCGGTCCCGCAGGCGCTGCCGCCTCCCCGCCCGAGCCCGAGCATCACATGGTGCCGCCTTCAGCCTTAAAGAGCGACAGACCCGAGCCGGGCCGGGACAGGGACAGCAGGGACAGGGACAGGGACAGGGACAGGACAGGGACAGGGATAGGGCACAGGGACAGCAGGGACAGGACAGGGACAGGGACAGGGACAGGGACAGGGATGGGACAGGACAGGGACAGGACAGGGACAGCAGGGACAGCAGGGACAGGACAGGAGAGCGGCGGGACCGGCCCGGCCCCAGCGCTGCCGGCACCGCTCGGGCTCCGCTCTTAGCGCTGGAACCGGTTTTTGAGGTCGGGTGTGCTCGGGGCGGGGACGGGCCGGGAGGGCGGAGGCTGAGCCGGGGGGGGCAGGCAGGACCCGGCCCCACCTCGGGACGGGCAGCGCTGGGGGGGGGGGGGGGGGGGGGCTCTGCCCCAGGGCGGCGTCCGGACCCCAAACCGGACCCGAATGGCCTCAGGGGGCTCCGGTGCCCACCCGAGCTCTGCCTGAGCTGCCTCAACCAAAATCACCGCTGGGGTGGGGGGAGACCCCCAGAGCTCTGGATTTCCCCCGGGGGCCGGGGAGGGGCTCTGGCCCCGGGGCAGGGGAGGGTCTGTCCACTCAAGGCCCCAAACCGCTGCTGAGAACTGGACCAGACACCCTTCAGGGTTCCAGGAGAGGTTTGGGGGAATATGGGCACCCTCCAATTCCCCTCCCTGGGCCGGGAAATACAGAGAAAAGGGGTCTGGGGGCTCCATCTCACTGATGAACGACCCAACCCCCCCAGGGACCGCTGGACGTGCACCAGGCACCAGCTCAGATCACCTCACACCAATCACCTCCAGGGAGCGCGGCCGGTTTATCCAAACGCTGCCGGGAGCGGGACCCCAGCCTGGGGCAAGGGGCTCTCCCGACCCCCCTCTGCACCTCCCCCGTCCTGTCCCCTCCCCTGGTGGGACTCGGGGCTGGAGTTGTCCCCTGCTCTGCTCTGCCTCCTGAGGGATGTCCCAACCCTTGGATGTGCCCCTGGGGCTGCCCCTCATCCCTCTGTCCATCAGGGCTGCACATCCCACCGCGGGATGGGACCGGCTGTGGGGCCATCCCGACCCAGGGCTGGTTTATCCATCAGCTGCTGTTCCTGTTCTCCCCCTTGAGCAGGTGCCCAGCAGAGCTGGGGGTCCTCCCAGCCCCCCGGGCACCCAGAGGTGTGTCATTGTGCCACCCCTGGGCACCTCTGGGCTGTGCCAGCAGCGGGGTGAAGTGAGCTCGGTTCGGTCTGGATTATCTGTTTGCTGTGCAGAGAGAGAAAAAAAAAAAAAATTAAAAAATAAATAAATAAAGGGAGGCTGGCGGGCTCCTGTAAACACGGCGCTATTTCTGGAGCGCTCGCATCCTGCAGCATCTCCTCACGCCTCCTCCACTGCGGGGAAAAGCGGTGCCCCCTGTGGCTGAGCCCCCAAATCCAGAGGTGGGGGTGGGATGGGATGGGATGGGATGGGATGGGGGGGCTCAGGCTGGGCTGCTGGGAGTGGAAAGGGCATTCCCAGAGAGCCCCAAACCCCTCGCCCAGCACCTCCTCGGGGTGAGTGTCCTTGCAATCAACCTCTGGCTGGGAGCAGGGCAGGAAAAGCGGCAGGTTCCTCACGGGAGTGCAATGCGGAAGCGAACACAGGCAGGGCCCGGGCTAATTGTATGCAAATCTCCCAAAGAGAGATTAAAACCACTCCTTTTCCTTTGTGGGTTGGCAGTTTGTTCTCCCTCCCTGGATTCGGGCCCCCTGAATGCTCAGTTTTAGCAGCACCCCTAAAACCTCCCCTGAGTTGTGCCAAAAATGAGCTGCAGGACCCTCCCTGCCATGGGGGGTCTGAGCTCCCTCACCAGCCCAAGAAAAGTGTCTCATGGCCTGGGCAAAGATTGGAGACCAAACTGACACAGGTTCTCTGTCAAGAGCCCATTCCTGACAGACTGGGCTCATCTATCTGTTCATCCTCCCGACACCAAGCTGGGGATGTCTCCAAAGAGAGTCAGGAATTCCTGAAAAACCCATCAAAAATAATTTTCTGCTGAGCACCAAACACTAGGGAAGTTATTCCAGGCTCTTTCTTGGGGTTTTTAAGGTGAAAATGTCCCGAGAGCTGCGGTGGGGTGTGAAGATCCCGGAGTGTTGGATGGTGCTGCTGCAGATAAACGCCTTTGGCTCACGGGGAGATGGATGAGGGGACAAACAGGGACACGGTGTGTCCGTGCTGCCTGCAGCAGCTCCTGTGGGCTGGGGACAGAGGACAGAGCAGCCCCTGGCCATGGCAGGAGGGGATGTTTCTGTCTGGCCCAGTGTCACAGGGATGAACCCCAGGCTGTGGCGTGTCAGGACTGGCTGGTGAGACCAAACCCTGACTGAACACCCAGGGTTTGGCAGCAGCCAAGAAATGCTTTTCTTGGGAGACAAGTCAGGGCACGGGGAGTTCAATCCTGCCAGTCTTTCTTCAGCTTTTCTCTGGGGTGTGAGTTCCCCCTCCTGCCTCAGTTTACCTGCACAAAGATCAGCTCCATGGGGCCATTCTGGGTGACCAGGGCAGTAAAAGTTGAGGATTTCTCCACCTCTTCTCTCATGGTGACCATCCCACAGCATTTCTGGCCATGGAAAGGGGCCTCTTAATTAGGAAAGTTAATTAGGAGTGTGGCTGGTGCCAGCAGCGCAGGGATGTGTGTCTGGGGGGCTGATGGCTCTGAGGGACATTAATTAGTGACCCCCTGAGTGCCACAGGGGTCCCACACAGGACGGCACAAGGCAAAGAAAGGAGCAACAAAAAAATGAGAAACCTCTGAGCTTTTCCAGGGAGGCCTCCAGTGTGCTGAGGTGTTCAGAGTGATGCTCTGAGATCCCACAGTGCTGGGGCCACCACTCTGTGTGTGTGCCAGACACAGAGCCCTGGGGACTCACAGGACACAGCTGGGCTGGGATTTGTGCTGGGCTGGGATTTGTGCTGGTCTATGGTTTGTGCTCAGTTTCTCTCCCAGCAAATGGGATACACAGAAATTTCCTGGAAAACAAGGAACCCCAGACTCCTGTGGGGTGGTGCAGCCCCATCTGGGCTTGGCAGGGGTTGCTCAGCAGCAATGACACAGCACAGAAAGTGTCTCAGGAGAGAATTTAAATGGGCAAATCCCTGAGAATGGATGGAGGAAAAGTTGTTTCCCTGTGGACTCCCTGTTCCCACATCCCACCTCTGTCACTCAGAGCAGGTTGGGGAGGGCAGCTTGGCAGTGGTACCTGTGTGCTGAGGGACAAACTGAGACTCAGCAGCAATGACACAGCACAGAAAATATCCCAGAAGAGAATTTAAATGGGCAAATCCCTTGGAGAGGATAGAGGAAAGGCAGTTTTCTCTCTGGTCTCCCTGTTCCCCCTGAGCACATCCCACCTCTGTCACTCAGGGCAGGCTGGGAGGGGCAGGTTGGCAGTGGCACCTCTGTGCTGAAAGAGAAACTGAGTCCTGGGACTCAGCAGCAATGACACAGCACAGAAAGTGTCCCAGGAGAGAATTTAAATGGGCAAATCCCTGAGAGGGGATGGAAGAAAGGCTGTTTCTCTCTGGTCTCCCTGTTCCCACACCCCACCTCTGTCACTCAGGGCAGGTTGGGAGGGGACAGGGGCACCTTGGCAGTGGCACCTGAGGGACAAACTGAGTCCCGGGAGGTGCCTGTGCTGGCACAGGGACGTGTCCAGCTCCCCCCAGCCCGGGCAGACTCCCCCAACAAACAAACGGGCCGTGCCCCACTGGGATCCGGCCAGATGTGGCCAGATGTTGCGCACAGGTAGCCGGGTCGCTGTGCCGGGTCTCTTGGCACAGCGGGGTGTTGCTGCTCCGCTTTTTGGCTGCCCTGTCGGGGAGGAACTGCAGAGACACCGCTGGGTGGAGGAGAAAACTGCTCTGAGCCCGGGGAGCTCGGGCAGCACCGCCCCTGGCAGGGCAGTGGGGTAGGGCAGAGGTCGGGCCCCTTTCCCTCGGGCTGCCGCCCCCTCCTCACCCCCCGGGGCTATTTTATCCCCCAGGGGCGTTACCAGCCGGGCTGAGGACCAGGAGCTGCTCCTGCCGCCCCCTCCCGCCGGCTCTGCGGGGCAGGACGGGGTTAAACCCTTCCAGCCCTGCCAAACAGTCTCCAGGACGGTTCAAACCCTTTTCCTCCTCCCCAGGGCCACCCCTGGCACAAACCCAGCGCTTTTGGCCTCTGGTTCCAGCTGCAGGAGCCCCTGGAAGGGCAGGAGGGAGCCTGTGCCCTCAGCCCCGCCGTGCCAGGGCTCTGCAACAGCCGGGAGTGATGACAGACCCTTCTGGGGCAAAGACTGGCCTGAAATGTGACTGCTCGGGAGAGAGAAGAGAAAAAAAAAAAAAAAAAAAAAAAAAAAAAAAAAAAAAAAAAAGGTTGTGAGGGATGAAAATGTAAAAGGAAAAATTGTGAGTTTTGCTGCAAGGACAGAATGAGGGGAACTGCTTCCCCTGATGGATCTGGGAGATGGTAAAAGCATTTCCTGATTGATTTTTGGGGGAATATTGGGGAGGGGGTGAAGAGCTGGGTGGGTGCTGTGGCTGGAAGGGCCCAGGGGCACCTCCAGGCCTGAGGCCGTGATGGGCTGGGGGCAGCACAGGGGGGGCGGGAAATGGGGATTTGGGGAAAAGGAGAAAACCAGGATGGAGTGACAGGGACAGGGAAATGCCCCAGGAGGGCTGGGCTGGGTCGGTGCCTCAGTGAGGAGGGAGAGAAGCAAAAGAGAAACCAGGGACGCTGCTCCCCAACCCTCATCTCTCACTTCAGCAGTTTTGTCCCATATTTCTATTTTTAAATTCCCTGCTCTCAGCTTCCAGCTGTCACTTCCAGCTCTGGGTTTGGTGGGGGAGCTTTTCCCCCCACTCAGCCTCTCACAGGCGGGAACAGGAGGATCTCACCATCCTCCAGGAGGAAAACTCCTCTCCCCCAGCCCCTGCAGCCTTTGAGCCCTGCAGCCGCCCGGATTATTGCCTCCCAACCGATTCAAGGCGAATTTCTTTAATTTCTTAATAACCCAGGACAGCAATTCCCTGGGTCGGTTCTCTGAGTTGTAGGAAAAGCTGCTCAAACCCTTCCCACAGGCCCAAACCTGCAGAGCCCCCCTGGAGAGGCGTGGGGTAACAAACAACAATTAAAAAAACCCCAACAATAATAACCAATTAATGGTTTATTATTCATATTGTTCATATTATTTTGTATTTATGCTGCAGAAGAAATAGAAAAGGCAGCCCCTCAAATCCCTCTCCTGCCCCTCCCTATGGGATGAAAGCCACCTGCTCCCCAAAACTGATTTAGGGACAAATGTGTCTGCTACAGTTGAGGACAAAAATTCCTTCTCCAGGACGATTTCATCCCCAAATGAGCAAGAAAAAGCAAAGGAAAGTGTTTCCGGGGGTCCCCCCATTTCCCTGGAGCCTCCCCCTCCCGGATTGGGATGTTTTGGCCCAAAAGATGAATGAGGGGACTGGGGCTGGGGCAGGAACTGCAGGAAGCCAAACCCCGGGAGTTATTTTCGGCCTTCAGGCAGGAAAAGCACCTGTTGGGGTCATTACGCCGCGGGAAAAAACAAACCTCGAGATTTTCTCCCAAGAGGGGGTCGGAAATAAATAGCCGGGATCATCCCTGCTGGAAAACTGGACCTGCACACGAGGGGAACACCCCGCGGGTCTCCAGACCCTGATTCCCCCTCCCGGCCCCCAGGGCCCCACCCTGGGTCCTGCGGGGAGAGGGGAGGGTTCTCTCCTAAAAAAAGGGGGATTCAAAGGGGTCTGAGGCGCTTTGGGGCTCTGAGTAGCCCTAAACCCGGACTCGGCTGCGGATAACCGGGCTGTTGGTGCCCTCTCGCGGCCAGCGGCGGTTGGTGCGCCCTGCATCCCTCCTGCATCCCTCCTCCACCTCTCCTGTATCCTTCCCTCATCCCTCCTGCCTTCCCTCCTTCACTTCCCCTCTGTCTGTCCTGCATCCCTCCTGCCTTCCCTCCTTCCCCTCCCCTCTATCCCTCCCTCATCCCTCCTGTATCCCCCCTGCCATCCCTCCTGCCATCCCCCCTGTCATCTCACCTCCTCTCCATCCCTCCTGCCTTCCCTCCTCCACCCCGCTTCTATCCGTCCTGCATCCCTCTTGCCATCCCTCCTTCACTCCTCCTCCACTCCTCCTGCCATCCCTCCTGCCATCCCCCCTGTCATCTCACCTCCTCTCTACCCCTCCTGCCATCCCTCCTCCATCCCTCCTGCCATCCCTCCTCCATCCCTCCTGCCTTCCCTCCTCACCCCCCCTCCATCCCTCCCTCCTCCTGCCCTTCCTCCTCCCGCCCGGCGCTGGAGCCCTGGACCCTCCCTGGTCCCATTGGACCCTCCTGCGACCTGACCGAGGCACGGAGGGTTTATCCTCGGTCACAACCTCACGGCTGCACAAATCTGCCTTTCAAGGCATTTTTTCCCTGCGGGCAGCCCAGGGGCTGAGTTTCCTCAGTGACCGAGATGGGCTGGGAGGAGCTGATCCCCTGGAACGGGGCACGGGGGGCGCCCCCAAAACACCCACCCCATTCCTGTTCCTGCACCAAACCCAGCGGGGCTTCCCACCCTCCCAACCCTTCACCCTGCCGGTTCCCCCCCCTGTGCCTGTGCTGGAGCTCCAGGGGCTCTTTGGGGTCAGGACACCCCCGGGCTGACCAGGGAACCCCCAGGGGCTGCAGCTCTGCCCGGCCCGGCCCAGGATCCTCCTCCAGCCCCCGGAGCGGCGACAGCTGGGAATGCCAGCGGGGCTCGGGGTTTGCTCAAACCCGGCCCCCCGAGGGGGAAATCGGAGTCTGGGGGAGGGAGGGGGGCACGGAAAGGCTCTGCCCCTGCCCGGGGAATTTACAGGGTGGGGCACCTCCGGAAGGGCGGGGGGCCCCTCCCTGGGGTCCGGCGCGCCCGGCATCGCCGCTGGCATGTCAGGAGGGGACTCTGCTGTCCCTTTCCCCGGGGGAATCCCACGCTGAAGCCACAAAATCGTCACAGCCCTCCCCTCCCTCTCCCTGAGTTACCACAGGGGGCCTTCCTGGGGGGAGGAGGGTGGGTGACTCTCCTTGTGACAAAGTTTGCTGCCACTGAGGGTGGGGGCAGAAAAATACAGGAGTCACTAGTTCAGGTCCTGACAGCTCAACATGAGCGTCACAAGCTCCTTTTTTTCCTCTGTTCACCAGAAATTGGTCCTGCAGCATCAGCCCCAGTCAGGCCTGGAGGGAAGGGAACGTGGCCACCACGGGGACAAGGTGATGGTCACCCCCAGGACACCTGGCTGGACACCCAGACCCTCCCTGGCCTCGTGCTGGCTCCAGGCATCCCGTGTCAGGGCTGTCCCCACTGTCCTGGGCTGTGGTGTGGGATGTGCACACAGTATTTATCCCATCCCCATCCCCATGAGCTGCTGGAACCAGGTGGGGCAGTGTTTTCCCAGGCCCCTCCTTTGGGCTCTTCTGCTCATGGCCCATCAATGCCTTGCCCAGGACTCACAGGGAACTCCCTCCAGGAGCTCTCTCTGTTTAATGGGCCATCAAGGAGCCACTGCACGACTCCTCATCCCATTGGGAGATGCTCCCAATGCCCAGGGGGAGGAGCCAAGCATTCCCACCTGGAGAGAATCTGGGATTTGGGACAGGACAAGCAGCCCTGAGCCACTGGATTCCCAGAGGAGCAGAGCTCCCAGACCTTTCTGTGGGATCACTGCTTCAGGAAGAGCCCCTCACCTGGACTGCTCCCCCCACCCTGCTCAGGGTGTGTTCTGACTCTGTCAGTGCTCCTTTGTGTTATTGCATTGATTTTATTTTATTTTATTTTATTTTATTTTATTTTATTTTATTTTATTTTATTTTTATTTTATTTTTACCTTTCTTCTTATTAAATTATATTTCTGACTTGGAGCCTCTCACTCGTTTTACTTTCCAAACCACGACACCCAGTCCCACCCCCGGGCCCCTCCCCTGCCCTGGGACAGCTGTCCCCTCTGGGGTCAAACAGCCACGGCGTGTCACTGTGAATCCCCACATTCATGGTCTTCCTCCCAACACCCACCTGTCCCACAGCTTCCCCTGCCACAGTGTCCCACAACGGGGAAAACAACCCCTTGTTGACAGCCCAGGCCCCCCTGCTCCTCCCTCGGTGACACGTGTGAGGACAGCCCAGACAGTGCCACCACACGGGGGATGGAGCAGCCGGGGACAGCAGGGGGGGCTCCAGAAGGGAAACCCCCCTGTGAGGGTCATCAGGGGGGTCCTGCTGGGTCAATCCCCCCTCCAGGTGTCATTTGGGGCTGTGGAGATCATGTCCAGGCCGTGGGGCAAGGGAGGCCGTGGGGGTTAGTGCTGCAGTGGGGCAGAGCATCCCCTGGGCAGTGGGGCAAGGAGAAGGGTCAGGGCACCCAGCGCGGGCCCTGGACTGGGAACCAGGTGATTCCTGGCTCAGGGTGCCTGGTTTGGTCCAAAATGGGGATCCTGGTGGGTCGGGGCACACAGGGGGATGGCAGCAGGGCACCCACTGGAATTTACAGGCTGGGCCCGGTGGTTTGGTGCTCTGGGGCACCCAGTGTTGTCCCTGAACTGGGATCCAGTGAGCAGGGACCAGCACCCCCCTGTGCATCCCTCAGCCCCTCCCAGGTCAAACCTGCAAAGACAGTTAATAACCAAAATAAAACCGTTCTCTAGACAGGTTTTAGACCTCCATCATGATCCCTGATTTCCTGACGGGGAGACTGGGGCACCCGGATGGGAGTGGGGGGCACCAAGGGGGTGCTGAGCCCCATGAGGACAGAGGAGCTGCAGGAACAGCCCCATCCCACCTCCCTCCCAGCCCAGCAGGGATCCCAAACTGGACCAGTCGGCACTTTTGGGTGAGGGAGGGGTTTCCTGCTGGTGCTGACAGCAGGGACAGACAGCAGGACATCACCCTCCATGGGGCTGGACCCCAAACCAAGCCCAAACCCCCCAACAGGACGAGGAGTGGATGCACAAAGGGCAGAGATGGAGAGGCCGTGCCCGGCCCCATCCCGGCCCAGCAGCTGTCGCCGTCCCCAAATCCCCGTCGGGCCGGCCCGTCGGAAATCCCGGTGTCGGAGCAGAGCTCTGCCCCGCATTCCACGGCCCGGAGCGGGGCCAGGGCCGGGGCCGGGGACAGGGCCAGGCATCCCCCGCAGCTGCTCCCGAATGTGTCACCGCTTGTCACAGCGGCGGGAGGGGTGTCGGGGAGCCTGGAAGGCAGGAGAGGGGATGGGGGGTGCCCGCTGGGGGTGGGAGGGCGGCTCCGGCTGGAAATGGGGTTTTGGGGAGTCTCCTCTCCTGTGCTGAAATCCCAGAGGGAAAACCCGCTGAGCCTTGGCTTTGTCCCCATCAGTGGGATGGTCCCGGCACCCCGGGTTGTGGAGGCTGTTTGGGGCACCCAAATCTCCTCACCAGCCCCCAAACCCGTATTTTTCTGCCCTTCCCAGGGGTCCCGGCCGGCCCCACCCGCACCGGTCACTGCCCCAGGCAGGGATGTGTGACCCCTGTGCGCAGCTCCAGCGGGGAACAGGGACCTGCACTGCTCAAGGCTCTGTGCACCAGCAGGGACACTCCCCGGGCTGAAACACGCTCACACACATCCCCAAAACTCAGAAACCCAGACCGTCGGGCAGTGATGGGAAACCCAAACAGCCGAGGCAGCCCCCGGGTGTTTCTCCATCACTCCAGACCCGGGAACTGCCCCGGAGGAGCAAAGACAAACCCCCTCGGCCGGGATTTTCTCAATGGGCGGGTATTTTTAGCCCCGGGCCAGCTGTGTCGGGGTGAGCCAGGCCCCCGGGGCGGGCGGTGACGGATGGCAGCACGTTCTGCCCGGGGCGCACAGAGCGCGGCTTTGTGCTGCCTCCAGCCGCCAACATCCATCACCGGGTAACGGGACAGGCGGCAGCGCTGCCCTAATCCCCCCTGGGCTCCGGGTGACCCGGGGAGCAGCCTCGGCTGCCGTGGGGACCCAGGGGACGGGTAAGGGCACCCAGGGGATGGGTAAAGGCACCCAGGGGACGGGTAAAGGCACCCAGGGGATGGGTAAAGGCACCCAGGGGATGGGCAAAGGGCACCCAGGGGACACTAAAAGGCACCCAGGGGACGGGTAAAGAGCACCCAGGGGATGGGTAAAGGCACCCAGGGGACAGGGCACCCAGGGGAAGGGTAAAGGGCACCCAGGGGACAGGGCACCCAGGGGACGGGTAAAGGGCACCCAGGGGACGGGTAAAGGGCACCCAGGGGATGGGTAAAGGCACCCAGGGGACGGGTAAAGGCACCCAGGAGACAGGGCACCCAGGGGACGGGCAAAGGGCACCCAGGGGACAGGCAAAGGGCACCCAGGGGACAGGGCACCCAGGGGACAGGGTAAGGGCACCCACCTGACCCCCAGCAGGTGCCTCTGTGGGGTGGCAGGTCAGGGCTGGCTGATGGGACTGAACCCCAACTGAACACCCAGGGTCTGGCAGCAGCCAGGAAATGCTTCTCAAGGGAGACAAGTCAGGCCATGGGAGCTCATGATGGGACCCTTTCTGTAGCCCAGACATGGTGTCCCTTGATGGTGCCACTTACCCAATGTGGTTTGTTATCCTGGATTTGATATTCAAAATATCATCTTTGGTATTTGGTATTGCTGGACGCACAGAGCACAGAGCCCAGACCCCGCCGTGTCCCTCTGCTGTGCTCAGGAGGGATCATCCCCAGCCTGGGGGGCCTGAAGGGGCTGCAGAGCTGCAGTTGGGTGGGCACAGTGTCATCCCTGTTCCACACCACTGGATGAGGCCTCCAAATGGAGCAGGAGCAAGTGCAGCTGCTGGGGCAGTCCCCTCTTCCCTGTGCCCACCCCTTGTGGCACTGAGTGCCCTTTCCTCCCCATCCCCGTGAGCTGCCTTCTGTCCCCCCTGCCTGCCCTGCTCTGGGGACACAGTGGCCTTGGTGGCCTTGGTGGCCTTGGTGGCTGGTGGGGCTGGCCTGTCCCATTTCTCCAGCTGCCCCTGTTTATGAGCTGACAAATGCCTGACCCCTCTCCTGTGGCTCAGCCAGGTGCCTCTGGGGGCCTGTTATGTCACCCCTGTGTCTCTCACCCTCCAAACGAGCTCCTGCAATTCCAAAAAGCTCATTGATACCGGGGTGGTCCTGACACCTCCCACCCAGGGGTGGGGCTGCAGCTCGAGGGGCTCACTGGGGTCGTGTCCACCCAGTGCCACTGGAAAGGTCCCCCATTAATGACTCAAGTTGCTTGGTGTGATGGTGTGGGGCTGATGTGAACAGCTCAGGCCCAGGTTATCCACTCCTAAAGCCTTTCCTCCTGCCAAGGGCACCTCTGCACACCTGAGGGAGGAATCCTGCCTCTTCCCAACCCTTTTAGTGCTTTTCCTTTAGGCAAAGGCCAAGGTGACGCTCTGATTTCTTTCCTTCTGGAGCATTTTGGAGTTTGACTGGCTGTGGGCTGTGCCCAGGGTGAACCTCGAGGCTGCAGATGCTGCTTCCTTAGTGCAGATTTTCACAGGTGTTAAAACCATGGGGAGAGCAAATCTGCAGGGCTGGGGGACCCCAGGAGAGCAGGAATTGGGGTGAGGAGGTGTTGGAAAGCTCCTGGCCCCAAAGAAATCACAACAAGGAGAGAAGAGCATCATGACAGGTTCCAACAAGGGGAGAAATCAATCCCAGGGGAGCGAGGGGGCTGAGAGTGGGCACAGGGAATGTGCCACAGCAGAGCCGCTCCGAGGAGGGGGAATTTGGGGAAGGAAAATCCCGGCAGGGCTGGCCCTGCAATCTGCTGACATTCTTTCCACTGGCCGAGCCCTCAGCTGGAATCTGGCCTGGTGCAGGAATAGGAGGAGATGGGAGATGGGCTTCTGATGCTCCACATGGGAAAAAACAAATAATAAATCCCCTCTGAATTAAAGACAAAGCTGGAGAGATGTAGCCAAGCCATTGGGGTCAGCAGGGAAGGGCTGGGGATGAGTTAAAATCCCCCTCATGCTGCTGCTGCTGCTGGGCGTGCCTCAGTTTCCCTGTGGGGAATGCATGAGCAATGTGTCTTCTCTGGGAGAGGTGTGGACAGGATGGCTTTGGGGCTTTGGTTATCACAGGTACAGGGGCCAGCACAGGTGGAGAGCAGGTGGGATCAGACAGGGCCAGCTGGGAAAGGACCCAGCCCAGCCTGGCTCTGCTGGGACCTGGAGACCCTTTGGGTTTGGTGTGTGGGAGAAGCCACAAACGTGGATTTTGTCAGAAAAATGTGATAAAGGACTTGGCTGGGCACCTTCAAGAAGCCCAGGACAGCAGAGGACAGGTCTTGGCTCTGTCCTGCTCCGTTCCTGCGGGACAGGCAGCAGGGAAAGTACCTGGAACTGGGGCTGGTGTCCCCAGGGATGGGACTGGAGTGTCCCCAGGGATGGGACCGAGGCCTGGGGTGTCCCCAGGTTTAGGACTGGAGCCCGGGGTGTCCCCAGGGATGGGACTGGAGTGTCCATGGGGACGGGACTGGAGCCCGGGGTGTCCCCGCATTGGGATTTCCCTCCCCGGGCAGGATCCCAAGGCTTTTACAGAAGCGGGGTCAGTGTAACACGGACCAGCCCGACGGGGCCGTGGGGAATGTGGGGCAGAGCAGGGCCGGGGGCTGGGGAGGGCTGGGAAGGGCCGGGAAGGGCTGGAAAGGGCTGGGAAGGGATGGGAAGGGCTGGAAAGGGCTGGAGAGGGCTGGAAAGGGCTGGGAAGGGCCGGGAAGGGGACGATGGTTTCCCGTCCCAGCAGAGGGAAGGCACAGATTTGACGCCGTGGGATTGCCCTGGCCGGGCAGATGGGCCAGAGCCCCCCACGGCTCCCCCAGGCCGGCGGTAACTGAAGGGAGCAGATGATGCGGGAATGCCGGGGGTGGGCTGGGATGGGGAGGGAAGGAGGGGGCGGTGGGCCCGGCAGCCGCCCCCCGTCCCCAGCGGCTCCTCGGGGCTCACACAAAGCCCTTGTTCGGGTCCCCCCCGTGCAGCCCCCCCAGCCGGGCCGGGCCGGGCCGGGCGCTGCAGCCCCCGCGGGGAGAATCACTGGGACAAGTCTTGATGCGAGGCAGCAGCTTAGGGTGGGCTCAGGTTTCCCTTTGGGTTTTTCTATATTTATCCCCGTGATTTAATGCCAGCGGCCGGCGGGGTTTAAATGGCCCCGAGCAGTTGGCGGGGGCAGAGAGAGGGAGAACAGCCGCCCCCGAGCCGCCACCACCCCCGGGCCCCATGGAGCTCTTCGAGACCAACCCCTACTTCTTCCCCGAGCAGAGGTTTTACGATGGGGAAAACTTCCTGGGCTCCCGCCTGCAGGGCCTGGAGCCCGCGGCGTTCCCCGAGGGCGCGCTGTGCCCCGAGGGCAGGGCGGCTCTGCAGGACAAGGAGCCCTCCTGCCCCGGGCAGTGCCTGCCCTGGGCGTGCAAGGCGTGCAAGAGGAAATCCGTGTCCCTGGACCGCCGGAGGGCGGCCACGCTGCGGGAGAAGCGGCGGCTGAAGAAGGTGAACGAGGCGTTCGAGGCGCTGAAGCGCAGCACGCTGCTGAACCCCAACCAGCGGCTGCCCAAGGTGGAGATCCTGCGCAGCGCCATCCAGTACATCGAGCGCCTGCAGAGCCTGCTCAGCTCCCTCAACCAGCAGGAGCAGCGGGAGCTGCGGTTCCGGCCCCCCGTGAGTGTCCCCGGGATCCCCGGGGGCCAAAATGGGCTGGGCAGGGCGGGAGGGGGTGCCCCGGGGGGGGAGAGTGGGGTGACACTCTGTGGGGTGGTGGCATTGCTGGGGGACATTCTATGGGGTGGTGACATTGCTGGGGGACACTCTGTGGGGTGGTGACATTGTTGGGGGACACTCCATGGAGTAGTGGCATTGCTGGGTGACACTCTATGGGGTGGTGGCATTGCTGGGGGACACTCCATGGAGTAGTGGCATTGCTGGGTGACACTCTATGGGGTGGTGGCATTGCTGGGGGACACTCCATGGAGTAGTGGCATTGCTGGGTGACACTCTATGGGGTGGTGGTATTGCTGGGGGACACTCTATGGGGTGGTGACACTGCTGGGTGACACTCTATGGGGTGGTGGTATTGCTGGGGGACACTCTATGGGGTGGTGGCATTGCTGGGGGACACTCCATGGGAGAAGGGCCGTATGGGATTGATGCTCTGTGGGGACAATGCCCTATAGAGGTGACTTTCTATGGGATGATGCTCTAGGGGGAGGCCATTGAGGGCTGATAGTCTGTGGGGCTGAATGCCCGATGTGGGATCATTTTGGGGTGCCATTCTGTGGCAGAGGTGCTCTATGGGGGCAATGCCCTATGGAGGTTGTGCCCTATGGGGGTGACACTTTATGGGGTTGATGCCACATGGAAATGACCTTCTGTGGGGGTGATGTCGTTTTGGGGATGCCATTCTATGTGGGCAATGCTTTAAGGGGTTGATACCATGTCAGGGTGAAGGCCTTTTGGGGAGTGATTCTCTATGGGGCCGTTGCTCTGTGGGGACATTGCTCTGTGGGGACATTGCCCTATGAGGACACTGCTCTGTGGGGACACTGCTCTGTGGGGACACTGCCACTCTGTCCCTGTGAATGGGGACATTGGGGCCATCCCTGTGAGTGACACCTGGGCCTGGCCTGCGGAGGGGTGGGAATGGTGGAAATGGAGTAAATAACATAGAACTAAACTAAATATAATTATATAATATAAATATAATATAATATAATATAATATAATATAATATAATACAATATAATATAATTAATATAGTATAACAAAGCATAAGGTAACAATTATAAATAATAAATACAAAAATAGAAATACATATATTAAATATACAAAAAAAATTATAAACCATAAAAATATAAACAAAAATTAACACTCCCTGGTCACACCCAGGCAGAGGGAGGGATGAGGGGGGTGGCACATGGACACCTCTGGTTTCCAGGACCGAAGGGGCTGGTTTGGGGATTGGCTGAGGACACTCAGTAGTTGTGTCCTGCCACCGTCCCACAGGGCCAGGACTTGTTACTCCACAAGAGTTTGGTCATTTAACCGAGTTTTTGAGAGGTATTTTCATCTGCCCCCTGGTTCCTGTGGATGGCTGGGGATGTGCCCCTGTGCTGCTCTGGGGTTTGGATCTGGGAACGCACAGAGGGCTGAAGCTACAGGAGCAGGGGGATGATGGATACAGATGGAATAGATGTAGGGGAATGTATTGGCACAGGCATTGATGGTATGGGTTCTATAGATCTGGAGATCATATAGATAAATTAGATAGAGATGAAATTGATATGGATGCAATAGCTATAGAGATACATACAAATTATAGAGATAGATTAAATAAATACATATAGACAATACAGACAGTGATAAAGGTTACATATATTATCTGTAGATATATAAAATATAAATGACATACAGGTATATCTATAGATACTGATTATGGAGATATAGATAATGTAGATATGGTTGAAATAGATACAGAAATAGGTATGGAGATACATCTAGATGGATATAGACACAGATATAGATGTAGATAGATACAGATACAGATGATAGAGATAGAGATAGAGATAGAGATATAGATACAGATACAGATACAGATACAGATACAGATACAGATACAGATACAGATACAGATACAGATACAGATACAGATACAGATACAGATATAGATATGGAAGGAATTTATCAGAGACCCAAAAGAGGGAATCCCACATCCCCTTCCAGACTAAGGGATTTAAGGGCCAAACCAGCAGGTATCCAGGTAGTCCAATTTAATGCTGAATAAAGGAATGAAAAAGTATTTAAAAGTATTTAGGCTCCATCCTACGTATTTGTGGGACTGACCAGTATCCACTTTAATGCCAGAACCCACTTGGATGCCAGAATCCAATTTCCACCTCTCAGAATCCACTGGGATTTGCAAATGTGCCCCAAACTGTGCTGAGCTGTCCCTTTCTCACTTCTGTTCTGAGCTGCCCCTTCTCCCAGGTGTAGCCAGGGGTTCCCATATTGATGCAAAACCAGTATTTTGGGGGGAAAAAAGATCTGTAAGAATTTCCTGCTTTAATGGGGAATAAGCCCAAGTGTTAATTAATTATCCCGTGTTGCCATGAGCTTGTAGATCCACAGTGCCATTCAGTCTGCTACAAAGAGTCGGGTCCGTGGGGTTGCTCATGTAAATCACATTTGGGGTTTTACCTGAGCTGACACCAACTCCTGGATAAAGACACACTCCAAAAAAAAAGGGAATTCTGAGCTTTGCTGAATAATGCTCTCATTTTTCGCGCTGTCAGCTCTTTTCTCCAAAACAACCACTCAGCCCCAAAACCACAAATCAAACTGCCAGAGGCTTTTCCCAATCCCCCACCATGGGATGGCCCGAGGGCATCCAGCCCTGGGTAACTTTTTATGATTCTCAGCAAAAAAAGGTGTTTTGCCCAAGGACATTTGTTCATCTCCAGCCCTTTTTCATAATCAGTGGGGAGATGTTTTTTACCTGCAGTGAGAGGGGAGCACAGGAGTTTCTCCGTGTCCCAAAAAAAGGAGATTTTTCAGCCTTTATGGTCAAGGGAGCAGCTGGTCCTGGGGACCCTGAGTGATGTTGGCTCCTGCAGGTGGGGAGGGACGTGCCCCCTGCACAGGGGGGTCCTGCTGTGGGGTGGGGGTGGGCGCCCCCCCGGGGTGTTTTTGGGGCTGCTGGTGGGGTTTGGGGTCGCTGCAGGAGGTGACACGGTTGCTCTGGGCTCCTGCAGGCGGCCGGTGAGTGCGGGTCCGGCAGCGCCTCCTGCAGCCCCGAGTGGAGCAGCCCGATGGAGTTCGGCACCAGCGCTGCAGGTAACGCCCTCCTCACCCCCCGGGGCTCTGCAGGGAGTGGGGACAGGGGGGACACCGCGGCTCTGAGCAGAGCATCGCTGGGACAACACCCCCAGGCGGGAGAGCCTTGGGGCAAAGGGCAGGAGGAACAGGAGGAACCTTGTCCTTCCCTCCCCATCCCACTGCTGCAGTGTGCTGACCCCAGAAATCCTACAGCACCCCCCTGGCTCAGTGCTCAGCAATTCAGGGTTCTCCCAGCCCTCATTTCAGCAAAACTCCAACCCCTGGGAACTGAGGAATTGGGCTGCAGCAGCTGGGCCCTGGTGCCTCATCCTCAGCAGGAGTTTCATCTGTTGCCACCCCTTGTCTGTGTTGCTGGGCATGGCTGGGCATGGCTGGGCATCACTGGGCATCACTGGGCATGGCTGGGCATGGCTGGGCATCACTGGGCATGGCTGATCATCACTGGACAAGGCTCAGCAGTGCTGCCCCAGCCCCTCTTCCCTCCCCTACACCCCCTTGGCATCCACTGATCTTTTTTTTTTCCCCATGCTTGCCATTATCCTCACCTCTGCCAAATCCACCTGTTGTTTTTTCCAGAAGGCAGGAACTTAAATCTCATTTTCCAGTGGAGATTAAAACCTATAAAAGGGTCCAGAAGTTCCACTTCCCTGTTGCTCTCTCATCCTTCCCCAGGGTGGGGAGTGGGTCACTCTGGCCTTGGGGGGGATCAGGGGGTCATAGAATCATAGGAAAAAAAATCAATGAATTGCTACAGGTGCAAAAATTGATCTAATCCAACCCTCAGCCATGTTCACCACTAACCTACATCCCCCTGGGCAGGACCAGGAGCCATCTCCAGCACACAGCCCTTTCCCCAGCCGTGCCCTGACCCCTCTGTCTCCCCAGATCACCTCCTGGCCGAGGAGGCGGCCGAGGAGCGCAACCTGCACTCGCTGTCCTCCATCGTGGAGAGCATGGCCGTGGAGGACGTGGCTGTGACATTCCCAGAGGAGCGGGGCCAAAACTGAGCTGGGCACAAACCCCGGCGGCTCCTGGAGACGGTAACAGGGCGGGAATGAGACGCCAGGAGGGTCCAGCCTCTGGAAATCACCTCCACCCCTCCAGTGTCGTGGGCTGCTTGGCTGACACCACTCGGGCCCCTTCCCACTCCTCGTGGAGCTTTCCTGCCGGGCTTGAAGACCAGCAGAGGTGGGATGGGGCAGCACTGCAGGTCCTGCAGGGGATTCTTGGGGCCAGGCCCTGCTCCTCTGCCCGGGGACAGGCGGGTTTGGGGCCAACGTGTGTGCTGGGGTGGCTTTGCTGACTTTTCCAGATGCTCCTTGACCAAGGTCTCTCTCTGGCCAGTGTGAGGTGGGGCTGACCTGGAGCCCACCTGTCTTTTCTACTGAACGCTGTGTGCAGTTGCCATTTAAGGGTTTTTTTTTAAACTATTATTTTTGCTAACTTATTTGGATTCTTTTTTTTTTAAATAAAGGCATTCTTGTTTGGACAGCTTGGGGTTTCCTTTACTGCTGTCCTGTCCTGTGTAGGTCTCCCCAGTTCCACAATCCCCAAATCCAGGTTGGAGATTTTGGTATCAGTAAATCCAGCTGGAACTCAGCACAGTCACTCAGCTGCAAACTGGATGTGCCAACACTTCAACCAGCCCTACACAGATCAATAATTTCACTGGTGTTTAACTGGGGTTCAGCCTTGTGCCCCAAAGATCTTGAGGGACATAGAGATTAATGATATTTTTAATTTGGGCTCTACAAAGAAGGCTCAAAGCCAGCACTGTTTTAAAATCCTGTTTATTGGAGCACACATACATCCTTTCCTGACCTGATCCAGGGTTTGGAGTCCATGCAGTACCAATAATATGACGAAAGAAACAGGGCATTGATATAAAGGGCTCACTGACTCTTCAAATTAAAAAAATATTTAATACTGTATTAGGCAAATGATACACCAAAAAGACGTTGTGACTGTAGAGTCTCTCAGATATTGCACTTCCAGACAGCACATGATAAGTATAAGGTCATTCCAGCCATCAATAAATATCACATCAGAAATAGGGGCCACACAAGGCAAACGTGGCATGAGGAGACGAAGAGATCCTACCCTACGGGGAAGAAATGGGAAGAGTTAAGAGCCTCCTGGACTGACCCCTGCCAGGAGGCAGGAGGGGGGAGCATCTCCTCTGCACCCAGGGAGGAAGGGTGGCACGTCCCGGGGGCAGAGGGAGCTCCCGTTGTCTCCCCGGGCACCCGAGGAGGGTCCCCTCTCCCGTGGGTGCCGGGCACTGTCCCCGTGATCCCTGTGGGGCAGTCCCAGGCACAGCCCCCCGCCCCAAAACAGGGCACCTGACAGCACCAAAATCAGCACCTTGCCCGGCCAGCCCTGGGCAGTCTCCACCCTCCTCACCTCCTGCTGGGCCCCCTCCAGCCCACCCAGCACCAGCCCTGGCACTGCCCCAGGGCAGCTCCTTGCCCGGCCACCCTGGAGGGAGGATTTTTTCACGAGCCTGAATCTTCCTTGGCTTCAAGTCCTGTGGGCAGCAGCATCCCTGATGCCCAGGGCGAGTCAGTGCAGCCCCGTGGCAGATTGGCAACAAGAACCAGGCAGGAGAGAGGCGTCCAGACATGGCAGACACTTTGGGGGTGTCTGTGCTGCTCCCCAGGTTGCACCACAATTGCCAGGACAGTGTCTGGAGCACACCCATGGCCCAGCCAGCAAGGGGAGAAGTGGGGGCAGGCCAAGGCAGGAGCCACGGGAGCCGGGGGAAGCAGGGGGTGCACGAGCAGGAAGGACAGGTCCTGTTGGTTGGTCCACAGCAGTGACAGTCTGTGGGTCTGGGCTGAGGAACAGGCACAGGCTGGGCTCTCGTCCTGGAAGGCGGCCAGCACGTGGCATTCAGACACGGGGAGCTGCTGAGGAGCAAAGTGGGAAAGGCCCCGTGAGGACGTTGGCTCAGCTCCACCTGTGTACCCACTGTCCAACCAACCCAGATGGATCAGCACGGGATCCTTGTGGCATGGAGTCACCACGGCCCAGGGCACAGCAGGACCCCACAAACCGCCCTGAAGTGCTTGACTATCCCTCCCTCACCCAAGTGGGACCCTCGTGGGATGGCATCCTGGGGTCCCCAGTGGAGCTGTCTGTCCAAGAGTGGACAAACTCTGGCAGCAGCATCTCCCCCACCACTGAGCTCTCCTTGACCCCCCATGGCCAGGCAAACCCTGGTGAGGGCAGCCCCTCCCTGGGTGCTGCTGGCTCTGTCCCTTGTCCCCAGCCAGCTCCAGGGCTCACACTCACCCAGGGCCTGGCTCCCCTCTCGCTGACCCTCAGCACGAGTACGTCCGGACCGTCGAGGTCTCCAGCCTTGGGGACCCAGAGGCACCGACTGGAAGGGAACCAGAGAGCAAAGCCATTAGTGACTGCTCCAGTCAGCCCCCAGCTCCCCCAAATCCCGTGTTTATTGAGCAGTGGCTGTGCACTGCAGTCACATGAAGATGAGGGTCAGAGGAAGAGCCTTCCCCTTCCCCTTCCCCTTCCCCTTCCCCTTCCCCTCCTCCTTTTTCTCCTTCTTCTCCCTCTCCTTCTCCCTCTCCCCTCTTATCCCTTTCCTCTCCTAGTGTCACATCCTTCCACACACTCCCCAAGACTCTGAGCAAGGATGGGGAGAGTAGCCTCTGCAGAAGGGCTGACCCACCTTCCGGGGGCATTTTTTTGGCTGGAGCAGCTGGAGGGGGCAGTGGCACGAGGCTGGTGACACGGAAGCCGGCGGGGAGGGTCTCGGCAGAGCCGCTGAGGAGGTTGATGCTGTGCACGTCCCGCGGGCGGAAGCGCTTGCGCCAGGACGGCGTCCGACGGAAGGTTTTGTCATCGCCCTGCAGGGGACACAGTGGGGGACACCAGGTAACAGGGGTGTGCCTGTCCCTGATGAGCAGCTCTAGCAAAGTGTGGCATCAAGGACACAGAACATCGTGCCGGGACCCCATGGCATTGGCTTTATCCTTCCCAGCTCATCTGTCTCTTTTCTACAGCCTGCCTACAAACATGCCTTGGAGACAACATGGAAGTCCCAGTAAAGACTCCAAGGGTGCTGGGCTCATGGCAGAGGAGCTCCAGCCCTCAGAGAAACTCCTCTGGACTCGCTCCAGCAGCTCCACATCCTTCTGATATTGGAGCCCAGGGCTGGGGCAGCTCTGCAGGTGAGGTCTCACCTGAGCGGGGCACAGGGGCAGAGTCTCCCCCTGCCCTGCTGCCCTCACTGGGGAATTAGTCCAGCACATGGGGGCTCTGGGCTACCAGAACATGTGGCTGGGGCACGTTGAGCTTCTCACCCACCAACACCCCCAAGTCCTTCCCCAGTGACACAGGGCATGGAGAGGTTTGGCACTCACATCATCCAGCCGCCGGTCCGTGCCCAAGGCCAGCAGGTTGTTGAACTCCCTCTCCAGCACTTGTCGAGCCTGCAATTAACCAAAAAATGATGATCCCCCATCAATGAGGAATGTGCTTCCAGCCCAAACTTCCACCCTAGGAAAGCCTGAGTGTGGCAGAAAGAGCCCCCATGCCATAGGAGTGCTCTGCTTTGAAAGGCAGAGCTGGACTGGTGACACTGGTGAGGTCACACCACGGCCATGCCCCACATTGGCCACTCCCCTCCAAAATCCACAAATCTCCCAAGGATGCTGCTCCTACCTGGGTGTTCTGGGTGGGGATCTGCAGCACAAGGGCCAGGCTGTTGTGGTCGAAGTTCTCATCCAGAGCCAGCAGGGCCCCGTGCACGCCGCTCTCCACCAGGTTGTTCCCGTACTCGCGCAGCCCGATGGACTGGATCCAGTGAATCACCTGGTCGTTGGTCCACACCAACACATCTGCACAACAGCAAGGGCACGGCTCAGGGCCACCTCACACCACACCCGTGGCTCTGAGGAGGGCTGGGGGTGTCCTGAGGCCTTTTCCCTTTGCCCCAGGATGATCCTGGGACTCTCCTTCCCAGCAGAAAACTGGGAGGTCAAGTGCCACAAACAGCTCAGTTCACTTTACCAAGCTCAAAGCTGAAATAATAGGCAGAAAACAACTGTAAAAATTAATCCTAAGAACCCATGGCTGCTGATGTAATTAGGGGCATTATCAGTAATGAGATGTAATCCAAGCAGCAGCCAGATGTGCAGGGAATCTCAGGACAGTGACGAGGAAGGGGAGGCTGAGCAAGCTGGGGATATCCTGAGCAGTGAAATGGGCAGAGAAGATCATGGGATGCTCAGGCTGCATCTTTGCTTTCCCCTCCTCCCTCCTCATGCCTGGGCTCAGCTGATAAAGGCACTTGGAGCAGCAGGAAGGTCCCTCAGGAGAACAGCCCTGTGGGCTCAGAATGGGTTAAAAACAAGAGACAGAGGAGAGACCAGCCCTGGGGGTCTCCTGGGAGGTGTCTCTTCTCCTGTTCTGGAGCTGGACAGGGGGTGCTGACCTTTGATTTCATGCTGGGTCTCCTCTCTCCTCCTCTCAAGCTCTTTGCGGTCATAGTTGAGCCTCTTGAGGCACATGATGCCGTACTGGAGGCTGGTGCTGCAACAACACAAGGAAACAAGGAGTCACCCAGCCCTGCAGGACGTGTGGCTGGGAGGGACCTGCACCCCTCTCTGTGTGCTCCCCACAGGCCCAAAGGATGCTCCAGCCTAGGGATGGGTCAGGACACAACTCTGAGCTGGAAAATGGGGAATGTCCCTCCTTTCCATGGCAATTCCCCACTCCATCAGTTGGAGCCTGTTCCAGCTGCCTGAGGGGGCACAGATCCAAACGATCCTCACACCTGGTGGCTGGAGAGGGAAGGGAGAACCAGCCCAGGGCTGAAGGGCTCAGCCCTGAAGGTGACCCTGGCAGGGTCAGAGTGGGCAGTGGGAACCCCATGGCAGGGCTGGATCCTGGTGTGGGGCTATGGCTGGGGTGGCACACACTCCTCCCACTGGGCTGCAGTGAAGCACCAGGTAGGATGAGGCTGAAGTTTTGCCCACGGTTTGTTTCACAGCCAGGGGAAGACCTGTTCCTCTGCAATTCTCCAGCAGCAAATGAGGTGAAGGAGAACTTCTGACCACAAGAGCTGCCCCAGCTCAAGGCACTGAATCCAGCCTAGAAGAGCCATCCAGGGCAGCCCAAGACAGAGGAGAATCCCACAAATCCCTCCTCTGCTCTGTGAGCACTCTGGGGAGCTCTGGGGGCCAGGAATTACCGGTGGAAGCTGTCCACCATCTTCAGGTGCACCCTCAGGTCCTTCTTGGTGAGGTGGTCCAGCATCCTTGCGTCCACCAGGCACTCCATGAAGTAGCTGCGGTACTGGGGCAGCCCCAGGCTGGGCAGCCACTCGTTCCCAATCCACTCGTGGTTCATGTCCCCATAGGCCAAAGTCTGCAGAGAAGCACAGGGAGAAGCTGGGGAGAACCCAGGGCTTGGTGGAGCTGCAGGATCCCCGGGGATCAGTGACAGCCCAGGAGGGTCACTGTCCTGAGTGACCTGAGCCCTCTGTCCTAAACCCGGGCCAGGGAGCCAGCCCTGGGGGAACTGAAGGAGCCAGAGGGAACAGCCCTGCTGGTCTGTGTCCTACTCGTGCCCCCCCAGGAGACAGAGCAGTAGCCAAAAGTAATGGCAAGGTAAAACTGGATGTTATGAGCAGCTGCCTCTGGAAAAAGCACGTTCATTGAAAGGCAAAACAACTGAGAAACAGGTTCCAGTGCATTTCCAACTGATTTTTAATATCTATTTTATGACTTCAAAACAACAAAAAAAAAAGAGGTCAGTTTTGGGAAAAAAACCCACCCATTCACTGCCACTGCAACTGATTTTGGGTCCAAAAATGAATTAAAATCCACCAGAGGGAAAGTAAAACACTTGAGAGGGATAAAACCAGAAGAGATGAATCCAAGTAGGAGTCTTTCCTCACACCTTTATGGTTGAGAAAAATCACCTGTATGGACTTAGAGCTACAGAATAGATGAAAAGTAAATGTGCAGCTGGAATCCTGCCTGCATGCAGGGGGGTCACACAGGTGGGGGGGGTTTCACACAGGCTCTGGATCTCACAGAGGTCCCAGGAAAAGCCCCAGCCTGGAGCAGAAGAGGGTCCAGGAGGATCATCCTGTACCTGAGAGACGGCCCAGAGCAGCAGCCACGGGGGGCAGGTAAAATCCTCCAAGGCCTCGGTGACCATCAGTGCCCCAAACATCCCCTGGGACATCCAACCTCCCCCCACCCACCCCATGCACCCCATGCAGCCCACCCACGGACACGGACGGTCTGGGGACCTCACCTGAGCCCAGCTGCCTTCCTCTGTGTCCTAAGTGTGACACACGCAGCATGTCAACAGAAAGGACAGTGACGTCAGTACCTGGTGGCCCTGCACAGGGACAGGGCCTGCCATGGACACCGAGCATGGGAACCCTCAGCACAGAGGGACATGAGGGGACAGGGCTCACTCCTGTGGCTGGGGGACCTCAGCCTTGTCCCCAGGGTGCTGGGGACACCCTGACCCTGCTGGGCCTGGTCCTCACCCCATCCCTAACCAAGAATACAGGATGGAGGAGGAGGAGGAGGAGAAGGAGAAGGAGAAGGAGAAAGAAAAGGAGGAGAAGGAGAAGAAGAAGGAGAAGAAGGAGAAGGAGAAGAAGGAGAAGAAGGAGGAGAGCATGAGGCTTGGACTGGAGATGGCACCGACCCTGGGGCTCGTTCACCTTCCCTGGGAAATGTGGAGAGCTCTCAGGTGCCCCCAGGTGAGATGGATGAAAGAGAATTAAGCTTCAGTACATCAGTCACAACCTGCAGGGGGCTGCCCAAGGCAACTTGCTAATTTTTTATTATCTGTTTCCTCCATTGCCAACCTGTGCTGGTTTTCTTCAGCCTCAGAGAACCTGCCAAGGGACAGTGGCACATCCCTGCTGCTGCTCAACAAAAGCTTCAATAAAATGCCTATTTCAGACAACCCCACATTTGCTGGGATTGGAAGGGACCTTAGTGCTCATTTGGGTGTGCTGAGGTCAGTGGGGGATTAGACCACGACTTGGGTGCAGAATGGTTTGGGGATCTCAGGTGTCTCAAGATCACTCCTTGGTTTTGTCTTTAACTCCCAAACAGCCAGGCTGCTCTGGAAACACAGTGAAATCCACAAGGGAAAAAAAAATCTGATGGGGTTTAAGCTACGTTTAGAAATTGCTGGGACATTAAAGGTTGAAGGAGGGTTTCTAAAGAGCTGTAGGGTGCTGGCCATGACCTGGTGTGAGGGATGTACCTCCCTCTGGGTTAACACACCTGGAGCTGCTCAGACCCTGACAGCCCAGGGCTTTCCCCATCCCCTGGGGGCTGCCCAGCCTCACCGTTTTGGTGGAAGTTGGCATGTTCTCCATCTCCTCGTGGGTGACCCAGACATTTCCAGAGGACTGTGGGCAAAAGAGCAGAGGGGTCAGGGCAAACCACCAGAGAAACATGTCCTCAGTTCACAACCACCATGGAGTTGTGGAATCACAGAATTATTGAGGCTGGAATATCATCAAGTCCAACGCTCAACCCAGCACCACCACCACGTTCAGCACTAAACCGTGTCCTCAGATGCCAAATCCACTCATTTTTTGAACTCTTCCAGTGATGGTGACTCCACCACTGTTCTGGGCAGTTGTGCCAGAGCCTGACCACCCTTTCCAGGAATAAATTTCTCCCAATATCCAGCCTGAACCTCCCCTGGCACAGCTTGAGGCTGTTTCCTCTTGTCCTGTCCCTTGTTCTCTGGGAGCAGAGCCCAACTCCCCCCTGGCTGCCCCCTCCTGTCAGGGAGTTGTGCTGAGCCAGAAGGCTCTGAGCCCCCTGAGCCTCCTTTTCTCCAGGCTGAGCCCCTTTCCCAGCTCCCTCAACCACTCCTGGTGCTCCAGTCCCTTCCTCAGCTCTGCTCCCTTTCCTGGACACATTCCAACCCCTCCAGGTCTCTGTTGTCTTGAAGTGCCCAGAACTCGCTCAGAATTCCAGGTGTGACCCCAGCAGAGGGGACAGGGACTGCCCTGGGCCTGCTGCTACCAGAGTTCTGGGACAGCCCAGGTGCCCTTGGCCTTTGTGCCCACCTGAGCACACCTGGGACTGGTTGAACCCAGTGGTTTGAGGGGACATCCCCCCCTCCATGTGATCTGCTGATCCCAAGGGAAAGGAGGGAAGGCAAGGAGTGCCGGGATCAGGCTGTCTGCTGCAGGGAGGAGGCACAGGGAGCACTCACCGTGCGGGACGTGGGCGGCGCCGAGGGGCTGGTCAGGGACACCATCTCCTGGATGGCCAGGCGCAGCTTCAGGCGGTGCAGGGCGTTGCTGATGCCGATCTCGCGCTGGATCTCGGTGTCCGACAGCGCTGACATGATGGCCCCGCTCTTGACGTTGGCCCGGCAGGCGGCCACGTACCAGGCTGGCATCCCCACCCAGAGCTGGGGACAGGGACAAGGGACACAGCGGTGACTGCCTGGCAATGCCACCCTGTCACCCCTGCGTTTTCAAGTGTTTGAGCCTTTGCAGCACCGTTCTCACGCTGCTTCATGTAAAGAATGTGTGTCATAATTATGGACATGAAAAGGACCACACTCACCCGTCAGGTAGAAGCAGGGAAAAGAAGGCAGTTTATTATGATTTTATAGTATTTGGGATTTGGTCAAGGATTGGTCATTGAGAGGAACACCTTTCTGACCCCAGTGGTCAATACAGAAGTCTGTCACTGGGAGGAATGAAAACAATATAGATTGTTGTGAGAAACTTTGCAGAAAGGTATGTAAACTATCATCAGAAGGCTTAGCATTATGGCAATAAATGTGTAATCTTAGAATTTATCTGTATGTTTTGCATAGTTGAGAGAGAATTTGATTGAAAGTAAGAGTGACCAATGGGGTCAGGAGGTTGTGACCTCCTTGGGCCAATCCTGGCCCTTTGTAAAAAGTGTCTATAAGTTATTGGAGTCAGATAATAAAGAGCCTTCCATCTCCTCTGCTCTCCCAGGACTGGCAGGCCTCAGCCACGTGCATGGACCAAGCCTGGTGGGACACGGTGGCACACACAGACCTGTGGGGACAGCGTGGGGACAATCCTCACCTCCAGCCAGGACACAACAGTGGGGCCATCCCAGTGGGCAAAGGGCAATCCTTTCCTCCGAGCCTCTTCCAGGAGTTCGTGCCTGGCAGGAACAAAAGCAGACGAGTGATTTATGGGGGGTTTGGGGGAAAGAAGAGGTCCTGGAAGAGAACAGATCCCGGGCAGTAAAAAGCAGCTGGAGACAAAGTTGTGACAGTTGTGAAGGAAGCAACAAGGACCAAGGGAGGGTGAATGTGAGGAGATTTCCCAGCAATTCCCAGTCCTGTGCCATGGTTTCCCAGCAGATCAGTTTCTTGCTGGGGAAGGGAAGGAGGTTCACTCACTTCTTCCGCAGGCGCCGATCCTTCTCGGCCTGAGCCCCCAGCTTGCCCAGTCCCAGGGGGTCCTGCATGCCCCCCTCCACGTCAGTCAGCACCACTGCAGGGCAAGCAAGACACCCTCGGGTCAGTGTGATGTCCCCAGGCCAGGGTGACCCCCCCCAGGGCCAGGGTGGGCATTGTCACAGTCCCCATGCCAGGGGGACACAGTGACAGCACAGGAGGTGACAGTGTCCCTTTGCAACCCACCCCCATGGTCCTTCTGCATCCCTGGGAAACCTGAGCAGATGCCCTCCTGCCATCCCTCCTATTTCCAAATCCCAGAACCCCAAAGTCACAGAACAGTCCCTTCTGGAAGGGACACAGAAAGATCACTGAGTCCAACAACGCTCAGTGTGGAGGATTTAGGAGTGGAAAAGCAGCTGCTACCAAAGGGCTCTGCAAAATCCATGGGAGAGGGAAGTAGATTTGAGGACCTCAAAGATGAGATACAGTGAAGGAGGTCACTGCCACACCCCAGCTCTGACAGAGCACCACGCTCAGGCCAGAGAGGCAAAGGGGAGAAAACACCAAACTCCAACTTCCCTGAAGCTGCCATGGCCCCAACACCCTCAAACCAGCAGGGGTGTCCCTGCCCCTCCCTGTCACCCCAAGAGCACCCCAGAGCCCGAGGGCGTGGAGAGCCTGGCACAGGCAGGGATGGGCTGCTCACACACCCTGGCCCGTGGCCCCTTCTCTGCTCAGCTGGATCAAACGACCCTTCTCCTTCTTCCCAAACAGGCGCCCAATGGAGGATTTGATCCCCTTCCTCTTGGAACCCTTGTGCAGGGAGTCCTGGCTGCTGCTGGGGTTGCTGGCCTGGTCCTCCAGTGAGCTGGGGATGGAGGAGGGAGAGGAAGAGCAAAGTCTTTAGGTTATCCTTGAGCAGGGCACAAGCCACGGCAAACCCCAGCCCACCCCACATCCCACGTGTGCCCCAGGTATATCCCCAAACCCACAGAGATGCCAACAGTCTGCACACACCTCTTTCCATCCTCCTGGCTCAGGGCAGGGTGGCCCAGCTTCTCCAGCCGCAGGGTCCTGGGCGAGGATGGTGGGGACGTCTCACACTTGATGGTGGTTTTGTCCTCCCGGCTCTCATCCCGAGCTGCAGGCGACTGAACAAGTGCAGAGCCCGTGAGGCAGGGAGGCCAGAGCCCAGCTCCATCCTTGCCCTGCTGCCTGCCTCTCTCTTGCTACACGGAGGCATGGCCAAAAGAGCCACCAGAGCCCTGGGGCTTTGCCACGCTCCAGGAATGGCCTGAATGAGAGCTCTGGCAATGGTTCCAGATGCCCAAGCAGATGGGGAGGATGTGGCAGTATGGCTGAGATCCTGGGAATAATGGGGGGTGAGAGGATGCAGCCCCATGGTCCAGGTCAGGGTGTGGGGACAGAAGCTGCTGGCCCTCATCACAGGGCTCTGAGGAGCACAGATGGGAATGTCCCAAGGACACCCTGTTGCCAGAGGGGACACATTTGAGGACCCAGTGGCTTTCTGAACTTCCCCATGTCCTGCCAGACCCCCCAGGCTGCCGGCGGGAACATGTCCAAGCACCTTTAGGGATCCCCATGATTGTCCTGCTGAATCCCTGGGGGTCCCCAGCTCCATCCCGCGCCTGCTGCACCCTGACCTGGTGTGGACAAAGCCAGGAGCAGGCTGGAAAAAGGGCTTGGACAATAAACCAACGGGATGGGAGCCACTCACTAGCAGTTTCCTCCGGTGCTTCCTCAAGTCGCTGGGCTGATTGCAAGGGGGAAAGCGAGAGAGACACAGAAAGGGGGGCAGTTAATGGAGCACCCCCCCAGAGCAGTCCCGGGGCCAGGCTGCCAGGCTGGAGACAGCAAACACGGGCACCCCACCGTCCCACACCCCCCACAGGCCCGTGTGGACACCGGGCATCACTCCCACCCCACAGCCAGACCCCCTCCAGCCCCTCCGGCTCCTCACCAACGTCATGATCCCCATGCGGTCCAGGTCCTGCGCGGCGCTGCGGGAGCTGAGCTTGGGCGTGGAGCGGCCACTGAGAGGAGGGGATGAGCTGGCCAAGGACAGGGCGGTCAGAGAGGTGGGGATGGAGGCCCTCTTGCACAGCTGGGTGAGGTTCAGCCCCTCCATGCTGCCGCTGGTGACTCGTGTCTCCAGCTCCTCGGCGCGGAGCTCCGTGGACTCCTTCTCCTCCTGGATCATCCTGGGGGAGCAGAGGGGCTCAGGGCTCCTGGCTCCCCAGGGACACAGGATCTCTGTCCTGGGGAAATGCACCTTGGTGCTGTGCCTCAACCCCCCTCAATCTCCAGGAGTGGCAGCAAGATCCGTATCGGGATCCGTAAAAACCAGAGCTGAGAATACCCTGATTCCTTTTAATATCCATGGAGGATTTTTTATAAAATAATGATCATTTGAAATAACGACCCTCTGACTCAGCACTGGTGCAGCTGAGGGACAGTGAGACATGGCAGGAAGGACCAAGCCCTGTGGCTGGATGTCTTGGAGCCACTTCCCTGGCTGAAAACACACCAAGGCCCCAATTTTTGGCCAGCAGATCTTCCTGGCTATTTGTTGTCCCCTGGAGCCATTTCTGCACAAAGCAGAGGTGGGTTTTGGCCATGGTCATACCTGATCTCCTCATTGATGGCATCCAGCTGCTCTTGAAGCATCATGGCCAATGTCTGGGCGTCAGAGTGCCCACCAGGAGAGAGCACATCCATGGAGCTGAACAGTGTCTCACGGTCATCTTCATCCACGTCAGAGATGTCAGGGTCGCTGTCGAAGGCGTGAGGCCCCGTGGCCAGGACCCCACCTGCCTGGGCCTGCTCCCAGTCCTGGGGGAACAAGGGCCACAGTCCTACACAGCATTCCCACGTCCCCAAAAGCCACACTGGTGATCTCCATGCAGGAATTCCATCCCAAAACCCTTCCGATGCTCCCCCATCAACACACCAGGAAGGAAAGGAAACTGCTCTGTGTCTCCAGACCTGACCCCGACCCCAGGTGCAGGGCAGGGGCAGACACGAATGCTGCACAGGGTTTACCTTGGCTGGATCCTCTCTCCGGGCCCCAAATCGTCCCTTCTGTGGCCGGGGCAGCCCCGGGGCAGCTCCGAAGGGCTCGGCGGGGCCGTGGACCACAGCCCCCAGCGGGAACCGCAGGTCGGTGGCGCTGCCCATGTGGGACCTGGGGAGAGAGAGCCCTGTGGGGGACATGGCCACGTGCAGGACACCCTCAGGCTGCTCCCCCTGCGGCTCAGCCTTCTCGGGACAGAGGAGGAGGAACAGGAGACCACTGTGGGATGCTCATCCCAGCCGTGTTTGCCTGCTGGGCATGAAAGGATGTAAAACCAGGGAAAAGGTGCCCCATTCCCCCACAGGGGACCTGGAAATGCACTTGCAGAATCACTCACAGATTCATTGAATCACAGAATATCCTGAGCTGGAAGGGACCCACAACAATCAAGTCCAGCTCCTGGCCCTGCACAGACACCCCAACAATCCCACCCTGTGCTCCCTGTCCAAACCCTCCTGGAGCTCTGCCAGCCTCGGGGCTGTGCCCATTCCCTGGGGAGCCTGTTCAAAGCCCCAGCACCCTCTGGGGGAACCTGAACCTTTCCCTGATATCCAGCCTGACCCTTCTCCTGACCCAGCTCCAGCCCTTCCCTGGGGTGCTCTCCCTGCTCACAGAGATTGGAGCTCTCCTTTCTGAGGAATCTGCAGCCTCTGGTGACATCTGACCTCAGGAGACTCCAAACTTTCCCAAACTGTCAGAAGTTCAGCCCTGGGCCTTCCCCTGTTGCTCCCTCACCCTTCTCTGTGCACCCCTGCAGCCAGTTCTGCCCCAAACCCCCTGCACCTCCTAGTGCTGTGGAGCCAGGGCTGAACAGGCCCCTCCTGCTCCTCCCTCTCCAGAGCAGTTGGAATCTCTCAACACAACTTGTGTCTTCTCCATCCCCGTGTACCCAGCAGGAGCCAGCCAGGGAGCTCTTCTCCTTTTTTATGTTTATCCAAACAGCTTCATGAGAAAATTCCCTGATGAGGGTCAGTCTCTTCTCCCAGGCAGTGAATGACAGGATGAGGGGAAATGGCCTCAAGGGGAGGTTCAGCTTGAATATTGAGAAATATTTCTTAATGGAAAGGGTAGTCAGGCCCCAGCCCAGGCTGTCCAGGGCAGTGCTGGAGTTCCCACCCCTGGAAGTGTTCAAAAAATTGTAGATGTGGCACTTTGTGGTGTGATTTATTGGGAATGTTGGTATTTGGCTGAAGGCTGGACTTGACGACCTTGGAGGACTTTTCCAACCTTAATGATTCTGTGATTTCAATGAATAAAATTCCACCTGAAACATCTTCCAGGCGTGAGGACATGAGCATTGTTGGGATCTCCCAGCAGAAACCAGCTGGGACTTCTTCACACTCCTGGGGTAGTGCTTGGGACCAGGGCCTGGTGAGTGCCACACCAGGCAGAGCAAGGCAGCAGCTGGACATGGGGACACCTGGAGCCACTTGTGGTGCTCATTCTGTGTCTCCACTTTTTCTGGTTGTTCCTTTTGGCCCTGAAGGCCCAGACAGGGAGCTGAGCAAGGCACCTTCCTGGGCAGAGGAATTGTCCATCCTGCTCTTCTAGACCCATGCAAAGAGGTCCAACACACGCTCCAGCACTCAGCTCCCCTTCATCCTCACAGGCTCTTCCTCACCCTCCCCGTTTCTTCTCTCCATGACAGACACAGATCTCCAGGCCTTCTCTCTGCTGACAGACCCAAAGCTGGTTACACGAGCTCCTCCCCATCTCTTCCAGCCTTGCTGAGAGGGGAATTTTCTTCACTGGTCACTCCCATTGACCCCTTGGTGCCTCAACCCACACTGGAAGGGCTCAGGGCAGGGGGTGGTGCCCCAGGTGGCTGCAGCAGCACAATGGGGTTGTTGTGCTGTCTCTCTCCTTTTCCACCTCCCTGGAGCAGCTCTGGGTATCCTGGTCAGTGCTGGAGGCTGAGACCCGATGGACTCACCTCTGCTCCTGGTGCCCTGGGCTGGGGTGTCCCCATGTCCCAGTGACTATAATGAAAAAGTGTGAGAGGACCATTGCATTGGAGAAAGAGGGGGTTCATCCTCCTTTGTCTGCAGCAGCTCCAAAGCAATTCCTCCTGCTGCACCAGCCCATCATCCCCTGTACTCCACACGGGAAAAAGTCCTTTGGTGAATATCCAGCTTTCAGAGCAAAATGAGTCCTAAGCCACTCGTGCAGAAAAAGAAACAGTGGTTTCTCACCCTTACAAGAGCAAATCTGGGGCCATCCAGTTGGGCTGGGCTGTTCTCAAGAGTCTGTGTCCCACCCCAGGACAGACCCATGGTGGGACAGCTGGAGCTGACCCCACTGACCCCACTGACCCCACCCTGCAGCCCAGCACTGAACCTTGGGGGCACCAGAAACACCCAATGCCAGCAGCGATTTGGGGTCCCCAAAGCAAACTGCCTCCAAAGCCAGGGGTGCAGGGGTTTGCCCTGGCACTTACCTGGTGTGAACACTTTCCACAAACGTCCCACTCCTGGTCTTGAGCTGATCCACCTCCAGCCTCAGCTTGTCGATCTCGTCGGACAAACGTCGCTGTGTGTGGGGACAGACAGGCAGGGGTTGGGTTTGCCCTGGGGAGCTGCCAGCTCTGGGGTAACCCACATGGCCATTGCCATTCCCCTTACACATCCCCACCCCAGGTGTAAAGCTTTAAAGCATCTTGGACACACCAGTAAGGAAGGCACAGCTCATGCAGGCACAGGGAGTGGAGGTGTGGGGTGGGAGGGTCAGGGCAGACAGACAGACAGACAGACACAGGGGCTCAAGGAATGCTGCCTTGGGAAGTGAAGATCCCATTTAGGTGCTCTGGTTGTGCTCCAGACTGCACGTGTGTGTTCCCATGGCAAGGGATGGGCACTGAGGGAGCCTCCAGCCAAACCTGCTGCTGCCCCTGTCCCTCCTGCACCCCCATGGGGATCTGTGCCCACAGCCAGTGCTGGGAGTGACAGGGGGAGGCTGCAGATGGACAGGGAGGGAGGGGAGAAGGATCCAGTGTAGTGGACAAACAGGCTGAACCAGGGTGTTCAAAGTGCCAGCAATGTCATGCAAGTCCCCAAGCTCTGCCCTGCCCAGACCTGAGCAGCCACAAGGAATAAACACACACCCTCCCTGCAGGCAACAGGAAAAGCAGCTCTCCTGATCCCCCAAACCATGCAAGAGACATGCAGCACATCCCAAAAGCTCCCAGAGCTCCAAAAAGCCACATCCCTTCAGCTTTGCAGCAAGGCCTCCAGGGGTTCATGCAGAGATACTGAGATGCTTTATCTGAGATCAGGGTGTGAAGGGCTTTGGGGCCCTGCAGGGTGGGCACAGGGCAGATCTCCCCCAGCCTAAGGAAGCCTCAGGGGCCAGGGGAATGTGGCTGCCTGAGCCCTCCTCCTCTATGCAGGGGTGAAGCCACCCCAGCCCTGCCACTGTCCTCAGTGGGCTCAGGGATGGATGAGGTGACAGAAACAGAGATGGGACCCAACGTGCCTGGCAGGGAACTGACCCAGGGCTCTCTGGGGAGGAGGCGGCAGCTTCTATCCAGCTGCTGCGTGGGTGAGTGTGAGGCCTCCTGCTGCCTGCCAGGTGCTCTGGGGTCCCAGCTGCTCCCAAACTGGGGCATTTCAGCAGCAAGTGGCCCTATCTGGGGATGGGGAGTGAGGCAATGCCATCACTGGGTCAGGTCCCTGCAGCCCCATTTACCTTGTCGTGCTGGTGTTCCTCTATCTGCTTTTGGGTATTTTCCAGCTCTTGTAACAATGTGTTCTTTAAGAAAAAACCAAAGAAAATAAAAGGGAACAAAAAGGGGAAAGAAAAAAGAGAGACCTTTTAGGAAATGGCCTCCCAGGGATGGCCAGAGTGGAATCTCTGTAGTGAACACCTGGAAAAGGCTCCCTGGGCTGCTCCTCACCTGCCTGAGCACAGGTCTCACCTGAAAAGCTTCTGCCTCTCAACAGGAAAGCCACAGCTCAGCTCCTGCCCCACTCTGGGGCTAAGCATGGCCACAGAAGGTGATGAGAGGTTTGATGGACAGGGCTGTAATTCTTTCCTTGAATTATTTATTTTTTCCTAATATCTCTCTAAACCTCTCCTGGAGAGTTTGTAACTGCCTGAACCAGTTCTCATTTTTGGTGAGTGATGCCAGCCAAGCAGGATCATTTTTGTGCATGAAAGACCTGGACAAACTCTCAGGGTGGGACAGGGCTGGCACCAGGCTGGGGAGCAGGCAATGACTCCACAACATGTCACCACTCTGGTCCCTGTTGCCTGCTGGGGTGGGATTTGGACTCATCCCTGCATTTGGGTCCTGCTCTTTATCCAGACAAATCCCAACAGCTGGACATGCTGGCACAGCCACGTTTGGCTGGGGACAGGAGGAGCAGTCTGGGGACAGGGCCAGCCCTGGGGGCATCAGCTGGGGATGCACCTGTGTGCTGTGACCTGCTGAGGGCAGGGAGCCCAAAGGAGCTGAATCACCAAGGCCTGACCTCCCACTGGCACTGTGGGCAGTTCCTTGCATGGAACCAGCTGCTCTCCCAGTTAATTCTGTTCACACCGAGGCAGCCACAGCTCCAGCTGCCTCCCCCAAGGAAACCCAACTCTCCAGGAGCCAGGTGGGAGATGTTCATGGACACTGCCCTAGCTTGGAGAACAGAAATCAGTCTGGACCTGAGGGCAGGAAGGTTTTAAGGCAGCACACAGAGGGGTGGGCACTGAGACAAGATGAACACTGCATTTTTTTTTTCCCTGCAAAATGCAGTCGGGGTTTGCTCTGACAGCTGGGCACAGATGGCATTGGGGCTGCACCAGCAGAGACACAGCGAGGTGAGGGAGTGGAGCAGGACAAACCCTGCTGCTGTGGAAGGTGGGAGGTGTGGGGAGGGGGAGATCTCCCTGGTGAGGTGACTGGAGCAGCTCCCTGTGTCCCACCAGCCCCAGCACAGCCGTGCCCTGCATGTCACATTCCTGCAGCTCTGCACAGACACTTCCAGCCCTGGGCCATGGCTGGACGAGGCACAGAGGGACTGCAGACCCCTCAGCTCCCAGAGGACCCCTGCCCCAGGCACTACCTTCTCCTCCAGGGCTGCCATCCTCTCCTTGAGGTGCAGCTGCAGCCGCTCGTTGGACTCGCTCAGCAGCCGGTCCACGGTGTCCGACAGACGCTTGTTGTGCTCCTCGTTCATCTTCTCCCTCTGCCGGGCCTGGGGCAGACACAGCGACAGCCCTGTCACCCCCAGAGGGGCTCAGGCCTCTCCTGCCATCCTGTGCCTGCTCTGGTGTCGCCCCTGCATTTTCTTGCTTTCAAGTGTTTGAACCTTTGCAGCCTGATTCTCACGCTGCTTCACGTAAACAATATTGTATTCTTAAAATTTATCTGTGTGTTTTGCATAGTTGTTCTCTGGGAGAGAATTTGACTGATGGTCAGAGTGACCAATGGAGTCAGGAGGTTGTGACCTCCCAATCTGGGCCCTCTGTACAAAATGTATATAAGTTATTGGAGTCAGATAATAAAGAGCCTTCCATGTCTGACCCTGCTGCTGCTGCCTGCTGTCCTCTGGGAGGGTCCACACCACGTCACAACGTGTTGCCCCTCTAAGGGCAGGGGTGACATCTGGTGACCCCTTTGTGTCAGGATCACACTGTGGTGTCAGAGCTGCCCCACTGGGCTCAGCTTTTGGGGACAAACCCACCTCTTACAGCACTGGCTGGACCCTCTGCTGCTCCCTGCCACCTCCCAGCCAGGGGTGAACAGGAGAGAAAAGGGTTTAGGGAGATCATGCCTGCCTGCCCCTCAAGAAAGCTTCTCCTGTGTATCTGTCAGGAATATCCACACTGGGGGCACTTTCCAGACCTCAGTGGATATAAAACCTCTGGATTTTCAAATATCTGCCTTAAGGCAAAACATGTAGGGGCTTCGCCAGGGGCACCTGTAATGTCACTGCATGGACAGCCCAGCCCCGGCTGAGAAGCAAAGAAGCTGGAGAATGGACTGTGCAGCCAGGGAACAGCAGCTCAGCTTCCCTCCCTTTTCACCCTGCTGAGCCAGGCCCAGGGGAAGACCTGCTGGAGCCTCCCCTTCCACCCTGCATTTGGGGTCCCAGCTGGCCCCAGGGGGGGATGCTGGGAGAGGAGTGGAATATTAACAGCAAGTCTTGGATGCCTGAGAGAGGGGAAATGACAGCAGAGAGTGCCATGAGCTCCTGTGTGGCTCAAGTTTAGGTGATCCTGGATGGGAAAGGATTCACCAGGCTGTTCTCCCAGCCTGCTCCTGCAATCCAGGTGTGCCCAGGTACCAAGGTGAGGATCAGAACTTACCCTGGCCAGCTCCTGGTTCTTCTCCTCCAGCTGCGTCTCCAGCTGCCGGAGGTGCTCCTCGATGCTCCCATGCCTCTCTTCTGCCTGGGAAAAGCAGAGCAGCCTCCTCAGATGATGCTCCCCAAAGCCATGAGGGCTCTGCTGCATCCTGCTGTCCATCTCTGCATCTGAGGGATGCAGGGCTCTCTCCCACTGCCTGCATCCCTGCCAGGGCTCCCTGTGAGCCCAAACCAGCCCTGCTGGCAGGTGGCAGGAGCTGGAGGTGCTCTGTGAGGGCCTGAACACCATTCCAGAACCCAGGAAGGGCAGGGATGGCCACATCCATCCACCCCTCCCTCCAGGCCTGCAGCCTCCAAAATCCAGCCTGGTGCTTCCTCTTTCTCCTCATCCTACAGGAGTCTCACCCAAGCCAAAGGGCATCCACACTGACAAGGTCATCCCTGCCTTGGAGAAAGGGGCTGAGGGAAGGGAGCAAACCCCACATGTGCAGGACACATTCAGGTGTCCTTTAAAGGCAGTGCCTTGTCCCTGATGGCAGGGGACAGAGAGGCCACAGCTGGGGAGGAGTGTGGGATGCCTTGGGCTGCCCAGGGGCTGCATCACTGCAGGGGGTGTCCAGAGCCAGCTCCTGCACTGCTCCCAGCCCTGCCCTCCTCCTCCCAACCCCAGACCCAGCTCCTGCACTGCTCCCAGCCCTGCCCTCCTTCTCCAGTCTCAGACCCAGCTCCTCCACTGCTCCCAGCCCTGCCCTCCTCCTCCCAACCCCAGACTCAGCTCCTCCAGTGCTCCCAGCACTGCCCTTCTTCTCCAGTCCCTCCCCTCCCATCCCCTCCAGCCCCCAGCCCCTCCCTAGCCCCTCCATCTCCCAGCCCCTCCCTGGTCCTTGCCTTGGTGAGAGCAGCGATGCGCTGGGCCAGCTCTGCCTCCACCTCGGGCAGCGTCTCTGCCTTCCTCATTGTCTGCTGCAGCTTCTGCTCCGCCAGCTCCAGCAGCTCCTGCAGGTGCCGGGCCTTCTCCTCGCACTGTGGGACAGCAGGGTGACTGCCCTGGGCATGTCCCACCCCCAGCCCAGGTCCCCAGGGCAGGGGGACACTTTGGGGCCAGCTCTGGTACCTGGCGGTGCAGGGACTCCTTGTTGGCCAACTCGTTTTCCAGTTTGTCGTTGAGGTCGTGGATGGAGGTGGCCTCTCTCTGGGCTGCCAGGTACCGTTTCTCCAGCGTGGTGATCCTCTCCTCCATGTCCTCCTTCTGTGCCAGGGCCTGGGGAAGGGATAGGGCTGTCACACCCTGCCCTGTGACAGCACTTTGGGAACAGCAGGGACATCCAGCTCCTTCAGGCCTGGGACACCCTGAGTGTGAAAACCCCCCTTGACACGAGAATGAGGGACAGCAGAACGAAACAGTGATAAAGGAAGAGTCAAACTGTCACAGGAGAACTCTCTAGAGAGGACACAGGTCACTGCCCCAGGTGTGCAGCACACCTGAGGGCCTGTCTGTAATCCCAGGGAAGTCCTGCTGGTGGACCTGGGGACAATTTCCCAAAGGCAGTGGCCTCTTTTGGAGAACACTCTGCCCACAGCAGGAGTTCCAATCCCTTCCCAGCCCAGTGGAAGCAGCTGTGAGGTCTCTGCTGGGCAGTGCAGGGGGACAGGGACTCACCTCCCGGAGGTCTCTCTGGTACTTGCTACTCATCTCCTCAGATTTGATCAGATCCTTCCTGGCAGTGCCCAGATCCTCCTCCAGCTCGGCCACGCTGGCAGCCAAGGCAGAGATTCGCTCCTTGGCCTGGACCACCTCAAAATTCTGCTTCTCCAGGAGCTCCTGCAGCTCCACCACCCGCCCGGCCTCGTCGTCGGGGTGGACGGAGCCGTTGGAGAGACGCTGCAAGGCACCAGAGAGGCAGGTGGGTGTGGGGATAATCCAAATCTCCCAGGCTGTGGCAGAGCCTGCAGCTGTTCAAAGTGGGAATATGGCCCTGCAGGGACTCGGTGATGGGGTGGAAATGGAGACAGGGGGCTCTGGGACCCCCAGCAACAGCCTCCACCAGCCAGGGATGAGGCTTCTTACAGGAATGATGGGGTAGGGGTGGTTGAGGGCTCCCCTGAGCATCTGGTGAAAGTCTCTCCCCATGGTGGGGGTTGGAATGAGATGGCCTTTAAAGCCTCTCCCCATCCTGTGATCTCTGGGAAGCAGAACCCCTTGGAGCACCTGAGCAAACCCCTCCCTCTCAGAAATGGGCTGTATCCACCAGGAAGGGCATTTCCCATGGGGCTGCACCCAGGGGAGAGGGAAAAAGGCTTTCAGCACCCTGGAGGCAGCAACGGGAAGGTGGGAGAAATGACAGCCTCACTGAGCAGGGCCAGAGCAGGTTTTCCAGGGGTTTTCCAGGGGTTTTCCAGGGGTTTTCCAGGGGTTTCCAGGCTCCCACCTTCCAGGGAAGCTTCGGGGCAGGTTCCTTGGGCTCCCTCTCGTCGCGCTCGCCCGGCACGGGCTCCCGGCTGGAGCCTTGCTGCAGAGCTGCCACCTGCACAGGAACAGGCCCTCAGCACTGGGAGACAGCAGGAGCTGCACCAGATCCCTGCCAGAGTCCTGCTCCTGGCTGGGGGGAGACTGGAGGATCAGCCCTGAGCTGGCCCTGCTGGGGTCACACTGCATTCCTGGGGGCAGCTCTGGGCCCCTCAGTTTGGGAGGGACATTGAAGGGTTGGAGCATGTCCAGGGAAGGGAACAGAGCCTGGAGAAAAGAAGGATTGGGGGGATTTTCTGGCTCTGCACAACTCCCTGACAGGAGGAGGGAGTTGGGCTCTGCTCCCAGGGAACAGGGACAGGACAAGAAGAAATGGCCTCAAGCTGTGCCAGGGGATGGTCAGGTTGGACATCAGGAAGAAATTTTGTCCCTGAAAGGGTGGTCAGGCCCTGGCACAACTGCCCAGGGCAGTGATGGAGTCACCATCCCTGGAAGTGTTCAAGAAACAAGTGGACGTGGAAGCTCACAATACTGTTCAGTGGGCATGGGGGTGTGTGGTCAAAGGGTGGAGGTTCAGACTGGTTTTGTCAGTTGATTCCAAAGAGCAAACAACAGGGAAATGCCACCTGTGAGACAAATGCTCTTCACAATTTTTACAAGGTCTCCTTAAACAGAGCCAAATCTTCAAGTAAACAGCAAATTTAGAATAAAAGCCTTACATCAAACCTGACTGAATGCAAGCACCACATGAACTCCCAGAGGCAGTGGGGAGCACCCCCAGCCCAGCAGGTGCCCAGGTACCCCTCACCTGCCGATGGGCATCCACGAGCTGCTCCTCCAAGGTGGCCACTCTCTCCAAGGCTGCTCGCAGGCGTTCCCTCACCTGCAGGGGAGTGAAACAACGGGAAAGGCTGTTATTTGTCTGGGATGAGGGTGACCAGGATTTAGGGACACTCCCAGGCCTGTTTGTTGGGCTGACTCAGGTGGATTCACAGGTTCAGGATCATCCAGCCCATCACGGAGGGTTGTGAAATTGTGTTGGAGACAACAGGCTGGGCCAGTTATTGGAGATCTGTGGCCAGAATAGCCTGGAGAGGTCTCCCAGCAGAGGAAGGAGATGCTTGAGGTAAATGAATGAGGAGGAATGGTGAATGCTGACCCAGGGTGTCAAATGCCACCACACTGAGAGTGACCTGGGGGAGTTCCCTGTCCCCCTGAGGATCCACTGGGCAGCCCCAGCAGCTCCTCAATGCCACTTTGGGATCTCCAAGACTTTCCTGCTGAGGGTCCCCACGTCACCTTAACAACACAAAGCAGCAGGGAGGGAGCGGAGTGTTGGGAGAAGGAGCTCTGAGCAGGAGAGGTCCCACCAGCTTTCCCACCTTCTCATCCAGTGCCTTGTGATGCTCAAAGAGTGACTTGAGTGCCTTGAGCACCTCGACCTCGCTGGACACCCCGGATGGCGACTGGGCCTGGCGCTTGACCACGGTCATCCTGAGGGAGCGCTCGTGCCGGGACACCAGGCACTCCAGGTGCTCCAGCAGGAGCTGCAGAGGGACAGAGCAGCTGTCACTGCTGGGACGGGCCCAGCAGCCCCTGGTGCCCCACAGGGACAGGGTGAGGGTCTGCAGCAGGGCCCCCAGGCTCACCCGGGTGTTGTTGCGCTCGGCTTTCAGCTCTGAGATCTCCTCCTCCCTCTCCAGGAGCTGCTCCCGGCAGGCGCTGAGCTCCCGTGTCAGCGTGGCAAACTCCTGGGGAGAGCAGGGCAGGGCAGAGGAGGGACACAGTCAGCACTGCAGCCCCACTGCTGGGCCCCCAGCACGGCATTTCCCATCCAAACCCGCCAGGGTAACACCATGGGAAACGTGGAGAGACACAGCCAGGCCAGGAGGGGATTTATTCCTGGCTTCCCTCATGCTTTGGACCAGGAAAACAGCAGCTCAAGGTTTATCCCGCTTGGTTTGATGTCCAGTGGCACGAGAAACTGCTCTACAGCTGCAGAGGTGGCTGATGGCAGTTAAAGCATCCCAGTCAAGACCACCAGCATGTTCCCATTCCCACTGTCCCCTGGGTGCAGGTCCCAGCTTGGAGCACCCCATCAGTCTAAAACTCACCACAAAGTGGCCAGGATAAGTCCCCTGGCCCCCAGCCAGCCTCTGTCATGGCCTCAGGACCTGCAATCATCCAAAACTTCCTTCCAAAAGAAAGAGTTTCTGCCTCAGTCCAGCATGTGGAGGCCCAGGGAGCTGCATGTGCAGCACCTCCAGGATGGGGCACGGCAGGAGACGTGCCGGGAGCCACCAGCTCCTGCTGCTGCCACTGCTCCCTCCAGGGATGTGACAGCCAGCAAGGAAGAGCCCTGGAATGCTGCACACCCAGCACATCCCTTGAGACAAGGTGAAAAACCACACACTTGTGGCTGTGCTGGAGGGGAAGGAAAACTTGAAGTCCCTCGGATGCAGGAGGGTTCCCTTTCTCCTAAAAAATGAACCCCAGGCACCTGGGTGAGCCCAGGAGCACCGCCAGTTGCTCTTCCGTGGTGCCAGGCCCAAGTGAGGTTTTGCAGCTGGGATTTCTTCGGGTGAGAAATGCAAATGGGGCCACGCGCCATAAATTCACACCGGCCTCAGTGTTGTTGGGAAGAATTTTAAAAGGCAAAGGATTTCAGAAGAAGCTGAGAAGGATTTGATGGAGCATTAACAAACCAAATTTCAAGAGCTGTTTTGCAGCATGAAATTCTTTTTCACTTTAATTTTCAGGTTTAGCAAATAAAAGCCCTTCAAACTGAAGCAAAGCACTGAGGCTTAGGCTGAACCAAATGCTCTGCTCAGCTCCGAGTGAAGCCTCCTGTGACAGCTGAAATTCTGGAGAAATCCAGAGCTTTTTCATCTGTTTGGCCCAGCCACGTTCTCCCTCCCCTGTCCCCCTGGTGGGGTTTGTGGCCTGGGACAGGTGGGGATGGTGGTGCAGCTCAGACCCCACAGTGGGACAGGAGCTGAGCAGGGCACAGTGAGGGGAAAGGGAAAGGGTCACTGTCCCCATAAACAGCTGCTTTCCTGCCTGTCACTGCCACCCCACATCCCTTTGGACACCGCGGATCCAAAGCCTCGGGATCTGCGAAGGTGGGAAGTTCCTGCTCTGCCCCGTGGCCGGCAGGGACAGGGATGTTCTCCCCACTGGAGTGAACAGGGCAGGGCAGGGACAGGGACAGGGACAGGGACAGGGACAGGGACAGGGATGTTCTCCTCGCTGGAGTGAACAGGGCAGGGACAGGGACAGGGACAGGGACAGGGACAGGGATGTTCTCCCCACTGGAGTGAACAGGGATGGGTGGGACAGGGCTCTGGAGGCAGACAGAGGACAGAGGTGCCCCAGCCCCGGGGACAGGGACCCCCAGCGCAGCCTCCTCTCCCGCAGTCCCTGCCTGCGGCGGCCGGGCTGTACAGATGCTCCCGCAATCAGCATTTCATCCTGAAAGAGGGGATTAAAAGGGAGCAAATCCTCTGTAGAGAGGGAGAGGCAGCCCCTGCAGCGGGCACAGGCGGTCAGCGGGCCACAGCCAGGGGTGGGCACAGCACAGAGCCCCTGCCAGCCCTTCCCTGCTCCTCCCCAAACCCTCCATCCCATGGGAATGCTGCCTGCATCCTCTGCTCTGTGCTCCACATCCCGGGCCAGGCCCTGAGCACCCCCTGGCAAATCAAAGAGCCCTTGATAACTGTCCCCCCGGCCTCGGGGAAAAGCTACAAAAATGAACATTAACATCAAAAATAGCAACAGCCCTGCGGCGAGCCGGGCCAGCAGTGAGGTCAGCCGGGTACACAGGGCCTGAGTGTGGTGCCTTGGGAATAAAAAAATAGGAATAAATCACTCCAGCTCCTGCTTGTAGGCGCCTCCCTCAGCCCCAGCTGTGCCAGGTGCCAGTGCCACCACCTTGCTCTGGGTCACTGACAGGCCCCAGGCAAGGTGGGGACCATGACGAGCTGTCCCCAGCTCAGGGCTGCAGTGTCACACTGTGAGTGCAGCCTCCACCCCATCCACAGGTGTGTGCCATGGCCCAGCCCAGAAAAGTGGAGATAAAGAGGATCCAGATGATTTTCCTCTGCCCTGGCCATGGCCAGCAGTCTCCCAGGCAGGGCAGAGGCGCCTGCCCAGCTCTAACAAGCTCTGAGACTAAGCAGGGACACCTATAAGGAGATTAGAAAGTGAAGGAGACGTGCCTGATCTCCAGTCCAAGGGTGGACAGTGAGACACGGCCTGGGAGGCCCCTGCAGGAAGCCCAGCAGTTTGGGAAAACCAAAACTCCATCATGGGACTGACTGACCCTGGCCTCAAGTCCTGGGGTGAGAGGGAGCAGGAGGGAGGGATGGAGCAGGATGGAGCAGGATGGAGCAGGATGGAGGGGAGGAGCAGGATGGAGCAGGATGGAGGGAAGGAGCAGGATGGAGCAGGATGGAGGGAAGGAGCAGGATGGAGCAGGATGGAGGGATGGAGCAGGATGGAGCAGGATGGAGCAGGATGGAGGGAAGGAGCAGGATGGAGCAGGATGGAGGGATGGAGCAGGATGTAGAAATGCTGTTTTCACTGTCAGAGCAGGGAGGGAGACCTGCAGCACCACACAAGGTATTGAAGTGGGATGCTGTGGACTGGGACTCGGATCTTCAGTCAGCACCAGGCATGATGTGGGTTTAGGGTTTTCCTTCTTGGCTGCATCAGGGGGGAAGGCAGAGGGAAGAGCTGGAGGGAGGCCAGGAACCAGCACCAGGAGATGGCTGGAAAAGCACAGAGAGGTTCAGGCAGCTCAGGAGGAGAAGGCTCCAAGGCCTGTGGCACAGAAAAGCTGAAATACCAAAGCCCTCAGGCCAGGGCCCCTTTGTGTCTCTCCCAGTGCCACCCCAGCACAGACAGGGATGCAGCAGGATCACACCCGGGCCAGCAGAATTCCCTGTCTGTGGCAGGAGCTGCTGTGGCTGCTGCTCCAATGCACCCAAGCCTGGGGACAAAGCCACTCCAGCTGCAGGATTAATGGCATTTTAAAGCTCCTAATTGGAGTGATTGCTCCTGACAGGAGCGGCAGGGGATGCGTGGGAAGGATGCCCGTGCTGGGAAATCAGGGCTGCTGACTCTGCACAGGAGGGAGAGCCCCATCCATCATGTGAGAGCCCCATCACCCCATTCTTCTGTCCCAGAAGTGGAGCAGAATGAAGAGAAAGCCCCAAATGGGAGATGAGGGGATAAACAAAACCCCAGCAGTTGTAGCCTGGGATTACACAGATTAAATCCTGCTGGGTAAACCCAGGGCCCCGACCATCACCCACCCCCAGCACATCCCAGACCTCCTGGACACAACACTGGGGCTCTGTGAGACCATCTATGGGGGATCAGTGTCCTCCCTCAGGGTGTGTATCTCCACCTGGGGTTGCTCAGGGAGGAGCACTGTGCAGAAATCCAACATCTCAGCATCCTAGTCAACCAGCTCCAGTGGTCCCACACAGCTGCCACATCCCTCCATCCTTCCCAAAATCTGGAGATGCTTTCAGAGTCTTACCCCCTTGTTTTCCCCACCAAGGGCTCCTGAGGTTCTCATTCACCTGCTGGTCTTTCCAAGTTAATTTAAGATATAATTTGAAGTTAAATGGGATTGTTTGATGTCAGGACCTGGCCCAGCTCCTGGGACTTTGGGAAGTCTTAGGAGGTCTGCTCACCCCAAAAAAGGCCAGATCTCAGCTCTCCATGCAGCCCAGTGAAGGTGCAGAAGTGGTTCATGGAAGTGGGAACTGCAGGGGGTTTCTGTGGCCATTGGCAGCCCACAGCCCTCAGCCCTGTGAAATCTGGGAGCATTTTCTCCCCCTGGCACAGCTGGGGACACATCTGGGCCCTGCCAAACCCCCAGGCCATGGCAGGACAGGGAGGAGCTCCATCCCACACAGAACCAGGCCCTGGGAACACATCTGGATGTCACCCTGAATGTCACATCCCCTGGTGGCACCTGCCCCCAGAGAAACTGAGCTGGGAGGGCTGAGCAGGAGGAGGCTGGGAGCAGCTCCAGGGCCTTGGGGGACTGCTGAGAGCCCACAGAACCCACCCAGGGCTCAGACCTCAGCCATCAACTCCCTGCAGAACAGGGGGGCTGGAGCTGGAGCTTTCAGCCCGATTAAGTCGTGTTCAGCGCTCCCACATGAATAAATAAATAAATCATGTAAGAAGCATTAAGGCAGCTTAGTCTCCCCAGGAAATTGCCCTGGAGTTCTGCCTTTTGGGGGCTGAGGGATGCCCCATGGACTGGGGGTGGGGATGGCTCAGGGACACACACAGGAGAGAGGGAATGGGAGATACAGGCAGGAGCACCTCTGGAGCACCTCTGGAGCATCCCTGCCAGGGGGTTTGCCCTGCACAGGCACATCCCCTGCCTGCCCCACGCCTGCATCTGCACCAGATGCACATTCCCAGCCTGTCTCTCTGAATCCCACGGAAACACAGCAGCATCCAGCTGCCACTGTGCCCTGAGAGGGTGCAGGGTGCCACATCCCCAGCTGGATCCTCACCAGCCTCACCAGGCAGCGCATCATCCCCCAGCCTGGCTGCACCCAGGGGACGCTGCTGATGAGCCTGGATGCCCAATCCCACCCTCAGAGAAGGGTTTTTTCCAGAAATTTAGCTTTCATCCCATTCCCAATGGGGTCTGAGACACTGCAGGAAGGTCCTGGGCTAAAAGATCTCAGAGAGAAGGAGGAAGAGGATGGGACAGAGCTCAGGGATGTGTCCTGGGGAGAGACCCACGGACAGAGCTCTGGGGTGTGTCCTGGGGAGAGACCCACGGACAGAGCTGTGGGGTGTGTCCTGGGGAGGGACCCGCGCTCCGGCCCCACTTACCTGGTACATGCACATCCTGGGATTAATCCCATTGGCCAGGGGAGCACCTGTGGATTTGTTTCCCGTGTTCATGCCGAGCCCTCATGTCCGGGGGTGGCCACGGGGGGCACCGGGGGCCCCCAGCCCGAGCAGGGACCGCGGGGACGCTCCGGGGAATTCCCCATGGGATCCCCCAGTCACACCCCGGGGCCGGAGGGGGCAGAGGCAGCCCCGGGCAGCCCCGGAGTGTCACAGGCACAGCGCTGTCCCTGTGCTGACCCAGATGGCTCCGAGCACACCCCGAGGCTGCAGGGCCCGGCCCCGGAGCGGAGCTGAGGCTCTAAATCCGCGCATCCCTTAATCCGGGGGCTGCGGTGGGGCGGGCACAGCCCGGGGTGACCCGGCTTGGTCCCTGCAGGGCGGGGGGCAGGGGGACACAGCCCCAGCACAGGGGGGCGATGCCGGGACTGGATGTGCCCAACACCCAGGTACATCTCAGGAAGGTAGGAACTCGTCCAGAGGGATCCCAGGAGATTCTGGGAAGGGCTATGGGATGTTTTACTCTCGGCATCTCGGGCAGAGGCAGGACCAGCCCAGCTCTGTGTATGGAGCAGTGATTCCCAGGCTCTTTCCTCCATCCAGACAGGGCAGGGATGCAGAGAGCTGCCCAGCCAACAGCCTAAGCTGTGTCCCAGCTCGTGCCACCAGTTCTGACCCATTTCCCATCTCTCCAAGGTGCTCCAGACCCCAGGAGGATCTCAGGTTGCAGCACTGCAGAGTCAGAACTAATGCAAACCCTCAAAGCCTCCTGCCTCCCACACCATCCCCACACCGGGGCAGAGCAATAACAGCCCCCCAAAATCCCTGTTCCCCCAGGTCTGAGCCCTGGGACCCCACAGGGATGCTGGGCAGCTCAGACTCATCCTGCACAGCCCTGTGAGGCTGGGCCCATCCACCTCACCCTCTTCTAGCCTGAACATCATTGTGGAAATCAAACCCAGGCCTCTGGAGAGGGCCCTGCAGGTGGGAGATCCAGGAGCAGAGAACCAGCAGCAGCCCCAAGGCAAACCCTGACTCTCCAAGCCCTGGGGTGCTCACTGAGCACAGGCCTCTGGCAGCCTCACTGTCCTCTGCTCCCTGAGATGTCCCTGTCCCCACCCTGCACCAGCTCTGCCTCCAGTGTCCCCTCTCAGGACCAGGATGGAGACACAGAAGTGCCACTGCCCCAGTGGGGAATGGGGCTGGGGGAAAGGAGCCCCATTCCTGGTGAGGGAAGGGGCAGCAGGGGGCTGCTCTGCTCAGTGGGGAAGGAAAGTGATGAACATTAATGGTCAATGCCCCCCTCTAATGTGCCACTGTGGGCTCAGCCCTTCCCAATATCCCAAGGAGTTGACTGGAGGCAGCAAGTGCTGCCTGCAGTGAGCTCTGTGCTCCCCAGGGCTGTCCCAGCACACTGACCGTCCCCACGGGAAGCAAAGGCTCTGCATCTGCCCTGCTCTCACCCTGGGGTGTCCTTGGGGTGCTTTAACCCTTCTCCACACCCACTCCCCTGTGCACAGGGGGGATTGCACTCTTACCCCTCCTAACAGACCAGCAAGGGCACAGAGGAGAAGGGGAGATGTCCAAGCTGGTTGTGACTTAACCCAAGGGAACCTACAGGATTTGCTGGCGTGACACTCGAAGCAGCATCACCAGCCACACCAAGCCAACCCTCCCGGAGCTATGAGCTAAGACCCCACATCCAACCCCTCTGTGTGGTGTGGCTCAGGGCAGGCTCTGCTCGCCCTCACCTGTGGCAGGGCCGAGTTGAGCTGCCTCTGGAGCTGGTCCCGCTCCCGGAGCGTCTCCTGCAGGCGGCTCTGGGTGACCGCCAGCGTCTCGCGCGTCTCCCGCAGCGTGTCCAGCAGCTTGTCCCTCTCGTCCAGCATGTTCACCATCAGCTGCTCAAAGTCAGCGTCTGCCTCCGAGCCCTGGGGGGGCCCCAGAGGGTCCCCCTCGCTGATGGTGGGCATCACCTCGCACATCATGGCTGGAGTGGCTCTGGGGAGGGTCCCGGTGGGGCTGGGGGTGTGCTGGGTGCAGGTCACATCACCGCGGGCTCCCCGGGGCCAGGGGAGCCAGCACGGGAGGGGACAGGGGGCTGCTCAAGGAGGGGGACTCCCCATCCCGTCCTCCTAAGGGGGCTAAGCAGCTGGCATCACTCCAGGGGGGTGCAGGGATGTCCTGGGCATCAACGGGGTCCTCACAGTCACCAGTGGCCTCCTGCTGTCACCTCTCCAGAGTCCTGTGTGTCACCTCTCCTGGGTCCTGCTGTCACCTCTTCAGGCTCCTATGTGTCACCTCTCTGGAGTTCCGTGTGTCACCTCTCCAGGGTCCCGTGTTGCACTTCTGTGGGGTCCTGAGTGTCACCTCTTCAGGGTCCTGCTGTCACCTCTCCTGTGTCCCGTGTGTCACCTGTCTGGGGTCCCGTGTGTCACCTCCCCGCTGCCTTTCCAAGGGGCTGCAGCATCCGTGACCCACGGGCTGTTCAGAGGGGGACAAAACAACCCCTGAGGATTTGTCCCAGTGGAGATTCCAAGCCAAGAGCAGCACAGGGAGGGTCCAGGGAATGTCTGGGCTGCCTGGACATGCTGAGGGGGCTCTGCTGAGGACGGGCTGTTGTTCCCAAAGCTGGATGAGGCTTCACTGCTGATGTAGAGGCTGTGCTGACGTGTCTCTGTCGGGCATCACGGCTCTTCAAACACCCAGCAATGACCTGTGGCAGAGGGGACAGAGATCAGATCCCTCCTGCTGACCCCAAAATGCCCAGAGACCTGCCCAGCCCTCTGTGCCCCCCATCAAACACCTGAGAGCTGCACCAGGAGCTGCACCACCCACATGAATGGGCTGTGCCAGGTTTTACCTCATGCCCCCACTACCCCGAGCCCAGGATGGCACCAAACTGCAGGAACAGCACCCCTGGCACCCCAAATCCTGCAACTGTCTCTGGCATTCACATATTCTGGGCCAGGATCCCATCCCTCTGTGGAACTCCTGGCTGCCCAGGGCCCCTCTGGCCCCAGTGTTCCCCAGTTTTAAGGAATTTGCAGAAAATCAGGGTCCAACCCGAGTTTGGCCCAAACCTGGCGGGAAGTCACAGCAACAAATGAGTTGAATGATTAGATGAATGTTCCCCTCTCCTCTAGACAGATGTGCAGGGCCCAGATGTTCAGTGACAGCTGAACTCCAGCACCCCCTCCCTTGGTCAAACCTCTCCCAGGGGACAGAGGCAGCAGCATCCCCAAATTCCTGCCCAAGCACGAGCACCAGGAATGAGAGGCTGGAGGGGAGAGGCAGAGCTGGGATTTGCAATACATTGGCTGGATTAAAGCATGGCTGGACCTGAGGACCCAGCCCAGGGGTGACGCTGCAACCCACAGCCCCACCTTCCCTTCTGCAGCCCCAGACAAGGTGCCAGGGGGGGATTCACAGTCCTGTGGGAGAACTTCAGCCCCCTGCAGCTGGTGAGAGTCCCCAGCAGCAAAGGTGAGTGTGACACTGCCACCCCAGGCACACGGGGACCTGCCCACCCTGGGCACAGTCTGTGCCAGGGGACAAACCATGGGCAGGGCTCAAACTGAGCAGCAAAATGTGGCAGGCCCAGGGTGAGGAGAGCTGGTCCAGGGCTGCTCCTGGGGCAGGCCCCACTCCAGGTTTAAACTTTCCAGATGAAATGCTAAAGGACAGGTCTGAATATCCTGAGCCTGTGGCTGCCTCATCCTTGGAAGTGTTCAAGGCTGAGTTAAACAGGGTTTGGACTGGATGAGCTCTAAGGGCCCTTCCAGCCCAAACCAGCTGTGATTCTGTGTCACTTCCCCTCCAAACTCCCCCTCACACACATGGATAAAAAGGACCTGCACACAGGCCTGGCCCAGAGCATCCTGTTCTGGCCCTCTGGGCTGGGATGAAAGCTCGTGTGTCCACTGGCACAGCAGGGACCTGCCCTGATGAAAGGTGACACTTGTGGGGAGGTGTCTTTGTCACACCAGACACTGCCAGGGCAGGGCAATCAGAACTCTGCTCTTTGGATGACATTGGCTCATCAACTGAGGGGAAGTTTGACACAAAAAAAACTCTCTAAAAATAGAGAAGCTCTGGCAAAAGCAGCAGCCCCTCACTGTGCATCCTGTGTGATGCTGAGAGCTGACTCCGGCACACAGGGGCATAGGACAGGGCTGTCCCACAGGTGTGTCCTCCCCTCCCTTCACAGACTGGATCCTCAAGTGGGATAAAACCTGTTGTGGACATGTAACACTGTCCTGAAGCTCTGAGGGTTGTTCAGACTCCATCCTCGATGTCAGACTTGGATGATCAGGATAACTGTGTGTTCATGGGATAACTGCACTGACATCTCGTTCCTGCAGCATCCCACACAAACAAGGCTGGTGGAGGAAAAGGCACAGAGTGAGGGACCATTCCAGCCCCTGCCCTCCTTGGGTTGAGCTGGACCCGAGCCTCATCCCTGTAATTAAGCAGGGAAAATGTTTTCCAGTTCTCCTGCCCATAATGAACAGCCCCAGGAGTACCCACAGGTGTGTGGCTCCCTGACACCTTTCCTGGGGTCAGGTATCCCAGACTCCAGGGAAATCCAGGGCCAAGAAGAGCAGAAACCAGGGGAACCATCCCCATCCATGGACAGCTGAGCTGCCTCCAGCATCCCCATCATGGATCCATCCCTTCAGCAACCACAGCAACTCTCCTGCCCCATGGATTTGTAAGTGACCATTTCTGGATCCAACCACTGCAGCTTTCAGCAACACCACAAAATCCCAGGAGCAGCCCAGGCCCTGGGAAGGGCCAACCCCCAGGGTCAGGGCAGCTCAAAGGGTTTATTTGGGATGTCTCAGAGGGAGCCAGGACCAGACTGGGTTTGATCCCTGCCCGTGGAGCAGGAAGTGAGTCCAGTAACCCCCAGGCACAGGTGAGTGTGCAGGGCTGTGCACACAGGGATGGGGATACAGCGACATCCACATACCCAGGGATGTGCACACCAGCAGGAAGTTCCTTCCCAGGGTCAACTCCCCTCATTTCTCAAACCCTGGGCTTTTCTCCGTTCTCCAGAAGCACAAGAATCTCCCCCATTCCCATTCCCCTCCCAGGCAGCCCAGCTGGAGGTGGCACACTCCAGGTCTGTCCCTGCCCAGCAAAGCTCAGCAGTGCCAGGCAAACCCACGTGTCCCAGTGGTCACTTTGAAGGACCTTGAGGATGTCAGTGTTGGTGGTGACAGCCCAGACACCCCCACACTCTGCTGTGACCCAGAGGGCACCCCCAGAGCAGCTCTTTGCTGCTGGAGGTCAGAGAGGCCTGAGCTCACTCACAATTAGTGCCTGTAAATCTCAACCTCTCTGGGAGAGCTCCCTCAATGCTCCTGCCTGGCTTTAGAGGGCCTGAAATGCTGGGATAATCATGGGGTAGAGCCGTGAGGAGACAGCTGGGAGCTGAGCAAACAGACACTGCACAGCTCCAGTCCTTGCTGGGTATTTTTAGCCCCGTGGGGCTGCCAGGCACAGGCTTGCTGGGAGCAGCTTTCTTGCCAGGGAAAATGTGCTTGCTTTACTATCCCTCCCCCCTCCACCCCAAAATGATGCTTTCCCCCCTTTTTGGGATGGAGAACAGCACAGTCCCATGCTGCCTGCTCAGACAGGACACTTCTCCAGGGCGATGCCCAGACGTGGAGCAGCTCAAGGGGAGCAGAAGGGGGTTTTGCCCTGGAGCTGGTGGTTTGCTCAGCACGGCTGAGCTGTGAGTCAGGCTGCCTGTGGGATGCTGGGCCCAGGAAGCTCCCTGGCTCTCTCTTCCCAACGAGGGTGAGAAGCACCCACAGCTTTACCCACACATGGAGGATGGAGACTGCCTCGTGTTTGCTCTCTGAACAGCTCCCAGCCCTGACAGGAGGAAGAGAAAAGCCTCAGTGGCTCTGTCAGCAGGACCATCACCCAGCAGGCAGCTGGCAAAGAGGCTTTAACGCTCTCCTTGGAGGCAACGAGCTCTCAGAGATTGATCATCCCATAAAAACGTCACTCTGATCTTTTCTGCTCCTGGAAAATCCTCATCTGCCCAGCCTGGCCTCAGAGCACAGAGCCCCCACCAGCACCCCTCACCCCCAGCTCCCTGGCACAGGAACAGCCTCCCCTCAGCCCAAGCAGCCAAATTTGGGGTCCAGCCCCCACACTGACCCTTCCCTGCCAGACCCAGGAGGGACCAGTGTCTGATGCCCTTTTGCTGTCAGTTTTACCTTTCAGGAACTCTTTTAATGCAGGATAATTAAACGTGACCCCAGGACAGGCTGCAAGTGTCGTATCCTGGCATTCCCACAAGTCCATCCCAAATTCTGCCCCTGCAGACGGAGCCACATCCCAGCACAAGTCCTGCCCACCCTCCCTGAAGTCAGACACCACTTGGAACCAGCCAGGAAATGTCGAGACATCAATCCCAGTAGCCACAGAGCCCCTTTCTCCTACCCTCAGTGACAGATGTGATAATCAGAGGTTGGGAAAAGGGAGATTATTCTGCACACGAGACAAAGGGGACGCTGAAGAGCCCAGGCTTGACAGTAGAAATCACTGATTCAAGTGTAGGACCTGAAAGTATTCGCCTGCAGCAAGTCTTGGAGCAGCCTTTGCCACATTCTCCTGTGGGTCATGGGCTGGGATTTCCCTCCCAGGTGCCCTGAGACCTCAGGGGAGGTGCTGCTCATGCCACAATGTCCACAGCAGACACAACCTGAGCTCCACCAGTGCCAGGAGCCGCTTGGATCCCTCTGGAGAGCCCCAGAGCCCCCAGGGGCCCCTCTCCATCCTTCCTTCCCACCCTCTCTCCCTGTGCCCGGGCACAGACCCCTTTCCACACACTCCACAGGTTTCTTAAGGGTTTTACAAGCCTGGACTGGAGCAGCCCTGGTGTGAGGTGAATCACCCTGACTTCCCCATTTGGGGTGACACCTGGGGAAAAAATCTGCTTTTCATGAATACAGCCTCATCCCAGCTTTTGTCCAAGTGCCCTCATTTATTCCCAGGGCACACTGTGGTCTCTTGGGACCTCCAGGCCCTGGAGGGATGAGGAATATCCAGTTTCCCGTGGGGCCCATATGGTGACAGGGCTCCCACACCCCTCACCCCCAGCAGGGAACACACAGATGGTCCTGCCTGGTGCCAGGGGCTGCCTGTGCCCAGGACACCCAGGGATAACAAGGGAAATGAGGCATCCTGGCTGCAAATAAGGTGCCAGTTTTTAGCAGCAGAGGATTGCATTCCCAGTCCAAAAGGTGAGAGGGGTTTGCCAGGATTTGGGCTGGGAATGTGGTGGAGGAAAGAGGCAGCAGTGCCTCCTCTCTCAGCCAGGTCTGGGAGGTCTCCTGGGGGCCCACACCTGAACCAGGGGACAATGTCCAGCTTGTCCCTTGCTGGAGATGCAGCAGTGGCAGAAAAGGACATTTGGGCAGCGTCTCCAGGGTTTGGACCTGTCTGAGGTGTTGGGAAGCCCCGGGTGCCCCTACAGGGTGGGGACAGGGGACACTGCAAGCAATAACAGCCAGCTTCTCCCAGTATCTTACCTTAAAGCACACACACTGCCCAAAGATTTGCTCCAAACCCACGAAGCAGTTCTCACCTCAACCCTTGCTCACTCAAGTTGCTAAAGCAGAGGAGAATCCGTGAGGAAAAATGTCCAGATCTGACGGTTTCTCTGCAGGGAGAAGTAAATGCTAGTGCTGTACTGGTATTTATACCTCCCAGTGGGAAGGGAGGCATTACACACCACTTCCAGAGGGTATTTTCAGACAGCCACCTGCTCCTCATTGTGCAGAGACACAATTGTTCCTCAGCAAAAACCTTGTCAGACGAGGAGCCAAAACCTGCACCAGGCCCTGGGGGGAGAAGGGGGCTGAGCACGCAGGGCTGGCACCCAAATGGGGTCACACAGACACCACAAGGTCTGTCACCTTGTGGGGGTCGTGTCGGGGGTCCTGACTCAGTTTCCCTGTCCCCACAGTAGATTTGTCCTGCCCTGAGCCCAGAGGAAGGCAGGATCTCAGGGTATCCCAAGGAGGAACGTGGCAGGGGCAGAACTGCTGGGGTTGGGCCACATCAACCTCCTGCCCCTGCACCTCGGGGTGATGTGACAGACAGAAAGGGGCCTTGGAGGGGCTCCAGCCTGGATGGGCCCTCTGATAAATGGGATCCCCAAGCCTGGCCAAGAGATTCAGCAAGTCCAGGATCACCTTGAGATTTCATCCCTGGGTTTGTAACAGCCAAAGACACGCTGGGAAGAGAGAGGAGCACAGGGCTGAGGATGCTGCTGAAGCCCTGAGGACCCCAGGAGCACAGGGGGTGTTCTGGAGGAACAGGGGAATGTTGGATTACACTCTGTGGCACAGCTGCCCCAGTTGGCATGAGGGGTTCACCCAAACCAGCAAAAACACGAACCAAACCCCCCAAATCCTGTAATCACATGTCACTCCAGTTATTGCACCCAGCAGCATCACTGGAAGACAGGACTGTGGAAATCCTGGAGAAATCCCAATTCCTTTGGTGCAAGAGAGGTTGGAAAACCCACCATGTGTCCTGGAAGGGAGGAGATGGAGGTACCTGATCCACGAGATCAAGCTCACATCCCTCTCCCAGGACGTGGTCTGCACTCAGATCCATCCACAGGGACAAGGAAAGGTTTCAGCAGCCACCAAACCGACACAAAAAAAAGTGAAAATTCCTCAAAAAGTTACAACCATTTCCTTATCCAGTTGCTGCTCTGCTGTGTGTAGACATGGCTCATCCATCCTTTTGTTCTATAACTCTGCAGCCAAACCCTCTGTCCTTTGCTCTGTTGGGCCAAAGTCACAGAAACCCAGAACAGCTGGGGCTGGAAGGGACCTCTGAAGATCATCCAGTCCAACACCCTTCCAAGGCAGGGTCAGACCCCAAGCAGGTGACACAGGGACATTTGCAGGTGAGTTTGGAATGTCCCCAGTGAGGGAAACCCCACGTCCTCCCCAGGGAGCTGCTCTGGTGCTCTGCCCTCCTCCATGGAAAGAAGTTCTCCCTCGTGTTGAGGTGTTGGGAGTCTTTGATTTCTCTCTCGAGGAAGGTTACTCTGAACAGCAGCAGAGGGAACTGCAATCTCTACAGAAGCAGCACATTGAGGTGAACCAGCCCCAGGGAAGGCAGCCCTGGGGTCCAGCCCAGCAAAAGGGCCAATTTCCAGCCCAGGATGGATGCAGACTCCTCTGTCAGGGAAAAAAGCACAGGGAAGTGATCCACAACCACTGGGAGAAAACCCTGTGTTTGTCACAGAGGGGGCACCTTCCAAAGTCCCCTTACCTTTCAGAAAGTGAGGCTCTGTGCCTCAGTTTCCCCACATAGGGCACAGCCTCAACCCTTGCCGAGACACAGAGGGACGGCTGGTGATTTTCCATGATTTCATTAGAGGTTTTGCCATGGGCACATCCCTCCTGACACTTGTGCTGAGGAGTTATCTCATCTGTGAGCCTGCCAGGCTGGATTGGGGGCCTCCCCCTCACTGCAGAACCGGCGCCTGCCCCGCTTTAGTCACACCCCGTGAGCACTTGTGGTGTTAATTTATTCAGTGACAAGGAAAGAGTCACCAGCTCCAAGGGGGGGCTGGGGATATCTGTGCCATGGGTGCACCCCAGCCCTGCCAAATGCTGCAGAGGTGCCTCTTCACTCACCCAGGCCCTGCACCCACACCCAGCCCAGCCCAGCCCAGGGCACAGGGGAGGCTGCTGCAGGTAAAGAAACCCCAGGGCAAACCCCACAGGCACCTGAGGAGCTCCCATGCCTGGTCTGCCCAAAATCCAGGGTTTCCCCTGCACCACCCATCCCACTGGAATCTCCTCCACAGCCTGCCGTGAGCCCTGGCAGTGAAAACCACTCCCACACAACAGCTGTACCTCTGCCCAGCTCTCAGGGTAAAATTCGGCCACCAACTCCACGAGTGGTGGAGAGGGAAAGTGTCTCAGTGTGAAATCCCAGTCCCTGCCCTGCTCGGGTCTCCAGCTTTCTGCCACCACAGAATCATGGGATGGTTTGTTTTGGAAGGGACCTTGAGAGCTCAACCAGTTCCACCCCCTGCATGGGCAGGGACACCTCCCATGAGGTCAGGATGCTCCAAGCCTTGTCCAACCATCCTCCACCAGACTAAATTAATGAGTGGGATTGAGGAAGAGCCCAGGGAGGGGGTTTCAAGTCAGGGAAGAGACAGATGAGGCTTTCAGTGAAATCTGGGAAGTGTTAGAGAGTGTTGAGAGCCACAGTGGACAGAGCAGGGATGTGTCCAGTGCTGTTGGCTCCAGGCTGGACCACAGCAGGCTCAGGGACATATCCCTGCATCACAGTTTGGGGTTTTGCAGGCACCACAACCTGCAGGGGAACACATTCCAATGGTCCTGGAGCACGACCCTGGCCCTGGGGAGGCCTCCAGAGCTCAGCAATTCACCACCAACCACCCAACACACAGAGACAGGCCCAAGACAGGGCCCAACAGAGACAAGATTAGGGCCCAAGTTTCCCTTGTGCTCCCCATTCCACCTGCAGACAATCCAGGCAGGGCTCCCCTTCCCTCCATCCTCCCAGAGCACAGAAGGTTTTAGTCTTTCCCGTTCCAGAGGAGTGGTAACATCATGGCCTGGGCACTGGATGACCCAACCAGAGGTGACTGGGCTGGGAAGGGACCTTTCAGCCCATCCTGTTCCACCCCTTGCCAAGGGACACCTTCCACTGTCCCAGGTTGCTCCAAGCCCCATCCAACCCAGCACCAGGAACAATCCCCTGAACCCCGCAGGAGGTCAGAGCAGGATCTGGCCAATCCATGAGACATCAGCAGGAGAGGAGGGACACATCTGCAGCCCAGCAGGCTTCCAAAGGAATGAAATGTGGGTGTTAAACTGGGACACCACTGCTGGGAAGAGCTGCAGGTGGGGTGGTTTCCCCTGTTTGTTTCTGTGGACGCTCAGAAAGGTGGGGCCAGGACACCTTAAACTCCCTTGTGGGGGAATGAAGGAAAGGGAATATCCCAATGCCCTGGAAAACATCTGCTGCCTGAGCTGAGGCTGTTGTGTGCTCTCTATTAAAAGCCAAGCTCACAAGGCTTTGCAGCTTTCCAGAGGGTTTAGTGACCATTTCTGCAGACAGCTTTAAATTCCTGCCTCTTTTACAGCACAGTTTTTCACCCTGTGCACCCCCCAGTGCCTGTTCCTGCAGATGTGGGAGCTGGGGCTGGTTCAGGCCACCCCTGAGCCCCAGCACTCAGCAGTGCCAGGCTGTACCTGTGCAGAGCTGCAGCCCCTCCAGGGCAGCACAGAAATCCCAGCATGTGTCAGGGCTGGTGTGATGCTCACCCGAGCAGAAATGCCTCCCTGCCCAGCCTCCTCCTCCTCCCACCTCCCCAGGTTCAGAGCTGCCTGCAGGCCCCAGCCCACCTGAGGTGACCTTCACCTGTCGTGCCAATACGGGCCCATTCACTGAGTGATGCTCACACTGATGTGAACACCTGACAGAGTTCCCTGACCTTGTCTGCTCTGGGTAAATGCACCAATTTATCTCCACCAGCTCTGGAAGGTGCCTGGTTTGGACAGCTACAATGACATCCCTGCTGAAATCCAGTGATTCCAGGCCAGCTCACCTGAGTGGTGATTGCTGCTGGTTCCACCTTGCCACCACCACGAGAGGACCTTCAGCCTGTGCAGACACAGCAGCAACAGCTCCCTGGTGCAGGAATGCACCCAGTGCAAGCGCCCAGAGCGATGGAATTCACCCTGCATCCCACTGGTATGGAACTGCAGGTGGGGTTTTTGTGCCTTGCCCTTTGCAAAGTGTTTGGCCCTGCTGGAGAACGTGGTGGACTCTGAAGAAGGTGGTGGAGTCTGGGCTTGACAGTCAAAGCACCCCAAAAAACTTTGGGAATGCACATTAACACCCACCCTGCAGACCTCCCACCCTCATGGCACGGCATGAGATGCTGTCCAAAGGCCCTTTCTCCCCTCCAACATCACAAACAAGTTGTTGGTCACCATCTTTCAGCTCAGCAGAGCCACCTTCACCTGCCTGGGCCTGCTCAGAGCTGACCGGGAGCTCCAGGGCTGGGCTCACATCCAGCAGCGCTCTGTGTCCTTACAGGCTGTAAAGCCTCTCCCAGAGGCAGGGATGGATCTGAGCCCACCTTGCTCTCAGGGATTTCTGAAGAGCATCAGCCAGTTCTGGAGGCTAAAGTGAGGTAAGGGCCTAAATATTCCAGAGTTGAGGTGGACTCTAATTCCTGAAGCTCAAGGACCAAACGCCCTCCCAAACTGGGTCTCACCATCTTCTCTGCCCTGTGCAAAGTCTGTGCCTCTTTCAGCTGTGTCTGGTCCAGGAAACAGGGGACAGGGCAAGGCAAGAGGGTTTCTGGGTCAATTCGAGTCTCCTGAGGGGAAACAGATGGGTTTTCTGGTGGGGACTGATGTTCTGAAAAGCAATTACACATGAAGACATCCCCAACAGACTCTCCTCTGCTCTGGCCCAGAGCCCAAGTCATCCTGGGTTTGGATTTTAATTAGTCCCGTTTTGGTATCTGCTCTCTCTTCCCTCCAGATAATGATTTAATTATTACAGACATGTCTTCAAATTAGCAGCTTCCTCAGTGGATTATTCAGATCTGCTGAATTACAGAGCCCAACTTTCACAAGAAAGGCTGGGGAGAACAAAGGAAGCCCAAAATTCTTCCTGGAAAGAGGAACCCTGCGAGCACCCACATAACCAAGGGCCACTGCCAGGCCCTTCTCCTCCTCTTCTCTTTATCCAGGTCACTCTCACAGCTGGACAGGAAACCTCACTCCAAACCACACTCAAGGAGCTGCACCATGTGTGACCATGGCCCCGTCCTCCCCTCAGGCCTTTGTACCCAGCAGAGCTTTCACAGGAAAGGTGAAAAGGACACACCTGGGACACGGAGCCACCTGTGTGCTCCCCCTCTAATGGGATCACAGAGTGTGGGGATCCCCCAGCAGAAGGGACACTGTGGGCACCTGATGAGGATCCACTGCCAGACCACAGGTGCCCTTGTGCCAGATGTCACAGTAATCTCCTCACCTTGGGAGGGACCACAGGTGAGGTGGGAGCAGGCAGGGGACAGGAACAGGGACCAGGAGGGAGGAATGGCAAGTCCAGTCTCCTCCAGCAGTGGGCCCGGGGTTCAGCCAGGTCCCTGCCCTGAGGGATGCTGGTGGAGGATAAATCAGCCAAAACAAACACCAGAGGTAAACACAAAGTGAAGGAAGGGGGAAATCTTCAGAGTGCAGCCCTACAGCAGATTTGGTGGCAAGGAGCAGGAACTCACCTGCACACAAGAGAAGACTCCAGCTGAACTGCCAGGCAGACACGCTGCTCCCTCACTGTGAGGAGTGGGCAGAGCATCTCCAGGCTACAGGAATTCCCAGCAAAGTCTCCTCCCCAGCCTGGCACAGACTCACAGAGAATTCTGAGCTGGAAGGGGAGATCCCTGTCCCCAGGCTGGGCTGGGACAGGAGGGGACACACTCCAGAGGTGTCTCATCCCTTGCTGCAAAGGGCAACAAGCTCCAAGGACCTCCTAAGAAGCACCTTGGCCCACTTGAGCTCCTGACTCTCCATCGTGCTTCTCCCAGGACTCCCAAGATTTCCCTCACCAGCACTACTACAATTCCCACATTACTACCAATAAAACCAGATTTTGCAGAAGCCACTGGGAAAGCTCTGCTGCCTCTCCCTGCTGTAGCACGGGCAGGAGCAGAAAATCTCCTCTGGCTCCCCTGTCACTGCAGTTTACACTCCAGGAGATCAGCTTAACGCAGCTGCAGCTCCTGCTGCTGCAGGAAAAGCCCTCGAGCACAGCCATGTGTGAGTCTGCACCTGCAAACACAGCCCAGGCCTCCCAAATCCCAGCTAACCCTGCATTTGAGAGGCTGGATCCTCCTCTGGATCCCTTCCTGAGCTCAGGAATAGCAGCTGGGCAGCATAAATTGCTGGTGCTGTGGCCTGTTATCCCAGCTCGTGGCTGGGGGATACAGCCCTGCTGTCCCTCACACTCCTGGTGGGGTTCACAGCCCTGTTCTCTGGGCAATGAGAGCCAGCCCTGCACCCCTGGCTGGCCCTGTGCCCCACGTCCCACCCTCAGCTGGGTGGGGGACACATCACCGGCGTGCTGGGATGGCAAAGGCTCCAGCAGCACCATGGCCCAGTGGTTCCCACCCTGGCAGATCCCAGTCCATGGCCAGAAAATGCCTGTGGCCACACTGGAATGCCCCAGGGAAACACCCCCTTCTGCAGATACAGGAGAAAAGCAGGATTTGGGCTGTGTCACCCTCACAGTTCACTCCCTCCACCCCTTCCCAAGAGCAGGAGCTCAGCTCCAGAGCACGCCAGGGAAAGCAAACACGGGAGGGAAAAATCCAGGAGCACCAGAGCCACCACATCCTGCAGAGAAACCATCCCAGACACCACAGCCCTTCCCGAGCCTTGAAACAACCCCAAAAGAGCCCTGAAACAGCTCCCTGCACTCCCCAAACCCAAATGTCACCCAGGGAGACCCCAGCTAAGCTGGGCACTCCCCAGGAGGGCACAGAGCCTTCCACCACCCCAGGACACGGGGCTCAGGTCTATCCCAGGGACAGAGGATGAGAGGGCACAGAATCTGTGTCCCCTAAGGACATTTGAGAGCCCTGAGTGGGCTCACAGGACACAGAGCCCACAAGGTGGTTCCTGAGAGCTCCATCTGCAAACAGGAGCATCATCCCCCAGTGTCTCCCAGGGAAACCACACCCGCACACGGCACTTGGTGTTATGTGGGGCAGTGTGGGACCAGAATAACTCCTCTCCTGGCTGATCGGCCTGTGAATAAATCACCCACAGCCAAAAATAACCTCTGGACATTTTTTTGACTCCTTCCTGGAAAACAGTTTGGGGAGATGCTTGAAAGAAGCCCAGATCTAGTTAGTTACAGTGCCAGACACTGAATTACAGGGCAGATTAGGTGGATTATGGATTTTGTACAAGCCCATCTTTCCCCCTGTGCCCACAGCCCCTGGCACTGGGAATGTCTGCACGGGGAGCAGCTCTAGGCACCACCACCAACTATATTTAACTCATGATCAACAGCCTGAGGTCAGGTTTGTGACACCCACGTTAATGGCACAACGAGGCTATAAACACCTTCCCAATTCTGCAACCAGGAAGGCCAGGCTTTGGCAGGAGAAAATCCATGTGAGGATGCTCTGAGACTCTGAAAAGGTGAGAGCTGGGCTGGGGCCAGACATCCCCTTCTCCCAGGCTCCAGCCATCCCACGTTCAGCCCAGCTCCTTCCTTTCCCTGGGCACATCACATCATGATGTGGGCAGGGGGGAACCTGGAATTGCAGAGAAAATTCTACCAGGAATTCCCATCAGGAAAGGGTGGGAATGACAAGTTTAAACGCTGCCCATTGGCCCAGGGGCAGCAGCAATTCCAGGAGGGATCGGCCCCTTTCCCTGCCGTGTGATGCTGCCCTCTCTGGAGAGTGGGATGTGGAACCCGGGCAGGAAAAGCCTCCTCCCTCCTCCCTCCCTGCCGCACACCCCCAGCCCGTTATTTAAAGCGCTCGGCCAGGCTGAGAACGCCTCAATCCCCACTGGGGCTGTGCCCGGGGCTCTGCCATCCCTGCTCGGCTCTGGGACCACCGGCACAGGGGGCTCAGCACGGCAGCGGCTGCGGGGAACAGGCACCATGCAGCAAAAATCCCCTCTCCTGGAAACCGCTCCACACGGACAGGAGGATGGGGGAACGAGCTCTCTCATCTGCCACTTGTTCTTATTTATTTATTTATTTTTTTTTTTTTTTTTTTTTTTTTTTTTTTTTTTTTGTGTGTGTGTGTGTGTTTTTTTTTGTGTGTGTGTTTGTTGTTTTTATTTTATTTTATTTATTTGGGGTTTTTGGGGGGGTTTTTTGGTTGTTTTTTTTTTTTTTTTGTTTTTTTGGTTTTTGTTTTTTTAATTTTTGGATGCAATTAGAGGCAGCCGCTCAGCCGGCACCTCCTGGCGCTTGCCAAGAGAAGCGTGGCAGGGACTGAAAACCAGGAGCAGGATAAAAAAAAAAAAATAAAATAATAATCTGCATTTCAGATAAATTCCAGCCTTGTCGGTTCCTGCAGGATTAGAGAGCTGGAGACAGTGACCCACGAGCTGCTTAAAACATCAGGTTGAAGACTGAGCCAAGGAAGGGCAATGTGGAAGACACAAGGTCAGTGCCCTCCTGGACAGTGGCTTTTGGAGATTCGACACCCAGAGATGCTCCTGTGGGAGGGGAATCACTGCCCTGCCAGTGCTGCCCATGGCTGGGAGGCAGCCAGGCTGCTCAAGGCACAGTTTTGCACAAAAATATGAGAGAGATGAGCAGCGACTTCATTGATAAAACCACAGAATCACAGCATGGCCTGGGCTGGAAGGGACCTTAAAGCTCAGCCCATTCCAACCCCCTGCCACGGGCAGGGACACCTCCTGCTAATCCCAGGCTGCTCCAAGCCCTGTCCAGGCTGGCCATGGGCACTTCCAGGGATTCAGGAACAGCCAGAGCCTCTCTGGGCACCCTGGGCCAGGGCCTCTCCACCCTCACAGGGAGAAATTCCTTCCCAATGTCTAATCTAAATGTCTCTTCTTTCAGTGTGAACCCTCTTGTCCTGTCACTCCATTCCTTTATGCAGAGTCACTCTCCAGCTTCCCTGTAGTCCCTTCACGCCCTGGGAGGGGCTGTGGGGTCTCTACACATCCTCTTCTCTCAGCCTGATTCCTCAGGACATCTTCACCCTACAAATGAACTCAAGACTTTTATCCTGTCCCCACAAGGGTTTCAACCTGCTTGACCACACAGAAAACAAACAGAAATAAAATTCAATTATATCACCACAACATTTTTAGCAAAGAGCCTTGAATCATTTTCCACAACTTCTGCTCCAGATGGGCCCAAGCACAGACCTGTCCCCCAACACTGCAGTTGTTCCATGTGATATTTTCCCTCCTCCCTCCCAAATGCCAGCCCATGTGAGCACACCCACACAGGCACCCACCTCCAAGCCTTTCGTCTGTTCCAAGAGGAGGCCTTTAAGCACTGAAAATTCCCAACCACATCCTCCAGGAGCCTGGCCAAGGCTTGGACCCACTGCAGGGCCCATGGCAGAGCCCTCAGCCTGGGCTGGGTCTGTCACCCCAAACCTGGTGCTTGGCATGTCCCAAAAATCAGCCGTAAGGAGGGCACTGTTATTCACACCCCTCTGGGAGGGAGGCTGGGCAATGAATCCAGCAGCCTTCTCCTCCAGTTAATATTATGAAACCTCACAGCTCACTTTTGGGAGCTATCTGGGAAACCTCTGGCTCACCAAAGCATGCTTTAGGAGGAAATAATTGTGAATTAAGGTTTCAAGGTTAGATAAAGAATGCAGTATCTTTCTGCTTTGCTGGAAGCCCTGAAATGGCACTCCCCAAGCAGGGGATAGACACTCATGTCAATGTCTCTCCAGAGTGGAGACCTCCAGAGCTATTCCAAATCAGGCCCCAATTTGACTTCAGCTCCCTCTGAGGCTCCAAGAAAGCCTCTCTCAGCTCCAGTGGGAACTTCCAGCTCCAGCACAGTGTCAGGCTCTTTCCCAGCACTGACCCAGGACCTCCACATCCCCACCCAGCACAGCAGGGCCCACCAACCCACACTCAGCCTCCTCCTCACCCCTGTCCTCATTCCCAGCCCCCAGTGGGAGCTGCCCCAAAGGACAAGACATGCAAGAAGGTGCCTCCAAAGAGGCAGATGAGAAGGGTTTCAGCAGGGGGTTTATCCCTGGTGTTTTCTGAGACAGGCAGGAACCCACATCTCGAGTATGGCCAGTCCCTCCACATCTGCACTGGAGCTGCTGCCAGGCACAGCTGGACCAAGCCACCGGTGTGGAGCAGGACACAAAGCTGCACATGGATGAGACGTTTAATCCCACATCTGCCAAGCTGAGCTGGCCACTCCAGAAATCCAAATCTGTCCATCAGTCCCACCACTGGTGTCTCAGGACCCTGCCAGCTCAGAGGCACCCCCACCCTCCTACTGGTGACACGGGTCCCAGGCAGCCTCTGTGTGACTCCTGGGAAGGAGCTGCAGGAGGAGCAGGCACTAAGCTGGGAAGGCACCTGTGCCAGGTGAGATGGCAGCAGGGATCTCTGCTGATGCCTCCCTGACAAATCTGCAGGGCAGTCCCTAGAGACCAGTCCTGTTCCCAACCTGCACAGGCAGGGAGCAGCACAAGGTGATGTCCCCAAGAGCTCAGGTACCTGAGAGTCTCATACCATCAGGGACACAAAGACGCCACCTGTCCATCTCCTGCTGGAAATGGCTGCGTGGGCAGCACCACAACCAAGAAACTCCCAGACCACAGAGGTGCATCATCCATCCAGGTCCCAAACTCTCAGCTCACACGTGCCTCTGGACCAGCTCCTGCTCACACAGTGCCTCGGTGGTATCAAACCCACCAGGAGAACCTCATTCCAGCATCCAGCAGATGGTGGCAAACGAGCAAAAAATGAACATTCTGCCAACCCCGACTTGGCCAAAACCAGGGCCTCCCCAGCAGGGTTTGCACGGCTTTAACAAAACCCGGCTCCCTAAGCCAATTGCTGCTCTAATGATGCAATTTAAGGGATAAACAAGCCCTTCAAGGCTGGTTATTCAGGAGCACACAGTGCTGTCTGGAGGCAGCTTGCTGCAGCCCTGATGACACACCAGCTAACAGAGACTGGAAACAAGTGTGGGCACAGCTGGAGCTATCCATGCTGGACAGATCCTCTGCTGGCCTAGCCCTGAGCACACAGACCAATGTTCAGGCTGAACCAGGTCTGTGAGCATCTCCCCAGTTTCGAGCTGGGCCCAGCCTGGCAGGAATTCACCCGGTGCTGAGCTCCAGGAGCATCTGCGTGGCAGCGTCCCCAGGAGCCAGCCCAGCCCAGAGCCTGGAGCCAGGCAGATGCTCAGTGGGGCTGACACAGAGCCTGGCGCTGGGTGGATGCTCCAGGGCTGGAGGCAGCACTGAGGAAGGCAGGAGGAGGCAGCGCTGGGGAATCAGAGGAGCAGGAGAAGGCCATGGCAGGACCAGCGTTCCTGCTCAGCAGCGTTCGGCTCAGGAAAAGGTAGGAGCTGGGGGAGGGGATGCAAAGGGAGCATAGGGGGGGCTGCCGGGGTCAGAGAGCAGCTGAAAATCAAGGCCCCTCTCCCCGCTCCTGGATTAAGGAATCCCCGCTCCCTCCCTGCCCCCCCACACCATGCGGCCTCGGGGGATGTGCCCAGCCCTTCATCCCCTCCCTGCACACCCAGCGGGGGTGGGGATGGGGCAGCGCGTCCCCCCGGCTCTGCCCCCGGCCCGGGGCCAGGGAAATGAGGGGAGCAGCCCTGGCTCAAATGCTCGGTTTGCGGGTAAAGCCGGGGCACAGCAAGACCCCCTCCAGCCCAGATCGGGGTGAGAATGACACCCCCCAGCTCAGACTCAACCCACGGGAAATGGGGGAGCTCAGCACACCCTGCCTCAGACACCCCCTCCGAGGGGTAACGGGATGGGAGATGAAGCCCCAGCCCCTTCTGGGGGGGGCAGAGCATCCCCCGGGGCACGGCAGGGCCGAGCATCCCCAGTGCGGCCCCGCCCGGGGGGCAACGGGCAGCATCCTCTGAGCGGGGGCGGGGGGGCGAGGAGAGGAGAGCATCCCTGGGGGTCGGCAAAAAGGGCAGAGCCCCCCGAGTCCAGCCCCACCGGGGGAGGGAGGCTGAGCATCCCCAGGGAGCGGCCGAGCATCCTTTCGGGAGGCAGCAGAGCATCCTTAGGGGATGCAGTAGGGGCAGAGCCCCCCGAGTCCAGCCCCACTGCGGGGGGGCTGAGCATCCCCACGGAGCGGCCGAGCATCCTCTCGGGAGGCAGCAGAGCATCCTTGGGGGATGCAGTAGGGGCAGAGCCCCCCGAGTCCAGCACCCCCAGGCTGGGGAGAGGCTGACCATCCCCATGGAGCGGCCTCTCGGGGGCCAGCAGAGCATCCCTGGGGGTCGGCAAAAAGGGCAGAGCCCCCCGAGTCCAGCCCCACCGCGGGGGGAGGCTGAGCATCCCCAGGGAGCGGCCGAGCATCCTCTCGGGAGGCAGCAGAGCATCCCTGGGGGATGCAGCACGGGCAGAGCCCTCCAGAGTGGGGGGCTGAGCACCCCCCGGGCAGCCCCCCGGAGGTGACACGGGGGCACAGCTCCTCCCGGGCTGAGCATCCCCCGTGGGCAGCGCGGCCCCGCCCGCACTCACCGCCCGCCGAAGCCGCTGGAAGCCGCCGCTGCCGCCGCTGCCGCCCCGCCCTGCCCCGCCCACTGCGTCACCGGCCCCGCCCGGACACGCGCCAGGACACGCCCCCCCGCCGGCCACGCCCCAGGGGATGTGGGGGTCCAGGGTTGGGGGTCCTCTCGGGGATGGGGATGGGCAGGATCCCCCTGGAAAGGGGAGCGCCCGCGCTTTGGGCGTTAAAAGACTTTCAGGAGCGACAGGAACTCCCCCGAAGGGAGCTCTCCTTGAAGGCAGAAACCTCCTTAGGGAGCAGGAATCCCCCCGGGAGGATAGAAAACTCTGAGGTAGGGGAGAAATGCCCCTATGGGAGCAGGGAACTCTCTCGTGGGGAAGGTTCCTCCCTGGGGGAGGTACAGGAATCCCCCTGGAATGGGCAGAGGACTCTCCTGGGGACAGGAACCTCTTTGGGGTTTGAAAGCCCCTGTAGGGGCAGGACTCCCCAGGGGTCTTGTCCGGCCCTGGAGGGAGGGAAGGAGGCAGAGGCAGACATGGGCTGTGGGATGTCCCAAGAGCTGGGTGCCCCTTCCCCCCAGCACTGGGGCCAGGCAGTGACTGCCACAGCCCTCTCCTCACCCTGCAGGCTCAGTGTGAGCCCTGCGGGGAACAAGATGTGTCACCCCGGCCTCTCCTCTTCATAATATAATACTGAAGGGAGAGTCTTCAGCATTATAAATGGGATTTGGGACAGAGGGTACCCACGAACTTCAGTGGCAGCAGCCAAAAGCCCAACCTGCTCCATCATCCTGCCCTGCACAGGGGCATCCTTAACAAACAATTGATTTGGGGGCCTTGGAAGCACAGCCCCTGGCACAGCCTTTGGGACCCCTCAGCAGTCCTCACCCAGCCTGCCAACGAGGAGCTCCTCTGTGACCCCACTGGGAACAACTGGGATCAGCAGCACCTTCCTCCCTCCAGGAACAACATTGAGCTCATCCTCAGGATTTTTACTGCAGGACCCTGGGGAGGTCTGTCATAAATGCCTCCAGCCCTCAGGGAGGAGGGAGCGTGCTGGATCCACCTGCCAGCCAGACTCAGAACAACTGCCTTCAATCCTGAGAACATTTCATCTGTTTTCCACATGCCAGTTTTCTAAGCCAAGACAAGCTTCACTTTTTAAAAATAATACTGCGAAACAGTTCTCAAATAACAATGGTGAATAGGATAATCCAAGGAAAACATTTTCGAGTAAAGAGGTGGGTGCAGCCAGCAGCACCAGGATCTGGTTTATTGACTACCATCCACATTAGTTCTTATCCATTGCCTGAAGAACAGATGGATTAGGAATAATCATTCTGTCAAGGAATGGCCTTTCCTGCCTGGGATGATCAGGAGTTTTTTTCAATCAAATGTGTTCCTTGCTGATAAAATGCTCTTTATGTATTTAAGAAACGCTGAGGGAAATTGGGTCAGGCAGGGAGGTTATGGACACACCAGCTCCTGGCCATGCCTAGGAAGCAGAATCAATGTGGATTTCTTGGATTTGCCCATATTCCCTGCTTTATCCTGCTCTGGGGAGGTCCAAGAGCTGACTCTACAGCTGTGAAAACATCTCACTGTGGTTCCCATCCTCTCCTGAAGTTTTGTAGGAAAGGGGAACAAGTGGGAGTGCAGCACTCTGGGGTGTTTGGAGTCGTTCAGGGAGAACAGGGCAGGGCTGGGCTCTTCGGTGATTGTGTGAACCCCAAAGAGGGGAACAGGATCCCACCTGCTCCTGGCAGTGCTCAAATCCCCTGTGTGCAGGGCACGAGCCCTCAGGAGGAGGGAGAATCACCTCAGGAGTTCCTGTTACCGGGAGAACTGTGGTGGATTCCCCTCAGCACTGGGAGCACTGGGAAGGGGAATCACCTCAGGGATTCCCGGTACTGGGAGCACTGGGGAGGATTCTCCTCAGCACTGGGAGCACTGGGAGAGGGAATCATCCCAGGGGTTCCCGTTACTAGGAGAACTAGGCGGAGGAATCACCTCAGCACTAGGGAGTAATCACCTCAGGGGCTCCGTTACTGGGAGAACTGCGAAGCATCCCCTCAGCACTGGGAGGAGGAATCACCTCACTGGGACCACTGCAGACGATTCCCCTGAGCACTGGGAGGGGGAATCACCTCAGGGGTTCCGTTACTGGGAGGACCCGGAGGAGGAATCACCTCAGCGGTCTCCGTTACCGGGATCACTGCAGACGATTCCCCTCAGCACTGAGGGGACCGGGGGGAATTACGTCACAGCCCCTCCCTCCCCTCCCGCCGCGGTGACGTCAGGGCGGCGCGCGGTGTCGCGCGGTGTGGCGGCGCGCGCGCGCTGTGGCGCTGTCCCCGCTGTCCCCGCGGGGCCCGGCCGGACATGGCCCCGCGCGGCCGCCCCGCCGCCACCGCCACCGCCACCGCCACCGCCACCGCCACCGCCATGCCCCGCAGGGCCGCCCGGAAACGCCTCAAGTTCCGCGCCGACGACGTGTGCTCCGAGCGGGGTGAGAGCGGGGCAGGGCCGGGCCGGGCCTGGGCTGTGGCTGAGGGGGGCCTGGGGTGATGAGGGGAGCAGGGAGTGTGAGGGCAGCGGGGACTGCGAGGGGAGCGGGGACTGTGAGGGGAGCCGGGACTGTGAGGAAGGAAGGCGGCTCTGAGGTGAGCCCGGTGGAGCTCGGCCCTGCTGGTGCAGGCCGGAGAAAAAGCCTGGACATGCTTTAGGGCCTGAGGGAGGAGGTGGCTGAAGGCCTCAGCTTGGCCTGGGTGAGGCCCAGAGGGGAAGGACGGTCCGGTCTCACTATGAGTGAGCTCTCGGTTTGTGCAGGCAGAAAGCCGCGTCCAGGAGGGATCCCCCAGCGGGGATCTGGGTGGGTGTGAGGAAATGAGACCTCTGTGTGTCGAAGAGGAGCCTGGACCAGGGGATCAGCCAGGCTCCAGTCGAGCCGTGTGAGGGAGAGTGGGATTATCCCTGGCTGAGGTGGTGGGAGGAGGATTGCACTGGGCTGGGCAGGGATGTGGGGTCGTCTGAGCCTGGTAGACCAATGGTCTGGAGCAGAGACTTGCTCGGGACTCCTGGCCTGCCCCTCTCTGCTGAGGCTCATTTTCCTGCTTGTCCCTCTGCTCCTCTGGGGACTGCTCCCTTTAGCCACCGTGACCCTTCTGTCCCCTCCCCATGACCCCCAATCCCTCTGACCCCTGTTTTCCCCTCTCTGCAGTGACAGTGGCAGACTATGCCAACTCAGACCCAGCTGTGGTGAAGTCTGGACGGGTCAAGAAGGCTGTGGCCAACGCAGTGCAGCAGGAAGGTGAGTCTGCCCTGGGGCTCCAGCCTTCCCTGTGCTGCCTTCATGTCTTGCTGTCCTCTGGGAAACTCCTCTTCCTTAAACTGAGAAAATTCATGCCCTTTAGTGCTGGAAGTGAGCCTGTGCTACTCTGTAGACTGTCAAGTGTTAAAGAGTTTAGACAGGAAGTTTTGCAGAAAGCAAGAATTGCTGAGTCTTTATTAGTGCCCAAGATGGAAAGGCTTGGATGTCATCTCCTGCTTGAAGCAGAAAACAACATGATAAAAGTCTTTATTAGTTTATTACCACATACAAAATTACAGATAACTTTATTAACAGGTAAAGTTCTCTGCAGGGGGAGTAAGGTTGTGATAGTTCTGTCAAATGTGTTGCAAGGAGGTCTGGGGAGGGTGTTGCTGTTTATTTGGTGGATTCTGTAAACAAGGAGTTTTCCTGGAAAGGTAGTGCAGTATTTTGTTATCTGCTTCTCCCTTGTCTGGGAGCTTTCTGAGCAAACACATCCCACTTGCTCGAGAAATGGTTAAGTTTAGGCCTTTTAAATGTCACTGCTCACACACCTTGGAGGTGGATGTTGTGGTGACTGAACTTTGCATGAAGGGAAACTCTTGGTTTGCTGCTGAAATCTTGCATTGTTGGGGACAGCGTGGACTTAGCAGGAGTGTCAGGGGCAGTGATGCTCCAGAGCACTGTCTTCAGCTGCTGCTTCTCCAGCTTTTAAGATCAAGGCACCTCCTTCCTTTGTGGCCTCCTCTGTTTGGGGCTTCCCTCCTGCATTCCCACTCCTGTTCACCCATCTGTGCTCTGTCTCCTTGAGGCAAAGTCCAGCCCTTCAGCATCGAGCTGGCAAACTGCTGGTGCCCTGTTTTCCTGCCCAGCATCGTCTGCTCCATCCACTTTATCCCTCTTCCTGCTTGTTCCTGCCTCACCTCCACCTCACCCCGGCGTCCCCAGGTCACAGCAGTGCCCTGCCCACCATTCCCCAGGGCTTTGCGGTTCAGCCTCAGGGCTTTCCCCTCGGGATCTCTCCTCCCCAGCCCTGGGACTGTGCTCCAGCCTTATCTGACCCAGCCACGACCTGCTGCAGCCTTATCTGGCCCAGCCTTATCTGCGCACCGTGGGGTGCCACGCGTGGGGACAGGAGCTCCAACCTTTGGCCCTGCTGCCCTCCAGGAGTTTGGCTCAGGGTAAATAAACCCTGTAGAAGTTTGGCTCAGAGGATAAACCCTGTGCTGGGTGTGGCTGCGGCGGGCGGGGCGCTCCTTCCTCACTGGGAGCGTCCCCAAGGAGCGTCACCGGCAGGGGAGCCCCGCCCGGGAGGGATTTCTCTGGGCTTTTTCCTTCCCCATTCTACTGCCCAGGATGGGAGGGTTACAACGGTGAGGTGAACAGAGGGTGCTGTTGACTCAAAGGTTGACTTTTTCTTACCAGAGTGGGGTAGACTCTTCTTCTAAACCCCTCTCTGAGTCCCTGTCAGTTTTGTCCTCTCTTGCTTGGCTGTATTTGGTGTCTTAATTCACTGTCATTTGAATTTCACTCTCTTTTCACCTGTGCCTCACTTAGCTGTAATGTAGGACCACACCTTGCTTTTTACAAGACTGTCATTACTGACTCACGTATGGATTTTTCTGCCCTGATGAGCCCTCAGCTTACAGGTGGAGTTTTAAAAATAATATTTCTGAACAGGGATATGTCTAAACCTGTCCCCAGATACAGATAAAAACCCAACCCCAAACTCCAGCTGACTCAACGGGCCATTTTCCTCACTAGGTCAGAGTCTTTTCCTTCACTAAATTCCAGGTTAAGTGGAACTCCTGTGCTGCTGACACTGAGTTCCAGCCCCGGGGGATTGTGTCGTTGTCCACAGGATGTTGTGCTGCAAAGGGAGAGGGTCTTCCCCGTGCTCATAAAACACTTCCAGAGCAGGTGCTGCCTCCAGGCTGACCACGGCCATGCAAGTCAACTCTGCTGCTCAGGGAAACCAGTTACCCCTTAGAAAGAGCCTGTTTCTTTATTTGTCCTGTTAAACAGCTTCAGCTAAACCAGTGGGATCTGCATAATGTGCTGGTAATCATCCTCATTGTTCACTCTTTAAAACAAGCAGCTGAATAATTATGTTTCCCATTCACTCCCCACTGCTAATCTTTCCCTGACAGCTAATCCTTGAGCTCAGGATTTACTTGTGTCACTCACCAGAACGCTTTAAGGCAGTGGTTCCACTGAAGCACCTCCTGAACTTGGATCACCCTTTCCTCTCTGCTGTTGCACTTACTGTCACTTTTCATTGCAGTGAAATCCTTGTGTGGTTTGGAAGCTTCCTGTGTCCCCGCTGAGGAAATTCTCTCCGTGTCAGGAGAGTCCTGCGACAGCAGCGATGAGATGGACACCAAGGACAGCGTCACCGGCAGGGCTGCCTCCAGGAAAAAGAAGAGCAAAAGGCACAAAGGTGGGCTCACCTGCCTCTCTGGGGCTCCTGCTGCACGTCCTGCCTGGGGGATTTACAGGATGGTCATGGGGCTCTCTTGGGGCATTCTGGAATTTATATGTGCGCACACAGAAATGCTGAGGGTTTAGTCACTTGTAAATCTGCTGGCACTCGGTCACAGGAGCTGCATTTGCACAAAGGCAGAGCCTGGGGGCTGAAATCAGAGCCTGAGAGCTCCTTGTGTTTAGCAAATGCCCCTCAGCCTTGGAAAACAAACACTGCTATTCCAGAGTTGTGCAACTTTGCCACTGGCTCTGTGGCCTCACTGAACGTGGGGTGGTGGCAGCAGGTTTGCTTTGGGGTTGAAGTGCTGCTGTCCATGATGCAGTTGTTGGCAAAACACAAGCTCTGCTTTCAGTGTTTCCAATGCTGTGGTTTCTTACAAATGGGTTTAAAGGGCCCTTTTTCCAAGGAAGTGCATTTGGTCCTAGTGGCACCATAATACATTAATTCAAGGCAGAGGTATCCTTCAGCAATTCACACTTTGTGCAGCTCCACAGAAATCCATTGACAATGCAGCAAACAGCTCTGCTGGACTGGGGAGCCCTGCAGAAGTTTCTAGTAACAGATTGTTTTCAGGTTGAGAAGCAAATTTTAACCAGTTTACTTGAGCTTAATAGCAATTTATGTAGCACATCATCATCCACCACAGACTGAAGGTGGACAGTGCTTCCTCTGGGAAGGGAGTTAAAAGAGTTTAACCTCTTTTATTAAAGCATCCTTCAGAATCCTGGCAAAATAGTATCTGAATGAAAGGAGTGAGAGTGCTCAGTTCTGGCTGAGCAGTTGTGATACCTGAGAGGGAGAACAGGCCATTATCTCCATCTGAATTGCATTAAAATTCCCATCCAAGAAGCTTAAATGAAATTAAGAGATTTAAGAAAAGCAGAATTTAAAAACAGAATTTCCCTCCCTGACAGAGCTCCTACCAAAATATTGTGACCACTGGAATAAAGAATTGACAAGCCTGGCAGTATCAAAGATCAGGATTTTCAAGTGTGAAGCAATTTTAGTGACCTGTTGAATGTGCCCTTTTGATTAGAAATGCAGGAGCTTGGCCCTCTTTTGCATAAAGTTGCCTCTTTATTTTACATCCAATTTTTATTTCTCACCTTCAGTGTGGTACTTCAGCTGTGACAGGGTCGTCAGGCATTGAAACAGGGTCCAGAAAAGCTTTATGGTTTCCATCCTTGCACACAGAACTGGGAATTTGGACAAGATGCTGAACAAAATGACCTAATTCTGTGTGCTTTGAGCTGAGCTGCTGGATCAGAAACCTCTAAAGAAGTTTTTCAGCCTGAATTCCTTTATTCCTGGGTCTGCCACTTTACCCACTTGTGCAGCAGCTTAAGAGTGCAGAGGGAGGTGTCGTGGCTGTGTGGACACTGATGGGAGTGGGGAAAGGGCCCTGAGGCTGTGCAGACTGGGGCAACACGTGTCTGTGGGTGGGAATTGGGGCAGATCTCCTGATGCCCTGTGCTAACACACCCTCACTGCCTTTAGAAGATGCCGAAGGAGGAGGAGGAGAGGAGTATCCCATTGACATCTGGCTGCTCCTGGCCTCCTACATCCGCCCTGAGGACATCGTCCGGTTCTCTCTGATCTGCAAGAAAGCCTGGACTGTCACTTGCACTGCTGCCTTTTGGACCAGGCTCTACAGGAGGTGAGACTCTAAGAGGGTTTTTAGACTGGTTGTGGGAGGTTTGGGTAGAGAGCAGTTCTCTGCAGAGCTGGAAATAAGGGAATAATTCCCTGTAGGCCTGGGCCCTGTGTCCCTGCCCATGGCAGGGGGTGGAATGGGATGAGTTTTAAGGTTCCTTCCAACCCAAACCATTATAAGATTCTAATATCACATCTGCCTTAGGTCAGGAAATGGATCTTTGTGGTGTATTCCTGTATGTTCCCTGTAAAATCTCAGAGCTTTGTGTCTTTTTCTGCTTGATGTGGCCCAACACTTGTATATATCAACCTCTCCAAGTGTGTGTGGCATGGACATCACTGATGGACAACTTGCCCTGCCTCAAGCTCTAATTACAGCCACCTCCTGTAGTTGGGCCATTTTGGAGCTGTACAGTGACAGGAGTCAGTGAAAGCAGGGAGGGCGAAGGGGTGATCAACACTTGATACAAATCCTTCTGTCCCAGTGCACGCCACTGGGATATTCCTTCAGGAGAGAACATTTTCTTTACACAGCTCTACCTGTTGCCCAGGAGGCACAAGCAGCAGGGGCACAGATAGAGAGCAGCTGTGCTCATCCTCACCCCTGGTTTTTGGGGTGACATTCCCTAGCAAAGGATCCTTTGGGATATGATCAAGGAATAGCCCTTGAGTGCAGAATGTTCAGGCAGTGCTGAGCTGCAGTCAGCTCAGCTGGGAGTCCTGGGAACCTGCAGCTACATCCCCAGCTGGTCTCTAGGCAAGGTAGGAATAACTGGGAACTGTAGCAGGATATGTGGGCTGGAAGCCTGCCTGGTGCAGGTCAGGGCTTTGAGGCCACCACATAATGTCCTGTCAGCAGCACAACCCCCTGGCAGCCCTCAGGGTTTAGGGTTAGGGTTAGGGTTTAGGGTTAGGGTTTAGGGTTAGGGTTTATCAGAGTCCTGTGGTCAGTTGGGTGGGGAGTTTTCCTGTGGCAGGGGCTGGAGCTGACCCCATTCCCGTGGGCCGTGCAGGCACTACAGCCTGGACGCGTACCTGCCGCTGCGCCTGCGCCCCGAGTCCATGGAGAAGCTGCACTGCCTGCGCGCCTGCGTCATCCGCTCCCTCTTCCACATGTACGAGCCCTTCGCCGCCCGCCTCTCCCGGAACCCCGCCATCCCAGACTCCACTCCCAGCACTTTAAAGAATTCCAGAGTAAGTGGCGTGATTCAGGAGCTGCCATTTGTCTGAGGTGTTGGTGTTTCTGTTCCAGGAGAAAAGCTGGTGGTGTGGAGATGGTCACCAGTGAGGCTGGGGTGTAGGATGGTCACTGACTGGGTGTTCTCAGTGGGATTGGTAAAAGTGGGCTGGTTACTTGTACCTGTAGAGTTATTCTTTGGAGTAACTTCTGCCTGAGTCCTGTACTACACTGTTCTAACCAGTAAAAGGGCCCTGGTTTCACTGGATGTGAGAACTGCCAGGGATGTTTGCAGCACGAGGCTCCAGAGGATCATCTTTTATATGTTTTGCTTTATTCTGACACTGTCTGCCAGAGTGCATCTTCTCTCTGTAATAGAAGATGAGCTCTGGAGAGCTCAGGAGTGACACTGATGGCAGGAGTTGTGTCACCCTGCTTTCCTGCAGGTCATCCATGGTGTGGTGTGTGGTTGAGGCAGGGGGGTGACACTGGGGTGAGCATGGCAAATGTGCAGAGCCACTGTCTGCTTTGGGACTGGGCTGCACCTGCATCGGGCTGTGAAGGGTTTGTCTGTGGTGTGGGCAGGTAATTCCCTGTGCTATCCCAGCTCGGAGCACTTGCATATCATTGCTCTTCAGTTGCTGTTAACCATTAACTCTGAAATGCCTTTGTGTCTCTTGTTTGGTTTTAACTTGCAACTGGCTGATACTCCGTGAGCAGCTTAAGCAACGATGTGAATTCTCCACCCTCCAAATCCAAGGTCAAAAACCTGTTGAATGAGGTTTTTGGAGACAAACTTGAGTGGGTTTTGTTGAGGAGTTATTCCTTCTTTTCTATTCAAAATAGAAGAGCCTCATCTGTCTGTACATGACATCCTGCCTTTCTTCCTTACTGTCCCTGTCACAGGCTGTCATGGCTTGGGGGAGAATCCAGCAGCACACAGGAGGTGGTGCTGCAGCACAGGGGAAAGCACATGGCTCTGTGTGTGCTCTTATCTCTGCATCCAGAGCTCCTCCTTCTCTTCCTCAGTCCCCAGGCTGGGGATCTTCATTCTGACCAACTGAAAAAGCAAGACACTCTGAGGAGATTGCAGTAGTCCTGAGTCCAAGCTCCCACCGCTGGTGGCTGTAGGAGCTGGAGCCCTGAGGTGGTGCTGGCAGGGTTGGCATTTTGGGAGGATTCCTGGTGACATCATAACGGCTTTGGTGCCCACTGCTGGTGCTTCTCCTGTACTAACAGCTGGAGGAGGATCCTTTAAGTGCAGTCTTTCACTGTTCAGCTTTTAAAAAAAAAGGAAATTAAATGGGAACAAGACTTTGTCAGAGCAGTAGAGGTTTGACCTAACCCCTTGCAGCACGAAAGAGTCATCCTGAGCCTGGTCTTGCTGTCCTATTGCACTGCAGGACCCTGAGCTCCCACTCTGTGGGGCTGTGCACAGAAATTGCTCAGCACAGAGGGTTTGGAGGAGGAGCTGGCACTGCCTCCCCACGTTCTGGCTTTCCTGGGCTTTGGTCGTTGTGTCGTGGGTCGCTGACACTAACGGCAGCGCCTCCCTAAACTGCATGTGGCTGTAGAGGAGAGCCCAGCCCCGGGTGTGATCCAACCTAGCTTTTCCTCTTTAATTTCCTTTTTTCTTTCCCTAGCCTAGCTTGTGTGGGACACTGGAGCCGTTATGGTGTCAGCAGAGGTGTTTGCCCTTTAAAGACACCCCATTATTTTGGGCGGAGCGGCAGCCGCGCGGCGCGTCTGAAGGGCAGGACGGCTGACCCGAGGACGACATCCCCTGCCCCTTAGGAGGTACTGACCTTTTGTGCTTCACTACTTGCCATGACCAAACAGCTCTCGCCAGACCAGTTTGTCTCTGCAGGTGAACTACAAATGCCACACTGGTGGTGGTGGAGTTAAACTCGGCAACAGCCGCTGCTCATCTGAGTTAAAGGATTTGGAGAGTGTTTTTTATTGGAAAAAAAAAACCTGAGGGCTGCTTCCTCCCAGGTGGAGGTTGTTCCATGCATGTTTCTGAGCTTTACTCCACAGAGCTTTGTTGTTCACCTCGTGAAGATTGTGGAGGAAAAAAGTCCTTTAAGGACTCTTGTTTATGGATGTGACTCAGAGTGGAAGTGGAGAGTCTTGTATCCCCTTTGGTCTCTGCAGAGCCCCTGTGGTGGAGGCTGGCTCTGGCTTCATTTTATCAGGATCACTCCATCCTGGAATGAAGTTAAATGTGTGCTTTGCCCTACAGCCCAGTCAGGCCTTCTCCCTTCAGGAGAGACTGTGTTTAGGTCACAGGGAGTTCTCTTTACCCACATTATTCCTCCTTTTCCTGCTGACACTGATGAAAGATAAGACCAGCTGTGGTGGGCTGGCATCTGTGGTGTGGAAAAGCTTTGAACCTGGGCTGATTTGGCAGGTTTTTCCTTGGCTGTGGAAAGCTGGCTGCCTGCACTGTGACTGGTAGGCAGGGATTTCCCTCCTGCAGGAGTTCCTCTGAGCCTCCTGCTCTAGAACGAGCTCCTGGGCTGGAGCCTGTGGCCCACACAGTGAGAACCAAGTGAAGCTGGAGCAGTCCTGGTGTGTGTCTGTGTGGGAGGGCAGTGCTGGTGGCTCCTGAGGCTGTTTGAGGCTGGTTTCTCATTTTCTTTTGAAAAGAGGCAGAAGGTTGGTCAGACTGTGCTGTCCTGGCAGTGCTTTGGACTTGGAACAATGACAGTCAGTGCTGTGATGGCCAGGTCAGGGTCTCCATTTGACACCACAGTGGTTTAGGAGCTACTTCTTCACCTCACAGCTCATGTACTGGTCTTTGTATTTCTCTCTAGATCATTTCCTTCCTGATCCTTACTCTGTTCTCTGTTGTTCCTCACTTTAACTTTGTTTGGAACCAGTTCAGTGGGAGGTGCTGGTGGGTGGAGGGAATGGGGGGATCTGCACCACTGTCCCTGCCATGGGAAAGGGACAAATGGCACAACAGGGTTTGGCTGTTTGGCACTTCAGTGACTACACGTTGCATGAGGAGCTGGCCTGCTTGAAACTGGGAGATCTACACTGCTGAGAGGGTTCTTTGAATATAATTAATTCGAATAAGTGGCTCCTAATTGCTCCTATGTAATTGTGTTTGCAATTGGAAGCCTTTATGATCTGTTAAAACTTACTTAAAGCGGTGCTTCTAAAGGTTTCACAATTTTCTGTTTCTTTTTTCCACCTCAGTGTCTGCTTTTCTGGTGCAAAAAGATTGTAGGGAACAGACAAGAAGCAATGTGGGAATTCAACTTCAAGTTCAAAAAGCAGGTAAGAAAGAACCAGATTAGCTGTGACTTTTGTTTGAAGCACGAATTATTTTTCGGGGAGGGTAGAAGGGAAGTGGAAGCTTTTTGTCCATTCAGACAGTAAATGCAAACTGATTCCCATGTAAACTAAAGCACATTGTGGAACTACACTCTGTTTTCAGTCTGTGTTACCAAGACAGCTAGAATCCCAGATTTTTATTTCCTGCTTTGGTATGTGGATAATTTTTTACACCAATTAATCTCACCTTTGGGTCATCAGTACTGTTTGTTACCAAACCCCAGACTGTCTGACTGCAGTGCTCAAAATGTTGACCAAAATCTGAAACTTCTTGTTCTGCCATTGCCGAGATTTCTCAGAGAAGTGAAGACAGCCAGCACTGCCAGGGAAAACCTCCAGTAGTGGGTCTTGAGAGAAGCCAGTAATTTCAGGCAGCCTTGGGAATTGTGCAGCTTTCCCCTCTAAAGAAATGGTCCTGGAAGTTGCCCATCCCAAGTGATGGAATTTTGTGGTTAATGTGACCCTTTGCCCAAACCCCTGGGGGGGAGGAGAGACCCTGCCAGGCCCCACTGGGGAGGAGCAGCCAAACCCAGCAGAGGTTCCTGCTTTGCTAAATTGGCCTGTCTTTCTTTCAAGTCTCCCAGATTGAAGAGCAAGTGTTGCAAAGGTCTCCAGCCCCCAATCCAGTATGAGGAAGTGCACACAAACCCGGATCAGGATTGCTGCCTGCTGCAGATCACCACCTTCAACTTCATTTTCGTGCCAATCGTCATGGGCATGACCTTCACCCTGGTGAGTGGAAGAAAACTGCCAGGCTTTGCAGCTCAGGTTCCTGTAGGGACATGAAGAGGGCCCCTGGAATCTCCTGTGTTGGAATCAGGGATTACAGAACCCAGCTCCTGGGGAGCTGCTCCTCACAGGAAAATACCTCTTCATGACAATGAATTCTGAGAGTTAAAATCCCACATCAGCAAACCCTTTGGATGTGTGTTTGGTCCCAGATTGGGGGTCAGGGTTTCAGGAGTGGCCAATGCTCAGGAGAGGTTCAGTCTGGCCTCACTTAGGAGTTGGGCAGTGAGTCCCAGAGTTCTCCTGACAGCCACTTGCTTCCCAGCTCACTTAGAACCAGACTCATATAAAATTACTTAGATTGGAAAAGATCTTTAAGGTGAAGTCCCAGCACTGCCTGTTCACCCCTAACCCTTGTCCCAAGTGCCACATCTGCAGGCCCTTTGAACCCTGCACGGGATGGTGACTCCACCACTGCCCAGGCAGCTCCCGTGTTCTCAGTGCCCTTTTACACCCCTTACACCTTCCCCAGGATTATTTAGGGTTCCCACCCAGAGATCCTATTGGGATCCACTGCTGTATCCTCGAGAGCGTTACCACAAAACACCTTAAGACCTGCACAATCCAGAGGCATTCACACTGTCTAGAACTGTTATTTTGAGATCTCCCTGGGTCACGGTGACTCCCTGAAGCAGCCCTGCTCTCCTCTCTTGCAGTTCTCCATCTCGGTGAGCGCAGACATGCGGCACCACCGCGTGCGCCTGGTGTTCCAGGACGCGCCCCCGCGCAACGGGAAGAAGCCGCGCCTGGAGCAGGGGCTGCAGGTGGTGCTGGACCCCGTGCACAGTGTCAGGCTCCTGGATTGGTGGCACCCACAGTACCCCTTCTCCCCGAAGGCTTAGTGCTCTCCTAAAGCCGCAGGAGCCCACGGGGGGGACTGAATCCGGCAGGCTGAAGAGAATTTCTAGGAACCAGGAAAAATCCTATTTTTATTTCTGAAATAAATTCCGCAGTCTCCTTTTGCGAGTGGTTGAAGCTGCTGAGCTAGTTTGTATGTATATAACTTCTGGTCAGTAATGAGCAGAGCTGAGTGTAAAGCAGAAATTATTTGTAACCACACTTTTATGTAAAATTGACATTTTATGATTTGAAAGGAGCTCCCTGGAACTGTTCATTTAAAAATCCTTTTGGTGCTAATCAAAGTGGTCCTGTGTTCTCTTGTTTGGGAAGGAGCAGGAGGTTTTGCTTTCCAAGAGCTTTCCATTTTGCTTTACAGCAACAATTTACAAACAAAATCCATATTTGTTTTATTGCAGCAGGATTGCATTCATGCACAGTGTGATATTTCAGTCTCTGAGAAGCAGTGATCAACAATAATCTTAATTCCCAGCCCAGCAGATCCGAGTTTAAGGAAAGAAAAAGGCATAAATGATCAAACAAAGGAATTACTTCAAAGAGGAGTTGTAAGGCAAAAGTCTCACTTGAATGTAAAGGTACTCGAGTTCTCACACTGGTGTTTTTCTTTGAATAGAAGAGCTAAACTTTTAAAACCAGAAGGTGCTTTTCAGAGAAGATAAACAGGGAGGGAGAGGATGGGATAAACTAAAATAACTGAAACAGTGATGGAGGACTTGACTCTGTGTCTTTTCAAAGAGCAGTGTGACAATCTTTCCTGTTGAAAGCCCCCAAGCAGACACTGATCTGGCTTTTGACTAAATAAATTAACTTCTCTTTGCTCAGTGAGGGGTGACACCAAAGCTCAGCCCTGAGCAGGGGGTTTCCACCCTGGCCCCCCAGCCCAGCCTCTCTTGAAGCTTGATTGCCAAAAAAGTCCTGGTCAGTGCCCTCCATGGGATGCAGTGAGAGCATCTGCAGGAGGGGCTGTGGTTTGGTGTCCCCTGTTTCTGTAGGACAAGGCTCTGAGGGGTCCTTGGTGGGGTGGAAATGGAGCCCCAGATCAGCATCATCTCCCTGTGCTCTCCCCTCTGTGTGAGGCCCCGTTCCACCTTTGCTTTGTCCTGCTTCTGAATAATGGAAGGGCTGTAAGCAGATCCTGCCCGGCTCTCTGGTTTCCCAGGGGAGACAGGAAGACTTGGCCACCACCCTCACCTGCTCCTGTCCCTGTCAGGGATCCGGTGTCCTGCAGGAGCTGAGCTGGGTAAGGCGAGGCCTGGGGGCCTGGGGAAGGGGGCTGGGCCTGCTGGGGGTCCCCTTGTCTCTGTCCCATCCCAGTCCCTCTGCTCTGGCCCCAACTGGGGGAACTGGTCCTCCCTGGCCCCTGAGCTGGATGTGCCTCTGCAGCCATGGAGCCCTCTCAGAGCAGCCTTTGCACCTGAGACTTCTCTTTCTTATTGTGAAAGCAAGAAAAAAAATGTGCCTTTTAGCCTCCTGTCAGCCACCTGTTTCCCCAGGTCAAATATTTCAGTGAGCAGAGTGTGTTTGGGCTTGGGGCCAGAGGGAGGTTTGAGAGCAGCTCTGGGTGCCAGGCTCTGGGTGGTTCCTGGGCACTGGGGCTGTGCCATGGCTGTCACAGGGGGCAGGTGGAGGGGCAGGTGGAGGGGCAGGTGGAGGGACCTTTTTTTGGCACCCAAACACCATTTGGGACCTGCTCCATAGCACAATGGAATGATGGATGGACTGGCTCAGGCTCAGCTTGTGGCACCTGCTTTGAGGGCAAGAGGACCCCGGATGTTTGCCTGGGCACTAGGAGCTGTATCCCAGCTGGGGGTTCCTGTCCTGCTCCAGGAAGGCTCACGGGTGTGCCTGGGGAGGGTCAAATCTTGCCCTAGAACTGCACCCTGAGGTGGCCTGTGGGGACCAACAGGGAAGTTGGTGGCAGTGCTGGCTGTTCCTGTGGCAGGGCTGCTGCCCCTGAGCACTGGGTGTCACACAGGTGTCACAGCTGGGTGTCACAGCTGGGTGTCACAGCCCTCTTCCTCTCTGCGGGGGCAGGAAGGACCAGGTTTCCTTTTGTGCTCTCCCCTTCCTGCAGCTGCTGCCAAGCCCCACAGTCCTTCCCACCCTGGGCCACTGAGCAGCAGAGCTCTGCTGGGGTGTTCTGTCACAGCTCCCTTGGCCTTCCTGGAGTCCTGCAACCCCTGCCCAGGTGAGAATCCTGGACCACCTCTGCTCCAGTGCGGGTGGGGTGTCCCCACTGATCCCCTAGGACCCCACTGGGACAGAGTCCCCATAGGAATGTGAGGATTTAACCCCAAACCGTGTAGGAGAAATGAAAGCCGGCAGATCCGGGAGCCTGGGGGTGTCTCTTCCGCCTTCCCAGCACCATCACCTGTTTCCTGCCCTGCCTTATCTCCCTTATCTCCCTCTCTCGGAGGCGTTCCAGGCTCCATGTGCTCCACAGGGAGCAGCCAGGGCTGGAAATCATCATGGGGGATTTGTAGAAGACAGAGTCTGGCAGGAGAAGTGAGGCCTCCCTGAAAGCAGGAGAGGTCCAGGCCAGCAGGGAGAGAAGGGAAGTGGGATCCAGGCTTCTGTGGAAATAAATAGGGTGAGTGGAATGGAAGGGTTTCCTCTCCATTGGGATGCTCTGGGTGAGCTGATCTGGTTGGGAGCTGGGGATGCTGTTGGTGACTCGTGGATGCTCCAGAGCCACGTTCCTGCTCTGGGTCTGGAGGAGGGAAGCAGTGGGAGAAAAGGCTTGGAGGGGGAGGAACAACCCAGGCCCAGAAAGGCCCCGGGTAGCCCACGTTGGTTCATTGGGGTCAGAGGGGCTTCACTCCCAGCTCAGCTGTGGTGCCCAACGCTCCCCTGGGGAGCTGCGGTGTGTGGGGCAGCTGCGACGCCCTGGGGCCACATCCCAGGTGGGATCCAAGTTCCGGGGTCCCAGGCGTGCAGTTCTGGCTCTGAAAAACCCCAGAGGGTTTTGCCACCTCAGCACAAGAGCTGGAAAATAAATGGGCAAAAAGCTGTGCCAGCTCCGTGTCACCCACCAGCCCCTGGCTCGGTGAAGTGGCAGGTTCGTGGCAGAGTTTGGGATGCTGGGGCTTGGCCGGAGCCCCCAGCAGGGATTGGAGCTGCCGGCGAGGGTGGGACAGGGCTGATGCCGTCCGGGGATGCCCGTCCTGGGGGTCCCCTGGCCCGGCCGGTTCCCGGAGCTCCCGGGGCAGAGGTCGCTGCGGGTGGACGCTCCTCCTCTGCGGGAGGCAGGCAGGACTCGGGGTGGGGCTTTGCCGGGCGAGGATCCGGAGTGTGGCCGGCCCGGGAAAGCTGCGGGGCCGAGCGGCTCCGGGGCGAGGCTGCCGTGAGTCCCTGCCCTTGGCGGAGCGAGCAGAGGGCCCGGAGGAGCCGGGGGTGAGCGCAGGGGGCCGGGCCGGGGGTCCCCAGCTGTCACCGGTGGGGACAGGATTGATGTGAGTGTCCCTCCCTGCAGGGACCCCCCTGTGCTGGGCACACCCGGGCTGACCCCCAGAGCCGGGTGCTGCTGGAACGGGGCATTTCCCCTCCTCTGTCCCCCTGGGACACCCCCTGGAGCAGAGACACCCGGGGACAGCGGGGCCAGACCCTCGCCTGGCTCCCAGGGGGCCCGGGAGCCCCCATTCCACAGCCCCGAGTGGCCACAGTGTGCCCATGGGGGACGTTGTGCTGCCACAACCTGCAGAGTCCCCCACCCATTTCTGGTGCTGGGGGCCACCCCACCCCTTTCCATCCCGGGACCCCCAGGGCAGGGTACCAGGCTGTGCCGCAGGAGAACTGGTGTTTACTCTGCTGGTGTCTTGTCTGTGCCTCAGTTTCCCCAGCACGGGAAGATGCTCCTGGCAGTGGGAAGGAAGCTCCTGCTGTTCCTCCTTGTGCAAACAGCTCTGCTCTCCCAGTGCCGGCGGAAGCAGCTGGAGCTGCCGCACTCCGGGAGTTTCCTCGGAGCCTGGCGGGGCTGAGGCCGGGAATGGGAATGGACCGTTCCCTCCCCCTGCCCTGGACTGGGGCTCCAAGCGAGTGGCATCAGTTCCTCCTGGCCAATGTCCCCAGGGCAGGGTGGCGTTTGGGGACATCTGCAGTGGGATGCTGAGCCGTGGGAAGGTGCAGGAGGTGCTGGGGGCAGAGTTGGGGACAGACAGGGATTCCCTGTGGGGGCACTTGGAGCTGCAGCAGGAGGACGCTGCGCCCCTCGTTGTGCCCACTCACCTGCACTGCCTTGTTCTCCATGGAGGCAAAATCCAAAGCCAATTAGGGTGCTAATTAAGGGGCTGCACTGGTTACCGTCTGTTCTGTGCCTGTGACCCCTGTTCCCCATAGGAACAGCTCCTCGGGCGAAGTTGCTGCCTGTGGGAGCTGTGGGGCCGAGCAGCATCTTGTTTTCCTGCAGGATGGGGCTGTTGGCAGCCAGACATTCTCCAGCAGCCAGGAAAACCTTCGGCCACCCAGAGTGGCCAAACACCCGGCCTGGCAGGTGCCCAAGCCTCGCCCTTCCCGGCCTGGCTGCAGATCCTGGAGGTCAGGGCTTGGAAATCCACCTCCAGGGCCGTGTCAGGGTGTGATGTCCCCGTGGCTCGGATCCCTAATGCTGCTCCCCCTGAGCTGGTGAGATCCCCCGTGTCTCCAGAGCTGTAAGGGATGGAGAGGCCCCACTCTCTGTTGGGACCTGGACAGAAATTCTGAGCGGCTCCAGGAGCTGCCGGGAGCACAAAAAATGGAGTGTTCTCCTGGAAATAAGCCCAGCACACGCTCCGGAGCAGTGGCCCCAGAGGTGCTGTTGGGCAGGAAGGTGTTTAGGGCACAGTCCTGGGCAGCCTGGCCTTGGTTTGGGAAGGCTTGGGAGGGTTTTGCCCCCACATTTGTGTTCAGAGCTGCTCTGAACAAGCCAAGGCACTGTGAGCAGTTCGGATGGGGCTGAGGGTGTTGGCCCTGTCAGGCTGGGCACTCACTCAGGCTTAGCTGATTCTCTTCTGGGAAGCACTATCATATTTATAATGGAAAAAACCCAGGCAAGCACAGGAGCCTCCCTGCCACACCTCTGCCACAAGGTAAAATATCTCAAGTTCACTGCAACTTCCTTGAAGGTGACACTTTTCTTGTCCTCAAGGACACCTTTCTTGTCCTGCCAAGCAGGGCTCAGGGCTGGGGCAGGGTGAGCTGGTGCCTGCCTGGAGGAAGATGGGGAGCTGCTTCCTCCTCACAGAGAGCAGCCTGGGCCCTTTTGAGACCTGAGTGTTTCCCAGAGCTTGGTGACATGTCTCAGGGTTGGTGACTGGTCCTGGGGTGTCCCCACAATGTGAAAGTTTTTCCTGAGGCTCTGTCACCTGCATTTCTTCTGCCTTCAGCTCCAGGGTGCTGCTTGGGGTGTCCCAGGGTTGGGATGTCCCTGTCCCTGCCCAAAGGGGACAGGCACAAGTGTCCCCTGATGGCCCATGGCTGCTCCCCGTGTGCACCTCTGAGTGTCTGGGGTGGGGGGCAGTCCTGGGGTGTGTCCAGGTGCCCACCCAGGAGGTGGTGGCTTTCCCCAGGCTGTGCCCTGACGTGTCCCCTCTCCCCAGGCTCAGCCAGCAGGGGCCATGCGATGCTCCCTGAAACGCTCCCTCACGGTTCTGCTCTCGGCCTCCCTCCTCCTCCTCCTGCTCCTCCACGGGGGCAGCCGGCAGGAACAGGATCCCCTGCAGGTGAGTCCCCGGCCAGGGATGTCCCACTGGAGAGGTCACTGGAACATCTTCTATCACTTCCTGCCCCACATGGACCCCGACCTCAGCTCTGCTCTCCTCCCTGCCCCTTGTCACCCCCAGCTCTGCCTTCTCCTCTCCCTGGGCAGCTGTGCTCCCCTGAATCCAGGAGCTGGGAGGGCAGGACAGGGGCTCCCCTTTGCTTCTGGGTCCCCCTGTTGTCATCCACCTTTCCTGCACAGTGCTCTGGGCTGTGAGCTGGTTGTCTATTGCCCTGCACAGTGCTCTGGGCTGTGAGCTGGTTGTCTATTGCCCTGCACAGTGCCCTGGGCTGTGAGCTGGTTGTCTATTGCTCTGCACAGTGCTGAGGCTGTGAGCTGGTTGTCTATTGCTCTGCACAGTGCTGGGGCTCTGAGCTGGTTGTCTGTGGCTCCCATGCAGGTGGAGCTCAGGGGCCTGGCTCCTGACACGATCCTGCAGCTGCTGCAGCCCCAGGGAGCCCAGCACATCTTCAGGGACACAGCCAATCTCTCTGCACTCCACAACGTCTCATACCAGATCCTCGCTGGCTCCTTGGCGCCCCAAAAAAGTGAGTGGTCCTGGAGCCTCTGGGTGGGCACGTCTGGGTGGGCACATCTGGGTGGGCACAGCTGTACATCCCAGCACAGACCTGCCCACCACTGCTGCTGGGCCAGGGTGGGGCTGTATCCTGAGGCACTGAAGGCTTCAGCTTCAGGAAGGACCCACCGGCCTTAGACATGAGGTTACAAACAGCACTGACCCCGCAGGCTGGTCATGGGAAGAGGTTTTTGGAGCCCTTTCATTACATCTTGCAGGGAAGAACATCTGGTCAGGTCACCCCTCTGCCTGTTCATGCCTTTCCTTTGCCTTGCAGAATTCCTGGCAGTGGGAATGGCCTCCGTGAAGAGGCCACGTGGGTTCTACCTCCTGGCCACGCTCCAGTCCCTCTTCAGCCAGTCCACGGAGGAGGAGCTGCAGGAGATGGTGGTGGTGGTGCACCTGGCCGACACTGATCCTGGCTGGAACGTGCGTGTCGCCCTCACCATCGCCCAGAAGTTTGGTCAGCACATCCTCCTGGGCCGGCTCCTGCTCATTCACATTCCCCCCGAGTTCTACCCCACCCTGGAGGGCCTGAAGAGGAATTTCAATGATGCAGAGGAGCGGGTGAGGTTCCGCTCCAAGCAGAACGTGGACTACGCCTTCCTGCTCAGCTTTGCTGCCAACCTCTCCTCTTACTACCTGATGATTGAGGACGATGTGTGGAGCTCCAAGTCCTTCCTGACAGCCATCCGCAGGGCCCTGGCTTCCCAGGAGGGCTCCAACTGGGCCACCCTCGAGTTCTCCAAGCTGGGCTACATTGGAAAGCTCTACCGCTCCAGTGACCTCCCTCGCCTGGCTCGCTTCCTCCTCCTCTTCTACCAGGAGATGCCCTGTGACTGGCTGCTGGTCCACTTCCGCCAGCTGCTCGCCCAGAGGGACGTGATCCGCTTCAAGCCTTCCCTCTTCCAGCACATGGGGCTCTACTCCTCCTTCCAGGGCACCGTCAACCGCCTGGAGGATGAGGATTTCCAGGCCAACGCCTTGGACTTCCCAGACAACCCGCCGGCATCCCTGTACACCACTATGTCAGTCTTCAAGAACTATGAGCCCCTCAAGGCCTACAGCTCAGCACAGGGGTACTTTTGGGGCAAAGACCCAGCAGCTGGCAGTACTTTCTCCATTGTGTTCCAGCAGCCAGCCCGGGTCAGGCGTGTCCGGGTGCGCACGGGCTCTGTGGAGCACCCGGGGGATTTCCTGCACTCGGGGCTGCTGGAGCTGGGTCAGCACCGGGGCCGCAGCAGGGACTGCTCCTCCTACACCCCCGTGGGCTCCTTTGAGAAGGGGACCCTGGAGCAGCAGGGCTTGGAGAGGGTCCTGCCTGGGCCCGTGGAGTGTGTGAGGATCCGGGTGACCCAGGACCAAAGCGAGTGGCTCATCATCCAGAGCATCGACATCTGGACTGTAGCAGGGACTTGAGCACAACACCTGGATTTGGATTTGGTTCTAAGAGGTCATTCGTTTTTCCCATTCCCTTTCTGGATAAGAAATTAAGTCACTGACTCCCACTGCCCCCTGTCTGGAGCGATGGAACCCTCTGCTGTGGGCTGTGGATGGGTCTGGCAGGGGGGCCCAGCAGGATGTGCCTGCTCTGGGGGCACAGGGAGGGGAAGGGGCTCGGGAATTCAAGGCTGGGCAGTAGAAAACCTTTCCTCCCAGGGAGGATGATGTACAGTGCAAAGCTAATCAGCTAATAAACAAACCAGGTAATTAATCAGGCAGTGGTATTTTTTTGCAGCCTCCACACCATACCTGCTATAAGTTTTTTCCAAAACTCTTGATTTTTAACTCCTCTCTGATCCCATTTCCTAGCCGCTCCTGGGGGGCTCAGGGGGAGGTCTGGGGGGGCTGCTCACCACACTCCTCACCCCGCAGGCTCAGGTTTGTGGCAGGAGGAAGCTGTCACTGGTTTGTCACATTTCCCGGTGCTGATCCACCAGATGGAGCCATCGGCCTGGCCCTGGGCAGCGCCTCCCACCAGCACCGCTGTTTCCTGCCCTCGCCGGGAAAACAATCAATTCCCCAGGCCCTCACCTGTGTCCATGTGGGATTTACATGGAGAGGGAAAAACAGGCGAGATGGGGCTTTTACAGAGGGGAGGAAGACCCAGAATTGTGCACCAGGGAACAAAGATGAGCCAAGGAAAATGTAACCTTGGTGTAATGGGAAGCTCTTTTTTAGTTCAGTGGGGTGCTGAAGGGTGACTGGGTTACACACAGGCTCCCAAAAACTGCTGTTTGGGTTTGTCTGGCAGGGTCAGCTTGGAGGGCTGAATGCTCTGCTGGCCCCAGCACACGGGGCAGTGACTGTGACTCTCCCAATTAGGCTTTTAGCAACAATTTCTCAGTTTCCTGCAAAGGAAGAATTCCAGTCTGCTCAGCTCTCCCAAGGGATGACCCAGAGAAGTCAAGTCACCAGTCTGTGCCCAGCAGGACTCTGCTCTGCCCGTGTTCCAGGCGTGGCTCTCTTGGAGCAGGACAGTCTCTGTCAGCAGGGAGCAGTGACAGGGACACTCCTGCAGTGCCATAACCATCAGCTCCCCTGCTGGGCACTGGGAGGCAGGTGGAGAGCCCCAGGCCTGCCATAAGGGGGTTTTTCCCCCGAAAAAAGCCACTCGGGTAGTAGATCTTTGCATTTAATACAGAGGTGCTACACCATAAACTCCAAATGTTCTCAGTGGGATCAGTACACCCTGCAGAACCACTGCAGCTTCCTCCAAACAGCCCAAGTCCTGCCAGAGCTCTTGGAGTCTTCTGAGTGGCACAAGTGTCCACTTCCCAGGGCCCTGACAAGTGTTTCCAGTGCTCCAGGAGAGCCTTTGCCCCAGTTCTCTTGGACAGAAATGCCACTGCCCACCCTGGGAGAACACCAAGGGTCACCAGTGTGGGTACAAATGGAGAGATTTTACCCCAGGAGGTTTTTATCTACTGGTAAAGCACAAAAAGATAGAAATGTACATCAGCTTCTTACCTGTTGGACTCTTACTGATGTATGTACTGACAGGTTTTGTGGTATTCAGCTGCCTAGAAGCAAGCTGCAGTGTTAGTTATGCTGGTGTAAACCTGGGCAGACTCCAGAGGAATGGAAATCTCTCCATTTACATCAGGATAAGTGGAAGCAGCAGTGCCCAACTGGCAGAACCCCCTTCCCCTCTGCTCCTGTGCTGCACACATGGCTCAGCACCACAATGCCCAGGGACCATCAGTGCACACTGGAGGAGGAAGAGGAGGTGGCTGCTACATCCTGGAGAAGCATCACATAATTTATCCCACATCAAAATTCTCCCACTATTTTTATCCCAGGAAGGCTCAGCCAGCTCCCAGTGCTCTGTTCCCAGCCCCTGTCCCTGCTGCAGTCCTGTGTTCAGCCAAGCTCCACGTGGCAGCCACAGCCCAGGGGCAGCGTGGCTGGGCAGGGGAAGGGCAGGGGACACAACCAGAGAAACCTTTGGAGCTGCTGCTCCCTCTGGACACGATGAATCAGGGAGGGTTGGAGGTTCCATTCCACCGCTGGGGTGTCCTGATGTGGCAGAGCCCAGCAGCAAGGGCTTAGCTCAGCATCTTGTGCCGGTCAAACACCGTCTTCCTCTGCTCCTGCACCTGCCGCTTCCAGCGCTGCTGCGCCCCCTCCACCCGCTCCAGCACCGTGTTGGCCCTGCCGCCCGCCAGGCCGGGCATGGGGGCCAGGGAGCGAGTGTCCTGCAAGGGAAAACGGGGCTGGAGAGTGAGCACTGCCCGGCCCAAGCACAGAGAGAGGCAGCTAGCCTGAGGAGAAACTGCACCTCAAAGAGCAGTTCGAGGTTTGAGTTGTTCTGGTGAGAAACCTCCTTTTCAGAGCTCCTCTACAGCAGCCCCCAAGTCCTTGGGGATCACCCACGACTCCAGATAAAATCTCCAGAAGAGGAACTGCACAGAGTGTAGAGCTCTGCTGGAAATCCCCTCTTGGTGTCTTGCAAGGAGCCACAGTGCCACAGGGAACCACATCCCCCTGCTAAAACCAGGCTGATGATGGAGATCCAGGAACAAGGCCTGTCCCATACTGGAGTGAGATAAACCTCACCCAACACCAGGCATTTACCATGTGCACCTGGATCTGAATTGCTGCTGCAGAGCAGGGTGCAAACCCATGACTCTGGGATACATCTCCTCCTGCAGGAGCTCCTTTTCAGCAGAGGGAGGCAAAGGATGGACTGTGAACACTGGAGCAGCTGCTCCTCACTTACCTGAGTAGGAAGGAATTGGGCCAAATAGGTTATATTCACAACAAAGTACAAATATGACAGTCCATCCTAGTGCTGCAACTGCATGAATTTTATGCAGCAAGAAATTCCCTCCCCCAAAACTAGTGTGTGACAAAGAAAGAGGGAAAGGTTGGCTTTTTCTTTGCTACTGGATCCTAATAATTTTGCCCATGGTTTGTATGTCAGCATCCCACAAAAAGATGGTGTTTGAATGAAATTGTGCTCTGTCTAGAAGATGTTTCAGCCAACACTTAAGCTCATCCTTCCCTGGAAGCTCAGCACCATGAAACTCCACCTGGGGCACTGCACAAACAGAATCTGTTTGACTTTTTGTTCCCTCTAGATGGACAAATGAAATTCAGGCCAGTTCCTACAAAGCCCCCTCTGCCTCTGAGGGCAGGGCACGCCTTGGGCTCATTACACAGAGCTAGGAATATTCCTTGTGTTTCTGAATAACCTACAGAGATCTGAGTCTCAATGTTCACCCGTGTCAGTGCTCCCAAAGCAGCAGTGCTGGTCCCTCACTGGGCGAGAGGAGACAAGCAGGAGGCCACTGTTTCCCTGTCCCCCATTGCCCTGTCCCCTCACCTCAGTGTCCTCCTCGTTGTGCAGGGGCTGTGTGTAGGGGTCTGGCTTGCGGATCAGGGGGTCCACCAGCACCAGGAAGGCCATGTAGAGCAGCAGGGCCCCCACCACTGACAGGTAGATGATGATGATCACCTGCAGTTGAAAACAAGTGTAGATAAGAAGCGCCAAAGGGGTCAGGGAGGTCCTTTGCAGCTGCCTCTGGTGTGTGATCTCTTGTCTCTTGCTCTTGCCATGAGGCTGAGGTGGTGCCATCACTGCACAAACTGTGCTGATGGTCTCACTCTGCCAACTGAGGGCACGTTCTGCACATGAAGAACAGTGAGACGGGGCCCTTGTCAGGGGTGCTTGGCACTGTCACACATCCCCAGCAAGAAGACTGGGCTCCCACACAGCTCTTCACTACCAGGAATGCCCCTGGCTCAGACACAGAGTCACAGAAATCACAGAAGTCACAGAATGCCTGAATCACTGAGGTTGGAGAAGATCTCTGAGATCATGGAGTCCAATCTGACAATTCCCACCTTGTCACCAGAGCCCTCAGTGCCACATCCAACTGTTCCTTGAACACCTCCAGGTACAGTGACTCCACCACCTCCCTGGGCAGCCCCTTCCAGTATCCAACACCCTTTTAGTAAAGAAATTCTTCCTGATGTCCAACCTAAACCTTCCCTGGTGCAGCTTAAATGTCTTCTTATCTTGTCACTGGCTGCCTGGAGAAGAGGCCAACTCCCACCTGGCTACAGCCTGCTTCCAGAGAGTTGCAGAGTGAGCCCCTGGCACTGCCACCAGGTACTGGCTGTGACAGTTCTGTCTTTCTGGGCTCTTCTCCAGCAACCCACCAATGTGGCAATGCCTGGGCTGCTGTAGGGCACAGGCAGTAGGGCACAGACAGGGACTGCAGTCACCCTGGGCTGCTGTGGGGCACAGGCAGGGACTGGCTCAGGTACCTTGATGGTGGTGGTGCTGCGCTCCTCGTACTTGCACTCACAGAGCAGGCAATAGGCCTCCACGTCGTTCCCGGGCACGGGCATGGGCTCCACCACGTGCAGACAGTTGCTGCAGCACAAACAAACCACAATCAGCAGCAGCACAAGGTGAAACCAGTGCTCTGTGCAAGAACGCTGGGGTGACTTTGTCCCAGCTTTCCTGTCAAGCTGATAACACTGATCTGGTGTTAAGAGCAGCCCTGAGAGCCCAGCTGGCCCAAAGTCCCTGGGATAGGCTGATGCCTTTTGCAGGGATCCAGTCCAGGTGGGAGGGATTGGAGGGCACACCCTACCAAGAGTATCATCCCAGATTCCTCAATTTCTGTTTAAAGAAACGCCTGTGTTGAACATCACCCACCAAAGCAGCTCCCTCTCCAAACAAACCTACAGGCAGGGAATCCCTTCTCCAGCCCAGCCAGGAGCTCCAGAGCCTGGCTGTCACGGGCTGACCCCTGAGGCTGCTCCCCTCACTCACCAGTCCTTCTGGGACACATTCTTGTTGTAGATGTGCCCGCTGATGTTGCGGTACGGGGGGCAGATGCACTTGCAGCGAATGTCCTCGGAGCTCTGCGGGGCACAGGAGCCACGTGAAGGAGGGAAAGGGCTCTGTCCCCTCACACCCCGCCCCTGGCTCAGTGTCACCCACCTTGCTGGCCTGTGCTGGGGGACACAGGACACAGCCCAGCAGCGCCAGCAGCAGCACGGGGCTTGCAGGGTTCTGGGAGCTCTGGGTGAACATCCTGTGAGCCTGAGGGAACAAAACTTACATCCAGGATAGAGAATCTCAGCTGGAAACAGCCACAATGAGGTAGTCGGAGATTTATTTTTTTTTTGGCCCACTTGCCTCTGTTTTGTCCAGGAAGAATTTTGTTACTAAATGAATCACAGCTGATGCCAGGCAGGAACTGTTGGAAACATTTAACACAGATCCCAAGAACGCTCCTGTCAGAAGAGCTTCAACCCTGTACAGCCACCCATCCAAACTACACCAGCACTGCAAAGATATTGCTGATTTCCTTACAACTGGACTTGCACAAACCTCCCGTTCCTCTCCTACCACCCTGGAGCCCAGCAGCAGGTATTTTGGTGCTGACAGTTTTGCTCAGTAAAAAACACACTGAACTGATCTAAATTTGGTCTGAATTTTTAGCACAGCAATGGGCCCTGTATCTGGAATTCAGTTTTAGCCTCTCAGCCCAGTTCAGAATATCTGAACTGAACGAATGATACCGTGAATGTCACTAATTAATAACAGTAGGGGAAAACACATACTCTGTTACACCATAAGCAAAAAACTTAGAACCTGGGCAAAATTCACACACTATGAAGTGCAGAACCCCCTCAGCCACACAAAGGAAAATTAAGACATACTTATCTCCAGGTTTGACAGCAAAGGGACACATGCACAGGTGCCTTAGAGCTATTTTTTCCAGACATCAGCCCAGCCCACAGCAGCCATGAGGCCAAAACCAGCTGCATTTTGACCAAAACCCACCAGCACAGCAAACACAGCAGTGGGTACGTGGTTGAGGTGAAGTTTCCAGGGGCTGTCAGTGTGTGGCAGCCCCCAGGATGAGCCCACAAAAGGCTGTCCAGAGCACACAAACCACACCGTGCTCCTTCTTTCTGGGAGTGCCCAAAAATCACCTCATCCTTCATCTCCGCATCCCTGGCAGTGTCCAAGGCCGGGCTGCTCGGGGCTCGTGGAAGGAGAGTCCCTTCCCTGCCCATGGCAGCGGCTGGGCCTGGATCAGCTTTATGGCCCCTTCCCATTCAAACCATTCTGGGATTGATGCTGTGAACATCACCTGGAGCCTTTCTAAGACTCTGGCCCTTTTCCCTCCCCGGATCTGTATTCGAACCACCTCTGACACCGAGCTGGACCCAAGGCGGGGCTGGAGACCCCTCAATTCCCACCGAAGGCCGGGATGATCCTTCAGCCCTCTGGGAGCTTCCCCCGCCGGTCCCACCCGGCTCTGGCACTGCAGGCCGCCGAGGCGCCCCAAACGAGGGTCCCGCAGGCCCCCGGCCATACCTACCCCATACCGAGCCCATATTTATCCCATATTTATCCCACACCTATCCCATACCCGCCCCACATCCGCCCCTTACCTGCCCCTCGCTCCGGCCCAAGCCCGGCCCCGCCCCGCAGGCCCCGCCCCTCCCCTTCCCGCGCGTCCATTGGCTGCAGAGGAGGACGCTGAGTGACAGACAGCACCGCTGGCCAATCAGGGGACAGGCAGCCCAGCCGGTGGCTGAGGGAGGCCGTGTTCTCTCTCTCTTGTCATTGCATTTTCTTGTACATAATCTCGTAAATAATATTCTAAAGAGTTTTCTCGTCCCATTGCTGTTGTGTTTAAAATGCTGGCCCTGCCATGACTGCATTCCATCCGCCGCTCACTGGTGTCTGTATAGGATAGCGGTCTAAGCCAGCTGGGCCTAAGGAAATATATTCCATGAGAATTAGATGCACAAAGTTTAGATTAGATTTCGAGTATTAGATGCACAAAGGACTTCTAAATCCTTCCTCCTACTCCAGTGCTGCTGAGGGGAAGAAGCTCTTTGGGGCTCAATCAGAGCTCTCCCCTCAGAGCAGAGCCCTGGGCCTGCCCATGGGACGCTCAGGGCTGTGGCACAGCTGGGTTTGTTCAGATTTAAAAGGCCATGGGGCTGTTCATCCCCTGTGACCCACACAGGGTCTGGGAAGGGGCTTTGGAGACCACCATGGGGCTGCTCATTCCCTGTGACCCACACAGGGTCTGGGAAGGGGCTTTAGGGACCACCATGGGGCTGTTCATTCCCCATTTCTGCCTCTCACTTTGCTGGCAGCACAAAGGGGAGAGGTGCCTCAGAGGAGCCTTCCATGGGCAGTGCCCTGGGAATAGAGGCCAAACACAATTCACAGAGGGAGAGGGAGATGAGAAACAAAGAAACACAAATGTGCAAAAGAGGGGAAATGCTCCAGGTGTTAATACCCTGCCCTGTTCCTGTCCCCTTACCCATGTAATTTGTCCTTACTGGCACTTGTGGTGTGAATCTGAAGGATTCACAGGTGGCATTTTTGTTAACAAGGGCTGAGGACACACAGGGACACTTTGTCCTTGTTCTCTCTGGACACGGGTGTTGGTGACAACACTGCAAACCTCCTTCCGGCCTGGGGTCACAGCACCTGGCACATATTTAAAGGGCAGTTTATTTTAAATTGTGAACAGGCACATTGACTTGTAAATATTCTAGAAATACATCCTGCCATTATAAAAAAGCATCCCGTAATTCAGGGGGAAGAAATTTCATTCGTTGCTTGCAACAAGATGATTTTGTCTTTCTGTTGCCTATGGAATGAAGTGCTTTGGGAGTTGTAAGCTGACAAGAAAAGACTCCAGAGTGCCTGAGCATTGGGCCAACCTCCAGGGCTCTCTTCTATAACAACAGGGTCACAGTTTGGAGCAGAACTCACTGAAGGTCATGGGACAAACAGCCAAAGTTTATTGTTGGGCACCTCCTTTTATAGGGGGCTCAAAATTCCTGTGCTTGAACATTTGATGGTCAAGGTCTCAGCCCCAGCCAGTGATGTCTGCATTCAGACCCGTGGGATTTAATGGGATTGGCAGGAGTCCCTTGTTTGAGTTTGAATCTGACCACATCAGACCCAGGGACTCGTTTACTTCTATCCTTTAACAAACAAGGCTAGCCAAATTGAATTTCTTACGATGGCCAAATTTATCTGTAGAGCCTCAGACCAGCTGTGGCTGTGACACTCCTCCTCATGCAGGATGGGTGGTTAGACCAAACAATGGCAATTCTCTTCCTGCTGTCAGCTCCCTCCCAGCTCCAAGGAAGAGGTTTGTGGTGCTGTGCCTCAGTTTCCACAGTCTAATGATACCACAGCACTGGGAGGGGTTCTGTGAGGGTGGGTGAAGAGCTCATGAGGGTCACAAGAGCTGCTTGTGACAGTCAGTTCTTGAGAGCTTCTCTCACCCTGAAAGAGCTGATGGTCTTAAAAAGCCTGGTGGAGAACTGTGAGCACACATTAATGAACAGTGTACGGCCCAGGCAGCAGCAGCTGCTGTGTGCGTGGGAGCTGACAGCAGATAAGGCTGCCCAGAAGGCTGGGCTCTGATAACCCGGGAGATCCGGTGTCACTCTGTGCCCTTGGGCCATGGACAGGCAGGTTGGGCTTGTGCAGGGCCCTCTGTCCAGCATCACCTCCACACACAGGCACAGAACAGCCAGTGATGTCCAGCCATGAAGGATGACCCAAAGTATTTTCATCTTCCAAGCCAGGGGTGTAGAGCAGTGCCCACAGCAGGAGCACTTACAGCTCCTCGGGTGTGGAGATGTCTGTGAAGCTCCAGTACCACCCTCCCTGCTGTCCTCCCCCTGCCATGGGTGTGATGTGAGGGAAGAGGGGAATAGAATCAGGATGGCAGAGCTGGATCCTATTTGTGAGGCTGAGTGGCTGCAGCCTCTGGGGACTGCTCTGTGCTGTTCCTGTTCTGCATCAGTGTCCTGGGAAGTCTGGCTCCTCCTTACTGGGCAGAGAATCACTGACACTCTTTTCTGCAACACCTAATTCAGCCAAAAAATAAGTTTCTCCAAGACTTTTGATGGAATTGCATGAACAATTATGCCTAAGTGTATTTTTGGCATTAGGCTTTCTCTTTTAGGGACTTGGTTTTGCCTTCTGAGGTTGTGCAGGAGGGCTGCAGTCACCCCAGTGAGTCACACCTCATGCTGTGACTGCTCCTTGAACTTGGCCAGCTTGGGGCTGTTGGGCTGTGCTGATGGTCAGGGACCCCTCCTGCCCCACAGTGTTGTCCTGGTTTAACCCACACTCACTCCTGCACAGTGTGAGAGTCACAGGAGTGGAAGTGAGACATCCTGTGGGTTGAGATAAAGCAGTTAATAAGTAAAGCAAAAGCCATGCACACAAACAGAGTAAAACAAGAGATTCATTCACACGTCCCAACAGCAGGAACAATGGGGGAAATTCTACATGTGAGAGCAAGGAAGTGTTTGCTAATAGAAGTCACTGCCTTGGGGCAGTTTATAGCTTGGGAGGGTTGTTCAGTGCAGTATTGGACCACATGTCTCAGCCTTCTTGCAATTTGCACAGTTGGGGCTTTGTTTCCCTAAAAATTCCCAAGTGGATACAGAATTTATCATCCTCTGACCTGCCATGCTGAGTTGCTGTTAAACAGCTGCTCTGCTTCAGAAAGGATAAAAGAATTCCTGGGGAAACCTCTGGGCAGGATGAATTTCTCTGTTTGGTGGGGCTGGGAGGGCACTGTGGTCATAGGATCCCACCTGTATTTGCCCCTCTTGGAGCAGGAAACTCTCCAGAAACCTTAGTGGAGACTTGGAGAAGCGACTCAGTTGTGTTTGGAGGAGGTGATTTCAGTGCAAGTATGTGCTCATTTCCTCTGGCACAGAGGAAAACACAAAATGTTAATAGGTGGGCAGGTTCCCTCAGCACAAGTAAATGTTTTGCTTTCTCAGCTCTGCCATCAGCCTTTAATTTGGCGGCTCAGATGGGTCATCCCTGTGGATCCACAGTGTGGGTGGGAGCTTGGCCTCTCCCTGCAGGGCTGACCTCGGGGAGGAGGAGAGCCAGGGGAGCTCCAGCCACAGAAGCTGCTTGTCTGCTGTAGGGCCCTGGGGGTTTGTCAGGAAGCCCTTGGAAAAAGGGACAGGGAATGAGCACACGCCTTTTATTTCCCTATTGCTTGGATGAAATAAAATGTAAACCATAAAAGCAAACACAGATGTGCAGATGGGAAGCTGCTGAAGGCTCCCAGTAATAGACTGGCCATTTATTATCTCCACGCCTTTTGTTGTCAGCTGTAGTGACAAATATATATTTATGATCAATTAAAGTGATGTGTTACACTCATCTGACATCACCATCAGCCACCCAGCTGTGCTGAACTACCCCAAACTGTTTTGTTTCCAGCTGTGGGACTCATAGCCCTGAGGGACTGTCTGTGCTGTGGGGTTTCCCTGGACATGATCTTTTCAGGTCAGACATCTTTCCCCAGAAGGCAGTGACACTTTTGTTAAAAATTCTTCCCTCCTGTCTAAATTAATCTTTTTGCTGCTAATTTGGGAAGTAACAAGATAGTGGCTCAGCACACGTGTAGGTTGTATTAAAAATAGACATTAAAATATAATGTCTTGGGCCCTTTTAAAATGACCTGGAGCTTTGTCAAGAGAGGTCCATGCTTTTCCTCCCCCAGCATTCCCCCCTCCTTGGAATGCTGCTTCCCTCACGATTTTTTGATTAGCATTGCTTGCTACTGTGGGTTTTATTTCTCATCTCATGTTTCACCTTCCCCTTCTCCGTGTCCCACTGCAGCCACTGAGCAGGACAATCTCTGGCCAGTCTGGGCAGGGCAGATGGGATAATGTTGCTGACAGAAGACTTCAAGAGGCAATTAACAGCTTCTCCAGCATGCAGGTCCTGACTGGATAGGAGTTATTCCCTACTTGTCAAAGAGCCTTCTCCTTGGAAGGGAACACTAAGGAGGGCCTGGACAAAAAACCTGCTCTACATTTCTGCTGTGCTGGCTTTGTCTTTGGGCAGGATTATTTCAGGAATTGGTTCCAAGTGGTATTTTTTGTCAGGAAGGACCTGTACGAATGGGACACATCACCAGTGAGTGCCTCCACCTCACTGACACTGTGCTGGATCCTTCTGGACTTCTGGCCCTGTGGAACAGAAGCTCAGGAGCAGTGGGGGAGAGCCAAAAGTCCCATTTCCTTCTACTGCTGCTCTGGGCTCAGTGACAGAGTGCTGGGAGGGGTGTGTAATGCAGAGCAAGATCCAGCCCATGGCTGTAGGAGTGATGAGCATCTGTGGAGGGCTGTGGAAACATGGGGGACCTGCAGTGCTGGGAACCACAAACCTCTGAGAGCAGCCTTTGTGCTGGGAAAGGGGGTGGGAGCTGCTGTGCCAGCAGGCATCTGGTGCAGCACTGCAAGGTCCTGGTAGGTTATGGGAACTGCAAGGTCCTGGTAGGTTATGGGAAGGTGCTGGCAGGACGTGGTCGTGTCCTGCTCCAGAATGCACTGGCAGGAATGGAAAGACTGACACCAACGTCAGCAAGCACTGCACTGAATGTTCTGAGCGTGTCCTGACCCACAGTCTGCTCGCAGGGATGTGGAGTCTTCCTGCAGGTGTTGGAGCAGTGCAGAGGTGCTGTGAGAGCAGAGGAATGCCCAGAGCCAGCCTGCTCCAGAGTGAGCTCTGGGTTCCTCAGTGATCCACCAGGCTGCCCCAGCCTCTCCTGCCTGGTGCTGTGCTCTTTCCTCACCCCGATTTCCCTCCAAGGGTCTGTCCTGGCCTCACAGGTCTCTCGTGGGTGGCACTGCACATCCCAGCTCCCCTCTCAGCTGGCCCTATTTATGGAGTTTCAGTGCTGGCAGGTAGGGAAGTGAGACATTTGAAGCACGAAGGCTTGTCCTGGTGAGGCAGGGATATTTATTTGAGCTGATGAAATTTCTTGTCATTGCCCAGGGTTAGGAACCCTGCACATGTGTTCTGAACCATCGTTTCCAGGGCACGAGTGGGCTCATTATTCAGGACAAAGCAAACAAAACGTTGTTAGAGTGGGAAGAGGGATTTCTACCCATATAAATTATACCCTGTTATCATCACATGGAGAGCAGCCACACGTCAGAACATTTTTCCTGAGGGCTAAGATGACTTCACTCCCTTTTTACTTCAGCAGCCTGATCCCCCAGAGCTGTGTGATTTATCTTCCATGCAAGGGAAAGCTGGGGGGGATAGGGGGGAAAAGCCAGTCAGCCACAGGTCAGATGGGCAGAAATGTCTCCTGTGGAAAGATTTAAAAACAGTAGAAAGAGTGTCTTTTACAGCCCCCATTCCTGCTAGAGAGGGGAAAGTCTCCTGAAAATTGATCTTGCTGCAATAGGCAGATTTCACAGCCCCTTTCCAGGCTCTCCTTGTTGGGGAATGCTCATGATGGGTAATACGGAATGACCAGACAGTCCCCAGGAGTGGTCCCAGCTCTGCAGGGTCTCCCAGGAGCAGGAATCCCCATTACATCCCCATTGCATCCCCATTGCATCCCCACTGCATCCCCATTGCATCCCCATTGCATCCCCATTGCATCCCCATTGCATCCCCATTGCATCCCCACTGCATCCCCATTGCATCCCCATTGCATCTCCATTGCATCCCCATTGCATCCCCACTGCATCCCCAATATCCAGCTCTTACTAGTGCAGAGAGATGTGATCCTACAACCCACTGCATTCCAGCAGGGAAGGCAGGTTTGTGCTTCCTCTGAGACTGAATCACAGAATCATTTAGGCTGAAAAAGACCTTTGAGATCATCGAGTCCAAGCTATGGCCAACCCCCACCTTGTCACCCAGCCCAGGGCACTGAGTGCCACATCCAGTTGTTCCTTGGGCACTTCTGGGGTTGGGGACTCCAAAGCTCCCTTGGCAGCCCCTTGCAATGTTTAATAACCCTTTCTGTGAACAAATTCCTCCTAATGTGCAACCTTGAGCCCTTTTTCCTGAGCACCCTAAAGCTGCTCAGGGCTCTGAGCCCCGGCTGGACAGGGGTGGTGGCAGCAGGAGCTGTCCCCATGGCAGCAGGACCTGTCCCCATGGCAGCAGGACCTGTCCCCATGGCAGCTGGTTGAGCTTGTGTGCTCTGCAGGACTGAAGGGACAGTGCCCACCCAGTGCTGTGTCCTGCATCCCTCTCTTGCAGGGAAATGCCTGACTAACCCAAGCAGCCCCTCTCTGTGTAATCATTTAGGGCCTGGCAGCAGAGGCAAAGCCAGGCTCAGCTTTCCTTCTCCAAAGCAGGGGCTGTGACAGTGGTGATGGGCAGACAGGGAAGGGACAGAGGGGAGGGTGTGTGTGTGTGTGCCCCTTTCCCTCAGCTTCTCCCACCCTGAAGGTGTTTATCCTAGTGACAAGTGCTATGGGCCTTTCATAACTGCTGCATTAGCAGAGGATCAAGTGGCACTTAATGGGAGCAGTCTGCCTCATAAAGTGTGATGGGAAAGGTCTCCAAGGTCGAAGGGGAAATATTTTCAGCAGGCTGACACAAGCCTTGGCTTTTGCCTGACAACAGGTGCCAGTTTGCTGGGCTGCCCTCCCCTCCAGCTCTGCCCTGTCCCCTCCCCTGTGCTGGCCCAAGGCTCTGCAGCAGCCCCAGGGAGGGTCTGTGAGCTCCCTGTGGGGCACACAGGGAATAAACCCCCTGCAGAACGCAGGGAAAAGGGGATGGGAGGCCACCAGTTGGCTCCTGAACAGGGAAAAAAGGGCACCAAGGGTGTCAATGCTTCCTTGTGGAGCTGCTCCAAGCCAGGTGGGTGGGTTGAGCATGGCTGGGCCCTTCAGTTTGGAAGGAATGAGAGGGATCTGTCTTTACAAACAAACTGTGGGTAAAGCTGGATGCTGAAAGGAGCAATGGGAGGAACCATAAATCCCATGGGAAAAGAAAATGGTGGGGAGTTTATACTTTAGAAGGGAGGTGATTCAGGGAGTCTGTACCTCTCAAGTACCTCAACCAATGAGGAAAGAGAGAGGGAAATATGGCTGGAGCCTCTGTCCTCTAAAAATTTGAGAGACCCCATGGGAAATGCCCCATGGCTTCTCCCTTTACTCCAATAAGGTTACAGGACTCCTCTGTCTCCTTTTTGGACATAAACCTCTGGTGTTTGTGGATTAATTTTCCTGATGACTTCAATGCCACAATAAACAGCTTCAATCCTTAAGGCAACTGGTTTTGCTGGGGTTTGTCTCTCCCTGTGCTGGACTTATGTTGGGTTTGCTGAAATGGGGTTGTTGGGTCTCAGCCAATCCACAATTTGAACACCCCAAGGCAGAGGAAATGTTATTGCTGCCCCTGGCAAGCCTGTCCCTGCAGGCAGACACATATTGATGGCTTTGCAAGTCTTCTTGCTCTCCTCTCCTGCTGCTTTGGTGTCCCATCTGTCTTACACAGTTTCATCTGGGACAATGCAGGGTATTCAGTCCAGGCCAAGTTGCTGATGACAAGCTAATTAAAGACCAAGCAAGGGAGGAGCAGCCTAATGAGAGAGAAGTGGGAGGAAGGGCACTTTGCCAGGGCTGTGCTGGGAGACTCTGGCTCAGTGGAACTAATTGTGTGCTGTAATTGATGGTCGAGGGGAGGCCCTGCTCACACAGATTGTGGGGCAGAGGAGCAGAGACCTGCTTCCATGGCCTGTTCTGGGGGACCTGGGATGGGATCACACCTTCCCAGCTCCAGGGTTTCCTCTACAGGGTCAATCCTTGGCTTTAACCTGGAGTTAACTGTCCTACACTGTTGGAAATAGGAGACCTGGAGAGGACAGCATGGCCATGTCAGTGCAGACAAAAAGCCAGAGCAGGAGTGGCATCTCCTCAGGACCAGCAGTACTGGAAGTCCTGTGCCCCCAGCAGCCCTGACCATGAGCCGCAGGATCACAGAGTCATTTATGCTGAAAAGACCTCCAAGATCATCCAGTGCAACCATTAACCCAGCTCTGCACAAGCCACCACTAACCCACACCCCTAAGCTCCACATCCACTTGTTTTCTGGATACTTCCAGGGATGGTGACTCCACCACTGCCCTGGGCAGCTGTGCAGGGTTTGATCAGCCTCTCAGTGAAGAAATCTTTCCCAACACTCAGTTTAATCAGGCCCTGGCCAGCTCCCTTCCTGCAGTGAAGGGAATGGGGCATGAAAGGGAGATGGATTCTGGCACTGGCCAGAACAGAGGCTCTGGTGGATCATTTAATTTGGAATGAGTGTGTTGGGAACTCGAGGGTTACCCCAAGTACCCACAGGGAGTCAGCACAAACAGCCAAGTGCTGCAGGAGGATTAGAGACTGTGCCAGAGCTGTGTCAGCCTGGCCCTGGTCTCAGCACCTCACCCTGGGTCCACTTCATCCAGAGTAATCAAGGCAAGGCAATTCCTCACCTCTGGGGAATGATGGAGTGGGAGAAAACATTGTTCATGAGTATGAAGAGACTTTTATTTGGCTTGCTTTCTGCTGTTTCCATGCTGAATTTCCCATCTGAATGGTGGCACTGAGACTTCTTTGATTGACAAGTAAATATTCAGTGCATCTCACCACACATGAGGAAACAACTGAGAACTTCTGCAGGCTCTGCAGCTCCAAAAGGGACTGTGGCCTGTAGTGGTTGTGTCTTGTGGGTTTTCTTCTGAAATCTGGAGAAAGATTTTTCTACCCTTTGCCTCAGGAATGCTCATTTCTCAAGTGAAACAATGCCAGAGCTCTGCATTTCTCACCTCCTCAGGAAAGTGTGGGGATTTCTGCTGCAGCAGACGTTCCTAACCATCAGGCAGGGCCCAAAGGCTGCTGTAGCTGTTGTGTTTGGCACAGGCTCTGCCAGGGCTCTCTGTGTTTGCAGGCAGAGCTCTGTCCTCAAGGCCAAGTGCCCGGGGCAGTCAGTGGGTGCAGCTGCCTGCAGTGCCCTCCCTGTGCTGTGACCTCTCCTCGCAGCTTCTAAAATTCCTCTCACCACGGGGGGGCATTTCCTTATTATCAACACCTGCTTGGACAGGGACAGGCACTGACCCCTTCCAGACCTGCTGGGACCAGAAGCTTTGGGGCATAATTCTGTGGAGGTGTTAAAGCTGGTTGTGGGTAATTTATGGTCTGCAGCAGGGACACAGCCCCTGGGTGCAGGGCACTGGAGAGGAGCTCTGCTCTCAGCTCTGCTCTCAGCTGGGTGTACAGGGCCGAGGAGGGGACTCTCCTTGGGCACAGCTTCCCACAAGCTCCATCACGAGTCAACAGAGCCATGAACCCCAGGGAACTGTGGTGATCCTGAGGCCCCAGAGCTCCCAGCAGGTCCCATGAAACGCTGCCAGAGGAACCTGCACACGACTGATGGAAGAACCATCACAGCAGACAACACTAAAGGTGTATTTCTGTTTGGATCAATCACCCATCTGGGATTTCTGTCTAAAGGATGTGGGGGGTCTTATAGTGGATAAGAATTGGGACCTCCTGCTCCAATGGCTTCTCTGGCAGGATGTTGGTCTGCTGTGACACTGCCTTGTCCACCCAAAGGAGTCCCTGCTGCTGGGCTGGGACATGGGGACCATCGTGCTGTGCACACAGGTCACTGTAGGATGAGAATGTCCAAGGGTCAGGACAACAAAATGCCAAAATAGCTGTATAGCAAGTCACCCCAACTGGCATTTACCGCAGCCAAGAGTTCCTGAGCTCAGTGTCTCCTGGAGATTTGTCCTCCTGGATCTCCTGACCTTAGGAAAGGCTTCTGAATTTGAGTGGCAGAAAGCTGTGACACCAAGTTCCCATTGTAAAATAAATCTATGGTGACTCTGTCAGAGTTTGGTGTGGAGGTCCCTGTGCTTGAGTCTCTCATTTGTGGGTGCCTCCACTTAATTCAGTCTCAGACTGAAGCCTCAGGAAGTTATGGGACATAGAAATGAAGGAAACCAGCAGATTTCAACAGAGAGATGAAAATGGACCAGAGAGATGAAAATCTGCCCCAGTGCAAGGATGAAACAGCTGAACTGTGGTCCTTAGATTGACTTTGTACTGTGACAAAAAAGTTGATGGTCAGAGTCAGGCCCCTGAGTGTAGCAATTCCCTGGCAGGAATGGCATCCTCAGAGCACCTGTACAAGGGCAAAGGAACCTGATCACTCATGGGTTTCCTCCCCACTGAACACAGATGAAACAACATGGATCTTCTCTGAGCACACCCAAATGTATTCCTTCCATAAGCCAGGACTCCTCAGTTATTAATAATAGCTGATATCAGGCTGCAGCATGACAGCAATTCCTCACAGGGCCTTAATGACAGACTTTCTGGTAAGCAAAACCATTAGAAGAGAAATGTTGCCAGGAATCCCACCTCCCTGACTCTGGCATGCTGAGGTTTGGAAGCTTCCACCTCAAACTGCCTTATGGGAGATGATTCCTCAGGATGGTTTTCTGCTCAGGAGTTCTCCTTTTATCTGTGCTTGCCCTTCTTCATTTCATGCCTTTGCTGTCAGGCACTGCCACCTTCACCTTGAGCTCTCTTGTATTAATTTTTGTTGCCTCCTTTTAGCCCCTTATCCATTTCCACATATTTAACAAAGCGAGTTTCTGCCCTGGTGCTTGTACACAGAAACTTCACTCTCATCTCGTGTTCACTGCTCAAAGTCAGCACAACTTTTCCACTTGGCTGTGGACAGGACAGGAGATGGTCTCAGGTGGGTGCCAGCTTGAAGGTGAATCATCTCTGTGTGCCCATCATAAAGCTCTGGGCTAAATCCAGGGACGTGTGGCCAGCACAGCAAGGGTGGTCACAGAGGGGACAGAGGGACAAACTCTTCTTTGTGCTCCCAAATTACAACAGGCAATGACCACAGGCTCCATCTCAGGAGGTTCAGGTTGGGAACCAGGAAAAGATCTCTCCAGTCAGCTGGTGCAGGCCTGGGACAGGTCACGAGGGAGGGGGAATCTCCATCCTGGTGAGAGTTTGGGGTGTTTGCTGAGGCTCAGTGGAAAAGCCTTGGCTGCTCCAGTCTGGTGTTGCAGATGGTCCTGCCCTGAGGGAGGGGATGCACTGGGGACCTCCAGAGCCCCAGTTCACTACCAGCTCCATGGATCATCTCTCTGTCACCTGCCAGGCTGGGTGTCACTCAGGTCACTGCACAGCCTTCCCAGGGCAGTGCTGGAGCCACCATCCCTGGAGGTGTGGACACTTGAGGGCAGAGTCTAGTAGTGAACATGGCAGTGCTGGGGAAATGCTGAACTCAATGATCTTTGAGGGCTTTTCACACTTAAATGACTCCATGATTCTGTGACTTTACTTGACCCTGAGCCTTGTAGGAGTTCTCTGCCCTTGCACCTCTGGAAGCAATGCTTGGGGCAATGTAAAATGGCAAATACTAAACCCTTCTCAAGAATTACAGTAGATAAATGAATCCTACAGGTCTCAGCTCTGTGGAGACTCCCACCTTTCCTGCCACCCTCTGACCAGCTCTGGGACCATGGATGGTTTGCCTGACACACCAAAGAGCTGAGAGTTAAAGAACCTCTCCTGGGTGAAATATTTAAGGAGTTGTTAAAACCCCTTGTGTCAAAAGGCGTCCCAATGCCTTGAGACTTATAAAGCTAAACTGGGGCAAATCTTCTCCTTTCCCCCTCTGGTTGAGTCCAGCAATCAGCTGACATAGTTAAGCTGATAGTCATTAGATTTATATGTCCTTTGCTTCTGGCATTCTGTCCTGTCTGCTGGGGCAGTTTTGGGCTGGTGACCTTTGTGGCATGTGGCAAGGCCAGTGAGCCTTGGCTTCTGCCTCAGACGGCTGTGGCTTGTTGTTTAAAGGAGTTTATTTCTCCAGGCTGTGGTCAGCAGTGAGCCATGCACTCGTGCTATTTTTGCAGGCATACCTAGAGAGTCAGGAAGGAGGCCAGGACCATTCCAGAGAAGACAAACTGCAGATCTCAATGCCCTTATCAATGAGGTGTATGTTCATAAGCTACAAAGGGGACACAAATCGTCCAGCAGGATAAACAAAGAGGGAGAACAGGGAGAAGAAAGGCACCTGGAGCATCAGATAGTCACTTAGAAGGTGATGGATAGATGGGAAAAATACTACACCAGGAAGAGAAAGATGGATTTTTAGTGTAGATGTATAGGACAGAGCTAAAATTGTGCTTTGAAAGACAAACATGCACAAAGCCCAGAAATTTTGTCTTCATATCCTTGCAGCAGGTGAGCAGCAGCAGTTAATGGTTTATTGGATTGCTCCCTGCTTTTTAGAGCTCCTTAGAGTTTTCCTCTGGGTTGCTGAGAACCTTGTTCTCTGTGCTGGACTGACCCTCCTGCACCAGCAGCTCCCTCTCTGCTCTGCTGCCAGTTTGGAGTGGGACCCAAGTCCCTCAATATTGCCATGAAAGGGGTGGGGAGGATGGCCAGGAGAGCATCTCAGCAGTGCATTCCTGCTTCCAGCAAGGATTGGGCAACTGTCAGTGTGACCCAGCTGGCCCAGGGAGCCAGAGCCAGCCCAGGCTGGTGGTGAGGAGTACAGGTCAGCTGGTTTGGCTGATAAACATGTGAGGCTCCTTCCCTTCTCCTCTCCCCTGAGGACCCCCTGGACAGCTCAGCCCCTCTGTGATCACTGTGGGGAAACAAACTTTGCTCTGGTCAGGACCTTCAAACTGGAACTCGCTGGGTGCGAGGAGAGGAGTGAGTGGTGAGTGTAAAATGAGAGATGCCTGAAAAATAAGCTGAATGAAGCTGAAGAGCACATGAATGAGAGCGTGACCCATTCACTGTCGTGGTCACACACAGCCCTGCACCACGTGGGACACTCACTCTGTCAGTCCAAGAGATTGACAAGGACATGCTGGATTTGGAAATGCCCAAACTATGAGCAATTTTCTTGCCCTTCAGTTTGCCCCAGAGGAGCAGCCCAGGCCTGTCTCAGTGCAGGGTTAACCAGGGCCTTTGCGTGGGTCTGGTTTCCTCCTGCTCAGCTCCTGGCACTGGCCTCGTCTGCCCCAGCCTCCCTTCCCAGAACTCGGATCTCCCTCATCCATCATGTCCTGACACTGGATCCCTCTCTGACACCCACTCCTCCTTTCCTCCCTTCTCCCAGCCTAACCAGGGTGGATCAGCACCCCTGACATTATCCTGCTCCTTTCAGTGATCTGTCCATCCACCCATCCATTCCCCATCCATCCATCTCCCTGAAAAGTGACCTGCTCACTGTGTCCCAGCCCAGAGCCTGCCTGTCTGCCTGGCTGGGAACAGCAGGACGTGCCTGGGGGTGGAAAAACACGGGCTGTGTGTGATTGGGGGTCACCAAAGCAATCCAGGAAAACCAAAACCAACTCCTGGAAACTGCCAGACAGTTTGTAAACTGCAGACATCACCCTGCTCCTATTCAGAAGCTCTGCTTTCCCCAGACAGTTGGGCACTCAGCTCTGGTGAAGGGAATAATGTTGCAACGAGGTGACGAAGGCCAGTGTAAGACATTAAGGGAGGAGAAGATGATTTATTTTCACACAGAATGTTTTCGTTCACTCAGGATCACACACAGGTAGCCCTGAGCACCAAGATGTTCCCCAGGGGTTTTCCCAGGCACCAAGAGATGTGCACCCAGAGGATCCCAGTGATGTCAGGAAAGGCACCTGGTACTCAGCACCCCTTAGGTCTGGATACTTCAAACTGAGGTGACTTGAAAAAGTGAATTTTTTCATCTTCAGGAGCCTTGAAGTGGCTTCATTCTCTCCCTCTGCCTGGGCCAGGCCATGTGGCCATCTGACCATCACCTTCCTGGGCATCTCCAGTTCTGGGCTTGGCTTATCGCTGGGGCAGGAAAATAACTGGCAAAAGGAGACCCCTGTGATTGGGTTCACAGCACAGCCCTGGCAAGGAGCTACTGTGACAGAGACTTTGGGGCTCCACACTGAGCACGAAGCTTGAGAAGAGCACAGGGGAGATTTGTGTTTAGTCTGTGACAGCAAATGCTCAGAGCTCTCAGACTTCATGCACTAGAGGGTCATTTCTGGTTTATCCTCATCTGATGGAGAAGTCAGGGGGGTTTGTGCCCTCAGTGCAGCTTCTGAAAGACAATTTAATGGCTGCAGTTGAACATAAAGGGGGAGAGGGCCAGGGCTGGCTGAGTCAACAGTGTTTGAGCATAACACCCCATGGGAAAGTAACAGAATCTGTCTATGTCATAAATAACACTGAATGACTTATTTTGGCAAAGAATTTTCATTCCTGACAAATGCCATTTTGAAGACAGGCAATAACCACCTGCTGATTTGGGATGAAATTAGAATCGGAATGCTCAGGTCAGCTCAGATGGAGCGTTTGGTGGGTTTCCAGTGGAGTCTCTCTCATGGCTGAAAGGAAATAATCTTTATGGGGCTGTTAGAGGCAAGGGAATACCCAGGCTCACAGACTTCTGCACTGTTTTATTGGGAAAGCCCATGGCAGAGAATTGCTGAGTAAAGCACGTTACACAAGGCTGCCCTTTGGGGTGCTGAGGTCTCACAACTGGGACATGTTTTCAAGTCTATCAGAATTATTTCAGCATCTCCTGGGTCGTCAGTGCTTCTCTGTTTTTTGAAGATTTTTTTTTCTCTTCTGCCACATTAAATGGGAGCTCCTGTGTTTTGCTGACTGTAAAGGTGCATAAAGGTGTGTCAATGTGACCCTTTGGGATGTGCCACCTGCGCTTTCTGCCCTAAATCCGTCACAGTGCAAGCTCAGCAGTTTGTGCCCCAGCTCTCTCCTCCACAGGAAGGATGTTCAGCTGTGGAGGGCCAAGGTAGGAAACCCTGAGCAGATTTCAGCTGCCTTCTGTGCTATCGAGGGACTGAGAACCTGAACTCAAAAATCTGATTAATCTAAAACAAAAATTAGGGAATGATATTCCCATTTGGAAAAAACACTAAAGTACAGACAAAGCTGCTGGTCCATTTCCTGCCTTTGCTGTTCCTTTACAATGAACATTTTGAAGGCTCCTGGTACACCTGAGGGACAGTTTTATTCAGCCCCATTGCCTGCTGCGGGGGGATTCCTTTCACCACGGATAGAAACAAAACCTTTGGAAATTCTGTTTGCTTCGGGTTCTTGCCTCTGGTGTGGGGTGAGGCTGATGTGGCTCCAGGCAGGGCTGGTGCTGGGATGGGGAGTTTGCCCCCCTTGGAGCTCCAGGTACAGCCTCTCCCACAGCACACTGGCTTCCTGCAAGAGGACAAGGAACTTTATCCTAATCTGCTTTTTAGAATCACTGATGTGCTCATGTCTGCCTGGAGTATTGGCCTCTGAAATGACTGTGAGTGGCATTTCTCCGACGTGTGGCTGTCCCTGAGATGGGCGACAAGGGCAAGGAAATACCTGAAATATCTGAAATATCTGAAATATCTGTAACAGCCCTTTGGGTGACCCTTGGTGCCCACTGCCCTCTGCAAACTGAGGAAACTCTGTCTGTAACTCCTAATTCCCTGCCTGGGGTCTTTGACTTTGAGCCTCTGTCTTGTTTTTCTCAAGATTTATCTCCATCCCTCCAGGTGACTCTGGATAAATCCTCACAGCAGAGGAGCCCTCAGTGATACAAGCCTGCTGAGGTGTCCGAGCTCCATTTCCAGCCTGACCTTTTTGTCCCTAATTCCCTGTTAAAGCAGGTTTTTGCCAAAGGTGTGCAGAGGGCTGCAGGTACCAGCAGCTGCTTTTGGCTGTGTCACAGGAGTGCAGGCTCAGGCTGCTCAGCGAGTGCCACAAATTCATATTAACACTGTGAGATAAATTTATATTAACACCGTGAGATAAATTCACATAAACACTGGGAGATAAATTCACATAAACACTGGGAGATGAATTCACATAAACACTGGGAGATGAATTCACATGAACACTGGGAGATAAATTTATATTAACACTGAGAACTGCAGCTCTGAAGGGCTCTGTCCATCCCTTAAAAATCTGACTTTTCAAGGAGTTATCTTAAAAAAAGGAGTGTGTGTGAAGAAGTCTCATCTCTAACCGTGCTTGACCACTCACTTTTATCTGCAGTTCAGTTTACCTGTTCTGTTAGGGACTCTAACTTATTCCTGGAATGGGATTCAAACCATTGAACTCCAGTTTCCTTTAAAACACGGGGAGCCCTTCAAGTTGTGTCAAAGTTTGTTACAAGCTGCTGTGAAGAGGAAACACCATCCACAGCCAAAGCACCGTCCCCCCGACCTGTGAAACGCTGGGGAGTTCAGTTCATCCCGGGTTTGCTCAGCGCCACCGCCGGGATGGGACTGAGCCCATAAGGAACAGAGGCGGGTGCCCATAAACATCCCGGTGCCCATAAACATCCCGGTGCCCATAAACATCCCGGTGCCCATAAAAATCCCGGGGCTCTGGATGTCCCACAGGCTAAAGAGCCCCTGCGACAGGCGGCCCCGCCCGCGGGGACAGCGCGGGGACAGCGGGGAGGGGACAGGGACACAGAGAGAGCCCGAGCAGGGACAGCGGGGAGGGAGGCGACAGGGACACAGAGCCCGGGTGGGACAGAGAGCCCCAGGAGGGACAGAGAGACCAGGGGGAACAGAGAGCCCCAGAACAGACAGAGAGCCCCAGGAGGGACACAGAGCCCGGGAGGGACAGCGGCCGGAGAGAGGCGACACGGACACAGAGCCCAGAGGGGACAGCCCCAGGAGGGACAGCCCGAGCAGGGACAGCCCAGGAGGGACACCCCGAGCAGGGACAGCCTGCTCAGGCTCCCTGGCCCATCCGGAGGGACCCGCGCTGACCCCGGCCCGGCCCCGCTGCCGCTGTCACCGCGCTCGGCTGGAGGGGACACCGGGGGACAGGCACAGGTGAGAGCTGGGGACACCCGGGGGGGACAGGCACAGGTGAGTGCTGGGGACACCCGAGGGGGACAGGCACAGGTGAGAGCTGGGGACACGCAGGGACAGGCACAGGTGAAGGCTGGGGACACCCGGGGGGACAAGGGCTGGGCACCCGCTCCGCACCTGGAGCTGAGTTTGCTGCTGGGTTTGAGCTCCGGGTGAGCGCCTGAACAAGGCGGGAGAGGTGGGAGGGCGTCCCGCACAGGGACAGACCCCAGGGAGGGACAGACCCCACACAGGGACAGACCCCATGGAGGGACAGACCCTGCACAGGGACTCCCCCTGGGAGTTTCATTCTTGCAGAAAGGGGAGCTCAGTGACCCTTCTGAGAAACCACAGGATTCATGGAACAAGTAGGGGTGAAAGGAGAGAGATGCCCTCTCTTCTTCTGTTTTTCTCTATTTCCATATTTTTCTGTATTTCCAGTTTATTTTCTGTATTTTCGTTTTCGGGAGGGGAGTCTGAGCAACCTGACGTTCCCCCTCCCTTAGTGGGGAGTGGAAGGAGCTGAGCTTTAAGGTCCCTTCCAACCCAAACCATTCTATGATTTTATAATTCTATGATTTTGATCATTTCTCCATTCTATGCAGCATAATTTTCTGGCTCAAGTTTATTCTGATATTTCCGTGCTGGGTAAAGAGAGAGTGTGACAGTGAAGAAACTCCAGAAGGGATGGGGCAGCATTGCCAGAAATGGGAGTCCCCTGGCCCCTCTGTAGGTGTCAGACACTCTCTGGTGCCAGCACAGGTTTGGCACTACCAGGACAGTGTTGGGATCAATTCTGGTGTCCCACACTGACAGTGGGAAGGTGGCACCTGCTGTGGCCTCTGGAGGTTCCAGAGGGAATTTCTTATAATTTATTTCAGTGTCAAACTTCCCAGGGAAGCACATCAGGGGATGAAACATTAACACATTAACATTAACATTAACATCCTGGTCAGGCCAGGATGGGGTTTGTCTCATCTGTCTCCACTCACAGGTTGGGGCACAATAAATCCTGTAACAATATCAAGAACTCAGAACTGGGGGGGGCTTTGCTGTGCCTCTGGTTTGAGGCAGAGAGAGGGGTTGAGACAAAGCCTTCAATCAAATTTTATTGATTAATAATTTTATTGATTAATAATTTTATTGATTAATAATTTAAGCCTTTAAACAAATTTTATTGTTTTTTATGCTGCATGCAGCGAGCTTTATTAACCCTCTGCATGTCTGAGGAAGGTGTCTGTGAACTGCTCCCAACACCCACAGTCAACTTCAGCTGGAGAGGGACATTTATCAAAGCCCAGTGGCCATAGAGGGTCAAATGGAATTGGTACAGGGACCCCTCATTCCCTGTGTTCATTAAAGCCCAGAGGGGCTTAAACCCTTATTTTTTTCCATGTCTCAAGGTGGGTGGAAAGTTCTCGTGGAGGGAAATGACTGGTAACAATCTGATGTTTAATCTCATATTTGGTGAGGCTTTATTAAATGCCTGTTCCCCACTGTTTTGTTTCGTGGATGGAAAATGGTGAGTAAATCCCAGCCCTGGGACTGGAACATGCAAGGAGGATAATCGTGGGGGCAGCTGTTACCAGGAAAAGTGGGAATGTTGGTTTATAGACAGCCAGGCTTGACTCAATCCCAGACTGTGCTGGCAAAGCCCCTCAGTCAGTCAGGGATGCAAACACCAAACCAGTGAGAGGAGAACCGAGCAGGAGCACAGAAGGGATTCTCTGCAGTGTGGGAATGAGGGAGCTGCTCTGCACTGTACGAGCAGAACTCTTGTGCCTCTTGCAGTTATTCCCATTCCCAGCAGAGTCAAGCTCTGATCTCCTTGTGCTGTGTCCAAGCCCAGTGGGCTGCAGTGGGTCCCACCTGGGCTCAGCCCTCAGGTGCCAGGTGACACAGGTACATCAGCTGGGGAGGGAAAATAACCCCAGATTCCAGCCTAAAACAATTCAATTCCCTTCAATTCCTTCTGGACTCTACAATGTGGGTGAACTGGGATGGGAATGGGCATCTCCCACTGAAAAGAGCAGCAAATACTCGGTAATTGGGTCATATTGACTTAAATTCAAATGCTGTGGGTATGGAGGACTCACTCACAGGCATGGTGTGACTGTTCCCCATCCTGGGGCAGGACATTCTCTTGGGAAAACCAAAATGCTCTTTGGCACCCAGCTGGCCCCTGGCCTGATCTGTCAATGTCCCTGCACTCACCCCTGACCAGCAGAACCAGCACTGCTGGACTCACCTGGTTTGGTGTCGTATGTTGGGTGGTTGGAGGGCTGTGGGTTCCTGTAACCTTCACTAAATTTGGGCTTTTTTTTTTCCATATTCCATGCCCATTTTCTTATACAGTGTTTATGGGATCCTTGTTGCTGTTATGGCAAGATGAATTTGGAACACAACTACTGAGTTTTGCACATTTTCACTCATTTAATATGTGAATATTTCTGCCCCAAAGAAGCCTTTGCACAGTCAGGACTGTCCACCAGGCTGCAGGGAAATGGGGTGTCCTGGCCTGGTTTTTGATCTTGGCCATTTCTTTATGGACTAAGAATCTAGACGGGGTTCTGGACTACCAGGTCTTGTTTTCTTGAGTTCTTGCCCTTTCTGAGCCACGTGGGCACCACAGTCTGCAGGAAGAGCTGTGCCAGTGGTCACTGGTCAGAGCAGGAAGACTCGACACCAACATTCCAAGAAGAGAATTACAGGGAAAGCAAAACGTCGGAAAAGATTTGTTTCCAGTTAAAAATTACTTTTAAATTCAACCTGAAATAACTGTCCTTCAGCTGTTGCCTCTTGACATTTCCTCATTGCCCTTCCTTAGGCAAAAGGACTTTGGTCCAGGGAAAAACATGTCCCCTCTGCAGGGGAAGCAGAGCCCACTGAGCATCCCTGGCACTCTGCAGCTCCCAGGGGCTCGAGGTGGCTCAGCCCTGTGGTGGCACACAGGGGTTAACAGGGCCTTGGGTGGGAGGGTGGAAAACAAGCTGTGAAATGGAAGAAGGTCAAGCTCTTGGAGGAGGTTGCTCTGGTTTTAAATTATCAGTCCCTCTGCAGGAGAGGCACCAAGAAAACTGTAAAATCAGGGCTGGAAATGAGGCAAAGCACCATCAGGTCTGGGGGATCAGTGGAGCAGGAGCAGTTGTGGCTCTCCTGGGACTTGTCAGACTCCACTGTCTGTCTAATTAGGAGTTCCTCAGTTACTGAGACCCAACAGCTAAACGTGTTTGGAGACTAAATCCCATTGGCACTTTCCTGTGGGGAGCAAATGCCTGGAAAGGGAGAGCACATGGGAGGAGGAACAACAGAAATCCCTGTGGCTGTGGATGGCTCAGGGTCCTCTGGGATAACTCTGCTCCTGCTGCAGCTGAGCAGAGCTGAATTCAGGTTTCAGCAGAGACAGGTAAATGCTTCCTGTGGGAGCATTCCTGTCCATGGAAACCAGAGATTCCAGGCTGCTTTGGGTTGGATTGGGAGAGAACTTTAGGACCATCTAATTTGAACTCCCTGCCATGGGCAGGGAACCTTCCACTGATGGAATAGGTGGCCTTGCTTGCTGCTCATGGGAAAGGGATCAGCATTGGGAGGAAAGGAGAAAACTGAGGTGTGACTTTTGGCTGTAGCAGTGAAGCTCTTCTAGAGCAACTGGGTTTTTCAGGCCTCTTGGAATAGCACAGACTGAGGGACTCCTCTGCTGAGGGCCAAGCCCAGGCGTGGTTGACTCACACACAGATGCAATAACACACACAGATGCAATAACCCACTGGTATCACTTCTCTGTTATGGAATTGTTGGATCTCCTAAGGACTCGTGGCCTCTGAGAACCCACCTGCTGGTGTGTCCTACATAACCTGGTATTACAACCTGTCCTTTCCTTGGGTCTGCACAAGTGTTTGTCCTCCCCTGAGGCGCAAGGTCTTGCACGGGGGATGCAGTGTGCCCTTGACTGATGGTCGCATCTGGCTGGGCTGGCCCTGGCCGTGGCCAGCCTTGCCAAGGGCTGCAGGGCACCTCCCCTGGGCTGGGGGACTCTGGGGTTATAATGAGCCCCTGGGCTGCTCCAGCTCAGTGTGGAGACTCCTGGGCACAGCCTCACCTGTGAGAGTGGGGAGGTGTGAGAGGGGACTGCAGTTTGCTGGGTTTTTTGCCATTTAGTGATGTTTACACCAGGCTGATGAGGGGCTTGTCTTCCTTCCCGCAGGTCACTGATATCTGGGACCAGGGGACCCTCTGTGGGGCCATGAGGAGCTCTGTGCTCTGAGTCAACAAAGGCATCGTGGGCCTGGAGACACAGGAGTGACTTCTAGAGGATCTGGAGACACAGGAGTGACTCCCAGAAGATCTGAAGACACAGGAGTGACTCCCAGAGGATCTGGAGACACAGGAGTGACTCCCAGAGGATCATCTCAGGAGCTGTAGATTGGTGAGTTTGGTCACCACTGATTGGTGTGGGGGTGATGCAGAGCTGGGAGTGGGAAGTGACACCTTTGTTGTCACACTGAATGTGGCTTTGTGTTGCAGTAGGCCTGGAAATGGCTGTAAATGTTCTGGGAGTAGTGGGTCCTGTAGTTTTTGGCTCCTGTAGGGTACACTGATTTCCCTGGGAAGATGCCAGGCTGGTGAAGACCTGCTGTCATTGTCTCTTGGAGCTGGCAGGGGACTTGTGGCACAGGTACACTGGTGTTCCTGAGGCTTTTCATCCTGGGCAGTGAATTGGGATATTTTATCTTCCCTTCCTGGCAGTGAGGCACTGCTGTGTTTGTTTGTGACACTTGCTGTAAATCTGTAAGTCTGTTTCTGTAATGAAAAATCTTTGGGGGTGTTGTGGCCATGGACAGGCACAGAGTGACTGGTCTCATGCTGCCATCCCACCCCTCTGCTCCAAAGGGACAGGGATTCACTCTCCTGCTCACTGCTGGGGCTTAATGGCTTTTCCTCCCTTAGAAAACAGGGATGGGTGTGTGTCTCCTCCTGGCCTTTGGTGTCAGTGCCACTTTTCATACATAAATGGCGCAGGGTATCTGGTTTGTGGATCCTCAGCAAGTGCTTAGGTCATGTTCATAATCCCCGGGGCAGGGGAGAAGATCAGGTCGGGTATAGATTTACCAAAGGGATAAGTCACACAAAATCTGATCCTTGGCCATTCCCCCCCACTCTACACAAGAGCTCCATTCATCACTGCAGAGCTTGTGGTGTTCCCCCTCTGTGACCTGCTCAGAAGTTTTCATGAAGTTTCCCTTCTGTGGTTTGTTTGCCTTCAGTTCTAACCAAAGCATTTGGAATTTTCCTTTAAATTTCATCTGAAATGGGAATACTCAAGCTCAAAAGATTACTGTAAGCTAACAAAAAAACCCCCACAAGCTAAAAAAAAGCTGACCCAAAACTAAAAGAGAAATTTTAGGTGAAATACACTCACTAAGTATCTGGATCTTTGGGGTAAAGCACAGGTAGAATTTGACTGAGCTCACGATTTATTTAGAATGTTTTCTGTGACAGGACTGCCCTGATTTTCATGATCTACAAAGAGAAATTCAAAGACAATTACAAAGAGAAAAGCTTTGTCAGGAGATGGTCAGGCTGGATATCAGGGAAAGGTTCTTCCCCAGAGGGTTCAGGCACTGCCCAGGCTCCCCAGGGAATGGGCACAGCCCCAGAGCTCCAGGAGGGTTTGGACAAAGCTCTCAGGGGTGCACAGGGTGGGATTGTTGGGGTGTCTGTGCAGGGCCAGGGGCTGCACTGGATGATCCCTGTGGGTCCCTTCCAGCTCAGCAGATTCCACCATTCCTGCTCCTATGGAAGAGAATTCTGCCCCTGTTGCTGATTATTTTATTATTACTGGTTTAAATCTGTTCTAATGTTTTTGTCCCCACTGTGCCTGTGCTTGTGCAATGCCTGTGGCACATCCTGAGCCTCTGCACATCCCTCCCCTCCCCAGGCACCACTCACTGTGTGTCCCCTCCCTACAGGTTTGGCTAATTTTGCTCACTCCTCTGCCAGCAATTATGTCACATCTTGTCTGTGCATTGCACTATCTGAAGCCCAAAAATAACCCCCCGTGACACCCCCAACACCTACACAAATCCTCTGACTCCCAAATGTTTTGCTTATTCCCTCAGCTGATTTATGGCCCAGCCCTGGTGTCCAGTCAGGCTCTCAGGGTCTCCTGCTCTGTCTCATCCAGACAGATTGATGAACACACGGGATGAAGGGCAGCCTCCCACCCTGCCAGCCCGGCTGCTTTATTTTGGGACATCAGAAATGTCGTCAGTAGCCAAGGGCTTGCTCCAGCCCTGTGCCCAAAGCCATGGAGGCTTTTCCTCTGTCTCCAGTGGGGATGTCCCTGGAGCTGCAGAGCAGACAGACTCCTGCCTGGAGGGAGTGAGGAATTCCCAACTGGACACTTGAACGAGGCTGATGCATGGCAGGGGTGTGTTTTACAGAGGGGTGAGAGTGTTGAGCTGCTTCCAGTGTCAGCCTGTTGTGCTGGGGGTGTCAGTCAGCAGAATTCACCTGGGGAGGGGTGACTCCCTCTTGCAAACATTTATTCCATTTGTTAAATCATCCTCATGTGGGCACCAATGTCTCAAGCACTTGTGAGTGAAGATATGAATTATACTGTGGCAGTTTTTGGAAGGATTTTGCTGTCTCATTTTAAAAAATCCTGTGATTTCTTTTTCTAGATTGAACTGGAGGCAGAACAAACCCATGGTCATCCATGTAACAAGGGAGTAAAATTTTTAAAAGTGAGCAGGGGTAGGGTTTAATGACTCTGTGCCAACTAGGGTGTTATTTTCTGGTCCTTATTTAATATACAAGACACTGGAAAATGCAACGTGGTTGGATTCATTACACTGAAGGAATGTTCCCTTCATATCCAGCACTGTTATTTTAACCCTGCAACCAATGTGTGGCATTAACATGCTTCCTTCTCATTCTCCTGAAGTCAGGAATTCACGGGAGTTTAATGACTCACAGGAGCTTATTTTTAATCCGAGTGAATTTCTGAAATCTTTAAGACTCTGTAAACTCAGCATTTAGTACATAGTGCACATAGTGCATGTTGTGCACTGAGAGATGGAGCCTCTCACTGCCTGTGCAGATATTGTCAGTATTTGGGGGGTCTTACACAACTGGATTTGAATTTAACCCTCTCTCAGTAGTTTCTAGTTATGGTAACACATGTCCACTGCCACACCAGGCTGAGAGTGAAACGTTCTGACATGAAACATTTGGGGATGTGAGGAAAGGAGCTGAGTTTGGGCCATGTTGCTGTTTCAGGGCTGCTGCTCCTCACCACTGCCCAGAGCAGGAAAAAATAAATGCAAGTGTAACATAAACAGAGCTTAGGGCAAAGCTGGTGTCAGGTCATCCTGTTTGGTGAGTGTTGCAAGCATCCAGCATTCCAGCCCCAGGAGTGGTGACATGTTTAGGAAGATACAAGAGGCAATAGGGGATTATGTTTGTTGTTAATGCTGTTCAGTACCGTGGAGGACAAATTAAACCCATAAGAGGGTGATCAAGAGCCTCTCAAAATCTCAACCATTCACTGTGCAATGCCCTCCCTGCCTGGGGCAGGACAGGGTGCTCTGGAATCATTTTCTTTTCAGTTCAGTTTTGTGTCTTTTCCTTCCCACAAGCCCCTCATTTCCTCCATTGCAGAGTTTTAAGAAATCTCCCAGGGGTTTGCAGCAGTGACCGTGTGATGGGCCAGACTGGCAGCTCACAGATGAAATGCAAACCCCTTGTCGTGGGAGCAGCAGAGGTCACCCAGCTCAGGCCAGGAGGGGACAGGGGACAGGGCTTGGCTGGTGCTCACACAGCCCTCTCCCATGTCCCAGGGCTGTTGTCTCAGTGCATTTCCACGGAGGCCAGGGAGGCTCACTGAGATGTCAATTATTGCTGAAATTTGTAGGGTGTGCAGATCCCCAAAACAAGATTTGTGCTAAGGACAAACTGGAGCCAGTGATTTTTTTTTGTAGGAAGGTGTCTGTGGCTCTTTGCAGCTGCTGAGTAATGGCAAAGCACATTTTGGTCCAGAAGCTGACCCAGAGGTACTGTGAGTGTCACTCTCTCTGGCCTCCCTATGGGAAATCCAGCACAATTATTTTTGTTCACTAAGTTGAGTGTTACCTTCCTCTGAAACCAATTCCCACCCAGACAATGCAGCTCAGAGTGGAATGTCTGACCAGGAGATGTTACCTCTGTGTTTCCATCAGGTGCCAGAGCTCAGCTGGATGAATTCCTGCTGTAGGTGTGTTACCAAAGTCCCTGTCCCTTTCAAACATGATGGAAGTTGGATGTTCCCCTGTCCCTCTGCTGACTGAAGGAGCGCAGAGGGTAAACAGAGCTGCAGCACTAATGCCACGGGCAATCCAATCTAATTGCTCTTTCAGAGCTGCAGTAACTCTATAGTTCCTGAGCATCTCTCACATGGCAGGGAATCTGCTTTCCCAGCTTGCTGCAGGGCAGGGCTGTGTTACATTTCACATTGTCCAATTTAAAACACGGGGAAAGAGGCTCCTTTGGCAGGAGGTCCCTTGAGTGATCCACAACAATAACTCCTCAACGCCAAGCTCACACTTCCCCATTCCCTTCTAAAGGCTCCCGCTCTGCTCTCAGGTCTGTTGCTAATTTAACCAAGCTAAATGAGATCAGGATGTACCTCTGCTCCGTGCCCCAGTTTAGACACCCATCTCTGTAGTTTTCTTCTCAGCAACTGCTCTTGCCATCCATCAGGACCCACCACGTGAGTGCCATGTGGTGAATATTTGCCTGAAACACGAGAGGAGCTCTTCAGAGGAAAGCCAGGTGACACAGGGGGATGCCACTGGATGTGGACATTTTCCATCCAGCCCTGCTAATCGTCCTCACGCCCAGGTTGTGTTGGGCAGGACAGGCTGATTGGCAGCTCTGTCTCTGCTTGGCTGCACAGGGATGTGGCAAAGTGAGGAAGGGCAAACGGTGTCGCTGAAGGGAGCAGCGTTAAGGTCTGTCCTTTCCCTTGCAAACTGTAAATAATAAAATTATTTGTCTTTTTCCAAGGAGAACTTGTGATCTGTTTGTTGCTGATCCCAGAGAACTGAGCAAAGCACCATGAGCAGCCATCAGACAGGTGAGAGAACAGTCACAGCTCTGGGGAACCCCTGGGAATGATTTTGGCTTGTTTCTCCAGCTTGGAGATGTCAGGGGCTGCCCCCCATGCCCTGACTGAGCAGCAGGGCCTTTCTTGGGCCAGATTTTCCATTTGGAACAAGAACTGATGCAAAGCTTTCCCTGTTCAAGCTGTCGCTGGAGTCGAGGTGGTCCTGGATTAGGACTTGGATTGCAGAATTTCCCACTTGGACACAACTTTGGCAAAGCCACCAGAAAATCCCTTAATGCCCAAGCCTGGGGACACGTTCACAGCCTGTGGCTCTGGGAGAGGTGGGACCTTTGTGGTCTCAGAGGAGCTGAGCAGGAGCAGTTATTGTTCTGCAGGAGGCAATGCAGACTGAAGGATTCTTTCTGAAGGACAAACACGTCAATTAAATGTATTTTTTTTTTTCTTGCCTTTCTAGTAAAAATCTTCAAGAAATCTTCCATCCCGGGAGTTGTTGTCACTCAGTTTGTGCAGGATGTTCCAGAAGGATGCAGCACACCTGATTTTGAGAAGAAACCCCTCACTCTGACCCTACAGGAAGGTGAGACTGTTGATAAACAGGCAAAGCCACAGATCTGGAGCTTTGACTCCATGTCCCACCTACATGAAAAAATTACCCTGATTAAATCAAGCGAGTTTTTAAATTGATTTGATAATTGACACATTTTCAAGGCCTTTTATGACTGAACGCAGACAAAACCTGAATTATTGATGTGCAAAAGGAGATGTTGTTTTTAAAGAACGTTTCTGCATAAAATAACAAAAATTACTCACTCTGGGGATCACTCTTGATAAAATAAGGGGCCTTCATGTTCAAGCCTGTCTTAAATAACGAAATTCTTGTCTCTTTTCAAAGGTAAAACTGCCATTTTCAGAGCTGTGGTCAAAGGTGTCCCAGCCCCTGAGGTGAAATGGTCTCGTTCACTGAAAGGGATGGATGATCCTGCCAAATATGAAATGTCCTTCAACAGTGCTACAAATGAATTCATTCTGCAGGTAAAGGTCACATAATTCAGGAAGGACTTGTGGAACTGAGAGAAAGGGACAGGAAAGTGGGATGAGGGGAAGCAGAGGGGCAGTTCCGACCTCTGTTCTCTGTGTGAGCAGGGACAGGACCCCAGGGAGGGGCTGGGGCTGGTCCAGGGGAGATTTAGGTTGGATATGAGGGAAAGGTTCTTCCCCCAGAGGGTTCAGGCACTGCCCAGGCTCCCCAGGAAATAGGCACAGCCCCAGAGCTCCAGGAGGGTTTGGACAAAGCTCCCAGGGATGCCCAGGGTGGGATTGTTGGAGTGTCCTACCCAGGAGCTGCACTGGATGATCCTGTGCATCCCTTCAAACTCAGCCTATTCCACGGTTCTACACATCCCCAGCCCTGAGATAACACAAAGACAATCAAACAGAGCTTTTTTAGAGCCCTTCTGGTAACAGAAGAAGCCTCTGAGTAGCTGCTTTATGAGAAGCTGAAGCTGAAGTGAGCCCCAGCCCTCCCTGTGAGCAGTTTCTGTGCTCTCCCTTTGCAGGTCAAGAGCCTGGTCCCAGGTGACAGTGACCTGTATCGCTGCTGTGCTGTCAATGCCTACGGGGAGGCCTCGTGCTCTGCTGGCCTCAGGATCCTCCAAGGTAGGACTGGCAGCTCTGGGCTCTGAGCCCTCTGCTCCCAGGCTGTGCTGGGCCCTGGACTTTGTCTGGGTATTCCTGCTATTTCCCTTCATTGAGGAGGACTAGAGATCTTTTAGTGCCTCCCTGATACTGTGAGCTTTAAGGCAAGGGGGGAGAAAGTGGAATTGTGCTCCCTGCACTGGCCCATAATCAGACCCCTTGGATTTAGTGCTGAACTGCCCCCATCATTTCATTATGTTGTTAAACAAATCAGCCCTTTGGGAGGGCTCCATCCCTCTGTGGGTGTCTCTGCACCTCGTTCCTGCTTCCCTTTATAGTCAGTGCAGAGAAACGGGCACTTGGTGGGTCAGACATAACTGATATTCCTGGAATGCATTTGAGCAGAAGATGGATTGTATTGGAAGTGTTTGTGTCACCTCTGTGCCTTTCAAGTAAGTTTAGAAGGTGCCATTTCCACTTTGGCTCCCCATCACTAAAACAATTTCCTCCCATTGCTTAGACCATAAAATTGGTAGGGCAAAAATGCTCTCCTCCTCTGTGTGGAGTTTCCAGCAAGAACAGAGTCAATGGCAGTAGAAATATCACTTTCATAGATGGAAATTACTGGGAGCAAATGTCAGATTGACAAGGAAATCCAAACTGGGTTTCCCCCTTGCACTGCTAACAGGTACAGTGGTTTCATGACTCGTTGTTTCATTGCTGTTGATCTAATCTTGTTCATCCTGTGGCTCGTTTTCCCTCTGTTTTCTCTTATAAATGATCAGTTGGCTTTAAGAGGAAGGCAAAGTATGTTCCTGTTCATGCTGCTGATGGTAAGTTAAAGATGTATATGAATGTGTATATTATATTGTATTATATTATATTGTATTATATTATATTATATTATATTATATTATATTATATTATATTATATTATATTATATTACATTACATTATTGGGTGGGCAGAACAAATAATACCCTTTCTGCCACACTATTGCTACCCCAAACTTGTAAAGGCTGGAGTAAGAGAAGGATTAATGGGCCTCTAATGTTCTGTCACCTCTGTCTGCTTGCTCTTTCCTTTTTGCCAAAGTGATGATTTTAGACACAGTTTTGAGCTGTTCTAATTAGTGATTGTGGAATCATTAGGAAAGGAAAAAGGGGTTTGGGGATGTTAAGCACGTCTGGATCAAACTTTTTAACTTGGCTGAAAATTGTGGGTCCCTGAAGGGAAACCCATTAGGGAGAGATGAACCTCACTGCCACCCAAGGGATGAGCACAGCAGTGAGAACTGACTAAGTTTCATGACAATTTTTTGGTAAAGTGTGAAAAAAAAAAATCAGAGAAAAAGACTTCAACAGAATGACCTGTTGTCAGTGGCTGTTCTGCATTATCCTCTTTGGGGGGATGTATTTCACAGTGTGTGACTGTTTGTTGTTTCCCCACTCCTGTACCAGAGCTCAAGAAGACACTCCAGGACTCCAAGAAGCTCCTGAGGAAGAGGTAAAGCTCTGAAAGGAGGGCTAAGCTCCCACTTCTGGATGTTTCTTGGTGGTAGGGACAGCTCCAGAGACACTCAGGGCAACATTTCCCGTGTCCAGAGTTGTGGTGAGACTCCCTGTGGAGAGACAGGCCAGCACAGCCTGGCACTGCCCACTGCACTGAGATAAACACAAGGAAACTCTCAGGATTTCCTCCTGATAATGATCTTTGTGCAGGATCCTCTGCTGTGCCTGGCAATTTCCTGGCCTTGGCCAAACTGTGCCAGAGCCTCTGGTGATAATTCAGGAGTGTGGAAGTTTTTTTCCTGGCACCATTTAATTTGTAGCACAGATGCAGAAAAGCTGCTCTGGAAAAGTCCCATTTTTTTCCTGCCTGCACCTACAGGACCAAATTAACTACAGGAATAACGGAGGGAGATGAAAGGGAATTAGGGATAGAAAAACAGGACATCTTGTTGTCCATGAAAATGTCTAAATTTCTGTTTCCCCCCGTGGTTCTCAGGACTGTAGCTCCAAAACCAAAGCCCCTGGACAAGGAAGCTGTGTGGCAGCTGCTGCTGCATGCAGATAGGAGAGATTATGAGAAAATCTGCATGAAATACGGGATTGTTGACTTCCGTGGGATGCTGAGGAAGCTGCAGGAGATGAGGAAGGACACGGAAAGTGAACAAGACAAGGTAAAATAAACTGAAACCACCCATTTTTAACAAATTACTGCTTTTAAAAACAGGCTAAATCTTCCTAAATTGCTTTGGAGATGAAAATTTTGTTGCATGACAGTGACTTATGACAATATTTTAAAGAAGTTCCAGTTCTTTACTCATGCAGGTGAAAATGCTGGTGGATTTTTTGAAGCTCAATTCAGGGATTTTAGGAGATACTGACCACAGGGGTATTCACTTGTCTCCAATAAGAATTTGGACCCCAAATAAAAAAAATATATTAAAAATATATTAAAAATTATATTGAAAATTATTTTAAAAAGAGTAAAAATTGACCTTCACATACAGGGGCATGTAGAGACCTGGATGGGCAGTGTGGGAGTGACCAGGAGGCAACACATAAAAAAAAAGAATTATATACAGGAGGAAACTGTGGCAACTTACAGACACTGCAACTCACCAGAACTGTGATTTACAGATACTTCTGCCACATAATGTTAGAAGCATCTCTTTAAAGCAGATTTCACATTAATTCAACAGCTTAAGAACTTCTGTCACGGCAGCTTTATCATTTACTGGGTTCTTTGATATTTCTCTGCAGTTGATTCACAGTCTCAAAAACTTTGAACACATCAAAGTCAACAAGGAGGGAAATGCCACGTTCAGCCTGGAGATGGAGCTGAAAAACAGCAACAGCAACGTTTACCTGCTCAAGGTGAGGGGGGGGTGAGTGGGGCAGCAGCAGCTCAGAGCAGCCCCCCAAGAGTTCTACAGAAAAGGCTTCAGCTGCTAAGAAGTGGCTGAGAGCAAATAAATGCCTTAAAGGTGTCTGTCTTTTGCAGGTCCCTGCCTGGTTGGGGAGCAGTGTGGGTGTGGGGTGAAATTTGGTGGTGAATTTGTAGATCCAAGTGCAGAGCAGTCAGTTACTGACATCCTTGTGTCCTCAGGAAATTCACAGAACAGTTGAGTTGGAAGGGACCTTTAAAGGTGAAGGGGCCTTAAAACTTATCCCTGCTACTACACATTACAATTAACAATAATATAATTTATTGTACTGATGATTATACAGGTACAGATCCTCCTGACCTATTTATTCTCAAGACCTGTGTACTTTATTAAGAATCACCATCATCCCCCTTTTCCCCATTACCTAAGCAAAGTTATACTTGATTTGGTTAAAACAATAGCATGGAATAACATCCTGGTTGCCACCTCAAGAATAATTTTAACCCTTTACTATCCCCAGGACGGTGAGAGGCTCCGGTATGGGACGGGGGATGAGTACAGGAAGCACTGCCTGAGGAGAGTGGGGAGGAGATATTACTTCACTGTCAATGATGTGCAGCCAGAGGACGCGGGCGTGTACCAGGTCAGGGTGGAGGACGTCCCTGTCTTCTCAACTGAACTGGATGCTCAAGGTAAGGAACTCAGTTTGATGGGTGTGATGTGCAGCTGTCACAAAAGTTTGGGGGTTTTTTTTGCCGGAAAATTGTGTCTAGGAGCAAGTGCAAATATGGTTCTTCTGAGGTTGTCTTCTGGCTAGCTCTGCTCTTCAGATACCATATAAACAGATTATTCCTTTGGGTCCAGATTTCAGACAGAGACGTGATCTTGCTTGGAAGAAGGAGCAGCTCACACTGGGTGTTACTTAGGAAGGTGTTTATTCAGGGCGAAGGCCCAGGTGGTCAAAGAGTGAGTGACTGTGGGAGTTCTTTCTTGCCCTTATCAACATGGGCATTACAGATAGAAATGAGGGGGAGTGATTTAGGCACAGAGGGGCATTGACATGGCCATATAGGGGTGAAAGGGTGTGGAATACATGAGGCCTTGGCTGGAGCCATCAAGAACCAGGGGTGTGTTCACAGATAAGATATAATAATAATAACAACAATAATGTTAATAATGTTAATAATGTTAATAATGTTAATAATGTTAATAATAATAATAATAATAATAATAATAATAAGTTATACAATGGTCTAGCCAGGGCTATTAAGAGATATACAATGAGGAGAACCAGGGCTATTATGCAGCTTAACGACTGCGATCAAGGGAAGCATGGAAGGGGGTTTGAGGGTAGGAACGAAACCTCACCAAAACTTAACAACAAAAAAATCACAGAAATTTTAGAAAACCCAAAACACACACCTCAGCACAGCCCTTGGTCCCCCCCAGCCATCCCGGCGCGGTTCCGGCAGCCACTCTGCGACCTGCGCTGCGCCGAGGCCGGCGACGCCGAGTTCCAGTGTGTGCTCTGCACGCCCTGCCATGAGCCCCTGTGGCTGCACAAGAGCCACCCCCTCCAGGCCAGTGACAAGCACCAGATCTCCGTGTCACCCGACGGCCTGACCCATAAGCTGATCGTCAGGAACGCAGGACCCTCGGACAGCGGGCTGTACACGCTCGACGTGGGACAGGGATCCACCAGCGCCTGGCTCCTCGTGGAGTGTGAGTGGTTTGGCACAAAACATTCTTCACGCTGCCTGAGGCCTCAGGGAGGTGTTGCTCTGCTGGGAAATTAATTGCTGCATCTCTAATTCTGAAATTATGGCTGAGAACACTGCAGGTGTTCAGTGTAGAGAAGATGAGAGTGCAGGGAGACTTTGGAGCCTTTTCCAAAGCCTAAAGGGGCTCCAGGAGAGCTGCAAAGGGATTTTGGAAAAGGGATGGAGTGACAGGATAAGGGGGAATGGTTTCCCATTGCCTGAGGGCGGGGTTAGATGGGATGTTGAGAAGGAATTTTTGGCTGTGAGGTGGGGAGGCCCTGGCACAGGGTGCCCAGAGAAGCTGCGGCTGCCCCATCCCTGGGAGTGTCCAAGGCCAGGTTGGATCAGGCTTGGAGCAGCCTGGGACAGGGGAAGGTGTCTCTGCCCGTGGCAGGGGGTGGAATGAGATGAGTCTTATGGTCCCTCCCCATCCAAACCACTTTGTGATTCCATGATTCTAAATTGTATTTGGAAAAATGAAGGTCTGGTTAGACCCTTATTCCTCTTCCAATGAGACCAACTTTTCCCCTTTTGATAAGTCCTGACAAATCCTATTGGCTTGTTTGCTCTACAGCTGTGATGAAGTAGCACATTCTCCATCAATTATCAAAAAAATGCTCCCTATCTCCCCACATGTTTTTGGTCACTGTCCCAGTGATCACAGTGCAGCGGGCAGGGGCTCAGGGAACTTTTGGTACCCTCAGTTCTACACTACCAATGACATTTTTCTTGCTCAGCCCCTCTAAATCAGACCTGCCATGCTGGTCTTCCTCTGTTATTTTTGGTTGGTTTGTTTGTTATAATGAGCATGTTTCCATTAAAAAAACAATGCTTTTTAACTGAAAATAATTGCCTTTAATTAACATTTCATTGTCTGAATGTGGCATTGAAAAAAATCAGGATTTGAAATAATTTTAAACTTATTTAAATGTATTATTATGTGTGTGTCCTAAAACGAAATTCAGAAAGTGCTAACACATTTTCTTTGGTTGTTGATGCAGTCCATGTCCTACTGATTTGCTGTTATTTTTTTCCCCTCTTTTTCTGTAAATTATAAATCTGCCCCCATGAAACAACGCAACTTCAGATGCCAAAGGAAAGAGGAGACAGGATGAAGAAGAAAAGTTTGAAAGGGAGACCTCTGAGTGGCTGAAAGAAACCATGGCAGACAACGAAAGGGTGAGGAAGCTTCGGCGCCAAGAAAAAGCTGCTGCTGAAGATCGTCCTTCCTTCTCCACATCCTCTGGTGGGGAGAAAAGTGGCTGGCACAGAACAGGTCAAGGGAGCAGCCCAGGCAGGGGCCAAGGACCATCCATGGATTCTGATGATGGAAGCCAAATATTTTTGGGAAAAGAGGGGCTACGCAAAACCCACATGAACGGAGAGCTGGGCTCTGGGCAGTTTCCTGGAGCAGGTCTGGATGGAGACTCAGCAGCCAGTGATGGCTCCATCTTTGGACTAAAAGGCTTAGGAGGCAGAAGTGGGTTGAGGCCTGTCCATGGCACAGACTCTGTGTCAGGCAAAGCAGGTCCTGGTGATGCAGGAGGGGCAGGTGGATGGAGTTCTGTGGATGGCAGAGATAAGGGTGTGCTGGGTGCTGCTGACATGGAGGTGGATGATGGAGAAGGTTTGGGCTCTCAGCGTGGCAAGGATGGGAATTTAGGTGATGCCAGAGCTGGTTTTGGGGGTGCTGGGAGGTTGGGTAGTGGAGGTTCTGTGCCAGATGGGCTTCAGTCAGGAGATTCAGCTGGAGTGGGTGATCTATTCAGCAGGACTGGTCCAGGAACTGGGGCTGGGGGGAATGCTGCAGGTGCTGGAATGGCGGGAGGATTGAAGTCCCACTATGGCAAGGATGGGTATCCCACTGTGGGTGATATGAATGGAGCAGGTATAAACAGAGAGGGACAAACAGGGACTCCCTATGGCCTGACACCTCCTGCCAGTGGTCATTCAGGGCAGGCAGGAAGATCTGCCTCACTGTATGGGCCAGGTGGAGATGGGGCTATACCTGGTACAGGTGGCAGTTCCACAGGAGAAATGGAGGCTTTGTATGGTCCAGATGGTCACGCACTGGGAGCACATGCTGGTGGTGCTGGTGGAGCTGGTGCAGGGGGATTTGGATCTCCATATGGAAAGGATGGTCTCTCAGGTGTTGGTGGGGCTGGTGGTGCAGGGGGAATTGGTGTTCCCTATGGAAAGGATGGCCTTCCCATTGGAGCAGGTGCTGGTGGGACTGGTGGTGCAGGAGGACTTGGAGGGGCTTTATATGGTCCAGATGGTCAGCCACTTGGAGGAGGTGCTGGTGCTAGTGCTGGTGCAGGGGGAATTGGTGTTCCCTATGGAAAGGATGGTCTCCCAGTTGGAGCTGGTGTTGATGGGGCTGGTGGTGCAGCAGGACTTGGATCTCCCTATGGGAAGGATGGTCTCCCAGCTGGGGCTGGGGGTGCTGGTGCAGGAGGACTTGGAGGGGCTTTGTATGGTCCAGACAGTCAGCCACTTGGAGCAGGTGTTGGTGCTAGTGCTGGTGCTGGGGGATTTGGGTCTCCATATGGAAGGGATGGTCTCCCAGGTGCTGGTGGGGCTGGTGGTGCAGGAGGACTTGGAGCTCCCTATGGGAAGGATGGTTTCCCAGCTGGGGGTGCTGGTGCAGGAGGACTTGGAGGGGCTTTGTTTGGTCCAGACGGTCAGCCACTTGGAGCAGGTGTTGGTGCTAATGCTGGTGCAGGGGGCATTGGAGTTCCCTATGGAAAGGGGGATGGTGTCCCAGCTGGAGTTGGTGTTGCTGGTGTCGGTGCAGGAGGACTTGGAGCCCCCTATGGAAAAGATGGTCTCCCAGCTGGGGCTGGGGGTGCTGGTGGTGCAGGACTTGGAGGGGCTTTGTATGGTCCAGATGGTCAGCCACTTGGAGCAGGTGCTGGTGCTGGTGGTGCTGGTGCAGGGGGAATTGGTGTTCCCTATGGAAAGGATGGTCTCCCAATTGGAGCTGGTGTTGGTGGTGTTGGTGCAGGAGGACTTGGAGCTCCCTATGGGAAGGATGGTCTCCCAGCTGGGGCTGGTGTTGGTGGTGCAGGAGGACTTGGAGGGGCTTTGTATGGTCCAGATGGTCGGCCACTTGGAGCAGGTGCTGGTGGGGCTGGTGGTGCTGGTGCAGGGGGATTCGGAGCTCCCTACGGAAAGGATGGTCTCCCAGGTGCTGGTGGGGCTGGTGGTGCAGCAGGACTTGGAGCCCCCTATGGGAAGGATGGTCTTCCAATTGGAGCAGGTGTTGGTGGGGCTGGTGGTGCAGGGGGACATGGACCTCCCTATGGGAAGGATGGTCTCCCAGCTGGGGGTGCTGGTGCAGGAGGACTTGGAGGGGCTTTGTATGGTCCAGATGGTCAGCCACTTGGAGCAGGTGCTGGTGGGGCTGGTGCAGGGGGATTTGGTGTTCCCTATGGAAAGGATGGTCTCCCAGCTGGGGCTGGTGTTGGTGGTGCAAGGGGAGTTGGGGGTCCCTATGGAAAGGATGGTCTCCCAGCTGGAGCTGGTGTTGTTGGTGCAGAAGGAGTTCCATCCTATGGAAAGGATGGTCTCCCAGCTGGAGCAGGTGCTGGTGTTGGTGGTGCAGGGGCAGTTGGAGCTCCCTACGGAAAAGATGGTCTCCCAGCTGGAACAGGTGCTGGTGTTGATGGTGCAGGAGGACATGGAGCTCCCTATGGGAAGGATGGTCTGCCAACTGGGACTGATGGTGGTGGTGCAGGGGGAGTTGGAGTTCCCTATGGAAAAGATGGTCTCCCAGCTGGGGCTGGAGCTGGTGCTGGTGCAGGGGGAGTTGGAGCTCCCTATGGAAAAGATGGTCTCCCAGCTGGGGCTGGAGCTGGTGCTGGTGCAGGGGGAGTTGGGGGTCCCTGTGGAATGGATGGTCTCCCAGCTGGAGCTGGTGTTGGCGGGGCTGGTGGTTCAGGGGAAGCTGGATCTCTCTATGGAAAGGATGGTCTCCCAGCTGGAGCAGGTGCTGGTGTTGGTGGTGCAGGGGGAGTTCCATCCTATGGAAAGGATGGTCTTGCAGCTGGAGCAGGTGCTGGTGTGGGTGCTGCAGGGGGAGTTGGGGGTCCCTATGGAAAGGATGGTCTCCCAGCTGGAGCTGGTGTGGGTGGTGCAGGGGGTCCCTGTGGAAAGGATGGTCTCCCAGCTGGAGCTGGTGTTGGTGGTGCAGGGGGTCCCTATGGAAAGGATGGTCTCCCAGCTGGAGCTGGTGTTGGTGCTGCAGGGGGAATGGGGGGTCCCTATGGAAAGGATGGTCTCCCAGCTGGGGCTGTGGCAGCAGCTGCTCATTTTCCTCCTGGAGCTGAGGCAGCAATGGGATCTGGCCATGGCATGGATGGCACACTGGGCAGAGCTCTGGGATATGCAGGTGGGGCAGGAGGGGAGGGCTTTTCTGGGGAAGGCTCTGCACTGTGGGGTGCAGGGTCTCCCTACAGCAAGGACAGAGAATCAGCTGGTGCAGGTGGGGTGGGGAGGTTGGGAGGGGATGAGTGGGATTCAGTCTATGGTAAAGGAGGCGTAGGAGGTGCTGGTGGTGAGTATGAGCTGGATGCACATCTTGGCAGATCTCCGAGAGGGGAAACTGGAAAGGGCACTGCCAGTGATGTCAGAGGGCCGGGGAACAAAGGGGCAGCTGGTGACAGAGGGTCCCTGGCAGGCCCAGGAGGAGCCAAAGGAGAGGGCAGAGATTTTGGACAGTTGGGCTCCCTTTATGGCTCAGATTCTGCCTTTGGAGGGGCAGGGAGTAAGGCCCACGACAGACCTGTTGGTGGGAGTGGTTCAGGTGGGTTTGGTCAAGGTCCCCTGAGTTATGGCCAGATGTCAGGTCCTTTCGCTGGACCTCCTTCAGCAAACCAGAAAAACCAGGAACCTGAGCTGAATCTTAAAGCAAACGATTCCCCGAACAACACGGAAAGCAAACAAAAGAGACGGAGTGTCCTGGACGATATCAAAGGTATGTGGTTCACACATTCCTAATCCTGCAAAGAAATGGGATGTTATGGTTTAGATAAACACAACTGTGTGTAGAGATTTGGTTGTCCCACTGTTCTTAATTGTTCCTAATTCTCCCACTGATTTGATCTTACACAGTTTACTCTGATCAAAACGCCTCAAAGGTCTAAATTATTTTCTTTATATAAATGATCTAAACCAGGTCTCATTTCTTCATTTGTGTTTCACATGTCATGGAACAGACCAGTTCATAAACATACCAGTTCCCATAAAGTTTCAAGTCATATCACCAGTTTTCTTTGATAACGTTCCAATTCAAAACTGAAGGTTTCACTTTGTTTTTCAAACACCAGCTGCAAAGAACTGTGTTTTCCCATGCAGTGGATGTTGGGATATAATTGATATTGTGATGGCTGTGCATCCCTCAAGGCACTGAGTGTATCCAGCTGGCCCACACCGAGGTGGCACAAAAGCCTCTCCTGACCAGAAAATGTATTTATTTTTTAAAGCTCTTTTCTCCTTGCGTGCATTTTCAGCTCTGGGTGTCTCTATAACACACACTTTGCTCCTTTCCCTCCCTCTGTGCCCGCCCAGTCCCGCGCTGTTACCTCAACAAGCAGCTGGCAACGGTGAGAGTGCTGAAGGGGGACCCCGCTGAGCTGTCCTGCACTGTCAGCAAGGACAACGTGACAGGAACCTGGTTTAAGGATGGCCTCAAGGTGTGTTCCTCGAGCTTTCTGCTGGCTGTGGGTAGCAATGCTCTGCTCCCTGGCTCCACTCCCTAATGGTGGTGTCACAGTGTCCGTCCCCTGACTGTCACCTGCGGTCTGAGCAGGGCCCTGGGAGGGTTCACAGAATCCCACAGTGGTTTGGGTGGGAAGGCACCTCAAGGATCATCCAGCCCCTGCCCTGGCCAGAGAAACCTTCCACTAGACCCAAACCCATCCAACCTGGCCTTGGACACCTCCAGGGATGGGGCAGTCACAGTTTCTCTGGGCAGCCGAATACCAGAATATTGTCATTAAACATCCATGATATTCATAAGTCTTTTCAAATGCATTTCAAACTGTAGTCTGTCCAGGTTCATTTTGGATTTGTCCAAAATCTCTGTCCTTTACTTTGTAGTTAACGAGCATGGATGGAGTCGTCTTTGAAAAGAAAGGTCTTGTCCACAAATTGATCATTCACAAAGCCGAAGATATTCATGCTGGGAAATACAGGTTTGAAGGTGGAGATGTAAAAACTGAAGCTTCAATTTTTGTTGAAGGTGAGTCTACTCCAACCACCAAGGCAGCACGAGAGGGGCTTTAAATGTAATATACTTAGAGACATGTCATTAGTTATTGAGGCAATTTTATTATAAAGAATTACAACATAAAGGGGAAATTTTTTTTTTGTACAGGTTGCCTCATTTTTCATTTTCAAATTTAACTTGGGACCCTTCTGTCAGCAACTCAAAGATTTTAGGAGTGCACAAAACACTTTATGAGGAAAGATTCTTCATTCTTGTTTTTATTGTGTTGCCTAGGAAATATTTTCTCCAGTGAAAGTGATACCACAAAATTCTGTGATAATTATCCTGTAGCAGAGTCCAACTAAAGGTTCAGATCCAGTGCTGTGACCTTCTAAGCATTGCTGGCAGCATCATGAGGGGATCCCTTCTCTCTTTGAACCCTCTTTGAATTGTGTTTTTTGCTGACCTTTATCACCTGCTCAGATCCTCCCCGGGTGGACAAAGTCCTCCTGAAGAACTTGACCAGTGTCCCCACGGTGGCCAAGGCCGGGGAGGGGGTGAAGCTGCGGATCCCCTTCGAGGGCCGGTGGCCCATCAGGGCAGCGTGGCTCAAGGACAGGATGGAGCTGGGGGACGACTCCAGGATCCGTGTGGACAAGACAGACACCTGCACCACGCTGTCCATCTCCCCCTGCCACAGGAGGGACGGGGGGGATTACAAAGTCAGGCTCAAGAACGACAGCGGCGTCCTGGAGATCGACCTAAAGCTGGTGGTGATAGGTAAGATCCTGTGACATTCAGTGGGGCTTTCACTGGAAGGTAATTTCACTGTGGCAGAGAATCCATTGACACTGGTGACAACCTCATTAGGAATGACTGGGCATTTCAAGACTAATAAGACTCTGTATATTGCCCCAAAATCAGGGTACAAGGAAAGATTGCTGAACATGCTCCTTGGCCTTTAGGACAAGGGAACACAAACCTAGTTTGGTTTTTCATGGCCTTGGGCAGCTGAGTTTTGAACGTTCAGACACTGTGGGAGATGTGACTGTACACAACGTGCAAATCTGAAATAGGAGATCAAGGTCCAATTCAGCCCTCCCATAAATGTCTGGGCTGCCTTGAGGGACCAGAAATGATGTTTTGCCTGTATTAACAAGCTGAACTGCTGCAATGCTTATGAGAACAGTTGACACAGGGAGAGCAAGGGCCTGGATTTCCATCTTCTCCATCAAAAGTTAGAAGAGTCCAGGTTTAGGAAGAGCAATTCAAGTGCCCAGCCCTTATCCTATGACTGTGCCTGCATTTCATCAGAACAGTCTCCCAGCTGGTGAGCAACAGCCACTGTCTGCCCCAGACCCTGGGTCTGGAGCCAACTGTGTCTTTGCTGATCTTCCCAGACAAGCCACAGCCCCCAGCAGGGCCCATCAAAGTTGTGGAAAGCTCTGCCAACAACATCACGATCCAGTGGAAGCCCCCGAAGGACGACGGGGGCAAACCTGTGCAGAGGTACCTTGTGGAGAGGCAGCAGGGGGGCAGGAACGACTGGGAGACTTTGGGAGAGACCCCCAGGAGCTGCACCAGCTTCACCACGAGCAGAGTGGAGGAGGAGATGAGCTACTACTTCAGGGTGAGGGCCGTGAATGCCGAGGGGGTGAGCGACGCGCTGGAGTCAGGGGAGGTGAAGGCTGCTGGTAAAGGTGAGCAAAACTCACAGTTCATAACTCAAACTGGGAAATTCCTTATCGAAGGTGACATCAAAGGGAATTCACTGCATTGTGGGATTGTTGCTACGGATCTCAGCTTTGGTCTTCACACAGAAGTGGGGAGGCTGCCCAGCACGAAGAGCAGTTTGCTGTAGGCTCTGCTGGTGCTGAGTGAGATGTAATTATTCCTTGGTCATGCTCCGTTCTGGATCGGAAAGGAAGTTTCATGGGGGAAGTGCAAAATGCATCAAGATCAAAGGAAATTTTTCAAATTTTCCCCAGTGTGGCTGCAAAGGGAACATGTGAGGCCTTTTCTTAACTCCACAGGCAAAGGAGTGTCTCTGTATGTGCAGCACTTCTCAGCGTGACCCCTTCATTCCCCTCTTCTCCAAAATATCTGAACATTGTCTGTGTCCTCCATGGAATTTAAATACCAGAACAGGTTTGCCATGAGCACAAATGCAGTACTAGGGAGAGCAATGTTCAGTTCTAATTATCTTCTTTCTCCATTCTCATTCCCATAATTCTGTATCTTGAATACTTTACCAGAGGGCAAAGAAAATCCATTTTGTTACCAATTCCTGTTGTTGAAAGGAAATATGATGCTGGCTGATCATATAATGTAAAAATGACACACCCCACTGGCAGAGGAATTGCCAGTCCTGATGATAGCAGGTCTTTTGTGAAATCCAAAGTCAGGAACAGAGTATTTGCTGGATTGTGTGGGGAACAGGATGCACAGCTTCAGTCTCAGCCAGGTTTTTAAAACCCATCCACAGGAATGCCTTGGGGAATCTGGAAAAAGAAATTACACACAGCACCGTTTTATCTTGCAATAAAAACATACCTGCTACTAATGAAGCCCTTCTCTCTTTGCAGCTTCCCCTGGTGCCCCGGATCCCCCCCAGATCCTCAGTGCCAGCAGGGATTCCATCACCATTTCCTGGAAGGCTCCTGGTAAATCCGGCGCTTCCCAAATCACGGGATACATCATTCAGAAACGCAAGAAGGGCACTGTGACCTGGCTGCCAGTCACCAAGGCGCCTGTCAAAGGTGGGTCTTCTGACTCCTGGAACAGCCTTGGTGGATTTGAAAAGGCAGAAGTGTCAGCTGGGTCTGGGAGCTGCTTTGGGTCTTACATCTTTCACCTCAAGGTGGTGATGGGTGATCTTGGAGGTCTTTTCCAACTAAACAATTCTGGGATTCTGTGGTTCAAGGGCTGTTTGATTTGAAAGGAACACAATGAACACATCCCAGAAGATCACAGGCACTTGGCTGGGGAATGTCAGGGGAATCAGTTACAGCTTTTATGGCTCCTGAGAGTTTTTCAGTCCCTAATTCTGCCTGGAGCAAGGCACAACTTTGTTTCCTGATGAGGAGCAGCTCCCCTGAGCTCCTCTCCTCTCCTCTGTGCAGACAAGAAGCTGAAGGTGACCGGCCTCAAGAAGGGTGTGCAGTACGAGTTCCGGGTGGCAGCTGTCAATGCTGCTGGTGCAGGGCAGCCCAGTGAGCCCTCAGAGCCTGCCTGTGCCCAGGACCCCACAAGTAAGTGAATGCCCTGTGCTCTGCTTTCAGGGTATTTGTGCAGAGGAGATGTCCTTAAATTCTCTATAAAAATGTATGGAGACAAGGATCAGTGACTGGGGAATGTTTCATGGCTGAGAATCAGCCAGAGGAAGGAAGGGAAGGATGTCCTGTAAGATGTCCAAGTCAAGATTTGGCAGATCCCGGTGTGGGGTGATGTGCAGCTTGGAGGAACACTCAGGATGGGCCCCAGAGTGTTTTGGAATGTTGTGGATTTACTGCAGGGCTGGTGGGAGCGAGGACCCAGATCCAGCTCTGAAGAACTGGGACAAGGTGGGGCAGGACAGCAGGGTGGAAATCCAGTGCACTGCAAGGATGCTGGGGAATGCTCAGGCAGCGACTGAAAAGAGGGAAGAAAAATCCTAGAAAAATAATCTAAATAAAATTCCTCCCTCCAGAATCTCCAGGCCAAGTGCAGGACCTTAAAGTGAGCAGCAGTGACAGCACCAGTGTCACCCTGACCTGGAACAAACCCCAAGTGCAGAATGGGAATGATGTGAAAGGCTACGAGGTGGAGATGAAGCCCTATAACAGCCCCAGCTGGACCAAGTGCTTCACCCTCCCTGCAGACAGCAGCTCGTGCAGGGTGCAGGGCCTGCAGCCTGGGGAGAAGCTGCTCCTGCGTGTGAGAGCCCTGGGGGACAGCGGCCCTGGAGAGGCTTCAGAGCTCCAGGCGTGTGCTGGGGCTGCTCCTGTGGGTGAGTCAGGGGGTCTGTGGGGCACTGTGAGGGAACAGGAGCAGCCAGGGCTGGGGGACACTGCTCTGAGCTGCTCCTGTGGGTGAGTCAGGGGCTCCATCCCCAGGCATGGGGCACTCTGGGGGAGCTGGAGCACCCAGGGCCGTGGGATATCACCCTGAGCTGCTCCCATGGGTGAGTCAGGGGCTCCATCCCCGGCCATGGGGCACTCTGGGGAGCAGGAGCACCCAGGGCTGGGGGACACTGCCTCACCAAATTTCCAGTCTCACCAGCTGGAAGAGGCACCAGGGGGTGGAACACCACGACTGCCACCAGTGACAGCACCAAGATCCACCTTTTGGGAGTAACCTTTGTGTTTTCCAGTCTCTCCCAGGTTACTGATCGATGACACGGTGAAAAGCCTCCTGGTTATAAAAGCAGGGGATCCCATCCGGGTGAAGATTCCCTTCGAGGTGGGTATCCAGGGCTCTGGAGGAATCCCCTGCCTGGTTTTGTGATGCACTCAACAGCAGACAGGAAAACTGAGCCACTGCTTTTATACAATGGAATTTTGTCTGCAAATCACTGGGGAAATAATTTGGCTCTGCCTGTGCTGTGTAGACTTTCAGGGTGAGGAAAACAGCAGCCAGAATTGAGCTGTCAGTCTTTGCACTGACATCGTGGTCGTTCCTTAACCTCTGCAAACAAGGCTCAGCACTGTCCACATAACCTTATCAGGGCTCTCAGATCCATCATGGATCCACATTTCTAAACATTACTGTGTCATGGGGGGTGCATATTTGGGCTAAGATAACGAAACTAAAGATATAAGACACTTATATCTTATATATAAGATATAATTCTGGAAGTGACACGAGTGTCTGTGATTTGTTGTTCCCAGGGGTCTCCGGAGCCAGTGGTGACCTGGTTGAAGGATGGGCTCCCCCTCCCCAGCAGGGCTGTCCTGAGCACTGAGGATGGGCTCACCCAGCTGCTGCTCAGGGCAGCCGAGTTCAGTGACAGCGGCACCTACACCCTGGAGCTTGGGGATGGGCTGGGGAAAAGGGAGACCTTCAGCTTCCAGGTTCAAATCACAGGTAACTCACTCTCTGCCGTCCATACAAATCCACCAGCAACGCCCAGTCAGTCCAGGCTGGGGCATGGAGGGTCTGAGAGCAGCCCTGGGAGGGGACTGGGGGGTAAAATCTGGACATGCCCTGAGCTGGTCCCCAGCGTGGGCAGCAAGGCAGGGAAGGATCCTGCCCCTCTGCCCCCCCAGGTGATGCCTCCAGCCTTGGGGACTCCCAGCAACAGGAGATGTTGAGCTGCTGGAGCAGTTCCAGGGGAGGCCATGGAGATGCTCCAGGGGTTACAGTCCCTCTGCTCTGGAGCCAGGCTGGGAGAGCTGAGGGTGCTCACCTGAAAAAGAGAAGGGTCTGGGGACACCTTAGAGCCCCTTCCAATGCCTAAAGGGGCTCCAAGGGGACTGGAGAGGGACTTGGGACAAAAACCTGGAGGGACAGGACAAGAGGAATGGCTTCCCACTGCCAGAGGACAGGGATAGATGGGATATTGGGAAGAAATTCCTCCCTGTGAGGGTGGCACAGGGTGCCTAGAGCAGCTGTGGCTGCCCCTGGGTCCCTGGAAGTGTCCAAGGCCAGGTTGGTCAGGGCTTGGAGCAGCCTGGGACAGTGGAAAGTGTCCCTGCCCACGGCAGGGGGTGGGACTGGATGAGTTTTAAGGTGCCTTCCCACCCAAACCAGCCTGGATTCCCTGATTTGCTGTGAAGAGGCAGAAGGCCACACACTGAGTTTGGCACTTTGCTGCAGTTTGGCTGTGCAGGCACAGGGAGAACCAGGGAACAGCTCTCTATGGGATTGTCTCAGCACTTTGTGATCTCACTTTTCTGCAGGACAGAGCAACGCACTGACTAAAACTCCTTCCAGAGTGAGTGAGGGAGGTCAGTGAAGGCTGGGGGACACCGGACACAGCTCTCCCAGCTGTGGCCTGTTCCACCCTCCTCTCCCCACTCAGGGAGTGCAGATATTGTGCAGCACCAGCTCAGTTCAAATGCACTTGTGACCCTGGAGAAGGAATGGGATTTCGTCCCTTCCAGTGACCAGGACGGTCACTGAGCCCCAGACACGGAACAGACTCCAGGTTTTTAGGGTTCTGTGCCTGTGACAGCTGTGACACTGTGTGTCCTCCCCTGGCAGATATCCCTCAGCCCCCTGGAGCCATCAGGCTGGAGGAGAATGTCCCCAACACGGTGACAGTGACCTGGGAGCCCTCGGTGTCCGAGCAGTGGGAGAAGAACCTCTATTACACCGTCCTGAAACGGGAATCCCAGAAGGGTCTGTGGCATGTCCTGGGGGACCTCATCTACAACAACAAGTTCACCTTCACCAGAGGGGTCCCAGGCAGGGATTATTACTTCAGGGTGGTGGCAAAAAACGACCTGGGAGCCAGCGATCCATCAGAGACTGTGCAGCCCTGGAGGATCTGGAAAAAAAAGGGTAAAACATTTTCCAACTATTTCTCTGTGTTGTATTTTGTTTTCTTTCATTGCTTCTAACACCCCACCCCTCAAACAGGTGTCTCCTCCTGGGAATATTCAGTTGCCCAGAATAGGAATGCACAGAAATGCTTTGAGGAATCCCAGCTGGGCAGGGAAGGTTTGTCCTTTCTGCAGGGACACTGTGCAGGCAGACCCTTCATTCCCAGCCATAATGATATGCAATTTGCCCCAAAAATTAATTCCCAGCAAAATCTGAGGTTTTAGTGTTGTAGAAACCAAAGTTTCGAATTTTAATGCTGGGTAATTCTGAGGAGCAGCAGAGATTACAATCCACAGATGTGTGGGTAACCTGCAGAATTCCAGACACTGCCCAAACAAAGCCCCTGCAAACCCTGCCCTGCTGGGAGCACCATCTCAGTGCCTGTTTGTCTCTGTCTATTTTTCCACAGCTGAGTTTCGAGTGAAGACACAGAAATACCGGGGAGTCAACCAGAACCAGCCCCCGAGGTTCCTGGTGCCCCTCAAATCCCACGTGGTGGTGACGGGCAGCGAGTGCCGCATGAGCTGCGCCGTGGGGGGCCACCCCAGCCCCAAAATCACCTGGTACAAGGACAGCAGGGACCTCTCCAGGGACCCCAACTACTTCTGCACCAACGATTTCGGGGTCTGCTCCCTGGTGGTGCTGGGGGTCAGCAGGCAGGACGAGGGGGAGTACATGGTGGAGGCCAGCAATGACGTGGGTCGTGCCTACAGCAAAGCCTTCCTGGCCATCAAAGGTAACTCTGCTGCTGCCCCGGTGCCTCCAGGGGTGTCATTTCTGTGTCATTTCAGGGCCTGAAAATGGTCCTCAGGCAGCTCTACCTGATGAGAAAGCGATGGTGCATTTGGGCTGAATTTGACTGAACTCCTAATTGTGGTACTCGTGATCTAGTGCCCAACAGAACCAGAAATAAAAAGGAAAAACCACTTGATTTCTACACTAGCCAGAGCTTGAGCAATTATTTTTTTTTAGAAAGAACAATCCCATCTTCATAAGTAGGATAATATCAAGGTTAGATTCCTCTCCAGTGCAGGAGCTGCAGATTAAAGACCCTGGCAAATGTGGCAGGTGAGGGGAGCACTGAGAAAACTGCTGATGTTTGGCCAAAGCCAACACAGAGGGAGGAAAGAGAGGGACGTGTCAGAGGCTTTGGGGTCCTGATGGGGAGGGAAGGGCAGTGGGGTTGGCTGGGGACAGACTCTTGGATAAACCTATGGATAAATATTGTTGGTGACTATGCCCAGTGAAATGCCCTTCACTTGGAGCCAAATATTTTTCTTTAAATGCAAAATACCTCGCTGGGATTACAGGAGTGGCAAAAGGGGTCAGTTAAACCCCTGTCACCCTCTGGCAGACCTTTAGCTCCCCCTGCCAGACCCTTTCAGGCTATTTCTGACCTTCTTCGCTGCAATTCTGAGCTGTTTCTCTCTCACTCTCACTTCCAGATTCCTCCCTGTAGCGTGGCCCTGCTGAGAACATCCCTCGTGGCTCTGAGGATGAGAAGCTTTTGGTGGGGACTCCTCCAAATGAAGGCTGTGAATTTATTGTCCAGTCTGAGGGCGTTATTTTCAGATCTACTAATTGCACTTTGAACATGATGCTGCATTATCATCCACACTGGGGGGAAAAAAGCTTTAAGAGCTCTGTATTTTTATTTTTATTTTTTTTTAATGATCAGGCTTTCCACGAGACCTTTAAAACACAGCTTAGAAGCTTCAGGAAAACAGAAGGTGAGAGGAAATAATTGGGCAAAATGAAATCTTAGACCAGCCTGGCATGGGGTAGGTGAATCTCCCAGTGCAAATTCAACTGGTGTGAAAGACTGGAAATCTACAACCAGTGTGTGAGCAGAGCGACTCCCAAAACCAAACCCAAAGGTTGTGGCAGTCCTGAAGCACCCTCAGCACCACCTGTGCACCCCAGCTGCCCCTGGAGCCTTTGGCCTTGTGCAGAAAGAGGTGAAAAATCCTTCCTGTCTGAGCAGGAATGTGAGGGACCCCCAGGGCCCTCCTGCCAGGGCCAGGGTTGGTTTCCCATCGCTGGGGATGGACAGGAAAAGGTTCTGGTGGCTTGGAGGGTGTCCCAGCCAAGGGTGTCCCAGCCTGAGCCCTGAGGCTGCTTTGGGACAGGAGAGAGCAGAGCCAGACACGGCTGTGGGGCTGGAATTCCTCGGGATGGCATTTTGTACAATGTTGTACAGGTGTAGCAGCAGCAGATGATGAAATTAAACCACAAGGAAGTGAAATCTAAAGCGGAGTCTGTGTTTATTCTGGAGAAGGAATCGCAGTCAGGTCCTGGATCCCCAACTGCTGCAGTTCCACATTGCACAGGGTCAATCCTCATGGAATTAATTGCTCCAGCAGCTCCTCCTCCTGTGGGACTGGGGGATCCCACCTGGAGGGAGGATTTGCTTCTTGACTGATAAACACAAGAGGCAAGTCCTGCTGAGATGTCTGCACTGATTCCAGCACATCCACTGCTGGTGGTGGTGCTGTCCTGAGAGCTTCCACCTCAGCCAAAGGGGGTCCCCAGCCGGGAATCACCTCCAGGGTGATGTTTGTGGCTCCCCATTGCCGGGCTGGGAGTGCCCTGGGGTATGAACGGTGTCCCTGCCTGTGGCAGGGGGTGCACTGGAATGGGATTTTGCCCCAGAGCCCGGAGCCCAGAGCTGAGCCCAGTGCCCGGAGCCACTCCTTTGTGGCTGCAGAATTCCACAGCCGAAGCTGAGATGGGTCTGGACTGACCCTGGGCAGTGTTCGGAGCAGTGGCAGCCGAGTTTTGCACCCACCTCCCGGATCCTGGTGCTGCAGGGGGGGATCTGGTGCTTCTGGATCCCACAGAGCTCAGCAGGGAGCGCAGCCTTGGGAGCGGCTCCTCCCTGGCTGCACAGCCTGTCCCATCCCTGCCTCTCCAGGGAGTGGTGCTGCAGGACTGCGGAGCCCTTTGGGTCTTCTGAGAGGGTTTATCCGAGCAGGAGGCTCTGAAATTCAGCTCCTTCTCACCTGGAGACACCAGAGCCCCCTTTAAGAGCTGCCATTGGCGTCACTCCTGTCCTGGCTCAGGAGATCCGGGGAGGAGCAGCTGTAAACTTGAGGGATCCCCTGGCAGCTGAGGGATCCCTTCCTGTGGCATTGGGGAAAGCATTAAACACCACTGGGCCCCTGAGCAGTCCTGGGGCAGCTGCTCGAGCCACATGAGAGGGACTGATGTGACCCTGATTGTACAGCCCTGTCTGCTCCTCGGGGAGGAGATCCCAGTCCTGTAAATCCACACTGGGAATGTCTGCCCAGGGAGGGAGTTGGTGCCAGGGGAGGCTGGTTTGGGATGTGGCTGTGCTGGGGAGGAGGAATGGGAGCCCAGGGCAGGGTCTGGAGCAGCTCCTCTGCAGGGTCAGCCCTGCTTGGTTTGTTCATGGGGAGTGACAGAGATGGGTCTCCTCCACACACCTGTACAGGACGGGCAGGGACAGGATGGGGACACGATGGAGCCTCTGCCTGACCTCCTGGAGCTCTGGCAGCCTCGGGGCTGTGCCCATTCCCTGGGGAGCCTGGGCAGTGCCTGAACCCTCTGGGGGAACCTGAACCTTTCTCTGATATTCCTCCCCTGACCCAGCTCCAGCCCTTCCCTGGGCCCTGTCACTGTCACTGAGACCAGAGCTCAGAGCTGCAGTCCCTGCCGAGCTTTGACCTCAGCTCTCTCCAGCTGAACAAAGTGACCCTCAGTCTCTCCTGCCATGATTTCCCCTCCAGACCCTTCCCCACCTTCCCCTCCCTCTTTTCCTGGTGCTGCTCCTGCTGCTGTCCCTGCCCAGGGAGCCCCAGATTTCTCTGCTGTCCCTGCTCAGGGAGCCCCAATTTCTCTGCTCTCCCTGCCCAGGGAGCCCCAGATTTCTCTGCTGTCATTGCTCAGCCCTTTCCAGGCTGCAGCAGGAAAATCCTCCTGCATTTCCTGCAGGGCTGGCAGGGGGTTCAGCTCCCCAACTCCGCTCCTGCCTCTCCCTGCCCACGCCCTGCTCCCCTGCCCTGGCGTGGCCTCTGCCCCCGCCCGCTGCTCCCCGGGAGCAGATGAAAGCCCAGCGCGGTGCCTCATTTATAACCAGCTTGGAAACTGGGCTTTGGCAGGGCAGAGCACGCCAGGGGATGTGGCAATGCCCAGGGAGCTGCACACACACACACACACACACACACACACACGCTGCTTATCAAAGGATGCTTGGAAGGCTCGGCGATGCCAGGGGAGGGTTGGGTGGCCTCATTCCAGCAGAGGATCAGCTCCTCATTTACAGGGACACGTGTTGGGGAGAAGGAGCTGAGAGCTGGATTTCAGAACTCGTCCAGCCAGGAGTGCACAGAGGGAGCCAGGCTGAGGAGAGGGCACCTGGCCCAGCAGGGCTGCAGCACCCCCCTGGGCCACCCTCTGGACAAGTGGTGCCAAGGAAGTGAATAAAACCTGGGAGAAGCGGCTCTGTCCCACACTTGGCACCCAGTGCTGTCTTCATCCCCTCCTCCTCCTCCTCCTCAGGTCTGCCCCCAGCACCACCCTGGGCCTCTGCAGTGAGGTGGGATGGAGGGTGAGCCCCACGGGCCAGCCCTGCCCTGTGTGTCCCACCTTGTGAGTGACTCCAGAGTGGTGCCGAACAGCCTTGGCACCCAGAGCCTGCCTTGGCACAATCTGGTGCTGCTCACTTGGTCCTGGGAGTAACCTGAGAATCTGTCTTTGCTCTCTCCTCTCCTCTCCTCTCCTCTCCTCTCCTCTCCTCTCCTCTCCTCTCCTCTCCTCTCCTCTCCTCTCCTCTCCTCTCCTCTCCTCTCCTCTCCTCTCCTCTCCTCTCCTCTCCTCTCCTCTCCTCTCCTCTCCTCTCCTCTCCTCTCCTCTCCTCTCCTCTCCTCTCCTCTCCTCTTTTCTCATTTTCCCAGGGCTCCTCAGAGCAGCAGAGTCTCCTCAGGAGCTGCAGTGGGATGGCACAGGATGCAGGTGGCAGGAGGAAGGTCCCCATCAGCACAGCCTGGTACATCCCACCCCAGGGGGGAATTAGGGGCTGTGCAGGAATCGGAGCCTTCCCAGTGCAGGCAGAAGGAGGGTGGGGAGGGAAAGTCCTGGAGCAGCTGCTTTTCCAGAGGAAGGGATGGTCATGGATTCAGTGATGCTCCTCTGCCATGGCACGTCCTGGGGGGCAGCAGGGATGGGCAGAGCTGGGGCCAGGACATGGTGGGCAGGGGGTCAGCCCAATGTCTTCATCTGGCAAGGACAGACCTGTGTTGGCAGTGGCAGAAAAATCTTCCTGGAATTTCGGAGGGCAGGAGGCCAGGCCTGGAGATGGTGTCACTGCCAAGCTGATCTCAGTGTTCTGCTCCTCCCTGTGACAGGACACACTGTTTGTCATGGGGACACGACCCTGCTGAGGGGCTGGGACGAGACTCCAGGCCTGAGGAGGGACCAGCACAGGGCACTGTGACCACTGACCCAGAGCAGCCTCCCACACTGACCTCCCACTTTCAAGGGAAGGCTCTTGGAGCAATCCCAGATAATGGGGCCCCAAAGAACAGGCTGCACCCCCTGACTGTGCCAGGAGCACACGGAGTTCCTCCTTGCACCACGTCCTCCCACGTGTCCTCTCTGAGGATGTCACACCCTGCTGGAGGTGTCACCAGCACCAAGGGAGTCTCTGGGACAGGGCCAGCTCTGGGGACCCTGGGCTGGGCTCATGTGCAGGGTCCTGGGGCTCCAGCTGGGTCCTTGTCCCCAGACTCAAACCCCACCTCAGGCTTTGTCCTGGGGCTGCTGGGGCAGGTCTGTGGCAAGGAGGGGCTTTGCCAGCAGAGTCCCCAGGTGGCACAGGGGTCAGCAGGGCCCCCAGGTGGGACTGGGGTCAGCAGAGTCCCCAGGTGGGACAGGGGTCAGCAGGGTCCCCAGGTGAGACAGGGGCCAGCAGGGTCCCCAGGTGAGACAGGGGCCAGCAGGGTCCCCAGGTGGGACAGGGGCCAGCAGGGTCCCCAGGTGGGACAGGGGCCAGCAGGGTCCCAGGTGGGACTGAGTGTCCAGCACCTCCCCCAGTGCAGCTCCTTCCCAGAGAGGGGGAGCCCCCCTGAGCAGGGCACAGCCCAGGGCACAGCCCGGGCAGGGAGGACTGGGAAGAGACTGGAGGGAGCAGCAGCAGCTCCTTGGCTTGTTCTGGAGACGCTCCTCAAGTGAGACGGGGACACAGGGAGATGAAAACTGGGTGGGTTGGCCTTGTCCTGAAGGGGAAGAAGCAGAGATCCTTCCTGCTCCATCACCATCCCTCCCTCCCAGGGCACCTCCCTGGGGCCTGCCCTTCCCTGGCAGCTGCAGGACCAGTCCTGGTGCCTGTTTCCAGAGTGACCTGCTGACCATGGCCCTTTTCCCTGCTGACCACATCTCTTTTCCCTGCTGACCACGTCCCTTTTCCCTGCTGACCACGTCCCTTTTCCCTGCTGACCACGTCCCTTTTCCCTGCTGTCAGGGCTGCACAGCCCTCGGAGCTCTGAGCAATGCAGGGTTGTGATGCTGTTGCTCATCAGAGGTGGGACCTCTGTGTCAGGGGATGTCCAGGCACGGGGAGGGGCAGAGGGGACAATCTGTGTCCTCAGCAGGGATGCTGCTGAGTCTGGAGGTGCTGTCAGGCCCCTGGGCTGAGTCCTGAGGGTGTCTCCACTCCAGAGCCAGCCTGTCCTGCCTGGTGCCCCTGTCCCCTGCATGTGCCAGTGTGCCCTACATGTGCCAGTGTGCCCTACATGTGCCAGTGTCCCCTACATGTGCCCCTGTCCCCTACATGTGCCATTTGTCACCACCAAGGCCAAACAAGGGAATTCAGAATGGGAGCCCCTGGGGGTCCAGCTGACAAGGACAAGGGCTTGGCCTGACCCTCAGCCCCAGGGTGGTCAGGGCTGGAGAACAGGAGGCAAAGGAAAGGCTGGCAAAGCTGGCTTTGCTCAGATTGAAGAAGGGGAAATTTGGAGAGATGTTTCAGCTCTCTGCAGCCAATTAACAGGCGTTAACAGAGAGGATGGAGCAAGCCCTGGGACTCACAAGGGCTGGAGACCCTCTGCTCTGGGAGAACTGGGGATGGAGACCTGGAGAAGACAAAACTCTGCCTTAAACTCTTTCCCCAGTGCCTAAAGGGTCTCCAGGGGAGCTGGAGAGGGATGTGGGACAAGGACCTGAGGAACAGGACAAGGGGAATGGCTAACCCAGAGGGCAGGGATGGATGGGATATTGAGAAGGAATTCGTGGCTGTGAGGGTGGGCAGGCCCTGGCACAGGGTGCCCAGAGCAGCTGTGGCTGCCCCAGCCCTGGCAATGCCCAAGGCCAGGCTGGATGGGGCCTGGAGCAGCCTGGGATAGGGGAAATGTCCCTTCCCATGGCAGGGCTGGAACAGGATGAGCTCAGTTCCAATTCAGTCATTCTGGGATTCTGTGAGGATGGAGTCACCTTTCTGGGTGCATGGGGAGAGGAAAGGCACCTGGAACAAGCTGGGACACGGGAAATTCCTTTTGGATACCTGAGAAACAACTCACCACGAGGACACTCAAATACTGGGAGAGAGGCCTGAGAGGTTGTTAAATCTCCATCCAACCTGCACTGGACAAGGCCTGGAGCACCTGGGTCCTGCCTTGGCTCAGCCCTGCCTTGGGCAGAGGGGCAGCCCCTTCCTGTGGACCCCATGTTTGTGTCAGGGAACACTCAGTGATGCTCCCAGGGCTTTAATGTTCCTCACACAGCTCAGGCTTTCACTGCTCTGCCTGGTGCATCCTTTTCTTTTGGGGAGAAATCAGGGCTTTCCTCACTCTCCAGATCTCTGGGGCTGGAGAACTGTCCCTGATTTGCCAAAAGCCACCCCATGACCCTGTTGCCTCCTTGTCCTCCTGCGGCACCACTCCAAAAACCTCCGTGTGCCACAAGGAGTGGAGGTTTTGCCCAAGAACAGCCTCTCCACAAGCCTCAGCAGGCTCCAGCCTGCCTTTCCTCACTGTCACAGCCCCATTTTCCCTCCCCCTGTATCCTGTTCCTCTGAGCTCCCCATCTGCCCCTTCCTGTGGTGCTTTTCTGGTGCCACAAAAGAGACTTTGAGTGAGTGAAACTTTGAGGTGTGCAAGTGTGAGGAGCAGGTTCCCTCCTGCAGGAGACTCGCCGGGCTCTGGGAAGTCTCAGCTGTGCTGGGATGGGCTCAGGATGAGTCACCGCTCAGAAAATGGCATTATCCTGAGAATTACAAGAAATTCCCAATATCCCACCCCTTGCCCCTCCTGGCCGGAGGGAAAATCACATCCCAGTGCTGGAATAACCCCCAAGGGCTGGACTGGACATCCCAACACCAGGGCTGGGGGCGATTATTCCCCTCCACAGCAGAACTGGAGGGAGCTGCAGACACTTCCAGCCCAGGAGCGCCCGACAAGTCGGAACAGGGAACCTGCGCCTCTCCTGGGCCAGAGAGAGCTCTGATTGCCATGGGGCAGCTGGCAGGAATCCCAGGAACTCGCGCAAAAAAAATGCTTTGAAGAGCCCAGATGTGTCGGGCGTGTCCCGGGGAGGGTGTGGGGTTGAGTCAGAGCCAGAGACGGAGCCTGGCGGGGCTGGGACCCCCTGAGCCCCCTGCCCGCATCATCGGGGACCCCGATTTTATCCGCCCCGTCCGGTACCTGCCCAGCGCCCCCCGAGTCCCTTTGTGTCCCTTTTCAGCGCTGCCCGTTCTGGCTGTGAGCTCCAGACATAAAGGGAGACGGGGAATTCGCTCGGGGCGCTGCTGGATCAAAGTTCTGCTGCTGCTGCTGGGCTGGGGCTGCTCTGGGGCTGCCCTGGGCTGGGGCTGGAAAAATGCTCCCCCTGCCCCTCTCAGAGACACCCCAGCCTGACACCAGAACTGCACTTTGCACAGAACTGCACTAAAAGCCTTTTTTCAAGCATCTTTTTCTCTTCCAGATACGGGTTTGGACTCTGTTGCAGAATCCCGGGAGATTCTCCTCCCTTGGGCTAAGCCGTGCTGACTCTCCCCTAAAAACCATCATTTCCTGCAGCCTCCCTGAGCTCCCTGCCTGCAGCTCCTCAATCCAGCCCGGCCCAGCCCAGCCCAGCCCAGCCCAGCCCAACCCAACCCAACCCAACCCAGCTCAGCCCATCCCGGCCCATCCCATCCATCCCATTCCCATCCCATCCATCCCATATCCCATCCCATCCCATCCATCCCATATCCCATCCCATCCCATCCATCCCATTCCCATCCCATCCATCCCATCCATCCCATCCCATCCCATCCCATCCCATCCCATCCCATCCCATCCCATCCCGTATCCCAGCCCAGCCCATCTCATATCCCATCCCATCTCATCCATCCCATCCCATCCCATATCCCATCCCATCCCATCCCATCTCATCCATCCCATCCCATCCCATCCATCCCATCCCATCCCATATCCCATCCCATCCCATCCCATCCATCCCATCCCATCCCATCCCATCCCATATCCCATCCCATCCCATCCCATCCATCCCATCCCATCCCAGCCCATCCCATCCCATATCCCATCCCCATCCCATATCCCATCCCAGCCCATCCCAGCCCAGCCCAGCCCAGCCCAGGGCGGGTTGTGAAAGCGGGAGATGCCCGAGCGGTGACGGGTGTGATAAACATGCGGGGACAGGGACAGGGACAGGGACAGGGACAGGGACAGGGCTGTTCCTCGCCCCAGGCCAAGTGACATTCCAGGGTTGCCAGAGCTGGCACTTTGCTGTGCAGGAGGCACCCGACGCCGACAGCCCGTCATCGATTGGAGAAAACACAGCTTGGCATCGATGGGGAGTTTTCAGGAGAAACAAGTGGGGCAGGGGAAAACAACAGCTCCAGCACCGGGAGAACATGGAGTGATCCCTGCCCATGGAACGCTCAGGAGCAGCAGGAGAGGAGGGAACCCACTCACCCCATCCCTCTGGGTGTTCCCCACCCGGTCCCGGGCAGTGCCCACCCTCCCTCCTCCAGGCTGGGCATGGGCTAAAAGTCCCAGCTGGTTGTGTGATGGAGCAGAATAAAGGCTCTGCCTCTCTTGGTGAGGGGTCAGGAAAGGTGGGGAGAGGTCCCCTTTGGTCCCAAAACAAATAAATACCCTCCACTTGCTCCGCTCCTGTGTGTTACTGACAAAACCTGGCTTTTTACTCCTGGGTTTCATGGGAGGAGCATCCTGGAGCATGGAAAAGGATGAGAGCTCTGCTCATCTTCCCCAGGAGCCTCCTCTGTGCTTTCTGATGCTGCTCTTGTTCCTACAAAACACGAACTGTGCACACAAACCACCAGGGAAACACAAAACCTGATGGAGGGGAGTGAAAGCATCAGGCCAGACCTTGGGCACTGCTCATTCTCACTGGAGAGAAACTCCTCACATCCTTTCCCCCACAGCTGATCCCTCTGGGCTCTGCTCCCCTCAGTGCTGGCACAAACACCCAGGTCTGGTCCTGGAGCACCCAGGAAGCCTCTGCTCTGCTCTGGGCATCCTCTCCTCAGCCTCCCTCCTGATGGGCTCTGCTCCTCTTCTCCTGAATCAGCCTCCTGTGGCTTGGCAGGAGCTTTGTCAGCACTTGCTGTGACCTGAAACTGGTCCCACCAGCAGCAGCGAGGTGCTGGGCTCTCTGCAGACGAGTTGCTGCAGTGTGGCTTGGCATGGGGAGAGCTCCCTGCTCACAGCCCGGCGTGTCATTTCTTGCACAGACATTTTATCTTCTGCTCTTGCTAAATGTCCTCCTTTCCTCCCTGCTGCCCCAAGCTGGGTGTAAAGATTACCCCAATCTTTGTGCCCTGATTTCTCCACAGGCCTGTCCCCCAGACAAGCAGGACATTCTCTGGGAAGAGGTCCCTGACCCTCCAGGGGATCTTATCAGGACCCTCCCTGCCCCCTGGAGCTGGTGTTTGCAGGAGTCCTGCATTCCTGGGCTCCTGGGGGTGGATTTGCACCCAGGGCTGTCAGAGCTGGGGTTTGAACGGGGGCTGTGGGCAGTGTTTGTCCTCCAGGCAGGGCCATCCCTTGGCACTGGGACCTGGGCTTGGTGCACTTTGGACTGAGGGAAACCCTGGAGCCCAAGAGGAGCCGTGTGGGAGGTGCTGCAGAAACCCAGACCACAGACCCTCACCCAGGACCCTGCTCAGGGATGGTGTCCTTGCCCAGCCCTGGGGCCCCCTGCCTCGCCCACTGACCACTGGCATCCCCCAGTGCCCCTGGCCCCATGGGGTTGGGGGAAGTTTGGGGCTGGGGGCAGGTTTGGGGCTGGGGCAGATTCAGATCCAGATCCAGGGGCAGGTTCTGGACCAGGGGCAGGTTCTGGGCTGGTCTGGGGGCAGGTTCAGGTCCAGGTGCAGGTTTGGGGCTGGTCTGGGGGCAGGTTCTGGACCAGGGGCAGGTTTGGGGCTGGTCTGGGGGCAGGCTCAGATCCAGGGGCAGGCCCAGGGCCCGGATCTGCCCCACAGCAGCTCAGGGTGCCGGGCTGGGTGCTGGGAGCGCGTGGGTGTGTGCGGGCAGGGCTGTATATCCAGTCTGGCAGAGGGTGTGACGGCTCACACGGCGGGGAGCTGAGCTCAGAGCAGCAGCCCTCAGACACCCCGGGCCAGGGCCCGTATGGCAAGGAGGGGTTTGGGGGACTGAGCCCAGCGCGGTCGTGTCCGGTGGCCTCGTGTTTTCCGTGTGTGAGCCAAGTGCAGCCCCTGTGCCCCAGCCATGCTGCACTCCCCGCTGAAAACAGCCCTGGCCTATGAGTGCTTCCAGGACCAGGCCAGCTCCACGCTGGCCCTGCCCTCGGACCACAAGCTGAAGACCAAAGGCACAGGCAAGCAGCGGGTCCAGGAGCAGGTGATGATGACGGTCAAGAGGCAGAAGCAGAAGTCGTCGGTGTCGTCCAGCGTTGGCCACTCCAATCGAGGTAAAGCCCCCAGAGAGGGGAGCCTGGTGGGGCAGGGCTGGTGCTCTGGGCTGCTTTATGGGGTTTGGTTTGGGGAGGGGGGACAGAGCACTTGGCTCCTCTCCTGCGTCACCTCAGGGAGGCAGAGCCAAGATCTGCTGTGCTGGATTTAGGACAGGACACAGAGCTGGATGTGTCGACTCCTTCCTGGCTAGAGCTGATCCCAGGAATGCTGCTGTGCTCCTCATCCCTGAGGCACTTGGACATCTCAGTGTGGTGCTAAAACCAATTTTTCCCTTGGCTCCAAAGCTGGAGTGGCTGTCTGGTTTTGCAAATCCTTCCTCTGCAAGTGCCCTGATGGCTGGAATTCCACCCCCGTCCTGTGGATGGGCAGAGCTGACAGTGCTCCTCCTCCAGCCTGCCCTGCCCTGGGCTGGGGCTTTGCTGCCTCCTGAGTGCTGGGGAGAGCAGGAGGCTGTGCCCACACACAGGACACAAACCTCGGCCTGGGATTTGCCTCTGGAAGTCCCAACACGTTTCCTTTCTGCAGGCTGAGCAGTTTGGGATCTCTGGGACCCCCAGTGGGATGGGAGGAAGGAGATGAGCTGGTGAAATGTCCCTGGTGTTGGTTGTGGGGGTGTTCACAGCCCCCTCCACTGTGCCCTGTTGGGGTCCAGGGGGCTGTTCCAGCTCTGTGCACTGAGTGTGTGCCACAAAAACAACCCACCAGCTGAGCCCTGCAGCCAGGGGTCCTGCTGGAACCCCCTCCTCTTTGGATCAGGGCTGGGAAAATTGTTGTCTCTGCCCTCCTGGTGTCTGGAGAAAGTTACTCTGGAGGGGAAGCCCAGCTGTCCCCAGTTAGAGGCTGCAAACGCACAGAGTTGTGACAAAACCTCCTGGCTCTGGGAGGTGCTTTTTCCAGCAGCCACAGAGAGCTCTGGCCTGGCTGAGTCCACCAAGGAGAGGAAATCCCAAGGCTTTGGGGGCCATTGGGGTGCTGGGGCTGGGGCTGAGCCTCAGCTGAGTGTGGGGTGAGCAGCAGGATGGGGGTGAGCTGGGCCAGGCTGTGCCACCTCCTGTGGGAGCTGTGCCGTGTCCAGGCTGCACTGTGAGCCTGAACCCTGTGCTGGTGAGGTGCCGTGGTCCAGAGACGTGTTTGGGGCTGGATTGGCAGGAGAAGTTGTCTGAAGCTGCCTGGGGAGGGGTGGAGGTGCTGCTTCCACGGGAACCTGCTCTGGGATTGCAGTTGCTGGAGTGGAGCAGCTCCAGAGCAAGGTGGGCTCTGCCAGGATCAAATCCCTGCTCCCTCTGTGTTTGTGGGCACAGACTCCAGCAGATGAGAGGGGACTGGGGCAAGGAGAGCTTTTCTCTGCCACTGAGGTGGGAGATGGGAATCTCCTCCCTCCTCCCACGGAGGGTTTGTTGCTTAAGGTGTTGCAGTGACAGATCTGGAAAAAATAAAATACACAGCAGGATGAGCTGAGGGGCTCTGGATGGAGGGAGAAGTGGGCAGAGGGAAGGGAGGAAGGAAAAGAGGCAGGGGGGGATTTTCCTGCCTGGAGAGGAGCCCAGGGGAAACCTCTCAGAAAGGAAAAAAAAAAAACCAATAGCACATTCCCAAAGTGCCTGTTTCTGCTCAACGGGCTAAACCCCTCCTCCAGACACTCTGGGCAGTGTCTGGGAATGGGAATTGCGTGGAGATGCGCAGCTCTGGTTTCTGTATCCCAGGGAAGCTGAGTCACATCCCACTCCCAGGAGCTGCCCCCAAGCTCAGCCCCCTCTCCCCTCGTTCCCACCAGGGGTGTTTGGCCAGCAAAGGTCCTGGGGGCTGATTCATCCCGGTGCATTCCTGGATGGAATCCCAGCAGGGTGAGAAGTCGTTGTTTGTTCCCAGGGTTGTCTCCTGGTCGGTGTTGGAGCAGACTCAGCTCTTGGGTTTTATGGTCTTGCCCAAAGCTCAGCTGAGCAGCCCCATGAGAAGAATTAATTCTTCCTACAAAGAGGCTGTGTGGGTGTGTTAAGGGTGGATTCTGCCTGTCCAAACCCTCCTCCAGCTTCAGCTCCTGCATCCCTTGGGATTTCACAGAGATGCTCCTCAGGGGCAGCAAAGCTGGGGAATTCCCAAATCCCCCTGACAAGAGCCTGGGTGCTCCCAGACAGCCCCAGAGTGGGGCTGGGCAGCTCTGGGCCAGCTCCAGGTGTGTTGCTGCGTTTGGAGCTGTGGTTTGAGCTGGAGCAGGGCCCAGAGCTTCCCCCAGTGCAGGAACCATGTCCTGGTGTGTGTGGGATGGGGAACGTGTACACGGAGCCCTCGTGCCCACAGCAGGGTGGGGTGGTGTGTCCCAGCACTGGGATTCCTTTAGGGGTTGGCACACACTCCTTCACCATCCCAGTGACTGATGGAGCCATAAATGGGCTGATGGAGTCCAGGAGGGCAAAGTGTTTGTGGATCTGGTGTCCCCCAGGGCAAGGGGGCCAAACTGGGCCCAGACTGGAGCTCTGGGGTGGGACAGGGAACAGAAACTGCTGCCAGCAGAGCAGGACACCCCTGAGCCCAGTGGGGCCTTGGCTCAGCACAGCAGCTACAGCTGTTCCCAAGGGTGACTGTGGGGTCTGTGGGGTCTGTGGGGTCTGTGGGATCAATGGGGTCTATGGTGTCTATAGGGTCTGTGGGGTCTATGGGGTCTGTGGGGTCTATGGGGTCTGTGGGGTCTGTGGGATCAATGGGGTCTATGGGGTCTGTGGTGTCTGTGGTGTCTGTGGGGTCTATAGGGTCAATGGGTTCTATGGGGTCTGTGGGGTCAATGGGTTCTATGGGGTCCATGGGGTCTGTGGGGTCTGTGGAGTCTGTGAGGTGTATGGGGTCTATGGGATCTATGGGGTCTATGGGGTCAATGGGTTTATGGGGTCTATGGGGTCTGTGGGTTCTGTGTGGTCTATGGGGTCTATGGGGTCTGTGGTGTCTATGGGGTCTGTGGAGTCTGTGGGGTCTGTCCTCCTTGGCTTTGGGTCTGTGGGATCTGCTCTAGGGCTTATCTGCCCTTCTCCCCATGTCAGTACCAATCCAGATGGCTCCCCATGAATTTGTGTGTAATGCACATTTCCAGGGAATATTAATTCCGGTGGCACAGCAGAGGAAAAGGCCAGGCCAAGCTGAACCAGCTCCCTGTAGCCACCAGCTCTGCTCTGCAAAGTCTTTTGGGTACAGGGAAGTTCTGGCAGTGATTTGTCACTGAGGAGACACAACCAAGGAGGGTCAGATCCAACTGTCCTGTGGCTCAGCTGGGATTAAGGAGTTTCTGTGCTGGCTGTGGATAAACCTTGAGTAATTCCACCAAGGTCTGACGGGACCCCAGCTGGCTTTGGAGGGATCAGGACTGATGTGAAGGGGAGATTTGGGAGATAAAAAGTCTTTTGAAGATTTCTGTAACTTCCCCCAGTGTGAGATGATTCAGTGAAAGGTCCCACTCTTCCACCAGCCTCGGATTATTGGGATACAAAACATTCCCCAAGCCCATTAGCTCAGGGGCCAGGAGGCAGAACTGGAGTTTTGTCATTCCTGGAGGAATCTCAGTGTCTGGGATTTCACTGGCACTTCTCTCCTTGAAGGCACCCAGGCTTTGCTTTGTGCCTCCCACAGGCCTCTGCTCTCCCTGTGTTTTTCCTATGTTTAATCATCCTTATTGTTTAAAGCCCTGCATAGTTTATGATTTAACTTGCCAAGCCTGCACTGCCAGTGACGGGTTCTTGCCTTGCCTTTCCCTGCCACAGATTAATATTTATTAACAGACATCCTTTTCCACGTTGGCTCTGTGTGTCCAGCTGGCTTTGGGGAAATGGCACTCCCCTCCAGAGAGGAGAATTGCCTTTGAGGAAAGGAAATAACTCACTGAGGCAGCCTCAGTTTGCTCTGCAATGAGGGATAACAGGGATGGGGAAGGGGGTGAGGGCACTGGGAGCAGTGTGGGGGCACTCAGAGATGCACTGCAGGGTTTTGCACTTTTTATCTGCTGTAATGGGATTTTACCTTCGTGAATTTTCCCGCTGAAGATAAAATAGGTTTGAAAATGTCTGAGTTTTAAAGGAGATGTTCATGGGCGGGTGATAATTTGGGGAGGGGGGACTCTGAGCAGCCTTCAGGGCTGTTTTCTGCCCAGATGGTCAGTGAGGGGCTGCACCTCATCTGTGTGGTCCTGTCACATCTTCCCAGCTCTGTCCCAGCTGTTGAGGGTCCCCTGTCCTGAGGAAAAGCTGAGGGAGCTGAGGGGGCTCAGCCTGGAGAAAAGGAGGCTCAGGGGGGACCTTGTGGCCCTGCACAACTCCCTGACAGGAGGGGACAGCCAGGGGGAAGGTGGGCTCTGCTCCCAGAGAACAGGGACAGGACAAGAGGAAACGGCCCCAAGCTGTGCCAGGGGAGGTTCAGGTTGGATTTGGGGAAAAGTTCTTCATGGAAAGGGTGCTCAGGGCTGCCCAGGGCAGTGGGGGTGTCACCATCTCTGGGAGTGAGTGATGGACGTGGCACTTGGGACACGGGTTAGTGGTGAACATGGCACTGCTGGGGGAATGGTTGGACTCTCTGATCTCAGAGGACTTTTCCAGCCTCAGTGGCTCTGGGATGCCATGGTTCTGTGATGTCCTGGTTCTGTGATGTCATGGCTCTGTGATGCCATAGTTCTGGGATGTCATGGCTCTGTGATGTCATGGTTCTGGGATTCCATAATTCTGGGATTCCATGGTTCTGTGATGTCATGGCTCTGTGCTGTCATGGTCCTGTGTAATCTGCTCTGAATACAGGGGTTTTCACTGGCTCTGTGCTTGCCCAGGTTCACATGGGCCCTTCAGGGACCTAAAGAGCTCCTTGGGTGACAACAACTGGGACACAGATCTGTGGACACAGCCAGGAAAAAGCCCAAGAGGGGAATCTCTCACTAAAAGAGCATTTCCACCCAGCCCGAATGGGTTTTTTTGTGATTTCCTGGGTTTATTCCAAACTCCAAGGGCCTGTGACCAGGCTGTGTGGTCTTTGCTCTTGGAGTGTTTGGAAGAGGGATCTCCTTCCTGCCCCTGAGGGCTGGAGATGCAGCTCCCAGCTGGATGTCAGGATGGACCAAGCAGAGAAATGTCCAAACCTGCACAAACATCAGGTTTTCTTCAGCCACCTCCACCAGAAAATCCCCAGGGTCTTCCTGGCCTCAAGACTGAGCTCTCCAAGCAATAAATCCCAGCTGGATTTATGGTGGCAGGAGAAGCATCTTCTCCAACCAGCAGAGTGACTTCAAAATGCCTGGAACATTTGAGGTTCTGTTTAATTATGTGTTTATGAGCTCTTATGTGCAAGTTCTGGGAGGTGAAGGCAACCCTTCCACCACTGGGGAACATAAACTTCAACCTGATCTCCTGAATTTGGCCGTGTAGTGGCAGTGAATTAATGGAAGAAATTTACAGATGTGCCTAAACTGGCTTATTTTGGGGTGTCCCCTTGCTCTAACCCCAAAGGCTGGAGTGCATGGCAGGTCCTGAAAGGAAAAGTGTGGTCCCCAGGCAGGACTGGTCAGAGGGACCTGTTAGTCAGGCACAAAACCCCTTTTTGCAGCTGCTCACTCAGGAAAAGGCTCCAGGTGCTCACACCTGCAGTTACGGGATGTTTACAGAGAGTGAGAGGCCTGATTTGGAAACGGAATTCCCAGGAAATTACCATGGAATGGCTTTATCTCTGTGCTCAGAGTGATGGTTGTCAGATAACTCTGTGTGCTGGGGGATCACCTGGCCCAAACCCACCACTGCTGGCACTGCTGAGCCCAGCTCTGATGTCCTGATGTGAAGGGAAATCACAGGGGGGAGAGGAAACACAAGGCAAGGACAGGACTGAACCTCCCTTTGCATTTCCAGGGCCACTTTCTTGCCTTATCAGTGAGTTCTGTGCAATTTTATGTGCCTGCAGAGTCTCCAGACTGCAGAAAAAGAGCTCCTGTAGTTTCCTGCACAAGTGCAGGGCTGGGAGAAGACCTGGCTGTGTCCTGTTCTCCATCCAGGGGTGTTCTCCAGGCTCAGCCCTGCTCACAATAGAAAACAAATCTCATTATTTACGCCACATCCACAAGGAACCGTCTTCCTGAGAAAATGCAAGAATTTTTTTTAGCCACAAAGCAAATCACCATAACAGGTTCTGGGTGCCTCAGGCAGGGCAATAAATTAGGTTTATTCCAGGGATCAGTGGCTGGAAGAGACCTGAGTGGCTCTGGGGCCTTTGTGGTCGAGCTTATCCAGTTTATCTCAGAGATGGGTCTTATCAAACAATCACAGAGATTAGGATATTTCTGACATTACTCACCAGTTTAGGTGCATAACTTAGGACAGGTAGGTCCTGATTTTGTGCTTTGTTAGACATTCAGAGCTTCCCCTGGAAGGTAATTGGAGTGTGGGGTTTGCACTTCCTCATAACGGGACCTGGGATGCCACAACTATTGAGCATTTCTAAAAATGAAACTGAAATCACCCTGAGCTCTTCTGGACCATCCAAAAGGGGGTTAAGGGAATTCCATTATGGAAAGGGAATGGTTCACTTTGTTTGTCTTGTACTGATGGATGTGGCATTGAGTAAAATGCTTTTAGGAGAGATCAAAGGTTGCAGTGGCAGAGTCTGCTGGGAGAGCCCCTGGAAGGGCTGGGGTGGGTAAATCCCAGCAATGACAAAGGCTCCCCTTGCTGCCTGTGCTCCCTGTGTTCCTGTTGAGATTTATAATTGTCACTTTTACATAACTGAACTTGCCGTTAAAAAAGAGCTGTGTGCCCTGAAAGGGTCCTGCTGGGAATCTTTTCTCCTGGGAATCCTTTCTCCTGGGAATTCTTCCTCCTAGGAATCTTTTCTTCTAGGAATCCTTCCTCCTAGGAATCCTTTCTCCTGGGAATGGGAATGCTTTCTCCTGGGAATGCTTTCTCCTGGGAATCCTTTCTCCTGGGAATCCTTTCTCCTAGGAGTCCTTTCTCCTGGGAATCCTTTTTCCTGGGAATTCTTTCTCCTGGGAATCGTTTTTCCTGGGAATTCTTTCCCCTGGGAATCCCTTCTCCTGGGAATCCCTTCTCCTGGGAATCCTTTCTCCTGGGAATATTTTCTCCTAGGAAACCCTTTCTCCTGCTGACCATGCCTTTTCCCTTTGCAGGTTCCATGTATGATGGTTTATCTGATGGTTATGGCTACGGCACGTCCCGGGGCAGTTACTACACCAAAACCCAGACAGGGAGCAGCAACTGGGGATACCCGGTAAGACACTCCTGGATCTGGGAATTGTGGGGGGGTCTGGGGTGACCTGGGCAGGAGGAACCTCTCACAGTCACTTAGGGAGGTCTCAGTGCTCCAGAAACTCACCCAAGAGGGGTCCTGGCTCTCTTATTCAGTGCAGTGGAGCAGGAGGAGGATCAAGGCCCCCACAGCTGGTTTATGTGGGGATTTTAGAGTGGAAAAGATTTAGTTTGGATTTGTGGGTTGATATCCCACAGAGGGCAGGGTTAGATGGGATATTGAGGATATTGGGAAGGGATTTTTGGGCTGTGAGGGTGGAGTGGCCCTGGCACAGAGTGCCCAGAGAGCTGTGGCTGCTCCATCCCTGGAATTGTCCAAGGCCAGGCTGGATGGGGCTTGGAGCAGCCTGGGATAGGAGAAGGTGTTGGAACTGGACGAGATTGGAGGACCTTTCCAACCCAAACCATCCTGGGGTTGTGGGATGGGTCAGAGCACAGCCCCATCCCTGCAGGGGTCGTGTCTCCATCCCTGAGGCAGAGGGGGAGCCCTGCAGAGGGTCCAGGCAGGGGTTTGTGCCCACCAGGAGAATGCAACTGAGGCAGCTGCCCAGGCACAGCTGGAGGAGCTCCACAAGTCCAATGATTGGGATGTTGTGTTTTGTTGTTGCTGTTTGTCCGTTGTGATTCCTGAATGGAGTTTATTGTGCTTTGTCCAAGCAAAATTGCCTCGTTTCAGCCTTTCCAAGTGTTTGTAGGTGGGGTTTTTTTGTTAAAGAGGAAGGCAAGGCCCAGCTCTGCCCATGGGAAGGTGCTGCTGCAGTTCCTATTGCTGCTGTGGGGGTTATTGTTGCCTGGTTTTATTCCTGATCTTGTTCCCAATCCCTGTGGCAGCTGCACAAATGCTGGGCAGGTGGGAGTCCCTCTGGGGGTTCAGTCAGAGTGTTGGTGCTCTGGGAACAGCTGGAAGGTGGTGATGGAGGTCAGGAGCTCCATGAGGCAGGAGAGTCCCATGGACACAACAGTTCAGTCCCTTCAGGCTCACTGGGTTTAGGCAGCTCTGTCTGTTCTCTCAGAGACTCCTCTGCACTTACTGAGGACGTTGGTCTTTCTCCAAATTTAAGTGTCATGCAGGTCTTTAATTCTAAATATTTTTGATAAAGGTCTTCAGGATTCTGGGTTCCTTTAGCAAAATGGACTGGGACCTGTGGAGGATTGTCTTACCTCACTGAGTCTATCTGAGGATCAGCCATTCAGTCCTGACAAGTTGTCTGGCTCCTCCCGGGCCAGCAAAGACAGCAGCAGGGGCAGTGATTCATCTCCTCTATCTGGAGATCTGTCAGGTCAGGATGAATCAGCCCCCCTGGATCCCAATCTGCTGCCACCGGGGCTGGAGGAGCTCGGGGAGGTGGCTGGCTGCACTCAGGGGCAGCAGCCCCAGGTGCCAGTGGCCCTTTGGAACTCAGAACCTCCAGCCTGAATGTGCTTGACCAGCTCACAGACACCAAACCCCCCAACCACCCTGGGCAGCCCCCCACACACCCACCACCAGCCTCCACCTTGGGAGAGCTTCAGCTTTTGTCTGCTGACCTGTTTGAGGTCTGTGCAGGTTCTGGGCTTCCTTAAAAAAAAAAAAAAAAAAAAAAAAAAAAAAAAAAAAAAAAAAAAAAAAAAAGTTTCCTGTTTGTAATTCCTTGATTGTGAGACATCAAACCAAAGATAAAGCAAATCTATTTTTGAAGGTAAATTTGCTGGATTTATTTCTAGCAGGAGCTGGTGCTGTGAAAGTGGCCAAGTCCTTTGAGGTGCACAGGAAAACTCAAGACTTTAGTCATTATCCTGTGTCATATTGAGGTAATGGCTGATTCCCATCCCCCTGGAGTTAAAAAGGTGAGGAATCCGTGTCCAGGGTGTTCCTCCACAGCACCTGCCCCTGAGAATTGCTCTTGGAATGCCCCAATCTAAGGCACTGCCCCAGATGGTGACAATAAAAGTGTCCTGTCCTACCCACAGCTCTTAAAAGCTGCTTCCCCTGACCTCCTCCTTTCCTCTCGTTTTGTGTCTTCCTGGAAATGTCAAACTTTTTCACTTCTGTGTTTTCTTCCCAATCGTGTGAGGCTGATGTTCAAATAAGAGAAATGATGGATGTGGAGGAAGAGCTCTTTGTGGATCTGTCAGTTTGGAACAGATCAGTGGTGGAGTCCCCAGCCCTGGAAGTGTTGGAAAACTTGTGGATGTGGCTCTTGAGGGTGAATGTGGCAGTTAATTGGGTTAATTTAAAAAAAAAAATGATTGGGCTCTTTGACCTTAGAGGGCTTTCCTAATTTAATGATTCCATAATTTGTTTTTAACACTTTGGGTTAAACTCTTTGATTCACGCATTATTACAGATTATTTTCTGTCAATTCCCCTTTTGGGGTGCCTGGTTTGCTGTCCCCAGTGAGTCCCTTCCCCCTGCCAGGGCAAGGAGCCCTGAGGGTCCAGTGGGACCACTCCCCTTGGGGGGCAGTGGGTTTGCTCCTGGCTGCAGCATTTCCCTGGTTCCTGTGTCAGGGGCTGGAGCAGCCCTCAGGGATGGGAATTCCCAGCCTTTGGGGATCCCTTTGCTCAGATCCCACACTGAGTAACGGGAGGATCCGGGACTGCAGACCCCTCTGTGCCAGATATCCCAACGCAGGTGCTGTGGGGCTTTAAATATATTTGTCACCCTCCTGCCACTGTGATCTGTGACTGTTCCCCAAGCCCTCCAGCCTCGGGAGCTTGTCCTGGTGTGAGCAGCACCTGGGGCGCTGCAGGAGGGTCACAGTGACCACCATTTACACAGACAGACCTGGGGGAGGTTCAGGAGGCTGGGCTGGGCACCCAGAGCAGTGCAGTCATGGCAGGATGAGCCACACCCTTGTGTCTGACAGCTCAGCTCAGCCCAGAAATGGAGTTTCTCCTGCAGTGTGGCACAGCCACAGCTGGCTGGTCCATGGGCTGCAGGGACCTGGTGCCCACCCCAGTTACAGGCACAGCTTTGGAGAGGCAGAACCAAACCCCAAACACACGGAGGGCAACACACCAGCAAAAACCTCTGAGGTTCAGCTCCCACCCTGGGTCTGCTGGCAGCTCCACTGCTGGTGGGGGGTCAGGGCATTCCCGGGGCCCATTGATGACCAAGATGACAAGGTGCAGAGCCCACCTGGCTCTCCAGGCTGCTGCTTCCACCAGAAGGAAATCCCTCACAGTGTCACAGTGTGTCCCCCAGCACTGCCCCCAGCGAGGACAAACCACCCCTGGATGTGCTGGGGAGGGAACCTCAGCTGTGTCCCTTATCCCCACACTGAGCTCAGCTGGGGCTTCCACACAGTCACAGAATCCTTGAGAAAAGGCCTCTGAGATCACCAAGTCCAACCTTTGACCCATCACAGCTGAGAGCCAGGTCCAGTCATTTCTTGAACCCCTCCAGGGACACTCCACCACTGCCATGGGCAGACCATTCCAATGTTTAACAACCATTTCGATGAAGAAATTCCTCCTGATGTCCAACCTGAACCTCCCCTGGCACAACCTGAGGCCGTTTCCTCTTGTCCTGTCCCTGTTCCCTGGGAGCAGAGCCCGACCCCCCCGGCTGTCCCCTCCTGTCAGGGACTTGTGCAGAGCCACAGGGTCCCCCCTGAGCCTCCTTTTCTCCAGGCTCAGCCCCTTCCCAGTTCCCTCAGCCCCTCCTGGGGCTCCAGACCCTTCCCCAGCTCCCTCAGCCCCTCCTGGGGCTCCAGACCCTTCCCCAGCTCCGTTCCCTTCCCTGGACAAGCTCCAGCCCCTCATCTCTCTCCCAGGGGGGTCCCAGGTGTGACTTTAACAACATCTCTGGGAGCAGCCAAGCTCCCAGCCCAAGGAATATTTGTCTGGCCTGGTGGTGCAGGATTAAAGCAGTTACCTGTGGTGATTATACCCGTTATGGCACTAATGAGGAACACACATCAGTGATCCCTCTGCACCACAGACTGCAGGAAAAAATTTTTAACCAAAAATCCTCTGTAGAAAAAAAGAGCTTTGTCTCTGAGCATTACCTGAACAAAAAGTGATCCCTGTTGTGCCTTTGCCTCTTTGGACAAAACCTTTCACTGTCAGTGGGAGCTTTGTTCCGCAAGGATTTCAGTTCAAAATTTGTTGTGATGATACAGCCAAGCTTAAAAGAACCCCAGAAGAGAGTGGTTTGGAAAATATTGTCAGAGAAAACACAGGTTTAGGGTCATTGGTCAGAGCCTGGTGTCCTTGGGAGATTTCCATGAGGCTTTGGGCATTGGAACAACAAATTGAACTTTTCCTTTCTTTGGCCAAAACAAACGGAACCAAAGACCCAAATCTCATCTGGATGAGAAAAGAGAGACGAAAAACCACAGGGGAAAGGCAGCTCCTGGGAGAGGTGGAAAGGAGCATTTCAGAAATAGATAAACAACGTATTTGCTGGTTTTGCAATTTTTCTCCCTGCCACGGAGGGAGCAGCACTCGGAGGGTTTCGCAAGGAGCGTGAGGAGCTCTCCCCACCCAGAACTCAGGGTGGGACCTGCTCAGGTTGCATCTCCTCTGCTTTGCCCTCCAGCCTGGGAGAAACCTGCTCCTGACATGTTTATACGGAGCCCTCACTTCTCTGTCTGCTGCTCTAGAAACAAACAAATTGCAAAGGGGAAAAAAACATCCAGGCGGGTAATGAACTGATGGCGTCCTCAGATGCAGAATCAGAACCACCCAGTTCTCGGGGAGGGCTCTGACGTGGGGAGGCAGAGCTGGATCCAGATGCCATTCCTGGGCTGGTGCACCTTGCTCTGTGCCTCTGCTCCTCTTGGGGGAAGGCAGAGGCTTTTCCTGCCAAGCAAAAGGGTTTGTGGAAAAGAAAATCAGAATTTTCTTTTCCTGGTGGCTGGGAAAATGCCACTTTGACTTTCTCTCCATCACCAGTTTTATTCCATCTGAAATAAGAGGTTAAAGATGTTTGTTTACCTGTCTCATGGATTGGATATTCCCCTTGTTGTTCCTAGAACAGACTGCAGGCTGAGAACTGGAGATGCACAAATGCTCATTAATTTAAAGGCAAGTCTGTGCTGCTGCCAGGGAGGGAACCACTTCCTCCCTGAGCTTGACAGGAGCCCCAGTGCCCCCAGTGCTCATCTCCAGTGCCTTTCCCCCCTCCCTGCCTCCCCTGTCTGGCCATGAATGAGCAGCTCTCCTCACACAGACGGGCTCATTCCACGCTGGGGAGAAATTCAGGCTGAAATTCAGGATGTCAAGTGGCCTGGTTGCACCTGAGCATCCTCCTGGGTCCTGAAGCCATAGGGGACTGCCAGGGCCTGGTGGGATGTCTGGAATCAGAACTGTAGGATTGCAGAAGGGTTTGGGTTGGAAGAGACTCTAAAGATCATCCCATTCACCCCCTGCCATGGGCAGGGACACTTTCCACTATCCCAGGCTGCTCCAAGCCCCATCCAAACCTGGCCTTGGGCACTTCCAGACATGGGACAGCCACAGTTTCTCTGGGCACCCTGTGCCAGGCCCTCCCCACCTTCACAGGGGAGAATTTCTCCCCCAAATCCCATTTCATGCTCCCCTCTGGCACTTTGCAGCCATTCCCTTATCTTGTCACTCCGGCTCCTGATGAAGGTTCCCCCTCCATCTCCCCTGTAGCACCTTCAGGTCCCAGAAGGGGCTGTGAGATCTCCACAAAACCTTCTTCTCTCCAGGCTGAGCATCCCCAGCTGTCCCAGCCCATCTCCTGGAGAGGTGCCCCAGTCCCCTTATCAGCTTGGTGGCAGTTCCATGTTCTCCTCATGTCTGGAGCACCAGAAGTGTGCAGAGCCCTCCAGGTGGGGTGTCACAAGAGCAGAGCAATGGGACAATCCTCTCCCCCCCTGCAGCCCCTGCTGGGGGCTGAGCCAAGGACAGGGAGGATTTTCTGGGCTGGAAAGAGATGCCTTTCCAAGCTGCTACAACTTCTCTGCTCCAGTGGGGAGAAGCCTCAGTGACAGCCTGAGCCCTTCAAAAATCCTTCCCAGATCCTGCAGAGCAGCAGGAATCACTGCCCTCTGTCTCCACCCCACTTTGAGGGACTTCCTGGTGTTTCCCAGCATTTCCCCACACTCCTGAAGGGCAGAGGTGTGGATGGATGGCACACCAGGCACACACCCATGGGCAGGTGCAATTGGTGGCATTGGGAAATCTGGGCACTGACTGAGGTCTGGAGGCCAGAGATTAATTCTGTCCTTTCACTGCTGCTGCTCTGCACAGGGAGAGCTCCCTGCACACGGAGTGGCTTTAGCAGGAGCTGGGAGATGTTGTCACTTCAAACCACAGACAGTGTGACAGCATCGCCTTCCCCCTCAGAGCTGTCACCTCTCCACACTCAGGGTGATTCCCCTTTCCCTGCTGGGTGTCCTGTCCCACTGCTGGCTGCAGGGAATTCCATTCTCTTGGTCACATTTGCTCCAGTGCTGGAAGGGACAGTCCCTGGCTCAGCTGGCTCAGCACCCAACACAGAGATTTAGGTTTTGGTGTGGGGAAGCTGCTCTGAGGCACAGACAGGGAGCTTTGGCAGGAAGGGATGGGGTCAGCCCTGGCCGTGCAGGGGTTCAGGGACTCTTTGGCAAGGCCTGAGCTCTGCTGGAGCTGCCAGGAGGATCCTCATTGATCTGGAGCCGTTGGATCAGGCTCCTGTTTGCAAAAAGGAATTCTGAGATACCAATTAGGCCCATGCCACTTGAAAGAGATTAAAATGGGCTCAGCCAAGCATCTGGTGGAATCAGCAATAAAAGTCGTGGACTGCCTTTGGTAATGAGCTTCACATCACACGGGAACGATTTTCCCATGAGTTTGCAAAAGGCTTCCCCGCCCTGCCGGGACCTGCTGGGACTTGCAGCCCAGGGCTCTGTGTTGCAGAAAGGTGTCTTTGCAAACAGCTTCACCCATCTCGGGGCTGGCAAGGAGGAGGACAGTGCCAGGACCACTCTAAAGCCCAGCAGGAAATCTGGAACCTGTGATTGTGTCTCGGCAAACAGAGATTCACTCCCCTCTCCCCTCAGTGACTGTGCTGCAGAGCAAATCCAGCTTTAGATAAACAACAAGCTCCTCTTGCAGGCTTTCCCTGAGTTGGTTTCAGCAGATGCCCAGGGGCTCCACGGCTCTGCCAAGCTTCTGACAGCCCTGCAGAATAATCCCAGCTTAAACTGACTCATAGAGAAAACCAGCAGGGCTCATAACTGACAAGCTGCTCCCTCTGTCCTGCAGCTGCTGCCAGGGGCTCTGCTGAGCACAAAGTGCCCCCTGCACCTTCCCTGGCCATCCCTCGCTGCCCCCAGCTTCCTGAACCCGGGAAAATAAATGGAAATGAGGATAATGTCACCTCAGAGGGACATGTATGGTAGATCATGGCTTTGTGGAGGTGATGGTTTCCTCCTGTCTGTGCTGCATCCCAAGCAAATCTGGGATGGGGAGAATCCATGGATGTGGCCATCCTGGATTTTATCCTGGGCTTGTCCCACTGCCAGAGAGCCCCCGAGACCCAGCACATTCTACTCTGATGTGCCTCACCCCGGCTCTTTTTTCCACCTGCAATCTGTCCTTCCCAACCCTGGGAGCTTCTGTCCTTCCAAACCCTTTGAGCTTCTGTCCTTCCCAACCCTGGGAATTTCTGTCCTTCCCAACCCTGGGAATTTCTGTCCTTCCCAGCCCTGGGAGCTTTTCAGGAGGCTCCAAACTCAGCCCTGGGTTTATTCTGTGTCCTCTGGAGAAGACCAAGTGAGAATCCTCTCGCCTTCTGTCCCCTTGCAGTAATTTACCCGTCCATATCCACACCTGGAAGCCAAATCAGAGAGATCTGGGCATCAGCAGAGCTGGACTGAAGGGTTTAGTCCCACCTGGGAGCCCCTTGGGAAGGGTTCCAGCCGTTCCCTCTGCAGCTCTCTGGGGCACAGCCAAGAGGATTCCCTGCATTCCTGGAGATCAGTTTGTTAATGGAAATATTTGGCTGAATTAATTACCATAATGACAATTGTGCAGAGTGTTGGAGGCAGGAATGGTGTGCTGGGGGCTGTTGATGCAGTGAGGGCACAGCTGAGGGTCCCGGGGTGAGCTGGCAGAGGGTTCCCATCTCTCTGTCATGGAGTGTTTCTAGGTTAGGAAATACGGATTTTTTATTTTTATTTTTTCAGTGATGTGGACTATTACACCAGGCACAGGCTTTTCACAATCACAAGGAGACTATTAGGAGCCAGTGTTGACTTTTCTCTCCCAGCCCAAGGGATCCTTGGGTGGCCTTTGCAGAAAGCAGAACCTGAAGTGCCACATCTTAGAGCTGGATGAGAAAAAACACATTTTGACCCAACAGGAGACCATGGATGTGCTTTCCCAGGAAAACCAAAGGGGAATGGGGCAGGCAGTTTTATTCCTTAGTTACTTTTGTCCCTGTTTGCTGTGTGTCCTGGAGATCCTCACCAGGCTGCTGAGAGGATGCAAAGCACAAACCCAGAATAATGGGGAGAACAGCACTAAAACTGTTTGATTTATTTCCTTTCTGGAGCACACACCTGAATGAGCTGTCTCTCATTTGGACATACCCCTGCAGGCTCTCCCAAGCCAGCCCTGACACCCCAAAGCTTTGACATTGCAGCAGATTGAATTCTGGTGTGGCAAACCTGATGCAAATCCTGGTGAAGTGGTGAAGGCACTTTGTACTGACAGCAGGGCACATTTAGCCATTTTTTTGTTTTGTTTTGTTAATTGCAGATGGTTTATTTTATCATCTTTTTTTTACTTCCTGCCTTAGTCATCTCAGTTTTTATTGTACCTTCCCCATTGTTCCCAGAGCATCCCATTATCTGAGCAGATACTACACGCCTTGTAACTCATAAGCAGATAATCATTGTCTCCACTTGTTTCTTGGCACACTTTGATTCCAGAATCCCTTCTTACTCACTTTTCCCTCCCTTCATTCTCTTTCTAAGGAACTAATAGATGGGAGGAGAAGAAAAGAGCATAAAGAAATTAAAAATAAGGAAGGTCAGGCTGGGGCATCAAGCTCTATGATGGTTGAGAGATGTGCAGTGAGGTCCTGTAGTCACAGGGTGGGAATAAAACACTTTTTCTATTGCCAGGGTCACATTTGACCTTTCAGTCCCACTCTAAAGCTCCTGGATCCCACATCCTGATCCCTCAGCATCCACAACACCCAGGCAGTGTTTGGCTCCTTTGTACAACCCGCGGCTTGGACAACCCATAAATTTTGGGCACTGGGACAGGAGACCCCTGTTCTCACACGTCACCAGATGTTACCCCTGCCCTTAGAGGGGCAACACATTGTGATGTAGGTGTGGACCCTCCCAGAGCACAGCAGGCAGCAGCAGGTCAAACATGGAAGTCTATTTTATTATCTGACTCCAATCTACTTATATACATTTTATACAGAAGGCCAGGATTGGCCCAAGGAGGTCACAACCTCCTGACCCCAGTGGTCACTGTGACCATCAGTCAAATTCCCTCTCAGAGAACAAGAATGCAAAACACACGGATAAATTCTAAGAATAAAATATTGTTCACACGAAGCAGCGTGAGGAGCTGCCGCAAACACTCAAACACTCGAAAGCAAGAAATGCACAAGTGAAAGGGCACAAAAAAAAAAAAAAAAAAAAAAAAAAAAAAAAAAAAAAAAAAAAAAAAAAAAAAATAAAAAAAAAAATGCTCGAGATACCCAGGAAAAGCAATAACACCCAGGCTGGTCCTGGCAGTGCCCATCCCATCCCTAACCCCTCTGTGTTTGCTCTTTGGCAGCTCTACAACGGGACTCTGAAGCGGGACGCGGAGAGCCGGCGCTACAGCTCCTACAGCCAGATGGAAGGCTGGGCCAGCAGGGCACACAGCAAGGCCGTCAGCCCCAGGGCTGGCAGCGACTACTGCTTCGTGCACAACATCAAGAGCAGCCGCAGCGAGCCCGACCTGTACTGTGAGCCCCCCCGGGGGACCCTGCGCAGGGCCCAGGGCAGCGCCCGTGCAGAGCACAAGGCCACGCTCAACCGCCACAGCATCTACAGCAGCTGCAGCACCCAGCAGGGAACCAGCAGGACCAGTAAAAAAATGCCGGCCAGGGCTTTGTCCTGCCCGTCCAGCAACAAGCCCGACGTGGTCTATGCCCAGCCCGTGATGAGCTGCAAGCAGGACGGGGTTTATGGGCAGGCGCAGACGGGCTCCAAGTAAGTGCTGTGAGCTGGGGGGGTGTGGGCAGGGATGGGTCACCCCCTGGACTTAGAGGGGAAACAAGTTGTGATGTGGTGTGGACCCTCCCAGGGGACAGCAGGGTCAGACATGGAAGTCTATTTTATTATCTGACTCCAATTCTACTTATATACATTTTGTACAGAGGGCCAAGACTGGCCCAAGGAGGTCACAACCTCCTGACCCCATTGGTCACTTTTATTTTTAATCAAGTTCTCTTCAGAGAACAACTATATGTAAAACATACAGATAATTTTTAAGAATACTTTTTTTTTGTTTACGTGAAGCAGCGTGAGAACGGTGCTGCAAAGGTTCAAACACTTTGAAAGCAAGAAAATGGGGGGTGACACCAGCTCTCTCAGCCTCTCCTGGGGCTCCAGACCCTTCCCTGTCACCCCTGCCCTTAGAGGGGCAACATGTTGTGATGTGGTGTGGACGCTCCCAGAGGACAGCAGGGTCAGACATGGAAGGCTCTTTATTATCTGACTCCAATCTACTTATATACACTTTTTACAAAGGGCCCAGATTGGCCCAAGGAGGTCACAACCTCCTGACCCCATTGGTCACTCTGACCATCAGTCAAATTCTCTCTCAGAGAACAATTATGCAAAACACACAGATAAATTCTAAGAATACACATTGTTTACGTGACAACTGTGCTGCAAAGGTTCAAACACTCGAAAGCAAGAAATTCACAGGCAACAGGGATGGAGAGCTCTGTCCACCAGAGTCAGGACCTGGGCTGCCCTACAGCTGCTGGAGAGCCCTTGTGGTGCATCCAGCAAAGTGTCAGACCCTTATGGGACTGATTTAAGTGTCAGTCACTGTTAAAAGCTTTATTTTGTTCCCTGGGCTGTGGAGGGGAGGTGATGAAGGTTCCCTCTCTGTCTTTTCTGTGATGAAGGTTCACCCACTGGCCCAGTGCAGAGATCACTCTGTGATATTGGGCAACACAATTCCTCAGTGTCTGTGTGGTGGCATTAACCCACAAGGATATGAGGGTGGGGAGGTGGAAAGCGGGAGGACTGGTGTGCAGTCAGGGTGTCTCTCCTGGCTCTCCTGCTGCAGAAGTCTAGCAGAAAACTTACCCAAAAAAAAACCCCCAAAACCCCAAAAAAAAACCCAAAAAAACAAAAAAAAAAACAAAAAACAAAAAACAAAAAACAAAAAAAAAAAAAAAAAAAACCCAAACAAACAAACAAAAAAAACCAACAAAAAACCCCACAAAAAAACTGTCTTGGAAGGGCCAAAAACCCTCCAAAAACCCTTACCCAAACCCCTCCTTGGAAGGAGTAATTTCCTGTGGATCTGACTCAGAGCAGAGCCGAGAGCCTGCTAAGGAATGGTGTTTCCCTCTCTTCTCTCCATCCAGCCCCTGCTCTGTTTGCCCAAAAGGTCTGATTTGGGTTCCAGAAAAAAAACAACTGAGTCATAAATGGAATAAATATCCTAATTGGAGTAATGTGGCTAATCAGGAAAGAGGAGACAGAGGAAGCTGCTCAATTCCTTCCTCTCCAGAGCATCCAGCCCCATTTGGGGTGGGAAACAGATAAGGGTTTGGTCCCTGATAAGCTGAAATGGGACCAGAGGATGGTCCATCATGTTTGAGCATCAGATCCTTCACCTACAAACACAGGGCAGGTAAAGCACATCAGTGAGCCCAGACCCTCCTGAGGATTTTCCTGTGGATGCAGCAGAGCCCCCAGTGACAATCCCAGGGTTTGGTGGTGACTGAGCCCTGCCCTGTGCTACCCCCAGCTCTGCCTGGGTGAATCATGTTCTGCTGCAGTCCTGGGGAGAGACTTGCTCTGCACAAACTATAATCTTGGAAGTCTAGGAAGAGCAGGGTTTGCATGTTTTGAGCTGCAAAACGTTGCAGTGAAAGCTGGAGCAGGAGGGTCTGCAGCTCCCACAGGAGTCCCCAGGGCTGCTGCACCAGCCCAGAAACTCTCACAGCTTCCTGAGGGGAGGGGGAATTTTGTCATCACACAAATCCTAAAAGCTCCCAAACTCATTCCTGGTGGTCCCAAGGAGGAATTTCCCACTGCAGGATGTGTGTGAGGCTTTATCAGGGTTTGTCACAACTCCCACCAAAGGCCTGAAACTGTTGATCTGTTGCCCTGAGGAATGATGGAGATCCCGAGAAAACCCCCTTCCCTGTGAGCAGCCTGAGCCAAACCAGCCCTTTGCCACATCTGAATGTCCCAGGTCACTCTGGCTGAGCCTCCCTCCTCTGGGATTGAGGAGGAGGGTGTGTCCCAGAGCGGGGATGCCAAGGAACGTCACTGCCGCATTAGAATGTTATCAGGAACCCTTGGCTGCTCCTGTGCCCAGTTTCCCCATGTTTGACACCTGCCAAATTACCCCTGGCCAGCCCAGGGCCCTGGTGGCCTTGCCTTGCTGCTGTCAGCAGCTCTGTGAATCCCCTGGGACAGGAACCAGGGATGTTACACAAACTGGAGGAGATTTGTCCTAGGGAAATTCTCACTGAAGAGCAGAAAGTGTAGTGGGAGGGATGGGAGACAGAGAATTCCTGAACTCAGAGCTGCAGGTGCCTTTTCTCCTGGCAGGACACAGCTCGGGGCAGTCAGTCCTGGCCAAAGCCACGGCCAGGGGTTTGCTCATGGCTTTGGAGAGGTCACTTGGGGAATGGTGGCATTTTCTGAGAGGAGAATTTCTGTTTGAGAGGGATCCTCTTCAGCCCTGGCTGCCCTTGGTTAGGGAGTGGCTGCATTTACACCCTCCTGGCTCCGGGCACGGCTCATCTGGCAGAACTGGTTCTGCTGTGGAAACCTCGGGCTCCACGTTGGGCTCCGAGCTGGGCTTTGGGCTCCTCTGGGGCTGTGTCCCCTGGGGTGGATCTGCTGTGGCTGTGGCACAGCCCCTGCCCTGCCTGGAGCTCTGAGAGCTGGGCTGGTGCAGGGGGCACCTGGTGAGGAGCTGTGCTCAGAGAGGAGGAGCTGAGAGCAGCCCAAAGCTTTGGGGACATACAGAGAGAGTTGTCTCCTTTGGAGAAATTACTCTTTGGGATGATTTTTAGCCCTCAGAAGTGTCTTGCAGGGCACTGTTGGCCTTGAGGTGGATCAGGTACCTCTCTGTGCTTTCCTGGCTGTTGTGTCTGGAGGATTCTCCACCTGGAGATTTCCATCTTCCCTTGGCTCCCCTGGTGATGAGTAAGGAGAGCTGTGCCTTAGGTACCCCATTATTACCCTCCCCATGCAGGGACAGGGCTCAGCCGGGTCACAGCTGCTGCCAGTTCCCAGTTTGGGGCTCTGTCCTTCCCTTCTGGTCATTCTCCAGGTGGAGTTTGTGCCTTTGTGACACGGAGCATTCTGTGCTCAGTTTTTTTTGTGCTGCAGATCTCCTGTTTTGGGACGTGTTGGATGTCTTGTCTGCAGGTTTGACAATACCCTGCAAGAGCCAGGGGAGGGCTGGATGGTTTCTACCTTTCTGAGGTGATCCTGGGGTGATTTCCAGTGCTGTGAGAGGGATTGTGCAGTGGGACCTGTGACCCACAGGGTCTGTCTGTGATACAAAACTCTGTAATGCCCATGGATGGTGTCAGTGCTGGCTCCAGAGTGATGGTTCTCAGGCATCCTCTGCTCTCCCTGGATGGTGTGAGAGGAAAAGGAGTCACTGGGTGTTCTCAGGTGGTGAGAGTGGTGTGCAGATATCAAAATTGTGACTGTCAAACTGTCTGTGCTGAGCAGTCCCTCTGCATTCGGTGACAAAGTTATTGAATTTCTGCAGCTCTTCTTGAGCGTGGGATTGCTGCCATTTATTGAACTGGCTTTGGCTGTGTGAGACAGGGAAGAGCTGCCTCTGAAAACTGAAATTCCTCAGAGTCCTCCCTCTTACAGCAGCACCCCTGACCCAGGCCCCTTTCCTCCAGGTGATGAGCAGAGTAACACTGAACTGTTTTTCAGGAAAAGCCATTCTGTGATTCCTTGATGAACTAAACCATGACACAGGGGTTTACTCACCCCGTGGTGTTGGTGCTGGTGATGAAATCTGAGTTCTGCAGTTTGCCCCATCAGGAGGTTGAGCACTATTGAAAACTCACACAGTTTACTCTCCTCCACGAGCCCTGGTGTCATGATCCCACCTCAGGGAGCAGAGAGGGACCTCCTCACGTCTATTACATTTTTTTCCATGAAGAATTCCTTCCCAGAAGGAGTTGTTAAACACTGGGAGAGGCTGCCCAGGGAGCTCGTGGTGGCCTCATCCCTGGAGGTGCTCAAGGATGTGGCACTGAGGGCTCTGGGCTGGGTGACCCGATGGTCTCAGAGGTCTTTTCCCATGTCAGTGATTCTGGGATTCTGGAATTCCAGACATACCTCTCTATAACCACTTGAGCCCTGGTAATCACTGTGTCATATCTGGATCAACATTTCCAAGCTCAGCACCTCTGGCCAGGCTCAGACATTCAGGGTCACTCCAGTGGCTCCTGCTGCTCATGATGAGCAGCACTCAGCACTCACATTTTGCCAAAGTGCAGCTCTCTGGAGCCTGGGAAAGCTGGAGGAATTTTCTTGGTGCTCAGGACTCTCTCATCTCTACAGAACCCACCCATATCTGCCACTTTTAACCCTTTCCTCTGCTGGGTGGCACTTGCAGCCTGCTCCAGGTGAGAGGGCAGCACCCTGAGCAGGCAGCTCTTGGCTAAATTACACGTTGCAGTGTTATTGATGTTATTGATTATTATTTATGCCCACTCAGGATAAAAGGTTCTATATCCTGCTCGGTCATTAGGGAGCAAAGCAGTGACAAACAATAGGATCTTTAATTCTTGTAGGAAATTTGGAGTTTTTTGTGGCCCTCCAGCTGGGGAAGGTACAAAAAACCTGTGTCCACCAGTGACTGATATTGTATTTATTCTGCTCAGAGCTGTTGAGGGGCCAGATGGAACAGACAGGGCTGTGGCCGTGGTGTCTGTGGCCCTGCAGTGCCTGAGCTGGTCACATCACCTCAGGAGGTGCCTCTGTCTGAGCTGAGGTGCCCAGTGGGGCTGAATTCAGGTCTCTGAGTTACCCCCTACAAAGCCAACACCTCTGGCTGACCTCAGGGAACCCCAGATGTCTGAGCTGGAATGTGGCTGAGGACCCAGACTGATCCCACCCCTGGAGAGGGATTTGGGGTGTTCTCTTTGGGAGTGTGGGATGAGGAGCTGGGAGCCTGCAGACAGTCCCTGGTGAGGGTTTGGTGATCTCTATCAGGAGCCTTTAATGGCCACCTGCAAACCCACACTTACCTTTGGCCCCGTTGGGAGATGTGGGTGCTCTTCCCTTTGGGGTTCTCTGTGATGGGGAAAGAAACACCTCATTAGGGATGGTGGGGAAGGAAGAGTCTCTGCAGGCACCTGGGGATCCATAACGTCTGGAAGTTGCTCTGTCAGAGGTCTGGGATGCCCCAGTTGGCATCCCAGCAAAGACTGGGATCCCTTTGGGATTTCTCAGTGCCACATTTGGCTCTGGTGACCCTGACCTGGCCCTGGCTGAGCTGCTGCAGTCTCTGTGCTGTGCTGAGACTCAGGGATTGTGTCATTGAAATAGGCAGGAAAGGTGTTTTCTGATCCATCTCTTGCCTTCTGGGATAATTAAAGATGATCAATATCAAAACATTAATTCCTCAGGGCTAAGCCAGGCAGTGAAAGCAGAACGAAATACAATGAAAAGCACCTTTATTTTGGTTTGTTTTTATTTGGGATGGAATGTTGGGATGTGCTGGGCACTGTCTTGAGAGTCTCTACTCTGGTTTTATTGATGAACAATGGAATTTGTTGAGAGTTTTATGCCTCTTGGGGACTCATAGCCGTAACAAGCAGGACAGAAACTCAGATGGGAATTAACCCAAAACAATCTGCTTATTGAGGGAAATGGCCCTTTTCTGATACTGATCCTCTTCAGTATTTTGTTGTCTTCCATTCCAGAATCTCATCTTGTTTGTCCCCATTAAATCATTTCCAGCTGAGGTCTCTTCCCACTCTGCTTCTTTCTTATGGAAACACAACCTTGGGAGCTCTTCCTGTCAGTCCCATGGCCCAGGCTGGAGGTGGCTCAGCCCAAGAGTTTGTCTTGGGGCAGATTGTTGTGTGGATCTGGTTGGGAATATCCCAGACTGGCTGAGGAACAATCTGCCCTTTGCCAGGGTGATTTTATTCTCAGGAAGGAGAAATCCCTGCTGCTGCTTCCTGGGCACTGTGACTGAGCCTGCTGTGAGCTCCTGCTGAGGAGACAGCAGGGAAAGGAGAACCTTCCCCATCCTTCCCCACAGAACTGCACCTCCATCCACAGTTTTTTTCCCAAATGAAGAAGGGTTTGTCCCTCTGTGGAGTGGATGTGAAGAAAATTGCCTTTGTTGAGCAGCTGGACCAAAGGCACATCCTTCTGTCTCAGAAAAAAAAAGTGCATCTGATTCAATAATTATAAAGAAAAATAGATCACTGTGATTACATGGCCACTAACCTTGTGTTTTTACCAATCTGCCTCTCTTCCCACACAGCCAGTCAAGGTCCCAAATCTCAAAGGAGAGAAAACCCCTCCCTGGTGCAGGATCCATCAGTTCTCAGCTCAACCATCTCATGCAAAAAAAAAAAAAAAAAAAAAAAAAAAAAAAAAAAAAAAAAAAAAAAAAAAAACTGAGAGGAAATCACATCCTGGATCCAACCCAAGGGTTTTCGGGGCTCCATAATTTCCAGTTCACTTTGTCTCCCCAGTTTTGTGTCTCCCAGTTGCAGGTTTAGTGGGAGTTCCTTGTTGCCAGGTTTTGACAGAGGTTCAAACTGATGGAAAGTCTGACGAGGAGGGGATGTTTTACTGCAGTGTGGAAATGGAATTGGAATGAGGTTCACCAAGCCCGAGACATGGAATGCTGAAGGTCCAAGCCCAGACTGTTGTCTCTCATTCCTGCATACCAGGAGAGGCTGAGGTGTCTCCAGAGGGCAGGGCTTCCTTTCCGAGGAAAAATCTCCAAGACATAAAGGAGGCAAAGTGGTTTTTGGGAGCACCAATTGCTTTCCATTGACTCCACAGGTGTTTGAATGGGTGATGTGTAACTTTGTGCAGTGAGAACAGGGGGGACCAGAGACCTTCATGCTGCTTTTGTGTGAAATCCCCTGTGGGATTGTGAACATTGTTCCCTGCTCTGTGCCCTGTGCAGGGGAACCCTGGGATTCATAGGGATAAATGTTTTATCTCACTGTAAGTGCTGCTGGTGGTGACCAAATGTCCTTTCCAGACCTTTATTCTTTACATTTCTTTGGCACAGTCTTATCAATCTCGTGCCTGGAAGTGCTGCTGTCTTGTGGTGAAATTAAACACTTCCAATGTAATGGATTCATTTAAAGAGCTTACTAAAAATCCCTGTTCTGTTGGTCTGTGCCATTGTCTGAAGATAAACAGCCCCTCCACAGAGTCACCCTCTGGTATGGCATGCAGCAAAAATGTGTATAAATAAATGTGGTTCAATCAGGGACTGATTTCCTGATCTCCAGGTAAAAGTCCCCATCCCCAGCCAGGCACAGCCACGACTCCACTGGCCTGGGAAAGCCACTTTTGGATTCCATCCACTGCCAATGAAGCCTCACCCATTTGTGTCCCATCACTGCTGACAGTAAAACCAAACAGGACTTTGGGTTTGACTCTCCTCAGTCCTGGACTTTGCAAATGAATGCAGCCACCACTGCTGTGAGCTGAGATTCCCTGCAGCCTCTGCAGGACTGGGCTGCAATGGTGCTGAGAGGGGACAGGAACTTCCAATTACATTCATTTCTATAACTTACAGAAATTAACTTATAGCTTATTAGCACAGACAAGCTCTGCAGTTCAGGCCCCCTGAAAATTTGGACCCTTTTCTAATTCTATGCAGTTAAAACATCACAGGTAGTATTGAATAAGAACAAATAAGAACAAGCCAAAAAGAGCAGAAGATTCATGTTTCTAAACGAGAGGAAGAACCTTCAGATGTTTGTATTTCTCCCGAGGTTCCAGTCCTGCCCCGAGCCAGAGGAATTCACATCCTCCCTCTGGAGGTGCAGGCACATTCCTTACCTCTAACAGGACTGAGGACAGTCGTCAGCCTTCACAAGAGCTTGGAGACAGCCAGTGTGAGCATCCCTTGGGAGCAGGATGTCTCACAGCCGTTATTAGCGTTTCACAAACTGCCTATTTGTCCACCCCATCACTCCAGACAGGCCTTTTCCTGAGGGATCTGCTGGAGCTTCCCCAGACCATCAGCTGCTCTCACATTTCTGCCTCCACCACCTCTGACATCAAAGGATCCCACACTGTGGGAAAACCACCTGTCCTCACAGCCTGGTGGATGGTTTCACTCCTGTCCACTCCCCCCTTTATTGTGAGCAGTGAACTGGGTCTGTGTTCATTAAACTCACACTTCAGACATGATCAGACATTCACCACCCCAACCCAGCTTTCATTTTCTGCCTCCTTTGCTTGTGGATAGACTGGATCTGGAATTTATTACTGTTAGTGCTCTTTCCCATCTTTTCCCATCTCTTCCTTTGGGACAGAGAAATCCACTAGAGGTGAATGTATGTGTGCTGTATGTGACAATGTGATAATATTTACCATTGATTCCTTCCCAATAACTCTCAGTGCTGACATTGCACTCACCCAGCCCCGTATCATCTTTGGCACAGGATCTGTGGTGATGAGATTGACGCTGGCACCATGACCATCCAGAAGGCCATCCAGCTCCTCTGCTCCTCTGATGACAAGTACCAGGCCATGGGGGCTTATTACCTGCAGCACACCTGCTTCCAGGATGAGTCTGCCAAGCAAGAGGTGAGCAGGCTCCTCCAGTGCTCTGCTGCCACACTGATGGCACAAAAGGGGGATAGAACTGATTTTTTTTAGTGCTTAGGATCCATAGGTTCCCTTGGTTTTCATGAGGGTGCTTTATGCCTCATTAGTCAGGCTCAGGTATTAATTAAATAGATTTTTCAGCTATTAATGGCCACTTTCTCACAACAGCAGTTGGTCAGGATTTAATGCCTAGAAAAAATTTCTGGGTGGCAGAGGAGAGAACAATTCCTGTTGTCACCGTGAGCTGTTGTGGCACAGGGTGATGGGGTTTGACAGGGTGGGAGCTGCCATGCAGTGTCCTCTCCTGGGGGAAGCTGCACCTGGTTCCACAGAAATCTTTCACTGTCTCAGTGCTGCAGAGTCACAGCCAGCCTTTTCCACTGCCTTTTCCCAGACTATTTTCAGCCACCTGAGCCAATGGGTTAATTAGTGGTCGTGTACAAAGATAATTTTGCACATAATGGTGGCTGCCCCATCCTGGAAGTGTCCAAGGCCAGGCTGGGGGTGTTTGGAGCACCCTGGAACAGTGGGAGGTGTCCCTGGCATGGCAGGGGGTGGGACAAGATGAGTTTTAAAGCTTTCCCACCCAAACCCCTCTGTGATTCTGAGATACTGGACCACAGAGAAGCCCTTTTTATAGTACAGGTTATTTTTCTGATGTCGCTGTGTCGGACACACAAAAGACAAACAGGCAGCAGCAAAGATTCTAATTTAATGTCTGACTCCATCCTTATATACACTTTGTACAGAAGGCCAAAGATTGGCCAAAAGGGTCACCACCTTATGAACATCATTGGTGGACTTGACCATCAATCACATTCCTCCTCCTAGAGAAGAAATACGTCAACACATAGACAAGTTCTAAGAAATACAATATTGTTTATGGGAAGCAGCTGCAAAGGTACAGAATTTCACAGGCAAGAAAATTCAGGGCGACACTCTTACCCCTCAATTCCTTTGCCAACACGAGGCAAAGGAGGCGACTGAAGGATGTCACCAAAGTTTATCCCCAATTTATGGAGATGCCAACCCTTCAGAGGTGGCTTCCCCTGTCCTGGCACAAGAGTGGAGCTGGCAGTGCTGGCCTGGTGGGGCTGCACCTGGATGGGCGCAGGTGCCCAGCCCACACTGAGGTGGCCAACTGTGGGGTGGCCACACCCTTTGTTACCGTTGCAAACCCTCTCTGAGAGGAGCTGGGCTCTCCCACCTTCCCAGCAAGATGTGCCAGAGCAGGTCGGTGACTCATCCCAGCACACGCTTGTTTTCCTTCCCTCCCCAAGGTGCTCCTTCATTGTCCGTTGTCAGCAAAGCTCAGCCCAAGGGGTGTTTGTGCCGGGATGGGCTCGGGGCAGGAACACTCAGTGTTTGGAGAGCTCAGCTCCAGGGATGTGCCTTCAGAGCTCCGTGTGGTGTCCTGCAGCTCTGGGCTCCCTGCACGGCCCCTGGCTGACCTCGAGGGCGGTGACACTGGCCGTGACCATCCCTTTGAGCTCAGCCTGTGATCTCAGGACGCAGATAAATGGCCACAGCGTGTCATTAGGCGGCTATAAAAGGCCTCTGAACACAGGCAGGGTGGCATTTCCACTGGGCAGGCTGTGGAGGTGGGTGAAAGTTTGCAGGAGCACATTTCCATTGGCAGAGGACTCTGTCTGTGGCCATTGCTCACAGACAGACACTCCTGCAGTTTGCTCCGACCTCCAGGCCAGGAGCTTTGTGCTCGTGACCTGTGGCCTCAACCAGACTTGTCATCTCTGACCCCTGTTCCCTGGAGCTCTGCTTGTCCAGATCCTCCAGGATGGACTGGGCACTGCTGGGGCAGCTCTGGGTGTCCCTGTCCCAGCAGTGCCCTGTGCTCTGTGCTGATGGCCCTTGTCTGTCCTGGTGCTGTGCTCATGGCAGGTGTCTGTCCAGTGTCTGTCCAGTGTCTGTCCAGTGTCTGTCCTGGTGCTCCATGCTCATGTCCCATGTCTGTCCCATGTCTGTCCTGGTGCTGTGCTCATGGCATGGCAGATGTCTGCCCTGTGTCTATCCTGTGTCTGTCTTCTGTCTGTCCTGGTGCCGTGCTCATGGCAGGTGTCTGTCCTGTGTCTGTCCCGTGTCTGTCCCACATCTCTCCTGTGCTCCATGCTCATGTCCTGTGCCTGTCCCACATCTCTCCTGGTGTTCCATGCTCATGTCCCATGTCTGTCCCGTGTCTCTCCTGTGCTCCACACTCATGTCCCATGTCTGTCCCTGTCTCCCCTGGCACTCCACGCTCACGTCCCGTGCCTGTCCCGTGTCTCCCCTGGCCAGGTCTATCGGCTGGGGGGCATTGCCAAGCTGGTGGAGCTGCTCCGCAGCCAGAACCAGAACGTGCAGCGGGCGGCGGCCGGAGCCCTCCGTAACCTGGTGTTCAAGAATCCCACCAACAAGATGGAGACCCGCCGGCAGAACGGGATCAGGGAGTGTGTGAGCCTCCTCCGCAGGACGGGCAACACTGAGATCCAGAAACAGCTCACAGGTACCAGAGTCTGCCCAGCCCTGCCGGGCCCGGCTCCCCTTGCCCTGGTTCTGTACCCCTGGTGCCACCCTGGCACAGAGAGGGGGTTTGCTGCTCCTCTTGCACTAAAGGGTGGCTGAAATCAGAAGGCAGAGGAGGTCCTGGCCCTTCCATGGAAGGGTTTCTCACTTCCTCAGTGCCCACTGGGGTCACACCTGCCCCAGGTCCTCCCTGGATCCCCATCATGGTCACCCTGCCATCCCCAGGCCTCCCTGAACCCAACCCCAGTGCTGGTCCCAGGGATGGCCCAGGGAGCTGCCAGCCCCACTAAGGTTGGCTGGGTTCTCTCATTGATGGGATCTCTCATTCTCTCACCTTTGCCTGAGGAATTGATGCAGTTTTTCGGTGCTCAGCTGTGTCCCGGGTTTTATGCACAAGCCTTTCCAAGATCCCTGCAGAGATGCTGTCCCCTGTAATGTAATAAACAGCAATTCTGGGAGAAGGGAGGATGCTGAAATGCCCATTTCCACACGGAGCCACCCTGCCTGTCTCCCATAGGACTGGACAGGGACCAGGTTTTGGGGCAGCCTCTGCACCCTCAGCTCCCAGGCGTGAAGGGAACAAGGATTTTGGTGCTGGAATCACCCTGACCCAAACAAAGCCCCTAATGCACATTCCCCTGTGCCTGAGCTTGTGTCTGACCTCCTCCCCAGGGCTGCTCTGGAACCTCTCCTCCACCGATGAGCTCAAAGAGGAGTTGATACAGGAGGCTCTGCCTGTGCTGACAGACTGTGTTATCATCCCTTTCTCGGGCTGGTCTGACGGCAGCTGCAACAGGACACGGGAAATCATCGACCCAGAAGTGTTCTTCAATGCCACAGGCTGCTTGAGGTGAGTCACCAGGCAGGGACTGGCTGCAGTAGTGTCTGTAGGCAAGAGCTGAAGCCACCTAAATCCTCTCACAATCCGCTGGATTCACGCTCGTTGCATCGCAATTGTGCTCATGGAAAATTCTCCTTGAGAAAGTTTTCCTGGCTAAGAGAAGGTGCAGAAAAAAAACCCCAAAACTTATATGTAAAATGCTTTTCTAAAAATTTGTTTTATTTTTAATAATTATTAATAATTATTTTAATAATTTTGTTCTTGCTAAATCTCTTCTCAAAAAATATGTAAGTTGTTTTGTGGAGTATTGAAACTCATCAGTGTTTATCAGACCAGGAAACTGAACAGATTTTTGCCTTTAGAGGTTCGAGGCTTCCAGAGAAAACAAACTGGTTTTAGGTGACAAAAAGACAGAATTATCTATGTGGGAAAAACAAGCCTTTTCCCACTTTTCCTGATAACAGTTTGAGCACAGAGCAATCCCATTGCCCTGGACTTTTCCTGGCTCATTCCATGATCAGACTGAACCCAGAGTGGTTTATTTTGTTCAGAGAAATCCAGAGCCCTTTTGCAGAGGATCTTCGCCCCGACTTGCTGTTTCTCCCGCCTCCCTCCTCCACTTGGATGGGAGCTCCTTGTCTCAATGGGAACGAGTGGGGCACCAAACCTGCCCTGGATAATGAGGTGCTTTCATCAAGGGAAGGTCTCCCCGAGGGAGGCAGCGCCGGCCGCGCCCTTCCCAGACATGCAGCTCGCAGGAGCTGCTTATGAAACCAGAGGCTGCTCATGGCAGGGCCTTTGGAGAGCTGATAGCATCAGCTCCTGTGGCTGGGAACTGTGTCTAGGAGATGGGGAGTGCTGGTCCCTCCTTCCCCGTGCTGGAAGCAGCTCCCCCAAGCTCCTGCAGCCCCCCAGATGTTTGGGGTGCAGTGGGTATGAACCTTCCAGCATCTCAATCTCCGTGCTCTGCTTTAAGGCCATCCCAGCCCATCAACACCCCAAAAAAATCACATTAAAATGAGCAAAAGGCGATGACGACACTTTGTAAAAACCCTGTGGAGTTTAACTGAAGGGAGGCTCTGTTTCCTGAGCTGATTTCAGCCCTGTGGCAGCAGTGCCCTGTCACCCCTGCCCTTAGAGGGGCAACACGTTGTGACATGGTGTGGACCCTCCCAGAGGACAGCAGGCACAGCAGGGTCAGGCATGGAAGGCCCTTTATTATCTGACTCCAATAACTTATATACACTTTGTACAGAGGGCCCAGATTGGGAGGTCACAACCTCCTGACTCCATTGGTCACTGTGACCATCAGTCAAGTTCCCTCTCAGAGAACAATTATGCAAAACACACAGATAAATTCTAAGAATACAATATTGTTTACGTGAAGCAGCGTGAGAAGCTCCTGCAAAGACTCCAACACTTGAAAGCAAGAAATGCAGGGGTGACAGTGCCCAACATCCCAGAGAGGACTGGCAGCTTGGGGTCAGCACGGGAGCTCCAGAGGAGCAGGGAGAGGGAGGAGAGCTGGATCCAGAGCCCCCGTTCCGAGGGCTGAGCCAGGGCTGCTTTGAGTCACTGCCCTGCCACATCAGAACACGGGGATGAGCACAGCCCTGGGTTTGCCCTGGGCCCCAGCCATTGCTGCTCAAGCATTTCTGGATTGCAGATGAATCCACGTTAATGAGGAGGCTGCAAATCACAGTCAACGTCAGGTCCAGGTCTGGAGCGCCTGCAGTGAATATCTCACAACCAGTGCCAGCCTCTCTTTGTTTTTCATTTGCAAGATGTAAGGCAATAAAATAGGGAAGAAAAAAAAAAGGAAAAAAAAGGATAAAAAAAAAAAAAACCACAACAACAACAAAAAACAACAAAACAAAACAAAACCCCCCCCAAAAAACCCAAAAACAAAACCGAAAAAAAAAAACCCAAAAAACCCCAAAACAAAACAAAACAAACAATTCAAAAAAAAAAAAAAAAAAAAAACAAAACAAAAAAAAACCCCAACACATATCCTGTTACTGGAAAAACTCCCCTGACAGCTGCCAGTGTCCAGGAACTCATTTCAGCCTCACAGATGGGTCAGTCCCCCTGGCCAGAGTAATTTCTATAATTTCTGCTCTCTAGCACCTCTACCCCATTTCCCAGGCAGACCCTGTTGCTGACCCTGGGCAGGTCTGTGTTTACAACCCTCTGCACCTTCCTGATGATCCCAACAGCTCCAGAAGGTCTTTAGCCAGTCCTCCCTTTGGAAACTCCTCTTGGGAGGGCAGTGTCAGTGTGGTGGGACATTCAGAGCCTGTGACACAACCCCCTGCTGGTGGCTGTCCCCAGGACAGTGCCTTCTGACATGTCCCAGGTGAAATCAACCCTAAAGACCAACAAGAGAGCTGTGGGCTGGTGCAGTCCCACCAAAAGGCCTGTAGAACAGAAGCCTGGCTAAACCTGCCAAAAAAATGCCTGAATTCAGTGACAACCAGAGCAGAGCCCAGCTCACCCTCTCTCCTCCTTGTCCCCTGCCGTGCTCCTCGGTGTCTTCCTCAGGAACCTGAGCTCTGCAGACATGGGCCGCCAGACCATGAGGAATTACCCCGGACTCATCGACTCTGTCATGACCTATGCCCAGAACTGCGTGGCCTCCAACCGCCCCGATGACAAGGTACCCCCTGCTGCCCCGGGCTGAGACCCCAGAGTTAGCAACTGCAGCCTTGGGAGTGCCCCAAAATCCCCTTCCCTTCCCTTCCCTTCCCTTCCCTTCCCTTCCCTTCCCTTCCCTTCCCTTCCCTTCCCTTCCCTTCCCTTCCCTTCCCTTCCCTTCCCTTCCCTTCCCTTCCCTTCCCTTCCCTTCCCTTCCCTTCCCTTCCCTTCCCTTCCCTTCCCTTCCCTTCCCTGGACCCTTCCAGCATCCCAATCTCCATCTCTTGCTTTTTACCCCCCACATCCCCTCACCCAACAGTACTCAGAGATATAATCCCCAGCCTGCCAAAACCTCCCAAGTTCCTCTGGCTCAGCAGCTCACTGAGATCCCTCCTTCATGTCCATTCCATCTCCTCCCCTCCCACCCCTCTCTCTGAACCAGCCTAAGGACCATCTGTGCTTCTAAAACCCTGAATATGGCCCAGGCCACATCCTCTTCTCTGGTGCTGCTCCATAGGTTTTTCTGCCTAATGTCATGTTTGCATTTTTTCCTTCTGGGGGCGGTTCAGTCTGTGGAGAACTGCATCTGCATCCTGCACAACCTCTCCTACCGCCTGGACGCCGAAGTTCCCAACAAATACACCCAGCTCAACCACATGGCCCGGAGCGTTTACATGGACAAAACCCTCACAGGCTGCTTCAACAGCAGGAGTGGGAAGATGGAGGTAGGATGTGCTGCAGAGGGGCTGGGAATGGCAGAGGGCTGCAAGGGCAGAGCAGGGTCTGAGCTCCCTGTTTTTTGTGTCTTTTGTAGAATGATGAGTATGGGGTCCCCCTTCCTGAGGAGGATTTCAAGCCCAAGGGCCCCAGCTGGCTCTACCACTCCGATGCCATCCGCACCTACCTGTCCCTGATGGATCAGAGCAAGAAGGATGCCACCCTGGAGGCCTGTGCTGGAGCTCTGCAGAACCTCACTGCGAGCAGAGGGCTGGTAAGAGCTTCCCTCCCCTCCACGTGTGTGCACCCAAACGTGTCACCCCTTCTATGGAATCAGTAAGGCTGGGAAGACTTCTAAGGTCACTGATCATCGTCATTCCTCAGCCATGAAAAAGCAAAATGTCCTCCTTAAACCTCAGGGGCCACCACAGCCAGTCTTTCCACAGTGTTTGATCCAGTGGGATGTTTATTAACTCCAAACTCAGGGTCTCATGGGGGGCTGCAATCAGCATCCCAAGGATCTGTCTGAGACCTGTACTGGGTCTCGGTATAGAAACTGAATATCTGAAACCTCTGCTGGGTTTCCAAGTTTCCTCACTCTGCTGGTCTCTCTGCCAGCAGCTGCTGGCCTTGGCAGCCTCCCCCAGGGCAGCAGTGAGGCTGAGCCCAGATGTGCAGCAGTATCCAGATGTGACGAGAGGTGGGAGCAGGGCTGGGCCACCGCCCATGCCTGAGCTCCAAGGGGAGGTGGCTGTAATGACAGGGCGGGTTGTGGTGAGGATTGTGGCTTGTCCACACCTCTGAGCTGCCTGTAAAAGAGCTGTGACAGATGTCCTGGCCCGTGGGCACAGCAGTGGGGACCTGCCAGGGGCTGGGTGATGCTGTGGCACCGTGAGGGACACGTCACAGCCCTGGGCTCACATCACTGCCCTGGGCTTGTCCTCGCAGGCTGCCTCCCCTGGGACAGCCCCTGACTTGTCTGTTCGTGCCCGGCTCCATCAATCCCAATTTAAATAAGATGGATGGGGAGATAAAGAGATAATGGTTCCATAGGGAGGAGAGGCATGTCACGAGTGGGGAGTGTCCCACCGAGGGACACGGGTGACTCACCCAGAGTCTTCCCTGCTGGGATGGCATTGACCTGCCAGCTCTGAGCTCCTCTGCTGGGATGGCATTAACCTGCCAGCTCTGGGTTCCTTTTGTCACAATGATTTCCCTGCTAAATAATTTGGAACCTTGACTTTTTTGGCAATTTAACAAGCAGTGCAATGAAGCAGAAGGTGGAGAGAGGCTGCCATGGATGGGTCAGGCTGGTCAGAGAAAAGGGGCTGGAAGGGAAGAGAAAATCTCAGCAATCAACAAGATTGCACAAGGGATGAACAACCAAACCCAGCTCTGACAGTAATGGAGCAACTTAATTCAGCCTCCTGGAATGGAATGGCCAAAATTTGTCTGGATGTGCAGAAGTGGCTCCTCCCCTCAAGGGTGTCATTTCAGCTCAGAGCTGGAGCTGGAGTTGCTGAGCTGCTGTCATTTGATGGAATGTGGGGATGAGCTCATGGAGGCTGCTGTGATCCTTTAACTCACAGAGATGGCTCTGAGTGTCATTCAGCTGCACTTCAGTCCTGCTGGTGTGACTGTGTAACATTTTCCAGCCCCTTCTCTCCACTCCCATGTCACTGTTGATGGACGTGTGTCTCCAGCAGCCTTTCTGGTGGGGCAGCAGCTGAGAGGTTTAGTTTAAGCTCTGTCAATAATGGCATTTTACTGAGGGGATGTGCTCAAACTCACCTGCCCTGGCTGCATCCTGAGCCCTTCTACATTTGCAAGCACAAGATCAAATCTGAGTATTTGTGGTCCTCAGACTGGTTTTTAAAGCCATCTGTTCCTGCTGCCCACCAGCCCCTCGTGGCCTGCAGGGAGCTGTGAAGGGCCAAGCCAGGGAACTGCCAGGGGACTGTGAAGGGCAATATGGACATGAGAGCAAAACTTATCCAGCTTTTGGAATGTCAGTTGAGTGATCAAGTGCTCCACTGGGGTTCCAGAGAGCAGCAGAACCTGCACAGCTGTGCCACTGCTTGGCAACTGCTTTGGTGGAGAATTTCCCCCAATATCCAATGTAAACCTCCACTGGGGCAGCTTGAGGTCATTTCCCCTTGTCCTGCCCCTTGTTCTCTGGGACCAGAGCTGTCAGGGAGCTGAGGAGAGCCAAAAGGTGCCCCCAGAGCCTCCTTTTCTCCAGAGAGGGGGGAAGAGAGGTAAAACTGACAGAGTAAGTGGGATTCTGGCAGTGAGAGAAAGGACTGTGCAGAGCTCATTTCATGGTACAGTCACATTCCCCCAGCCCTGCCCACCCTCCCAGCTGCCTCCCCTGGCACTGTGAGTCACAGAAATCCCTGCTGTCCCCAGATGTCCAATGCCATGAGCCAGCTGATCGGGCTGAAGGAGAAGGGGCTGCCCCGCATCGCTCGCCTGCTCCAGTCCAACAGCTCCGAGGTCGTGCGCTCCGGGGCCTCCCTGCTCAGCAACATGTCCAGGCACCCTGTGCTCCACAAAACCATGGGTAAGTCCTTCCCCCCACGCTGGAGACCAGATTTCAGCTCTGTGAGATGTGCCCAGCTCGCTCTGTGAGCCCAATAAGGAGCTCTAGCCAGGCTCCAGGGCTGGGCAGAGCAGTGGGATTTCCTCTGGCCCCAAAGGGAGTCACCAGCACTGTGTGACTGGGCTGTGCTTGACAGTGACAAACCAGCAGGACCACAGGGGTGACAGTGTTTTGGGGACTGAGTTAGACTTGGGTGCCCATGGCCAACAACACTGCCCTTCCAAAGGCCTGCAGCCCAGTTTAGTGTTGGAAAAATCCCCAGATGATGATGATGATGGGGGACTGAGTTGGACTTGGGTGCCCATGGCCAACAACACTGCCCCTCCAAAGGCCTGCAGCCCTCATTTTGTGGTGGAAAAACCCCCAGATGATGATGATGATGGTGATGATGATGATGGTGATGATGCCATTGCTGTCCAACACTCCCTGCTGAGATAACTCTGCTTGGTGTTAATATCAAATAGCATCGTTCACTTGTGCCAGATTCTGTGTTTAATTGTTGATTGGAACATTCCTCCACCTCTCCAGCCCACCAGGTGCTCCCAGACGTGTCCCGTCTCCTGTCGTTCCAGTCTGGAAACACCAGCAGCTACGGGGAGATCATGACATCGGCTTGTTACACTCTGAGGAACCTCATCATGTCCAACCCCCACCTGGGAAAGTCTTACCTGTCCAGCAACTTGATAAATAATGTAGTGAGCCTGTGCCGGAATGGGTGAGTGTGGGGCACGAGGCAGGGCCAGACTGACCCCAGAGCCCTCCCAGCACCCTCTGGAGCCAGAGCAGGGCGTTATTCCTTCCCAGTACAGGAACTGGGCAGGAATCCTCAGCACTGGTTTATTGGAAATAGGCAGGAGCCATCCAGGGGGGAATGTGCCAAGAGGCCTCTGGAAATTTTCTGGTCGAATTTTAGGAAATTCGAATTTGAAACACCAATACCTTGAATTCTTCTAAAAATAGCACTTACAGAGATTATAAATAAAGAGAAATTACTTTTTACATGAGCAGGTAGTGACAGGAGAAGGAGGAATGGTTTTAAACTGAAAGAGGAGACATTTATATTGAATATTAGGAATAAATTCTTCCCTATGTCAGTGGGGAGGCCCTGGCACAGGTTGTCCAGGGAAGCTGTGGCTGTTCCATCTCTGGAAATCTCCAAAGCCAGGTTGGACGGGGCTTGGAGCAGCCTGGGACAGTGGAAGGTGTCCCTGCCATGGCAGAGGCTGGGACTGGATGGATTTAAAGTCCCTTTCAACCCAAACCACTCTGGGCTTCTCTGAGCTGTGAAAAATCCCAGCCCTGAGAACTGGGGATGTCAGTGACCTCCTGGGTTTCCCTCAAATCTGGTCATGGTCAGGTCTGAGGTTCAGCACTGCAGCTACACCAGGCTGGTGCTTGACTCTCATGTGCAAATCTGTTCATCTTTCTGTTGAATCCTCCTCCTCAGGATGCAGCTCTGGGGGAGCACAGACAGAATAAAATAGACAGGAGCTGTTTTAGCACCTCCCTGGTCTGTTCCTGTATTTTACACTATCATATTTTACCTCTGTCTATTTTAGGGCTTGATTTGGGGTTTGGAGGCAGGAGTTCTGTAGGGTTTGTTGTCCATATTCCCTGCAGCACAAGCCTGTCAAGCCTTGCCAAACCCTGTGCTCATTTCTGGCCAAACTGGTGTTAAACTTCCATTATCTTCGGCCACATTCTCTCCTTCCTTGGCTTCCATCTCTCCTGCCATCTGTCTTTGTTTGAAAATGCCCTGGACAGGTAACCCATTGTTTTCTGTTGTGAAAAGCCATTTGCATGCCTTCATCATCCTTTGATAAAGTTCTCCCAGTGCAGCTCTTGTTCCATGAGAGAGACACCCTCAATCATCACACGGGGCCTCGTGTTTGGTTTGGGCTGGGGCCAAGGAGCATCACTGTCTTTGCTGATTTTTATTTGCTGATTTTTATTTGCTTCCACTCTCCAATGAGCCTAATTCCCATGAAACCCAACCCTGCTGTAAGCCCTCATTTGGGATTTGCCTGTGCCCAGGTCCCGCTGTGGCTCCCTCAGAGCAGGGCTCAGTCATTTGCTGCTCCAGCACAGCCTTGCACAACCAGGGCTGGGAAGGCTTTAATTGCCTTGGCTGCTGGGAATGAGCTTTTTTGGAGGTGACTCACTGAGCTGTCAGGAGTTACCAAACCCTGGAGAGGTCTCCAGTCCTGCCCCGGATCACAAAGTCCTCTCAAGGAACTCCCCAGTTCTTACAGTGCCCAAAAATTGAGTTGTTCCTTTTCCTCCATCACTCGTTTTTTGTTCCCAGAGGTTTTTATGCTGTTCAATTATTAGGGGGAAAAAAAAGAGAACATTTTCCACACCCAGGAATAACCTTATTTGTCCAAATTGCATTACTTTAGGTTGTTCCAGCAGAGCAGAAGCTGGAGAGACTTTGGGCTTTCACTTGGTCACAGGGTGAGATTTTCCCAGTGTCGCCTGTGAAAATAAACAAAAATACCCCCAAAAAACCCAAAAAAACCAAAACCAAAACCAAAAAAAAAATAAAATACAACCCCCCAAAAAAACCACCCAAAAAAAACCCACAAAAAAAAAAAAAAAAAAAAAAAAAAAAAAAAAAAAAAGGGGTGGGATTTGTCCAGTCCTACCTCAGATAGAGTAAGTCCCAACCTCCTCCTTCCTAGCAGAGAGAGGGGACAGGGGGGCTTGGGGCTCATCCCGTGTCCAAAAATTGAGTTGTTCCTTTTCCTCCATCACTCGTTTTTTGTCCCCGGAGGTTTTTATGCTGTTCAATCCTTAGGGGAAAAAAAAGAAAAAGAGAACAATTTCCACACCCAGGAATAACCTGATTTGTCCAAGTTGTATTATTCTGTGCCCTGCCAGGATTTTGCAGTTTTCTCTGTGAATCTGCCCCAGTTCCCTGTGGACAGTCCCAGGGTCTGGTGTCTCCCTCCCTGTGTCTCCCTGATCCTGCCCCGGGTACTGACACTGCTCATTTTCTCTTGAAGATAGAAAAGCTCTGAGGTGTTATCTGGAGACACAGTGGTAAAAAGTACATATACATCATTAGAAATAAATTATTTCAAAAATAAGAGATAATTACTCCGGCTTAGGAAGAGAGAAACAAGTTCAAACTACAAATCCTGAGTTTCTGAGCTGCATCACCAGCTGCTCAAACAATTTCAGAGTCATGGATTAGAAAAGACTCCAGGATCCAGAGCAGTGGGTTATTTATTTTTCCCATGTTCTTCTCCCTCCCCGTGTTCCTTTCTCCTGCTCCTCATTCTGGGTTCTGGCTGAAAGGCAGAGAGGGTTCAGCAGTTTATCTGATGGATGTGGTTTCTTCTCCTTCCTGGAGCATCACAATTAATTAATTGTGTCTCCTGCAGATGTGACATGGGGTTCATGGACAAGTGAGGTGCCTTCACTCTTCATTTTTTAATCCAATATTGAATATTTCCTTCAAATTTTTGTGCTATTTCTGAAAATCGAGCTGTTGGACCTGATTTATTGGGGTGTTTGATTTCCTTCCTCTTCAATTTTCTTCTCCAGCTGTCTGAAAAAAACCATTTCTCTGCTCATTTTCAAGCAACATTATTTCGCTAATTAAATGAAAATTCTCCTCATTAATTCTGTTGGATGCTCTCAAAGCATTTCCCAAAGTCTCTCCCTGTTTTTTGGAGCATCACATTTGCAGTTCATCCCTTTTCATGGATTTATTTCTGTTTCTCTTTGCTCCTTCACTCCTCACACCGTTGCTATTGCAGTTTTATTTTGCAGCTCAATCCACCAAAATTAATCTTTCGAGAAACTCAGCTCTTCCCTTGGTTATTTATTCCCTGTGCCAGAGTTGTTCTCATCCACACATTTCCAAGTTCCCATTTCTTCCAAAACATTCTTGAAATCGATTTTATAATGTTTTCACATCCTGCAGAAATCCTTGTTGTGGGAAATCCTTGGCGTTCTCAGTGACACACAGAAAGTTCTTTGGGCTTTTGTCCTTTGAGGAAGGGTTATTTCTCCCATTATTTGATATCTATGGACAGAATTCTTGTCTTTTTTTTTTTTTTTTTTTTTTTTTTTTTTTTTTTTTTTTTTTTTTCCATCCTGTTTTTTCCCATTCCACACCATCTGCTTCTGTGTCTTATTTATGTTTTGTTGTACCTTTTTGGATGATTCCTCCTCTTCCCACCAAGGGACATCTCCCCCATTGCCTTTCCACAACTTTCCATTAATAATTCTATTTATAAAAGACAGACTGTACCTTGAAATCCACTTTGATTTTCAGACAATTTATTATTAAGGATTTTTTCCCCCCAAATTGGCTGCTCTTGATATTCTGCTCCATGTTATCCACCACTATTTCACACTTCTTTGTCTGGGAAATGCTGCTTTACCTACTCAAGTTGGCATCACAGCTCCACCAGCTCATATTGAGCTTTTTATACCTCAATTACAGCAGACAATGCTGTGAGAAACACTCAGTGCCAATGAAGAGTTTAGAAATCCTTTTGTCTGAGTTCATAAGTGACTCAGGTGCTGACACTGGTCATTTTGTCTTGAAGATGGAAAAACTCTGAGGTGTTATCTGGAGACACAGTGGTAAAAGGTACATATTTAGCATTAAATTATTTCAAAAATAAGAGAAAATTACTCTGGCTTAGGAAGAGAGAAACAGGGGACTCCAGTTTGTGCTCTGCCCATCTGATCACAGCTGCCCTTGGGTCTGTAGGGATTTAATGGCCTTTCAGCCATAGACAACTTTTCAGCCAAAAAATGTTTTCAAACCTTGTCATTCTGTAACAGAGCATAGGATGGTTATAACTAGAGAAGAGATTTGGCAACAAAATCTATTTTTTCTGTCCCAAAGCATTGCTCAGGGATTTCTGGCTGTCCCCCAGCCCTCCACACACCACCAGGAGCTGCACAAACCCTTTGAAGTTTATGACCAAGTAAAACTCGATCATTTCTTTGGTGACAGCTGCTGTGAATGTCAGGGAAATGCCCTCAAATCTTCTGGATGTGGTTCCATCCCTGCCCTCCCACACTCCAAGTGCAGAGTTGATGTCCCAGGTTCCTGCTGGTCCCATTTCTTGTGAGCTTTTGTAGACTATTGTGAGGAACGTTGTGAGGGCTTGTATTTGAGGACACAAAATGTTGTGAGGAGTGTTTTTTGAAGGTTTTGTGGGGCTGTATCAGACAGGGAGGGTTCTGAGCTTGGTGCTGTTCCCTTCCATCAGCCTGGCTGGGACAGGCTGGGGCTGTGCCCTGAGCCCAGAGCAGGAGTTTCCCATCTCCAGGAGATGGGAGCAGTGATGGGAGCCAGGAGGGAGGGGATATCTGCCTATGAAATGTTCCAAAATTATAAAAGGTCCTGCGGTGAGTCATGGTTTCGAGCTGTTACGTGAGCAGGTATCTGTTCTGCTGTGCTGACTAAGGGCTCTGCTCACAGCTGTTGTTATTGCAAGTCTCCCATCCCTCGTCCTCTGCAGCAGCTCCTCTGCCCCCTCCCAGGAGATCCACCCACACTGGCCCTGCAGACTCCAGCAAGTGGTTGGCACTGTTTCCCTTCTCCTTCCCTCTCCCAGATTTCAGACTCAGCTCAGTTTTATGCTCATCCCCATCTCCAGATCCTCCCCTGTCTCTCCTTTGCCCTTTGCCTTTCCGCACGATATTGCAGAGAGAGCAGGAGGGTGTCACTGACAGCCCTGTCTGTGGCTCCCAGCTGGAGCTGGCTCTGTCCCAGGGGCTCACCAGGGTCTCTGGGGTGCTGCTCTGTGCCTGCATTAACCCTCCTGTTGTTTTCATCTCCCCAGCTCCTGTCCAAAGGCGGCCGAAGCTGCTCGACTCCTCCTGACAGACCTTTGGTCCAACAGGGAGCTCCAGAGTGTGCTCAAGCAGGTGAGGACAGCACTCCTGTTCCTGGGGGTCAGGAGCAGCCCTGGGCTGTTCACTGGCCAGAGTGGGGAGCTGGGAAAGGTCCTGATCCAGCCCTGAGTATAGCAGAGCCCAAGGGGAGCCCCAGAGCCTGGGGTACCTGGGCACCCTCACTGGGCAGGGGGACACTGCTGGGACTCACTCTGGGGACAAAAGCAGATGGTGACGTGCCTGTGTCAGTCTCCTTCCCCCTGGGGATGGGGCTGGGATGGTCCCCAGCACAGCCCCTCACCCTGGGCTGGGACAGGCTGGGTGTTTCACCCTCATTCAGGGGATTCCCTTCATCACAGTCCATGGGGTCCCAGCAGGTCCCTGCCAAGGTCCCTCCTCCCTTTCCCCCCATTTTCTTCTGTGTCCTGTGGTTACATCCCCCTGCAGGCAGGGGAAGCTTTCAAACCGAGAGGAGGAGGAAGAGTATTTGGGATTTGTTTTCCTCTCTGCAACAGGAGCTGGGGAAGTGCAGAGCCAAACAGGCCCTGAGCTCTGCTCCAGCCCCAAATCCAGGTCCCACCTCCAGCCCCAAATCCCAGTTCCAGCTGCTCCCAGCTCCAGCTCCCAGCTCTCAACTCCCAGCTCCCTATTCCCAGCTCCCTATTCCCAGTGGCTTTCTTTGCACAAACTGTGTTTTTCCAGCTCACAAGCAGCAGCACCTGAGCCCCTGCAGAGAGCACAGGGCCAAATGAAAGGGAAGGAGGAATCCCCACCAAGGGCAGCACCTGGGAGCAGGAGCAGAGACTCCAAACTCTGTTCCCACATTGACAGGGAGGGGCTCTGCACAGGGGCTGGGGTAGTTTTGTGCCAGGCCCTGCTGACAGCCCATTTTGGGGTGACTGAGTCACTCTGGTGCTCACATAGAGGTTTATTGCACAGGGAAACATCAGGGAGAAGGATGGGAGTCTGCAGGGGCACAGGCACCGTGCAAAGACTTTTTCAGGGTGAGGAAATAAATGAAGCAAATACTCAGTGGATGGTTAAATAAAAGTTGCCTCCAAAAACCTGGAGGGGTCCAGCTCTGGGATGATGGAGGGGGCAATGCAAGGAAAAACAACCTGGTCTAGAGGAAGGTGGGAGTGAAATGAGATGAGCTCTAAGGTCCCTTTAACCCAAACCATTCTGGGGTTCTGTGATTCTCAGGAGTTCATCAATAAGGGTGACAAAGGCACCCAGAGGGCTGGCAGGGGATGAAGCACACCCAGCTCTCAGTGTAGAGACTGATATTCACTCACTGCACTCCCTGTTTCTGCTTTTCCAGCAAGGGTTTGACAAGAACATGATGGGATCTTTAGCTGGAACGACCTTCAGGACCCTCTCCTCCAGATTTTAGAGCCTCTCCGTGCACGTTCAGGCTGCAGGTGAGAACACAGCCCGTGTGGTGGACTTGGGGCACAGGAATCCTTTGGGATTGTGAGATTTTCATCCCAAATCTCCCCAGCTCAGTCTGTTTCCATGAGAGGTCAGAGGCTGTGCTGCCCCTGGGCCCAGGGCAGGTGTTGCCCCCAGTGCCCAGCCATCAATTTTGGAGATGTTCACAGGAAAAGCAAAGCTGTTGGGCTTGGCTGTGACTCTCCCTTCCTTTGCCATTTCCCCACACGCTCCCAGGTGAGGTTCTCCCTGGGGTTGTGTCTGGCAGTTCATTCCTGAGCTCTGGGCAGGGAATTCCAGCACATGCAGAGCTCCAGCCCTTGGCCTTGGGGATGGTTTGAGCCCTTGATCCACCTGCCAGCCTCAGGGCAGAGCTGAGGACCACAACTGAAAAATCCCAATAGAGAATCCAGGGAGGAGAAACCAATTTCCAGGGAATCCTTATGGGTTTATCTTCAGTGTGAAATGAGTGAATGATAATGAATTTAACCCATCAGACACTCTCCGTGATTCCCACTGAAGGGAAAAGCTTAAAGCATTTTAAAAATACCAGAGGGTGGTTTTAAAATTAAAATATATTTTAAATTTTTAATATATTTTATTTATTATTTATTTATATATTTTATGTATTTAAATATATTTTAAAATATTTAAAAATAACAGTGTCCAAGATTATGCAGAGGGAATTATTTGCTCCCTTTCCCAGCGTAGTCCTGGTGATCAAACCAAGAGAAAAAAGTGCCAAATCCCCTTCCTTCCCCCTGCCCAGGAATGGATTTCACTCCTGATTTATTTGGATATTTTCACTGGGACTCTGAGGACAGTGGAAGTCCAGGGTGAAAAGCTTTGGGCTCAGAGAAAATATTAAAAATTGGTATTTGCTGTAATGAAAAAATCTCTTGAATGCTTTAATTATCTGGGGTTTTGCTTTTTCTTTTGTTTTATTTTTATTTTTATTTTCCATTTCAGACTCTGGAGTTGGTTCATGTCCAGGAAGAACAATAATCCTTCCACGACTCCTTAGGATGTTAAAGATGTAGAGAGTTTCTGAGCTCAACTCAAGTGTAAAGCGACCCAAACACGTGGATTTCGTGTGGATGACATGGATATTTTTAAGCATTTTCTTCTTTTTAGGGGGGAGAAGGGACTTTTATATACTTGATGTCAATAATTTTATTTTAATTTTTTTTTTTTTTTTTTTTTTTGCCGAGAGTGTGTCTGTGTAACTGTGGGCGTGAGGTTGAGGTGTGTGCAGGCAGCCCACACAGAATGGGGAGCAGGATCTTTCTCCAGTCCCCTGTTTTTTCCACCCCAAATCAGGGTGACTGTGCAATTTAACCCCTTGCAGGGTTTTTATTCCAACTCCACCCCATCCATGCACCAAATGCTGCCTTGCTAAAAATTTGTCACAGAGTGTTTTTATCCACAAACACAAAAAAAAAAAAAAAAAAAAAAAAAAAAAAATTCACTTTCAGCTCGAATTCCCCCTTTACATCTGCCCATTATTAACAGATACACACAAGGATGCTCTTCTCTCCAGGGCTGGTTATTCCTAACCGTTATGAACAAGGGCTTCTTCTCTGCTTAGGATTTTTTTGTTTTTTCTCTGATAATTTTTAGCATTTTCTTTCCTGTCACATGAACTCTTTATCTCAAGAAGCAAATTGTCACCTGCAGATTCTCTCCCAGGCCTCAATTCTCCTTCCCTGCAGCTGTTGGTGAGAGGACAGTTGGGACACAGATTGAACATTCCAAGCTCCTGATCCATCCTGAGCACCAGAAAAATTCCAACCTGGACAAAGGTGGCATTTGAGAGGCCGAGCAGGACAAAAATGAAAAGTTTTCCTCCTGGAATCATTGACTGCCACAGGAGTGAAAGAAGAGAGGAGATGTGGCCTCTTTAACCCTATTTTGTTTTTATTGATCAGTGTACAGAACTGGTGTTACTGTGCAAAGGAACGGGAGCACTTTGTGCCGTGTCAGGTCTGGAAATGCTTTTATTCCTCGGGAGCTTGAATTGCATTAAATCTGCCTGTGGCGCTGAGGCTGCGAGGAGGGGATGCTGAGCTCATTTCAGAGCGACTCAATTCCCACAACCTCCTTCTCTCCAGGAGAAAAAATCCCCTTCCTGTGGAGGGGCCACAGCTCAGAGTCGCAGGGGGGGCTGTTTGCTGCCTGGGCTGGTTTATTCTGCAAAGGGCTCAGGGCCCTGTTTGGAAAATATCAGGGGCTCAGGAGGTGCTTGGGAAGGGTGTATGATGAGCCTGGGAATGGAAAAGCAGTCTCATGTTTAGTTGGTGGGATCCAGGATATCCAGTTCACACCCGTGGGGTGATTTGTGCCCATTAAAAAACCCCCAGTGAGGGTTGGGGTTTGCTCTGCTGCAGTTCCCTTGTTGCTGTTGGTCCCCATTTGCAGCTCCTGCCCACTGAGGGAGGTCATTTCCAGCTGTTTTTCCTCTTGGGCTACAAGGGGTGGCTTCATCTTCTGCACTTTAATGAGCAGCCACTCTCTGCCCACATCCAGCTGGAGTTTTCTGTGCAGCCAAATGAGAAGGGAAAAAAAAAAAAAAAAAAAAAAAAAAAAAAAAAAAAAAAAAAAAAAAAAATCCCTTTTGAAGTGGAGAGGCAGAAGCAGGAGGATCCAGTAGGACAGAAATGTTCCAGGAGGGTTTAAACAGAGCAGAGAAAACTCCCCCCAGCAGTTCTTTTGCTGCCTGTGGATTCCCAGGTGAAAAACGTTCCAAATTTGGGCAGGAGCCACCTGTGGGTGCCCCCAGGGCTGGTCCAGGCTGGGTGTGAAGTGTCCTCTGCAATTCTGCATCCAGGTTTATTCTGGAATTTTGTGTCCAACACAAGTCCTGGGAGAGTGTTTTTACTCTGGAAAATTAATTGGGGGAACAGAACTGTAAAATATGGAATTTTGAGGAAATTCGCTTTAATTGGCTGGGATTTTGGCTTTGGTTTAAAAGAGTGCAGCTGCTTTTGCCCCCAATGCAGTCACTGAGTCACTGCACAGAGCATAAAGGGCTGTAGCTTTGTGATCATCAGCTCACAAATCTACAGGTATTTCATTAAAATTAAATTTACTGGAGATTCCATTAGTGACTGTTGGGCTCCAGGAGGCAGAGTCATCATTCATGTAGATTTTATTACAAAAAAAAACATTGTTACAGTTGGTTTTATTACAGGGGTTTTTTTTTCAAAGCTAACAAAATTATTAAAAAAAAATATTCTGCCATTCCAGGGCTCCTCTGCAGCTGCACCTTCCCCAGGAAATTCTCTGATTCCCTGTGTTTTCCCCTCAATTTCTCTTTAAAAATCTGGACACCAAACTCCTCCCGAGTCAGTGGAGTGACTTTGGTGCCCAACTGTGAGAAGTGAAGGGAAAATCAGGCAGTGAAATAACTGGTGTCATCACTGAGCTTCCCTCCAACAGAAATAAATATTGTTTTCACCTCCAGTATATATATATATATATATATATTTCATTCTGGGGAGGCAGAATCATAAATCCTAAAATCCTTTATGATTTTAAGGATTCCTGAGGAGGAAGGAGTGTGGCCACCAGCAGCAGTTGGACACCCAGATGTGTAAATAAATAAACAAACAAACAAACACCACCCTCACTGCCCTGGGCACAGCAGAGCTTATTTTTGGATCTATTTCCTTATAAATACTTTGTTTATTTTGTGTGTGTACAATCCCACCCCCAGCATTTCAGAAGCCTCATGGACGAGCCAAAGGCAGTTTTTATTCCTCTCTGAACACACCAACTCGGCCTGAGCAGTCCATAGCTCTACAGTGTATTCTGTAAGATATAGGTATGTGAGAATAAAAAAAAAAATATAAAAATGTTCTTGGAGTTTTGTTTTGGCTGTACTGTATGTATTTGCTTCATTGGAAAAAAAAAGCTGAAATCAATAAAAATTGCTGGAATTTCTTCAAGCTTTCTGGTTTGGATGGTTTTGTGGGTTTTTTTGGTTGTTTTGCCAGTGTTGGGAAAGAAGAAAAGTCTGAAAAAAACTCTGTTACCTGCAGCAGGAGCCAGCCTGGACTGCTGTGCTTTATCCAACATGAGTAAGGAAAGTGTAAATCCCATTTTCTCCAGCCTGGCCCTGCCCAGGCCCCCCAGGGAATGGGCACAGAGCTCCAGGACGGTTTGGACAAAACTCTCAGGGGTGCCCAGAGTGGGATTTTGGGGTGTCTGTGCAGGGCCAGGGGTTGGGGGGGCTTTGATGAGAGGTTTGGATGCAATTCCCTCCCTCTGAGCCTCTCCTGGATGTGGGGCAGAAATGACACGAGGTGAGATCCCTGGTGCAGAAATGAGAGCCCTGGTGCAGAAATGAGAGTCCTGGTGCAGAAATTAAATCCCTGGTGCAGAAATGAGGTGCAGAACTGAGATCTCTGGTGCAGAATGAGATCCCTAGTACAGAAATTAAGTCCCTGGTGCAGGAATGAGCTCCTTGCTGCAGAAATTAAATCTCTGGTGCAGAAATGAGTTCCCTGGTGCAGAAATTAAATTCCTAGTGCAGAAATTAAATCCCTGGTGCAGAAATGAGGTGCAGAAATGAGGTGCAGAAATGAGGTGCAGAACTGAGATCTCTGGTGCAGAAATGAGAGCCCTGGTGAAAAAATGAGAGCCCTGGTGCTCCCATCCTCCCCATCCCATCTCATGGAGACCAAGAAAACGTTTCAGCACAAAAAGAGAGCACTGCAGGAATCCCTGCAGGACAGCAGGGAAGGTCACTGGGAAGGCAGCACTGCTGATTGGCGTTTTTAGGAAGCAGATCTGGTCCTGGCCAACACTTTGGCCAATATTTCAGGAGATCTCGAGTATCCCAAAGGTGGGAGGTGAATTCCACTCCTGCAGCAGCCCCAGAGCTCGGCCCTGTGTGGGTGCAGAGCCTGCAGGGGCCCTGCCTTGGCTGAATTTCTGCAGAGGAGCAAAGCAGCCCAAACCCCCCGGGCTGGGCAGCAGGAGGAATCCCCCCATGCCCAGGGGGGCTCTGGCTCCCCAAGGAAATGCCATGGGAAAAAAAAAAAAAGGCAGGTGGAAATTTTCAAAGGTCATAAATATGTTAGATGTTCCTGGCACTGCAAAAGCCAAATACTTTCCCAGAGAAGGAGAGTTGCTGCTGCCTTTCCCTGGCACTTCTCCCCACAAGGAGCCTCTCGAGGTGAGTATCCCACTGAGCCCAGGCAGTCCCTGTCACACTTTTGGGTGCCCAGGCCAAGTTTCAGTGTGGTTGGTGCCCCAGCCTTTGGTGTCCAGGGAAGGGCAGCAGAGATTTGCTTTGTGCCTCTCAGGGCTTTCTCCCCAGTGTTTTTTACTCCTTCCCCAGGGAGCCTCTTTCTCTCCCAGCGCAGACAACTCCTGCCTCAATCAACAGGGATCTCTGCTGGCAGAACAGGAAAATCCGTCCCGTTGATTTTCCCAGGGCTGAAAGAAATGCTAAAAAAAAAAAAGAGAAAAAAAAAAAAAAAAAAAAAAAAAAGAAAATCAGAGATCACCTGGGAACCTTCGAGTTCCACCCTCATTTTTTTTTTCTTTACCACATTTTACCCACGGTGAGAATTGATTTCTGTTTCTTTCCAAGAGGGAGAAACACCCTGGAAAGAACCATTGGAGCAAAAACCTTGGATTTCCCAGGCAGCAGCACATCCCTTAAACATCTCCTGTCATTCTTGGCTGTGCAATGAGAAACTGGCTGTGCCCATCCCAGATATTTTCCTTTTTCTTTCCCAAGGGTAAGCCAGGAGTCACAGAGAAAGGATTTCCCGCGGGATGCGCCAGAGCAGGAGAAGAGGAGCCGGGAGAAAATATCTCAGGGAGTGTTTGACTGTTCAGAGAAAAGCTGGGCACACTCAGCACCGCCCTGGTGCTGCAGGGTGATGCATCTTTATGGGCAGGATTAGGAGACTTCTCTGTAAATCCTGAGCGCTCTGATTCACGCTCGTTGTGCTCAGACTCTGTGGAAACCCTTCCTAAGTGCATTTGCTCGGCAGTTTGTGGTGTTTTCCCTATCTCTGGTCAGACACAGCAGTGCCAGGAGAGGCTGGGGAGAAAAGGAGCTTCCCCTGATTGTCCAGCCCTGCCCCTCCTGGGACTCTGAGCCAGCAATGAATGAGAGCTGGAAATTGGGAACTGCCAAAAAAGGCAGCGAAAAGGAGACAACTTGTTCCCCAAACAAGGAATACCCCATGAATTCATCCTGGTGTCAAGGGATGAGAGGGATTTAATAATTTCTGTCCAGGAAACAAAACTCGTAAAAGGCTCTGGGGAGGTGGTGGGGAGATGGGATCAGTGAAAGCTGCAGTGAGGAGCCAGCCCTGGGGGCAGCTGGGGTTTAATTCACACTGGTGTTCAGGTGTTTAATTCACATTAATTCACATTGATATTCAGGTGTTGAATTCACATTGGTGTTCAGTGTTTAATTCACATTGGTGTTTAATTCACATTGATGTTCAGGTGTTTAATTCTTTAATTCACATTGGTGTTCAGTGTTTAATTCCCATTGGTGTCCAGGCCCCTGCACTGCCCAGGGCTGAGGCTCACACTCAGCAGGGCTGTTCCCACAAACAGGGATTGTTGTGGAGCCCCTGGAGCTCTGCAGGGTCACCAGGACAGTCCCTGTGCCGCCTCTCCCCAGGGAACAGGTGGATATTTCTCCTCAGGGATGGCCTAGACCTCAACAAGAGGCTCATTTTTCATGTGAGGCTGTGGCAATGGGGCCAGAGCTGCTTCCTGTGGACAGAGCTAATCTGAACTCCTCAGTGACATTCTCAGCCATTCCCAGCTTTCTGGGCTGTTTCATTTTACTCCCCTCTGTAAAAATCTCAGGTTCTCAGATGCTGAGCTTGACCCTGAACACACCCACATTACGGTGGAAATTGTAAAAAAACCCCCAAATTATCTTCAATCCTTTGTGTCTGAGTGGGAACAAATAGAAAGAAGATTTAAATGAATTCCAAATTTCCAGGTGTTCTGCCAGGCTAAATTTAATCCTGGAGCTGTTGCTGAGATGCTCAGCCCTCCAGTCCTGCCTGGCTGAGGAGCTTTAGACAGCAGAATCACTGAGCCTTGAGTAAGACAGAGGGAAATCAGAGATCTGGGCATGAGGAAATTCAGATTCTGGTGCTGCTCAGCATCACAGGCTGGGCCTGCACCTCATTGCTCTGTCACAAAAAAAAAAAAAAAAAAAAAAAAAAAAAAAAGGATTGCAGATAATGAGCTAATAACACTTCCCTCTCCTGGCCTGCTTTGCATCTTCAAAGGCTCCACAAGAACAAATAATTAACTGTCCAGGGCACAAGCTCATAACTCAGAGCTGAGAGCCCAAGTGAGTCAATGCACTTGCAACAGCTCCTCGCAGTTTTCAGTAAAAACTCATTCTGGAGGAAGGGCTTTACTGGCCCGACTGGTCACCCCAACCCACATTCCAGGCCAGACCCAGCCCAGGAGAAACCCTGGCGACTTCAAAAGGGCAACTCCTCTGCAGGAATGCCCCAGACCCAACCGTGCCTTCCTCCTTTTTAATTTGCAGGTGTGGGGGGGTGAAACTGCTGAGCTCACACAGCCCTGGGAGGGAGCTGGGCTCACCCCTGTGCACACAGCCAGGGCTGCCTGCAAACAGCCTCTTCCCAGGGCTGCTCATCCCAAATTAACTCCATTCCATCCTCTGTTAGTCCAGAATTTGCCTCCCTCAAGACTCTGTTAAGTCCCAGCTGTTGTTCCTTGCTTTGGGCAAATTCTGAAATGCCACAAGAATTCTCTGTGACTTCTCCTGCTTTTGGAGGGTCACATTCACCTGGGCAAAACAGGGATGAGAACATTGGTATTTTTACAGGGATAAATGAAGTCAGAGCCTCAGCCCTATGGAGGAATGCAGAGATTTCAGACCAAGAATTTTGCCTTGGAGATCCTTGCCTGGCTGTCTGTATTCCCACCAGGAATCATCCCTGCTCTGTCTCTGAGGCAGGACCTTGAAACCTCAGCCCAAATTAAACCCAGTTTCCCTGGATCCACAGCAAACCCAGTGCTTTTCCATGGAGATTTCCACAATACCTGTCCCAGGCATTGTGGTCTGGAACCTGTGCAGGAGTTTTGTGCCTGAGGGAACCTGGTTCTTCAGGAACCAAACAAGGATGGGTTTTATGCTGCTTGGAGCCACCTGGCGCATGGGCAGAAGCCTTGGGGACATATATATCAGTTTTCCTTCTTTCCAAAAGAGAAACCCTTCTTTCCTTTCCTTTCCTTTCCTTTCCTTTCCTTTCCTTTCCTTTCCTTTCCTTTCCTTTCCTTTCCTTTCCTTTCCTTTCCTTTCCTTTCCTTTCCTTTCCTTTCCTTTCCTTTCCTTTCCTTTCCTTTCCTTTCCTTTCCTTTCCTTTCCTTTCCTTTCCTTTCCTTTCCTTTCCTTTCCTTTCCTTTCCTTTCCCCTTTCCCCTTTCCCCTTTCCCCTTTCCCCTTTCCCCTTTCCCCTTTCCCCTTTCCCCTTTCCCCTTTCCCCTTTCCCCTTTCCCCTTTCCCCTTTCCCCTTTCCCTTTCCGTTTGTGTCCCAGGGGCCTCCAGGCTGCAATTGGGATCCAAGAAATGCCAACACTTTCCAGAATCCTTTATTTGCTCCTCTCAGTGATGCTGTTGGGAGGCTGCAGTTAATCCCAGGGCTCAGGGACACCCAGGGCTGATTGTCCATCCAGCAAACACTCAGGAGTTTGGTTCCCATCCTACCCCAGCCAGGACCCTGCGCTGTCCCACAGCCCCGAATCCCCCTGTGTTTTATCTTTCCCCACTGACAGCAGAGACCTGGGAGTGAATCCAGGCCCTGAGTGGATCTGCTGGGAGAGCTGGGCTGAGCCTGAGCCCCCCGTGCCTGATCCACTCTGGGGGGCTGGAGAAGGGTCAGGCTGGGCCCTGCAGGGAGCTGGTGGTACCCAGGGCTCAGCTCCAGTGGGGAGAGCTCAGGGATGCTCAGAGCTCCCCACACTGACCCTGCCCCACCCTGGGGCCTCCAAACCACCCTGGGGACCCTGGGGATGTGCTCTGGGCACTGAGGAGGGACAACCTGAGATCCTCATCAGCCTGAGGGACCAGACCTGTCCTCCTCCAGCACCCAGAAATGAGGCTAGGATGTAATTATATCAAAGGGTTAGAAAAACCTCTCAAAGCCAAACGTTCCTTTTTCCAGGATATACTGACCCCAAAAAATCTGAGAATTTGAGAATGACAGGACTTAGCTGATTTCAATATTCAGTTACATTTCACATTCATATTGAACTTGATGTCCTGTTGAATTCCACGTCCTGTCAGTTCTCTCTGAGGTGTGGCTGGCCCAGGACAGCCCGTGTGGCACAACCTCTGCCACACACGTGAAAAGGGCCCAGAATTGCTCTATTTTTACAGCCAATCAGCAGCATCTGATTCACAGCAGAGATCAAAGCATCTCCCCGGATCAAAGTGTTCCCTCTTTGTCACAATATCAGAGTCAGATCTATTGCTCTGCCGAGGCACAGCCTTGTTTTTTTTGGCAGATAAAAGGTGTGAGTGGCTCTTCCCAAAGCCCTTCCCAAACCTGGGGCAGGCAGGGGAGCAGGGGATGGAGTCCTTCCAATCCCAGCGTGGTCCTGAGCCTGGAGCTCTGCATTTACACACTGGGGAAACCTCCTTGTGCCTTTTGACACCCACAGGGGGCTGATGGAAAAGAGGAAGAGCAGATTCTTACCCAGACAGACGAGGAAAACACTTTCAAACTAAAAGAGGAGAGATCTGTATTGGGTATTAGGAAGAAATTCTTCCCTGTGAGGCTGGGGAGGCCCTGGCACAGGGTGCCCAGAGCAGCTGTGAGGAGCCATGAGACCTGTCACTGAGGGGTTTGCCAGAGGTGACACCTGGGGGACACCTGGGGGACACCTGGGGGACACTGCTAAAGGCTCCTGTCTCACACTCACTGCTCCTGCACAGCCTCAGGAGCTGCTCAGCCAGGCTGAGTCCCTGTCCATGGGGTGAGCCTCAGATCCATGGGGTGAGTCCCAGACCCATGGGCTGAGTCCCTTTCCATGGGGTGAGCCCCATATCCATGGGGTGAGTCCTAGATCCATGGGGTGAGCCCCAGACCCACGGGGTGAGTCCCACATCCATGGGGTCAGTCCCATCTCCATGTGCCTTTGGGAGGGCTCTGGGTTCAGAGCTGGGGCTGGGCAGGACCAGCTCCCTGCAGCTCCTCAAATGTCCCAGTGCCATCCCCTGCCTGTGTCAGCCACAGCCAGCCCTGCAGGGATCCCCTGGGGCTCAGCACCAGCTCAGGCCCCACCTTCACCTGTCAGGGCCCTTGGGGGTGCACAGGGCAGGTCCCAGCTCCAGGCAGGACTGAACCCCTCCGTGCTCTGCCAGGGGCTGCTGCCCCACTGAGGAGCAGAGTTTCCACCCAGGCCTCATGCTGAAACGAGGGCATGAGAGCACACGCAGAGGCAGGGAGTGATTCACAAATCACCAGGAAGATAATTTTCCCTTCCACCGAGCGCCAATGAAATGCAGACAGCAGCCAAAGCCTCTTCCTGCCATCCCAGAGCATCACTGCCTGCTGTGTCAGCGGGGCTGGTCCTACAGGCACGGGGCATTGTGTCACTGCCAAACCCAAACCCTGCCTGGGCTGCATTAAACACTTCACCGGTGACTTAACACACCTGTGGAATCAGCAGAAACCAGGGGTGACTTTATCCAATTAAAGGCCATTAACTGGGACCTGTGAATGAGCTGCTACGGGCAAGTGATTTACAGGGCTAACGCTCAATGAAACTGGGAATTTTATAAGGCATTTAAAAACAATCATGAGAAACTTGCAAGCGTAAGATGTTTGCAGGAACAAACAGAGCTGCCCTGCAGGGGCTGTGTGAGGAGCCCATGGCACAGCAACACCAGGATTTGGGACTCTGAGGGTGAGGGCTCCATGTCTGGAAGGTGTTGCAAAATTCAGCATTTAGTTCTTTTTTCTCTCTTTTACTCTACAGGGTGTTGTTGGACCTGAGCTATAAGAAATCCAAGGTTGTATTTCTCAATTTTCTGTAGTTTTTGGTTGTCATTTGGCTGGAGCTGGGGCTGGGCACCCACTGCCTGTGTGGGGACAGGGGCACTGTGGGTCAGGGCAGCACAGGCAACCCTGTAATGAATTCACAGGTGCTGGAGGCTGTGAGTTCCACAGGACACTCCAGTGTGGGCACTGCTGGCTGCCCACAATGATTGTGTCCAGTGCCACCCAGCCCTGGATGGCACCAAACCCCAACCTGGGCACTGGGGACTGTGCCAGCCCCAATCCCCCATGGGCACAGGGGTCAGGGAGTGTTATCCCCCAGTGCTCCTCCCCTCTCCAGCCCCACAGGCCCCAGGATCCCCCTCCTGCACCAGGAATGGCTGAGGGGCTCCCCAGGGAGAGAAAGGCAGAGGGGGCAGAGCAGCCCACCCACCCCAGGGTGTGCCTGAGGGGGAAATAATTCCTCAACATCTCTGCTGGAGCAGGAGGTGGGGCTGGATCACAGAATCATGGAAGGGATGCACAGGGATCATCCAGTCCCACCCCTGGCCCTGCACAGACACCCCAACAATCCCACCCTGGGCATCACTGGGAGCTTTGTCCAAACCCTCCTGGAGCTCTGGGGCTGTGCCCATTCCCTGGGGAGCCTGGGCAGTGCCTGAACCCTCTGGGGGAAGAACCTTTTCCACAACAATCCAGCCTGACCCTCCCCTGGGTTCCTGTCGCTGCTCACAGTGAGCAGGGATCAGGGATCAGGGATCAGAGCTCAGGGATCAGGGATCAGAGATGCCCCTCAGGAGGAGCTGCAGCCTCTGGAGGGGCTCAGGGCAGCGCTGCCCCCCAGCACCAGCACAAAACCCGGCACAACCTCCAGGACCGCTGATCCCACAGCCAGTGCCACACCTGGGATGTTTCCAGCTCCCTGGGAGACCCCAGCGAGCACCAGTGGTGTCTCAGAGAATTGAAGCATCCCGCTCACACTATGCCCTTCCCGGGGATGGCAGCAGCGCCTGGGAGGGGGAATGGCCAGGCCGGGATGGAGGAGGGCAGGGGATGGACAGGGGCAGGGGATGGACAGGGGCTGGGGATGGACAATGGCCAGGGGATGGACAAGGGAGGGGATGGACAAGGGAGGGGATGGACAGGACCAGGGGATGGACAAGGGAGGGGATGGACAAGGGCAGGACAAGGGCAGGGGATGGACAGGGGCAGGGGATGGACAAAGACCAGGGGATGGCCGGGGCTGACTCAGGCGGTGCCGAGGCTCAGAGGGCGCACAGAGGGAGGTGCCGGGCGGGTTTTGGGCTCAGCGGGCGCACAGAGGGAGGTGCCGGGCGGGTTTTGGGCTCAGCGGGCGCACAGAAGGAGGTGCCGGGCGGGTTCTGGGCTCGGCGCAGGGCTCGGGGCTGGAGCGGGGCCGGGAGCTGCCGGGACAGGCAGCGCTGTGGGAAGCAGGGAGTGCCCGGTCCCCCCGCCCTGGGCGCTGCCAGCCCCAGGGAGCAGGTGAGGAGTTCCTCAGGCTGTGCTGAGCCTGTGCCGTGTCCTTTGGGATCAGAGCCCCAGGATGGAGAGCACACTGCACCCCCTCGCCACCTCTTTATTTACAGAAACAACACCTCTGGGGGGTGGAGATGGGAACCTGCTGAGGCCCCTCGGAGCCCCCAGTCCTGCAGCCAGGGCTCTGTGCAGCCCCTGGGGCTCGGCCTCCTCTCCCCCTGCGCCTCTACTTCCATCGGCTGCCCACCATCGTCTTCCCACGGGCGCCCTTGGACCTGCAAGGGGAGAGGAAAAACATGTGCAGAAAGGCAACAGTGACCAAACAAGGAGAGTGAGGTGGGTGCTGTCAGTGGTCCTGCAGCCTCTTCCCGTTGGAAACTGCCCTGGGGGCAAATCTTGGCCCCAGGTAAATCTTGGGACCTGAATCAGTGTCTTGGGGCTCTCTGGGAACAAGCTCCAGGTGGTTCTAAGGATGCCCCATTTCCTTCCCACGCTTCTCCCCTACCCAGGAATCATCCCAAGAGGAACTGACAAGTTGCATCTGTGGCTGCAGAGGTATAAAAGCAGCTGCAGGATCCTCCAGGGCCCCTAAACGAGCACAGGGGGAGCAGACACTGCCTGGGCACGGGGAAACACGGAGGAGGAGGTTGGGGTGGGCAGGGAAGGGCATTTCTGGCTGCCAGTCCTTGGGATTGCCCCATCCCTGAGCCCTGCTGCTGCTGCCTTGGGGTCCTGGGGTTCCTGTGACACATGTGGAGTGGGGACACACACAGGACATGAACAGGACACACATGGCCCCCTGCAGGGACACAGACACAGCGAGCAACTGTGCAGGGACACACAGACAGAGCACCTGTGGAGGGACACACAGACAGAGAGAACAACTGTGCAGGGACACAGGGACACACAGGAACTGTGCAGGGACACAGGGACACACACACAGGACATGTACAGGGACACACACACAGGGACTGTGCAGGGACACACAGACACAGAGAACAACTGTGCAGGGACGCACACACACAGAGGAATTGTGCAGGGACACACACACCCAGAGCACCTGTGCACGGACACACACAAGACCCATGCACAGGCAAACACAGCCCACAGAGATGCCTGTACTCACCCTTTGCTGCAGGATCATGCCGTGGTAAGGAGGGAGAGAAGAGAGACTTGGTGTGAGTGGGAGATGCTGCCCCTGACACACTGGGGGGGCTGAGCACCTCCCACAGGAGGAGGAGGTGGGATGGGGATGTGAGAGCACCGGGGTGATCCTGGGAGTAGAGGTTAAACACCCTCTCCACCCTATAAAGGGTTTCCCATCCATGTGCAGGGAACATGAGCATGGGCACAGGCTCCCCTGGCCTTGTGGCCTTGCACAAATCCCACACCTCCCCTGCTAGACAAGCTGGGATCTCCAGCAGCTTTCTGAGCCCCTGCAGGGGTGGGGAGACTGGAAGGACCCCACAGGACACAAAGCTCCCCATGCAGAGGTGGGGTCAGTCCCCTGCTGAGGTCTCTGGGGAGGGGAAGCTGGTGACAGGGAAGGCCATGGACTCTGCCAGGAGCAGAAGGGCAGGGACTGAGGCCCCTGGGACAGACCTGCAGGTCCAGGAATGTCGGGCACCAACAAGAGCAGAGGCAGGAGGGGGAAGGGGAGGAGGTGGTTTAGCAAGGGGGGGGATTGGGGGGGAGCAGGGAACTGGAGCTGGAGGAACAGGAGATGGAGGAGGGTGTGCAGACACTTACACTTTCTGGTGGTCACTGATGCGGTTTCGAAGGACGTTGATCTGCAAGAAAAAACCAGTGAGCAGTGAGGGCTGGTGAGAGGAAAACGCAGGCAGAAGGTGAGGTCTGGCAGTAAAAGCTGCAGGTGGATGGTGAGGTCTGACAAGAGGCCCCAGGCTGGGGACAAGGGCTGGGTGAAGATGCATCACTGCCCCCTTTTCCACAGAGGTTTTTCTGTGGCTTTTAGAATCCCAGAATCCCAGCGTGATTGGGACCTTCAAGCCCATCTCATTGCACCCCCTGCCATGTGCAGGGACACCTTGCACTGTGCCAGGCTGTCAGAGCCCCATCCTGCCTGCCCTGTGGTGGTGCAGGAGCTGGGAGGTCACTTGCACACTCCAGCTCATCTCCTGCCTGGGGAGCAGCAGGAGCAGCCAGGAACACAGAGGGTGGGCAATCCACACAGGCCCTGGGGCTCACCTCGTATTTCTGCCGCTTGAACTTCTCCTGCAGGTCAAATTTCTCAGCCTCCAGGTCGTGGATGTTCTGCCACAGCTCCTTGGCCTTGTCCCTGCAGGAAGAGGCAGCTGGGGACAGTGCAGGGAGGGCTGTGGCTCCCAGGGAGCTCAGGGCAGGGACGGGGCACTGATCCCAACCCCTCACCCCTTCCCTCTCTGGAGGCTCCAGACAGGGGTGTGTTATCTGGGCACTGAGTCCAGGGATAAGAGCCACGGGGAGGTCAGTACATATGGGGACACCTGTCCCACCTGTGTGACCCTGGCTCCCCAGGACACACCTGTGTGACCCTGGCTCCTCGGGACACACCTGTGTGACCCTGGTTCCCCACATCTGTGTGACCCTGGCTCCCCGGGACACACCTGTGTGACCCTGGCTCCCCAGAACACACCTGTGTGGCCCTGGCTCCTCGGGACACACCTGTCCCACCTGTGTGACCCTGACTCCTCGGGACACACCTGTGTGACTCTGGCTCCCCAGGACACACCTGTCCCACCCGTGTGACCCTGGCTCCCTCTCATGGCTGGTGCCATCAGCCACAGCCTGGCCCTGGTGGCCCTGCCCTGCCTTGGAGTCTGTGTCCTCCCTGGGGGTGTCACAGCCCATCTCCAGCTGTGCCACCCCCTCCCCAGGGGCCGTGTCCAGCCCGGGATCCTGCCCAGGAGCTGGGACACTGTCACCCCTGATTTTCTTGCTTTCAAATGTTTGAACCTTTGCAGCACCGTTCTCACGCTGCTTCATGTAAACAATGTATATTAGAATTTATCTGTGTGTTTGGCATAATTATTCTCTGAGAGAGAATTTGATTGAAAATAAGAGTGACCAATGGGGTCAGGAGGTTGTGACCTCCTTGGGCCAATCCTGGCCCTTTGTAAAAAGTGTCTATAAGTTATTGGAGTCAGATAATAAAGAGCCTTCCATGTCTGACCTGCTGCTGCCTGCTGTCCTCTGGGAGGGTCCACACCACATCACAAGGTGTTGCCCCTCTAAGTGCAGGGGTGACAGGACCCAGCACAGGCTCCTGCCCTGCCCTGGCCATCCCCCTGCAGCCCGTGCTCACCTCAGCTTGTCCTCGCTGAGGTGGTCGATGTTCAGGGGCTTCCGTCGCTCACTGAGGATCTTCTTCTTCTTTTCCCTCTCCGTTTGTTTCTTCCCACCCTTTTTCTCTGACTGAGGAAAACCTCCATCTCAGCCCACTGGAGAGAAGGGAGTCTGCCCAGCATTAACTGTCCCCATCCCCAGGTCTGCCCCCAACACCCTCAGCTTTTGGGACTCCAGAGAGCACATATAAGGTCCTCGGGGACATTTTGGCACCTTGTCCTTGTCACCATCCCTGTCCCTGAGGCAAGGTTGGAGCTGCAGGGCAGAGCTGGGCTGGGGGCAGCTCTGAGCTCACTGTGGCCCTGAACCCCTGACCCAGGAGCAGTTCCCTGCCCTCTCCTGCCCACAAACCCCCCAGTGCCACACGGATGAGATCACCCCACGGCCCAGCCCTCCTCAGGAGCAGCAGTGGCTCAATCCCAGCCCCCTTGGGACAGGTCCCACCTTCTGCATGTACCCCCCGAAGTGCAGCATGTTGGAGAAGGCCTTCTTCTTCCTTGCCTCCTCCTCTGCCCTCTTGCGTGCCTCCTCCTCCTCCTTGCGGGCTCTTTCTTCCTGCCAGGGTCATGAGCCAGTCAGCAGTGGGTGGGTGGACACCCAGGTTGTGTCCCCAGAGTCCCCAAGCCCTCCCCAGGCTGCATTTCCAGGGGACACTGTCGCCCCTGAATTTCTTGCTTTTGAGTGTTTGAACCTTTGCAGCAGCTTTCTCACGTAAACAATATTGTATTCTTAGAATTTATCTGTGTGTTTTGCATAGTTGTTCTCTGAGAGAAAATTTGACTGATGGTCACAGTGACCAATGGAGTCAGGAGGTTGTGACCTCCCAATCTGGGCCCACTGTACAAAATGTATATAAGTAAAATTAAAGTCAGATAATAAAGAGCCTTCCATGTCTGACCCTGCTGCTGCCTGCTGTCCTCTGGGAGGGTCCACACCCACATCACAATGTGTTTCTCCTCCAAGGGCAGGGTGTCAGGGTCTGTCCGTGGATGTGTTATGCCCCTCTAAGGGCAGGGTGTCAGGGTCTGTCCGTGGATGTGTTATGCCCCACAACTGTCTCTGATGGTTGAAGACCAAGACCCCCAAAGAGACTGGGGAGAGCCCCTGGCCTGGCTGAGGTGGGGCCTTGCCGAGGACTGATGTGCATCTCCACGAGAACGGAATGCAAGAACAATAGAGCTGGTTACAGTGGACTGAGCTGACTGTACTGACCGTGCTAGAAGGGCACAGCTTGAGCTTGTTCCTGAGCACCCAACCTTAACACAGGCGCCTGCCTGGGCCATGTGCCACTTGCCTGGTTCTCCCTGGCTTCGTGCCACTCGCTCTGGGAACCAACCTATAAGAACTTTGAAAATTCTTAACACCTTCGTGATCACCCCACTGGAGAAGATCCCATCCATGGGCATCTCTGCGCCTTGAGGATTCCAACTCTCCACGTTGGTAGCTATAATCCCCTTCCCCTCTTTCTCCATCTTTCTCACTATTCTCTATTTTCTTTCCCTACTATCGCATTGTGGGCACTAAATAAAAGTGCATTTTTTGTTTAAGCAAACTGAGTTGTCCCCTGCTGTGTCTTTTGCGCTTTGAGATCTCCAAAACGAACCATCAGGTTCCCTGCAGATGTTTGGGGACCCTGACACAGGGGGGACAGTGAGGGACACTCACGGCCATGCGGGCCTGGCGCTCCTTCTCCCGCTCGCTGCGGATCCGCTGCTGCTCCGCGCGCTCCGCCCGGCGCTGCTCCTGCTCGGGGAAGGGACCTTGGCTGGGACACCACGGGGGACCTGTGTCCTCTCTCCTCTAAGGGACAGATCCCTGACCCCAAGGACCTTGAGAGCCCCGAGGGAAGCTGAGGACAGTGACCCCAGGGGGAGATGCATCCACACAACAGCACAATAACCACACCAGGGGCATCCCTGGGAACAAGGACAGGAAGAGAAGGGCTGGAGCTGTGCCAGGGGAGATTTAGGCTGGATATCAGGGAAAGGTTCTTCCCCCCAGAGGGTTCAGGCACTGCCCAGGCTCCCCAGGGAATGGGCACAGCCCCAGAGCTCCAGGAGTGTTTGGACAACATGCCCAAGGTGGGATTGTTGGGGTGTCTGTGCAGGGCCAGGGGTTGGACAGGATGGTCCTTGTGGGTCCCCTCCAGCTCAGGGGATTTTATGGTTCACAGGCACAAATGTGGCTCAGCCCCCCAGCTCTGTCCTGCAGGGTCAGGGATGTCCCAGGTCTGCCAGGACTGTGGGGAGGGGACAGTGTCTGAGTGCCCAGGGGGACAGGGCACAGCCACAGAGGGGAGGGCTGAACACGTACAATCCTGTCCTTCAGGGACAGGAGCTCCTCTTCCTCTTTCTTCCTGCTCTCAAAGTGGGCTTCGATGAGGGCCTGCAGCTCGTTGAGGTCCTTCTCCATGCGCTTGCGGTGAATGTCCTGCGGGGGACACAAACAGCAGCTGCAGACACTGGGGGGGAGCAGCACCCCGGGGGTGGGAACTGGGGCCACAACTCACATCAAAATCCAACCTCTCGCCATCTGGGATCTTGGGGGGCACCAGGTTGGGCATGAAGACCCTAAAAAGGAAGGGGAGCACGATGGGACTGCAGCAGGTCTGGGGCAGCACACGCCTTTCCCCCATCCCACCCTCCCCTGTGAGCCCCACAGCCCCAGGGATGCAGAGTGGGCACAGCTGGAGGATAGAGGAGTGCCCCCCTGAGCCCCACAGCCCCAGGGATGCAGAGTGGGCACAGCTGGAGGATAGGGGAGTGCCCCCCTGAGCCCCACAGCCCCAGGGATGCAGGGAACTCCTGGGAATGTGTTCCTGATGCCCAGGATGTGCCCTGGGCTCGGTATTCCCAGCTGGGATACTCACACACACACACACACACACACAAAAACACACACACACACACACTGACACACATTTTTGCCACCTGCAGGATCACAGGGCAGCTGAGTTTCCCCCAAGGAACCTACAAAACGCTTCAGAACTGCCTCAAGACCTCATTCTCAGGGTCCCCTTCTTGGTCTGTGTTTCACTGTGTGTTTCTATCCCTCTTTCTCTCCCTGTCCCAGTCCCACCCTGCTCCAGGCTCTGGGGGCTCCCTGGTCCATAAAGACCCTGCCCCTCATGGACCAGGCTCTGTCCCAGGGAGCCTCTGCTCTGGCACAGCCCAGCCCCTGCCCCAGGGAAAACCCAGCCACACTTACTTGGGTTTTGGCTTCGATTCCCCTGCAGGTCTCAGGAGCAGGACAGAAAGACAAGGTCAGTGTCAGCGAGGAGATTCCTGCCACACCTTGAGCCCACTCCCACCCTGAGCTGAGCCCCCCCTCCCCTGCCCCAGCGTCAGGGGCTCCCCAGAGACCCCCCCAGCAGTGGGGGCACATCTGGCTGGGCAGGGCAGCTCCTGGTACCCCCAGTGGGGCAGAAGGAACGAGGATGATACTTCACCTTCCCCAGGCTCCTGCTCCCGGTCTCCCTCTCCTCCTGTGGGAAACAGGATGTTTTGTGTCCCCTTTGTGGCCAGTCCTGCCCAGGGACACTGTGGGGTGGCTGTGCCCCTCTTTTTCCCATATTTGTCCCCACTGCACACCCCAGCTCCACCCCTGGGGGGAGAGGAGGGACATCCCTCCATCCCTCAGTGACAGGGTGGCCAGGAGAGCCCCAGCTCCTCTCCAGGAGGAATCCAGACAAGTTTTGCAGGAGCTCAGGCTGGAAAAGCACCAGTGCCTCCCTCTATTGATGTATTTTGGGTGAATTTCTGCTGCCTCGGGCTGCCCCTGTCCTGCTGGGAGATGTGGCCGGGGCAGCTCTGCCCCATTTCCCACAGATCCTCCCTCTGGCAGCAAATAAATTCAGCACCAAAACTCTGTCACAAGGGCCCAGTGGGGACTGGGCTGGCCAAACCCCTCTTTGCTCTGCTCCCACTTTACCTTCTCCTGCTGCTTTCGTTTCATCTTCTTGTTCTGTTTAAAAGCAAGGGGAGAACATGAGCACCCCTGGGTGGGGGCAGTGACAACCCCTGGCACATGCTTGGGCTCCCAGCACCCTGATTTGGGGTCCCACCACCCTGATTTGGGGTCCCAGCACCCTGATTTGGGCTCCCAGCACCCTGATTTGGGCTCCCAGCACCCTGATTTGGGGTCCCAGCACCCTGATTTGGGCTCCCAGCACTCTGATTTGGGGTCCCACCACCCTGATTTGGGGTCCCAGCACCCTGATTTGGGCTCCCAGCACCCTGCCTTGGGCTCCCAGCACCCTGACCTGGGCTCCCAGCACCCTGATTTGGGGTCCCAGCACCCTGATTTGAGCTCCCAGCACCCTGCCTTGGGCTCCCAGCTGGGAGCTGAGCCTGCCCCAGCAGCAGTGACAGCACAGGGTCACACACCATGCCCCAAAGCCACCCCATGAAACCCAAGCTCTTTTGATGATCAGACACATCAGAGCTCAATCCCAGCTCCAGGAACCCCTCTAACCCCCTCTAACCCCTCTAATTCCTCTGAGGCACTGGAGCCCTGGATGAAACAGGCCTGGCCCGTTTTTGGCTTTATTTCAGAGGGCTGGACACGGCCACCAGCACAAACACCATTGTCCTTGCAGGGCCCAGGCAGAGCAGGGAAGGGCAGCTCAGTCAGGAATCCCCCAGCAGATCTGGGGGGCAGCTGCCCCTGTGTGTGATGTCCCCCTGTCACAGCCACCCTGGGACACCCCAGTCCCCCCTGGCCCAGCCCCACTCACCTTCTGCCGGGGTTTCCTTGCTCTCCTCCTCCTCCTCTGCCTCCTCTACCTGCTCCTCCTGCCCTGTGGGGTGGGGAAGGGTGAGCCCAGCAGTGCCAGCCCTGGCTCCCTGCAGCTCCTGGTTGGGATTATTGTGGCCACAGAGAGACCCGGGGGAGCTGGGCAAGCCAAGGGCTCCTCCTCCCCACCCTCACCCAAAGGCTCATCAGGGCAAAAAAACCCAAAATTACTAAAATAGAAGGATTTTATCGCCACCTCCTGGCTCGTCCCTCCTTCCCTCTCATGCTCCCATTCCCTCACAGCCCAGGCGGGATTTCTATTGCTGCTCCAGCAGTGAACTCCAGCAGTGGCTGAGGACATTTGTGACACTGCTGGAGCCTTTTTCCACTGGAGGGAGCAGCGTCCCCACGGGATTCCTGCACTGGAGCCAGAGTGATGCTGTGGGGACACTCTGGTGCCACAGCCAGGCAGGAGGGGAGAACAAGAAGAAGGGAAGAAAAAGAAGAAGGGGAGAAAAAGAAGAGAGCAAAGACAGCAAACCACGGCTGGCAGATCTAAGGGACAAGGCACAGACTGAGGATGGACACACAGGGAATGGGTGGAGTGCAGGGAGAAGAGAGAGAAGTGGAAGAATGAAAGAAAAACCATTCCCCAGCCAGGGAGAGGCAGAAAACATCAACCCATGACTTTTCCCGAGAGAAGAGAGAGGAAACAATGAAAGGAGCAATAACTACCGTCGTCTTCCTCCATCCATTCTTCCTCTTCTGGGCCGGGGAGGAGGGAAGGAATAAGCACAGGGATTAGTTGGGTGCCGCAGGGGTTTGGCGTGGGTGAGGTGTGAACTGGGCACTGCAGAGGTTCCCCCTGCGCCCCTTTTGCTGTTTCACTGGGGGTGTTTTGCCTGGCAAAGCTCAGCCCGGCCAGGGCTGTGTCTGCACTGGGCTGAGGCAGGTGGGGGTTTGGGTTTGGGAGGGACCATCACACGTCCAGCAGAGGCTCCTGTTGGGATGTTGGGACCTCTGCCAGCAGCCAAGTCCAAGCCTGGTTTGAGTCCAAGGATCACTGAGAAAAAAGACTCTGAGAAAATTCAGGCTGGTTTTGATCCTGCTGATGTTTCAGGTGTGAGCATCTCACACATGGTCCCACCTGCCTTTCCTGGATGTGATTTCCCCATTTCAGCCCAGGAGCCACCCCCAAACCTCCAGCAAAGCACCAAACCCCCAACATTTGGTCCTTGCAGGTACAAGTCCTACCTTCCTCCACGCACTCCTCTTCACAGAGCACACGGGGCACAGACAGAGAGAAGGGAGAGAAGCCTCGGGTTATTTGAGTTTCTGTGATCAGCTTTGGCTTCAGGGCAGCTGCAGGTGCTCCGTGTCCTCTTACCTTCCTGCTCCCTGCAGAGCACAACGGGAATTTACAGAGTCACACTGAGGTGCTGGAACGGGGCCCATCAGTGAGGCCGAGGGGAATTTGGGATTTTCTCCAAGGCTGGATCCCCTCTCCCACAGCACAGGGTGCTGGGTGGGTGACAGGTGACAGTGGGGACAGGGACAAGGCCCAGGTCACCCTGTGGAGAGCAGGGGCTGAGGGTTTGGACTGGTCAGGGCACCCCAGTGAGCTCTGCCTGTAACCCCAGAAATGGAATCTCACATCCCACCCCAGGTCCTTCCCTTCCCTTCCCCAGGGGGACAGACTGGTGACACAGTGAGTCTGGTGTGGCACTGAGACACCAGAGGATCCAGCTCCCTGTTCTCTGCTGGTGGAGGAGAAGTGTTTGAGCTGTGTTTGAACTCACTCCTGTAACCCCAAGCCCAGGATGTGCCTCCTGGCCCAGCAGCTCCACCAGCACAAGCTGCTCTCAGATCTGCCCCTTGGGGAGTGATGCTCTGGACCCCATCAGCGACAGATTGGTGGCCTGGGGTTTTTCTATCTCTGTCTCACAGATTTTGCAGCATTTTTAACCCAGGAGCCATCCCTGTCCTGCCCATGGGTGTGAGTGCAGCTCCCAGCACAAATTCCCTCTGCTGGGCTCAGGGACAGGGCACAGGCTGGGGGTCCCTGGTGGGTGCTGGGGGTCCCTGGTGGGTGCCGGGGGTCCCTGGTGGGTGCTGGGGTGACAGTGACAGCCCTTCCCAGCAATGCTGCAGTGGGAAATGGGAACAGGGAGGAAAAAAGGGGGTTAAAGCCACCCCACTTACTGCTCATACTCCTCGGTGACCTCCTCCGTGTCTGACATCCCTGGATCCCTGGCAGAGGCCGAGGCAGATTGGAAAAAGTGAGGGTTAGGAGTGAGATAAGGGCCAGCACAGCCTGTCCTCAGCACCAGGACAGGCCACAGAGATGCTGCCTCTCTCCAAAGCACTTGGAGCTCCCAGCTGTCCCCAGGCAGGCTGTGACAGCTTTATCTCAGCAGAGATAACACTCCTGCCCCCCTCCTGTCCCAGGAGCACAGCCTGCCCCGGACAGGAGGCAGGAGATTGGCCACAGCCTCCTGTCACACTGATAACTCTGTCAGGAGCCACGTCCAGGGCACTCAGCCCCCCTGGGCCAGCCCTTACCGGGGCTGTGTTTGCTCAGGGGGCAGGAGAATCACCCCATTGCAGGGCTCAGCTTGTTCCTGACTATTCTTAGCCCAGGGGTGACCCCTTCTCCTTCTCTCAGAGCTACAGCCCTGCCCCAGGCACAGCTCAAACCCTCCCAGTGCAGAACTGCTGGGAAAGGGGCAGCCTGGCCTCAGCAGGAGCATTTCTCCCCGAGGGATAATTTACAGCCTGGTTTTGCCATTTAGCCCTGGTTTTGTCATTTAGCCCCTGGTTTTAGGGCTAAAACCTCTGCAGGAACAGCCTTTCACCTTCCCAGCACATCTGTCCCCCTCCCAGCTGTGCTCAGGAGGGCTTTGCTCATCATCATCATCTCACCTCAACTGACCTTCACCCAGCTCTGCACCCTCCAGCCCATCCCTGGGCACCCTCCAGCCCCAGCCCAGCCCAGCCCTGTCCCCTGTCCCCTGTCCCCTGCTGGTGCCAACCCTCAGCAGGGCTGAGATGCCACAGGACGGGGCAAGGCAGCTCTGGAAATAACCCCCATGTGCTGGAGCACCTGTTCCCAGGGCAGCAAGGCTTCCCCAGAGCAGGGAACAACTGCTCCTGGCTGCATCTGTCGAGCATTTATTACAGGACAGGCCTTGGGAGGGTTTATTCAGGATGCTGGGTCCAGGCTTGGAATGCTCAGGCAGGGCAAAGGGGCATTCCAGGAGGGGAACCTTGGCATGGCCATGGCCAATTCCCACTTTTCCCTCAGGTTTGGTGTGGCCCCTGATGGTCCAAGTTTGGCCAAATCCTTTGTGTGGCCTCTGAGCTCCACAGAATCATTTCATGACACAGGAAAAGAGGGTTCCCAGTGCCAACAGTGTGAAATCCTCTTCCCACATTCTCATTGCCCTCATTGCCACACTGTGAGACCCCAACAAATCCAGTTCAGAGGGTGCACGAGAGAAAAAGTGGATCAAGGAAATATTTATGCATCCTCTGCACAGAAACACATTAAAAAATATATAAATGGAAATCTTGATTTGGTAGAATTAGGATAACTCAGCAGAGATAAAGAGGAAACGCTGCACTGACTACAAAAACTCTCCCAGACTTTGCTGTGTATCAAACAATCCAGATTTTCTCCACCCTCCTTGAAATCCCCCCTATCCTCCAGCTCAGGGCTGAGCTCTCACATCTCTGGGGCTGAATTAACCCCCCACAGCTCTGAGTCACTGCTTTCCTCAGGCTGCCCAGACACAGAGCTCTCCTTCCCCACCGTTTGCTGCAGGAATTCTCCTGTCCCTTGGAGGATGAGGGAGGGCAGTGCCTCCTGCTGAAGGTGCTCCAGCCCTGCTTGGGAGGGGGAGAGCAGGAACAGGAGCATCCCAGCCCTGACCACCCCTGGTCTGCCAGAACCGGGGCCAGGGGATGGGATTTGTTCTGCCAGAGAGCCAGGCCAGGCTGGTCATGGGTGTTATCCCATCCCTGACCCACCCCTGGTCTGCCAGAACCGGGGCCAGGCTGCCCATGGGCGTTATCCCATCCCTGTTGTGCCCTGCAGAGACACTGCAGACACACAGGGAATGGGGATTTGGTCTGCCAGAACCAGGGCCAGGCTGCCCATGGGCATCACCCCATCCCTGACCCACCCCTGGTCTGCCAGAACCAGGGCCAGGCTGCCCATGGGCATCACCCCATCCCTGACCCACTCCTGGTCTGCCAGAACCAGGGCCAGGCTGGTCATGGGTGTCATCCCATCCCTGCTGTGCCCTGCAGACACACAGGGAATGGGATTTGGGAGATTTCTCTGGAATCAGAGCAGCCAAAATCCATCTGAGCCATCTCCTGAACCAGGACCAGCCAAAATCCACCTGACCCACCTGCGCCCCCATCGAGGCGCCTCAAAAGGCAAATTGCAAACATTCCCTTTGTGCAGGGCAATGCCCCCATGGCACAAAACAGCCCCAGAGAGAGAACCCAGGGGACACCCCGGCCCCTGAGGCTGTTCCCCCCCGGGTCCGCCCCCAGAACATCCCTCGGGGCCGGTCCAGCCCTACCTGAGCCCGCTGGAGCCGCCGGGGTCTGGGGGCGCCCCTTTGGGGCCGGGGGGATTTAAGGGGCTGCAGCGCCCACCCCGGGGCGGGCAGAGGCGCAGGAATGCGCCCGGCGCGCAGGCAGGAATGCCGCACTTGTGAGCTGCTATTTCGGCCCCGGCCCCCCGGCCGCTCCCCCTGTCCCCCCCAGGAGCCCATATAAGCCCAGGCTATTGTGTGGCCCCGCAGATTTGCTATTTTAAACCCTCCGGAGCGAGATAGGCGGGTGCCCGGGGGGCTGACACAAACCAGCCCAGCTGTCACCGGGCCGGACTCTGATAAGGGAGAGCTGTCACCAGCGCCAGGGGCAGACCCTGCCCGCCACCTCCCACCCCGGGCTGCTGCAGTGACAAGGGGAAACTCTGCTTTTAACCCCCCATCACACTTTGATTTGAGGTTTTCCTTATTTTCCTTATTTTCCCCTCGTTGGGAGAAAGGGAGGGAACAGTTTCCAGTCCCAGAGCACCAGGAGCGTCTTAGAAAGAGCAATTTTTATTAGAAAAAAAAAAAAAAAAAAAAAAAAGGCGCAGAGAAACCCAAACCTGACAAGCAGGATCAGCCCCAGGGGCAGCAGCAGATATTCAGATATTCCCACACTGGATTTGGCACCAGAGTGGGAGCTAAAGGCACAACCCAAACCCAAAGAATGGCCCCAATATTGGAGAATTGGAGCCCTTTACATGTGGCACCCTAAAACCACCCTAAATGCCTCAAGAGAGCAGCCCCCATCCCTGTGGGTGGGCTCCCCCATCCCTGTGGGTGGATTCCCCATCCCTGCCGGGTGGGCTCAGGGGATGCAGGAGCTGCAGGGGCTGCACAGCAAAGGGCTCAGGAGGAAACACAAGAGGGAAACAGGGCCCAGCACAGGGCACTCACTCAGCCCCATGAAATCCCCCAAACAGGGCTGTGACCATGGCCAGGGCTGGCTCACCCTCCCTGGGCACTGGAGGAAGGGTCAGGGGACAGGAGGGACAAGGACAAGTCTCTGGTTCAGCTGTGTGTGGAGAGAAACACCAGGGCCAAGTCCTCCCTTCTTCCATGGGACATCTCTGAGCCCCTGAGAGTTCATCAACATCAGCCTCTGGCAGTGACAGCCTGGCAGGGGTGACACCAGCTCAGCCCACCTGGCAGTGACAGCCTGGCAGAGGTGACACCAGCCCACCTGGCAGTGACAGCCTGGCAGGGGGTGACACCAGCCCACCCCACCTGCCCCAGGTAACAGGGACAGACAGGTCCATGGAGGTGCAGCTGGAGCTCCTTCGGCCAGGCAGGTCCTCACCCCCTGACCCCTCCCAGCTGCCGGGGAGCTGTGGGGGATCCCCAGGCCCAGGGCAGAGATCAGGGACAGAACAGCAAAACGTGCTGGGCAAACCAGGCAGGAGTTTGCCTTCAGCACCCACGGGGAGCTGCAGGCCTGGGCACCCCCAGACAGGCAGGGAGGGGGATTGGGGGCACAGGGAGACTCTTCCAGGCTCTCCCTTCCCATCCCACAAGCAGAGGGGCCCCAAGAGCTGGGCTGCACCCACGGGTGGCACGGGGGGCTCGTGGCAGTGGCTGCTGGACGGTTGGGGAGGGCTGGGCTTTGATCTTTGGAGCAAAGCGGTTTGTCCCGGACGGTCTGATGGCACAGCTGGTGTTACTGCAGCTGGAAGGGAAAACAGGAACCACTGAGGCTGTGCCCGAGGCTGCCACCACCCCTGAGGGAGCTGTTTAACAGGACAGTGGCTGTCCCCAGCCAGGGAGGGGACAGGCAGGTCTCCCCTAAATCCCCTCACAGGCCACTTCCCTTCTCCTCCCACACCAGAGCCCTTCCCTCCCTTAGAGATGCCTCCAGGTGTCCCTGACTCCCCAAAATCGCAGGCTGCTGAGCCCCCCATGTCCCCTCTCCCCCCAATCCTGGCCCTGCCCCAGCCCCACAGGTGCCCCAGCTTTCAGAGCAGCTCCATAATGACCTTGGTGTCCCCAGAGGAGTCTCCAGGCTGCTTTATCCAGACGTCTCTCTTGGCCAGGCTGTTGACTCTCCGGATTTCCTGCAAACATGACAGTGAGAAGGGACAGGAGAAAAGTTTTCCCCTGTGCATCCTGAACAGTGTTCCTTGGTCTGACCTTGAAGCACACACTGCCCAGGTAAAACCAGCCAGATTTGGGATCCTGCACCTGGGACACCCTCAAAGCCCAGTGCAGCTCCAGCCACAGCAGCAGGGCAGGTGCAGTTAAAGGAGAACTGACCAAGAAGCTGCAGAGTTTCTCCAGGAGTGACCCCAGGAGCAAACCCTGTGCTGGCACAGACGTGTCTGGGGAGTGGGATCTCCCAGCCCAGCCTGGGTTCACCTCTCCTGGAGCTGGAGCTGCTCCTCCTGGGCCAGTTGGGTGCCACAGGCAGTGGCCAAAGCCCTGCAGTGCTGTGAGGAGTGAGACCTGCCCAGGACCTGGGGCAGGACCCTTTAATAGGTTCAGCCAAGGGTTAATTCACCCTTTAACCCCTCCCCGAGGTGCAGACCGTGTCCTGTGGGTCTGCCCGGTCTCAGGGCTCTCCCTCGAGGCTGACACAAGCCGGTACCTTGCTGTTCTCCTCCTTGGCAGGTTCCTGAGCCCGGCTGATCCACAGGTTAATGCGGGACGTCACCGATCCCGGGATCTTCAGGCTGTCCTGTGGCACAGAGGGACACCAGGGTTACAACAGCAGCTCTCCCTCTGCACGAACGTCACCCAGCCCAGTCCCTGGGACACGGAGACTGAGCCCAGCCCACGCCTTGGCTCCATCCCAGCTCCTCAAATCCCAGCTCTCGGCAGGAACCCGCAGAGTCCCTGTGCCCAAACTCAGCCCTGGCACCCACCGATCCCAGCTGGGCCCAGCCTGGTGTCCCAAGAGGGGACATTTGCCCCAAAGGGGGTGTCCCCCCAGCCTGGGGTGTCCCTGCTCAGAGCAGCCCCTGCCTGGTGTCCCAAGAGGGGACATTTGCCCCAAAGGGGGTGTCCCCCAGCCTGGGATGACCCCACTCAGAGCAGCCCCATCTCACCTTCCTGAGCGCCGCGGGCTCTGCCTTGCTGGGAGCGCTGCCCTCGAAGAAGTTGCGTTTGCTGGCCACCCCCTCCGAGGAGAGCAGGCGGCTCTTCTGGACAGACACGGAGGATTTCACCCCCTCCGAGCGCTGGGGGACAGAGCAGAGTCAGCAAAGCAAAGTCCAGATTCTGACAGCACACACACCCTGAGCCCCTTGGGGTCTGGTTGTCCCCCTGCCCATCACCAGCTCGCAGCCTTGTGTGCCCTAAAGCCACCCCCAAATGCCTCAACCCAAGGGACCACAGCATCCCCAGACCCTCTCCAAAGGACATCCCCTCCCTGCAAGGCCGTGCAGCATCCTCAGACCCCCTCCAAGGGTCCCTGCTCCTAAAACCCTGAGGCCAATCCCTTTTCCTGCCTGGGACCATCTCCCTCATCCCCATCAGCTCTGGTATTTGGTATTTGGGGCAGCTCAGGCCCTGCCCTCCCCACTGGGCTCCAGGTCACCCCACACATCCCTCCCAGCCCTGCCTGGCTCTGCCAGGGCTCTTTGGTACCTGCACAGCTGAGTTATATTTTTCCAGCTTCTCCCCAATGGTGCTGTTGCTGCCCGGGATCCTCAGACTGGCACTGGTGAGGAAGAGGAAGAGTTGGAACCAGCCCCCCTCGGGATCTCCTGGGACTCAGCCCGTGGTCCTGGGGAGCTGCACTTGGCAGGAGAAGATCCCATCCCACCCAGGATCCTGCATTTATCTGCCAGGTGAACCAAACAGTCCATTTCCTGCTGGTGACCAAGATCTCTGTGTGTCACCACCTCTCCAGGGCCACAGTGAACACTGGAATAGCTCAGGGCTCCTCAGCCTGCCCTGGGTTCAGCTCTGCCATCACCCCCAGTGTCAGTGGGGCTCTGCCTCCAGCCTGCACCAGCCCATGGAGTGCAGGGAGATCCTTTGATCTCACCAAAGCCAGGCCAGGCTCTCATGGCCCTGTTTCAATGTCCCCAAGGGTGGGACCTGTGCAGACACAGGAACTCCATGACTCAGGGGACAGTGGGGACTCCCTAAGGGACATTGGACCAGCCTGGGATAGCAGAAGATATTCCTGCCCATGGCAGGGGTTGGAATGAGGCATTTACAGTCCCTTGGAACCCACAGCATTCTGTGACTCCAGGATCTCATTGAGATGCCAGCTGCAGGTTGGACGTTGTCCTGTCCCCTGCTGAGCATCACTGCCTGCCCTGTCCAGCCCCTGGGGACCAATGTCCAGCCCCTGGGGACCAATGTCCAGCCCCTGGGGACCAATGTCCAGCAGGTCTGTGCCAGGCCCATCACCTCCTCCTCCTCCTCCCCTGGAAAACAAAGGATGGCAATTCCTGCCCCACAGGAACCAAACCAAAACAACGTGATGAGAGGTGCTGACCTCCTCGTGAGAGGGCTTTGGCTCTCCTCTTTCTGCTTCTTGGAGATGATCTGGAAGACACAAGGAGAGGAGATCCTGCAGTGAATTTTGCTTATCCACGATTAGCACTATCTCACTGATCTCCTCCGGGAAAGCTGCGTTTGCACCCACACCAGAGCTTATCTCATATCTCAAAGCTCCCCAGACTGCAGACACTTCATGGTGATAACAGTTTTATTCCCAATAAAGCCTCGTGGAAGTCAGTCAAGTGTAGCCAGTCAGCCCTGACTCACAGCAGGGAGGATCTCAACAGTTCTTGGTTTTCCCAGCCTCTTCAATCACTTTTGCAGAGATCTCATTTGAAATGAAATATACTCTCAGGCTGTAACGTGGGGTGAGGGGGAGGATGGGTGTTATTTTTATCCTGTGCTTTCACATAAGGCTGGAAAGGCTGGAAAGGTGGATGGTAATTCCTGTGGCTCTGTAAATTCTGAGGACAAGGAGCTCCCTGTTTCCTTGTCACTTCCCATGAGTTTTCTGGCCAGCATAAGGAAGATGGACTGGACATGTTCATCCTCACACGCCTTCAGTCAGACACGGAGAGGGAAAACAGGGGGAAGAGAGGGGCAGAACTGCCCTGCCCAGACCAAGGGAAAGTTCTGAACACACCTCTGGGAACAGGCTCTGCCCACCTGGCCTGGGTTGTGCTGTAGGATGTGCTCACAGTATTTATCCCATCCCCATGAGCTGTTGGAACCAGGTGGGGCAGTGTTTTCCCAGGCCCCTCCTTTGGGCTCTTCTGCTCATGGCCCATCAATGCCTTGCCCAGGACTCACAGGGAACTCCCTCCAGGAGCTCTCTCTGTTTAATGGGCCATCAAGGAGCCACTGCACGACTCCTCATCCCATTGGGAGATGCTCCCAATGCCCAGGGGGAGGAGCCAAGCATTCCCACCTGGAGAGAATCTGGGATTTGGGACAGGACAAGCAGCCCTGAGCCACTGGATTCCCAGAGGAGCAGAGCTCCCAGACCTTTCTGTGGGATCACTGCTTCAGGAAGAGCCCCTCACCTGGACTGCTCCCCCCACCCTGCTCAGGGTGTGTTCTGACTCTGGCAGTGCTCTTTAGTATTATCGCTTTTATTTTATTTTATTTTATTTTATTTTATTTTATTTTACCTTTTTACCTTTCTTCTTATTAAATTGTATTTCTGACTCGGAGCCTCTCACTCATTTTTCTTTCAAACCACGACACCACACACCCCAGAGGCCAAAGCCACCCCTCCTTCCCCCCAGCCTCCACTGCCTCAATGGAATAATCCCTTCCCCACCTGCTGCAGCTCTTACCCTGAAGGAGACGGTTCTGGGACTGGCCCGTCGGATGGAGCTGCTGAAGGTGACGTGAGTTGGAGAAGGCTCTGGCTCTTCTGCAGGTTCATCCCGGGGAGGGGACAGCTGGATTACCTGCTTTGAGGGGTTCCTGGATGGCTGCTGAGGGAAAAGGAGACATCAGATGCATCCCTGCAGAGCAGACTGAGGGGCAGGAGCTGAGCGGTCGGGGTGGGAACTGGGTTGGAGTTGCAGATCAAAATCCTCCAAACCTTTATTTGTCTCAATTGGACATAGAGAGTCCCAAATGGCCCTTCAGTGTCACCATGGTGGCAACCAGAGGGACTGGCTGGAGAAGGGGATCAGGACAGCACAGACCAGGGGTGGGGGGAAGGAGGAATCAGTGGGGCCCTGTCCATCACCTCGTGCTTTGCAGCTCTCAGAAAAACCTCCCCCAAAATCCTCCAGGTCCCATTTCCCTCCTTTGGGCACTATTGGCTGTCTCTCTCAGGTCCTCCCAGCAGGCTCCCAGGAGCTCTCCCCCCAAGGCCTGGAGCCCCATCCTCTCCTGCTCACCTGCTGCTCTGGGGGTGAGGTCCCTGCTGAGGTTTTCTCCTCCGCGCTGTGGTTCCCCACCCTGGTGAGGATCTTCACCTCCCGCAGCCGGCAGCTCCCCACCTCTGGCGGCTCCTTCAGCTCCTTCCTCTGCTCCCCCCGAGGAGTCCACACTCCTTTTTCTTTGTCCTGGAGCCGTGCCCTCACCACCACCTTCCTCTCCGAGCCTGGCTCCGAGTTCTTGTCTCCTGGCAGGTCCCCTCTGCCCCTGGCTGCCTCCTGAGCCCGCTCTGCAGCCTGGCTGCTCTCCTGCCTCCTCTGGGGCTGTGGCTCTGTCTCCTGGCAGCTTTCCCCCACCCCTGCCTGCTCCTTCTGCTCCTTCTCCTGCCTCGGCCTTTCAGACACTGCTGGGGTGCATCTCGTCCTTCTCCCTTCTTGTGTCTTCAGCACCTCCGGGAGCTTTCGGTCCTCGCCGTCCTCCGGGGGCTTCACCAGGGATGGAGGTCTGGGGTAGGGACAATATGGGGTGACAACTTCAGTATCTGGGACCAGAGGGGTGCATTTCATGCTACAAGTGAGGCAAAAGGCTCTGGAGAGGGACATAAAAAATCCCACTGGCATCCTGGAGTCCTCCCTGCAGAGCAGCCACTCTCATCCCCATCACCCCAGCTCGGCTGTCTGAGGAAAAGTTTGGAAAAAAATTCTTTTTTTTTTCCTTTTTTGACATAGAGATGAAGCATTTCTGCAGCCTCACGCCAGGACACCAGCACCAAGCAAGTCCTGTGCCATGGGGAGCCCACCCGAGCTCAGCCCTGCACCAGCCCTGCCCCAGGAGCACTGCTGTGCCATGGGGAGCCCACCTGAGCCATCCCACCTGTGCCCTCCTGGGGAGCCCATCCCTCCTCCCAGGGGCTCTGGGTTGGGGCACAGGAGCCATTCCCACCCAGCACAGCTGCCAGGGCTCGGTGCCAGGAGCAGGGGCAGTGCCAGCAGGACCCCACAGACCTGCTGGAGGCTGGGCTGGTGTCCTTGGCAGGGCTGGAGGGCTCCTCATCCGTGGACGTTGACGACAGCAGGTTGCGGTGCCGTCGCCGCCGCTCTCGCTGCTGCTCCTCCTCATCCTCCAGGGTCCTCTGCCTGGCCAGGCTGTTTGGGGGGAAACACGAGCACATGGGGGGCTGTGTCCTGCATGGGCACCCCAAAGTGCTGGTGCCAGGCAAGACAGGAACTGCTGCACCAGGGTAAGGCCACGGGGCTGGCAGGAGTCACCTTGCTGGAGAAGGGTGCTGCCAGCACAAGCCAAGTGTCCCAAACTGCTCTCACTGCACCCAGGTGAGGCAGAACCCTTCCCAAAGTGAGCACTTGACTTCCCAGCTCCCATTTGCTCTTGCTGGAGGGAGCAGTAATTTCAAAGGCATCCCCATATTAAACAAACCTTCCAGGGGAAGGATATTGAACCCAGCTGAGCCAGAGCAGGACCCTTGAGCTACCACACACACCTCAACCACGCAGACTGGAAGGGCAACCACCACTGTGGCACAGGATTTCAGGCCAGAAACGAGTTGTGGTGATGGCAAATTAATTTTTATAGAGCAAAAAGCCTCAGATGCAAAAGTATCAGAGGCTGAAGGGAACTGCTGAGAGGTTCTGCTGGGGATGGGGCTCCTCTTCCCCCCTGCATGGGCCTGGACTGGGAATTGTTTATAATCACAGACTGAGCCAAAAAGACAAGGTTTGGAATAATCTTTGAGCAATTTTAATTTGCGCAAGCCAGATGAGGCCTGTTGGTGTTTTTTTGTTTTGTTTTGTTTGGGTTTTTTTTTTTTTTTTTGGGGGGGGGGGTTGTTTTTGTTTTTTGTTTTTTGTTTTTTGTTTGGTTTGGGTTTTTTTTTTTTTGTTGTTTTTTTGTTTTGGTTTGGTTTGGTTTGGTTTGGTTTTTAAAATAAAACGCCCCTTGGGATAAAAAACTTGTCCGGCAAACACCAGCTCTGCTCTCCTTTCTTTGTGCCAGACCTGCCCACCCTCTGTGCTGGCACATGAACTGTTAGAAAATATTTTTATTGGCTGGATGGAACTTTTCAGAGGCAGGTTCCTCTCCCCTAACACGAGCCCTCGATCAGGCACAAACACTGCAGGGAACCCCAGGGAGCTCTGGGCACCCCAACAGACCCTCCCTGCTCAGGATCCATCCTGGGACCTCATCCCAGCTCCGTCCATGCCTTTGTCCCGAATTTGACTTTTAGCCAAAGTCAGCGGGGCAGGGCCGTGAGGACTCGCTGCTGGCTCCGAGTTACTCAGTAATCACAGCCGGTGATAAATTAATCTGCTTTACCCCCCTGAGTGCCCGTGGCTCCTGTTCCTCCTGCTCGGGGCAGGTGGGGCTTGGCAGGGCCAGCAGAGCGGGACAGAGGGGACAGGGACAGGGACAGAGTGGGGACAGGGACAGGCTGAGAGCTGGGGACAGGGACAGGGACAGGGACAGGGACAGAGTGGGGACAGGGACAGGCTGGGGACAGAGCAGGGACAGGCTGGCTGTTGTAATTCTCTAGAAAAATTCTCTCTCCCGACCCCCTGGAGTCCCTGAGCACTCAGAGTGACCCTTCCTTCCTTCCCTGACCCCCCTGGCTGTGGTCCAGCTGTCTCTTCCCTGAGCTGGGGGCTATAAATTGTCTCCCCTTCCTTTGCTCTACCTCTTTCCCCCCTGGAAACTCAAAGAATAAACGCCTGAGACAAATGTCCTGGGGAAAGGGGCCTCTTCTGAGATCTCTCACCTCGTCCTTGGTATAATTCTCTACAAATCCTCCTAATAACTGAGCTGGCTACAGCCCCCAGGAGGAGAAGGGCAGGAGAGGGAATTTATACAGGTGGGGACAGGGCAGTGCTGCCCTTCCCTCCTCTCCTGCTGACCCCATGGCCCAACAGCCCCAAAAGTGATGGGGACCCAGGGCTGGGGAGCTCCAGGGGAACCTCCGGGGCTGGGGAAGGCTGGGGTTTGCCCCATCCCCAGGTGGAACAGCCCCACTCCTTGTTTGTACAGACAGAGATCCAGCTGTGCAGGCTCATCCCCAGGTCCCCTGATGGGGGGACACAAATCCCCCTCTGCACTCCCGTCCCCCAAGCAGTGACAGCCCTGATGTCACCCATGCCAGGCTCAATCCTCATGGCGACCTTTGATTTTACACCGACAGTCTCCTCCCAAGTGAAAATGGGATTTTCCTGCCTTGGATCACCTTGTGAGGCAGCACAAACCTGGCACCGTGCACAGGCAGCTCCTCCACAGGCAGTTATTTGTAATGGAGTGATCCACCCATCGGCCTGTGGGTTTGCTCTGCCAACCTTTCCCTCCTCTTTTCAAAGAGGGATTTATTTTTCGCTGTCTTACCTTTTTTTTTTTTTTTTTTTATCTCAAAGAGATGAGTAAAAAAAAAAACCAAAAAAACCTTGGCGAGTGTCCCTGCCTTGTCCTCCCCTGCCCTGTCAATGATTAGTGAGGAGCTTTCTGACATTTCTGTGCTGCCTCATCTCAGGAGAACTCAGGAAATCCCTTGCAGGGCTGTGCAGGATCCAGCTGGGCTGGTGCTGGGGCAGGTCCTGGCCCAGGGGAGATGGGTCTGGACAGGGCTGGAGGGGCCTCTGGGTCCATCCCACCCATGGCAGAGCCAGCTGAGACCTGGGGGGCTCCAGGAGTGGGGTCTCAACCAAAATAAGGAAGATTTTCACAGTGAGGGTGGGGAGGCCCTGGCACAGGGTGCCCAGAGAGGCTGTGGCTGCCCCTGGATCCCTGGCAGTGTCCAAGGCCAGGCTGGACAGGGCTTGGAGCAGCCTGGGACAGTAAAAGGTGTCCCTGCCCATGGAACGGGATGATCCTTAATGTCCCTTCCCACCCAGACCATTCTGGGATTCTGTGCATTCCTTGTTCTTACACTCAGCACTGAGGTTTGCAATTAAACCTCGGAGCCAGAATATCCCCTTGGACCAGAATTCCTGCTCTGATCTGTGGGACAGCGTGGCTCTGTGAGTTTCTATCAGAAAACTCAGTGATAGAAACTCAGCTGAGGCTGGTGGGTCTGCCCTGGGGTCTGCAGGAGGTCTGTCCTGGGGTGTGTCCTGGGGTCTGCCCTGGGGTCTGCCCTGGGGTCTGCAGGGGGTCTGTCCTGGGGTGTGTCCTGGGGTCTGCCCTGGGTTCTGCCCTGGAGTCTGTCCTGGGGTCTGCAGGGGGTCTGCCCTGGGGTCTGCCCTGGGTTCTGCCCTGGGGTCTGCCCTGGGGTCTGCAGGAGGTCTGTCCTGGGGTGTGTCCTGGGGTCTGCCCTGGGGTCTGCCCTGGGGTCTGCAGGGGGTCTGTCCTGGGGTGTGTCCTGGGGTCTGCCCTGGGTTCTGCCCTGGAGTCTGTCCTGGGGTCTGCAGGGGGTCTGCCCTGGGGTCTGCCCTGGGTTCTGCCCTGGGGTCTGCCCTGGGGTCTGCAGGGGGCCAGGGCTGATCCCACCTTGCTCTTGGCTCCTGCCAGCCCCTGACCCAGCCCAGGATGCCCAGAAATGCTGCCCTGCTCTGGATGACTCTTTGGGAAGAGGATTGCTCAGGGATGGCTCAGGGATGGCTCGGGGATTGTTCAGGGATGGCTCAGCATTGCTCAGTCAGTGCCGCTGATTCAGGGCTCGCTCAGCACAGCTCAGCACAGCACAGCCCAGCACAGCCCAGCACAGCACAGGCCAGCACACACAGCGCACACAGCGCACACAGCACACACAGCACACACAGCACAGCACACACAGCACACACAGCACAGCACACACAGCACACACAGCACACACAGCACAGCACAGCACAGCACAGCACAGCACAGCACACACAGCACAGCACAGCACAGCTCAGCACAGCACAGCACAGCTCAGCACAGCACACACAGCACAGCACAGCACAGCACAGCACAGCACAGCACACACAGCACAGCTCAGCACAGCACAGCACAGCACAGCACAGCACAGCACACACAGCACAGTGCAGCACAGCACAGCACAGCTCAGCACAGCACACACAGCACAGCACAGCACACACAGCACAGCACAGCACACACAGCACAGCCCAGCACAGCACAGCACAGCACAGCACACACAGCACAGCACAGCCCAGCACAGCACAGCACAGCTCAGCACAGCACACACAGCACAGCACAGCACACACAGCACAGCACAGCACACACAGCACAGCACAGCCCAGCACAGCACAGCACAGCTCAGCACAGCACACACAGCACAGCACAGCACACACAGCACAGCCCAGCACACACAGCACAGCACAGCACAGCACACACAGCACAGCACAGCACAGCACAGCACACACAGCACACACAGCACACACAGCACAGCACAGCACACACAGCACACACAGCACAGCCCAGCACACACAGCACAGCACACACAGCACACACAGCACAGCACACACAGCACACACAGCACAGCACAGCACACACAGCACAGCACAGCACAGCACACACAGCACAGCACAGCACACACAGCACAGCACAGCACAGCACAGCACACACAGCACACACAGCACACACAGCACAGCACAGCACACACAGCACACACAGCACAGCCCAGCACACACAGCACAGCACACACAGCACACACAGCACAGCACAGCACACACAGCACAGCACAGCACAGCACAGCACACACAGCACACACAGCACACACAGCACAGCACAGCACACACAGCACACACAGCACAGCCCAGCACACACAGCACACACAGCACACACAGCACAGCACAGCACAGCACAGCCCAGCACACACAGCACACACAGCCCAGCACACACAGCACACACAGCTCAGCACACACAGCACAGCACAGCACACACAGCACACACAGCACAGCCCAGCACAGCACAGCACAGCACACACAGCACAGCACACACAGCACAGCACAGCAGAGCACAGGGCTCCGCAGGGCAGAGCAGGACACGCTCCCAGCGGCTGCAGGGCCAAGGGGGGACTGGAAACGCCCCCAGCCCACTCAGGGCAAGTCTGGAGGCACAGCCCAGACGGTCTGTTCCCCCCAGAAAAGGCAAAACGGACCCAAAGTGTGTCCAGCATGGGCGAGAATGCTCATCCCGGTAATTCTCCTGGGCTCAGCCTCCCCAGGCAGCAGAAACAAAACCTGCTCTGGTCCTGCCCGGCCACCACAAAGTCCATCAGCCCCGAGCTCTCCCTGGGGCTGACATTCCCCTCTGCAAACAGCAAACCCTCCCAGGGCATCTCCCCTCCCTCCCCAACCCCCCTGGGCCACTCCCAGCCCTCCCCGCAAAGGGTTAAACCTCAATCCCCAGCCCTTACCTGGAGAGATCGGACCAGTTCCTTCCTCTGAAGGACATTCCTGCTTTTGGGGAGTCTCAAAAAGCCCCCAAAAGCCGAGCGGGCATCCAGAGCGAGGGATCAGCGACTCTGCTCCCCCAGGAGGAGGAGGAGGAGGAGGAGGAGGAGGGAGGAACCCCCTGCAAGGTTATTTCCCTGTGCACCTTTACCCTGCCCGCCAGCAGCAGCATCACATGGCTCCTTATCTACCTGCGGTGGTTCGAGAGCCGCCCTGCCCCGCCGTGCCCCGCACTGCCCCAGCCCCGCTCGCTGCCAGCCGGGGACCCGCGCCTGGGCCATGCAGGGCTCGGGGAGACACCTCCCTGCAGACAGAACCTGTTCTACCGGCCGCGATCCGCCCGGCAACAATCCCGCGGCCCGGCGGAGGAGGTGGATTCTCACCCCGGGCTGAGTGGGAGGAGGTTTGGCTCCCGGGGATCCAAAACAGTCATTAAAACACCTCCAGTGCTTTGCAAAGAGCTTGGGAGGGTCCCCTTTGCTCCTTCCAGCCCTTTCTGGGTGTCTCAGGTGGAGCTGTCAAGGTGTTCCCATTCCTTTGCTGCAGCACTGAGCGCTCACAGAGTCCTGGGAGAGGGAGATGGAGCAGGGAGGGATCCAATTTTTGTGTGCTGAAGGCCCTGTGACAGAGAGAGCTGTGTGCCCAGGCTCATCCCACGGCTGGACACGGCCCATAAACACATCACCCCTCTGGATGTGCCCCGAGACCCTGACACAGGGCAGGTGTGAAACCACGGGGGCAGGTGTGAAACCTCCTGCCTTTAGTGGGGGAACAGGGTTAGGGTTAGGGCTGGATGGGACTGGGAGAGGTCGATGGGGTCCTGCCTTTAGTGGGGAAATGGGGGTTCTCTTAGGGCTGGATGGGGTCTTGCCTTTAGTGGGGGAATGAGCTTGTCTTAGGGCTGAATGGGGTCCTGTCTTTAGGGGGAGAATGTGGGTCCTTCCTTTAGTGGGGAAATGGGGGTTCTCTTAGGGCTCGATTGGGGTCCCAGGCACAGCAGAGACTGCTCCCAGCCTGGATTTTCCCCCAGCCCCAGTGCTCCCAGTGTTCTCACTGTTCCCAGTGCTCCCAGTCCCCTCCCAGTGCTCCCAGTGCCCCCAGTGTTTCCAGTGCTCCCAGTGCTCCCAGTGCCCCCAGTGCTCCCAGTGTTCCTCCCAGTGCTCCCAGTGCTCCCAGTGCCCCCAGTGCTCCCAGTGTTCCTCCCAGTGCTCCCAGTGCTCCCAGTGCTCCCAGTGCTCCCAGTGCTCCCAGTGCCCCCAGTGCTCCCAGTGCTCCCAGTGCTCCCCAGTGTTCCCAGTGCTCCCAGTCCCCTCCCAGTGCTCCCAGTGCTCCCAGTGTTTCCAGTGCTCCCAGTGCTCCCAGTGCCCCCCAGTGCTCCCAGTGCTCCCAGTGCTCCTAGTCCCCTCCCAGTGCCCCCAGTGCCCCCAGTGCCCCCAGTGCTCCCAGTGCCCCCAGTGCTCCCAGTGTTTCCAGTGTTCCCAGTGCTCCCAGTGCTCCCAGTGCTCCCAGTGCTCCCAGTGCTCCCAGTGTTCCTCCCAGTGCCCCCAGTGCTCCCAGTGCTCCCAGTGCCCCCAGTGCTCCCAGTGTTCCTCCCAGTGCCCCCAGTGCTCCCAGTCCCCTCCCAGTGCCCCCAGTGCTCCCAGTGTCCCCAGTGCTCCCAGTGCTCCCAGTGCCCCCAGTGCTCCAAGTGTTCCTCCCAGTGCCCCCAGTGCTCCCAGTCCCCTCCCAGTGCCCCCAGTGCTCCCAGTGCTCCCAGTCCCCTCCCAGTGCCCCCAATGCTCCCAGTGCTCCCAGTGCTCAGGCACTACTGTCTGCAGGAAATGCCATCCAGGACCCCTTTGAGTCCAGCCCCTGCTCCCAGTGAGCTCCAGCCCTGCCCCAGCCCGAGGAACTGGTTGTGGGGCTGGGCTGGGCTGGCCCCACACGCCTCCAGCCCACAGGGGTGTGCCGTGACCTGAGCAACGATTTTAATCAAAGGTTCCTGATTAAAATCCCATTTCGAGGAGACAGCCCTGTCAGACGAGCTGCCTGCTCCGAGCAGGGCTCCCTCTCTGTTTTCATCTCTTCTTGCAGTAATCACTCTTCTTTCAAGTGTTTTCATATATACACAGAATTCAGTTAGTTGTGGCATAAGGGAAAAAAAATAAATAAAAATTACTTAAATAACCTTGCAAGCATCCTGCTAATTGCTGACAGACTATATATAGCAGGGCAGCATCAGCAGCTCCTCTGGAGCAATAAAAACTCTGTGATTAATGCACGGCGCTTGCAAAACTCATTGCCAAGGGATAGCACTGGAGCACAGGACTTAGCAGGGTTTTCCAAAGGATTAGGCTGAACGTGGCGGTGAAAGAACACCCTCAGCTTGGATCTACACAGGAATATAAGGAATATAAAACCCCCCAGTCTGCCATTCCTCTGGTTATTGAGTTGAAGGAATTCTAGACGGGCATTTAGTGCCGGGGGATTAGGCAGAGGATGAGCCTTGATGACACTTGCCCCTTCCCGGGGCTTTATTTGCAGCTCAGGAAACTTTTTGGAGCTGAGCGGAGTCTCCTCTTTATTCAAAATCCATCCATGGGTTTGCCCTGTTTCCCTCACACCCAGGGAAATGGTCGGTAGAGAAAATATCCTTCAGCAATAAGTTCCCAAGGCTTTTCCCCACTGCTGGGAACATCCTCCTTTACCTTGGGTCAGTCCTGCTGTGTTCAGCAGCACAAAGCACTGACCTGTCATCTCTGGATCTTTGCTGCCAGGGAGCTCCTGTTTCCCCTGATGTTCCTCATGTCTTTTCATAAGCCCAAAATTTCCCTCCCAAGGAGGCAAAGCCATCCCAGAGCCCCTCATCTCACAGACAAAGTCATGCTGGACTTTTTCCCCTGTGTGTCACTTCATCCTCCTCTAAACCTCCTTTTCCCCTTCATCCCCAAACTCCAAGTGCTGCCAGATCTTCCTGAACATCTGCATCACCCAGTCCTTCCCTCTGCTGGGACAAAACCCCAGGGATTATCAGCAGTCTGTTCTCTCACTCCTGTTTTCTCCCTGCTGGTTGATTATTTAGCTCTGTTTGGACTTTCCCTCTGAGTTGTGCTTGACCTAAAGGTCTTTGCTTTGGAAATCCAGGAGAGTCTCCCAGGTCAGCCTTATCCACAGGCTCATTGATGGCTTCAGCAAACAACAGTCACTTTGTCACACCGGATTTCCCTTTGCAGAGTTATTTAGGCCACCCTGAGCTCATCCCCAAAGCACAGCCCAAGCTGCAGGTGCCCAGGGCTGAGGGTGATGAAATCAGGCACAGAGATGAGTCTGGGAGGGAAGGGATGCCCAGAGAACCAGCCTGGTGTTTTTCCAGAGCTGCTCCATGCTCCAGGCTGTCTCATCTGCTGCTCCAGACCCACAGCCCTGGGGGGAAGGCTCTGTGCTCACAGAGAGCTGCAGGATGTGCCCTGAGCAGGGAAAAAGCTCCAAAGCCAATCCCTTCTCCCCTGCTCTGCCCTGGTGTCATCAGCACAACTCATTACAACCCTCTAAGGAGCTGGACCAGTTTTAACAGGGCTGGATTTTCCCTTGGGAACGGTGTCCTGTGTCCCAGCACTGCACAGCCCGTTCCTTTGGCTGTGGGGTGGTGGGGAGAGATCCCAGTTTCCACACTGTGCTGTGACTATGGCATTCCCCAGCTTCTCCCAGGGCCCTGAGCCCTCCACCTCCATCCCCTGTGCTGTGCTGGGCCCTCAGACACAGCACAGCTCCCCCCTGTCTCCCAAGGCTCATCCCTGCTGCTCTGCCATGGTGGAGGAGCGTTTTATTCCCTCCTGAGATGGGACATGCTCATGAAAAAGGGGTTTTCACTCCTGCTCGTCTCCATCCCAACTCTGCAGTGGTGCTGCAGCTCCCAGAGGTCCCATCAGTGTTAAAAAGCTCAGGGAGGAGCTGGATGTCTCCCTGCATCCCTGGGATGGTGCTCTGCAGGCTCTGGAATGGTCCAGAGCTCTCCTTCCCCCTAAAATGTGTTTGGATTTTAGGGAGGTGTGTGTGATGGTGCAGAGAGAGCTCTGGAGGAGGGTCTGGAATTGGTGTTTGCTCAGAAACTGAAAAAGCCCCTTCTAGGAAAGGAAATATTCCTAGGAAAGGAATATCCATTGTCTGAACTGCCTGGCACCAGCTACCAGAGCAGAGGGCTTCTTTTCCTTTAGAATTTAGCATTTTATTATTAAAAAAAAAAAATAAAATGGGCAGAGCTGGATCCCACCTGGCCCAGGGCCACAGGAGCAGCCCCAGAGCAGAGATGGAGAGGAGGACCTGGATCCCAACCAGGAGAGCTCAGAGCAGACTGAGCATCTCCCCCTGGAGATTCAGTCTCACTAAAAGACGTTTTTTCCCCCACATCTCTCCTGTGTTCCCAATAAAACTGAAACCTGTCAGATTTTGTTTTCCCATGGCAGTCAGTGTGGCTTTCCACCAGAGAGGGATGAAAACAGGACCCAGGGACTGGGGACCATTATACCTTGAAAAAACAGGGAATCTTGTAGAGGGAAAAGTTTTGGGAGTGGCTTTTTCCCTCCCCATTCAATCCAAAACACCAGGTGGCCCCATGAAGCCCAGGACAAGGGCGTGGGGGCTCTGGGACCTTGCTGAGCACCCCTTGGTGCCTTTGGGGCTGCAGAACCACCCTGGGGAGCCCCTACATTTGGCCCTGCAGCAGTTTTGGGATCTGGGGGCAGGCTGGGCACAGGGACAGGGACAGGGACAGGGACAGGCAGACACAGGGACAGACACAGGGACAGGGACAGACACAGGGACAGGCACAGGGACAGGCACAGGGACAGACACAGGGACAGCCTGAGCACCCAGCATTGCCCTGGTGAACACCCAGCCCCTCTGTGGCCTTTCATCTCCCTCCCCACCCCACAAACTCCACCTCTTTTTTTTTTAATTACCAAATTAACATAATTGTCCCAAGCTCAGAGAAAACCGTTCTCAGCCCCTGCTGTGCCACTTTCTGTTTCTATTCCAAGCCTGGGGAAGGCTTTGGGCTTTGTTTCCACAAAACCTCTCTTGCATTTTTCCAGCTCTACCAGTCGGTCGGGTCACAGTCATTAAACTCTCCCTGCACATCTTTCTTCCTCTGCCAGGAGCTGTGTGAGTTCCCTCTGGGGATTCCAGGAGAGCTCCCAGGATCTCAGCTCTGCTCCCACCTGGGCCCTGAGCTGGGAGGGCTGAGCTGCCTCCGGTGTGGGATCCTGGGGTGTCACCATGGACCATCTCTGGTCACCCCTGGGAGCTGTCACTGCTCTTGGCCAAGACAGAGACACTTCCCAGGGCTGGGCCTGGCTGGAATGAGGACAGAGGAGACCTGGCACCCTGCTAGGAGGAAGCTGCTGGGCCAAACTGAGCTTGAAAAGGTGAAAAATGTTCAGGAAAGGTTCTGTGTGCTGTGAGACTGCTCCAGTCCTGCAGGAGGGCGCTGAGGATGGAGGGTCAAGTGGGAGGACAAGGATTGAGCATCCCAAAGATTGAGCCAAGGGAGCAGATTTTCCAGCCTCCTCTGGTCCATTCCTGATTTGGGGAAGGGTTTGGATCTGAGTTTTGAACTCTCCATGAGGGAGGTGCAGGGTGCTGTGGCAGCCTGGAGTGCTGGTGGCCAGGCCAGAGAAATGTCCCCAGCTGTCCCCTCCCTCACCCTGTGCCCGGGACAGTGAGGAGCTTGGCTCAGCATCCCTGGATTGGCCAAAGGAAGGGATGTGAGGCCAGAGGAATTCAGTTTTCTTGGAGAAAAAACCCAAACCCCCCTCCCAAACCTCTCCCTCCCTCCCACTGCCAGCCACGAGCCTGCTGTGGGAAGTCCTGCAGGGGCCCACCCTTTCCCAAGCCTTTCTTTAGGGAATTCAGTGTTTTCCTGGGAAGGTTGGTCTCTCTTGGAGCCCACACACACTTTTTGGTGCAGTTTCCTTCCAGCCCTGTCTGGGCCCTGCCCTTTGCTCCTCGTTTATTGCATTTCCTGCACTTCACAGCTCACTCCAAAGGGACTGGGGGGGCTGCAACACACTTGAATCTGGGGATGCTGCAATTCCTCAGGGAACAGAGACAAAGCCCTGCTGCAACTCTGTGTGTGGGGGCTGAGCATCTCCTGCAGTGCCCCCAGCCAGGAGACCCCCTGGAGTCTGAATTCTCATTAATTCACCCTTCCAGCCCTGCTCCAGAACGAGCTGACACATTCCCTGCCCAGCTGTGGTTTGGGGGGCTGTGGCACAGGAGATGGTTGGGGTAGGGGGGGAAAACATGGGCTGTTTGGCCTGAAATGAGGATTTATCTCCAGAAATAAGCCTTGAAATGGGGCTGCCCCCATTGCCACAGCTCCAGGGCTCGTGGTGGGCAGCTGGTGAAGGAATTGGTGTCTGGAGTTCTGAAGGCTTTTCCAAAGGCAGAGAATTGGGGCTGGAGAACAGCTCTGGTCACTCAGCTCCAGCCCCAAGGACCAGCAGTGCGGCCTGAATGGAGCCAGGGGGCTCAGGGTGGGACATGAGGACCCATCTGGGGCTGGAGGGACGAGCCCAAAGCCTGTGTGACCCCAGGTGTGTGTCTGGGTGACATTGCAGTGAGCAGCCCTGGGCAGAGCCTCCCCAGTGACGAGCCCACACCAGCTCGGCCCAGGGGACATCCTTTAATACACGGGGGACACCTCGGGGGGACACGGCTGGGGCTGAGCCACCAGGGATGGGGGAACAGCAGCTGCCTCTGGGGGGTCTCTGCAGGGCTGGGAGGGGACGGGTGGCCCTTGGGCTGATGGACACTGTGCAGGAGCACTGAGGGCACTGCTGGAGGGAAGAAGCAGCTCAGGTCTCCTCCCCACACCGTTGTCCTCGTGTTTCAGCTCAGCGGGAACTCAGGGAAAGGCACGAAAGGACAGAGGAGCAGCGAGGGCAGGCCGGCAGCAGGGACAGGGAACGTCTTCTTCCCAGGGCTCCTGTGGGGAAAAACAGCAGAGGGGAAAATGGACAGAGGGACAGAGGGACAGGGGGACAGGGGGACAGGGGGACAGAGGGACAGAGGGACAGAGGGACAGAGGGACAGGGGGACAGGGGGACAGAGGGGCAGAGGGACAGAGGGACAGGGGGACAGGGGGACAGGGGGACAGAGGGACAGAGGGGCAGAGGGACAGAGGGACAGGGGGACAGGGGGACAGAAGGACAGAGGGGCAGAGGGACAGAGGGACAGGGGGACAGGGGGACAGAGGGGAAGAGGGGCAGAGGGACAGAAGGACAGGGGGACAGGGGGACAGAGGGGAAGAGGGGCAGAGGGACAGAAGGACAGGGGGACAGGGGGACAGGGGGACAGAGGGACAGAGGGACAGAGGGGCAGAGGGACAGAGGGACAGGGGGACAGGGGGACAGAGGGGAAGAGGGGCAGAGGGACAGAAGGACAGGGGGACAGAGGGGAAGAGGGGCAGAGGGACAGAAGGACAGGGGGACAGAGGGACAGGGGGATAGAGGGACAGAGGGGCTTTGGGCACTGCCAGCAGCCTGACAGTGATGCCACCAATGCCCACAGGATGAGGGGGCACAGGCAGCACACCCAGGGGGCAGCACCCAGCAGAGGAGGAGGAGGAGGAGGAGGAGGAGGAGGAGGAGGAGGAGGAGGAGGAGGAGGAGGAGGAGGAGGAGGAGGAGGAGGAGGAGGAGGAGGAGGAGGAGGAGGAGGAGGAGGAGGAGGAGGAGGAGGAGGAGGAGGAGGAGGAGGAGGAGGAGGAGGAGGAGGAGGAGGAGGAGGAGGAGGAGGAGGAGGAGGAGGAGGAGGAGGAGGAGGAGGAGGAGGAGGAGGAGGAGGAGGAGGAGGAGGAGGAGGAGGAGGAGGAGGAGGAGGAGGAGGAGGAGGAGGAGGAGGAGGAGGAGGAGGAGGAGGAGGAGGAGGAGGAGGAGGAGGAGAGGGGCTGGGCTGGGACCCCACAGCAGGAGAGGTGGGACAGACCCCCCACCCCCAGGTGTGGGGTGGGACAGGGGGATGTGTTTTCTGCAGGGAGTGGGGAGATGCATTTCTGCCTCTCTCCCAGCACAGCCCAGGGGGCTGAGGGAGCACAGGGGGGATCAGGACCCGGCCCTACCTCTCACTGCCCCGTGGGGGACTTGGCAGCATCGAACATCTTCTTCCTCCCCTCCATGCCCGACATGGCCTCCACGTTCTTGCGCCAGTCTCCCACTTCCACGGGGCGTTCCTGGGGGTGGGGGGACAGCCCTGGGGGTGAGGGGCTGCAGCCCTGCCCCACCTCCCCCTGCTCACAGCCCTGGGGGTGAGGGGCTGCAGCCCTGCCCCACCTCCCCCTGCCCACAGCCCCCAGCTGGGGGACACAGCTCTGCACAGCCCCTGTCCCTCTGCCCTGTGTCGCCCCCAGCTGGGGGACACAGCTCTGCACAGCCCCTGTCCCTCTGCCCTGTGTCCCCTGCCTGGGGAGGTGACAAACAGCGACCTGATGTCCACAGGGAGATCTGTGAACACTCCCCTCCTCACAGCCCAGCCAAGTTTTATTCCTGCACCAGAAAGCTCAATCAGCCCAGAAAGATTTCTTCAGGAGGAGGAAACCTCGTGGGACTTTGGGTTTATGCCAGAACAGTGTGTGGCAAGTGTTTTTTACTGGAGTAAAAGCATTTCCTGCATTGCTCTCCTTCCTCCACCTTCTCTGAGCTTTTGGTGGGGACTGGGATTGTTGGGGACAGTGGGAGCCTGGCAGGGCAGCCAGGGGGGTGACAGCAGCTCTGGGGGGTGACAGCAGCTCTGGGGAGGTGACAGCAGCTCTGGGGGGTGACAGCAGCTCTGGGGGGTGACAGCAGCCCTAGGGGGTGACAGCAGCCCTGGGAGGTGACAGGAGCTCTGGGGGGTGACAGCAGCTCTGGGGAGGTGACAGGAGCCCTGGGGAGGTGACAGCAGCCCTGGGAGGTGACAGGAGCTCTGGGGGGTGACAGCAGCTCTGGGGAGGTGACAGGAGCCCTGGGGAGGTGACAGCAGCCCTGGGAGGTGACAGCAGCCCTGGGGGGTGACAGCAGCTCTGGGGGGTGACAGCAGCTCTGGGAATGTGCCCAGGCTCTGCCAACCCTCACCATTCACAGATTACAGGCTGTGCCCAAACACCATCTCAGCACGTCTAGAACAGCCCAGATCCGTTCTCCACCTGCTGTCCAGGGCTGTAAACACAGTTTGCTCTCCAAAGGGCTGGAAAAGTGCTCCACCACAATGGGGGGACAAAGGAAAAACAGCTGGAAATTGAGATTCTCATCCAATTCTGCTCGTCCAATTCTCATTCAGTTGTTCTGCTGAGCTGGAACAAGCTGGTGAAACCTCTCTGAAACCTCTGAGAGGTGCCCAAATGCAGCTGGGGATGAGGCAGAGCTCCTGGTGCTGGGGCACCTGCACACCCCAGGCAGGTCTGGGCACTGAGAGTTTCCCTTCCCAGCCCTCTGCCAGGCTGCTGGGAACTGGGCCATCCATCCCAGGCCAAGTGCTGGGCTTCTCCCTCTTATCTAATCTGGGTCTGGGAGTTCCCTGGGAGTTTTCTGGGTGTGATTGTGCCCGACAGGAGCTCCCCTGGCTCCCTACAGGATCAAAGATCAGATTCTGCACGTGGAGCTCAGCAGTGGGGCCAAGAGAGCCCCACACACTCTGGGAGAGAAGAGCACCACAGACACAGCCCTAAATCTCCCAGGTCACCATCCACCAGTTGCCTGGGCCAGCCAAACTGGTCCTAAGTGGTCCCAAACATCCCACAGTGGGAATGGACTCACAAGGGTCATTCAAAGGGTGAACATGGGGTACCCTGGAGAAGGGCAAGGGCAGCCCTGGGAATCGTGCCCATCCCCAGTCACCCACCTTCTCCGTGTCCTCCTTCTTGACAGATTTGAGGTTGGCCCTGAGGTCCATGGAGACCTTATGCTTGGAGCCCAGCAGGGCCCTGAGCATGGCGTCGGCCGAGACGCGCACCCGCCGCAGGGGAGGGCGCTTGAACTTCCCCCGCAGGTCCAGAACTTTGATTTTCAGGTCTTTGATCTGCAGGGGCAGGGGAGGAGGACGGGTGGGAGGTCACTGGTTTGTGGGGCTGCCTTGCACAAGGAGCCCCTGTGGGAAGCTCTGCCCCCACCCAGCCCCAGAGGGGTCTGCCCCTCTCCTGCAGGACCCCCCCCACCAAGGCTCTGCCCAGAGCTGGGCCAGGGGCTGGGCTCAGCTCCTCAGGGGGCAGCTGGGCCAGGAGAAGCCCCCAGACCCCACAGGAACCTCTCTGTGGACCCTGAAGGCAGTTTGGGTTCCCTTGGGCAGGGATGAACCTTGCTCTGAGTGGAGAGAGCAAACACCAGCCCTGTGTGAGGAGTGAGGAGGAGGAGAGGGCAGGAGAGGGATGGGGGGCAGTGGGACCCCTAAATTTGGGGTTTCAAAGCCTTGGAGGCTGCACAGAGGGACTGGGATAACCCTGGTGCCACATCCCAGCTCAGCCTGGCCCAGGACACATCCCCAGCGAGGCCAGAGCTGCCACTGGGAGGGAATTTCCAGAAGGATCAGCCTGTCCTCCCTCCTACCTCCCGCGTGTTGTGGTTGCATTTCGCTTCGATGTCGTATCTTTCCTCATCCACAATTTCCACCTTCTCGTGCAGCTCCCTGCACAGGTCCTGGGGGGCAGGAAAACACTGAGAGAGGCCCCTCAGTGTCCTCAAGGAGCTCTCCCCACCCTGGAGCTGGGGAGTACCTGGAGCTGGCTCAGGGAGAGCCCACTGGTGTGCAGGGGAGTGACCCTCTCGGACAGGTACCGCTCCTTCTCCGCCTGCTTGTCCACAATCTCCTGGTCCCACTCCTCCTTGGCCTTGGCCAGCATCAAACTCTGGGAGGGGATGGCAGAAGTGTGAACTGAACAGCCCCTGGGCCTCTCCCCACTTCTGTGGGATGGGACAGTTCAGTGAGCCAAGCCCCTCCCTGCTGCCCCCAAAAACACATCAAAGGCTCCCCAGAGCTTTGGTGTGGGGCCCTGGGGGCAGGTGGGGCTGGGCAAGGGGGCTCAGGGGTCCCTCTGGGTGCTGAGCTGGCTCTGCCAGGGCAGGGAATGTTTATCCCAAGCCAGGGGAGCTCCCAGGGTTGTGCTGGAGCACAAAGGGGGTGAGGCTCTGGAGGCGTGGGGGTCTTTCCCCACCTCGGTTTGTTTGCACCACAAATCCCACATGAGTGAGGAGAGAGAGAAGGAGTGGGAGCTGCTCCCCACAGCCCATCCTGGAGCTGCTCCTCAGCCCTGTCCCACCAGCCACGGGCTCCTTTCCCCCAGCAAGACAAACCCCAGGGAGTTTCCAGCCCTGGGGACTCACCTTCAACAGGAGTTTGCGTGAGGCTGTGATCTTGGATTTTCTCTGGGGGAAAGGGGAGGCAGAGAAAACACCCTTTGAAAACAAACCCGCAGCAAAGGCAGAGCAGCACCAAGGTCTCTCCCCAGGGGAAAGGCACCACTTACCTCCCTGCAGGCAGGGGAGCAGCCAGGGAGGAGCAGCAGAGAAAACAAGAGAAAAGGGCATTGAGGAATAAAAGGAGAAAAGAGGGGACAGTCAGGGAAAGTGTCTCATGGGGTTGCAGTTGGTTTGTCATTTCTGTATCTCAGCTGCCAGCAGCAGGTGAGGCAGCTCTGGGGGGAAGAGCCCTCTGGAAATGCAGGGGGAGCTCAAAGACACAGCTGAGAGAGCCAAAATGTCACTGAGGTGCTCATTGTGCCAACCCCAGCTCGGTGCAGGAGGTTCAGACATTCCCCCCCTGCAGCTGGGCCATCCCCAGTCACAGCTCCGGGAAAGCTTCACGGGGAGTTTCTCCCTCCTCTGCTCCCCCAGGAATGTGTTGTGTTTGTCCAAGGTGCTGCAGGGACCCCCAGGGCAGACCCAGAGTGCTGCCCCCTCCCAGAGCCAAATTTTGGTATCGAGGTTTGAGCTGGGACGTTGAAAGGGTGAACAATTTGTATTTAAAGACATTTTTGGGGAATGGCACAGAGGTCTGGGCCGGGCAGGGTCTCCCAGCTGATCCTCCCCAAAGGGACAAGCCCAGCCAGGAGAGGGTTAATGGGACCCGAGGGGCTCCGGCTACTCACGGCTCCGGCATGGTGGGGTGGGCTGGGCCTGCCAAGGAGAGGGAAAAGAGGTGAGAAAGGGGCAAATCCCAACTGCACATGGAGCCTGAGGGCGATGCCCAGGAGAGATGGAGGAGGGATGTGAGGGGAGATGTGAGGAGCGATGATGCTGAAGAGCGATGGAGGAGCAATGATGACAAGGAGCGATGGAGAAGTGATGGAGGAGCGATGATGCTGAGGATGTGAGGAGGGATGTGAGGAGCAATGATGCTGAGGAGAGATGTGACGAGAGATGGAGGAGCAATGTGAGGAGCGATGTGAGGAGGATGTGAGGAGGATGTGAGGAGGATGTGAGGAGGATGTGAGGAGGATGTGAGGAGGGATGATGCTGAAGAGCGATGGAGGAGCAATGATGGTGAGGAGCAATGGAGGAGCGATGTGAGGAAGGATGATGCTGAGGATGTGAGGAGGGATGTGAGGGGAGATGTGAAGAGAGATGGAGGAGAGATGTGAGGAGAGATGATGGTGAGGAGGGATGTGAGGAACGATAGAGGAGAGATGTGAGGAGGGATGATGCTGAGCAGCGATGGAGGAGCGATGGAGGAGGGATGTGAGAAGGATGTGAGGAGGGATGATGCTGAAGAGCGATGGAGGAGCGCTGTGAGGAAGAATGGAGGAGCGATGGAGGAGGGATGTGAGGAGGGATGTGAGGAGGGATGATGGTGAGGAGCGGTGCTGCCCAGGAGCGATGGAGCAGCGATGACCCGAGCAGCGCTGTGCTGTCCCGGGGCGCTGCCGCCCCGCGCTGCCGGCACAGAAGCGGCTCCGCAGCCTCCCCGTCCATCCATCCCCTGTGAACGCCGGGCTCCGGGCAAACCCGAGTGAACCCCGGGCCAGCCCCAGCCCGCCCCCAGCCGGGCCTGCAGGGCTGAGCCTCCTGCTGCTCCCCGGGGCTGTTCCCAGGCTCCCAGCTCTGCCCTGCCCCGGGGATGGAGGCTGGAAATCCCGGGAGAAACGGGGGAGCCTCGGGGTTCCCCCTCTCCGTGCCGGCTCAGGGATCCTGTCCTGCCCCAGGGATCCTGTCCCGGCTCAGGGATCCTGTCCCAGCTCAGGGATCCTGTCCCGGCTCAGGGATCCTGTCCTGGCTCAGGGATCCTGTCCTGGCTCAGGGATCCTGTCCTGGTTCAGGGGTCCTGTCCTGCAGCTCCTGAGCCAAAACCCATCCCAGAGCCCCAGCAAAGGGCAAAACCTCTGGGATCGGGCTGGGAGGGCTGGGGGTGTCCGGGCTGGAGAGGAGAAGGATCCAGGGAGAGCTCAGAGCCCCTGGCAGGGCCCAAAGGGGCTCCAGGGGAGCTGGAGAGGAGCTTTGGGACAGGAGGAGGGACAGGACACAGGGAATGGTTTCCCAGTGCTGGAGGACAGGGTTAGGTGGGATATTGGGGAGGAATTCGTGGCTCTGAGCCCCTGGCACAGCTGTGGCTGCCCCAAGTGTCCCAGGCCAGGCTGGACAGGGCTTGGAGCCCCCTGGGACAGGGGAAGGGGTCCCTGCCATGGCAGGGCTGGGCTGGGATGTCTTTAAGGTCCTGCCCAACCCAAATAATTCTGGGATTCTCCAAGTCAGAGCCCACAGCCCCTTCATCAGCCCCCCAGGGGAGACACTCAGGGTCTCCTATTTTACATGTGGCTGGTAATTCCAAGGGAGTTACCCTGGGAGCCCAAACAGCAGAAAAACGTGGGGGAAATACCCACAAACACAGTTTTCCAGGGGTGGGTTTACTCCTTTTCCTTAGGAGTTAAATGGACAAGCTGGGATTTTTTTTTTTTTTTTTTTTTTTTTTTTTTTTTTTTTTTTTTGCCTTGATCCTTTTGCAATCCTCCAAAATTTGGGAACTGCTTTAGATCCCAAAGATTGGTGCTGGAGGAAATGAAAGGCTGGTCTCAAACAGCTGCTCCCAGGCAGGAAAATCTCTCAGGGCATCTCCTGGCTCTGCCCCCTTGTCCCTGTTCTCTCCCCCTGCCCCCACAGTCCTGAATAAAAGGAGTGAGGGGTGGAGGAATGTGATAAAATGTGATAAAATCCCAGCAGGAATCTTCTCCCCCAGAGCCTCCCAATCCCAATCCAGATTTACAAGGAAAAATCCCCAAAGCAGGAATTTCTTTGTCCTCAAGCCACATCAGGCAGATCCCGTTTCCTGCCTTTGTGGGGTTTTTTGGTGCTGAACACCCCAGAGGACACCACGCAGCCCTTGGTGCCTTGCACAGGGTCCCAGCTGTGCCCCCAGGTTATTTTGGGGGTGTCAGAGGAGTTTTCCTCTCCCTGGGCAGAACCTCTCGGCGTTTCCATTGTCCCCTGCTGGAGCAGAGCCCGACATTCCTCGGGGTGGGCTCCACACCAACCTCCAGCTCACGACCTCTGCCAAGGGCAGCCACATTTTAGGGCCAAATAATCCTGAATTGGCCTCCCAAACAACAGCAGGGGCTGGGCTGTGCCAGTGAGACCCCCCAGGGCCAGGACTTGTGGACTCCAGCTGGACCTGGAGCATCCATGGGAGACTTCCCTCCCTGATGGGGACAGGAGGATCTGGACCAGCTAATTCTGCATTATTTGCACTGTCCCAGCTGAGAAAAAGCTTCACTGAACCACTGGATCATGGAGATCCTTAAAGGAAATCATCCCATAGACCCGAGCACAGGGAGTGCTGACATCCTCCCCCAGCCCAGGAGGATGAAGACAAACCACAACTCCTCTCCCAGCAAACACAACTCCACATTCTGTTCCCACCCTGAGCCTCCCTCCAATGAACCAGGCTGAACACTCAGGCCAGTGATCCCCAAACAAGTCCTGTTTGCCACGTTTTGAGAAAAAAAACAGGCAAATATCAGCCCCAAAGTCTTTGTCCCCATTGCAGCCTCACCAATCCCCTCTCCAAGAGCAGAGGAAATGTCTGATCCAGAGAAATTCAGGTAAATTCCTGTGCTGGGGGTTTCTCTCTGCCCTGAGCCAGTGCTGGGGGTCTCTGGCCATGTCAGCCCCAACACACCTGGGGAGGGCACTGGGGGGGCAGTGGTGCCTTACCTGGCTCTGCAGAGGGAGGTGCTGCCTGCTCCTGGGACAGCTGAGCTCTGCCGGGGCTGTGCTGAGCTGGGGGTATTGAATCCCAGCCCTGCCTGCAAGTGGTGGGTAAAAATAGCACAAATCCCCTCCTCTGCAGGCGCCTGCTGAGCCCCGGGAGGGCTGGGGCTGCTGCCACACCTGGGGCACTGCCTGGGGCACTCACAGGTCACCCCTGTGTCACTGCCTGGGGCACAGGGACACTCACAGGTCACCCCTGTGTCACTGCCCGGGGCACAGGGACACTCACAGGTCACCCCTGTGTCACTGCCCGGGGCACAGGGACACTCACAGGACACCCCTGTGTCACTGCCCGGGGCACTCACAGGTCACCCCTGTGTCACTGCCCGGGGCACAGGGACACTCACAGGTCACCCCTGTGTCACTGCCCGGGGCACCCACAGACCCCTTGGCTGGGGAGAATTCCAGGGCTGGGAGTCATTCCAGGCTGGTTTGGGTGGGAAGAGACTTTAAAATCCATCCAGTCCCTCTGTGCCATGGGCAGGGACACCTCCACTGTCCCAGGCTGCTCCAAGCCCTGTCCAGCCTGGCCTTGGACACTCCCAGGGATGGGTCAGTCCTGTGCACCCTGGGCTTCCCCACCCTCACAGGGGAGAATTTCCCCCCACTATCCCATCTAACCCTCCCCTCGGGCAGTGGGAGGTCATTCCCTGTGTCCTGTCCATCCAGGCCTTTGTCCAAAGTCCCTTCCCAGCTCTCCTGGAGCCCCTTTGGGCACTGGAATGGCCCCAGCTGGGGCAGCACCTGGTGGGGTGTTGTGGACACACAGACAGGCTCAGAGTGACCAGTGCTGGTGACACCATGGGGACACAGGGACAGGCTCAGAGTGACCAGTGCTGGTGACACCATGGGGACACACGGACAGGCTCAGGCCTGGTGACACCATGGGGACACAGGGACAGGCTCAGAGTGACCAGTGCTGGGGTGGATCCTCCTGGCACCTCTGCCCTGCCTCTGCCCAGTGTCTCAGAGCTCCAGAGCTGCTGGAAAAGGCAGGGAGGGGGTTTTCACAGCCTGGGAGCTGCTGACCCCTGCACCACGGGGCACACCAAGGCCAAGGGCTCTCCTGGGGGCCACCAGAGCAGGACTGTGAGCCTCAGCAGGCCTGGCTGCATTGCTGTGGGGTGATGGAGGAAACCTCAGGCCAGGTGGGGTGGGGACCAAGGAGGGCACAGTCCCCTCTCTAAGGGGCAGCACCAGCCTCCCCAGGCAGCACAGGTGGGTCACTGGAGCTGGACATGCTCAGCTCCCAGCCCCTCAAAGGCACCGAGGTTTTCCCCATGAAAAGCAGAGGAAAAGCTGCTGTTTGTCCCCACTGTCCCACAAAGCCCCTCGGCACGACCAGCCCTGCAGGGCAGGCAGCACCTGTTCCCGGAGATATTTTTAGGGACGAATTTAAGAGCAAACAATCCCCACCATGGGGGCCCAGCAGGGACAATGCCTGGCATGTTAATCCTGGGGAGGGACTCACAGCTGCAGGGTTGGGGCAGTTCAGAGGGTGGGGGGCACAACCAGCCCCGTCCTGCAGAGCCCTCCCAGCTCCTTCCCCTGCCCGGACACCACCAGGGGCTGGGGGGAGATGGGTGACAGTGACAATGGCAGTGCCACCCCGGTGTGGATTGCAGTGGGAAGGGGAGAACCCCCCGTGCATCCAGCTCAGCCCAGGACCCCTGTGAGCCCCTCCCTGGCCCCACAGGGGCTCTGCTCTCGCCCCAGAGCAGCAGCAGGAGGCTTCACCCGGCCCCGTTAGAGCTTTAAAAGGAAAAGGGGCCTCCAGCATCTTCCCTCCCGCCTGCCCGGGGATTGTTTGCCGAGCACAGAGGAGCCAAAATTAGTCGGTGACAAAGGCGCCGCATTCCCGCGGCTGCGGGATGGGGCGGGGGGTGCCTGGGATGCCTTTTGCTCCAATCTCAGGTTTCATCCTCTGCTGGACCCGCAGCGAGGAGGAGGAAAGGGCAGGACAGGGATGGGGGGCGGTGGGACCCCTAAATTTGGGCTCTCAAAGGGTGGGGTTCAAAGCTTTGGGGACAGGATGGGGACAGGCTGGGGACAGGATGGGGACAGGATGGGGACAGGATGGGGACAGGATGGGGACAGACAGGCTTGGGGACAAACTGGGAACAAACTGGGAGCAGCTCCCCTGGCCCGGGGCACACGGACACCGCTCTCCCCGGTTCCCACGCGGCCGGGAAATAAATAAATCTCCGCGGGATCTGCAGCGCCCCCGGCCCGGGCTGGGCTCCGGCTCCGGAGGCTCCTCTGTCTGCGCGGCCTGTCGGGGCAGGGCCAGGCTGCAAACCTGCAAACCCCCCTGCTCCCCCAGCCCGGCACCGTGGGAACCCCCGGGGACACCGTTTGGTGACCGGGGAACCTCGGGGGGCTTTGGGGGATGGTGGTTCCCTGGCTGGCAGGATTTGTGCTCTCCCCACACCCTGTGGGGTCCCACGAATCAAAGCCACACCAGGGTAAAAAGCTCAAAGTCCTGTTTAGAGACACTTTTGGTACATTTTTTTAGGGAATTGGGGTCCCCAGCATTCCCCCACAGCCCAGGGACATCCCGGGGTGAGACAACATCCAGCACACGGCTGTGTCACCGTCGGTTCAGTGCCCTGCTGGGGGCTCCTGGGCCCCAGCCACATCCATGTGTCCCAGTGTCACTGCCACACGGGCAGAGCTCCCGTGGCTCGGATCCTTCAGGCACAGCCTTGTCCATCCCCTGTCCTGCAGGAGAGGCCTGAGGTCCCCACCGAGGTCCTGCAGCTGAACGGGGGGTGGGATGTCACCCCTGCCTTGTCTGGAGCTCCAGGGGCTGGCCCTGCCTGTGTTCTGTGGTGTCCTGTGTCCATGTCCTGTGTCCTGTGTCCTGTGGTGTCCTGTGTCCTCTCTCCTGTCTCCTGTGTCCCGTGTCCATGTCCTGTGTCCTGTGGTGTCCTCTGGTGTCCTGTGTCCATGTCCTGTGGTGTCCCGTGTCCCGTGTCCTGTGTCCGTGTCCTGTGTCCGTGTACCGTGTCCTGTGTCCTGTGGTGTCCTGTGTCCCATATCCGGTGTCCCGTGTCCCGTGTCCGGTGTCCTTTCCGAGGGTGGTGGCAGTGCCAGCCCAGCTCTGGTGGCACCTCTGTCCTGTCCCGGCCTGGGGGGTCCAGCACCAGCCCCGGCCTCCCCTGTCCCTGTCCCTGTCCCCGTCCCCGTCCTGGGGACACAGCGTGGCCTCACTTCCCCGCGGGGATCCCGTTCTCCCCGGCCCCCGATGAGCCGAGCGCCGTCTCCAGCCGGGTCCTGGGGGGCTGCGGTTCCCTGGGCTGCCCCACTGGGGCCGTGTCCAGCTGGATCACTGCGGGGAGAGGGATCTGTCACCCACCCGGGCAGGGCTGGGACATCCTGGGGGGGCTGGGAGTGGGGCCAGACCCCATCCCCACCTCACCCCACCTCACACACAGGATGGTAACTCATCCCTCAGGCCACCCCAGACAGAGGGAGGAGTTGGAAAATCCCTGTCCAGGGATACAGAGGGAGGCCAGACTCCTGAGGGTGTCCCAGCCACTGCAGGGGGGGCTTTTTTAAAGCTGGGACCCGGCCACATCCATCCCCTGTCCTGCAGGAGAGGCCTGCTGTTGGAATTCTCTGGGGAAATGGTTTCTCCCTCCTGACCCCCTGGAGTCCCTGAGCACTCAGAGTGACCCTTCCTTCCTTCCCTGACCCCCCTGCCTGTGGTCCAGCTGTCTCTTCTCTGAGCTGGGGGCTATAAATTGTCTCCCCTTCCTTTGCTCTCTCTCTTTTCCCCCTGGAAACTCGAAGAATAAACACCTGGGACAAAGATCCCGGGGAAAGGGCCTCTTCTGAGATCTCTCACCTCATCCCTGGTATAATTCTCTCCAAATCCTCCTGATAACTGAGCTGGCTACAGCCCCCAGGAGAGGAGATAAATCAGCTTGGGGTCCCCAGGTCACCAAAGGGATGCACCAAGCTCGGCTGAACGGAGGGTGGGGTGTCACCCCCTGCCTTGTCCCACCCCCCTTTGTGCCCCCCAGGCCGCTCAGGGCAGGGATCCCGCGGCAGGAACCTCCCTGCGGGCCGGAGCCCGGTGTGTGCGGTACCTGCTCTGCAGCTGTGCCGGGCCCGCACCTCCCGCATGGCGCGCTGGTTCTGGAACCGCACCAGCCCCATGGAGATGGCGGCGTTCCAGCCCGGCTCCTCCTGCGCGCAGCGAAAATCGATCTCCAGCCTGTCCTCCATCACCACCGTGAAATAAATGTGCCTCTCCTTCCACTCCACGCACTCCACCGCCTTCATGCGGGCGAAGCTGAGCTCCTTGCGCCGGGAGCCTTTGGGCTCGAAGAGCTGCAGCCCCTTCTCGGTGAGCAGGCAGCGCTTCTTCTTCCAGAGCTGCAGGAGCCCCCCGCTCCGCTTCTCCAGCAGCCCCTCCCGGAGCACCTTCTCGGGGCTCATCGCGGCTCCGAGCCCGCCCGGGGGATGCTCAGCCCACCCGGGGGATGCTCAGCCCGCCCGGGGGATGCTCAGCCCGCCCGGGGGACGCTCAGCCCGCCCGGGGGATGCTCAGCCCGCCCGGGGGACGCTCAGCCCGCCCGGGGGGTGCTCAGCCCGCCCGGGGGACGCTCAGCCCGCCCGGGGGACGCTCAGCCCGCCCGGGGGGTGCTCAGCCCGGCATTACCCGGGGGAGCACAGCCGAGTTCTCCAGGGCCGGGACCCCCGGTGTTCCCACCGTTCCCGGGGTCTGTCCGCCCTTCTCCCCGGCTCTAGAGGGCCCGAGCCGCGCGGTGCCCCATCCCCTGCCCGGGCCCCGCTCCTGCCCCGGCCGCCTGTGGGATCCGCGCTCCGGGAGCTGTCGCTGCTTGCCCGGCCGCTCTCCCACTCGCATTCCTGCCCGGCCCCTCCTGCTCCGCTCCCTGCACGCCCAGGCCCGGCCCGGCCCGGCCCGGGAGGAGCTTTGGGGTGCCCCGGGGCAGGGGATGCCTGGGGGGTCTGTGGGAACGGGCGGTGGGATGGGGCAGGGCCGGGGGTGGGATGGGGCAGGGCCGGGGGACTTTGGGGCTGCAGGGACAGATGTTGGAGGGGCAGGGACAGATGTTGGAGGGGCAGGAGCAGCTCTTGGGGGTGCAGCAGCAGCAGTTGGGGTGCAGCCCTGCAGGCACAGGGCTATGGGGTGCAGGGCTGGAGGGGACACTGGGCTGACTGGGCAGGGGACTCTGCATCAAATCCCAGCCAGGGGTACAGAGGGCAGTGCCTCCAGGTTTGAGGGGCTGGGGGCTGCAGTGCCATGAGCTTTGGGGGGCTGGGGGCTGCAGTGCCTCCAGGTTTGGGGGGCTGGGGTCTGCAGTGCCAGGGCGAGGGGTCCTGGGACAGAGGGCTGTGCCTGCAGCACCAGCCAGGCAGGGGCTCTGGGGACCCCCAGGAGGGGAGACTAAAGCAGAGAACAGGCAGCAGCAATGGGGACAGCCCCTGACACACACACACACCCTCCAGGCTCTCACCCAAGGGTGCTGGGCCACAACCTCAGCACACAGAGCTCCCACCCCTCAAAGCCCCACCCTGCAGACCCCAGCCCCGCCCTGCAGACCCCAGCCCTGCAGACCCCAGCCCCACCCTGCAGACCCAGCCCTGCAGACCCCCGGCCGAGCCCCTCCTGCCCCTCCAGCCCCTCCATCAGTCCCGGGCCCTGCCGGGGGCTCTGCCGCAGCCGCCGTGGCCGGGGGACAAGTCTGCAGCCTGATGAGATGCTCCTCATTATCCCTCATTAGGAGGGCGGGGCGGCTGGCGGGGCCGGGAACTGGTTGGTGCTCCCTGGGGCCAGGCTGGGCCCTGGCAGAGATCCCGGGTGTCCCGGGAGAGCCTCCTGACGTCAGCCCGCCCTGGGGGTCACCCCGAGCACCCCGGGACTGCAGAGCACATCTGTGGGTTCCCCCTCCAAGGCTGTTTTCCCACACACGGGGGTGCTGAGCCTTGGGAGCTCGGGGAGAGGAGTTTTGGGATTGTCACTGCTCTGGGATGTCCCTGGGCAGTTCTGGCTCTGCATCCAGCTCCATCCTCACAGCCCGGGGGGAGCTGAGAGCTGCCAACCCCTGCCCAAACCAGGGGTAACCAGGGCCACCCCACCCTCACAGGGGAGAATTCCTTACCAACATCCCATCTAACCCTGCCCTCGGGCAGGGAAGCCATTCCCCCCTGTCCTGTCCCTCCAGGCCCCTATCCCCAGTCCCTCTCCAGCTCTCCTGGAGCCCCTTTGGGCCCTGGAAGGGGCTCTGAGCTCTCCCCGGAGTCTTCTCCAGGTGACACCCCAGCCTGGCTGCAGAGCAGAGGGGCTCCTGCTCCTCCCCTCTCTCTGACAGAACCTCCACATCTGCACGAGGAAGGGACCAAACAGAGACTCACTGCAGCTTCATGGACCAACCTGGGCATGGTCCCAGCTGGGCACATCCAGCCGAGGTGTCCCAGCAGCAGCACAGCACGACACACTCACAGAGCAGCCCCTCCATCCCTGGGACAGCCCCAGCTCACACCTCTGCAGCAGCTTCCTGACCCCCCATCCCTGCAAGAGCTTCCAGAACCTTCTCCCACCTCCGTGGGGGAGCAGCAGGGCCTGTGCCAAGGGAGGGAGGCAGGTTTGGGTCTCTCAGGGAGGTACCTGAGCCCTCCATGCTGTGGCTCCCAACCCCACCTGAGCCTGGGCTGTCTGTCCCCCCACCCCAAGTGCCACTAGACCCTCATCACACAGCCCAGAGCCCTGGGTCCTGCTGGGATCTAGAGGAAGGAGGTTTTTGGAGATGGTAGAGACTTAACTCCCCATCTCCAAAAACACCCCGGGTGTGATGAATAGGAGAAAGCACTTCAGCTGATAAAGGAGCCCAAGTCCTGCCCAAAAAAGGGATTTCTGCCTCTGTTGTGCTTCTCAGAACACTCCCCATCTCATTTGCTCAACCACAATGTTTGTAACTTATAAAAAAACCCCAGAACTGAATTCCCTGTGGAGTCCCCAGCTCTGAGCTGCAGGGAGGCTGGTCCCAGTCTGCCCCACCGGTCCGACAGGAGAATCACAGAAAGGGAGAGAAGAGTTTAGAAGAAAACCCATTAAACTTGTGTAGCTGCCAAACTGGAGGCTTCATGATCCACGAGCTGCTAAAAAAGCAGGGAATAGGTGAAAAGCTGTTAATTGCTTGGCACACTGGGCCTGCCTGCTTGGAGAGGTGCCACCTAAAAACCCTGAGAGGGGTTTTGAGAGGGTGAACACACTGTGGGGCTACCAACACACCCCAAAAGGGCTGCCCCTGCCACCTCTGCTTTTGGAATTGTTATCCCCATCCCTGGGAGTGTTCAATGACAGGGCTTGGAGCAACCTGGGCCAGTGGAAGGTGGAAGGAGATGAGCTTTAAGGTCTCCTCCTCCAATCCAAACCATCCCACGCTGATTCCTGGTGGCAGCAGAGGGGCAGCTGATCCCAGCCCAGCTGCAGAGCTCAGCTGGCCACAGCTGGGCCGTGTCAAAGTGCACTGACACATTCCTGCCGTTGGGCTTTAATTACAAGGCAGGGCTGCAAACACCTCCCCAGCTCCGGGCACCGGGGCCTGTCCTCAGCCCCAGACGGTGAATGAGTGTCGGGGCCAGGCCTGGGTCAGCGTTGACGCCTCTGATGTTTTATTGCTTTGCTCGGCTTTGATGTCTCTGAGGTTTTATTGCTTTGCTCGGTGTCGGGGCTGCAACGCAGAGCAGGAGTTGGGCACTGGGGCCTCGCTGCAGTGGGAGGGGGTGGCCTCCCTGGGCCACCTGCCCCAGCAGGACCCCCGTGGGGACATTACTGAGACCCCCGTGGGGACAGTGCTGGGACCCCTATGGGGTCAATGCTGGGACCCCCGTGGGGACAATGCTGGGACCCCCGTGGGGACAATGCTGGGACCCTCATGGGGACATTACTGAGACCCCCATGGGGACAGTGCTGGGACCCCTATGGGGTCAATGCTGGGACCCCCATGTGGACATTACTGAGACCCCCGTGGGGTCAATGCTGGGACCCCCATGGGGACAGTGCTGTGACCCCCATGGGGTCAATGCTGGGACCCCCCCGGCCCAGGGAGCGCCGGGGCAGGCAGGAGAAGGGGCTGGTGCTGTGAAGCAGCAGTGGCTGGGGGGACAGTGGGGCACTCACTGTGGCGTGGGGCGGGTGGGCAGCAGGGGACAAGCCCCAGGTGAGCACAGGGCCTGGAGCTCACTGAGAGTGGATCAGAGCCCCTGCGCCCTGCCCAAAGCCAAAGCCTTTGGGACCGAAGTTCTTGGCGTAACAACCTGCAGAGGACGGAAGGGAGACACAGGTGAGGCTGGCACAGGAGCAGCTCCTCCCCAGGAGCACACCCTGCCTGGGCAGGACGAGGTTTGCCAGGTTTGCTGGGCAAACAGGGAGGCCCTGGCTCAGCCCTGGCTCTGTGGCTGGCACAGTCAGTCCCCAAAATCACTGCTGGGCCACCCCTGGGTCCCTGCACAGGGGTCTTCACCCCCACCCCTGGGTCCCTGCACAGGGGTCTTCACCCCCACCCCTGGGTCCCTGCAGAGGGGTCTTCACCCCCACCCCTGGGAGCCCAGGAGAAGCCAGCAGGGAACGGGGGGCTCACCTTTGCAGTAGATCTCCCCATCTTTGTCTGCCAGGGTGGTGGACTCCAGGCTCTTGCCACACTTGGCACAGCGGAAGCAGGACTTGTGCCAGGACTGCGGGACAGGAGCAGAGCCCGGTCAGAGCCCAGGGACAGGACAGCCAGGCCTGGTACCAGCCAGCCTCCCTGCTCTGCTTCTGATCCAAAATAGGGGGCAAACAGCTCTGAAGGGGATAAAAGCTTTTCCCTGGAAACCACTCCCAGCCCCACAGGACAAATAGAGAGAGGAAACACCAGGTGTGGTCACTGCCCCTGTGCTGATCTGCTTTTGGAGGCATTTTGCCCACACTCTTAGAGAAGTAATTAGTGCAGTAATTTCTACAATAATTTGTAAGGAGGAATCCCCTCCTCTTTGGGGACTGTCCTCTCTTAAACCAGGAGATAAAAGCCCCCCTTGTCCAGCTGAGACCCACGGCTGGTGGATGTCAGGCTGGGATGGCAGCAAGGATGGGACAACTGCCCCACACAACCATAACTCCAAGGAAGGCAACAAACAGGAAAAATGCCAAAACCAGACAGTGTTTAAAAATAACCCCCCAGGGTTCCAGCAGTCCCCTGGAGATAAATGAACTCACAGCCTTCAGGCAGACCTTAAGTAGCCAGAGCTGCTCACCACGGAATTTAAACAAACACTTGGGAAAACACAAAACCTTTTTTGGAAGAAAATGTGAAATTCGGGGGCTGGAGAAGGAGGAGGAGGTATTGGATGGAGTCATCCAGCAAACATTAGCATATGAAATACATGCTCTGGAATCCTCTCTGGGTCTACTTCAGTGTAATTATTTCACCAGCTTTGGTTCCCTGTAAACAATGAGGCCAGGAGCTGACCAGGAAGCCCAGATCATGGTTTTAAGGGTAAATTCAGCTTCTGACCCTGGGCTGACCCTCAATGTGTCCATCACAAGCAGCTGGGGGGTGATGATGCTGAAGGGCCCTTTCTGCCCCCTCTCCTTGTTCTGGGGATGAGGGCCAAGGACAAAGCCCAGGAGGGCAGAGCCCAGCCAGGTCAGGGAGTGACAGCTCATCACTGTGACACTGTCCCAGCAGGGCCACCCTGTCCCCATGGCACAAGGCCAGGCAGCCTGGCCTAGTGCCCCAGACAAGCCCTGCAGGTGCCTGAGCTCCTGGGGAGGGCAGCTCCAGGCAGGGACTCATCTGGGGTCCAAGGGCTGCAGGGCAGAAAAGGGTCCTCAGGCCCTGCAGAGGAGCTGGGCTGGCACCAGGTCACAGCTCAGGGTGCAGAGGTGGGTGGGAAAGGTGAAGGGATGACCCTGGTGAAGGGATGGCCCTGGTGAAGGGATGACCCTGGTGAAGGGATCCCCTGGTGAAGGGATGACCTTGGCACAGGGAGTGCCAGGGCTGTGACAGTGACCTGCACACCAAACCCTGAACCACCAACCAGAGCAGCCTCAGGAACATCCAGCAAACCCACAGCTCCTGTCCTGGGCAGTGCTGACCACTGGAATCCACTGCCTGCCCCAAATCCCAGCTGCAACATCCTGGCCTGTGGCACAGAGGGGAGAAATCTGCACTTGTCAGTGAACACTAACACTGGCCATGGCTCAGGTCACTGCTCACCCTCCAGCACACCCACAGCAGGGTGTCCACTGTGGCCTCTGCTGAGCAGGGCTGTAAATATTTAATATAAAATGCATTTCTTCCCCATCTACAATTCTGTGAAAGTGCTGCAGCCTGGACAACCTGCCTTCCAGACAGGCCAAGATCCCCTTTTGGTGCCAGGCTTCTAAATGAACATGGCCACTGGACCCAAGGCCAGCCCTGGGCAAGGGCAGGTCCAGAGCCTCTCCAAAGGTGTTCCTGCCCCAGGCCCAGCATCCCCTCTTACCTTCCCAGCTCCGATGACCTTCTCAGCCGCATACACAGCCTGGCCACAGCGGGGACACCCGTCAGCTCCTCCCACCTTCTGGGCCATCCTGGCTGCGTTGGGGTTGGGGGCTCGATGGGGCTGGCCCCTGTGGGTGGCAGGGAGTTCACGGTCAGGGATGCAGGAGGGAGCAGGGAAGGACTATGGGATGGCAAATCCCAGCCCAGTTTATAAGGGAACTTCAGGAACAATGTGTTGTTTTTGTTGAACATGTGTTGTTGTTGAACCTTGGAAGGTTCAGCCTAAGGACTCTGTGCTGTGAGGGGGCAGGCAGAATGCTCAGGCAATGGGGACACGTCCCATCCCACCCACCAAACGGGATTAATTGGGATTCCCTGGAGGGGCACAGGGGCCAGGCAGCCCAGGGACACTGCTGGGAGCTCAGGATTCATTGGGAATCCCTGGAGAGTCAGAGAGACCAGGCAGCCCAGGGACACTGCTGGGAGCTCAGGGCTCACTGGGATTCCCTGGAGGGGCACAGGGCCAGGCAGCCCAGGGACACTGCTGGGAGCTTGGGGCTCACTGGGATTCCCTGGAGGGGCACAGGGCCAGGCAGACCATGGTCACTGCAGCACAGAGGCTGCACACCAAGCACCACAGGACAGCTGTGGGGACAAGGTGCTCACAGCCCCAGGGGTGGAAAACAAGGCTCAAACTCACTCTTCATATTTGATTCCCAGGGACTCTCCCTTGTCGGTGCTCAGGGTCCCTGCCCCCTGCCCGTAGCCGTAGCCCTTGGGGCCGTACTTCTTCCCATAGCAGGACTTGCAGTAGATCTCCTCGCCGTGCACGGCCACAGTGGTGCTGTCCAAATTCTTCTTACAGACCACTGGAACAGAGAGGAGGGAGGGTGTGGCATCAGCCCTCTCTGCCAGAGCTGGGTAATGAGCTGGGGAAAACAAGCCCTCACAGGGACAGCACAGCTCGGCTTTCAAGGAGCAGGGAAACCCTCCCAGGATCCAGATCCAGCTGCAGGGAGCACATGCAAACCAGGCTCGATAAGGATCACAACAAGAGCAGTGTCTGGCTTTAAAAGGAAGCAACCAACAAAGCCAAAGCCAACGGGGTTGATGATACCAAGGGGAGGAAAGTGCTGTTAACCCTCTGGGGGCTGCTCTCCTACAGAGACACCATGGGGGTGAGTTTTCCCTCTGAATCACTGCAGGATTCTCAAGCCTGGGGATGGATGTCCTGGCCCCACTCCCAATCCACAGCAGGGAGCACTTGGGACAAAGAACTGTGAGCAAATGTGGTTTTCCTGAGCCATCCAAGAGCAGCCCTGTGGCCATCAGCACACCCGAGGCACTGCCAGGGCTTCACACAGCAGGCACAGTCACCTCCCAAAAGGCTCACAGGACACCCCAGCCCTGCTCCTGCCCCAGCCTGGGGTGTGCAGGGGTGAGGAACACTAACTCAGCTGGTGTTTGAGCCCTGAGGGTCAATGTGGGATGTCAGATGGGACAGGAGGAAATGACAGCCAGGCTCAGGGGCCTTGCTGAGCCCACCCAGAGCTTGAGCTTGGTGCAGGGCTCAGACCTTTTCCTGATCTTTAGGTTTCCATAGAATCACAGACTGGTTTGGGTTAGGAGGGACCTTCAATTCAGATTATCCAATTCCAACCCTCTGCCATGGACACCTTCCACTATCCCAGGTTGCTCCAAGCCCTGTCCAACCTGGTCTGGAACACTTCCAAGGATGGAGCACCCACAGCTTCTCTGGGAAGCAATGCCCCACCACCCTCTGAGTAAAGAATTACTTCCTTATATCTAATCTTTCTCCTTTATATCTAATCTAGATTGCTGCTCTTTCAGTTTAAAAAATCCCCCCTTTCCCTTTCGTTATCTGTGTAAAAAGTCATTCTACCTCTTTTTTATAAACCTCCTTAAGGTCCTGGAAGTACCAGCTCCTGTCCCAGCTCTGCCACGTCCCTTCCCAGCCCTTCCTGGGACACTCAGCCCAGGGAGCAGGAGCAGAGGCCACCAGCACCCAAATTCCATGTGCTGTCCAGTGTCCTGTGCAGGATCCCAGCTCCTGGGGCAGGTCTGCAGTGCTGGCAGCCAGCCCCACGCAGATCCGGCTGCAGCTGCCACACAACTTCCCCCATTCCTGTTTTCCACGCCTTAAATGTCGAGGCTTCCAGCAGCTTCTTGGCCTTCCCCAATATCACAGGAATGCAAACAGGGCAGAGCTTGCTCCGGCTCCCCTTGGAGCAGCACAGAGTGAGCAGGGGCAGGAGGCAGCCCTTGCATGACTAAATACAGCCAGGAGAACCCTGTGTGCCTCTGCTGGAGCCAGGAGGAGGAAAGGGAAACGTGTCCTGCCATCTAAGGAGGCTCTGGCAGAGTCCTGTCCTTACTGCACACTCCCAGCACAGCAGGAGCTGGGGATAGAGGACAGATCCCAGCTGGGGGAGACCAGAGCTGGTAACTGGCTCCAAAGCTGCTGCAGGGACCTCCTCGCTGCCCTGGGGTGACACTGCTCAGGCAGAACATCAGGAAGGAATCTGGACACTTTCACTGGCATTTCAAAGGGCTGAGCTTTGTCCTGGGTAGCAGTGAACGATCTCAGTAGCATCTTGATGGATTTGGAGCTCCAGCACACAGTCTCTTTCACAGTCCTTCACATGTACTCACAGAGCTCTGAGAGGCAACAGAAAAAATTGTTTTACCCAGCCCCTGGGTTTGTGCATTGCAGAAATTCCAGTGCACTGCACTCACAGAGTTAAGGACCCTTTGTTTTTCTAAGAGCAGCTGAGCTGCTCCACAAAACAATTACACAAGAGCTGCCTGTGCTTTCCAAGGCCAATTCCAGCTCGTTTTTTGCTGCACTGCCCAGGCAGCTGGAGCACGGCCAGGAGTCAATCACCAAGTAGCTCCCTGAGCTCTCATGCACTGTGGTAGGCTTGGCTCTTTTTAGATGATGTTTTTGGCAGATCTGGTTGAAGTATTTGTTGTTCTCCCCTCAAGATAAAGGTTTAGAGTTCCTTGATGGGGCCCAAACGCAGCACTGGGAAACAGGCTGGGAATGCAGGAGCTCAGGAGCAGCACCCCCAGCCTGTGGCATGGCCTTGGAGCAGTGGGGCAGGTGGGCTGAGCCACAGCCTGAGCTGGGGACACACAGCCAGGACAGGCAGAGCTGCTGGGTACATGCAGAGTGGGATAACAAATGCCTGCAAGGCACAGGGACAGCAGCCCCGAGCCCAGAACCACCCCCTGGGCATTTGCTGTCATGAACACACATGGGGGACCTTCTTCCCCCCTCTGGCCATGTATTCCCACCTGGCAGCAATGCCTTTATCCTGATTCCCTGCCTCCTGGAGGCCTGCCCTGCTCTCTGGGTGCAGCATCCCATGGCAGCAGCTTTCCCTGGCAAACCAGCTGTGTGCACAAGGGGTGAGGGCAGCATTCCCCACCCTCTTTATCAGAGGCCACAGAACAAACAGGATTTCCTTCTGCAGAGCAGCTGCTGCAGGAACCCAGCCCGTCACCCTCGTCCTGCCCAGGAAAAAACCTCTACAACTCCCCTGCTGAGCCCCAGCAGCCAAAGCCTGGAAACTCCCACTAATGGGAGCTCCCACGCTGGCCAGGCTCTGCAGGGAGCACAGGCACAGCAGCAGCCTCCCTCTGCCTCCCTCCCATCTGGATCCAGCTGTTTGTGCTCCTTCCCAGGCAGGCTGGACCAGAAGTATCCAGCAGCCAGGTTAGGTGGGCACAGGGATCACCCCATGAGCTCACTGGGGTTTCCCTGCTGGAAGAGATCAGTTCCAGAGTGTCCCAGTTTCCAGATCCCACCTCTGCTTGCTGCCCCTATGGAGAAGGGCCCTGCTGTGATGGGATGGTGGAGGTGGGACCAGGGCACTGGGAACAGCTGAGGGAACATTAAACCTCAGTGGGGCCCTGCTGCCCTGAAGGGCACCCTGGGGATGCATTTCTGCTGCTCTGTGGCAGATGACACGTCTGGAGGAGCCACCAGCAGACACAGGCAATGTGTGTGCTCCTGTCCATGGAACTCCAGACAGGTTTGGGTGGGAAAGGACCTTAAAACTCATCTTGTCCTATCCCCTGCCATGGGCAGGGACACCTTAAACTAGACCAGGTTGCTCCAAGCCCCATCTCCTGTAGGCACAGGGGAATCACTGATATGGGACAGTCTCCAGGGACAGTAATCTGGTACCACACAGGCTGAAGATACTGTTTATCTTTTGATTCAAATGTCCTGCAGCCCTGCTGAATGCCCCAGGTGCTCTCAGCACTGCAACACCACAGCCCTGGGACCCCCAAAGGCAGGGAAGGGTGTCTGGGGACTTCCATCAGGATCCCAGCAGGATTTGTAGGATCCTTCAGAGCAGGCAAGGAAGGGAGCTCGGCCCTGGATCACTTGCAGCCAGATCCTGTTGTGCTGCCCCTCCCTGGAGGTGACACTTGGCTCCAAACATACCCCAGAGACACCCTCAGCATCAGTGGGTCTGCAGACAGCCTGGGGGTGATGCTTCAGCCCTTCTCAGAAGGCTTTCCATCGGCACAGGGGCCAGGACAGGACCACATCTTCTTCCATCATCCACTCAGACACGAGGAGATTCCACGCCAATCTCCCCAGGCTCAACCAGTTTTTAACGTGGGAAAGCCACATAGAAGACTAAATCCAGCTCCATCTCCAAGCACTGCATGGGCTGTGCCACCTCCTGCCACCACAGCTGGCAGAGCCCTGTCTGATGCTCCAACCCTCCACATCTGGACACACAGCAGAGGACCCAGCCTGGCCTTTCCCTGGAGCAGGGATGGATTGGTTTTGCAGGGTGCTGGCTGAGGTCAGCCCCGACAGCCTGGACAGCCCAAGTGTCCTGGAGTGACCCAGTTCCTGCCATGCTGTGGGGTTTGGAGAGACCCCGAGGAGCCCAGGAAGCAGAGAGGGGGTCAGGAGAGGTGTGGTACTCACTGCACAGGAAGCAGGACTTGTGGAAGCTGTTGCCTTCACACTGCACCTCTTCAGCAAAGTACACGGCCTTCTGGCACACCCCACACTTCTTCCCTCCTCCCCAGTTGGGCATCCTGCAGGGGAGAGCACAGTCAGGAACAGGGGCAGGACTCTGTGGGGCTGGGATGGGGCAGCTGGAGGAGCTCCAGCAGTTTTCCCACATCCCCACACCTGCAGGGAGCACCCTCAGTGTTCACAGGGTGCACAAACTGCAGGGTGCACAAACTGCAGGGTGCACAAGGAGCAGAAGCAGCAGAACTCAGGGATCCAGCACTCAGCTGCCTCCCAGGGAGCACTGGCCCTGTCTGCCAGGAGCAGCACAAATCCCTGTCCTGGAGCCTCACAGCTCCTGTCAACGCCAGGAAAAAGGAGGGAACAGTCCAAAGCTGGGAGACAATGCTCAGAGTGACCCAGGCACCTCCTCGGGCCACAGCCCTCCTGTTATTGCCCCATGCCATGGCCAGGGTGACTGTGGTGAGCCTTGGTGCTGCAGTGACAGCTGCCACAGCCCTGGAGCCCGTTCCCTGGGGAGCCTGGGCAGTGCCAGCACCCTCTGGGGAAAAAAATCTTCCCCTGTTATCCAGCCTGACCCTCCCTGACAGCCCCAGCCCTTCCCTGGGGTCCTGTCCCTGCTCACAGCGAGCAGAGAGTGAACCTGTCCCTGGGATAAAGCTGCAGACCCCGAGGAGCTCTGACCTCGGGCTCCTCTCCTTCAGCAGGAACAGACCAAATAACCAGAGCTGCTCCTTGCAGGGCTTCTCCTCTCACCCTTCCCCAGGCTCCAGAGCCAGGAGGAGCAGAGTCCAAAGCCAGCAGAGTCCAAAGCCAGCAGTGTCCAAAGCCAGCAGTGTCCAAATCCAGCAGTGTCCAAAGCCAGCAGTGTCCAAATCCAGCCTCAACCCTCAGACTATTTTAGCAGCGGTCCCTTCTCACACAGAAGTTCAGAAGATCCGATCAGGGACTCGGCAGCGCTCGGATTTTTGCCCAGAGCTCCCGAGCCGCCTCCCACGGGCTGAGCGCTCTGGGGCTGGAAAGCGGCGCTGGGAGCGGTGCTGGAGCCTGTGCCCAGCCCTGTGCTCGGGAGGGCAAACCAGCCCTGGGAACCGACCCGAGCCCACAGTGAGCCTCTCGGGAAATGAGCTTTACCGAGTTCAGCCCCTCTGATGCAACAGTTTTCGGCTTCCGCATCCCGCCCGGCGCGGGGCTGTCCCGGCACCGGCAGCGCCTTTGGGGGACCCCGGATCCGGTGCCCACCCAGGGCGGGGCCGTGCCCCCTGCCCCCCCGGGGACCGGGATGGAGGGAGGGAGGGATGGAGGGAAGGATGGATGGAGGGATGGAGGGAGGGATGGAGGGAAGGATGGAGGGAAGGATGGATGGAGGGATGGAGGGAGGGATGGAGGGAAGGATGGAGGGAAGGATGGATGGAGGGATGGAGGGATTGAGGCAGCCCCGGGTACCGGAGGGGGGGAGAAGCGGCTCCGCTGCGCTCGGCGGGACCCGGGGCCGCCTCCAGCCCGCACCCACCTGAGCCGGGCCGGGGCGGTGTGAAAGCTGGGTCGGTATCAAATCCGGGGTCGGTCTCGGTGTCGGTTCCGTGCCCGGTGCCGCGGGCCGGTGTCGGGAACGGCGCTGGGGCCGCTCCGGCGGCCGCTCGGCGCTTTTGTCGCTGGCGGGCAGGGCGGGCCCGGGGGGGCCGGTACTGATGTCACCGCTGGGGGTTCTGATGTCACCGCTGGGGGTTCTGACGTCACCGCTGGGGTCCTGATGTCACCAGGGGGGTGGCGAGAGGCAGCACGGCCGGAGCGCCCCCGGCACCTCCTGCCCTGCCCGGGACCCGCATCCCGGTACCGGGGGAAGGACCCTCCGGGGCTCTAAAAGCCGGAGGGAGGAGGCGCCTCCCAGATGTTTCGGTCGGTGTTTTGTTCTGCGGAACGTTTTCCTCTAATTTAAAAGAGACGTTGCGAGATTGGAGAATGGAGTGAGAGCAGCCCTGGGGAGAGGGACAGGGGGATGGATGTTGGGGGATGAGGAGCCCCAGCCGTGTGTTCTGGCAGCCCAGAGCCCCCCAGTGCTGGGCTGGGCTGAGCCCCAGTGCCCAGCAGGGCAGGGCAGGGCAGGGCAGGGCAGGGCAGGGCAGGGCAGGGAGGGGGAGACTCTACCCCTGTGCCCCCTCAGGTGAGACCCACCTGCAGAGCTGCCCCAGCCCTGGGGGCCCAGCACAGGAGGGATGTGGAGCTGCTGGAATGAGTCCAGAGGTGACCACAGAGCTGCTCTGGGGCAGCACCCTGTGTACCCTCCAGGTGTCCCTCCGAGCCCAGATATTCCCAGAGCAGCCTACAGAAGGTGTTCCTGCAGGGCTGCCAAGCTGCTTTTCCCTTTTCCCTGTGTGTTTCTGTGCCAGGGCAGTGCAGGAGCTCAGGAAGGTCCAGGACCTCACGACAATCCCAAGGCTCCAGGGGATGCTGTTTACACCCTAAAAGGCCGAGGGTGGTCCATGTGTAGACCCCACACTGAATGCTCTGTCTGGTCACTGCTCTGTGCTCAGAGCCCTGGCAGGACCCACATCCCAGCTGGGGTTTGGGTGCTCATTCCTGCTTGATTCACAGCCTGCTGTGGTACAAACCCCTGCTCTCCATCCCTTTGGAAAACAGTGCCCTGGATCTGTCCCCCTCTGCCCGTGGAGGAGGGCAGGGAGGGGAGTGGGACACCCTCCCTAATCCCAGAAAACCACATATAGGGATAGGAACCAGACAGGGAAAGGATCTTCCCTTTCCTAGGCATTTTTAGTGCCCTGGAAGATCCCAAGGAGATTCCACCCACTGGTGTTCTGTTCCCTGGACCTGGAGGTCAGCAAAAGGCGGCCACTTCCAGGAGCAGCTGCACAGGAAGCTCCTGGAGGGGACGTCAGGAACAGTTTTGTTGGTGGCTAAATGACTTCCCACCCTGAGCTGCTGCCCTGGGAGCCCCTGGGGTGTCTGTGCTCCATGAGGACCTGCCAGCCCTTGCAGCAGGTGAGGCTGGAGAGAAGCTGGATGCTCCAGTGCTCCTGGTGGCAGCGGCCACGGACAGGATTGCCAAGGGAGGCCAGTAGGATGCCAGTGGCAAAGGATTGAATTTCTTTGGCCTTTTTCTCCTTGACAAAGGGAAGAGGGTACTGAAGAACAGGCAGCCAACACAAGGAGCCTGATGGCCTCTCTCTGGGGCTCAGGGACCCTTCCTCTCCCACTCTTCTCCCCATTCTGCTGGCAGGAGCTGGGGAGCCCAGGGATTGTGCAGCTGAAACTGGCAGGAAGGGAGGAGGGCTGGGAGGGCAGCACGGAGCTCCTTCCTTTGGATCTTGAAAGCTTTGGCACCAGATTCCACAGGGATTTTGCTGTGAGCTCTGGGCTAAGAAATTCCTGGCCCAACTTGAGGCCATTTCCTCTTGTCCTGTTGCCTGCGGTTTGGGAGAAGAGCCAGACCTCCACCTGCTTCCAGCTGCCTGTCAGGGAGTTGTAGAAAATGAGAAGTCCCCCCTGAGCCTCCTTTTGCTCCAGGCTGAGCCCCCCCAGCTCCCCCAGCCTCTCCTGGTGCTCCAGACCCTTCCCCAGGGTGGGGAAGGTTGTGACTTTATCTTTAAAAACAAAGCAGAAGAATTTTACACATAAAGATCTGCATGACTTGAGTCATTCAAGTTCCGCCTAAACAGAAATTGCATAAAAAGTAAGTTGAGAATGGGGGAGAAGTGCAGGAAGACTCCGTGGTCACTGCTGGGCTCAGTCAGGGGGCTGAACCTGCCTTCTGCCCCACCAGGACCTATTGGGTAAGAGCTGCACTCTGTGCACACTGAGGGCTTTCACTGGGGATTAGAGCTTGTCTGGGGATTGCTTTGAGCACGGTTATGCAGTCAGAGCCTATCACTGACATCCTGTCACTGACAGGTGCTATCACAATTCTCACACTATAACCCATCGCAGTTTTATATCAATAAAGAGAATTATTCTGTAAAGTCTGAGGGTGAGTCCTTCCCTCGTGCCAGGAGTCGCCAGCAGATAAAGAGGAAGATAAAGAGGAAGATAAAGAAAGAGGAAGAGCCCGTGCGGGGTCAGAAAGTGTGAAGATGTGCTGAGGGCTGTCCCTTGTGCTGCAATAACTCAGTGACATCCTCTCCAGCAGGACGCCTTGGGGAAGGCTCCCCCTAACGGGGCATGGGCACAAGGGCTCGGCTTTCCTGAGACAAAATAACACTGACAAATTAAATATCCCCACACTAACGGTAGAGAAAATCCCTTTCCAAGTGACAGATGTGGCTATAGCACTTGGGGACACGGGTTAATGCTGAGAGTGGCAGCTCTGGAGAGATGGTTGGACTCGACAGACTCAGGGAGCTTTTCCAGCAGCCTGTGCTGCACCACAGGGAGATGTGCCATTGGGGAAGGCTGGAGCCCCCTGCCCTGCATGGCTCAGCTTCCCCAGCCAGGCACAATAATACCTGCCACTTTCACCCTCTCCAGGTTCATTTCTGTTATAAATGTTTATTATAAAACTGGCTTTTTGCAGGATGTGTGCTGTATGATTAATAACGTTGTGGTAAGGATACAGGATATAAGGGATTTTTTTTTAATTTCTGCTATTAGTAAAGAAAATTAGGCATAGTGGTAGTAGTTGATATAAGTGTGCTTAAACTGTCTGTTTAGTCAGAATAACATCCAGTGAACATGTAAAGAAGACTCTGCTGTTGAGACAGCTCCTACAGCTGGGTGTAGGGGCATCTGTGGAGGGCAGGGAGAGGGAACTCTGCAGAGCTGAGATATTCTAGACACACGGGGGTTTATTGCAAGGGTTGTGGGTAAAAAGGGCTTTGCCTTCAGCCACCAGCCTGGGCTGGAGGGAACCCCAAAGAGAGAGGGAGAGAGAGAGGAAGGTGGCAGGGGTCAGAGAGCAGGGGGAAGAGAGCAAGATCCTTATTACAATCCATTCTATCTCCTTTTGTGATGAATATTCTAATTTACAGTGACCAACCAACACAAGACACAAAATCCTATAGAATCTCTATACAGCCTATAAGAACTACTACATCACCACACTGCATTATATTTTAAACTCTAAAAACTACTCTTTAGACTCTTTTATTTTGCTGCATTGACCTTTGGATCCCTCAGCCAGCAGAAGGGGATTGTTCAATCCAAAGGGATTCTCCTCCAGCTGGCTATATAGGGTTATATATAGGGTTATATATAGGGTTATATATAGGGCTATATATAGGGCTATATATAGGATTATATACTAACTAAGACTCAATAGCTACAACTCAAAGTAACCTTCCATTTCTATTTCGATTACAGGTTTCATGTTTTCAGAACCTTTTGCTGAGCAATCCTATTTATAAGGTTTCCCTGAGTCACCTCCCCAACACTGGGCACGGCAGAATACCCCGGCGGGGAGGGGCAGCCCCTTGTCCCGGAACAGGAGCCGCTGTTTCGGTGCTCAGAGGGACGGGACGGACCCGCAGCCACCAGAGGGGGCTCGGGGAAGGCACAACGAGCCAAACCGAGCGTCTCATTCCAAACCTGCAGCGGCTCCAGCTGGGAGGAAAGTACCCTCTTGCCTCCCGGAGGATTCGGGGTTAACCAGGGCATGCCAGACACTGAAATACTAAATATATGCTGTTTGTCCCCCCCTCTTTTCCCCTTTAAATATATCTTTAAATGCCCAGAGAATAAAAAAAAAAAAAAAAATTGTAATATTTCTTTTCTAATGTCTGTGACCTTGCACAAATCCCGTATTAGTGTGGAGGGAGAATTGCACAAAATTCTGATAAACCTTCCTGTCTTCTGAGCTTTTCAAGGAGGGTGGATTTGGTTTCATGAAGATTTCAGAAGTCCGTACTTTTTTTTTTTTTTTTTTTTCTTTTTTTTTTTTTTTTTTTTTTTTTTTTTTTTTTAATATTCCTCGTGGCAGGGCTAGAGAGTTTTCACAGACCTGCTGATGATTATTGCTTAATTCTTGCCTGGAGAAAAGGAGGCTCAGGGGGCACCTTGTGACTCTGCACAACTCCCTGACAGGAGGGGACAGCCAGGGGTGGGTCAGGCCCTGCTCCCAGGGAACAGGGACAGGAAACGGCATCAAGTTGTGCCCGAGGAAAGTTTCGGTTGGATATCAGTAAGAATTTCTTGCCAGGCATTGGAAGGGGCTGGTGGAATCCCATCGCAGAAGGCAGGACGTCCAGGGGAGGGCTGGCCGGGGCCCTCAGCGCTCTGGGCGGGGTGAACGGGCGGCGATCGGGGACAGAACGGCCCCGATAACGCCGAATGCCCCCGGTAACGCCGAACGGCCCCGGTAACGCCGCCCATCCTCTGCCCCGGTAACGCCGCCCGCCCTCAGCCCCCTCGGCGCTTCCGGGGCTCCGTCACCGCGGGTTGGGCGGGACCGGAGCCGCCCACCGCAAACCGCGCCCGCGCGCGGGGCCCGCCGGGAGTTGTAGTCCCGGTCGCGCCCAGGTGCGGCGCCGCGCGGGGACCGCCGGGAGGCGCGGCCGCCGCGGGGCAGGTGCGGCCGTGCCCCCCCTCCCGAACTACAAGTCCCGGGATGCCGCGGGGCGCGCACGGCGCGGGCGCGGCGGCGGCGGGGGCGTAGCGAAGCGAAGCGAAGATGGCGGCGGGGGCGCTGCGCCCCGCTCCGGGCTGAGCGCGGCGCGGCCCCGCGGCGGCCCCTCAGAGCGGCGGCGGCGATGTCCGAGCCGGAGCACCTGGGCGGGAAGCGGGCCGAGTCGGCGCGGCTGCGGCGGGCCGAGCAGCTGCGGCGCTGGAAAGGCTCCCTGACCGAGCAGGAGCCGGTGGCGGCGGGGGGCGGCCGCGGCCGGCATCGAGGAGCGGGGGGATCCCGCGTCCGCTTCGAGGAGGGCGCCGTGTTCCTGGCCGCCTGCTCCAGCGGGGACACCGAGGAGGTGAAGAGGCTGCTGGGCCGCGGAGCCCGCATCAACACCACCAATGTGGACGGGCTGACAGCTCTGCACCAGGTACCGGGGCCGGGGGGCGGCCTGGCGCTGTGCACGGCGGTGACACCGGGCCGGGGGCTCCGCGGGGCCTGCGGACCCGCCCGGGGCTGTCGGTAAACAAACAGCTCGGTAACGCTTTGATCCGGGCCCGTCCTGTGCCAGAGCACACACCGAGCTGCCTCCAGTCCGGTATGGGATGTACCGACTTCTCACTGGGTTATTAAATTGGTTAATTAGCAAAATAAAGCCACGGCTACGGGTCTGACCAAGCGACCAATTTATTAATTTTTTTTAAGCTTAGGATGTGATTGGGGTCTCCTGAAGCGCTGTTAAAATTTCCAGGCAGGACTGCGAGTTTTGCAAGGTCAGGGGTGTCTGGGCAGTTCTTGTGTTGGGTTTTATCAGAGTTGCCTTGAAACTCTCCAGAGCTCCTTGGCAGGGCACAGTGGCCGCATGGCCCATCGCAAACGTCGCTTCTATTAATACCCGGCCAAATGTGAAGATGGTACAAAGTGGTCGCAGGAATTGGCTGCGGAGCAGCAAAGCCTTGGCTGTCAATAAACATGTACCGTGTTCCATCCGTGGCTTTTGCTGCTCTGGGATAAATGAGCAGGAATGTCAGGGAGCCTGCAGAATTGTCCCCTGGAATATCGGGAAACCTGTTGCTGTCCAAGACTGATTGGGAATGTAGCAGAGCGTATGAAATCAGCGTCTCAGATTTGTACATCTGGTCAGTGAAATGGATCTGATTTGGAGCCAGGCCAGCTTTAGGAAAAAAAAAAATGATTCTTAGCTCGAGATAGTGTAGATTAAACATGTAATGCAGCAACAGGAGTGAGGGGGGAAAAAAGCACAGTTCAGGGATAACATCTGGAACTAATGTGTTTGTAAAGAATAATGAGTTAACAGCACAAACAGCAGGACAGTTCTTGGGTTAGTCAGGGTTTCTGCTTTGCTGGGCTGATGTCACAGGAGCATTTGGAACATGGACAGGGTGGTTCAGGAGCTCGCTGCTCCCGGCTCTTAGGGAGAAAGGGGCAGGGAAATTCATTCATTTTCATTTGGACTTCCAAAAATAAGTTGTGAAGCAAAGAGCCATGCAAGACTCTTACAGACTGCCAGGCTGAACAAGACTTCAACTGGCAAAAGCAGTGACCTTTTGTAATGGCTGGGCTTTTTCTTGGTTATTTGTGGAGTTTGGTGTAGCAACAGCAAATAAATTGCTGTTAGTAAATAAATATAAATAAATTGTGTTAGTAATCTCCAGTACAGCACATATACGTTTATTATCAAATAAGTGGTCCTGTAGACACTAGTAAGAACCAACTACTGGAAAGTATTTTTGACAGGCAGGAAGGCTGAATTTAAGGTGGATACATGATAGAGTTGGGATGATTTCACGAGGAGTTTCCAGCCAGGGTGGATTGATCCCCCAGAGGGTCTCTTGCTGCCGTGGGTAATGTGGAGTGTCTGGGCTCTGACAGGCAGTGACACTCCTGGAGACCACAGCAAGCCATGTATTGACAGGCAGGCTGCAAATTGAATTCTGTCTACGTAAAGGATACAGAATTGTGCCTTGGGAGCACAGGATAGGGTGACACTGACTGGTAACACCTTGGGCTTGGTGCTCGGATGAGTGAGCAGTGCAGCAGATGCTGGCAGCACCAGCCAGCTGCTTTTGGGAAGTGTTTCTTCACCAACTCAACAGAAAGGGAGGGTGACCTCACTGTGATTGGAATAAAAAAACTTTGTTCCAATGTCCTATGGATGTAATAACAGTTTTGCTGGAGAGCGACAAGATGTTCCTGCACACCCCAAATGGAGCAAATGGTGTTTTGTTAAAAGGTTTTGCTGTGCAAGTGTGTCCTGAGTTTGTACATCTCTGTCAGATGAAAATGTTTATTAATGTGGTTGAGGAGGTTGTTGTGAGTTCCCTGCTCTGAACCTGTCCAAGATTGATTTGTTTTCATGTTGCTTGAAGGATAATGCTGCCTGTGGTGAGGCCAGGTGGGGATCCCCAGATCCAGTTGACAACTGGAATGATGTATCTGTGAGGATATTTGAATAACTTCTCTTATTATTAGAAACACAATGTTAAATTACAGGGCAGGTGGTAGTGTCAGTGTGCTCTTGTTTAATACCTGTGCAACCAAATGGCCACTCACTGAGGAATGAAATCCTGCACATGGAGAAGAGATGGCTCTTAGGTAAAATAGGTTTTTTTTGTTAAAGAATTTAATGTATGAGACCTGCTCTGGATGAGCAATCAGGTCTTTTTTAGGTAATGGAAGGGTTAACCAAGTCAATTGACTTAATTTGTCAGAGTTGGCAGCTGCTCCCACAAAACCTAAGACCAATCTTACAAATTGGGTTAGTTTGTTTGGAGCTCAGGCTGGCCCCAAATATTGTGTGTGTGTGTTCACAGAGGCAAAATCACACTTGTTCTGGTGCCTGGGCCACTGTGGCTGAGCTCCATCGTGCACTTGCTGTGTGAGAAGCTGGCTTGGCTATTTATAACCACAAAGCTGTGTTTTGAAAATAACCTTTTTCAATTCCGAGTGATGCTGGTGAGCCTGCAGCCTGTGGAGGCTTCAGATGCTGCACAGACCTGCCTCCCTGCCCGTGTCTGGAGCCTGCAGGGTGGTTTTAGCTGTGCCTTGTCCAGCTCAGTGCCTGCAGAGTGCTGCTGGGTGAACATCAGTCCCATATTTTCAATTATTAACTTGCATTATATTCACTGGATTACGTTTGGCAATGGTTTTGTGTCTAATGCAGAATGGGAGATACTTGTTAAATGTGAGTGAACATTTAGAAATCACCAAGAAAACTGCTACAAGTTGGTGAATTGAGCTATTGATGGTAGTTGAACTTCTCTAATGTTTGCAGGCGGCGGGAAATGGGCATGAACTGCTCCTCTGTCTCCTGAGTGACAGATAAAACCAAAGAGTAAACTCGTATGAAAATTGAATCTTAAGGGAAAAACATTCTGCTGCTTCTAGCTGGGAAAGCATCTCCCAGTGTAATAATAGCAATGCTTGTTTGTCTTCAAGGACTCATTCACAAAGGATGACAGGCAGTGAGGATTGTTTATCCTCCGTCTGTCCTTTGATGATTTACTCTCTATTTCCCTTTGGCCTGTTCCAAGGAGAAGTTAGTTGCTCATGGAATAACTCCTGTGTCATTTACAGTGCTCTGCAGTGCCTTGGCAGTTTCTGTTGACTTTGTTTTCAGGTGCTGGGTGCCTGTGCTGCTTCCTTAATAGTCAGGTACTTTGTGCAGTGACTCTGGGTTAGGTGGAGGCTGTTTGTTATTCTCAGTTTGTTATTCCTCCTCCTGAGCCTGTAAAACTGCAGGCACGTCTGGTTGCTCCTCAGAGCTTTATAAGGCAGCATCTGTGTCAAAAGGTTTGGGCAATTTTCAGTTGCTGCTCGGCAGGTTTGCCATTTCCTCATCCAGGTTGTGTGCAGCCAGTAGAAAGCAGGAAGCAGCAGGATTTTTGGACAGTCCAGAAACCAGACAGAGGTAACAGGGAACTCTCTGCCCCATTACAGCAGTCTGGAGACTGTTGGAAAGGGCATTGATGTGCTAACACTGAACAAAATCTGAGAGCTGAGGGGAAGGAGGAAAGGATTCCCCACCACCTCCATGGTCAGCACTAAACCATGGCCCCAAGTGCCACAACTGAACACTTTCAGGGCTGGTGACTCCACCCTGTCACTGGGTGACCTGTGCCAGGGCCTCACCACCCTTTTGGCAAGAAATTTTCCATAAAATTCAACCTGAACCTCCCCTGGCCCAGCCTGAGGCTTTTCTATGTCACCCTGGGAGCAGAGCCCACCTCCCCTGGCTGTCCCCTCCTGTCAGGGACTTGTGCAGAGCCACAAGGTCCCCCTTATCCTCCTTTTCTCCAGGCTCAGCCCCTTCCCCAGCTCCCTCAGCCCCTGCTGGGGCTCCAGACCCTTTCCCCAGCTCCATTCCCTTCTCTGGACACAACATTTCTCAATCACCCAAAGGTAACAGCTGCTCTGTGCCCTGAAAGGTGAGGAGATAACACAACTTACAGTGGGATGACAACTCTGGAATTTATGTTCAGGTGCCCCATCTCTGGGGCAGCACAGCTGTGGTTTAAGGTAGTTCAGCTTCTGATCTTTAAGTTGGTGATGATAGCATCATAAATCAGCTGTAATTTTTAAGATTGGGTGGCTGCATTGCCTAAAAATATACATTCATTCCTGGAACAGGAGGTTATCTAAGGAGAGTCATACCTTTCCCACCACAATGTGCAGAGTTCCCTTCATGAAGGTGTTCTTCTGCCAGGAAAAATAAAGTTGAAAGCTTCTTGTGGCACATGTAACAGTGCTCATCAAAGTGAAATATGGCACTGTCAAAAATAGGGTTTATCACTGGGGTGAGTGAAATGGGGTTTGTGGGTTTCAGTTCTAAGTGGGAATTCAGCAGTGTGTGCCATCCCACAGGGCTCTGAATAGAGTGAGAGAGCTCGGGAGATGCCTACAATACACCAAGAATTTATGAGACAAAACAGTTAAAATCTGAAGTGCTGTTTTATCAACCTCTTGCTTTTATTCTCTTCCTTTTGGCTTTCTCAGTCTCTGTTTTGCCTCGATGTTTTCATCCAGGGTTCAATTGTCTTTCTCTTGCAATCTCTATTTCCAAGCAATGTCCTGAGTGGGCAGAATTAACTGTAGACTACACAAACTAACCTTGAGCTGCACTTAGAGCCTGGGAGAGCTGCTACTGCTGGCAGCAGGGCAGGAAACCTTCCTCTGCTTTGGCTTGGGGCAAACAGCTGGATGGTTTGGCTTCTGCAAACCGGCGACAACCACATCACTTACTCAGTACTGGGTGCCTGAGAGGAAACTCTTGCATTTTAGTAAGTAGATGGGTATTTGAGAGGGGAAATGTGCACCTTCATTGCTTCCTTCCTCAGCCTTTGTTTATCCTCCCCAGCCAGTCCATGTGTCAGGCTCTGCTGCTCCCCAGGAACACTGGGCAAGTTGGGATTTTCAGCAACAACTCCCTTCATGGCAGCAGTGGAAGTGCTGAGCCTGGTGCCTTAGTGCTGCCTGTGAAAGATTCTCTTCTCCACTAGAGCTGCTGGGCAGTCTGGGATTCTGGCCTCACATAGAAAAGCTCATTTGGAAGGCAAAGGTTTTTTAGGGAAAGCTTCTCGTGCCTAATGCATGCTGAAAGCTTTCTGACTTGTGCAGATGAAATTCTTGAGCCTGCATCAGAGGCGGAGACGAGTTTTCCATGCTGCATACTTGCCTGAATCAACATGGTTTGATAAGATTGGAAGGCAGCTCAGCAAAAGTGCAGGAATGAGGGATGAGTGCAGTGCCTGGACAGTCCCTGCTCCAGCAGCACAGGCTCCTGCAGCTCCTGCTGCCGTGGCTGGAAACATCCAGGCTTTGTGCTCAAGCATTTAGAACATTTATGTGCACAACTCTAACCTAGATGAAACTCTCATCATCCTGGCATTATTTTTTTTGCAATTTATAATGCTTTTTGCTTATTTAACAGGGAGTGTTGGCGCTGGGATCTGTTTCTATTTCAAACAGTTTCAGAAATTCAGAATTCAGACTTGGTACTGTGAGATGTCACAAGTGCTGTGTTTTGTAATGTACTGAGATAATAACTGACTAATACTAAAATATAGGACTTGTGAGTTGCTTTGCTGGCTCCCAGTTCAGGATTATTACATACCATCAGTCAGAAAGGCTTGTCAGACTGTGTATATCAGAGCAATCAGTTTTAAGAAGATTGGGAGAGGGGAATATTACATAAGAGGTTGTATAAATTGGTATCTTACTCTTTCTAAGTTTTGAATACAAATGAGGGCAGGTGGAGCATTAAATATTCTGAAACATGTTTTTTAAAAAGTTGTTTGTGCAGAGTGAAAAATGAAAGAGAAAGCCAGAGGCTTTGAGGGGAATGGCAGCCCCTGCTGTGCAGTGACAGGATCCCCAGCTGAGTGAGCCCTTTGACCTGGTGATGATGGTGTGGCCCCAGCAGGGTAAGGGTGCCCGGCATAAATCCTGGCCTCTGAGTCTGCAGTTTATTTTGAGCTGTCCTTGCAAAGGGAGGTGCCACAGCTGTCCCTGCAATCTCCTTTCTTGGCCTGCAGCAAACTGATCTGCACAGGGAGGAAAGGTGCAGCTTGCAGGAGGAGCTGGGCCTCAGCAGGAAAACTTCACTTGCTGAAAGGTTTGAGACCAGGCTGGACAGGGCTTTGAGCAGCCTGGTCTGGTGGAAGGTGTTCTGTCCTGGGCAGGGGGTTCAGTGAAATGCACTTTAAGGACTTAAACCTTCCAACCCAAACCAGTTTGTGATTCTGTGAATGAACAATTTGGTGGGGATTTAGGTGCCTGTTTTCATGGGGCTCATTTCAGCATAAATGGAGTTAAGAACAAGCTCAGGGGAGTATGGTCTGTCCAGGCCTGTGCAGAGATGTGTCAGGCTGCTGTGGACATGGAATGGGAGCAGTGGGACCCAGAGTATGGCTGGGAGATGAAGCTCCAACCTGCACAACTTCAGGGAGCCAAATTTTATTTCCTCCCTGCACTCCTGAGATGTCCCACCTCTTACTGTGGTGAAACCTTTCTTAAATACTTAATTCTTACAATGTTTTTCAGAGGAAATTTGCCTTTCTGCCTTTCCAGACTACTGAGCACAATCCCTCACACTGCAAACAGCCAGATCCCAGGAGCCAGGCTGCTCTTTTCACATCAAGCTGTTGACAATCAAGGACATCAAAATTCCTGATTTAGACACCTATGTAATTTCTCATGTCAGTTTTCAGTCATAATGATTATAATGTGCCGTGCTTCCAAGTGATCAGTATTTTAGAAAATACATCCACGTGTTCTCTCGTTAAATATTTTCCTGTTAAACACATTTTGGAAAAATCTGTCTCCTTCCAGCTTTAAACTCTAAGCTTAAATATAGGCTTTGCTGATCTGAAAACAACTAAAATAACTTAACAGTAAGTGGTATGATTTATTTTTCTTTGATGCCGAGTTGTTTGGGATTTCTGTAGCTTGTTTCCTGTGGCAGGACAAAACAGAACTCTCTTAACTTCCAGGAGTCTCAATGGAAATGTTTCTATAACACGATAATCTGACCTTGCAGGGGGACACAAGCAGCTTCACCGTTGCTTTTCCAGCATTGAGCCTTGCCCATAAATCTTTGTGAGATGTCCAGAATGCAGAGTGACCACCTGCCATTAGCTTTTAATGTGTCACTGCCTTTTCAGGGTAAAACTAAACGTGGCCCCCGTCGGATCCCCTGGGCCAGAGCATTGATTTGCCACAGTGATTGCTCACCATCCATTTCTGGAATCTCTCCCAAGCCATCTCCTATTTATAATCTGTGATTCCCTGCTCTATCAGTTAATGTGATTTCGTATCAGAGCCTGATGGTGTTTTATATCTGAAATAGTGCCATAGCAGCCAGTCCTGGTACAGCCTTGTCTAAACACCAGTGCTGGCTCACTGAGGGGATTCTGGCAGTGCTTTAGGGGAGTTTAGTGGTTTAGGGGGTGACTGTGTGTGGGCTCTGCCCAAACCCAGCTCGTGTCTGTTTAGTTTGGCCTGTAAATAGAGCAGCATCACTCAGAGGAATGTAAACCAGCATGAGGCTGGTAGGGAGCTGCTCCCAGTTCACCACATCAGCTTTGTGCTTCAGCTGGAGCATCCAGGGGTGCTGCTGGCTTCATTCTGGAGTCAAAGTATGGAGCATCTTCATCTTCCAGGAGTGAAATTCGTGTGGATTGTCAGCCTTACCCAAAACAACTGTTAATTATGAATTACCTTAAGTGACAGTTATAGAAAAAGTAGCTTTTTACACAGGCAGACAGCAATAGGGCAAGGGAGAAGAGTTTTAAGCTAAAAGTGAAGAGGTTTAGATGGGATAGGGGGCAAACAAATTCTTCCCTGTGAGGGTGGAGATGCCCTGGCACAGGTTGCCCAGATAAAGTGTGGCTGCCCCACTCCTGGAAGTGTTTATGGCCAGACTGAACAGGGCTTGGAGCAGCCTGGGATAGTGGAAGGTGTCCCTGGCCATGGCAGGGGACAGAGCTGGATGAGCTTTGAGTTCTGTTCAAACCCAAACCAGCCTGGACTCCTGTGATCTCTGACAATTTAATACTTTATGTGAGACTTGTAAATAGGGATTTCCCCCTTAGAGGATTGGTGGGACTGGGGAGCTCTGACCCAGCTGGCTCTAAATGCTGTGGCTTGATTTAATTGTTCTGATATACCCAAATATATAATGTGTATAAATACATATATATTTATATCATTGCTCAGTTACATCATTAGCAGAGACCCTGCCTGTGCCAACAAAAGTAATAAGAATATTTATCTTAAATACTGTCGTGGTACTGGAGGATGAAATGTTCTATATTTGTATCTAACAAGCCATTTTTTTGACTTCATTTGCTCTGTGGTTTCTGTAAGTGAGATGACATACTCAGCATAGACAGTTTTGTTGTTTTTGTGGAGCACAATTAAATCTGAGCAACTGGTTGCATTAACCATCACATGTGCAGGAAGGAGGTGCATGTCCTGAGCCTGGGCAGGAGTCTGGCAAACTTACACAGCAACCTCACCATCAGTTCCATGTGGATTTGTCTGTCAGCAGCAGTTCAGTTCTAAGGTGTGTTGTGGCCTCTTTTCTTTAGGGGCAGACACCAAATCAGAAGTGCTGCCAGGTCATGGCTCCCAAGAGAGATGGTGACTGTGGATTTCTGCTTTATTCCACCACTTTGGTCAATGTTTCTTCCCCATCCTGCAGCACACACATCAGTGGCTCCTAAGGTTGGATGTATTCTTTTATCCAACTTGGCTGTGTTAGTTTTATTAATGGGTTTAGCAATTCCTTCCAGGTGCTGAGGAATGCTCTTGCTGCCACAGCGTGCTGACTCTGTAGGAAATACTGCAAAGCTGAATAGACACTTTTGGCTTTTGGGTCTTTTCTACTTTCAGTCCAGCTACCAATTTAATCACTGCTGCACTTAGGATATTAACTGTTGCTCAGAGCTGTCTGAATGTGGGAAGGGGGTGCACCAGGCAGGGGCTGGACTCTGGGGAGCCTGTGGGTGATGAGTCAGCAGGCTCAGCTTGGTCCTTGCAGAAAGAATGTCTCAGTCCCACTTGTTTAACCTCCACAGTCACCAGTCAGTCCATGTGCCACCCTGGGGAGCTGGGTTTGAGTAGCTCTGAGTGCCAAAGCTTGGTGCAGGCAAAGCCCTGCTCCTGCCAGCAGGTGAGGAAACTGGGCTGGAGGGCAGGAGTCAGTGGCTGCTGTGGTTGGAACGCCAAGCAATCGGGGCAGGGAGGGGAGGACAGGGCTTGACAGCTGCTGTCTCTCTTCTGGACCAAGTGGAATAACCTCTGGATAGGAGGGGAAGGAGCCAGTGGGGATAACAGCCCTGTCTGACAGCTTGTATCTCTGTGCTCCTTTGGATAGTCCTGGGTGGGACTGTTTGTTTGCTGTTCCTGGGCAGTTCCACCAGTATTCAAACCCTGGAGGCTGAAAATTTCAGGCCTTCTGACCCTCAGGCAAGTACCACGTTTGACTTGAGACCTTGGGACAGGCTCCTGAGATTGGGTGATGGCACTGGGGTTGTGGGTGTGTGGTTTGAATAGTGTTGTGTGATCTCACGAGGTGTAAAACTTAGATTTTAGCACATAGTAATACATGGGGGACAAGGTGGAGGGCTTTGGGTGTTGTCTGAATCCTTCTCCACCACCTTCTTCTGTCTTCTTCATGGGTTTAGGTGGTTTTCTGTAATTGGGTGAAAAAGTCCACACTGCGGGCCTTGGGTGGTCATTATTGGGTCAGAAACACAAATAATACAGGTGTCACCTTGGTATTGGGTACTTATCACTTGAATAACCTTGGAAAGAGTTAGAACTCACTGTTTTCCTTGTTTTCCTAGTTGGAGCTCACAGGATGTGAGTCTTTATATAGATAAGATGTAATAAACAACCAAGTCTGAACTCGATTCTATGTTTCCTGTGTATTATTCATCCCAACTTTGGCAGAGAAGAACAGAAGCTAAACCCATCACACACCATCTGTTGGCTGCTCTGCATCCCCAGGTGCTCCTCCAGGGATGCCCAGGTGCTTTCTAGACCAAAGTGCTGCTCTGGAGGTTCAAACTATCCTGGAGCTGCTGCACTTGTTGCCAGGCCCTGTGTCATTGCCTACCAAATGCTGTTTGTTTCCCAGACCCTCTATCACTTAATCTCATTAATTCAGTGGAAAGCTGGAAGGCACTAGAGTTCCCACAGGGTCCTCAGGGATCCACTTGTCATCCAGGTGCCCTGGGGGCCAGGAAGGCCAGTGGTGTCCTGGGGTGTGCTGGGAAGAGCATTCCCAGCAGGGCAGGGTGGGATCCTGCCCCTCTGCCCAGCCCTGGGGAGGCACAGGGGGGGTGCTGTGTCCAGGTCTGGAATCCTCAGGATCTCAAGGAGGGACTTGGAGCTCGTGGAGGAGATGAGGAGGAGCCTGGAGCATCTCTCTGCTGAGGAAAGGCTGAGGGAGCTGGGGCTGTTCAGCCTGGAGAGGAGATACCTGAGATGGGATCTCACTCCTGTCTCTGTCTCCAGGGAGGGCTCCAAGCAGGGCCCAGGCTCTGCTCCCCAGGGCCCAGCGCTGGCACAAGAGGAATGGGCAGGAGCTGATGGCCAGAAGGTTCCACCAGGACATGAGGCAGAACTTCTTCCTTGGGCAGTGAACAAGAGCTGAACAGGCTGCCCAGAGAGGGTCAGAAATGCAATTTAATAAGAAAGGTAAAAAGGTAAAATACAATAAAATAAATGCAGTAGCACAAAGGAGCACTGCCAGAGTCAGAACACACCCTGAGCAGGGTGGGGGGAGCAGTCCAGGTGAGGGGCTCTTCCTGAAGCAGTGATCCCACAGAAAGGTCTGGGAGCTCTGCTCCTCTGGGAATCCAGTGGCTCAGGGCTGCTTGTCCTGTCCCAAATGCCAGATTCTCTCCAGGTGGGAATGCTTGGCTCCTCCCCCTGGGCATTGGGAGCATCTCCCAATGGGATGAGGAGTCGTGCAGTGGCTCCTTGATGGCCCATTAAACAGAGAGAGCTCCTGGAGGGAGTTCCCTGTGAGTCCTGGGCAAGGCATTGATGGGCCATGAGCAGAAGAGCCCAAAGGAGGGGCCTGGGAAAACACTGCCCCACCTGGTTCCAACAGCTCATGGGGATGGAATAAATACTGTGTGCACATCCTACACCACAACCCAGGACATGGATCTATGAAACAGGACTTCCAATAAAGGAAATTAAAAAGTGATTATCTAGTGGAATTTTAATCCTAATTATTTCAAAATGGAAATAAATAATATATTGTTCCTTGTGATATATTGTGTTTTATATGTTGTGCATTGACCTCTCTAAATCACTATAAATCACTCTCCTCATAGCTCACTATAATAGGTACATGCTCTATTCAGGGAGCACACAGTGTCCGTTTTGGGGGGTTGGTTTTGGAGTGTATTGGGAGAATCTGAGTCTTGGGAACAGCTCAATAAAATAGTTTCAAATGACAAATCTGTCCCACTTTTAGCATTGTGTGCTGAGTAGTTCTGTGGTGTTCCTAAGTGATACCAGGGCTTTCAGACTTTCCTGTACAAAGATCTCTTAAAATAAAAAATTCCAATTCAGCTTTCTGAGCTTTCCCAAGCTGTAGTATTGACAGAAGAGGTTCCAGAACTGCTCAGACAAATGAAAAATGTCAGGTTTTCAGCATCATGAAGTCACTTTATTATCCATTGTGTCTGAGGTATCACCTAAAGCAGCTACCAGGGGATGTCAGTGGGAAGTGACATTTTCCAAAAGGGACTCCAAGAAGAACCTGGGCAGTGAACCCAAAGCAGCAGCAAGCATGTGGAGAGGAGAAATCTGGTGGGGATGGTACATTTGGATTTCCATAACACTTGAAAACATCTCTCTGCAGAGGGCACCTTAGATAGACCAGGTTGCACAGAGCCTGGCCTTGAGCACCCCTGGGGTGGGGCATCCACAACGTCCCTGGGCTGCCTGTTCCATGGCCTCACCTCTCACACTAAATATTTTTTTTTTCTTAAGATCTAATGTAAACTTGCCCTCTTTCAATTTGAACCCATTCCTCCTTGTCCTGTCACTACAGGCTCTTGCCCCATCTCTGCTCTAAATTCCCCATAGGCACTGGAAGGCAACAATTGGGTCACTCTGAAGCCTTCTCTTGTGCAGGCTGAACAATCCCAATTCCCTCAGCCTTTCCTCACAGGAGAGGTGATCCTGCCCTCTGATTAACCTGGTGGTTTGTCTAGACTGGGGTGATCCACCCAGACAAGAGGTTGTTCCATGCCTCTGGCAGTTGGGCTTTTGTTGACAAACCTCACCCTCTCCTTAATTCTCCTGTTCACCATCCAGGGTGTAGTAAACTGTTCTGGGGATTCCCTGTGTCACCCCCCTGCAGGGCAGACTCCTGCAATAAACAGAGAGTTCACCATCCTCTAGTTGGGCTTCCACCAGGTTTTAATTTACCACAGGGATGAGTAAGTGCTGTAGCTCACCTGTAAGCCCAGGCTGGTGCTCCTGGTAGTTACAGAGGTGGAGAGTTTGCTCCCCTGCCAGCCCTGCCTGTACTGGATGTATTCATTACTCTCCCCATTTCTGGCTGTGACCTTTTTTCAGCATCTGACACTGTGGGAGCCCTGTTGGGGCACTCAGAGCTCACAGCAGGCAGCCAGCACCTCAGCACTGAGGCAGTAACTGGGTTTATGTTACTCTGAGGAACTCATAAAAGTTTATATCAGGTCTGTGTTTCTTTGATCACGGACTCCACAGTTCCCGATTATACTTGAGATGTGATTCAGGCCACTGGGGAAAGTTGACACCTTCGTCGTGTCCATCTTTCAAACTACCAGGATATCTGGTGTCGTGCTCTGACAAGTGGCAGTGCGTGGCCACCTCCCTGGCACGCTCAGCTCCCCTGTGAGAGTCTCAGGCAGTTCCTCTCCCTCTGCAGTGACCTTATTCCCCAGGTCATTTTCTCTCCCAGCTTGGTGCTCTCTGTACCGTGTTGGCCACCACCCTCCTTTTCCACAGACATCACCAGAATGGAGTCCCTGCCCTTTCTTTGGGCTGCTGATGGCAGCACAAGTGGAATGTGCTCAGGAACCAGCAGTGAAGGATTTTGTTACTGGTGCCTGTGCTGAGATTTGCTTTAGTTTCTTTCCCACAGGAAAAAAAAAAAAGCTCAAAGACACTTTGCTGTGACTGAGCAGCCCTAATAGTGTCAATTGATTTTTCTTCTTTTTGAATAAAGGCAAGTGTAAATGAGCTCTGAAAGTGTGGTTGGTATTTGAAAACTCATACAAATTGGATCCTCGAACATATTTTTCCAGTATTGGGAGTTCTTGAAAAGTTTTTATCTCTGCTCTGGAGCCAGGCTGGGAGAGCTGGGGGTGTTCAGCCTGGAGAAGAGAAGACTGAGAGACTCCAGAACCTCATCCAGTGCCTAAAGGGGCTCCAAGAGAGTTGGGGAGGGACTTGGAACAAGGGCCTGGAATGTCAGGACAAGGGGCAATGAATGAATAAATAGAATTACTGACTGTGTGTTTTTCTTTTTATACACCACCTTCTTTTTTCTGGCCACAAAGGTAAAATTCAGATCTTGAAACAAAACAACGTGGCTGCAAGACAGCAAGACATGGATGTGCATGGAAACCAAGGGCCTGACAGTCTGTTTGTGAATAAACTGACAATAAATCCTTCCAAGGAACCTCCTCCTGCTCTTCACCAGTAGTTGTGTTGAGGTGTTTCTGCTCACAGCCAGTGGTTTCTAGTCACTTAATGCTGATTGAGCATATTTGGCTCATGAAACTTTTTGTACATGAACTTTGATGTCTGCGAGGTAGAGCTGCTTTCTGTGAAAGCATTACTGGCTCTGGAGTGACTCAAATGCTTTCTGTGTTGAAAAATCCCTTTTCCCCTGGTCTGTAGGCAGCATGAGCTGTCTGTCTTGACATAAAAGCAAGATATTGTGTGGCAGCTTAAGACTGTCTGTCCTGCCCTTCCTGCTGCTCTTGTCCTGTGCCTTTTCCTATCAGTGCAAGTGCTTGTTTGGTCCCCCTGTGAGCCCGTTGAGCTCCTGGATCTGTTCACTGGGGTATCAGATGAGTGTCAGTGCCCTTGCTGGGGGAGAGGCTCTGCTGGCAGGGTACAAGGCAGGGCAGTCCTGGCTTCAGCAGAGCTGCTGCAAAATCCTGCCATGGCAGGGACTAAAGAGAGCCTGGAGTGATCCACAGAGATTTTCCTGTCTGCCTTTGGGGTCTATAGTTAGGCAACACAAATCTCACCTTCAGTTTGCCAGGCTGTAGCTAAAGTCATTCGCAGCTGTTTTTCCATGTCTCTGCTGGGGTGGGAGAAGACCTGGAGAGGCTCTTCCAGTAGAGGATTCTCTGCCAGAGCAGAGGGGCCCTGCCTGGCCTTCCCACCCCACCTTGCCCTCCCAGCAGGTGTGGTGTGAGTGGATACACCTTCCTAAGTGGGTCCACAAAGGGATTTTACATTTTTTTCCCCCATTATTCACCAGGAGAGTCCCCATTTGTCATTGGCCACCAGCAGCAGCCCTGCAAGAGTCAGCCCTGGGCTGTGGACACCACTGTGGTTTGGCTGAAGCTGATCTAAAGCTGCATCTTGGAAGTTTAGGGTATGTTTGTGTTATAGAAACATAGCTATATTTGCTTGTATAGTGGAAATGAAGTCTTTAGGAACTGCATTTAATAGTGCAGTGCAGCCCCTGATGGAGCTCCTGTCAGGGGAAAGGGTTGTCAGCAGAACATTCCTTTGCTAAGCAAATCTGCAGTACCTAAATTTCCATTTTCCACACAGGAGCGAAATGCTTGTGAGCTTTCTAATTATGAAACATAGTTATTTTGGGCAGGAACGAAAATCTCAGTAATTTAAGGGCAAGATTTTATATAGACTGTCTTGACTGAGTGCCAGGGAGTGCTGGCTGAGGGGGACAGAAATGACATACTTAGCGGTCAGAGTGACTAAACCAGTGAGGCTTGGAAAGCCTGTGCTGCTCCACACCATTAGAAAACTGGCAGTCCCTGCTTTTTAGTGACAGAAAGACTTTATTTTTAGTGTTGGCACTTGGTCACGTACTGGACTCATTTCAAGCTCTTCTCAGATGGTACAAAGCATTAGCCTCTGACTACTGTTTAAATAATGGGTGTTAAAAACCACGCTGGAACTAGTGGGATGATGATGATGGTGAAAAGGAAGGGAGTTAAATGATGATCTAGAGTGAATTTTGGAGTCAATCCAGCGTGGCCTGGTGCTGGTTTAGAGCTGTGTTGTGGCAAACCAGTCAATCAGCTGCAGAGGAGGAGCACTGTGGGAGTGGAAAATCAGTGTCTCGGGCCCTGTTTGGGTGAGAGGTGAATTCAGTGCACGTTGATGGACACATCAAAGCACAAATACTGTGAGGCTGGAGAGGTTCATAGGACTGTAAAACATCCTGAGTTGGAAGGGATCGTGGAATCCAACTCCTGGCCCTGCACAGACACCCCAACATCTCACTCTGTGCCTGAGAGTGTTGTCCAAACCCTCCTGGAGCTCTGGGGCTGTGACCATGCCCTTGCTCCTCTTTCCATAGGGGTTCCATGTCTGTCTGGTCCATGCTGACCTTCCCAGGTCTGACAAAATGCTCTTTGATGAGAAATGTTAAAGGAGGGGCAAAGAGCTGGCAATCCTGCATCCCTGTGCCTGCCATCCTAGCAAGGGTAAAAGCAGAGCAATTTCTCTTTCTTCCCATTTCCCTCCCCTTGCAGAAACACAGAGTGTGAGTGTCCAGCTGCCCTTCTCTCTCCTTCCCTCAGTGGCTCCTGTTTCTTCACAGAGTCCGAGCTGGAACTTTGGCATTCCAAGGGCTGCCCAGCTGGGGAGAAGCAGAGTGTGGTGCTTCAGCATTCCCTGGCATCACCATCCCTGCAGCTCATGCAGGAGTCCTGGCAGGACTAAAGAATCCCACAGACATTTAGCCCAGCCATCCCTGCTCTAGTGCAGCAGGTATTTCCATCCAGCTCCCTGTAAGCTGATGGCCCCAGTGCATTTATGAAGATGTGTGGAGCTTCAAAATAATTTCAAAATTCAAAGCTTCTATTCAAAGCACTTCTCCACCTGACATTTCACGCTGCTGTTTCATCTTGGAAATACTACGTTTGTGGCATAATTATGCCTTTGCACGTATTCCTCTCTTCACTTGTGCTCTGCTGGGGTTTTTGTTGTGCTAATCATTGTAAGAGATTTGTTGTTGGTTTCTTTTGATGGCTGACATGGATAGTGCTGAGTACTTCTGGTGTGTAGAGCATTTTCCAATGGAAAAATCTGACATGCCTCTCTCTTCCTGCTTACGTGAGAACTGTGACTCACATAAGAGAAGTATTAACTGCTGTTAAAAAAATGAACTTCCATAGCTAATTAATCAGACTAGAAAATGAATCTTTTAATCTCATTTTGCTCCCTTTCCCCCCATTCTTTTTAAAACAAAAATTTACCTCTTTCTCCTGGTTTTAATGTGGTTGTTTCAGAATTAGATTTGCCAAGGATTTTAAAGCACAAAGATTTCAAAGCTGGGTTGGTGGTACCCAAGTGCCTGTGCAGGGTTTGAGGCATGAGGACACCCAGAAGCTCAGGCTGAGCAGAGAGGAGGTGCAAAAGCTCTGTGGTTTTGCAGGAACAGCAGCACGAGCTGTTTGTTGTTCCCCAGATCACTGATGAATGCAATCTGTGCTGCCAGAGATACGGGGATCACTTGGAGGTGGAATTTTTGGGCAGTGCCAGTTCTGACAGGAGCCCCTTAAGAGCAGAGCTGTGATCGTGGGACACCATGGCAAGGTCATACCTTCCAGTGCTGACAGTCCCAGTGCTGACAGTTGCCAGGCTATTTTGGGAGTGCTTTTCCCTTTGTTTTCTGTGAACTCCTCTCTCCGTGCTCCCAGATTTAACCCTGGTGCTGTTCAGCTGTCATCAGCCCTGCCTTTGTTTGTGGGTTTGAGGTGTACGTTGACATCACATATTTACCATTGCTTTGGGTTTGCTGCAAGATTGACTCCTGTATCTCCTGGCTAACCTTGTTCCATATATTTGAGACTTATGACAGGAGGATGGTGGAGAAGTGAGTGGTGTCATTTAATCCCTGTGGCTGTGCTGTGACAGCAGGACTGAATTGCCCCGGCAGTGCTTCCAGCCCAGTGTGTAACACTTAATGGTGCTGCTGGTGTCAGTGTTGGCCTCTGGTTTGCAGGAACCCTTTAACCATTTCCAAAACTTCCCAAAGTAGTCTCATTACACCAGTCCTATAGAAAAAAAAAAAAAAGTTGTTGTAAAGAAAACCCTCTCAAAGCTCAAGGTTAAGGAGTGACCTGGCAGATCTTGGCTGGGGAGGGTTGTGCTGTGGCTGCTGGTCAGTCCTGGAGGGTGGGGTTGGCTCACCCTGTTGGGTCTGTGCTGGTCCTTTCCCACTGCCTGCACTTACATGAACTCAGAAACCATTCTGCTTGTAGACTGCTGCATCTGTATTCACTTGGACTCTTTGCTTAGCACAAAGCACACCTTTTAATAATTTGAGTGTGCTGTCTCCCCTTGGTTTGTCTGAAGAAAACCCACTTTTTTCACCCCATGTCTAATGCAGAATTTTTTGTAGCTCCTGGGTGGTGCAGCCTCTGTCACTCAAGTCTACATCAGGTTTTTAGCATGAGTACAGCATTTAGGAGGCAAAATGGTTCAACACTTGATTTCTAGATTGGAGAGAGTCTGGTAGAAAAATTAATAATGGGGGTTTCATGAGCAATCTGATTTAGCAGCAGCAGCACTTTACACCATGGTGCTGGGAGGCCCTGGAGATGGGCATTTCCTGCAGTAATCAAGAGCTGAAGCATTTCAGCCTTTCCTGGCCTGGCATCTCTCATACTCCATTTCAAAAGCCAGCAGGCAGTTTACTTATCACATTTATGTGTGACCAGTGGAACTGCCAAGTGTGATTTCCCTGTGGGAACCATGAGGATTGCTGCCCGAGGATCTGACACGGTGGGATTACAAGATTTTCACTCTTGGGCACAGAGAAGTCACCAAGATTGGGTTCTGTCACAGGGCTGGGATGTTCATAGTAGAGACATGTAACAGAGCAGCCCTTTCTGCTTTCCCCTTCCTGCATTTTCCCCGTGCCTGCAGCAAGTGCATGGCTTCTCCCTCTCAAATCCCAACCAACCACATTAATTAAATACAGCCAAAGTTAGCCCACAGCAATTATCACAAGTCTTCTGTATTACAAGCTGATGCCAAGCTCTACATGCTGCTTTATCTCGTGGTTGTGTTACAGTGGTGGATGTGACGTCTTATTTGTAAACTGACTGTTGGCTCAGAGGGGCTGCAGGGAACAGCACAGTTTCCTCCCAGGCAGGTTCCTACTTGTTACAGGTGATGGTTTTGGCAGGGCCAGCAGCTTGTGCAGGCACAGGGCAGGACATGGCCCTCATTGACATTGTGGCCAGAATTGCTGTGCCTGCAAACAGGTGCACTGAATGTTATTCGTGTATTTGTGTTAAACCACTGGCAACTGGGCAAGTTGTGGAGAAAACAACCACCTTCTCATGGGGGCCTGTGACAGCACTGTGGATGTGCAGTTACTGCCTGTTCTGGGTTTATAACCACTGCTCTCCTTGTGGAGGTGAGAAAGCAGACTTCTCTTTTCCTCTCAGCAATTTCTTAGAAATTTGTCAGATTTAGATGCTCTCCTTGCTGCTGTCCTGTGTATATCAAATATGTAGTGGAATGTAATACCAGTCCTGAGCTGGGGCTTTGCTAAATGTGATGCAGCCCTAGAAAGTGAGCAGTGTCACACTGTTCACACCTTCTTGGAGCTCGATTCCTGGTCCTCTGAATCCTCAGTCTCATCCCATCTGTCTCCTTTTCCTCCCTGATCCTCCAATCTCTGTCCCAGGGGATGCCCAGGAGAGATGCAAACTAAATCCTTGGCAGGCAGCTGGAGCAGATACTCATCAGGGTTCTGGGTGCGTGGAGGAAAGAGCAAACACAACACCATTGTAATAATGAGCTTTCATTCAAGATAAGATCAGATTTTGTCTGGTTGCTGGACGAGCCTTGCCAGACGAGCCAAGTTGTTCTGTCCCATTTCCTGGTGTCCCCGTTCCCTTACTGTAATGTAAACTTCATGCTCAGGAGAAGAAATGCCCTGGCAGCAGCTCCTGGCAAAGCTCAAACCTGCAGTGAGAGTCCCTGGCTGGAAAGGGCTCCACCTGTTCACTGCAGAGGGGGGAAACTAATCTGCCATATCTGCAAATTTTAGAAACTGAGCACTTCCTCCCTATGGAAAAACTGCTAAATGCTGGTCCCCTGCCAGGAGCTGGAAGAACACCATGAGCTGGGGATGGAGACTTGCCCAGCGATGCCTGGGATTTAAATCCTATGAGCCAACTTGCTTTGTGTGTTGAGTGGGTAATTCTGGGCACTAGATGTGGTTTGCATCAAGGACTGCTAAAACTGTAATACATTAGTGCTGTTCCAGAAGCCCTTGAAGTTTATCAAGTGCCAAGAAAAATACAGGGATGGCAAGAGATTAGCCTGGTGAAGATCCACCATGAGAGGGAGAGACACTCACCCTGCGCTCCCGCCCTGTCACATCACCCTGGAGGTTGTGTTAGAGCTTGTGCAGAGGCAGAGGATAAAGAAGGAATTAAAAATTTAAAGACAAAATTGCTGTGCTCTGTAGTTAACCTTGCTTTTTTAGCCTCTCCTACGTGTGAACCAAGCACAGCTGAGGGTTAGCAAGGCTTGAAATGGAAAAGAACTAAACCTATCCCTCTGTTTTTCTTCACATCTGATTCCAAGGGCAGTTTAAGAGAGGGGATGAAGAAACTACCCACCAAAAAGGCAACAGAACTTCTCAACCACCTCCTCTTGACTGTCTCTCTCCCTTCAGGGGAGGAGGGCAGGTGTCTGCTCTGTGACTGCTCCCCCAGCTCGTGGTGCTCACCGTGTTCCTGAGGAACGATGGATCAAATAAGAGAGCAGAACTCTGCATAGCACTAGATCCTCTCGGGTTACTAAACTTATCCACTCTCCTAAATTTAAGGTTGGAGGATTAGTAGTACTTAAAGGAGGACATATCTACTGCATTACTTCCTCTTTGTCCTCTTCTCCTTCCTCCAGTAACCTCAGGTAACCCAGTTGGCTCAGCTGAAGGTGAGCTGTTGGACCCCAATAAAGCTGGTTTTCCTACAGGCTGCCTCACAGTGCTTAACTTTGGTAGATTTGCCCAAGAAAACACACAGCAGAGATGTGCTGGAGAGTATCAGGGCTCTCAAAAATTTTAGGTGGACGAATGTGTGCCCTGAGTACTTCTAAACAGTGATAATTTTGTTCTTTACAAAATTATCTCTGTGTGTCTTGGTTAAATGATGGCACATATGAAACTATTGATACCGTTAATGTATGTGCAAGTGTGAATTCCCTGATAACATCATCTTAATCAGTTGATACCGTAAAAGTTTGCCCAGAAATACATTGCAACACCTAAAAGTTGCCATTTAATCTAGTTGTAACGTTTTTAAAGGCTTTCTAAAGTTCTTAAAGTTCAGATCTTTAGAAGATACCAATTTTGCTCATTATCCAGGTTGTTGACCTCATAATTTTTGCTCTGAGTTGTGTTGAACATGTCATATCATGTTAAGATATAAGAAGTATCTTCTTTTAGGGTGTCTGACTAAAAAATTATGTAAATAATCTCTTGCCTGATAGTTTCTTATATGACACCATGATGAGATTTTTCAGAGCTGAGCAGGAGTTACTCAATACCTTTTGTCAAACGCTGGTTTTGAAAACTGCTTTTCCACCTCACTTTTTCAAAGCTCAGCCAACGTAATTAGCTGCATGTAATGACACAACAACGCAAAAAAAATCTTGCATTTTGGTATTTGGGGCAGGCAAGGTCATACCTGTCAGTAATTCACTAATAAAAGTGTTGATGTTACTCTGCTGTGTCTCAGTTCCATTCCTGTGTCATCAGCTGGTACTAAAATCAATGTTTGCCAGGCAGTGTTCCCTGGCTGGATCCCACATGTGGAACAGCAGCTTTTCCTTCATCACACACCTTGAACAGCAGCTTTTCATGAATTACAGAACAGTGGAGGAGGGTTATTTCTCTTACATCTCAAAGAATACTCTGCTGCTTCATTAGGGATACTCCACCTTTGCATTTGGTGGTAAGTGCAGACAGCAGGTATTAAATGATCCTGGCTCCCCTGGGAGCCCCTGGTGCTGGCAGCCCTGACTCCTCGTCGTGGATTCCTCCCTGCAGGAGCTGAGAGAGGCAAATCACTGCAGATTTCAGTGTAGGAACAGGTGAGGATTGATACCATTGTCCTGCTGGTTCCAGCATTCCATCAGAGCCAGACAGGGGGGACCAGCACAACAGCCAGAGCAGTGACAGGGAGAAATTTAAAACAAGAGTGACAGGGGCTCTTTTATGCGTTTGAGCAGGCTTTTAACTTTAGAGTTCACTTTATCCTGTGGCTTGAGCAAGAGCCATGCCTTTCCCTTGGCTGATTCCCAGACTATGCAGATACAGTGGGTGTGTTTGATAAACAATGTAAATATAATTCTCTATCAAATATGTACAAAGCTCACACTCCAGAGACATTCTTCAGTCCACGCTGAGATTCACACTTGAGCTGGAGGGAACACTTGAACAAACCCAGCAGAGTAAGAGAGTTGTCCATCTGGGAACTCTGAGTTACAATTAATTTCTGAAAGTTCTGAAATTAATTTGTTTTAGTTCACAAATTGAAGTTACCCTGAGCTTTAAGGTGTGATTGCTCACAGCATGGGGAGTTCAACCCAGATATTGCCTGCTGCCAGTGAGGACTGTACATTTGATTTAACACCAATTAAAACACTTCTTTTTTTTCTCTCTCTTCCTTTTCCCTTCAATCCTTCCATCCCCTCCCATCCTCTCTCAGGCCTGTATTGATGAGAACCTGGACATGGTGAAGTTCCTGGTGGAAAATGGAGCTGATGTGAACCAGCAGGACAACGAGGGCTGGACCCCTCTTCACGCAGTGGCATCCTGTGGCTACCTGAATATAGCAGAGTGAGTGAGTTTGGGGCTGTTCTGGGTGTTTATAACACTTCCTGTGCTTTGTATTCAGGGCAGTAGACTGGTGATGAATTACTAATACAAGAACCAGGGGTATTTAACAATGGAGAAAGAAAAACTGTGACCTGCTGAGCAAGGACTTTGTATTTACAATGAACATTTTTAGCCTAGAAATTGGCTGAGAGTAAGGTCCTCATTGGTAACTGAGCTTGAATGAGAAAGGCAAATACTCTGTGGTGCTGTTTGATTTCCTGTGTGACTGCTCTGAGTGAACACATGGAGGTGACAGGCTGATCTGGTGTCCTGTGTGGTTTGATTTCCTGTGTGACTGCTCTGAGTGAACACATGGAGGTGACAGGCTGATCTGGTGTCCTGTGTGGTTTGATTTCCTGTGTGACTGCTCTGAGTGAACACATGGAGGTGACAGGCTGATCTGGTGTCCTGTGTGGTTTGATTTCCTGTGTGACTGCTCTGGGTGAGCACATGGAGGTGACAGGCTGATCTGGTGTCCTGTGCTGTTTGATTTCCTGTGTGACTGCACTGAGTGAGCACACGGGGTGTGACCTGCTGGCCTGGGTGTCCCTGTGCTGTTTGATTGTCCCTGTCACTGCTCTGAATGAGCACACGAAGGGTGACAGGCTGGCCTGGTGTCCCTGTGTGGTTTGATTTCCTGTGTGACTGCTCTGAGTGAACACATGGAGGTGACAGGCTGATCTGGTGTCCTGTGCTGTTTGATTGTCCCTGTCACTGCTCTGAATGAGCACACAGGGTGTGACCTGCTGCTCTGGTGTCCCTGTGCTGTTTGATTGTCCCTGTCACTGCTCTGAATGAGCACACAGGGTGTGACCTGCTGCTCTGGTGTCCCTGTGCTGTTTGATTGTCCCTGTCACTGCCCTGAATAAGCACACACAGTGTGACCTGCTGCCCTGGTGTCCCCACTGCAGGTTCCTGATCAGCCACGGGGCCAACGTGGCCGCGGTGAACAGCGAGGGCGAGGTCCCGTCCGACATCGCCGAGGAGGCGGCCATGAAGGACCTGCTTCTGGAGCAAGTCAAGAAACAAGGTAAAGGGAGGACTGGAATATCTCAGAGCTGGCACCCCTGAGAGTTTCTGTAGGAGAGTTCTGCTGCCTTGCTGTCTGTTGGTGAAGAGATGTGAGATCTGGCCCGGGAAGGAGCAGAGGAATCTTGCCTTGCTGTCAGGACAGTGGAGCAGATGCAGGAGGTTTGTGGTCTCTGCCCTTGGGATTGTTCAAAGCAAGGCACCACAGTCCTGAGATGTGATTCATCAGATCTAGTTACTTTTGAAGTGAAATTAAATTCTGACCTCTGATACCAATCACAGAATCACAGAATGTATAGGTTGGGATACACCTTCAAGATCATCGAGAAAGGTCTTGTTTCACTAAGGCTTGATAACACTGAGGTGAGATTTATGGGAATGCCAAAGGCAGGGACCAGGAAATGAATATTCCAGGCCTGGAGTGACATGCTTTCTCCTAATCTTTCCCTAGATTTCTTCTGCCACATCCCCTTTCTCATCAGGTGTGCCTGGCTGAGGGGCTGCTCTCCAGGCTGTCCCTGCACAAACATCCCTGGCTATAGTTCTGGACTGATGTTTAAGTAAAGAAATGCTTTATCAGTCTAAAATTTTCTTCATACTCACAGAATTCGTTTGGGAGTTTTGTTGGTTGAACATTTGTACGTGTGTGTGTGAGAAGTTTAAATCATGTCTATGAATTTCACCAAGAATGTTGGAAAAGGAACCCAAGGAATTCCTGGAACTTCCATCCTTGGACACAGTCAAGGCTTAGCTACATTTGTGTCTGAGCTGGTTGATCTGGCTTTGAAGTTTACCCTCCTCAGAGTGTGTGTTTGGGCTACAGACCCCCAAAGATTCTTTCCTGCCTGGATTATTTTATTCCTGTGAGTTTTGGGGGGTTTCTTGCATGCTGGATTGAACCCAGTCCCTCTGTCAGATACATTCTCACACATGGTGGTGAATTTTTCTTTTAATGTGTAGTTAGAAAGGAATCAGTCCCTTGCTGCTTTGTCACCTGTGTTAATGCTGCAGGGCCACCAAATTTGTCACACAACTTGCCCTCAGAGAAGCCAAGTTTACTGTCATCAGTCACCTCCTCATTTTCCATGGGCTTTGGCACAGTTTCCAGGAGGATCTGCTCTATGATCCTCTTGCTGTGCACAGAGGAGAGCCCAGCTGGCCTGTAGTGCTCCAGGTCCTCCTCTTTAACCTGGTCAAAATGTTTCCTATTCCTATTTTTTGTTTCCCATTTTCCAGTCTGGGAGAACTTCACCCGACTGCCACAATTTCTCAAATATAACAGTGACTTTGGCACTTTACCAGCTCCATTGGGACCCATGGATGGATCTCTCCAGTTTCCATGGACTTGTGCACCCTCAGGTTCCTTAAATGTCAATAATGTGGTTGAAACCTTTCAGGACATCAAGGCAGTGATTCTGCCTCACCTGCAAGTGTTTTGCCTGACAATTTTTGGGATTCTGCTTGCATTGCCTCACCACATTAGTGGCCTCCTGCTAAGATGCCCTGAAACAACCATCTGTCTCCACCAGGAAGGTTCCCATCACACAGTTTAAAGGCTCATAACTGCTGGAGGAAATGGGGTTGAACTTTAAATAAGCATCTGTCCATCTCTGCAGCCTGTCCCCAGTAGGGGCTATGAGCAGATGCCTGCTGCAGACTGCAAAAACAGCTGGAGTGTGCACAATTCCCCTCCCAGCCCCCAGAAATTCCTGAGCCAAACTGGCTTTCTGTGTACTTGGAGTGCCCCGTGGCTTTCTGTTTCCTGAGCTCCTGCAGCCCTCCTTGGGAACTCCAACATGTTCAGCAATTGTGTGTAATAGCTACAATGGTCTGCAGCCAGTTTATTTCTGATCTTTGCAAAATCCTGCAGCAGTGGGGCTCACAGCTCAGACTCTGAGTTAAGTGTTGGTTCTGTTTTAAACCTAATGCCCCATAATTTAATTGGCAATCATGTCATTCTTATACTGAAAGTGTTAATCCACTTGCTCTTCAGGATTCTTCTTGATTTTTGAGATTTGTCATCTTCTAATTTGTATGTTTTCCTGAGTCAGAGAGTTCTGCTCTGATTAATCTTGTTTGGATCAGTGTCAACAGTTGTGATTGATATATTGTCCTTCTGTGATCTCATTACTGTGAAAACTCCACTTAGGAAAACAAGTCAGAGTTGGTTTTGCCTCTCATTGGTTTGATGACAGTTGACAGAGTCTGCCAGCCAGACACACCTCCCTCTCCACATCATCCCCCTGCCTCTCCACAGCTCCACCTGCTCCTCAACAGTCACTTAGGCCATCAGAGTAGATTTCTTCTGGCCTCCTAATGCCAAAATTATTTCAAATGGTGGTTTTGTCAGAATCTGGGGGTTTGCTGTTCAGTGGGATAACTCAGTAGTTCCCTCAGCATCCCTCAGCATGGGTTGCTACCACTGGCCCAACTTTCAAAATTTTTAACTCAGACAGTTTTTGAAGTCCCTGTCAATGACACTGGAGCTGTCCCAGTTCATAGAGGAGGCTTTTGCTGATCGTTTTGTGGAAGATCAGAAATAGTTTACTAATATTTCATAGCAAATGGAATATAGGGTAAGTGTAACAAATACTTCAGAGCTTTTATCTCTTGTTTGTCTCTTCCTCTGTGCTTCCCTCCCTCAGGTGTAGACCTGGAGCTGTCAAGGAAAGAGGAGGAGCAGCAGATGCTGCAGGACGCCCGGCAGTGGCTGAACAGTGGGAGAATTGAGGACGTAAAGCAGCCTCGGACAGGAGCCACAGCTCTTCATGTTGCTGCAGCCAAGGGCTATTCTGAAGTCATGAGGTAGGAGCTCCTCCCAGGGCTGATGCATGAAATTAAGGCTGAAAAAGGCATCTGGCTTTACATTCAGAGAAATCTGTCATCACCACAGGCTGCAGAGGAACCTCAGCTCTGGTGCCTGGAGCAGCTCCTGCCCTCCTTCCCCACTGCCCTTGGTGTTCCCAGTTGTTTCCCTCACACGTTCTCATCTTCTCCTCTTCTCTGACAAGAAGAAAAACAGCCCATGCCCACTTTGTTTTGATTTTCTTCTTCAATCTGTTGTCACCAGTAGATTACCAGCCCCTCTAACTGGCCCAGCTTTGCCATGTCCATCCTCAGAGCCATCAGGGATTGATGGTGGAGGATTCCAGCAGCTTCTCACAGAAACCACCTCTGTGCCCCCCCTGCTACCAAAACCAGGCTGTGCACAATCATAACCAACACACAAGCTTCCTCTATTGCCCATGTTAAAATCCATTCTGGAAGTGTTCCTCTATCTTGATCCTAAATTTCATCAATTTAAGTGACATAATTTGATGTCGAAGAGCTGTTTTATATCAAGCTCAAGCGTTTTATTGTACTTCATGTTTCTGATTTGCATTCAGTCATTAGACCTTATAATTGAGTGATGAGCTGTCTGTGCCTGTGCTGTGCCCAGGAACAGGAATATAACTCAGCTCATGTGAATAGAAATGTAAAATCTGTGGATCTGAGGTGTTGGTGCTGTGATGGGTCAGGGCAGGGTTGTGTATCCAGTGCTCCTCGATGAAGTTCAGTGTGTGCAGGATGACTGAGCTCTGCAAAGTCTCTCCTTGGCATTAACTGTGGTAATTATAAACACATCTCAAGGCAGGCTGACATTGCTCCACTCTTGTGTATGTGGTGGCTGCACAGAAGTTCAAATCCAGAGCTTTGGTGACTTAAATGAAAAGGCTGACAGCCAGGAGCCAGCTAACTCTAAATGAGACCTGGAATTTGTCTGTGACCTTGAGTCTCTCAGCAGCTCTGTTTCTCCCTTCTGCCAGCTGGAACATCAACAGAAACTCAGCACCTAATTTACAATTTCTTTCACAGAGGAGCCCACAGCTGGTCTGCTGTGACTTGTGTTTTATTTAGCACAGCAGCACGTTGGTGTAAAGCTGCAGGAGTTTCCAAGCTGTTGGTGCCATGTTGGGGTCATGCTGGATTTCCCTCATGCTGTGCCATGGTGCCTCTGGGTGGGGGAATTTCCCACAATGGAAAATTTCAAGAGCAGTTTTACCAGACCTGCAGAATTTCCCTGGAATGTTCTTCAATATTTAAGCAACTTGGATGATAGTTTTGATAGAGGAGCTGCTCAGTGCCACACCAGTGTGCACATGGCTCTGGAGCTCCAGACCACCCCAGCCCTCTTGGATTTGTTTTGGTATTAAATATTCAAGTTCAGGTGCTGGGAAACACCAGTGTCCTGCTCTGATGGGGAAGGGAGGGTGGAAGGCACACAGAGGTGAGGGTAAGGAAAGGAGATCCCAGGCAACTTCACTTGTGGAAAACTGCTTGACATGTCCCAGCAGGTTTTACATCAAAGTCACTTTTATTTCAATGCCCTTTCCATTAAAGCTACAAGCACATCAGATGGGATGTTGCTTTGGTTAATAAACAAGTCCACAGGCTCCTGGCTGTGTTAGGGAGCCAGGCTGCCCACTTGGTGCCTAACAGGGGAAACTGCTCTGTCAGGAACTCATTCCTGGTGGGCAGAGATCAATCCTGCTGCTTTTCTCAGGCTCCTGATCCAGGCTGGGTTTAATCTGAACGTCCAGGACAATGATGGCTGGACTCCCCTCCACGCTGCTGCTCACTGGGGAGTGAAGGAAGCCTGTTCCATCCTGGCTGAGGCTCTGTGTGACATGGACATCAGGAACAAGCTGGTCAGTACACAACTAATGCAGGATTTTATAGCCAGATTAATATAGACTATTTATAGACTATCGCCTGCTGCATGATCATGGAATCATAGAACCCCACACTGGTTTGGGTTTGGAGGAACCTTAAAGCTCACCTCATTCCACCCCCTGCCATGAGCAGGGACATTTTCCACTGGCCCAGGTTGCTCCAGGCCCTGTCCAGCCTGGCCTTGGACACTTCCAGGGCTGGGGCAGCCACAGCTTCTCTGGAAACTTGTGCCAGGGCCTCCCCACTCTCACACCCAAAATTTCCTTCCCAATATCCCGTCTAACCCTGCACAGACACCCCAACAGTCCCACCCTGTGCACCCCTGAGAGCTTTGTCCAAACCCTCCTGGAGCTCTGGGGCTGTGCCCATTCCCTGGGGAGCCTGGGCAGTGCCTGAACCCTCTGGGGGAAGAGCCTTGCTCTGATATCCGACATAAGAAGAGGTTGATCACATTCCCTCTCAGTACAAGAGTGTCCTTTTTAGAAACTTGGAAACTCAAGCATCGTCCTGGCTGTTGGATTTGAGCAGCAGCAACCAGGGACTGCACTGCCCTGGTAAAAGTTACTCACTGAACATAAACATGATCTTAGAGGTCTTTTCCAGCCAGAATGATTCTGTGATTACATGATCACTGTTTCTTGCTCTGGGGTGAAGCAGAGTGTCATTCACCATTTGGGGAGGGAGGATGTGGAGCACATGCACTGTTAAATAGGATTTTCTGTGCCATCTCAGATATTCTCCTGTGTTCTCTCTTTGCACCAGGGCCAGACGCCCTTTGACGTTGCTGACGAGGGACTTGTGGAGCATTTAGAGATGCTGCAGAAGAAACAGACTGTGGTGAGTTTCTGGAGATTGTTTTCCACCTCTCCAAATACCTTTTCACACACGAGTGTTCTCCAAGACATGGTGCCAACAGATGCAGGGAGCTGAGGCCCAGCTATTTTCTTTAGTTACTCATTGGCAATCTTTAATCACAGCAATATTTTTAATAGCTGGAAATGTAGATAACTGGATGACTGCAGCAAGGGGGTCAGTAGTGTGATGGCAATGCACAATTATGGGAACTGGTGAGACATTTGTGTTCATCTCTGTAATCATTCCTATTCTGCAGTTGCTTTGTTTGCTGGCAGCCTCTCCAGCATCAAACTGCTCTGTTCTAATGAGTGATTGCCCAAGTCAGCTTTGTGTTTTCACCCAGGGAAATACACTGTCAGTGCTGAGGAAGATCTGTTACCATGTCTGTCTTCCCTACAACAGGGAGGTTTGGATTGAGGAAGAAGAAATTACACATTTCAGGGAGTTATGGACTGAAAAAATGGGTGGTTTCAAAACCATATTAAATTGGCATTTCATAGTGCAGTGGAGATACTGGAAGGGATTAGAAGCCAAAAGTCAGCATAAAAAAAGGAAAGCAAAATGTATCTTGTTCAAAGTAAGGGCAGTTGTCAAGCCAGAAAGTTCTCCAGCAGTTTAACAATATTCTAATACTCCCCCAGCTGACACCAGGAAAAGGAAGTAAAAGCACTGTAAAATTTGAATCCCAGAATCCCAGAATTATTTAGGATGGAAGGGACCTTAAAGCTCATCCCATCCCACATCCTGCCACGGGCAGGAGCACCTCCTACTAATCCCAGGGTTCTCCAAGCCCCATCCAACCTGCCCTTGGACCCTTCAGGGATGGAGCAGCCACAGCTTCTCTGGGCTCAGCCAAGGTTCATCCCTGGTCTCAGCAGAGGCAGATGCAGGTGCCTTTTAAAGGTTTTATTAAATGGCAGCTGTGCCCTGGTGGAGCTGCAGTCCAAGGCTCCCAGTGCTGCTGTTGAAGTGGTTTCTTACACAAACCTGCAGTGGTTTTGTCCAACAGGGCTGGGCTGACCTCCTGCTGCAGTCCTGACTGGGTTATGCTGACAGGGCTGGGCAATGTGTGTCCTCATTCTCTCTCTCTCATATTCCTGCACTTTTTACCAGCTGCGAAGTGAGAAGGAGACAAGAAATAAGCTGATTGAAGCTGACATGAATGGGAAGCCTCAAAACAGACTCTTCACCAAGTAAGTCTCTCCCTCTTAGTTGAAAAGAAACTGCCCAGAAAGTGATGGGGGAGCAGCTTCATCTCTCCCAGCCAGCTGGCCTCAGCTGGGTCAAAAACAATTCACTGCTGGTTATTTCATGTGTTTGTGGTTTTTTTTGAATCTGAGCACTCTCAAATACAGTTTTAATTGTGTCTTAACATACCCAGTGAGTGGTGGAACAAGGGCTTGGGCTCATATTTGGTTCTCCAGCTTTGCTCTGGCTGAGGATGGATCAGACCTTTGGGCTGAGAGCTGCACCTTTTAGTCTCACAGAGCCCTGCAGCCCAACTGCTGTGTTATGGGGCACTAGAAAAGGAGAGATCACATTTCTGTGGATGGAAAAATGCTTGCAGAATTAGAAAATGTGAGACTGGCAGTGGAATCCGTGGCAAATTGGCCATGGTGGAATCAGTCTGTAGATGGATTTTATCCTTTGCTGGTTCTGTATGTAGTAAATCATGTCCGTGTGCTCCTGAGAAGTACAACTCAGATAACTTGTTTTCCCTAGTCCTAAAACTTTCCTGTTTTGCAGCAAAGAGAAGATTCTTTATGAGGAAGACACGTTGAAGTCCATGGAAACTGAGGAAGAGAACAAGGACTCGAGCAGTTCTAGTTCTGAAGAGGAGGAAGCTGAAGATGAAGTTTCAGAATCGGACGTTGAAAAGGAGTCAGGTAAGACTGAGTTCAGCCTTTGATTTAATAACTATTATCATCATTAATGTTGTTCTTGTTACTAATTACATAATTAGTTGTTAAGGACATGCTGAAAGTTTTTATTTCCAGTGTATATGTACAGAATTTGGAGAAATCTGGTGCTACTGAATCAGCTAAAAGAAGCTGATTCAGATGCTGACTCCCAGGTCAGCATAATTACTAAAAAAAAACCCCTTCAGATCCTGTTTTAATTCCTACTTCCATCTCATATGTATTCTGTGGTGATTATCTGTGCTTGGAACCATGGAAACTTTTAGTTTTGTTTTGTTCAAGAACCATCCAAACAAAAACACTTATCCAAAAACCCTTACAAAATAAAGGAATTAGAAACCTCAATTTTTACTCTTACCAAATTTGTTTTGAGGAGATTGAACAAATCCTCCCCAGTTTCTCTTGTCTGGAATTCATAATGTTTATTGCTGAAATTTTGGTGGAATAAAATGTGAGACCCTGCCCAAAGCTGACACTGCACAGAGTCCCTCCTCGTGTCCCTCTTGTGCAGTGAACTGCCCCCAGTCACATTGCTCACAGTTAGTCCTTCCCAGCCTGTCATTAGCACTTTAGCATGAGCCCTTCTAATTAGTCTTGACCTTAAAGCTGACCTGTGTGCTCTAAACTTCCAGAACAGGCTCCCAGTGCCCATCCAGCTCAGCCTGGAGAGCTGCTGTTGCCTCCCCTTCCTCCAGTGCCCTGTTTTACAGCCTCTGTACAGGAATGAGCAGCTGTCAGCAAATGGCAGCGTGTCCTGCCTTGTCCATGGGCATTTCCATGGACTTGGGTGCCAAATATGACAGGGCAGGCCTGCAAGGGGGAGTGGGGGATCTATTGCCCCTTCCCCAGGGCTGGGTTCAGCTCCAGGACTGGGATCTGCTGCTTTGCAGAGAGGGAAAAGTGGCTGAGAATCCATTCTTATCCAGACCCAAGGGAAGAGCTGGAGCTGTGCCAGGGGAGATTTAGGCTGGATATCAGGGAAAGGTTCTTCCCCAGAGGGTTCAGGCACTGCCCAGGCTCCCCAGGGAATGGGCACAGCCCCGAGGCTGCCAGAGCTCCAGGAGTGTTTGGACAAAGCTCTCAGGGATGCCCAGGGTGGATTGTTGGGGTGTCTGTGCAGGGCCAGGGGTTGCACTGATGATCCCTGTGTGTCCCTTTCAACTCAGGAGATTCCACGATTCTGTCTTTGTCTCTAGTTCAGGCTCTGTCAGTGCTGCTAACTTCCTGATATTTTAAAATGTTTCTTTTCTCCTTTCTGTGTCCTTTGAATCCTTATTTTTCCAGTACTGAGAATATTTGTTATAGAATGATTGATCTTCACACTCCAAGGTGCCATCCTCCCAGAGGCTCCATCCCAAATTACTCCAAATGTGTGACAGCACATCTTTATTCCCTGCACATACTACTCCAAATACATTATTTGCTAGGACTGTTAGAGTGCTTATGCTAAAAACTCTTTTACTTTTCCCAAGCCATGACTATGTGAGCACTCACAGCTCTAAGGAAAGCTTTAATTGGTGGGTTTGGGTACATCATTTCTCAGGCAGGTTCCATGTCCTTGGGTTTATGGTGAATATTCTGTCTCCAGCCTGTGCTCTCCTGTCAAATTCACCTATTGCCTGAGTCCCACTTTCTGCTTACTCTCCTCTGGTAATGTCTGTGGATGTTCTTCTGTCAAGCATGTTCATAGATACAAAAGATAACGTGATACTGGACAGCTGCACTTATCCAACAAGCAGGAGCCAGCTCTGAGCTTGGACAGGGGTTGCTTGCCTTGCTTGGAGCCCAAGTGAGGGCTTTTGTTGGGCAGCAGTCCTGGCTTCCTCTGGAAAAATGGATTTTGCTGCTGAAGACCAGAAATTCTGCCCAGCAGCACAAGCAAGTGCAGAGAACTGTGCAGTGAAACCCAGCTCTGAGCACTCAGGGATCTGGCCTGTGCCACACTTTTGCTACAGCAGAAACAGCATGTGCCCCTTTTTATCCCAAGATTTACCAGGGAGGAAATTCTCAGAGAGGAAACAAAATTGTGAAAACCAAAAAAAACACCTGTGTGTCCTCTTTATGGTGCTTTTTGCAAGGATTTTGCTTGTCTGTGAGGATCAGGTACAAAAGCTTTGCCTGCCAGTTGTATCCATCCTGTTCTTTAGGAAGAGGGAAGTTCCTTGCAGAAAGCCCTGACATCTGACAGTGCAGGAGGCACTGACATCTCTGATCCAAGGAGGCTGAGATCACACAGCAGTGCAGACCACACTCTGTGTGTAAAAAGGGGCTCAGAAGTGCAATACTGAAACATTTGGTTTCTCTTCTTGTTTAAAATTGTAGAGAGAAAGGAAGAGCCCTTTGCCAACCACTCCAGCCGTGAATCCAGGCCCAGCATCACTGAGCAAATGCCACCACCAGAGCCCAACTCCTTCACTGCATCTGCCAGAAGAGTAAGTGAATTTGGAACCAGTGGGGACTCCAGCAGTGCTCAGGAGCAGAAGGTGTTACTGGGAGATGAAACCAGTGTTAAGAGGACTTTAAAACTAGAATTTAGAAAAGCTTGGCAGTATGAAATTCTGATAAAGATGTGTGTTAACAGCAGTGTAGGGAAAATAACAGCTCCTCTTGAATCTCTGACCCTCCAAAGCAAACTGGTGAAGAAACCCAGCCTGCAGCACATGCTGTGTGTGCTGCCAGTTCTGAGGGGGTTGGTGCCAAAGTCTTCTCAGCAGATCTGTCACCAGAGCTGATTCCTGCCCGTGTGCAGTGGTGAGTTCAGCACCATCATCCAAAGTGCCTCTGGCTTGCCAAAGCCAGCTGAGTCAGTGCTGTGATGTTGCCTCCCAGCAGGCAGAGGGTAGTTTGCAAGTGCCTGCCCAGCTGGGCTGTAAAAGGTTTGAAAGGTGAAGTGGTCACTAAAATCTTATTTAGCTCTCAGATCACTCAGCTAGATGGCTGATTCTCTTGTGATGCCTGGGCTCAATTCTAGAATGGCAGTGGGCAGCTTTTTGAAAGACTTGGTAACGGTAGCTAAAGTCACACATTTAAGCATTCATACACTTAAGCAGTTGTGTATTTAAGGACTAAAATATGCAGGTCAGAAGTGCCTCATTTAACAAGAAGCACAAACTCCTATTCTGTGGATTCAGTTACCTGCCCATGGAAGGGGTTTCTGCAAGGCTCCAGTCCAGTGTCCTGTTCCAAAGCAGGGTTAAGCTCATGTCATGTTGCATTGTCCTACCTGAACTCAGCTGAATATTCAAAGGTCTGTGAGGACAGAGATGCTCTACTCCCTTACTCTCTATCCCAGTGCAGCTTTGCTCCTGCCAGGAATTAATTTTCCATGTCAACTGGGATTTCCCAAGTGGGAAGTTGTCTGTTCTCCTCTTCCCACTGTAGACTGTGAGAAGATTGGTTCCATGTCCTCTGTAAACCCACCCCCAAGTAGCAGAAACTAAATCCTGTCTTTGCCTTCTCTTTTCCTTGCTGAACAATCCGAGTTTCCTCAGTCTCTTCCTTTACAGTGTTGTTGGCTACAGCTCCCTGGTGATCTCAGTGGCTTCTCCTGGACTCCACTGGTGTGAGGGGTTTATTTGCAGCTAGTTCTGTAAGACCTGAATATTTGGGTTTGGTTTTCTGCCTTTACTGAATAATTTCCCTTTCCTAAACGGGTGATAATAAAAGCTTCATTGTTCCCTATATTCTTTCCTCAAAGCTGGAGGAGGGCACTGTGTAGGCAAAGACCTCCACAGTGACAGAAGATTCCTTTCCTCCTCTGTCCTGGGGGATGAGGCACTACAGCAGTTTGCATCCCTGTGAATTCACCTTGAGCTCTGTCCTGTAACCTGAGAGAAGCAGGAAATAAGTAATTCTATCTTACAAGTCTAAGCCCAGCAAAAAACTGGGCCTTTTTGAAACACTTTCTGAACTCAGAGTGTGCCTTGCAGTCCTCTTCCTTTTCCCAACTGTGCCTGTTTCTCCTCCACAGTTCAGTTGGCTCAGCAAGTCAGAGGAGCAGAAGGATGAGTCCCCCTCGTCGTGGCGGCTGGGCCTGAGGAAAACTGGCAGCCACAACATGCTCAGTGAGGTCGCTGCCACTCGTGAGGCTCAGAGGGAAAAACCTTCCTCCATCTATCGCTCCTCGTCCAGCCCTCGGATATCGGCGCTCTTGGACAACAAGGAAAAGGTTTGGCTTTCAGCAGGGATGTTTTAGTGTATCCACTTTACCGCACGGGTGTGAACCCCTTTCTGTTTGAGCTATTGCTGGGGTTTGTATCTGTAACAAATGTGTATCTCTTTCATTCTTACTTTCTTTTGAAAAATATTTCCCTCCTCTCAATTGTTTCTCCAGAATGGAGTTTGGTGCCCCTTTGGCCGAGTTCCTGCCCAGTTTGGGCTGGGCTGGCACTGGACAAGGGCTGCCAGGCTTGTTCTTTACCAGAAAATGTCCAATCCAGACAGCAGCTCATACCTGCAGTGGAGATTCTCCTTCTCCATCATTGATACGGATTCCTCCTCTATCCACCAGCTGCATTTGTAAATCCCATACCATGTACTCAGTAACTGTAACTTGTCTGCCCATGGAGAGATGCCTCATCCCTGGAGGTGCTCAAGGCCACTGTGGATAGAGCTCTGGTCTAGTGGACTAAAGATCCCTTTCCGCTCAAACCATTCTCTGATTCTCTGATTGACAAGTTATTCTCTAAGTCAGAACATGCTTTTATTCACTACCATGGTCATCAGGAATCTCTTTCAGAACTGATATTTCAATACTGTTGCCCAACTAAGTTGCCTTAAACCACCTGGTAGGAGAATGCTTTCTTAGTTGAAAAAATTTGAAAATCAATTTATTTTCCACTGAATGTGCTGGAAGGGTAAGAGATATGTAGCTGAAGTTCCTCTTTTTCTTCACCAGGACAGAGACAACAAGAGTTATCTTGCCTCCATAGTCCCCAGAAGACTGAGCAGCACGAGTGATATAGAAGAAAAAGAAAACAGGTGAGACTGGCTGAAGTTAATGCTCATCTTCCATCCTGTCAATAGTGCTTCTGGAATATAATTATTCTGTAGTCATGACTGGTGTATTTTCTCAGCAGTCTCAAGTACACAGGAATTCACACCATCAAGGGGCAGCTCTGTCTATAAAAGTTCTGGTATGTTGGTTTTCATTTAGGTGAGCTGGAATCAGCAGGCTGATGATTTTATGAAAGGCTTTGCTGTGCTGAATTGCTTTTTTTCCTTGCCTGGATTCCTTGAAGAATAAAAGCTTCCCTGCAGTTCCAATATCTGCCCATTTATACCTTGATACAGACAGCAGTGAGAATAGTAAATGACACTATTTAATACGTTAAATCACTTTTATGGACAATCTGAATTTCATTTGCAATTTTTCTACCTAAAAAGGATCTTGTTCCTCTTTGTGCAAAACATCACATCATTTCTGGTTCTGAAGTGAGCTGGCAAGAGCAGGAGCTGATGTTAAGGGCAGAGCAGGTGTTTCCCTGAGTTGTCTCACCTGAACAATGAAGCCCAGAGGTGTGAGGGGGCTAAATTTGTGTTGTGAAATGTAAAGGAACCAGAAGCAGAGTCAGAGGTTTTCCTGAGCCAAGGCTGTGCTCTGTCCTGCTGCAGGGAATCTGCTGTGAACCTGGTGCGGAGCGGCTCCTACACGCGGCAGCCCTGGAGGGACGAGCCAAAGGGAAACGAAGCTCCCCACTCTGGGGCACCCACTACCTACGTATCCACCTACTTGAAAAGGTATGTCCAGCTTCTCAGGCAGTCTGAGCCACTCCTAACATGCCTCAGCCTCCTGCTTGTTGCCTCCTGGGCTTGGGACCCTCTTCTGCTGAGAGCAGGAAAGAAAAATTTACAATTTTTGATACTTGTCATGCTAAATAGTGTTTTTTAAATCCATAATTTTTTATTAATTTGCAAATTTCTGGACTGAATTTAAATACTGTTGTTCCCATAATTCAAATGCAATGTTTTCTCTGTTTAATGCTGGTGTTATGGTTAGAGAATAAAACCAATATTGATCATAAAAAGAGATTAGTGTTATAAGAGTCCAAAAGCGTTGTTCAGATAGCTCTTGGTGAGTAAGTTACAGCTTATCTCTAATTTTGGTTTATATTAGTCCATGTTGATGGGATTATGAGAAAGCAGCAGTGGTCTTGTGCATGATGTCCAGCCCTTGCCAAGGTGTAAAACTGATGTTTCCTCCATCATTTTGTGAGGCAGTGAGGAAACAGTTTGTTCACAGTGCCTGTGAAGTTGTAGAGGCTGATTATTGGTAAAGGAGCCAGGAGAAGCAGGAAGTTCTGCAGTTCCAGGCAGAATTCCTGTAGCTGCAGTGTCCCTTGGGAGACAGAGCCTCAGTGTCCTCGAGGTCCCAGCCAGTGGCTCTCTGAGTGAGCCGAAGCAGTTCCCTGCTCTGGTGAGGCAAACAGTGCATTGCTGGGTTTTCATCTGAGCAGGAGGATCAGCAGTGCCAGCACCTCACCTTTATTTCAGTTAATACTGGAGACCACCAAAACAGCCTGTAATAAACTTGTCACACTGCAGAGCCATTGGATTGCTGCTAAAGAAAAACAGCAGCAATAGCTTAAGGTTTTAGATTGAGTTTCACCAGAGCTGAACTAAGTTAACTATCCTGAAAATGGAACAATTGCTTGAGATACTTGGGGAGAGGCAATCTATTCCAGTTTGTGCTGTGGAGGTAAGTGGTGCTCAGGGATGTGTGTGGCCAGTTGCTGAGCACAAACAGCTCCATAGCCACAAAAGGTGAGGCAGCCCCTTCAAGCAGAAGCTTTCTGCTCTGCTGATCCATCCTGGTGACTTCACAGCTATCCTGGGACGTGATGACAGCCCAGCTTCCATAGCTTGTCCCTCTCTGAGGCTGCTCTGACAAACTGCAGCTGATTGCATTGGAAAACTTGTGCCCCTTGCAGCTGGCACACCTGTGCTGCTCCCTGAGCTGAGAGACAGCCCAGCACCCCCAGGCAATCTTACAAACATTGCTGCTTTATCCCAGCTAATCCTGCACCAGATTTAGTGTTGCACTCACACACTTGTACTGTATTTCCTTGGTTAAAGTGTGCAGAGAGTGGGAAGGGTTTAGGCTGCAGTGAGATGTCACTAATGCTGAGCTCTTTTCACAAAGGCTGAATTCTGGCCTTTCATAAGAGAATGACTGGTTCACAAGCAGGTACAGAGAATAAATATCTTTGTCAGGTAGGAATGGATGTGCTTTTAAAGGAGAGATCAGGCATTTGCATTTCATACACAAACAGTAAAACCATGATCAATTAGACCTTTATCCTGTATAGTTTTTTTGTAAGAGAGCACAGAGAAATTGAATATGATTGTATTGAACTTCTGATTTCTCCAGCCTGGTGCATTCACCCCTGAGATGAGGAAAGGAGCCTGGTCGGGCATAAGGGTTTTGTCACTTCCAAGTATTGACAAAACTCTGAACACACACTCCAAAAGGTGAAAGCTTCTTCTTAGGGAGGAAGAATCCAAAGGAATATGTCATGCCTGGATGTCACTGAGGGCATGGCTGTGTCCCTCTGCAGCTCCCCTTTGCCTCAGCATTTGACTGGTCTCCATAAAGGTCACAGACTGGGCTGGGCTGGAAGGGACCTTAAGTCCCAATTCCTTCCACAAACCTGCCCTTGGACACTTCCAGGGATGGGGCAGCCACAGCCTCTCTGGGCAGCCTGTGCCAGGGGCTCCCACCCTCACAGGGAACAATTCCTTCCCAATATCTCATCTAACCCTAGTTATGTTCTTTAAGTTCTTTATATGGTGCCCCAAACATAAAATGAGCAACAGCAGCAGGTCATCTAAAGATGGGGCAAAAAGTGGCTTTTTAAAAATTATTTTTTAAAGATGAGGGACAAAATAACTTGCAGCAATGTTACCAATGTTCTTCAGCTTTAGTTGAAACAGATATTGATGCTCCCTCTGTCATGGTGCTGGCTGTTGTCTTGCTTTCTCTGTGTGTACCACTGGCCCAGAAATCTACAGAACTCTGCTCTGATATCCTGGTGTCCATTTTAATGTGTTCTGGCCCTCAAAAATCCAGGTCACTTGGACTGTAAGTGAAAGGATGTGGAGGAAAATGCCTTTAAAGTATTTCTTTAAAGTCAGAAGTATTTCTTTTTATTGCTTTAAAATGTTGCTTTACACTTCATTGCTCATCCCCTGATGGTTCTGTTGTGGTGATAATGTTAGAGAATGAGGAGTAGTGTGGTTTTTTATTTTTAATGTTGAATTCTTCAGCATAATTTCATAGTCCTCCCTTTCACAGACTCCTATAGACAAAGCTGTTAATTAACAGGATTCCCTGGCTAACCTTTATATGGCAATTTTCTGGTCATGCTCAGATCCAATGTGAACAATGCAGTAACTGCCTTGGAGCTCCTCACCCTGTGCAGTGCCTCCCCTGCAGGCTGGGAGGTGGATTCTGGCAGGGATGGCAGTGCCTTGTCTCCCTTGGGAGCAGGGCTGTGCTCCTGGTGCCCCAGCACCACATTTCTGTGCCCATGGGTGTGCTGGAGGCACAGTGCCATCCCTGTGCCCTCTTCCTCTGTTCCTCCTCCTCTTTCCCTCTTATCCCCCACATCCCTGCTCTCCCAGGCACCTGGTGCTGCTCCCATCCTCCTCACCCACTGCCTTTCCCTTCCAAAGGACAATCCTTGCCAAGGCTTTCCTGATAACCCTCCTGCCTCCTCCCTTCCTGACCAAGCTCCTTCTCTCTCTTGCAGCCCCCCTGGTGCCACAGACTCTCTGCCTTGGGCTGTCCCAGGATGGTGCCACCTCAGCTCTGTTCCCCTAGGGCTGCCACCACCTTTTCCCTTGCTGATCCTCTCCTTCCCTCCCCAGACACAGGCTCCACTGCCATTCTCTCCTCACAACACTCATTTATGCAACTCCACGGCTGCTTTCTCCACACACCCACCCAGCCAGGCTCCTCTTCCCACTCCCAGCCCATCTCCAGGGCTTGTCTTTTCCCTCTGGAGCAGAGAGCCAGGAAGGGAGGGACTTGTTTCCAGCAGGACTACCTGCTCCAGCCTGCTCCATTGCAGAGGAAGCTCTGTTCAGGCTCTGGCAGAGGTTACTCCTGGTGACAATGACTGGCTTGTTCCTGTGTGACCTGGATGTGGCAGGCAGCCATCAATGGGGGAGCCCAAATGGGAGATTCCCCCCTGTTGAGGCCTTCAGGATGCTCCATGGAGGCCTTCCAGGATCTCTGTTGTCCTCTTTGGCTCCCTGGGGACCAGCTCACACTGGGTGGGCTGGGAGCCTTGGCATGTAAACTGGGTGCCTGGGTGGACAGGACTGGATCCTTCCTCCGGCCTCCTGTCCTTGCTGTGCTCCTGCCCCTCCCAGTGCTGTTTCAGCCTCGGGCTGCTCTCTGGATTCTTACTCTAGAGTTGACTTCCAGTTTCATTCTGTTGTCCCTGGCTTTCCCTAAAACGTGCAGCTCTGTCCTGGCCTGCCTCTTTCCTCTAGGCCAACTTTTATTCCTGTGCAGCCACTTTGGTCCCTGTGCCCTGCCACAGGAGCCATCAGGATGCAGAAGGTGAGAGTCAGTCTTTGATCCTTCAGACAGTCCAGTCTGACCAGTAGTAACTGGGCATGCCAAGTGCTGGGAAAGGTGTGGCAGGGCCCTGGGACCCACTGGATTGCTCTGTGCAGGCAGTGAGTACCTTGTGTGCAAGGCTTGGGACTGTGCAAGAAGGAGATTCTGCCAGATTTCATCACGTCTGTTTTCAGAGATATGCAGCTTTTCCCACTAGAGGGAATTTTCTCTCCCATTAGGGTGGGTTTTCTCTCCCCTTAGACTGGATTTTCTTTGAAAAAGTGAAAGGATCCATCCTTGTATAAGAGCCCATCTGTCCTCCTCTCTCTTATCCAAAATATGAACACAAACACTGCGTTCCAGTAAGATTGGTTTTCAGGCCTTGCTTTAAACTGGCAAAATATTATTTCCCTTGCTCATTCTTGAATATTTTTGGACAGCTGTGATAGCTATTTTCTAGAAATACAGTTTGTGCCAAACGTATCTTAAAGAGAATTAAAGCCTCAACTGATCGTCTTCGCCAAAACTTTAAGCCACTGGAAATAAGTTCTTAAAACTGGAAGTCCTGGACATCCTCAGGGATCCTGGTGCAGCCAGACCAGCTTATGTCACTGTCTCCTTTCCTGCTTTGAGCATCCTCATCCTTGCACCCGCCTTTCCCCGGGGCACAGGGTGCTCCATGTGCCCTGTTCTCACTGCAGCAGGGTTTTTTCCTTCCCTGCTCCTCCCCAACTCACCCCCACACCATTATTCTCTCTCTGGGACTGAGCTGGGCTTAGCTGAGCTGGGCTCTGCTGGGACTGGCCTGTGTGGGGCGATGGCTCTGCCTCTCACTGATCTCCTTGCACACGATTTGCTGCCATGTGGTACCTGCTCCCTTCCCCAGCTGCCAGCCCAGCTGTGGGACGTGCTGTTGGAATATTTACTGTGCTCTGAAGGACGTGATTTTGTGATGTTTTACAGTGCTTCATTTGGTAGAAGTAGTGACCTGAGCAGTCCCTACATTTCAGCCAGTCCATCTCTAGCTACCTCACCCACTGCCATTGGCTCATCTACCTCCCTGGGCACCCCGTGGCAACCTGTCTCTTGCTGTCCCACATCTCTGGGTGTGAACACTCCTGCTTCAGCCTGCCACAGCACCAGGTAATGGCTCCCAGCGGAGATAACGCTCCAAAAATCAGCCTTTGGGTTGGAAGTTCTGCAGTGGATTAGGGATTTGATTGCTTCCACATGATAAGCAATTCCAGAGTGATGAACAGTCCCAGGATGGTGGTGTTGGACAGTTCCAGTGGTGGGTGTGGCTGGCAGGCAGGTGACAGTGACAGCCTGCAGTGTGTCCCTTGTGCCCTCTGTCCCTGTGACACAGTGCGTGCTCAGGCTGCCCTCAGGTGCTCAGTGTACAAGCTCTTGGAGTTCCTTCCTTCTGCTTATTCACCAGCGCATTTTTGCTACTTAACAGGGATGTGAAGGCTATTAACTCCTCCTCCTGCTCATTCTTCTCCCAAGTTTTGTAAAATCCATTTTCCTGTGGCTGTTCCCTACAAAGAGATGAGTGTGAAGCGAGGAGGATGAACTGTCCCCGCTCCATCGAGGAGCTCGGGCTCGGTCAGCACTGGAGTTCACTTGCTTTGCTTTCCATATGTCTTCTCTATTTCAGAGCCCCTTTCAGGCCACAAACTGATTCTGCTGTAGAGAAAAACGCAGAGGGCAGCTGTGGCAGCACCCCTCTAGGTGTAATCACAAACCGTGCTGTGCTGGGCTCTGCCAACGGCACCGGGAATGCCGGGGCTGCCTCCGCCCCAGGGAAGGACCTCTCGGCTGAGGAGGCCAGGGAGCGCAGAAGGTCAGTGAGGAGTGGGCTCTGCTGGCCCCTGCGTGGGCAGCTGCCTCGTGGTGGTGATGGCGGGGGTGTAACAACTGGTTTTTACGTGCTCCGTGAAGTTCCCAGGCTGCTGTCCCTGCTCTGTCTGATGGTTTTGAGCTGAATCGTCGCTGGCTCGTAGGTTAAATTTAGTTTTGTGATTTTCTACTTGTCTCTTCAGCATCTCAGCCTTTCTCTTCAGGACTAATGTCAGCTCCTAATCTCAGCCTGACCCCAGTGTGTTTGCAGGGACACTCAGCAGAGCAGCCACTCACAGTGGGTTCTGAAAAATGAATCCCATCCTAAAGAGACCATTGTACTTAGATACATTAGATAAAATCTGTCCCTCTGATTCAGCTCAGTTGTGTTTACTTATGCCCCAATGGAGACATCTGTGCTGCACAGGTCCCCCAGATTCCCTTTGCAGTTATTGGGAGAAAACAAACATTCCTGGTGCCTGTAGGTGTGTGACACAGTAGGAGATGGACTCCAGCAGCAGGTGTGGCTTTGATTGACTTTCCAGGCCAGAGGTGGACACTGCCATGGGCAGCTGAGGCCATTCCAGCAGCAGCAGCAGTGGGAATGACTCTGAGCTGGTGGTATCTCTTTCTTATCACATGGTGTTATTTTAAGACTGGGGAAATACAACCCTGGGCAGACAGAGCTCTTTTCAAGGGAATTTTACTCCGTGCACTAATTACAGAATATTAAATGATCCATATATTCTTCCTGCAAACAGGTTACCTTTTACAGAATCTGTCTCTTCTAATGGCATCAGTGAAAGCAAATAGTAATAAATAAAATACAGCGATGAACTGGGTGTTTCTAACCAGCAGTGAGTATCTAGTGCTTGGATTCTTCCAAACTGTCATAGTGATTTATTGAAATACAGCCCTTCCTGAGTGCAGATAATGCTCTGACACATCTTAAATGGCCTGAGGCTGAAGGATGGCAAAAGCAATAATGGGAATTATCAGCTTACAAGACTAAAGGTGGTGGGGCTGAGCTGCTCCTTGGCTTCACCTGCAGCACATCCAAGCAAGGTGGGCTGTGCTGTCGGAAAATACTCAAACCTCTAATGGTGTTCGGGATTTTTTTTTTTCCAGAGCCAGCACAGGGAGCACTTGGAAGGTATTAAAGTGTTCTGGAGGAGCCACATTCATCAATTCTGTGTGCAGGGACAGTTTGCAGTAGCCACTGTAGGGTATCTTTGGTGTGAAAACACTTGGGTTGGCCCTGGTAGTGCCTCTGTGCTCCTGTTGCAGTTTCTGGAGGTCACTTGGCTTGGGGTCGTTTGCAATTGAATCAAGATGAGCTGCCAAAACATACTGCCAGTGCCCAGTGAGGCTGTGCAGGAGGACAGAGTGAGTATTCAGACCTTTCACGATGGTCTCTCCATTTTAGCAAGCCCAGAATCAAGTTGCAGAAGCAGATTTTTCCCTGCAGAAGTGGCTGCTCAGAGTCTTCCCAGACTTCTGGCACAGTCTGCAGACAGAGAACTGGACTGGGATAGTCACTTGCAGATGCCCAAAAAAGCATCCATTAATACTACTGCATTGGCATTTACTGCCAAATCTGTTTCTATAAATAATACAGAAGATCTGTTTGTCTCCTGCACTTTTATTAGAGAACCATCTCCTGTGAGTTATGGTAATGTAAAGAGAAAACACCAGAAAATTCCTCCCACCTTTAATTGATGCCTTGAAACTACTGAGAGGAAGAAAGCCCAGAAATTCTGTGTTGTGCTCATGGGGGAGGAAACCTTAGTGATGAATGTACATCTCCTCAGTGGGATAAAGTGACTGGGAGCCACCTGCACACTGGAATTTGGAAATATGGACCCAGGGAGATGGGAGGCAGGAGAACTCACCTCAATGGGAAAAGCTTATTAGAGAAGGAGAGCAATTCCAGTAAAATAAAAAGCCAATGGCAGACAGTTGTCAGGGCAGTGCTGTATAGATTTCAGTTCCCAGCAGCAGCTGTTGCAGGAGTGTTTGGGCTGCTTCAGTGTTTCCAAAGCTCTTAGCAACAAAAACATAAACAGGCTGATCATCTAATATTAGATCATAGGGATATCTCCGAGCTTGTGGCCTTACAATTATGTGTGTGGACCCACAAGGTTAAAGCACAAGAGGCTGCTTAGGACTGGGCATGAGGGACTGGCTGAGTGCTCTGGAGTGCTGCTTTGCATCCTGTGGTGGCCAGCAAGTCCTGCCTGGCCCACCACAGAGTTTGACCCGTGGTGGTTCACCTGCTCCTGGTGTTCCAGCTGAATTGGTCAGGAAATTCTCCAGTAAATGCTGGGAAATATTGTAAACTACAAGGGGGAGGAAAGAACCAGCAGAGGGGCAGTGGAGCAGAGGTCTGTTTGGGGTGTGCCATGCCCTGTGGTGCTGCCTGGACTGTGCCCTGTCAGTGCTGGAGCTGGGGCTGGATGTTCCAGGGGTTCAGCCTGGCTGCTGCCAGATGTGTTCTGTGTGTCCTGCTGCACATCCCAGCCTCCAGCACTGCCCTGTGTGTCCTGCTGCACATCCCAGCCTCCAGCACTGCCCTGTGTGTCCTGTGTGTCCTGCTGCACATCCCAGCCTCCTCATGCTCCTCTGCAGCACTGCAGTGTGCTGGAAATGTGCCATCTCCCACAGCCAGTGCTTGTGCCAGGCAATTTCTTTTGGTTTGTTTTTTTTGGTTTTTTTTTTTTTGTTTTTTTTTTTTTCTGGGAGCTTTGGAGCTGTTGATGAACAGTGTGGTCTGGCCGTTTGGATGGTCTCCTGCCAAAAGCAAATTTTCTCCCTTTGTCAGTGTGTTTGTCCACTGAAGTCAAACAGCTCTGGCTCTGCTGAGAGTGGGTTTCAGCTGTGTGGATGTTGTGCCTAGAGAACCTCACACAAACTCTGTTTTTCCTGGGGCAGAACTAACATTTCTCAGCAGAACTCATTTCTGCTGGGTGCCTGTAGATGGTAGGGAATGGGGGGGTCGTGTTGGTTGGAGCCCAGTGCTGGATTATCCACCTTCATCCAGGGGGACAGCGGCCTCTAGTGCCACCAAAAGTTCTTCCCCAAGTTCTCTGCACCCTTGTCTGTGCAGGTTCAGTGCAGGGCTCAGACAAGGTCACAGCTTCTCCCAGGAGTCCTGCACTGCAGCCTCTGCCAGAGGATTCCTGGTGCCACAGGTCGTGAGATATCTGTGCTGGAAGGAAAGTCTGGGAGATCTGCCTGAAGCTTTTCATACTCTATAGAAGTTTTGGTTCCCAGAACAGCTGGAAAGGTGACTGTGCAGCCCACAGCTGGCACATGGGGTGAGACACACTTTGCCTGAGAACTTCTGAAAGGCAAATCCGTGCTCTCAGTTATGTGGCCAATTTAAAAAGATTTATGAATTTGAAATCTCTCCAGCAAGAATTAGAGTTTTAATTATTTTTTTTTTACCCCCCCACCACTGTGTTTATACAAGTGAATTCTGCCATTGTGAGTGTTCTTCCTGTTCCTCAGGAAGGTTCCAGCAGGGTGGTTCCAGCACTTGCCATCAGACCTGCTCTTGGAGACAGGAAACTCATCTCTCTCTCCTCCTTAGTTTTTAATTTATTCTGACCAGCTTCTCATATTACTGCCCAATCCCTGGAGGTGACCAAGGCCAGGCTGGATGGGCTTGGAGCAGCCTGGGACAGTGGAAGGTGCTCCTGCCCATGGCAGGGGATGGAACTAGAGGAGCTTTAAGGTCCCTTCCAACCCAAACCGTTCCATGATAAATCCAGAGCAGGAGTGAGATGGATTTGTTTCCTGGGCAGTTTTGGGGCTGGCAGCTCTGCTCAGCCCATGCCTTCTTACCCTCTAAAGTCTCCTCTAGAAATGCTTTTCAGCTGAAGGAAATCACTGACACGGCAGGTAACTGTGTTTGACAAACACTTCTATTTCCTGCTTCATTCCCAAGAGGAATTTTTCTCATTCTGAGGATCCAGCTGCTAATTATAGCAGCATATATTATTAATATATTAATAACTAAATCCTCCTCCATCAGTACTGTTTAGATGAACAATTTTTGGCAAGTCCTTTTAAAGGATTCTTGTCCTGTGGGCATTCTGAGTGTGCCTCCTCTGGGAAGAGCACGGATGTGTCACCTGCTATGTCCCTTAACCCTTTTGGTCTGATGAATGTCCCTGATCTCTGTCAAAGTTAAACCATGAGATTTGCATTCGAGAGGTATTTAAGTGTCACTTGGGAGGAGCTGACAGAAAAGATTGTGAGCTAGAGCTCACTGCTACCATTTTTTTAATAGCATTTGACTCTATAATCCTTATCAGTGACTGACATAAAGCTGAGTGGTCCTAATCTCCTGGGAGAGGTCCCTGGGGGAGCAGAGCAGTGGGATGCTCATGCAAGGAGATGCTACAAGGCAAGGGGAGGATTCCTGTCCTCACTACACAGTGGACAACAAGAAGTTAAGAGGTTTCTCTCTCCTGTGAAGAACAGAACGATCATCTGGCACCTGCTGTGACAGCATTTCCCTGCCACTGCCTCTGCAGTTAATCGTGTTCAGATAAAGTTGTCCCTTTTTTCAAAGGCTGCTGGTGCAGATGACGTGGGAGGGCAGGAATTCTGCTGGCCATGGGATTGTCCCTGTTGGGAAGAGCCGAGGTTGCTCCTGCTGGATCAGAAATCAGGCTGTATTTTTATTTGGAGTAAGGTCGAGGTGTGGGCTGGGGTCAGCGTGGTTTCCTGCAGGGGTGGGGAGCAGGTGTGTGTTTGTGCTGCCTGCCCAGGCTCAGGGCTTTATCCACACAGGGGAAGGGGAAGGGGGGTGGATATTTTGGCATTTGCTTTAGGCTGGGCAGCCCAGACCGTAGGTTGGCCTGCTAACAAAAGCAGGAATCCGTGCAGGATCCTTCAGGAATGGTCAAGGAAAGGAAGCAGGGACCACTCTTGAGCTAAGCACTGTAAAAGAACTGCAGCTTGGCAGCATGGAGCGAGCAGAAGGTAAAACTGCCTTTCCCCAGCCCCGTCCATGCTGAGTGTGTGTGCAATTCCTCTTGGCTGAACTAATGGGACCCACTGCCCTGCTGCATGAGCTTCACCCTGGGGCTGATGGCACTGATGGCCATCCCAGGCCACTGCTTGGGTGTTCAGGGCTGGGCTTTACTAACTCTGACTACTTCAGCTACTTCTCTGCGTCCAAAATGGGCATTAAAGCCAAGGATGTGCCTGGAATATTTATAGAAATCTTGTGTGTCGCTACAGCTGAGAGCTAATTCAGCACTAAATTAGCTGCTCTGTTAAATTCTGTGATCCATGGTACTGAGCTGGGGATGTGACAGGTGGAGGAGCCAAGGAAACCAGGTAACCTCCCTGGCATTTCCATTTGAAAAGTTTTTGTGCAAACTTAATTTATCTTCTGTCCCTGAGAACAATGGACACTGGAAATTTCAAAGCCACGGGCTAAGAAATTGCAATATGACTCAGTGGGAGCGACTCTGACTTTGATGCATTAGTAACATTCAGTGATATTTTGCCGAATTCAGCTGGGGCTGATGTGTGATCCTGTTCCTTGGAGCTGCTCAGGCTCCTCCTGCTCCCACAAGGTGGCAGTGGAAGGCTGCTGGAATTCCCTGGCAGGGGAACATCGCTCTTGGGCTTATCTGCTTCAGCAGCTGAGCCTTATCACCACCAAGTTTGGATTTTACTTTATTTTTTTAGTTGCAAAAGACAATTTCCCAAATACACAGAGTTTTGACAAGTTATTTTTTTTCCCCCCAGGATTTTCTGCCCTGGAAAATTTCCTGTTTCAGACCGTAAAGCAGCTTTTGGGAAAGCTGTAACAGGTCTTCTTAAAATTGTTGAAAATGTCAAATTGTGTTAGTTCAGTTTCAAATGACAGGGATACTGGCAGAGGCAGGACATTGGTTTCCTCTGTCAGTGGCAGGAAGTGGAGTTCCCTCCTGCTCCAGGTCCTGCAGCAGATTTTTAATGCACAGTTTTAATGCACAGTTGCAGCTCCTGAGAACTGCAGAGAGTGCACGGTGACAACACACTCAGTGCTGGGTATTGACACCTGAAGCCCTGTGCTGAACACAAACAATTGCAAAATATTCCATCCTGGTGAGCTTTGTCACAGCTGACACATTCAGTGTCTCAGAGACAGGGCAGACTGTCAGTTCAGGTGTTGTCAGCTCCCTCTGCTCTGGGGTTGCAGCACTCTGTGCTTTTCTCTTACAGAAAGAATTTCTGGATTGTTTTTTGTTTTTTTAAAAAGTACGTGTTCTCCTCTTCTGGCAGAATTTGAAAAGCCTGAGTTCACAGCAACAGTTACTGCAGCCAGTTTAGGGAATATGATCACTGTGATGTTTGCTGCCTTTTTACTCTTCACCATATGCTGAGTGGCATTAATGTGAAGGGATTATATTGATCATTAAAAACTTCTCCTATGTGTGCTGACTCCCCCAGCCCCAAACTTGGTGAGCTCCAGGAGTACCCACACTGTATTTTATTCCTCTGGCAGAGGGATTGCAGGGCTGTGTCCCAGCTGGATCTGCAGCCTGAGCACTCCTCACCTCATACTGGAGCAGCCCAGGCCACCAGGGAGGCACAAGGAGCTGCTCTGGGGACACGGGGCAGACACAGCACAGAAGGAGCAGCTCTGCTGTCTGAGAGCCACACACAGAACTGGACATGGAACCACAGAATGGTTTGGGTTGGGAGGTTGGTCAGGATGTTACAGCTCATCTCATCCCACCCCAGCCACAGGCAGGGACTCCTTCCACTGTCCCAGGCTGCTCCAAACCCCATCCAGCCTGGCCTTGGACATTTCCAGGGATGGGGCATGGAAAAGGACCAAAATTGATGGGAAGTGTTCTTGCAGCCTCAGCTGTCATATGTACAACCTCACCCCATTGTAAATGTCCCATGGAAACAAGAGTTCTGCAGGGATAAAGGGAGCTGCTTGTTTTGATTAACAAGTGGCAAAGATCACCAGTCTCCTAATCTCTCGGATCAGCACCTTAACGTGTTGAGCAAAGCAGAGCTGGGGGAAATAAAGAAGTTAATCTGCTGGTAGTGAACCTGCTAATCAGCCTGTAACCATCGGGGTGAAATTCAGACACACAAACTTGCACGAGCTGAGGATTCATTGTCCAGGTGGAAACACGACAGCTCCCAGCAGCAAAAGCCTGAAAATGGGGAATTCTCCTCCAAGCCTTTTCCAGCCAGCTGTGAAAGGCTTTGGTACTATGATCTTGTTATCCCTCTGTCCTCAGCTTATTAAACAAGAGCATTGTCAGTCTGTCCCCCCCTCATTCCCAGCTCCAGCACTCACAGTCTGATGTGTTATCCTTCTCTCCTGCCTGGAAGGGTCTCTCAGAGCACATCCAGCTTCTGGCAGCTTCTCTCATGACTATTTCCAGTTGCAGTGGGCTGATGGGCAGAACATGTCAGCACAGGGATGAATTCAGGGAAGAACCAAAACCTGTTGCTTGGATAAGAGCAGGAAAGTTTCTTTTTCTGACTTGGTTCCATGTAGCTGCCAATGATTGACTCGCTGCTGGGGACATAGTTCATTTTCTAACTTAAGGAATTGTATTTTGGGAACTGCTCTCAGCATTGTTGCCTGCAAAACTTGCCCTTGCTTATCCTCCCTCCTCCAGCTCACAGATAGTTATTTGCTAATGGCAGCTCTCCAGTTTGTAGGAATGCATTGCTGGGATGCTGTATTTTTCCAGTTGTTTCCAGGGGAACAGTATCTGGACTTGAGGCTTTTGCTGACTTTTTTTTTTTTTTCTTATCATCCTTTTTCCATGTGAGTTTTTTTTTAATATATATATATACATGTGCATATATGTGTGTGTGCCTGAGAAATAGATATATGTGTGACAAAGACTTTTTAAATCACTGCAGTGTTTGGAATAGGGGTATTATACTCTTCTTTTGTTCTTGTTACCTGTGCACCAACCAACAGTTGTAACTCTCTTTTTCGTATCATTCACCCTTGACTTGGGAGGGGTTTCTCCTCACAGTATTTTCTTTTCCTCTGGCCATCATTCTCTAACATACAGATTTGCTCCTGTATTCCTGATTTACCAGCCTGTATGTCCAGCCTTTCTACTTCCTGGGTTGAATCCCCCTTTTATTGGTATTTTATTGCAGCTCCTTTTGTCTTGACGTAGTGATGAGTGGTTGGGATCCATTTGAGTTTTACACTCTCTTTGGTGAAAGAGTTGACAGACAAAAATAGGTGTTTTCTTGAAAATAGGCAGAATGGAGTGGGAGCCAGGTCCATCAGTCAGTTACCATTTTTTTTCCCAGCTAATACACAAACCAGAAGCCTGTAGCTCTCTCAGGGCAGCAGGACACACTTCTCTCTGTCTGTGGGAGCTGTAAACCTCTGCAGTGGTTTTGCTGACTCTCACATACACATCTTGAATGATTTCTGTTCTTCTCCTTGAACTTACAGCCAAAACTCTGGTAGAAATCTGTTCTGCTTTATACATGCCTTGAGCTTGGTGTGATGGCTGCTCTTATTGCAAGTATTTCTCAAAGAAACCTTATTGCAAGGAAGAAAAACACATAGAGCCTTTCCTTTGAAGGTCTGGTTGGACCCTGAGATATTTGCTTGAATTACAGGATGACACAGGCATGGCACTTGAGCAAGCAGCATGTTCCTTTAAAACATAATTAAAAACTCTGTGGATTTTTCAGTGGCTGCCTCACACCCCATTTGGTGCTCGTGCCCTGCAGCCTGCTGTGCTCTGCAGTGTCTGTGCTTTGGAGAGCAGCGTGTTGCTCTGCTGTGCCATCCAGCCCAGCCCAGCCCAGCCCTGAGCTTCATCTGGCTCACATCTCCTTCCTGGGCATTTGTTCTCTCTGTCTCCCAGCCCATTGAGCACACTCAGGTATCTCAAAATTCAATTTTTAAGCAAAGCAACACAGTGTAAAATCTGTCCTTTCCCCTCCCTTTACCCCAAATTAAAAAGCAAAGCACTCGGGGGGGTCCCAGGCAGGGCACACTGAGCCTGCAGTGCCTGCTGTGTGCAGATACCCAGAACAGGCTGGGGCTGCTCCCTTGCAGAAACCAGCTCTGTCATCGTGCAGTGGCTCTGCTGACTTGCCTCAGAGAATTCGGTTATCTCATGCTGTAAATGGCCTTGGGGGAGCTCCAGGAAGTGATGAATTGTGTAAATGGAAAGGACCCAAAAGTTGGTGATGGACTGCGGCTGCGGCCCAGGCTGAGCCACGCTGACCTGCAGGATGTGCTCAGCTGAAGATCGAGTCCCTCTTACAGCCTGGACTCCCAGAATTGCTAATAATGCTGTAACTGTATTTTTGTATAAATTCTGGGGGAGCACAGGGGAAAAAGCCTGCGAGGATGATGGGGTAAGAGACCCAAAATGGTTTTTCTCTTGCCATACCCACAGCAGAGCTGTGGCTGAACTGCACCAAGGGAATCCTGCAAGTGCCAGGGCTGCCTCTGCTGCAGAGCCCCTCCCCATACCTGGAGCTGATCTGGTCCCCACAGATTTGCCACACCTTTCCTGAAACTCATTTGAAAACCTGTTCTGTCCTCTCTATACCTGTAGCTCCTACATACCTGTGTCCTCATAGCAGAGTAAATTCCACTGGTTGAAATTCCACTGATTCAAAGCCATTGCAGTAAACTGCATACTGTACTGAGCTACAAATTTACTTGGTTTATGTATTTCAGGAATTCATATTTGTTTTACTACTGCTCTGAACTTCATTTGCAGTATATTTTGCAAATGCCTTCTTCCTGTAGGTGGCTTATTGCTCCTGGCTGCTGGGCAAATAGCAGCGATTCTGCTTGTGTCAAAAACTGCAGAAAATGCTCATTGTTTCCTTAATGTGCCATTACCTGGACAGTGCACACACACACTGCAGCAGGGAAAGGAGAAGGCATCCTGCTCTGCAAAATTAGGAATTGCACAGCTTTTACTCATCAAACAGCAGCTTTTTTTGTTCGTGAAACAGCAGATTCTTGGGAGACAGTCATCCCTCTGAAGTGTAGGCGCTTCCCGTGTTGGCATATCCATCACAGCTCGTGTGCCTGTCTGGATAATCAATGGGAAGAAACGAGCTCCTCTGCAGTGCATCCACAGGGCTGGACTGGAGGCTCCTAGTGGAGGTGATAAATCACACCCTGGGAGTGCAGCTCTGCAGGCTCACAGCTGGGGACACCTCCATTGCAGGCAGCTCCCAGAGCACAGTTCAAAGAGTGATGGAATCTCGTGAGTGGGAAGGAATCTCAGGGATTATTGAGTCCAGCTCTTGGCCCTGCACAGGCACCCCAGCCATCCCACTCTGTGCATCCCTGAGAGTGTTGTCCAAACACTCCTGGAGCTCTGGCAGCCTTGAGGCTGTGCCTGTTCCCTGGGGAGTCCAGCACCTTCTGGGGGAAGAACCTTTTTCACAATAAACAGCCTGACCCTCCTTGACGCAGCTTCATGTCATTCCTTTGGGTCCTGTGTCTGGTCACAGAGAGCAGAGATCAGTGCTCGCCCCTCCAGGAGTCATCCCTGGCACAGATTCAATCCTTTGCACTTTCCTTGGCCTCTGGAGATCAGGGATGTTCAGGGCATTATATATCAGGTCACATCCCTGCACCAGTTCAGGTGAGAAGACTCTCACTTGAGCCCCACAACACCTGAGGAGCCTGGAGGTGACTGTCTGTACCTCCCTCAAGCCAATAAACCCCCGTGAAGGGGATTCCTCCCTGGGGGCCAGGCTGCATTTGCTACACAGCTGAACCAGCACTGAATGCAGGCCCTGAGGGGGCGTAAACCCCACCACAGCAGATTATTTTAGAATGATTCGAATTCTCTGTGGTTTTGTCACAGTGCAGCAGTTTAGTGAACTCTCTAATAAATGTCTTAACACACTGGATCAGATGCAAATCCTCTTCAGCCTTTGCCATGAAGGTGGTTGACTAAAACCAGGAAGAGTCTGAGGACAAAGGAAGTGAATTCACCTTCATCCCTCACTGAGCTCACTGCCCTTTGAACACATCCAGACCTCTGGTACAGTGTTAACCTGCAGTGATAGACCTGCAGAGAACATTCCAGCACCCTCATCCCTGGACAGTGGGAATAATCATTCCATATTAACCAGGCTGAAGTTTAATTAACTGTTCATAAGACTGAGACCTCTTCTCCAGTATAGAAATAATTTACTGCTGGGCACTCCTTGACTCAAAGCACTGACCAGTTCCTCACCAGTTCCTCCCAGTGAATGCCAGAGCAGAGGGTGTAGTTTATGTATTTTCATGTGAATAATTCTTTTGAATTCTCCCAGCTTTGATGAAATCTAGTCGTGCCCAGGTCTGTGTTTCACTGTGGGTTTTTCAGGGTTAAGGAGATTGGTTTACACAGAGTGTGAAGGTCATTTCTTTAATTCTCTGCCTCTTTCCAAGGCGTGTGTCTCTGTGATTCCTGCAGTTCAGTGGCTCCTGGCGTGATGGGTTTCATATTGATGAAGGCAGCAGATTGCAGGAATATGATCATGACTGTAACGACAGGAAGGAGGGTCTGAGGAATGCACCAGCACAGGATTTCTGTTCTTAGGTTTTTGTCTGAGTGAGAGGGCGTTTATGAGAAGTGGGGCTCTTTTTCTAACGATGCAATGATTTGGAATGGTGCAGATAATATACAGAAATAGGTGCACCTTTTTAACAGAACATATAGGGTTTATTGAGCAGCTCTGGGGAGAAGGTGCTGTGAACATGTGTATTGTGTTCTCAAGGGGAACTCTTCCCAAAGAAACAGCAATAGCAGATGGAGCTAAAATTAATTTTTTTCCATGAGAAAGAGAATAATAGCTCAGGTGTCTACAGAGACAGGAAGGCATATCATCTGCTTTTCCTTTAACCTCTTGTGCACCTTTTTTTTTTTCTCCAGGTCATATCTGACTCCAGTGAGGGATGAGGAGGCAGAGTCACTGAGGAAGGCACGGTCAAGGCAGGCCCGGCAGACTCGCAGGTCCACCCAGGTACACAATGGAAATGCCCACAGTCATGTGGAGGATGAAGAGAGCTGATAATTGGGTTGCCCAGAAAGGCTGTGACTGCTCCATCCCTGGAAGTGTCCGAGGCCAGGTTGGACAGGGCTTGGAGCAACCTGGGCTAGTGGAAGGTGTCCCTGCCCGTGGTAGGAGTAGGATGAGATGTGCTTTGAGCCACACTAGTGTGGGGTTCAGTGACTCTGAGCACAAATGGATGGGATGTGCTTTAAGCCACACTAGTGTGGGGTTCAATGACTCTGAGCACAAACGGACGGTGTGTGTTTCCCTGCAGGGGGTGACCCTGACAGACCTGCAGGAGGCCGAGCGCACGTTCAGCCGGTCGCGGGCGGAGCGCGCGGCACAGGAACAGCCCGGGGACAGAGCCGAGGACGGCGGGGACAGGAGCGAGAGCCGCGCGCGCTGGGGCAGGAGCACCGACGACGAGGTGATGCTTCTGCCTCTGCACCCCTTGCCTCACAGCTAACAAAGCCATGTGGGAGAGCTGCCATCAGGAGAGATTCTTTGGGTGTTGTATTTTTATTCTGAAGGGGCCAGGCTGGCTGGAGAGAGGTGCTGCTGAGTGAAGAGCAGTGTTTCAGCACAAAGTGTGGAGGTGCTGGAGCTCAGCTGTGCCTCTGCTCTCCTCTGGGAATTTCACCTTTCTGTCTCTCGCCAGAAAATAAAATGGTGTAGATCCCAGAAAGTGTAATGAGGAGGCTAATGATAGAAACGTGGCCTGGATCCATCCTTGCTGTGCAGACTGGGCAGAGGCTTCGTGTTCACCTTTTTCCACAGATGTTCCCTGTGTAATGGAAAGCTGGAGACCAGTTTTCTGCCCCCTCCTACCACCTCTGGTTTTTTCACTCTAAATCATGTATCTCTAATAGATAACTTGTGTCTCCTGCTGTGAGCTGTATGGACAAAGGGATTGATCCCAGATCTCCCAGCTGTGGAGGGTGCTCTTACAGTGTAGCTGTGCAATTTAACATCCATCCTTATCTGATAGAATGGACGTGATCTGGCAAGCACAGGTGATCACTTCCAGCAGCAGGGAAGAAAACATTGCACTCTGAAAAATTACTGCAATTCCCTGAAATCCAAAACCTGCTACTTCCTTTTCATTTTTGTGTCATGGCTCTTTGTTTCTAGACCGTCTATCGGCGACTGAGGGGCCCAGCACAGCCTGACAAACCCACCACACCTGTGTCTCCTTCCACAGCAACACCTCTGCTCTACACAAGTTCATACCTGACTCGAACAAATAAATATCTAGGGCTGGACTCCGTGAATCCAGCAGATCTCAGAGCAGCAGGCACGGAGATGGAGAAGAATGGTATGTACCAGGAGAGTGAAGAACAGACAAAGCTGAAGGGTTTTCTTGTGGGTACAGATGGAGAGAAAAGTTTACTTGGTATTCTGAGGGAAGCTACCACATCTCAGAACAAATAGTATTTGTTTAAATGAAATTAAACAAATTCCTATTGCTTCTAACTGAGGGAGAAAAGGATATTTTCCTTTTATAGATAAGTGAGACAGTGGTCATGGAGCATTTAGGTATCAGAGCTGGGGAAAGAGGTTCCCCTAGTCCAGTTTGTCCTCAGAATAGGAGGAAGTCAGGATAACCTGGGGGAGAGCTGGCAGCTGGGGTAACCTTCCTGGCTCTGGTGAGGGAAGGAGTCTGAGTATCCAGCTGTGGTAGACACTGAGATTCCATTTCATTTGGTGTAATAGCTCCTTTGTAATATAACACAAAGCAAGATGACCTTGATCAGCTTGGAAAGAACCCCAGAACCTTAGCAAAAGCAGAGATTTAAATCACTGAAACCAAAGCAGTCTTTCTTTGCTTGGCCAGAGTGTGAAGATCAGGACTCAGATGACAGATCCCTGAACAAACAGTCGATCCGAGAGCGGCGACGGCCAAAGGAGCGACGGAGAGGCACCGGCATCATCTTCTCAGCACAAGATGTGAGTTTGACTTCCTTAGAAAGAGAAACTCCATGGTGAATTTTCTTCCAGTTCCAAGCTTCATGGTTTTCTTCCCAGTCCACTGATTACCTGTGCCTGGGTCCCCTCCCATCACCAGGGAAAACTCACAGCACAAGTGCAGAAGAGCTGTTTGTGTCGTGGTCATTTCTCTTAGTCCTGGTTTCAGAGGATTTCTTCAGTCTGAGGGAAGAAATCCAGCCCTCCAAACTTTGGTTAGAGCCTCAGCTGGGAAAATAGATCACTTTTTTCAGGAGAGAATCCAGTGGCTTAGAGAGGCTACACAAGTGCCAGATACCCGGGATGACAAGTCTTCCCACCTGGAATCTAACTCAACTGGAGATGATTTTGGAAGTCAGTATTATGTTAATATTTCAGGTGTGCAGTTTTTCCAAGTGGTTTTTTCCCTCAGTGTATTAAGGACTTCCTCCCAACTCCTCAGAAATGGCAGGAGCCATCTCAGGAGAGTAATTGTGTCCTCAATACCAAGATCTCCTAAATGGCCATTAGGACACCAGACCTCATTTGATGATTAGCCAAAAGCACCTGGACAGGCATTTCTTTTGACACAAGTTTTCTTAACATTGGCATCAAATAATTTTTTCACTGAAAGGGTGGTCAGGGACTTGTACAGGCTGCCCAGAGCAGTGGTGGAGTCACCATTCCTGGCAGGGTTCAAAACACACATAGAAATGGCACTTTGTGCTGTGGTGGAGTTAACATGGTGTGTTCAGTCAAAGATTGGATTTGTTGGTCTTGGAGGGTTTTTCCAACCTTAATGATTCTGTGATTCTATAAACAATATGTTACCTTCTTGGGATAAAGTTTTGTTGTCTCCAGAGCTGCCTAATTCCATTGTTTACCTTTCCTCCTAGGATGATGATGAAGTTGATGGAAACGAGGAAGTGAAGGAAACTCGGGTAAGTGGGACCATGTGTCTGAATCATTGATATGTCACCCTTGGGTGTTGGTGACAGAGTGTCCTGTGGCTTTTATTCTTGTCTGTAGAAGAGGTTCAGGCTTTGCTCAGGAGTCTGAGCAGGGACGTAATTCCAAGCAGAAAATTCCTTACTGATTTTTCTTCTGAAAGATCAGGTAAATCTGCAGAGTGCCCTGAGTTCAGTGTTGGCTCCTGGAGTTGTGGAGCCTGGAGGGGATGCAGCAGGGGGCTGCAGTGCTGGGGCACTGGGATCTCAGGTGTCCTGGGGAAAGCGTGACCTTAAATCTTGGAATCGCTGTTTTTTTTGGACAGGATGTTTTATATTTCTGAAATCTGCCCTCCTGTCTCCTCACAGATTTGTTTTCTTGTGGGAAATAGTCTTCCCAAGCAGCACATCAGAGGTTGTTCAGTGTTCCCCTGTTCTTGAAATAGTCTCATGCTTTGAGGCCATTTCTTTCCTTTTACAATAATTACTGAGTCTTTCCAAATTACCTTGGTTTCCTTTGGTTTTTTTTGTCTTTGTCTGAAACACATTTGAGCCTGACAACATGACTGACTGACAATGTCAAAGCTAAAGACATTTCCAAGCTATTAAAGTGCAATGTGGAAGACCTGGGAGAAACAGCAAATGTAAGGTTGCCTGGGGGTCAGCCTGTTTGTGGGATGTTCCATTTTTGCTGGAAAACCTTGAACTTGGTGTAGCCTTTTTCTGTACTTTGCAATGCAGTAGAGTGATTTTAGCATCACTTAGTTGGAATTAGCAGGTTCTTTGCTGAAAATCTGCGATAACACTCTTCAGACTCTGTTTTCCTTCTTGCAATATTCAGCCAGAATGCAGCAAAGTCACTGCAAGCCTTGCTGGGAGCAGAGAGCCACGTGGTGCTGGGATGGCTCCTGGTGTGGGCTTATCTCTCCATGCCAGCCATTGCTTACTCTGCACTTTATTCCACTCCAAATGTGAGATATTCCTGCTCACAGAAGCATCACCTGCTTCAAGGAGCCCAGCTCTTCCCACAGGAGTTCCTGCTCATCACAGTGCAGGGTTTCTTGAAATCTTCACTGAACCCTGCAGGAAAGATTTGGCCATTTATCGTCATTAAAATGGGTTTTGACATTTCTGCTGCCTCACAGTCAGACTGAAGGAGGGGAGTTTTGTAATATGTAAAAAGTAATAATCGTAATAGGGACACCTTGTTTCCAGCAGGCACGTTTGGAACTTGCTGGGAATGTCTTGTTCTTCTGGGAAGTTGTCCCAGATTACCTAAATTAAGACAAAAGAGGAGCTGAGGCTGCAGGTTTGGAGGCTTCCTGGAGTCTGGTCCTAAAATTGTTGAAGATTTTATTGAGCACAGTCCTCACTGCTCATGTAAATGGATAAACTTTCCACTTTAGGAGAATCCAGCTGCCCAAGGTCACCCAGTCTCTTACAATTCATAATGCTGGTTTTCCCCAGATTAACAGCAAGGATTCCTTTTGTCTAACACTGAATGTGATTTTCTTGTGGGATCCATCCAACAACAAAGCAACTTCCCTTCAGTTCCATCAGCCCTCTTGTACAGGTGCTTCAGGGCACCAGCACTGGGCTTTCTTCTGCACCCAAAGTACTTTAGACCTGGGTTAGACTCTCTTCCCACTCTGCTGGAGCTGTTTTTCCCATTTTCCCAGTCCTCTTGTTTTTATCCAGTTCCCAGTTTATTTTCTTGAATGCATGCCTCCAGCATCGTGTCACTTGGTCAGTCTGCCCTGGTTTATTTGAGCTCCAGATCAGAGATTTCTGTCCTAACTGGCCATCACTTTGGCATGAATCATGGAACAGCTCTCTGTTCTCAGTTCTAGTGCCAGTAAGAAAGTACAGTTAATATAAGAAATAAAGAAAGTTCAGGAACTATAGTTCTGGAATGGCAGGTGCCAAATGTCAACAGTCTGGAGTGCCCCATTTAGAAACAGAACCCCAAAAAATCTGATTTTATGGGAACAGTTGCATTTTTCCTCCAGTGTTTATATCTTGGCTGATATCAGGATGATTTTCATGGAAGCCAAAAAAAGGCCTTACTTGAAATCCCTCCCCCAAGCTCTGCAGTGCCGGAGACCAGCACAGGAAAGGTAAAGGCAGTTTTGAGGGAAAAAAAAAAATAGGAGCAAATACATGTTGTTCTAATTCTCAGAAGTGGATGAATTATTTTGCCTGAGCTCATGAGCACCAGAGTGGGAAAGCAGCCCAGACACTTTGGCTGAGGTTTAGGCAACTAAGAGGTCTCACAGTGGGATGTGTCAGGATCCTCCATGTGTTCTGCTCCCAGCCCAGCTCCCTCTTTGGGATGCAGACTGCCTGCATGCACTGTGGAAAGTTGGAAGAGCAGACAAAGTTTTATTGTGGAATAAACGTTCAAGGGTACGAGGGCTTCAGCTGGAAAAAGCCTCTGGGGAAGCAGCTTTGAGAGAGGTTTTTCTGTGATTCCAGTGGGAAGGAGTTTTTGTGTGGTCTGGGGAGACCTGAGCTCAATGCAGAGGTGGGGGAAAAGCTTGGGCACAGTCTTGTCTCTGGTTCTCAGAAAATAAAAATCAGGAGAGTCTGAAGGCTTGTGTTAGACCCAGACTGAGCCAGGGGAAGGCTGGAGCTGGGAAACCTTCCCTGTTCCCTCAATCCACTAATGCAGAACACCAATGAGATTTCCAGTCCTGGTGAGGACAAATGCAGCAGAGTCAGAGCAGAGAGGGATCGATGGCTGGGCTGGGCTGCAGCAGCTGGAGGAGGATGATGAAGACTAAAGAGAACATTCCAGTGTTCCATTTCAGACCAGATTTTCTTTACCCCTGACTCCACTGGCTTTGACTTGGCCCTGACTTAAAATAATAGAATTTATTACAGCCTGGTGTGGGTTGGAGGGGAACTTAAAGCCCATCCAGGTGCTCCAAGCCCAAATTCAGCCTGGCCTTGAACATTTCCAGGGTTGGGGCAGCCACAACTTCTGTGTGCAACTTCTGCCATTGCACAGCAAGAACAATTAGGAACAAATTTGGAAGAAAAGTATGTTTTAAATGACAGAGCGTAGAGAGCAAGTAGAAAATGTTTATAATCATTTAAAGGATTGTTTCTCCTTGCAGTTCTCTGCCAGAGCATTACAGATGTGCCTCATCCACGGGAGAGTTTGTCAAATGAAAACTTTAAATTCAGAGGAAGACAGTGAGTGTTGTGCTTGTAAAATAGAATTTCTGGGCAGTAAAAGTATCAAACAAAATGTCTGTTGTCATGAACTGCCTTCAGGACAGTCTGTATAGCCCAGTATAAACCCCAGACACAGTAATGGAATTAAGTTTTATAGAGGAATAGCACTGAAACGTTTGATTGTGAATTACAGTTGCAGTAAGTGGATTAAATAGGCTCCATTCCTGTCTCCCTGCACTTTGATTTATGGAACGAACCAGCCTCTCTCTGGTTTGTAAATAAGTGTTCTGCCTACTTGTACTGTTACCATCAAATCACCAGATGCAATTGGATACCAATATAAATGAAATCTCTGTCTTAGAAGGGCAGATTTCTCAGCTTAATTCCACCAGTTCTAAGGGAGCACGAACGAACTGGAAAATTCCTTATGCAAATTCAATGCCTTAATGTTATTGCTGATTCAGAGCCATGACCTGGGAGTCCTGATTTTGGTGTGTCCTATTTTTCACCTATATTTTTTTGCTTTCAGTGCCACTTTATCCTTCCACAGAGAGGCTTTAGTTCAACTTTTGTTCAGCCTTTTTGTAAAGGATGTATGTATTGAACAACTACAAGATGAGGAAGAGGTTTTGTTGAGTGTTTTGTGAGTGTCCTGTTGGAGGCAGGGTGGGTGTGCTGGGAGCCCTGGGGGTCCCTGGTTGTTGCTGCCCCTTTCCCAGTTTGGTGCAGCCATCGCCGTGCCCCTGGACTGTGTTTGGAAGCCAAGGAAGGCTCCGAGCCCTCCACTTTCAGGACTCACGTTGCCTAATATGGTAAGGTATGTCTGCAAGAGCTGAGTTGTTTTGCTGGGATACGAGGGAAAGTTGACCAGTAAAAGGAACAAAATAGATGAACTTGTGGCCAGCTGATAAGAAACTAAAATCTTTTCAATCCAGACAGCACTATATGGTGGTGTTCATCCTGTGCTTCATTGCTGCTGGCCTGGGGTCTCTTCTAAGGATTGAGGAGATGTGTATTTTCCCCTGGTTTTACCCCTGAATGTTTATTTCTGGCAGAGATGTGGTGTGATGTGGGAGGGAAACCATCTGGCTCCTGTCCAAGGGCACGTAGGTGGCACCGTGCGTCACTCGCATCGTGTAGTTAAATTAGAGAGCATTTAATTCTGTGTAACATAAGGCTGGGAGATATTGCCTCTGTTTAGTCCTGTTTATAAACATATTGCTCTAACGGGCTGTGTGTGCTGCAAGGAAAGATCTTTAATATGTATAGCAGGATGAAATAGCAGCAAAGTGCTGCAGGAAGGAGCATGAGCTGAGGCTTTGCCATAGAGCTTGAATGTGATGAAGAACATCCTCATCGTGTTTGGAGTGCTCTGCATTCTCTGGGAGGCAGAGGGGGCAGACAGGCAGCAGAGAAATTAAAATTCATGCTGCAAATATTCTTTTTATTTATTTATAAATTTATTGCGAATGCTTCACATCAGCACAGAAGATTTGCCTTGTGGGTTCTCCAGCCTGATGTGCTCGTGTTGGTTTTTCTTAAGCTCAGTATGTGGAGAAGGGCATCAGCCTGGGTGACTGCTGTCCCTGTTCTTACAGCACTTCACTCCTCAGCCTGAGCTGAGAAAACTGGCTCTGAGCACCAGTTTAGAGCTCTGAGAAAACATATTGTTTGTGCCTAAAGCCAAGTGCCCCAAGTGGGTTATGTGGCTACAGGGTTACAGCTGAATGCCTTTGGGTGAATTCCTCTAACTCAACCAGTGGCTGAATTAGGAAGGTGTAATGTGAAGCAGTGATGGGGATGGGGATGAGTAACACAAAACCAGCTAAAATCCCTGAGTCCTGGGGAGATGGAGCAAAGCAGCCAGTCCTCCAGGAGTGATTCTCAAGGTCACAAACTCACGGCTGTTTAAGGTAACTTTATGCTTTAGCATCTTGTTTAGTGGATTGCTGTCAGCCTTGTGCTGCAGTCTGAGGTGACTGATCTCTCTCACTTGTCAGCAAGTCATTCCCCTGCAGCCGTGGGGCTGGGGTTGGCCCTGCAGCCACCCATAGCTCCCTTGGCTGCTGCTGGCATAGCTGGGAGGCCTCTGCAGTCACTTCAGATGATCCCAGTTCACCCCAGGCTCCTTTTCCTTTGCACACAGTCCTGGCATTCTCTTGCTTTCTTCCCAGGAGCTGGGAGCAGTGTGATGGGGACAGGGTGGCAGCAGGATCTGTGACACGTCTGTGCTCCTTTCCTTTGCTGTGTGGATCAGCACAGCCACTCCAGGAGATGGGAGTGCTCACTGCAGGGTGAATGTCAGCCCAGAGCCACTGGCCTGAGGAGCAGCATTGCTCCTGGACCATGTCCCAGAGACAGAATAAATCTCACTGTGGTTTTATGTCTATTTATGGTTGTCATTTTTGACTTTTTAAAGGTTAACAGTGTATGGTTGTGCTTATACCTGTAACAGAGCATCCCATCACTTTTTGTGGGAAGCTGTCAAAATCTGTCTCCTCATGACATGTTCAAAACTATGGAAAGGAGAAAAATCTCTGCTGAACTACTTGGAGCAGGTTCTGGTGCCCCTCTGGGAGCTGGTGATCCTACCTCAGTGTCACTCATCCAGTGCACTGGGGGAGGATGTCTCTCCTGACGTGATTGAAGTCACCCTCCAAAAACTCTGATCTGCTAAATTCAGACTCTTGCCTGGAGCAGCAGATACCTGGGTGGGTTTTGATGGCTGTGTGGTGGTGACACAGGTGTCTGCCTTGGGAAAAAGGGATTGGGGGCACAGGGAAGGGGCTGCAGCACATGGAACTGGGATGTGTCATGCTCAGGCCCTTCTCCCCAGTGTGAAAATCTGCCTCAGCTCTGAGGTTCCAGCACAGGAAGGATGTGGAGCTGCTGGAATGAGTCCAGAGGAGCCCATGGAGCTGCTCTGGAGCCAGGCTGGGAGAGCTGGGGGTGTTCACCTCGAAAAGGCTACAGGGAGAGCTCAGAGACCCCTCCAGTGCCTGAAGGGGCTCCAGGAGAGCTGGAGAGGGACTTGGAACAAGCATTGCATGACAGGACAAGGGGGAATGGTTCCCACTGCGAGAGATCAGGGATAGATGGGATATTGGGAAGGAATTCTTGGCTGTGAGGGTGGGGAGGCCCTGGCACAGGGTGCCCAGAGCAGCTGAGGCTGCCCCATGTCTGGAAGTGTCCAGGGCCAGGTCAGTCAGGGCTTGGAGCAGCCGGGGTTGGTTACAGATGTCCCTGTCCTGGTGGGGGTGGGATGAAATGTCCTTTAAGGTCCCTTCCAAGCCAAACCATTCTGTGGCTCCAGTGTTCCTTGGCTGCTTCTCTCTGGCAAAGCCCCCATGAAGCCAATTGTCCTCATCTCCTGCCATCCTGGTGCCATGAACACATTTATGTAGTAAATTATTTGTCTCCCAGACATATCCAGAAGGAACAAAAAGCAGGAGCTGCATTGCCTCATGGCTAGCAGAGAACTTAGGAGTAATCTAAATTTGTTTGGAAAATCGGAGTCAAATTCTCTGGCAATAAAATATCATTTGGAAACAACCACTGTAGGAAAAATGGTATGTTACAGTGATATAAGTGTGGTGATGTTGTTTCTCTTTTGTCTTTAAAAGGTCACTTTCTGTTCAGAGTTTATATCCTCCCACATGCTTCTCTTCAGAAAAAGCCTCATGTTTGGAGTCATTGTTAGTTTTTTGTGCTTCAACATGGACTTTCCCTATGAAAAGTAACATTATTTGGCAGGAGCTGCTTCATTGTTTGCTATGTCAAGATGTTGAGTCCTTAGGCTGCAAAACTCCTCCTGGCAGGAATTTCCCACCTGCTCTAGTTCATTTACATCCCATTGCTCATTATAGGGAACCTGTAAGGAAGATGGAGAGGGACTTTTTACTGGAGCTTGTAGAGACAGGACAAGGTGAAACAGCTTCCCACTGATGGATGGGAGGTTTAGATCAGGTATTTGGAAGAAATTCTCCCCTGTGAGGGTGATGAGGCCCTGGCACAGGGTGCCCAGAGAAGCTGTGGCTGCTCCTGGATCCCTGGAAGTGCCCAAGGATGGGTTGGACAGGGCTTGGAGCAGCCTGGGCTGGTGGAAGGTGTCCCTGCCCATGGTATGGGATAGACCTGGATGAGCTTTAAGGTCCCTTCAAACCATTTGTGATGCTGTAGTAGGTTCCTACCAGGTCCCCAGTGCTGGGCACTGTTGTGGGTGGGTTTGGGTGGGTGTTTTACCAATATTGGCAGACTTTTCATTGATCTGAGATTCCATCCTTGGCAATGGACATAACCTTCTGTACCACAGCCTGCTGCTGGTGAGGGATGGGCAGGAACAGGCTCGAGGAGGCACAGTTAGATGATAGTGTGTTGAAGTTACAGATTTGCCTGGCCAGTGGCACTGGAATGTTACTGTGTGTCAGGCATTCACTTCCACAGCTGAGCTGACACGTTTTATAGCCATGGACTGGATGTGGTGGGTAGAGAATCTGATGAATGTAGATAAAGAGCAGAACAGATCATGACTATTGTGAGGGCCCTGAGATTTTTATTTCTCTACATCATATTTTGGAAAGTCCCTTAGCTTGAAATAGCTGTTTCCATCTGGTTCTTGTACTGCAGTTTGCTTTTTCAGCTTCCCTGACACGGCCTGTTCGTACTCATGCAAATTGCTGGTGCGTTCCTCCTTGTAAGGAACCTGGGTGGGAAGAGGGAACCTGTCAGAAAACACTTGCTGAGTGCAACTGCCAGACAGCTTCCCCTGGAAAATACTGTGTTCTAGCACTACTTTATCCTTAATGGTTAGAACTGGGTGAAATCTGTTGATTTTTTGCATGAGCAGTGCTCTAACTGGATTTGTGAGTGAAAAGAGCAAAGCATCTCTCTGGATTTGCTGAAGCCTGTCCAGAGAAGGGCAACAGAGCTGGAGAAGAGTCTGGAGCACAGTTCTGAGGGTGCTGAAGAGGCTCAGCCTGGAGGAAAAGAGGCTCAGGGGGGACCTTGTGGCCCTGCACAACTCCCTGACAGGAGGGGACAGCCAGGGGGGTCAGGCTCTGCTCCCAGGGAACAAGGACAGGAGAGGGAACGGCCTCAAGTTGAGACAGGGGAAGTTCAGGTTGTTATTAGGAAAAATTTCTTCCCTGGAGGGGTGGTCAGGCCCTGGCACAGCCTGCCCAGGGCAGTGGTGGAGTCACCATCCCTGGAGTGTTCACATCCCTGGGAGTGTTCATTCACATCCTTGGGAGTAGATGTGGAACAGGGGACATGGGCTAGTGGTGACCATGGCAGTGGTGGGGAAACAGTTGGGCTCAAAGGTTTTTCCAGCAGTCCTTGATCCAGTGATTCTCTGATTTTATTGTGATGTTTTTTTTTGAACAAAGCACAGTACTGAGTTCAGGAAAGAACCCCCAGTGTGAAAAGTGAAAAGGCAGAGCCAGGTTTTGGATGGACATGAAACAACCTCTCCAGAGCCACCAGAGCAATCCCTGGTGTACAGCCCTGGCCAGGATTGTGACATGACAAAAGGCAGCCCTGGGGCTGTCTCAGGGATTTGTGCCCATGGCTGCATTTACACCTGAATGGAATCCTCTCTGTGATCTTAGACACATTTATATTTTGCAAAGCTGCCACATCTGTCCCCATCCACACAAACCTTTTGTGGTGCTGGTTTATTGTTTCTGGTTATTTCCACTGTTGTCACCCATTTCTGTAACCTCTCACCATCAGCCTGTGCCAGGGGAGGGTCAGGCTGGATATCAGGGGGAAAGCTTCTTCCCCAGAGGGTTCAGGCACTGCCCAGGGAATGGGCACAGCCCCAGAGCTCCAGGAGGGTTTGGACAAAGCTCTCAGGGGTGCACAGGGTGGGATTGTTGGGGTGTCTGTGCAGGGCAGGGCTTGATGCAGTGATCCCTGTGGGGATTTTTGTTCCAAAAATACCAACTACTCTAGTTCTTCAAGTTGTATCAGAATTCTGGTCTCCCAGGAGGGCTTCTCCTCCTCTGCACTCAGGGAATGTGCCGTGGGCTTGAACCACCCCTGAGCATCACTGCAGCTCTGGCTTGAGCTCACAGATTTGTTTCCCATTTTTGTCTGCTGCAGTTGGAATGTTGCAGTGCTGCTGACATTTTTTTTACCAGCATCATTTTCCGTAGGTGAAGATTTTCCACACAGATAAAAAGGCTGTATGTGTTTTCCTCTCAAATATTTAGCTCAGGGTTTCATCCTATTTCTGGTACATCATTTTCGTGGATATGAATTCTCCTGTCTAACTAATTTTAAAAATGGAGTACAAACACAGGTGTTATCACTAAAGGAATGGAGAGGACAGACAACTGAATGGAAAAGGAAACTGCAGAATCTGCTGAGCTGGAAGGGACCCACAAGGACGATCCAGTCCAACTCCTGCCCTGCCCAGACACCCCAACAATCCCACCCTCTGCATCCCTGAGAGCTTTGTCCAAACCCTCCTGGAGCTCTGGGGCTGTGCCCATTCCCTGGGGAGCCTGGGCAGTGCCCCAGCAAACTTTGGAGGAAGAATCTGACCACTTCTTAGTGAAGGTGTATGAAGAGTGACCATAACCAAGCTCTAACTATGGGAATACACTCCTTCATGTAAATATGGGAAAGGCATAATACTATAGAATAGTTGTGCTTCTATAATCTGAAGGGAAAAGAAACTTTAAGGTGATTTTCCCCAGAAATAAGCCAGAGCATGAAGTCAGCATTTGGACAGCCTCGGGGGATTGTGTGCAGTGGTTGCAGAAATGCTCATGGAAGGTGATTTTTTGTGCATATCTTTCTGAAAGCTGTATAAATATTCCTTATTAAAGTGCACAGCACCAGAGCTAAAGCCTGGGCTGGCCTGGTTCTCACTCAGGAATCTCCTGAACAGGCAGGAACAGTTGGATCTAAACAATGACCTTAAACATGGCAGAGCTGAGGCTGTGAGGAATAGCAGCACAGTGAAGGGGAGTCATGTTTCATACTTCCACTGGGGACTACTTGAAAGTAAACTGCACAAAGCAGCAGGAAGAAAGCCCTAAATCAGGCATTTGTTGGAACAGTGCTGAAACCTGGTGTGTTTTGCCATATTGCATCTCTCTCTGCTCTCTGTGTCCTGGCTAATCAAGCCTCCCCTTCTCTCTAAAATGAGTTACTGGCTGTTAGTCAGTCTGTGTGAGATCTACACGGGGTCACTAAATAATTAGTATGGAACGGCTCAGGGTGTATTTTGGATTTGGGCTGCGAGTTCTGTACCAAACTGTTGATTTTGGAGCTTTCCTGCCCCTCCTCAGCAGAAACGTGAGCGTAGAGGGATGTGAGAGTGGTTTATCTGGGACTGGATGGGAGGGGAAGCCAAACTCTGCAATTTCGAGCTGTGTAGCTCCTCCTTGGTGACTAAGCTGGGTTTTGTCAGCCCTGGAGCTGGGATTGGGACACTCAGTGCACCGCCAGCCAGTTTGCCCAGTTTCGCTTACGCTGTTTTGAAACTCCAGAAACTGAGACTGGTGTGAAAGGATCACCCTGTGTGTGTGCAGGGTCTATAAATACACATCTGAAGTGTCTGAATTACCTTGTTGTGGAGCAGAGCCGGGCTCCAGGCACAAGGAGAGGTGTGTGAGGAGTGCAGTAGATGGAGGTTGAAAAGATCAAGGTCCTGCCCCAGCCTCCTGGAGCAGCGGGGTGCCTGTCACTGCCTTCTCGTGTGTCTGGGCTTCATTTCCTTACCTTGAAAGGGGAATGCAGAGATGTTACCAGGCAGGATTAGACCTCTCCAAACCCCTTTTCCCCTCTCCTGCTGTCAGTGGATGATTAGTCCCCTCCTTCCTTGTGAAGAAGTATCAAAAATCTGATCTCACTGTGACTTTCTTACAGCAGGAAAACCTGGCAGCCCCGTCTCCTGCTCTCCCTGGTCACACATGATGCTGCTTTGCCCCTGAAAAGCAAAGATGGCAGGAAGAATTGCTGTAGCTGCTATTCCAAGCCCCTTTCCCAGTTCTGTGGCAGTTAAATTACTCAGGTGCCCAGCAGGGTGCAAAAAGGGGCAAAATTTCAGAGCAATGCAGAATATTTTTATATAGATACTATTCTGCACTTCACAGAATAGTCTGAATTGGAAGAGACCTTAAAGCTCATCTCACTCCACTCCACTCCCATGGGCAGGGACACCTTCCACTATCCCAGGTTGCTCCAAGCCCCATCCAGCCTGGCCTTGGTAGGATATGTTTGGTATTAAGCAGATGTGGAGCTGGAGCAGGACACGCTGTGGATGCAGTGGCAGGACAGGGACCTGCCCTAAGTGATCCTGCCCTCACAGGGGGGTTGGACTGGATGATTTCCAGAGGTGCCTCCCAGTCCCAACCATTCTGTGATTCTCTGAGTTTGTTTGAGGCATTTTTCAAAGGAACATCGCACAGACCTATTTCAATAGGACACAAGGGACTCACTTTTGCAGGGAGCCACTCTGCCACTTGCAGTGAGCTTGGGCAGCAGCAGAGCTTGGCAGAGAGCTGGGAGTTTGGGAGTTTGGGAGAGGTACGTGTTCTCCACACCCTCTGTCCTCTCATCCGAGCTCCTCTCCCTCCTCCTTGATTGCAGAGGCTCCCTTGGAGCAGTGTACATTACACCAGCTCTGCGCCGCCCTTCCCCGGCTCAAACAGCCTTATGAGCCAACAACAGAAATCCTGTTGTGCTGCCCAAGTGTGTCCTCCCTTTCATGGCATGAGCTGCTCCATGGTCTTTAAATCACCTCCCTTTGTTGCAGCCATACACACCTTCTGGAATTTAACTTCTGCAAAGCTCCATCATCTCACTCCAACATCCCACTCACAGCCCACCAGGCCTCAGAAGCTTGGGAAGGATTTTCCCTTCTCCTCCTTTCCATTTTTTTTTTTTCATTTTTTTTTTCCTGCCCAAATCCCAAAACCAATCCCAAACCCAATTTTGGCAGGCCAAATCCCAAGCTGAAAGCGAATCGCTGCTGCTGGCTGCCCTCCAGCATTCCTCTTGGAGCGAGTCAGGATCTGGAATGTCAGAATGTCAGAAGGCAGCGCGGGAGGGACGGAGAGAGAAGGGAGAGAGAAGGGAGAGAGAAGGCTGTGCGTGGTTAAGGGCGCCAGAGGGGGTGGAGGAGGAGGAGGAGGAGGAGGTGGAGGAGGAGGATGGAACAAAACCCAACTTCAGCTGGACTGCCCCTTTCCAAACCAGCGTTTGTTCCTGATTTATGCTTTTGTGTTTCACTTAAAACGTGCAGCTCCATGCAGCAAGGGCAGAGCTCGCGGCCGCGCTCCGGAGTCAATCGGGGTTTGCTTTTCCTTTCCTTTTTTTTTTAGCTTTTTTTTTTTTTTTTTTTGGCAAAAGATAAAACCAGCCAGTTTCCAGGTCTCTCCTTGAGCTGGGAGTTTGTGCCTCCTGCAGTTCTGGGGAGAGGTTGATCCCTGTGGGCCCGTGGCACGCTGTGGTCGAGGGGAAATGTCCTTTTGCGGAGAAGTCGGGCCGGGGCCCGGGCAGTGAGGCTGGCACAGAGCAGACCCAGCACAGCAGCACAGCGAGTCCTTGACACCTTCCCTGCTTCTGCTCGGACAAGAAACACTGTGGAGCCTCAGCTCTTCCTGCAGCAGATTAATGCCTAAAATTATACACCCTAAACAGGAGGGTTTAATTACCAGAGCTGTGAATAGTTTAATTAGTTTGTTCTGACCTTGGAAGAAGGACCTGCCCAGCACCGTAGAGCAACAGGAGAGCAAGACTGGTGTTGCTTCTCAGAGCCAGCCCAGCCCAGCCCGCGAGGCCATGTCGTCCCTGTACACCAGGAGTAAGGAATACACTCGCAGCAGGAAGGCTCAGTCAGACTCTCCCCCGTCCTCTCCTTCCCCGATCGCAAAGACACTCAGAGTAAGTGTCTTTTTCCTTTTTCCTTTCCTTTTTGCCCTGCTCAGCACACGCTCTGAGCAGAGCCCCGTGGTGGGGGTTTGTTGTCTCACCCTTGGAGACCCCTGGCTGTGGTTTCCTTTGGGAAGAGGATGGTTTAAATGCAGCTTGGGTTGGTGCCTCTGCAGCAACAGGTTTGAAGCAGCTGCCAGAGTCCCTGCACTGGGATTAGCTGTGTTGGTGCTGTAGGGAATTGCTGGTATGATAATTCCCCCCTGTCCTGGAGTATGGCCCTATCCTGGCTCTCACTGGGATTAGCTGTGTTGGTGCTGTAGGGAATTGCTGGTATGATAATTCCCCCCTATCCTGGAGTATGGCTCTCCTGGTAGGCTCTTGCTGGACAAAACCTCTCTGGTGAAAACAAGGCAGAACCTGACCAGCTTGTTAAACTGCACTTTTTCCACAAACACTTTGATATTGCTGGTGAAACCAGGTTTGTGTTCAACTTTCACCCCTGGGGATGAGCTGGCCTGTGCTGTACTTTAATAATTTCAATACCACAAAAAAAAAAAAAAAAAAAAAAAATTGAAGAAAGCCACCTGTAGCAGGAGGCCCCAAAGCAGAGCTGGTATCCTCCTCTGCCAAGGTGTTGGAAAGTTAGGAATGCTTTCCCAGCAGTACTGCTGAGAGCTCCAGAGTCATGGGAAAAGCTGTCACAAACCCTCTGGGTCTGTGTCGTTGTACAGGCAGCCTCTTCACCATCAAGAAATATTATCACGCTGGAGTCAAAGCCTGGAGGAATTAGTTTTTAACAGCCAGGCTAATTTTAGATGGGAGCATTAAATTAATTCCAGCTCTGGTATTTGCTCAAATCAGATATGCATTGCCTGCTCTGTTGGAAGGGACAGATCTTGGTCTGGAAAAAGCATTGCCCGAAATATTTGAGTTTTAACCCACTGCTGTGGCATTAAGGGAAGCAGTTCCTGACCTCGGGAACTTCAGCCTCGAGGCTTCTGTGGCTGTTAATTGTAACCAGGAGCAGGTGGTTTCCTCCTCCTGCAGCTGGAGTGTCTTTGGGATGGTTCAGATAATCTAAAACTGTCCCCCATGGTTTGGATGGGCTTTCCTCCTCAGTTTAACCATTCCTCACTGCAGGGCTGCAGTATTGATCACCAGCCTGATTAACAGGTGGGGAAACATTAACACTTTCCAGTGTGCTGAAAGTGGTTTCATTTCTTTCAAACCCCAAGCTTCAGACATGTTCAGACTGACTCATTTTCCCCTTTTATTCATCTGGGCATCCGAGTGAGTGACAAACATCTCCCAAGAGCCCTGAGCTGTGCCTGGAGCAGACTGACAGAGGGTCTGGTTTCTCTGTCCACAGTCATGGGGGGACTGCAGAATTCTGGGGGTCCCTGGGTGTTGGAGAAGGTGGTTACAGAAAGGTGCCAGGTGGGAATGAGAGGGCCTGGAAAAAAAGCTTCTCGTGGCAGTGAGGTTTTGATGAAAACCAACACATGGGTGTGGAAATCCTTGCAGTGGGTGAGGCAGTGGCAGCTGTGACTCCACAGCATCTGCAGGGAAAAACCAGGTGGGGAATGCAGCAGCATTGGCTCAGTCAGGGTAGGAAACAGCCCTGGTGCTATCTGGGTTATGGAAGTAGCCCATGCCTTAAAAGGCTAATGAGGGAAGGATTGACTTCAGGCTAAAATAAGGATCTGAGTTAACTCTTTCTCCAAGACAATGTAGTTTTGCCACAAGCAAGAGAAATAAGGGAGTTTGGTTTACTGTGGGTTGGTCCCATGTGTTTATTCCTCCCCACCCACTCCCCCACGCCCACAGTAACAGGGGGAGCTGTGCCAGGAGGAGCTTCCACTCCTCATAAACCAGGCAGGAATGTGATGCCTTGGAGTTTTTTATCCCTCCATCCAGTCCATTGATACCAGCAGAGCTGTGGGCTCTAAACATCCCCAGGGGAGCAGGGGGTGCAGGCAGCAGCCTCACACATGGAGCACACAGGGAGAAAACTCTTGGAGAACCAGGCAGAGCAAAGGAGATTTGACTTACTGAGATATCAGTGCCAAACAGCTGCATTAAATGTCATTTGCCAAGCAGTTTCCTGTGGCATTCCTTCTGCACTTGCACTGCTGCTTGGAGTGCTCCTCCTTAGGAGTTGGGATAATATTGGCTGGGGTTTTCCTTCCTTTGGTTGATGGGAAATCCCCAAATGCACAGCTAAGGAAGGGAGGGCACTTTGCAGTGAACTCACAGTCTGTAAGAAAGGGAATATCCCTGCACAGGAGCTCGTGGTGACAGTGGGGTGCTGTCCTATAGGCCTGGACCTCCACAAACTAAAATACCCAAATCCTTTAAATCCTCCGGGGTAAATGTTGCTTTAATGAGGATGTTCCTCAAAAGAGGAGACTCAAACCCCTCTGCAGTTAATTCAGATCATCCCATTATTTGGCACAAGTTTCAAGTGTTTGGCAGTGGGTACCTTGTCATCGTGTTTTGCACCACAGTGATTGAGCTTGAGGTTTCTCCTCCAGAAAAAAATAATATTCACTTCCAGGAATGTAATAGGCATCCAGTGGCATGAAACCTGTTGAGTGCATTTGAGCAAATAAAATGACTGGATTGGAAGGGTGAAAGTGAAGTCAAGGACTGAAAAAACAAAAGTTCAGGAGAATGCACACTCCCAACTTACTGCAGTGATTGCAATTGCAGCTTTTAGTTGTTTCCCACCTCTTTGTCAAACATTCCCCTTCTTGAGTGGTTAGCTTATATTTTTTGCTCTAAAAAAGACCATCAAAACTTAAAATTGCCAATGATGTGTGTGGGCTGCTGGTTCAGTAGTGGCTGCCATCACTTAGAATCCCAGAATGGTTTAGGTTGGAAGAAATCTTAAAGCCCATCATTTCACATGGGCAGGGACACCTTCCAGTACCAAGGATGCTCCAAGCCTTGTCCAACCTGGCCCTGGACACTTCCAGACATGGGGCAGCCTCAGCTTCTCTGGGAACCCCATCCCAGGGCCTCCCCACCCTCACAGCCAAGAATTCCTTCCCAATATCCTCAATATCCCATCCAGCCCTGCCCTCTGGGCTGCCAGAACACACGGCTGGGGCTCCTCATCCACCAACATCCCCCTGTCCTTCTCCCCAGGGCTGCTCTCAGCCCGTTCTCTGCCCAGCCTGGTTGTGAAGCAGCTGCTTTATGGTTGTTTCTCACTCCTCAAGAGATTCTGTATAATTCTCCTTGTTCTGTTTTCACTGCAAGGCTCTTCCCTCTGATGTTAGACTGCTCCCTCATTAAGCCACCTTCAGAGTACATAACCTGAGCTTTCCAGCTGAATTTTTATCAGGAAGAGCTCAGCAATAAAGGTCCAAGTGTATGTAGTGGTCTGCACTGATTTATTTTATTCCTCCTTTCATTGGAGCATCTGAAGGAGCCGTGCTGGGTGAAATATGGGATGCAGGAGCATCACCTTTTATGGGCCGTATGTTTCCACCAAGTCACTTGATGGTAATAGTTGAGTATAAAAAGCAGCAGTTCCCAAATCAGTGCCTGAGTTAAGGAGCCCCCACACGGAGCCCGTGGAGCTGTGAGCAGGGCTCTGAGCACTGATTACCATGGCAGCAAATGCTCCGAGGCTGGCTACACTCATGTGCACATCGACGTGGGGAAGGCAAAGCAAATCTTACAGCAAAAAACAAAAAGCCAATGCACAACAATGTGAGTGGCTGAGCTGCAGGTGCTCAGCATGCAAATCACACTGACAGGGCTGGTGTTGTTTGAGTGATCATAGAATCACAGAATCCCAGAGTGATTTGGTTCAAAAGGACCTTAAAGCTCATCTTGTCACACCCCACCATGGGCAGGGACACCTTCCACTGGCCCAGGTTGCTCCATCCCTGTCCAGCCTGGCCTTGGACACTTCCAGGGGTGGGGTGGGAAGAATTTCCTCCTGATATCTGATCTAAATATTTCCCCTTTTACTTTAAAACCATCCCCACCACTCATCCTGTCACTTGCCCATGTGAAAAGTCCGTGTCCCAGAGTGCTGGGAGGTCATTAGAAATCCCTAATAGGATTACAGCTTTCCTTGAGTTTGGAGTATAAATGTTTCAGGTGGGCAGTTTTTGCTCTGTGGTGTTTTTGCAACAGGTTCCACCCGTTTCAGATATTCCTGGTCACAGGTTCATTCCCACATGGGGTTTTCCTCTATGAATCATTTAACTTGCTCTGCTGCCACTGCCAATGTGTTAGAGAATAGAAAGTGCTATGAAAATATTTTTCCAGGAACCTTTACGTTCCTGGTTTTCTATTTAGTGGCTTGGACTTGTTTGGCTGTGATAAAAGTGATGCTGCATGAATTGGAATGGGATCAAATAAATTGTCTCATGGCAGTTTCTGTCTGATTTCTGGATTGCTGACTAGTTACACAGTGTTTGTGGGAATGATTCCCTTCTCTCCCAGCAGCCAACAAAAAATGTGGGATACTGAAACTTGAACGTTCAGGCAATTAACCTTTGTCAGCACCCTGCTTTGTTTTATCTCTGATTTTTCCTCAAGCATCGTGTTTCTCAGATGGGTATCAGGATGAAATCCTTCTATGTTGTTTGTCCTTGGGGTTTATTTTTTTTTTTTTTTTTTTTGAGTTTTCCTCTGTAAATGTCCATATCTGGAAGCATATTGGGAACTTGTGGTCATTCCCAGGGCACCACCCATGAGATGTTCCCTGCTGTGAGTCAGTAGCCAGACGATGCTCCTGCATGTGGATGTATAAACAACATGAGCCAGGGCTTGTGCTGTGACCTGGGGGCTGAAGGGCTTCTGTCCCCGAGGCCAAAGTCCCTTCAACTCTCCTCCCTCCCTCCCGAGCAGCAGAATTGATCCAAGCCCAAGCTGGAGCAGGGAGTCTGTTAACTCTTAAAGGCTCTGAGTGGTCCTGTATGATTTGGAAAGGATCTGATGTAACTCTACAGCCTCATTTAAAGCTCCTGTTCGACCCTCAGCTGCCTGGGCAGAAGTGCTGCCTTTGGAGAAACTGGTTAAACTGTTGGAGAGCAACCCTTGGGATAGCTCAGCCTTCAAACCTCAAGAGTTCACAAGGTCAGGGGCAAATTGAGGTTCCACCAGAGCAGGGAATCAGCTGGGACTGTGAAAGGGATGAAGGGAGGAGGAGAAAGATGATACCCTTAATCTGAGTCAGTTAATGGTCCAGCCACAAAACCAAGGACAGAGAGAGGGGAAAGTGCTGCAGGATGGGAATGAGCCAGTCACAGGAGTGATGGGGAGGGTGGGTGGAACCTCTGGGAGCAGCAAACTTCATCCTGCTGAGCTGGCAAGCAGTGTCTGCATCCCTGCAGGAGCCCACTAGAGTTTCTGTTTTCCATAAAATGAACACAAACCCATCAAAAATAGGGGTGGAAGAGAGACAGAAACTAGTTCATTCATTTCCCTGTGTACTGGCAGCTCTACTCGTGCTATTCATGGGGAGCAGTGCATAGAATAATGGAATCATGGAACCATTAAGGTTGGAAAAGCACTCTGAGATCACTGATCCAAACATCAGCCCAGCACTGCAGGGTGGGGATCATTCTCTTCTCCCAGGTAACAAGCAACAGGACCAGGAAATGGCCTCAAGTTGTGTCAGGAGAGGTTCAGGTTGGATATTGGAGAAAACTTCTTCCCTAAAAAGGTGGTCAGGCACTGGCTCAGGCTGCCCTGGGCAGAGATGGAGTCACCATCCCAGGAAATGTTCAAAAAACATGTGGATGTGGCACCTGGGGACATGGATTAGTGGTGAACATGGCAGTGCTGGGGTGACATTTGGGCTTGATGGTCTTAGGGGGCTTTTCCAGTCTCCACAGTTCTATGATTCCATGACTCCAGTGTCCACAGTGCTGTTGTGGGAATGTGGCTGCTGGCTCAGGAGCTCTTCACTGGATTTTGGAGTGAACTTCACGCTGAAAAGTTGCCAGGTTGACTGTTGGCAGCTCTCCCCCTCACTGGTGCTTCAAGAGGTATTGAAGTCCCTAATGAAACACCTGAGAACATCCTGCCAGAGTTCTTGCAGGGCAGGAAGGAGGTTCCTGCAGACCTGTGGCATTCTCATCTGGAAGAAATTTAGAAGTAGAAATCTTTTCCTCTCATGTCACTTGGCCGCTCGGTTTTTATTTCCACATGTCTGGAGAGTTTTGTCTAAGATCGTGTCGCTTTGCAAAATTAAATTTTTCACCAATAAAATTTGATCCCTTAGGAAAGAAGGAAAAAAGAACAACAAACCCTGGGTTTCAGAATTACGGCCTTTCATAAATTAAAACACTATCCAGGCTGATGTTTTACGTGGCGAGTTTTATCCCCAAGGGAATAAACTGCAGCTGCTGGAAAGCCCATGGGAAGCTTTGGAGCTGGTCATGGCACAGACCAACCATCTGACTGCAGCTTGTTTGGGATGGCAGGAGATGTGACCATCAGTCTCTTAAAGCCCTGGATGTTTGTTTCTCATTAAATATGTGCTGTTTGTACTGAAAACGATGGGATCTGCTGCAGCCAGCTGCCAAAGCCACTGCTCCATCTTGGAGAAGCTTTTAATGTTATGCTTCAGTAATAGCAGTTTGTCTTAAGCAAAGCTTATTGATTTATAGTTTGAGAAAACATATTTTCGCATCAGGCTTTGGGGAGTTGGAGGTTACATGGAGGTGGTTTGGCTGCACTGGATTATTAATCACATCCATGGGATTTTGGAATCCTCGCGTTTGCAGGATTGCAGGCTCGAGCTGGAAGCAGCACATCCATCACTCTGGTGGAGCTAACGGGATGCTGCACAAACCACAGCTCTCAGGTCAGAGGAGCAGCTTTCTGAGGGAGGCAACGACCTCGAAATAACTCTCAAAAGGAGAGTTCAGCCAGACCTTCGAGTTATTCTGCGCCCACTGAAAAACTGAACTTGATCCCAGCCATTCCTGACTGGAATGACAAATGTGGCTGGAGGGGAACACCGACCTCAATTGTACCCACTGGGGATGGTCCAGTGAGGTGTCCAGGCACTCTCCTCCTGGCTTTTCTTCCTCCCAGCTCAGCTCTGGCTGCTCTGGCTCCTGGAGGATTGCTGCCCTCAGCAGCCTCTGCTCTGCCCTGGCCTCACCTCAAACCTGGGGGCAGTTTTGGGCACCTCAATGTTGGAAGGATCTGAAGCTGTTGGAGAGTGTCCAAAGGAGGGGCACAGAAATAGGGAAGGGTCTGGAGGGGCCACACAAGGGGTGGAGCCTGAGGTCAGACCCCACTGGGGCTGCAGCTCTTCCCAAGGGGCAGCTCTGATCTCTGTGACAGTGACAGGACCCCAGGGAGGGGCTGGAGCTGGGCCAGGGGAGGGTCAGGCTGGAAATCAGGGAAAGGTTCTTCCCCCAGAGGGTTCAGGCACTGCCCAGGCTCCCCAGGGAATGGGCACAGCCCCAGAGCTCCAGGAGGGTTTGGACAAAGCTCTCAGGGCTGCCCAGAGTGGGATTGTTGGGGTGTCTGTGCAGGGCTGGGACGTGGCTCAACCCTTCCATGCTCTAAGAGGGAGAGGTTGTCCCTTGGAACACACATCAGTCTGGAGCTTGTGCAGGAGCAGCTGAGCTACGTAACTGCAGGAACATAGTGACTTTTGCTTATAAAAGGGAAAGAATCCCCAAACCAGCTGGCTTTGTTTTACATTGAATTTCTAAAATAAACTCGGCTCGTCAAGAGGATATTTGCCAGCACAAGAATACAATTTGAGGGGTTTCTAAAACTTCCCCTGTTGCCTAAAGGAGGACAGAGCTGGAGCTGTGCCCCTCAATCTCATTACATGGTGGTTAATTAATTGCAGGCATTGATCAGGATTTCTGAGGCAAAACACACCAAAATAAATTCCTTGACAACTCTCTTAAAATAGTGTACACTGTCCTGAGATTGGCCAGTTGGAGATAAAGAAGCATAAAGTGTTCCCAAAGCATCTAATTTTTTTCTCTTTTTTCCTTGTTTGTTTTCCTTTTTCTTGAAAAAAATGTAAATAGTAGGGAACTGTGCCTTCACTGGCTCCGACCTCAGCCACAAAATGCAGCTGGAAGCAACTAGGGCAGTTTCTGCCTTGGCAAGAGCAGCAGCCAGTACCTCTTTTGGCACTGCACTTCAGGGCTGCATTTTATTGAAACCTTCCATGAGGAATTTGGTTTTAATTATTCATCACTGAGCTCCCAACAGCTGCAAAATTTTCTGGTTTTAAGGGAAGGCTCCTGTCCTCCACAGTGTGAGTACATTTTTAAAATCAGACCTGGATGGTATTCTTGGCACATCCCAGCCCTCTGAGTAGGTGGAGGCACAGCCAGGACCAAGCTGTGCCTTTTTCCTGAGCCTGACCAGTGTCAGCCCCCTGAGGATCTCTGGAAATGTCCAAGGCCAGCCTGGGATAGTGGGAGGTGTCCCTGCTCATGGCAGGGGATGGAACTGGATGAGCTTTAACCTCCCTTCCAACCCAAACCATCTTTTGATTCTATGATTCTCTGGTGCTCTTTGCCCCCTTTTTTTTTTTGGGTCCTATCTCAGATCTTTACGATTTTCCAGCCCACCTGTGTTGGTTTATCTCAGAGCTGATGAAATGGGCTGAGCCCCTTGAGTGTCCTCCACCACCCCAGCACCACCTGGACGTGCTGCCCACCCTGATGGGATCTCTCTGGTGACAGCTCTGAGACCTGAGGATTACCAGAAGTTTGTGAGCATGGCTGTGAGCACTCCATGCTTTTTTAATTTTCCTTTAGAAGTCACTCCCTTGGGTGTCTGGGCTGCAGTGCTGGATTCCAAATCAGGACAGTCGCCTCCAGCCCTGTGTGTTCCCCCCAGCCCAGCCCCTGCAGTGCTCTGACCCTGTTTAGATTATGGAAGGATAATTTCACAATTTGATGCCTCCCTGGCTCTTGATGTTTTTAGTTGAATTTTAATCCCAAGGGAAATAAAGGAATCTGGGCAAAACTGCAGCGCTGTTCCAAATTTGCCAGGGAAAGAAAAAAGCCTCCAGTGCATTTGTTGATAGTGACTGGAGTGGATACAACAGTTTTCCAGCATCCTCGTTCTTCTCTTAGAGGGCTTTTCCAGCCTTCATGATGCTTCATTCCATGATTCCAGGTTACTGCAGGGTGTCTCTGCCCAATGCTGGCAGCAGCAGGAATGATGCAGGTCATCGTCTCTCATCTGGCACTTTGCTTCTCTTTAAACACACAGAGACAGTCACAGTCTGAGCCAATCCACCTCAGTATCCATCACAGGAAGGTTGTAAATACAATAAACCTGGGCTTTGCTCCCTTTTTGCTGGCTCTGTTTAAAGTGATTCCTTTCTTATCCCACCCTTCATTTGTGGGAGCATGTCCCTGATCCACCTGCATATGGAAATTCTCATTTCTTAGAAGGAAAAACAAGGACAGAAGTGTTTTTTTTTTCTCTGGCTGGCTCAGGGACCTGCTTGGGTTCGTTGCCTGGTTTCCATGTCACTTTGCCCAGCCCATGGAGAGAAGAGTGTTTGTGATTTTTCTCATCTTCAGCACAAACACTGGGAGATCCCTGTGTCTGTTAATCCCCCTCACCAACATCACACACAGCACAGTGATCACAGTCAGGAAGAACAACTCCACTGGAAAAGGGAAATAATAGATTAGTTTGGATTCCAGGGAAGGCATTTCAGTTCTGGAAACCAGGATTTGAACAGCAAGATTCAGGATTTCTTAGGTGAGCAAAATAAATGCTTCAGAGGAGCTGAAGCAGTTGGATATTCAGGCAGAGGTTGGACATTCCTGGTTTGGGCTGGGAAATCTCTGTGTAGCCTGGCATGAGCTGGGTGCTGGGATCTGAGGTGGGAAATTGCTGCTGCCTGGAAACTCAGCAGTTTTTGAATTGAACATTTCATTCTCCTCGTTATTAATTAACCTTTTTCTTTCTTTTTTTTTTCCTTCAGCATGAAAGACTTTCCAGGTAAGAATTTTCTTTATTTTTTCTTTATTTTTTCTTTATTCTTTCTTTTTTTTCCCTTTTTTTTTTCTGTGTAATATTCATTGGCAACATGTTTTTGTACAGCTTCCAGGACATTCCTTGCGCTTCAAACCCAGCCTGGTACTGCCTATTTGATCCTTTCCTCAGCTCAGCTGTGGCACCAATTTGCTTCTATTCTTTACTCCCCAAATTATTTAATTTAGAAAGAGAGCTGGTTCCCACCATGGAGATGAGAGATTTGTGGGAAATCACTGCCCATGGGAGATTTTTCCCAGCTATTGTAGAGGTGGTGGCTGTCAGGTTTTGGGCCAAGAGCAGGGTGCTCCCACAAACCCCAGAACCTTGGCTCAGCTGGGTTGAACTGGCTGTTCCGAGTCACCACAGCTCCAAAGTGCTGGATCTTCCTCCTGTTTCAGGTTGGAAGCAGCTACAAACCCCACCACGAGTGACTCCTCCTACGGCGACCGTGCCTCCGGCCGCTCCAGTGCCTACAGCCGCAGGGAGAACCGCCTGGCCGCGCTCAGCAGCCGCGCCGACGACGAGAGCAACAGGGACTACAAGAAAGTAGGATTTGTTTTTTTTAATCTTGTTATTGTCACTGCACGCACCACAGAACCTGCCTGACACTGCAGAAATGGTCCCAGGAATGAGTGGGAAGAAAGAGAAGGTGTTTTATGTTTGTTTTCTCTGTTGAAAAGGATCCAGCGGATTGGGTTGGAAGGGATCTTAAAGCTCATCCCATTCCACCCCTGTAAGGGCAGGGAGACCTGGCACTAGCCCAGGTAGCCCAAAGTTCCCTCCAGCCTGGGCCTGGGCACTTCCAGAGATGGGGCAGCCACAGCTTCTCTGGGCTCTGTGCCAGGGCCTCACCACCCACCCTGTGAGTAAGGAATTGTCTAAATTAAAACTAAATTAAAACACAAAAAAACTGTCCCTTTTTCGTGCTGCTTGGCTGTGTTTAAAACTTCCTACAAAATTCAACAGCTGTTTTCTTATTTCTAATTCATTAATCATCAAAACATAAGTAAAGCATCCAAGTTGGTTTTGTTTTCCCTTCTCGTCTCCTGATGTGTGGGAGCAAAATGAACATGGGCATGTGTCTGCTCAGAGCAGCGTGGCAGGATGGGGTTAATTAACCAGGAGCAGCCTCCTTAACTGAGCTCTTGTTCTGCATTTCAGTTATACGAGAGCGCCCTGTCTGAAAATCAAAAGCTGAAGTCCAAGCTGCAGGAAGCCCAGCTCGAGCTGGCTGATATCAAAGCAAAGTTGGAAAAAGCAGCCCAGGTAAGGGAAAATCCAGGTCCTGATGGAGAAATTGAGCACTGGCCACGACAAACCAACACTTGTTCCAGAATGGGAAAGGGAGGGAAGCTCCTGGAAGGATGTTTTTGGGAGGGAAGGTGCAACAGAGAAAATAGAAGTAAGCAAGTAATTTTGCAAATCAACTTGTTGCATCCCAAGCAAGACCATCTGTGGGCTGTCTTGGCCTTTGTGCAGCACAAGCACCACAAGCACCCTGTGAGTGCTCTTGGGTTTAATCACTTTCTATTTTTAATTTCCATACCAGAAACAGGAGAAAACTTCTGACCGGTCCAGCATGCTGGAGATGGAGAAGAGGGTATGTGTCTCTGCTTTCTTCTGAGTCACAGCCTGAGCCTCGCGTTGCTGTGCAGGGCAGTCATTTCTAGAAGGGAAGCCTTAATTAAAAGATAAGTTGTATTTTTGCCTTGAGGAGCAGTGCACAGTGATAATTGTGTTCTGACCTTTGCAGGGCCTGAGGCTCTGCTGCTCTCTTTGCACATCAGCTTCGTTCTGATTCCTCTCTTTTGTTCTAAGGATTGTATCACACTGAGGGACTGTTGGTCTATTATGCTTTAAAACATTCTTGGTCCTTACAAATAAAGGTTTTGGGTGGTGGGGGAACAAGACAAAATCCTGGAAGGGCTGCTCTCAATCCCTTCATCCCCCAGCCTGGGTTGGTACTGAGGATTGTCCCATTTCAGAGACAGAACCTTGAACTTGGCCTTGTTGCAGTCAGGGTAACATCCTGTATAACTTCTGTTGAATCAGGATCACAACAGCCACAAATTCTGAGAGTTGGAAAGTAAAACCGTGTTCAGCTGTTCTCAGTGAAGATGCATTAACTGTTTCTGGGGTGTCTCTTGCATTTTGCACTGACGAATCCCTGGATGAACCGTGCTGTGGGTAAAAAGTGACCCAGAACTCCTCATCCACAGCACACTCAGAACCTGCCTTTTCCTCACTCTCATGGCTCCTTGCATAGGGCAAAGGAGCAGGGCAAAGAGTGTAAATCTTGGTCCTGATGTGTGTTTCCCAATTCCCCCTTCTTGGGGCATGTCCCTGGAGCAGTTTGAGCCCCTTCACATTGGGAAAGTCACTGGAGGAGTCCAGATCTCCCTGCCTTGGCACAGGCTTAGCTGAGGCCACTCACAGGGCAGAGTCTAATCCTCACTTTCAGAAATGCACCAAAAGCAGTCAGCTTTGCAGCCCTGGATTATCTGGGGGAAACAGGATTTCCAGGCAGGGAATTTCCTTGTTCTGTTTCCTATTTGAGCAGCTCAGTGACTTTTCTCATTGCCATCTTTGGTGGAGTGTAAGTAAATCCATGGCTTCACCTACAGAGCTCAAAATCACATTACCTCAGCAACTCCTGAGAACTGGGATCACTGAAAGTGGGGAATAATTTCATTAGGGGTATGAATAGAGCTTGTGATCTGCCCAAAGAGGCCCAGCTTATATCCCTTGCTGGTTTTCCAGCTGCCCTGTCCCATCTGATCAGCTCCTGGTTGTAACCTCTGCCTTGCTTTGGGATACTCTTCAGGGGATGCTGCTGCAGAAACACAAGAATCTTAATTTTTCTTTAAAAGAAAATATACTGTAAATTTTACTTCTAAATCCTTGTGATCTTCTTTGTTATGAATCCTTGTAAACAGGAGAAGCGAGCCCTGGAGCGGAAACTCTCTGAAATGGAGGAGGAAATGAAGGTAAGAAATAATCTTCACTGTGTCTATTCCCTTTCTTATGCTTTGTATTCATGTCTTTGGGGATTGTCACCCAGGAGGAGGATGTTAAAGGTGTCCATGGGAAGGATCTCATTTTCCTTTCCGCAGTCAGAACTTGCTTTAACGGCCCTGTTCATCAAACAATGAAATGCTAATAAACTGTCCTGTTCTCATTCATCTGATTGCTCCTATGTTTGATTTGTTCTGCTGTCTGATGGGAGAATGGTGAAAGCTGTTCTCCTTAAATGCCTTTCCCAAACTAACTCTTTGTGGCCTCGCTGAGTTCCAGTGTGCTGACCCCCTGTGCTCTGACTAGTCTGCAGCCCCAGTTAAACCGCTGAGGTTCTCTCCGGACGGGTAAGAAGACAAAGCTGGCTTTGAGCTCACGCACACTGGCCAGGATAAAACACAGAGTGGTTGTGTTCCTCTGCTCCCTTCCCAAAGCATGTCACTGGGAGGCCACAGCAGCCTGGGATGATTCCAGCAAAGAGGAGTTTGTTTTCTGATGGGATGTGCGGCATGGCGCGCTGTCACCGGCCACGGCCACTGGTGCTCTGGCATGTTCCCCCTCCCGTGGCGTGGCTTCAGGGATGGTTGTGCCTGTGAGGGGAGAGCCCTGCAGGGCCCAGCAGCACCTGGCTGCCCACACACCCCTAAAGCTCCCCCCGTTGGGCAGTGCTGGGTCACATTGTGCTGCATTTCAGTGCTCGTGTTCACAGAGTGAGCGTCCCCTTTGCTCTGCCCGTGCCTTCCTTCCCTTCCAACGTGAGCAGGTGGGACCAAGCTGCTCTCAGAAGGAAGGACCCACCTGAGAGCTCTCCTGGCACCACACACTGACAGAAACTACTTCATGCCACCCTGGAGGAGGTTCCAACTCTGTTTCTCTTGGAAATTTTGTGTTTCTACCAAGCACATGGCTTTGGGAGGACCACTGGCTTCTTCTGCACCTTCTGCTGCAATAAGTGACACGATGGTGTGGTGGATTCTTGCTGCAGAGGCTCTTGTTCTCTCAGAGAGGAGAAAATAAGTGTGGATGTGTGAGCCAGGAGGAGAAGGAGAAAGGATTGAATGTGTCTAAATTCCAAACTCTTTGTTCAGTGAGCAGGTGGGAGCTTTTAACGGCACAGAGACTTTGCTGTAATTACAGAATTGTGGTCTTCAAGAGAGGTTTGTGTTGGTCCTTCAGCTCTGCAGATCACTGCAAACCTGCCACTTCAGCCCATGGAGTAAGAAGACAAGGTGGTGGCCTCTAGTGGCCTCAGTTTGGAAACATGCTGCTCTGGAAAGCAAATAATGAGAGGAGGTGCCTGTAGGGTCTGTTGGACACAGCCAGAGTTCCTCCAGGTCAGGCAGTCTGGAGCTGCAGAGCCCTGGAAGCCAAGGTGGTGCAGGAAGAGAAACTGCTGGAGGTTGGACGTGTTCTCACACTGCCTCGAGAGACATGACTGAAGGAACCTGTGGTCCAGGTGAAAATGAGCTTCAGGTCCTTGAGACTGGTGCTGGCTCTGCTCTCTGCCTGTTCTTGCTGCATTGAACAACCAAAGTGGCCTTTTGTTAATAGAACAAACACACAGGAAATTGGAAAATCTCTCTTCTGAGGTGCTACTAGATTTTTATTAATTTTTGCAGAACCTTGAGCACGTGGTGAGTACCTGAGGGCTCTGTGACGTGCTTTGTTTGACAGCTGCTCAAAAAAGAGGAATGTAAAAACCTCTGAAGAAAGAAGCACTGAGTTGGACCTTTCCAAAAGGAAACTGTTGCATCCACTTTCATGATGCCTTGGAGTGGGAGAAACAGCCCTGCCCTGTTTGCCTGGAGGGAGGAAACCTCTGCAGGGCATCCCTGTCAGTCACTAGTGTGGGAGTTGAGCCAGGACAAAATCTACAAGTCCAATTCTGGTTGGACTCTCATTCCTGCTCCTTGCCCTACCTGAGTGGCTGTTGTGCAGAGTCAGAAGGAATAAATGAGGAATTGGGAAGGAAAATGCAAATCCACCAATTTCCTTTAATGTAAAGAAGCAGCAAGTGGAAACAACCATATCTGTGAGGTGATTAGGTCTCAGGTTGTTTTGGGGAATTCTTCCCTCAAGTCTCCGAATCCAGCAAGATTCACGTCCTGCTGATGGATCTGGGAGTGTCTGTGTCCAGTTGTGCACATCAGCTGTCCTGGCCAGGGCTGTCCTCTCCTGGCAGCTGACTTGAGGAAGAGGAGGCAGAGGTGACAGAAGTGTGCAGTACCTTGGGCTGTGTTTGAGGGCTCATTTGAGCTTTGTTCCTGTGTGGAGTGTGACCCCTGCTACCAAACCACAGAGCAGTGAAGAGGAGCAAGACAGGCTTGGTAACCTCAAGAAGTCTGGTGACAGAGCAGTGCAGCATTTTCCTGAGTGACTGCACAATTCGACTGGAGATTCAGAACCTTGGCTGAGGCAGGAGAAAGAAAATTAACATTTGCACTGAGCTGAATTCAATGCCAAGTGCCCGAGGTCCCAACTTAACACAGCAATTGTTCTTGAAGGTCACAGAAGCTCCTTTATTCCGTAGCAGTACTGCAGCTCCTGGCCTCGGCCATCGTGCAGGCTCTGGGCATTTTTATTTAGTGTTGAGGCACAAAATCCATTAATTGAAGGCAGGTAGAGAGAACTGAGAAACCTGCTTTTGCTAAGCCAAGTATCAAGCAGAGTGATAAGCAATCACAGCGGTATCGTCCAGATCCTGCTCTTTGCCCTTGGCTTCAGGCCCAGCTTCCCAGCCTTTGCTGCATTTGGTGCATAAACAGGAGCCTGGCCTACCTATGGCACACACACCTTTTTACATCAATGATCCTTTCTGTGGGCTGTGCAGTGTGTGGGGGCTGAGCAGCAGCTGATGGGACCATGCTGAGGTTCCGTGCTGTGCTGGTGTGGGAAAGCAAAGGTGGTCTCTGAAACTGTCACAGTTCTTTCCATCTCGCGTAGCATGAGGCCCCTGCTGTATATATGAGGTGCTTTCTGCCAGCTGTGAGCCCTGTGATAAAACAGAGTATCTTTATTATCTGTGTATCATAAAATCATGGAATATCCTGAATTGAAAGGGACCCACAGTCCAAACCCTGGCCCTGCACCCCAACAATCCCACCCTGTGCATCTCTGGGAGTGTTTTCCAAACCCTCCTGCAGCTCTGGCAGCCTCGGGGCTGTGCCCATTCCCTGGGGAGCCTGGGCAGTGCCTGAACCCTCTGGGGGAAGAGCCTTTCCCTGATATCCAGCCTAAATTTCCCCTGATGCAGCTCCAGCCCTTCCCTGGGGTCCTGTCCCTGCTCACAGAGAGCAGAGATCAGAGCTGCATCCCCCAGTGAGGTCTGAGCTCAGGCTGCTCTTCTGCAGGGTGAACAGACCAAGTGTCCTCAGCCATTTCTGGTACCATCAAAACAAGTGACTGTTCCAGTCCAACCATCTCCCAGCAGCTCCTGGTGTGATGTATAACAGGACAGACGTGTCATGTCCCTCTGTCCTCACTGGGCACAGCGGCAGCCAGCAGAGTTTGGGTGAAGGGATGGATGGAGGGATAGATGGATGGATGGAGGGATGGATGGATGGATGGATGGATGGATGGATGGATGGATGGATGGATGGATGGATGAGGGATGGATGAGGGATGGATGGATGGATGGATGGATGGATGAGGGATGGATGGATGATGGATGGGATATGGTGAGCAGGGATCTGGCTGTGGAGGTGTCACTGCAGCTTTCCTGCAGTTCTGTAGCTGCAGTAGCTGTAGCTCTGTCTTGGGATCTGTTGATTTATCCAGTGTCAGAACTGTGTTTGTGTGTCCAAGGAGCTGCTCTGTCAGTTTGGTGACCTCAGGGGCTCAAACCCCATGCTTTGCTGGCTCCCTGCCCTCCTGTCTTGCTTCCCTTGGTTTTGCAAAGCTGTTCAAAGAGGTGTCTTCATTTCATCATGGAGAGTAAATGTAATGCTTTTGGGCAGCTAAGAACAGAGCTGATGTTTGAGGGGTAACAAAGTACTTCAGTTTTGTACAGGAATGAGCCCTTGGACAAAATGTCCTGGGAAGCAGCAGGTTCTTTCCCAGCTGCAGCCAGCTCTGGGTCATCACAAAATCCCAGACTGCCATGGGCAGGGACACCTTCCACCATCCCAAGTGCTCCAAGCCCTGTCCAGCCTGGCCTTGGACACCTCTAAGAATGGGACAGCCACAGTTTGTCTGGGTAACCTGAGTAGTGCAGGCCTGGGTGGACAGTCATTGTAAATTCTTTCATGGTGCTCCTTGTTCAGGATAGACAGCACCTCCCTCTGAGTGCTTTCTGCTGATGAAATGGTAGAAAGGAATCCTGTTCCCCAATAAATCCTTCCCTCTGTCTTCTGCCACTGCAAGCTCTCAAGTAAGAGGATGTGGAGAGGAATGTGGTGTTTTGTGGGACTGCTTTGCTTTGGGACTGGAATTTTGTCATTTGAATATACTTCTTGTGTATGTTTCCTGCCAGGCCCTACCCAGTGTTGGGACTCCCTCCATCCTGCAGGATGGACCCTTGCTCAGGAGGGGTTTTGTTCCTGTGGCCCATCTGCCTGACCCCTCAGGAGGAAGGAGGGCAGAGATGCCACTCAGGAAGCAGCTCTTGGCATCTCCTGGCACCCACAGTGGTGTAAATGTCCAGCACATCAAATCACTTGGGCATTACTGGAGCAGTGTCATCCTTGTGGCACTGAGATCTCTGCATGGCTTGTACCATTTCCCTGTTCTGCTTCCTCATGGCTCTTCTGTTCCTCACCTCCCACTGCTGCTGTACCTGTGCCAGCCCTGGTTTGTACCTGTGTCCAATTTGTACCTGTGTCAGGTTTGTACCTGTGCAAGCCCCAGTTTGTACCTGTGTCAGGTTTGTACCTGTGCCAGCCCTGGTTTGTACCCGTGTCCAGTTGATACCTGTGTCAGGTTTGTACCTGTGCAAGCCCCAGTTTGTACCCACACACAGTTTGTACCCGTGTCCAGTTTGTTCCTGTGCAAACCCCAGTGTGAGGCTTGATCTCTGCCCTGTCCTGTGCCCCTCTTTGCCTTTGTCACCAGGAATGTCCTCCTGGCACATCCCCACTGTGGTTGATGCTCCCATTCAGACTCCTCTTCCTAAAACGAGCAGTTTAAGGTTCAGATTTGTCCCCTCTGAAGGTCAAAGATAAATTGAGCCCCACAATGAATCTGCACAAACCCCAAACTGAGCCTGGGCAGACCCAGGAGCATCACTCAAGGATGAGGGACACAAACAGACACGGTACCTGTCTCAGTGATCTGCTGTGACACTTTCAGGTGCTTCACTCTGTGCCTTTGGGATCTTCCAGGAAACTCTGATTGCTCTTTACTCCACACAGCTGCTTTGGCTTTTAGGAGATGAAGAAAAGGAGTTTTAAAGAAATTCTCAGATCCCAGCAGTGCTTTCAGAGCCTGTGTAGGTGTTGAGTCACTGGTGATAGGTCTCACAGCAGTTCCCAAGTCCCAGGGCTGTCTGGACAAACTAGAATATAATCCTGCTTTGTGGTGGGAAATCCCTGTATTTGACCATTTTTAAGACTTTGGGGCTCCCCTGGAAAAAGGGCTGATTCCCAAAATATCCTTGGTGGTTTTTTCCCCATCCAACACTCACTGCTACTAATTTCTTTTAGTGTCTTTTTTCCTTTCACTGCCTACAGACTAATCTCCCATTTCTGTGCCCATTTGTCTCCATGATGTTCTCTCTGTATTTCTCTGTCCACTCCTCTCACTCTCTGCAGAATCTCCACCAGCTCAAACAGATTCACACTCTGAGGCAGCTGAATGAGCAACTCCTGGCTGAGAACAGGGCTCTGACCCGGGTGGTGGCCAGACTTTCCCTGCCCTCCAAGCCCTCGGAGTCAGAGGAGCTGTAGCTGCTTTCCCTCCAGCTCATCTTGCCTCCCTCTTCCACCTCTCCAGGCAGGTTTCTGCTCTCTGGCCTCGCTCTCCGGGCTGTCTGGTGAAGCTTGTTGCTCAAAAGCTTGTGCCAAAGGATCTCTGAGTTCCCAGAGCACGGTGCTGCTGCCACAGCAGGGCTTTGCTGGACTCTGCTGCCTCTCGCTGTGCATGGCAGATGCTGCTGCCCTTGCCAGATTAGCTCTGGGGAATGGCTTTGGGGTGGCTTGGCAGTGCCAGCAGCTCCTTGCCTGGTACTTTGCCTTGGAACAGACCCACAGAATGGTTTGTGTTGGAAAGGGTGTTAAAGTTCATCTCATTTCACCTCTGCCATCAGTCATCATCACCTTCCACTAGACCAGCCTCGTCCAGCCTGGCCTTGGACACGTGAAAATAGGTGGTTTATGCTACATGTCTGCTTATAACAGAATTCCTTTTTTAATTAGACTTATTTCAGGGAGAAGCTGGCACTCAGCAAATCAGATTATCCAAAGTCAGGGATGTTGTGGAAAGCTAACATTTTGAACAGAAAGGGTGTTTTTAGAAAAACTACAAACTGAGCTGTCCTCAGCAGGTTTTCTTGGTCACTTGAACAAAAAGGACAAACTCCTTTCTTTATTTTAAACTGAAAATTTTGAGTCCACAGGCTCAGCAATCCCCCTGGGCTGGCACAGGGTGGGGGAGGCAGCAAGAGCCAGAGCAGGAGTGCTCTGTTTTCATCTCCTCTTTTAAATCCCACTGCAGGACAATTAATGTTTGAAACCCAAGGATGAGTCTTCCCCAAGCTTTGCCCTCACACAGTTAAATTACGTCTCTTCCTGCTGCTTCATTGTTTCAATGCTAAAATAAAGCTGTAAATGCTCCTTTCTTGGGGCCCTACCTGTCCTACCTACCTTTGCAGGTTAGTAGGAATATTCATATCCCTTCAGACTCAAGAATCTCTGTGCTCTTGAGGGCTGGAAGTGGCACCACAGAATAAAAAAAAATCTATTCTTAGCACACAAATTATATCAAGGCTGATTAACCATAGAAACAAACTACTCAGGGGAATTGTGGTTTCCCCTTTCCAGGAGTCTCAGCTCAGGCCCACATGTGTGTCACAAGGCCCAGTGTCATGTTGAGTGCCCTGGATTGTGCAGATGGGCTCACAGTGAAATGATCTCACAGCCTTTCTGGTTTTAATCTGCAGAACTAAACTCCAACCTGACCCTGCCTCATTTCTTCTCATAAACCACGAGTTTAAGTCATTCTCCTTCCCCACATGATTTCAGGTCTGAGAGGGAAAATTGGGCAAAATGATTTCCACACTCAAAGAAATGATGTTTCACAACCTGCAGGTCACCTCTCCTCCCCCCAGGACGTGCCCATGATTGATAACATGCCCTTCCATCCTCCCTCTGCTCTGGCTGAGGCTCATCCTTCCCTCCTCACTTCAGGTTTGCAGTTCCCTACTGTCCCCAAGCTGGGAGAGAGCCATGGTCTGCAAGCTCTGCTGATGTATTTTCAGCTCTTTTAGTAGGTCTAACACAGGATGTTGCTGGTGTGTGTAAACTCTACCCCAGTGGTGTCTGTGGCCATTCCAGCTGTGCAGTGATGTCACTGGTTTAGGCTCTGCCAGGTAAACCTTGCTCTGGCAGCAGTGCTGTTCAGTCAATCTCATTTTCCTGAATGCACATTATTTCTGAGGAAATAATGAGGAGCTGTGTTCTCCATTGTCCCAGCTCACACCCAGCCCTGGTGCTCAGAGCAGCCTCCAGCCCACCCTGGGGTGACACCTCATTGTCAGCCCCACCACTGCTGGGGGCTGCTGAAACCTCCAGCCCTTCCCTCCTCTTCCCATGGGGCTCATTTCACCTGATTTCAGGAAGCCTCACTCAGCACTGGTGGAGCCAGGAAACATGTCCTCAGGCACTTATTTCACATGTATTTATACTCCTTCATTTTCAAATAAGTGACACAGGTCACAGGAAGGCCCCCATGTGAGGCACAGCCCCACCAGGCTCCAGCTGAGCCCTGGGACTGGGGTAGTTCTGTCTGTGACAGGGTCTCTCTACCAAAACGAGTGTCAGGACTTCACACACTGGTTGTCCCAGCGATGGGCACTGCAGAGCCAGCCCAGGCAGTGACAGGGGCCTGACAGGACTGTCCATCTGCAGCCCCCAGGGGGTGGTGGGGCTCTTGGGGGGCACTGGGAGGCACCAGTGTGAGTGGCAGGTGAAGCTCAGGAGGAAACAGGGGAGTGCAGAGACGTCAAAAGCTCTGTGGTGTCTCTGAGCTCCTGGTCACTTTGGTGATGGTGATGGTGATGGCCCTTCTTTGGCCATGAAAATGGCACAGGGAGCCTTGAGTGCTGTCGTGGTGACAGCCCAGCCATGGACACCCCTGTCACAGCAGTTCTGAGTGGAGGGAGGCTCACTCAGCATCACTGGCTGGAGCTGTGGCCAGCCCAGCACATGGACCATTTCCAGATATCCCACCATGGAGCACCAACCTCTCCTCCCTCTCCAAAAAACCTCCCACCTAAAACATCCACCACCACAGGGATGGAGCTGGGTGTGTTGGGGCTCACCATGGCTTGATCCAGCTGTGGAAAAAAGGAATTGCTCTGGTGGAGCTGCTGCTGCCCCAGGAGTTACCCACACTCTGACCTGGTGATCATGGAGGGGCTGCAGGTGGAGGGGGGAACAATATCGTGGTCAAAGTTAAAGCACCAGGTTAGGAGGAAGGAGAAGATTTAGTGCAGATTTTTAATTTGAGGGAATTCCTCCAAGATGCCCCTTGGCAGACAGAAATAGTGTCTGAGCTCATAGAGGTGCTGTGTGTGTGATCCTGCTCTGCCCTGGGTACCCCTCCAGCCTTGGGGCTGGTCACCCATGGTGGGAGTGACCCCCTGTGTGTCACCCCCAGACAGGAGCAGGGGGTGTCCTGGTGCCTGGGAACAGTCCATGGAAGGCACTCACTGCAGCACAGAAAGTCAGCAGTCAATTCAGGCCAATGGGAAATGTTGGAAGGGTCTTGTTAAAGCTATTTATTCTCTATTTTCAAAGGCTTTTGTCTGTGTTGCAACCTCAGCTGAGCACCCAGGAGGTACCTGCAGTGTTGGTGTGTTCTACCAGTGCTCTGGCCTGGGCACTTATGACTGTATTGGGCATCTGTGGGGTATCAAGGAGATTTGGGGCTGTTCTAGAGATTTGGCAAGGTCCAGTCCTGAATGAAGATTCCAGACCTTTGGTTTCCCTTCCAGTCCTGGCAAAATGGAAAAAGTCTATCAGGGAAAACAGCTTTATTGTTGTGTGCTGAGCTGTATTTATCCTCTGGGCACAGGTTTGGGATGAAACAGCTCAGAAATGGTTCCTGCCTTGGTGTCCTGGTCCTGACCTGCTGCTGGGGCTGTGGCCTTGCTTTGCTCCAGGGGCTCCCTGGCTCGGGGCTTCCTGCCTCAGTGCTGTGCTCGAGGTCCTGTCACGCCTGGCAGGCAGCTTGGAAAAGCCCTGGAGGTGCTGCAGAGCCGTGGGAGTGTGCTGGGTGCAGGGGATGCCGTGTCCCCTCTTGCCCCCGAGCCCCTCTGACCCTGCCTTGTCTTTGTCTCTCTGCAGATTTTGACAGAGCTGAAGTCGGACAACCAAAGGCTGAAGGATGAGAACGGAGCCCTCATTCGTGTCATCAGCAAACTCTCCAAATAGGAATCCTGAGCAAAGGCAGGACAAGGAGGGGTGTCCTACACCAGCTGCCAACCCCCCCACTGAGCCCTACCCCAATTCCCTTCCCGTCACGTACAGCAAGTGTTCCAGCTGTGGGATCAATGTCACACCTGCCTTGCCCTGCCCTTTGCTGTACATTCCCTTTCTGCCCCTATTTCCCCCCAACACACCCCCTGCCATTTTTTTTTTTTTTTTTTTTAATTTATGCATGTTGTGGTATCTCGGACATTTTAATCAAGGGAGAAATGTGAGGACTGAGTTTGAGCTGCCAAAACTTCCTCCAGAAGCTCAGTATTTGGTTTTGGACTCTCTGACCTGGAGTGGGAAGCTCCTACTGTAAAAAGTGACATCTGAAGAACTAACCCAGCACACCCGAGCCCTTTACAGGTGGGAAATGTGAACACGGGCTGGGACTCTGAGGATGCACATCAGCACACTGAGATGTGGGACTCTGGTTAAATGTGATGCTGTGAAAGCCACCAGAGCTCATGTTTGTGCTGTTTTGCACAGAGACCTTCTCCTCTTGCCCCAGTAGACTGAGTCTTCTATTTAAGATTTTGACCCTGTCCAGTAACATCAGTGCTGACACTCAGTGTCAGACCCTTATCCCTCACCCTCCCTTTACCCCCAGCCTGGGTGATCCTGTGCCATGTTGTGTCCTTCCAGGGCTCCTGTCTCTGCTCGGTGGCATCCAGCTGCCACCTGGACTCTTGTTCTTTGGGACAGGATAAATCCCAGGCACTTGCTGAGCTTTCTGAAGGACAAATGTGAACCCCTGCAGACCCTGGGCTGCTCTCACCTGTGTGTGAGTGTGAATCACCTTGCAGGGAGCTGTGCCCATGCCAGAAACCAGCCTCCTCTTCCCCACAGCCATCTGGGACATTCTCCTGCTGCCTCCCTGAAGGCAGAGCCTGGTCTGGTGTTTCAGGTGCCCTCCCTTTGGATTTGCAGCAGGATTTGTAGAGTGAGGATGCCTGTCCCTTTCCCACACACCTTGGGAAGGTCAGGGTGTGTCAGAGGGACAAGGAGCTGCTGGTAACTGAATCACCACGATGAAAATCTTCTGACCTGTCAAAAACTTGTGATAAGCTTTGACCTTGAAGGAAACCTCCAGAAATACTTTTTTTAATGTTACATGCACTCTGAACAATTTGTTCTCTCCCGTGGGCATTTAGACATTGGCTCCTCTCTCCTTGCTGTGGGACATCATGAGCTCTGTTGAGCTTCCCGTTAACAGACTCCTCTCACACCATGCCTTCCCTCTCAGAGACATCCTGCTGTACCCAAAACATTCTCCCATCTACATCCTTCCATATTTGTCCTTTCATCCCCTTTGTCCTTCAACTCCCCAGATTCTGTCTGGCCAAGGGCAGCAGTTCTGGGTCACTGAACCTGGAGGTGGAGCAGCTCTGTCATGTTCCTGAGCAGCTCTGCTGCCTCTGTCTGGGGGGGCTCTCCACTGCCAGAGGGATGAGATACTTGAACACGAGTGGAATACTTGAGCTTGCTCAACAGGGTAAAACTTACCTCTAATCAAGCAATCCTGGGCTTTATTGGACCTTTTGCTGGTTATTGCCTCAGAAAGCATCTCTATTTTCCTCTCCCTGGGGTTTTCTCTCTTTGGTTGTTTTTGGTTGTGGGTTTTTTTTTTTTTTTTTTTTTTTTTTTTTTTTTTTTTTTTTCCCTCCCCTAATTCTGTTGTTTCCCCACTTCCCCTCCCTGTCCTGCCTGTTTCCACCTCTCTTGCTCTTTCCTGGAGCTGCCAGTTTTCCCCAGGCAGCTCCGACCACCAGTTGCTCTCCAGCTGATGGAGCCGTTTCTCCTGGTACACTGAGGTTCTTCCTCTGCTGCTGAGCTTTGAGAGGAAGAGACCGAAGCTGGTAAAGGCATCAGGGTTTCTGCAGAGCACTGCCTAAGCCAGGCATCCTTTTTATATTCCTTGATTTTAACCCTGCTCTATTTAACGGCTTTAAGTCTTGAGATCCTGTCAGTGCTTCCCCTGCACGCCCTTCCTCTTGGTGCACTTTTTATGTGAGTATTTCTGCCGTTCTTGATGTTTTCTCTCTTGGTGACCCGCTCCTTGCTTCAGCCTCGGGCTCTGGCTCTGCTCAGCTCGGGGATCAGGAGCCCAGTCCCTTCTGTGCCACATGGAGGAGGAGATGCTCCCCAGCCGGGCCGGCAGGATGAGGAGGAGACTCAGAATAAAGATCCTGTTCTTCTCACAGGCAGCAGGAAGAAGCCTGGTGTCTGTTTCAGGAAGAGGGTTCAACCCAATCTGACAGATCCATCCCACGCTGATGTTTTGCCCCTTCCCACCAGGACACTCGCTGTGCTTTTTCCCAAGGAGCAGAGTGGGAAGGCTGTGGGAGGCTTGTTTTTCTGAGGTGGCACCTTGCAAAGCCAAACCACTTTAGCTGAAGTGTCTGCTGAGCCCTGGATTCTCCTGAGCCCCTGGGCCTGCACAGCTCAGTGTCCCTGACCAGCCAAAGCCGTGAGCGTCTCGTCGTGACGGAGCGACTGCAAACCAAATTTCTGAGAATGGATTTTTATTTTATTTTTTTTTTTGTCTCACTTCACGCCTGACATAACCAGTGCACTGAGGAGGTGACAAACAGGACACCTCGAACCCTGTGCTTGGGGCAGGGTGCAGAGAAAATAGATTTTAAAATTGATCCCTCTTGGAACCAGAGCATTTGCCAGACATGGTCTCCCTTGGGGAACATGAGCTTTTTTTGTTTTTCTAAATAATTGTTTGGGGTGAGTTAATTCCTTGGGGTGAACCCACCTGTTGTGGCTGCAAGTTTGGTGATGGCTCTTTGTAAATAAACTCCTTGGAGAAGCAGGACTGGCTGACGAGATGGGGAGAGAATGTATTTTTATGCAACTTTTGAGTGGCCTTTCAAACCCTGAGATGAATGATTTGTTTTACTGGTTGTTGTTATATAGTATTATAAGTATTATGTGTTTGAAAGTTTGGGAATAATATTCACAGCTATGATGCTTGTAAACACAACAGTATTTATAAATGAATAAAATGAGAGTTGATAAAATAGAAGCTTTGACTTTTTGCTTTCATCTTTCTGGAATTACGAGTTGTTTGTGCTGAAATTCCCTGATTCTCCCAAAATTCTCATGGCATGACAATATCCATCATCCATAAAAGCACAAATGCTCTGCAGCTGCAGCACAGGAGCCTTTTCAGGGGAAGCTGAAATGAAGGCAGTGGAGTGTAAATCTCTGGAAAGATGAAAAAGGAGAGGATCCCATCTCCTGTTCACACCACACTGGGGATGATGAGGCCCATTCCCCACCCTGGTGACAAACCCTGTTGTTTCTCTGCTCAGAAGTTTGTTCAGCACCAAGTGTGGCACAGGCAGGAGGTGCTGGGACAACTCCTCTGCCTTGGGTGGGGCTGCTGGACCCTCCACGTCCCAGAGTTCAGAGGTGGTTGAGCTCTTCCCTCAGGGTTGGGGGTGTCCAGGATGGGACTGTGCAGACCAGACTCTGAGCTGGGGGCAAAGAATTCTGCGGGGACCTTTGGTATTTCCCACCTGTGTCCCATGTCTGGTCTGGCCTTGCTTATTTGGGGTTTCATGGTGCCCAGAGCACAAGTCAGAGGGAGCTGAGGGGCTCAGCCTGGAGAAAAGGAGCTCAGGGGGGACCCTGTGGCTTTGCACAACTCCCTGACAGGAGGGGACAGCCAGGGGAGGTGGGCTCTGCTCCAGGGAACAGGGACAGGACAGCAGGAAACAGCCAAGTTGTGTATTTTGGGGGGAAATTCTTCCCTGAAAAGGTGGTTAAACAGTGACCCAGCTGCCCAAAGCAACAGCAAAGTCCCCATTCCTGGAGTGTCCAAATGGTGCCTGAAAATGTGACACCTGGGACAAGGCTTGGTGCTGAACTCGGCAGTGTTGGGTTCATGACTCAACTCCGTGATCTCAGAGGGCATTTCCCACTTAAATGATTTAATGATTCTTGTTTTGGGGGCCCTGGTGAGGTTCCCCCACACCCCAATCCCTCCATCACCCCCGGGGTCTCTCCCCAAGGACCCCCAGGAGCCCCAGCAGCAAAACCAGAAGGGAAGCAGCTCCTTTCAGCTCGTTTCTTTAATAAGGAGACTGAAATCATTACAAAATAACCATGGAACGCTCCGAGACGGAAGGACAGAGCCCACAGGAGGGGAGGGGGCGTTAAAAGCGGCTCTGCCGGGGCCGGGCCGGGACAGCGGGGCCGGGAGAGCCGGGCCTGGGGCTCCCAGAGGAGCCGGTTCCTCCTCCAGGACCGGGAGACAAAAGGAACTCGAGCCTGTTGCCGGGACTCGTGGATTCATTTCCCTTTTTGAGCCCCGGAGCATCCCCGTGGCACGGAGGGAGAGGGAAGCGCCAGCTCTCGTCCCCAAAACACAAACCACGGCACAAATAACCCGAATTGCTCGGAAAAGCTTTTCCAGCAGCGGCGGGTCCGGCCCGACATCAGCGACACCCGGGGGACACGGACAGGGGGACAGGGGGGCTCAGGGCTCACCGCGGGCCTGGCCCCAGCGATCCCGGTGCTCCGGGCTCTGATATGGCTTCTAAAATTGCTCTGACGGTGAAAAATGCTCCAAACGCGACACAGGACACCGAAGCCACAATGATGCTGCTGCTGCTGCCCGGCCGTGGGACAAACGCGACAAAGATACAGGAACACGACACACGTGGGGCCACCCTCCCGGGCTGGGCATGCTCTGCTTTCTTGGCATTAATTTTTTTTTTCTTCTTTTTATATGATTTAATTGGGGATTTTAATTTTATTTAAGGGGGGGAAAAAATCAAGGTGGTGGAGAGCTCTGGAAGGATGAGTTTTGGAGGGAGATGGGGAGGGCAGTGCCGGGCTGGGGCCATGCTGCTGCTGCTGCTATTGCTGCTATCGCTGCTTGCCATGCACTGCTCCTGGTATTTACAGCTATGTCTCCAGATAATTTACCTACACACAGCAAAAAAGTGGGGGGGGGTCAGAGGCAGCGCAGATGGCTTTGATAGGTTGGTTGGTTTTTCCCTTTTTTTTTTTTTTTTTTTAATTAAAAAAAAATAATAATGTATTAAAGTCACAGTCTTCCCCCTCCCCAGAGGATTGAAGAGGCTGAATGGGAAGGAGCCAGGTGGGATCTGCACTCCTGGAGAGACCAGGTGGGGCTGGGGGCAGGGGGGAGTGGGGGGTGCATTTGGGGTGTGCAGGTTTGATGTGCAGGTGTGCAGGTGTGAAGATGTGCAGGTGTGATGTGCAGGTGTGCAGGTGTGCAGGTGTGAAGATGTGCAGGTGTGATGTGCAGGTGTGCAGGTGTGCAGGTGTGAAGATGTGCAGGTGTGATGTGCAGGTGTGCAGGTGTGCAGGTGTGCAGGTGTGCAGGTGTGAAGATATGCAGGTGTGATGTGCAGGTGTGCAGGTGTGCAGCTGTGATGTGCAGATGTGCAGGTGTGATGTGCAGATGTGCAGATGTGCAGGTGTGCAGATGAGCAGGTGTGCAGGTGTCCAGGTGTACAGGTGTGATGTGCAGATGTGCAGATGTGCAGGTGTGCAGATGAGCAGGTGTGCAGGTGTCCAGGTGTACAGGTGTGATGTGCAGGTGTGCAGGTGTGCAGGTGTGCAGGTGTGAAGATATGCAGGTGTGATGTGCAGGTGTGCAGGTGTGCAGGTGTGATGTGCAGGTGTGATGTGCAGGTGTGCAGGTGTGCAGGTGTGCAGGTGTGAAGATATGCAGGTGTGCAGATGAGCAGGTGTGCAGGTGTGCAGATGTGCAGGTGTGATGTGCAGATGTGCAGGTGTGATGTGCAGATGTGCAGATGTGCAGGTGTGCAGATGAGCAGGTGTGCAGGTGTCCAGGTGTACAGGTGTGATGTGCAGGTGTCCAGGTGTGCACACCTCCACCTGTTCCCTGGGAATGCTGCAGGGCCATGCACACTCACTGCCTGCAAACAGTAGGATTTTTCAGTGCTTTTTCTAATTTCCTTCTCTTTTAAGCCATTCCATGTAAGGCAAATGCCCCCACACCCACTCCTCCAGTGCCTGGATGGAGCCCAGACTGAGACTGAGTCCTGTCAGTGCTCCCGGCCATAGGGCACAGGCCCCTCTCCAGCTCCCCATTGTTAAAAGCATCCCAAGACAATTTCTCCCTTTGGCTGCAGGGGCAGGGCAGGACTCCATCGGTTGACACTGACACATCCATTAGGAAAACGGACTAATAAAAGCTGGAAATGGCCCTGAGAGAGCGCTGGCTGGGTGACCCCTGCAGAGCCAGCATGGCCCCAGGGCCACCTCCCCCAGGGCCTGGGCCTGGTGCAGCCACAGTGGTGCTGGAGGTGGTCATTAGAGTTCCCCTCTCACATCCTCTTTCCACACTGCAGTTTGGCCATCTGAACCCCAAACCTCCCACGGATGGAGGTGTCCTGCCCTGGGGACCTGTCCCAGAGCTGCACAACCCTCCAGGGGCAGGGGCTGGTCCCTGGGTCCATTTGAACCCCCTGAGCCAAGTTTCAAACCCGGTGATTCCCACCAAGTTTCCCATCATCTCTCCACCTCTGGAGAGGGCCAGATGCCCTTGGGGAAGTCAGAGCTGCCAAAGCATCCAGCAGCATTGGGATGGGCTGTTTTGGCACTTTGTCCCTGGACCTGAGACACCCTGCACTCCCATCCCAGTGCAGGTGTTGGACCCCCAGAGCAGAGTCCCCCGTGCCAGCACCTCCCTGGGGCTCAGCCCCTCCCTGCTGCAGTGCCAGAACCCCCAGCACTGAGTGCAGGGAAGCCAAAGGGAGCAGAGAGTGAGGCTGCTGTGGATCTGGAGCTGGGGCAGGGACACAGGCTCACATCAGAGCTGCAGCACAGAATGGACTGAACTGGGCAAGGGCTGCTGGACCCTCTCCCTGCTGCAGAGAACTGTGCTGGCTTTCCAGTTCCACCTGCAGCAGGTGGTGAGGCTGGAGCTCCCCATGGCCCCCCTGGCTGCCCTGAGCCTGGGGTGCCACAGGGGGGCTGAATGAACCCTGGGACATGCAATGGAGGGTCTCTGGGGAGACACCTGGTGCAGCTCTGGGGGGCTGCACCCCTCACATCTGGACACCTCTCATTGTAAACCTGCCTCGTGGAAGCATTTTGATCTATGGGATTCACCAGGCATGGTGTGACACGGATGTGAATCACCCAGCACTGCTCCTCTGGGGACAAAGCAGAGGTGGAGGTGGTGGTGATCCACACAGTGCTGCAGCTGCATCCACATTTCACGCCGTGTCTCCTTGGGGCAGGTCTCCCTGTGCCCAGTGGCCTCCACAGCTCCTGCTGCAACACTGAGGGCTCAGCACCCCACAGCAGGATCCACGGCCCCTGCAAGCCTCTTCTCCGAGAACCCAAACCTGGAGCTGGCCAGGGGCACTCAGCCTTCCTGGGGGAGGGCACCTTGGTCTCTTCAGAGGCTCTTCTGCACCATTTTTCTGTCTCACTGCTGGTTGTGCCCCAGGCAGGCACAGTGGGTCTGGTTGTCTCACACCATCAGGCTCCAGTATCACCTCCATGCAACATTCCAGAGTTCCCCACAGGATCCCAGGGGTGGGATGGTGGCAGCACTGCTGCAGGCTGTGACACAGCTGCTGGGGAGGTCCCAGGTGTGCCCATGGCTTTGCACTGGGAAGGGATGGCGAGCAGAGGCGATGGGACATGCAGCAGAAAGGGAGCGACGCCAAAGAACAAAAAAGAACCATCCATGTCTTTAACCTCTTCCCCTGGAAGCAATTTGGGACTGCCTGGATACCCTTCCAGAGGCATCAAAGGGCATTTCAGCTTAAAACAGAACCAAAAAAAAAAAAACAAAAAAACAAAAAAACAAAAAAGGAAGGTTGCAGAAGTGAGGTATCAGTAGCTCTGGGTCAGAATGTCCGCAGCGCCAGCTGAGCTGCCTATTTGTTTTTCCCGAGAGCTGCATCCACTTCCTCCTCTGGCTTCAGCGAGTGCCACTGGGCGATGGGTCTCCGGGGGTTGGCCAGCATGTCAGACCAGTGCCTCAGCTCCGTGCCCGTGGAGTTCAACCCTGTGAAGATCTTCCCGATGGCTTCGTTCTTCCCCAGCTTGTCATAGTCCAGCACCGTGATCACCACTTGGACTTTCTAAAGGAGGAAATATTTTTTTTTTTAGAGGGGTGGAAAGGTGCAGTGGCCATGAGAGGGTGCCCCAGGGATCCCCCAAGGATGAGCCCCACTGTAGGAATTTTGGAATTCCTGGGTCCCACACCAAGGCCAACTGTGAAACCTGTGGTGCAGCTAGAAATTAGATGTTACAGTGTTAGTGAGAGATAGTGGGGTTTTTAGAGGTTAATAGGTATAGTCATTAGTGTGAACACTTTAGTCACCTTAAGGAAAAGTAAAACAATGTTTGTTTGCATTTTTCCCTGTGCTGTGTGCCAATGAGAAGTAACTACAATTGTAAAATATATCAAAGTGTATATAACCTGCCATTTGTAAACTATATCAAAGTGTATATAACCTGCCATCTTAGACAGGCAGCTTTAGGACATCTTCCACCCCAGGGGAGTCATCAGACAAACCTGTATCTGCTCAAAGGGGATCTCAAAGCTGAAGGACTCATTGAAGTAGGGGTTCAGGGTCTTCTTCTTGACTGTGGTCTTTTTCTTCTTCAACCTCTTGCCATTCTGCAGCAGGTGGATCTTCACGTAGGGATCTGGGGGTCAGGATGGGGCATTAGCCAGGGACAAGGGCTGAGGTCAGTCAAGGTCCAGGAGGAGCAGGACCAGGAGCAAATGGCAGAGGAGCACTTTCACCACCCCAGGTTCTGTATCATCCTCATCCTGCTCGAACCAGGGGGACCAAACTGGAAGCATCCATCCTTCCCAAAAGTCAGGGACGTATCCCGTGCCTGTCTCCCCTCACCCCCAGCCAGACCTTGGGCTGCCTCCAAGGCCTGAGGAGGCACTGGGGGGTTCCCAAGCTCTGCTGGACAGGTGACCCCAGAGTCCTGCCCCACAGAGGATGCTGAGAGCCCCCAGCAGGGCCAGGCAAGGCAAAGCTGCCTCTGAGCAACACCCACCTGAGAGTCCCCCGACATCCATCTTCTTCAGGTTCTTGGCTTCCAGGATGCAGACAGTGAGTTTCCCAGCCGTGGGCACGTACCGCAGGGAGATGCAGATGTCCCCCAGCTTCTCTGGCTGCCAAGAGGAGCAAAGAGGGGAGGTCAAAGCCCTGCCAGTCCCTGGGGCTCATGTTTGGACACTCACATATGCAGGTCCCCCCAAATCCTGCTCAGTCCAGGCACAAGCTGGTACACAAGGGTTTGATCAATGGGTCCAGGACAAGCCAGGCCCAGCACAACACCCAAGATGTATTATAGTCATTTTTGTTATAGAAATATTTTTACACAGAGGAACAAAAGGTCAGATCCTGCCCAGCAATGACTGCCAAGATATTCATGGTACCCTGGTGGGACCCCACGGTGACTGTGACTGTGGGGTGGCCCTGAAAGCAGAGCTCACCCATGGCCAGCCCCCATCTCAGTCCCCCAGGCAGGGCCTCAGCTGGGTGCAGGCTCTCACCTCCTCCTTCTCTCCACTCTGCAGGTCCCTCCACTCCTCGATGGGCTGGCCCAGGTCCACCGTGTTCATGGGCACCTTCACCTCCCCAATGATGTCGTGCTTGGAGAAGCGATCGAAGTCGTAGATGGCCATCACCAGAGTCTTCCCTCCCAGCTCCTGGTAGGGCACCTGCACAGAGGGACAACAACTGGGCTGCAAGGGGCTGGCAGGAGCCCAGGACAGGACCAGCCACTCCTGGAAGGGAAAGTCAGCACATGGGGCTGCCACAGCCAAGGGAAGGATTTATCCGTAACCCTGTGTTATGGATGAAGGGTTACCTTGAAGGTGAAGGTCTCATTGAAGGCAGGGTTAAGGGTCTTCTTCTGCACTTTGGTCTCATACTTTTTCTTCTTGTCAGGCAGGAGGAACACCTTGACATAGGGGTCTGAGGTGCCACCCATGTCCAAAGCTGGCAGTTCAGCAGCTTGGAGGATGCCCACTGTGAGCTGGAAGAGCAGAGGAGTCCTCAGTGAGACAGCCCAGCCACGCACTGCAGCTGCCAAGGGCTCATCTCCAGTCCAACATGGGGCAGGACTTCCTGTGACAGCACCCAGCTCCTCCTTCCCTCTGCCCCCCAGAGACCTGCCTTCATCCCAACTCCCCCCATGGGCAAATCCCACTCCCCAGCTGAGCCCCAGCCCCTCCATCACCTGGTTTGCCTGGAAATCATAGTCCAGTGAGAACTGCAGCTTGCCCAGGTTCTCTGGCTCCTTCTCCTCTTCCTCACCTTCCCCTTCTGTCAGACCCGTCTCTGCATCATCGTCGTCCTGTTGGTCCTGGAATGGCAGCCCAGGTGTCCAGCTCAGCAGGACGGTCACAGCCCAGCAGCCCCAGCCCCACAACCCTGGGGGTCTCAGCACCCCAACCCTCCTGGCATCTCTGCACCCAGGCTCTCCCCACCAGAGGAAAGGAGATCCATGTGCTGGGAACTGACAGAACAGAACAGGCTGAGGGGGGCACAGCAGCTCCCAGGGAGCCTCCAGTGCTGATCCAGCCAGAATGACATGGGGGGCTGCCAGGGGGGCCAGGGATTGACTCCAGTGGAGGGAGATTTGGTGCCTGCAGGTGGGGGATCCTGTGCCCCCCAGTCCGTGCTTTGAGGAGCACCACAGCCAGAGCTAAGGGCTTATCAGGGCCATTTCCAGGCTTTGCAGGCTCAGAAACAGATTGTCCCCAGGAAATCCACCCCTCTCCCTGCCTCTCCCAGCACAGCCCATGGGGTGGGAGTCCTGGCTCCTTGCCCCCTCTTTGGTGTGTCCCCAGCCCCACACCCCCCTGGGAGCAGATGGTGGAGGAGGAGGATGATGGTGACACTTACGTGGGGGGTGTCCCAGAGCAGAGAGACGGCCAGGGCAGCAGGGCAGGACAGGGAGGGCACCGTGGGCAAAGAGAGACACGTTACACACACACGGAGGGACCCAGGGCAGGGAGGGGATCACCTGCACCACCTGTGGAGCCCCAGAGGATAAAACCCTCACCCTCTCCTGGGGAATCCCACCCCACACCTCCCCCCTCTCCTGCTCCAGCCCTGTCTGCCCACCCGTGGTGCCCACATGGCCCTGAAGGGCAGGAACAGATCCCCAAATCCTCCCACACCCTCCAAATGTCCATGGGTCAAGACACTGCAATGGCCAGAGTGGCTCCAAGCCTGTGGGGACCAAAGCCTGCCTTGGGCTGGCCACCAGGATGAGGTACCAGCACCTGCCACTTCACCACAGACATTTTGGAGATCCCAAACTGGCAGGTGTTTTGGCCTGGTGGCCCTCTCCTCTCTGGTGAAGGCTCAGAGAAATGAGTCTGGCCCAGGAGACACAAGGGATTAAATCAACATTTCCTGGCTCAGGTGAAGCATTGGCAGGTCCAGGCCAGCTTGAGCCTGGTCCATCTGGGCCACCAGACACTGGAGGAGGACACTGCTGTTGTCTCAGGTGCTGGCAGCTCCATCCCAATCTGATCTACGAGTGCCCTGACACAGTCCATAGCCCAGCCAGAGGGGCTGTTGGCCAAGCAGCCCAGGAGGACATCACCTGGTTGCCTGACTTCATGTCCTTCATGTTCATGGCGTTCTTCATGCCTTTGCCCTTCTCCTTCTTGTTCTTCTTCTTCTTGCAGCAGCACTTCTTGCAGATGCAGAAGCAGCAGGTGAGGATGAGGAGTCCAGCCACGACAGCGATGGCGATGAGGGCCCAGGGGGGCACTGGGGGCAAAAACCAGGGTGGTGTCAGCCCTGAACTCCCTCCCGGCCAAACAAAAACCCCAGAGGTTGTTCTGGAGCCAGTGCAGTGCTGGGGGGCCATCAGGAGGGTAACACCTGGGAAAGCAGCTACTCACAGGGGATCTTGTTGAGCTCGTTCATGAACTTGTCCCGCAGCTTGGTGAACATGTCCTCCTTGCTCTCGCCCGGCCCCGCGGCCTCGGTGGAGTTCTCCATGGTGCCCATGGGCACCGTGCTGGCCGTGGCCTCCGGGGCCATCATGGAGGCTTGTTTGAAGGTCATGGTGGGTCAGGGGCTCCCTGGAACACACCATCATCACCCCACAGGTCACACAGTGCTGTCCCCACTCCTCCCTGTGTCCCCAGGACAGTGTGTGTGTGTGTGGGCAGCACCAGGACACCTCATCTTCTGCTGGAGGGGCATAATGTCTGTGAGATGTCACCTGGACCCCTCACAAGCCCTGGGAAGTCCAGCTGGGCCCTGGGTTTCCTGACCCTTGACATCTCCAAATCCACTGGGAGCATCACCCAGCTTTGCATCAATGGTGGTGCCAGCTCAGCCTCCCAGGGACAGTGGGGACACTCTGGGAGGATGTTCACCTGGCAAGGCCACTTGGGATGAGGGGAGGGGGTTTGCATCCCCAGGAGAAAAGAATGAGATCAGTTTGGACAAACCCAGCCCTCCCATCTCCTCCTTTTCTCAGGCAGAGACCGCAGGCTGAGACCCCACAGGGATCCAGCACTGGTGTGGCTCCCTGCCCAGCCCCAGGGGAGCTCCCAAGTCTGGGAACAGAAGAGAAGCAACACACTGCTCCTCTTCCAGCCCCCAGGGAGCTTTGGCAGGGCACATTTTGAGGATGGATGGAAGCAGGGAAGAGCTGGCTCTACACAGCAGAGAGAGCAAACAGTGGGGCAGGGTGGTCTTGGGGATGTCTCTTCACCTCCAGGGCCTGGTCCCCACTGGGCACATCCCGTGTCCCCACCAGGCACAAGTGGGGCAGCCCAACCCCTCGGCTGTGGGGGCAGAGCTGCTCCCACTCCATGGGCAGATCCTCGGCCCCATCCCAGTCCCGTGTCCCTGTCCCAGTCCCGTATCCCCATCCCATCCCCATGTCCCCATCCCAGCCCCTGTCCCGGTCCCAGCCCTGTGTCCCCATCCCATCCCCTGTCCCCATCCCAGCCCCGTGTCCCATCCCAGCCCCTGTCCCAGTCCCAGCCCCTTATCCCCATCCCATCCCTGTGTCCCCATCCCAGTCCTGTGTCCCCATCCCAGCCCCTGTCCCAGTCCCAGCCCCTTATCCCCATCCCATCCCTGTGTCCCCATCCCAGTCCTGTGTCCCCATCCCAGCCCCTTGTCCCCATCCCAGCCCCTGTCCCCATCCCAGCCCCTGTCCCGGTCCCAGCCCCTGTCCCGGTCCCAGCCCCTGTCCCGGTCCCAGCCCGTGTCCCCGGCAGGGCGGGGGCCGTGCGGCTTTGGCTGCGGCACTGCATTGCAGTCCTGCTCCGGCTCCGCTGCCTTTTTTTTTTTTTTTTTTTTTTTTCATTCCTTTTGCAATTTTTTTTCCCCTCCTCTTTGCAAGTTGCGGCAGCGGCTGGCGAGGGGCCGAGGGCCGGCGCTGCGGGTGGGAAGGAAGCTCGGCCCCCCCAAAAATCCCCAGCGCACCCCCAAACCCCGCGGGGCTGCCCCTGCCCAGGAACTCCTGGTGGTTCTTGGAGTTTCCTCTTTATTCCTGCCTGGTTTTGCAGTTGTTCCCTGCCACCCCTCACTGCTCCCCGCTACCCCCCTCGCCAAGATCGCGGGTTAGGAATGTAAAGAGAATATCAGGGTTATAATTAACCATTTCTGTCAGCCCTTGGCTGAAGAACAAGGTTGGGTTAAGGCATCATGAATAAATCCTGCCTAGGAAGGGGGTCCTTGCTGGTCCTTGGGGATCTCCCTGGGGTGCAGCACCCATCAGGAGAGGCTGATGGGGCTGGCAGGACCCACTGCACCCTTCTCCCCCCAAGGAAAACCCCACCAGGAGCTCCCCATGAAGCAGGACAGGGTGGGCTCCAGGCAGGCAGTGCTGCAGAGACCCCCAGGGCAGAGGGTGGGGAGGGTGGCACATCACCCATGGACCCCCATGGCACTGTCCCTGCAGTGTGGGGCTCCCAGAGCCCCCCAGCTGCCACTTCTGCCCCCACAGGGCACCCTGAACGCCACCAAACCCATCACCCTCACAGTGCATTTCTCCCCTAATGCAGCCCCCAGTGCCTCATCCTGCAGCCCCCAGTGCAGCACCCCAAACCTGCCACTGCAGCCCTCCCACATCCCAGAGGACACCCCATATCCTCGGCCTGCAGCAGCTTCCCAGCTGCCCTAACACACCACCCCAGCCCCACTTTGTGCCTGTACCTGCAATGCTGCATCACCCTCAGAGCCCCTAAAACCCTCCTGCAGCCCACCCTGTGCCCCCTCAGGCAGTGTCCCCCAGCTGCAAACATCTGGCCTGGAAGAAGCCCCCAGGCTCAGCCCCCAAATTCCCAAATCCACCCCATGTCCACCTGCTCCAAACCCCGTTAAAGCTGACACTGAACCTTGAGAAACTGCACTGAGCTCCAAACCAGCCCTTCCTGGGCTAAACCTCCCTGGCTCCAAACCAGCCCTTCCTGGGCTAAACCTCTCTGGCTCCACTGCTGATTTTAGGGAGCAGAGGGGTGGATGGGGGGGTCCCCCTCCCTTTCACACACTCCATTTGCTGCATTCCATTCCCCAGCAGCACCCCAAGGTCTGTGGGATGTGAATCCCAGGCTGGAGCCAGAGATCCCATCAGTGTCTCCCTGTCAGGGTGGGATGGGGAAGGATGGAGAGGGGGGGATTCAGTGGTTGGGGGGCTTTGAGAACCGTGTAGGGAGAAGCAGGAAATCAATGGGAAGTTGCTCTCATCAGCCAGGATGTTCTGCACCCAGACCCAGGGTGAGGATTTGGGGATCTACAGAAGGACTGGGATGTCCCTGGACACTTCAGCACCCGGGGAGCTCAGCCCCATCAGGGTGAGGGTTTTTGGGGAATCCAGCTGCTCCTCTGCAGGGGCACAAAGAACCTCCCCCCTCCAGCAGCAGGAACCTCTCCCCTCCAGGAAGGTGAAGCGGGGATGATGGAGAGCAGGAACAGCCACAAATGAAGATTAATGAGGCTGAGGCAGCAATTAGCAGCAGCCGGCGCTGACCGAGCAGGGGCTGGGCTTGGGCAGGAGGGGATGGGGGTCCCAGCCCTGGGCCCCCCAGCCCAGAGGGGTGAAGTGTCCCAGGGGGACCCTGATCTGGGGGAAGCTGCCACCGTGGGCCTGGAGTGATGAGTTATTGCTCCTGTAGGGGATGGCAAAGCCAGGTCTGAGCTGTCCTGCTGGGACTGAGATCTGGGAATCCCCCAGACCTCCCAAAACTGTCCTGCCCTGTGCCAGGGCCCGGGCTTGGATGGCCGTGAATGAAAATCCCGAGCCAGTTTCAAGCCCCACCTCAATGCCAGAGGGAATCCCGGGCACTACAGAACCTGCACAGACCTGCAGTGCAGCCCGGGGTGAGCAGAGATTCCAGAGCACAGCTGAGATATTTCAGCAGTGCCCCATCTGGATTTTGATGCCAGCAGGTGTTTTTTGCCTCTGGAATCAGGAGCACAAGAGCTGGAGGGGCCCAAAATGCAGCACTGCAGAGGGGGAGATCCCACATCTGCCGGGGAGATCCCAGCTCTGCTGGACCCCCTGGCACAGTGTCTGTGCATCCCCCCAGCCCTTCACAGCCCTGGTTCCCCATCACTCCCATGGGCCCAGAGAGGGACAGAGAGGGAGAGGGTTGGTCCAGAGAGGGACACGAAGGGGACACGCCAGGCCAGAGTTTGAGCCCACAGCGGTGAGACAGGAGGCTTTAATTAAGGCAAAAACATGACTTGGCTTCTAATGGTCATTTAATTACCAGAGAATTACTGGTGAGAGATGTGTGAAGGCACCAGAGCAAAGGATCAGGGGGTGCTGGGGGGGAGATGCTGCAGGGCCCTGGTGCAAAGGGGTTCTGCAACAGCCCAGCAAACCCTGGAATCTCATCCCTGATCCCCTTCCCCAGCACAGCCAGAGCAGACCCTGAGCACCCTCAGCACAGGATGGGGGAGCAGCCCCCGGGCTCCCCCCACACTCCCACCCTGATCCCCTGTGCTGGGCCAAGGGGACTCTCTGCTCCCCCAGCCCCACAATTTCCAGGGGAGGGTGTCCCTACAGCTGAGGGGGGTGATGGGACAAGGGCATCACACTGAGCTGCTGGGACATCACCCTCACAGGGACACGTTTTCCTGTCCCCAAACCCCTGTATGAGCTGGTGCTGCTGGGCAGACACCCCCACCCTCCAAGGGAAACTGAGGCACAGAATGGGAAGCAGCACCCTGAGAGAGGAAATCCCTGAATGGGGCTGAAGCTCAGCATTCCCCCAGCTCTGAGTGGGCCAGGGACAGCTATGAGACCTCACGGGGACCCCCAGCATTGCTCCCCATCCTGCAGGCACCAGCAGGGACCAGAGCTGGCCAGCACCCTCCTCCCCACCATGGCACACCCCACTCATGGCCTCATCACCCACCAGCTCCCAGCTCAGCTAATTAAAAATAACAATTGCTGGGGTTCAGCAGCCCCAAGCTCAGGCTCTTCCCCAGGGATGAGTAATTCGGGGGGGCACCACACTGCACAGCTTGGGATGAGCTCCTGGCTCCTCATCATGGAGCCCCTGGCCCCAAGGAAGGAGACTCAGCCCCCAGCTCATGAGGGAGAGCTTGTGAAATAAAAAAATTAAGAACTGATGAGTTTCACACCCAGTGTTTGCTATGAGAGAGGATCTGTGTTACTCACAGCAAAACCAAGAGAGATCTAGGAGTAACTGCAGCCTTAAGGTACCCCTTGTCCATCATTTGGGTTCCAGATTGGCTTCTGGTGTTCCCAAGCCAAACCAGCAGCTCCTGCTGCCAGAAGTCTCCCACTGGATGGACACCTAAAGGTCAGTGTGGGTAAGGGATGATCCCACCCTGCCCTGCTCCCTCCTGTGCGTCTCCTCCTGCAAAGCCTCACCCCAGCCAGCACCCAGCAGGCACTGGAGTGTTTCTCAGCAATGGCAGAGCCTCCCAAGCATTGTAACTCAGGTTTGTCCCTGCCCAGGGACCCCGCCCTGCATGGGGAGCTCTGCTGGCACCCACCAGTGCCAGGTGCCCAGTGAGGCACTCAGGGACTGTCTGTGCCTTTGCCTCTGAAATCAGAACAGCCCTGAGGTGAGAGGGGGGACACGGGCAGTGACAGCCCACGGTGCCAGTGCCCCCATCAGAGGAGAGAAGGACCCACTGTGGGCACCCAGAGCCCTGCCTGGCACCCAGAGGTGCTGATCCCCCAAAGCCCACTTTTCCAGAGGGATCAGGCCCTGACTTGGGTTTCCAGCTGCTCCAGGAGGGAAGGGCAGGAGGGGACTGGTGCCAGGGCTCCTGCAGGAGCTGGGGCAGGCACTGCCACCTGAAATTTAGGTGCCAACAGGGAAAAGACTGGTGAGCACCTTTTCCCCCTCTCCACTGTGGCTTTTTGCCTCTCAGTGTCTCCCATCAGTGCTGCACTGCTCTTTCACCCCACAGCAATGCTGCAGGAGCACCAGGAGCTCTTCAGCCAGAGGGGTTTGGCTCATGCCATGTCCCCCATGGCACAGGTAGAAAAGGGGGTGCTGGAGACCAAGTCCCCTGAGCTGTGGGGACACAGATGCTGCCAAGGACAGCAGAGCACATGGAGCATCCCACATGGCACTGAGCACCAGCAAAACACCAGGCTCACCCCAACCCCAGGCAGCCCACCCTTGGCACACAGAGCCATGAATGGCCAAAGAGGCCTCCCAAAACACAAATCCCAGGTGCTGCCAGAGCCCAGCCCACTCCCCAGCACTGGGATGCTGTGGCAAATGCTCCAAAGGCAACACGAGAGCAGCTAAATAGGGCACCAGATGGTGATGCCTGAGCTGCCCTGGCACTCTGAGCCCACCACACAGCCAAGAGTTCCAAGTTGTGCCTCCTGGGCTGGGATCGTGCTGCCAGCACCGTGGCCACAGTGCTGGCAACTCCCAGCCATGGCCCTGTGCCACTCTGATGGAGAGAGATGAGGAGAGAAAAAGAGCCAGGTCAGCTCCTGGGGAAGAGCCAGAAGAGGCTCCAGGAGCGAGCCCAGACGCGGTGGATCGATGGCAGACGGGGCAGGGAGGGCACACACACCCTGTGCTGCTCCCCAGCTCCACCGGCGGGACAGAGAGCAGACACAAGGCACCAGGGCCATTTCCAGGGGGAGGCTCCAGGGAGATCTCCACAGCTCCCAGCCAAGCACGAGGCCTTGATAGGCTGGTGTTGGAACCCAGGAAACCATCCCCAGCCCCGGGGAGCTCCCAGCAATGCTCATCCCCCTCCTCCCTGTCAGCCTGGGCTCAGTCCCCAGGACTGGATGCCTGTGGGGGCAATGCTGGTGCTGCCTGCCCAGCTCCAAGGCACACAGAGCCCAGAGGCAGAACAGAGCTCTGTGTCCCCAGGGCCATCTGATCTGGTGGCATTTGGGGTGGCAAAGAGAGTGGAGGAAGCACAATGATGGGATCAGCAAGGACACAGGGGATTTTTGTAATGGCACAAAGCCCTGCCAAGGCCAGGACACGGGACTAACTGCCATGAATAAACCTCTGCAGATGGAGAAATGTCACTAGGAGAGCCAGGAGTGCAGCTGGGGTGATGAGCACAGCCCCTGGACACCACAAGGGTGTCCTCTGTCCCTGCCCAGCCCTTCTGCACTGCACCCCTGTGTGACTCCAGGTGTTTTGTCTGCACAAGCACAACAGCACACACATTCAGGGCTGCACAGAGGAGCTGCTCCACTGGTGCATCCTGGAGAAGGTTGTTCCTCCCCTGGAAAAAACCTGAAGAGCCCAGATGCAAAACAGCCTTGCTCCTGAACTGCTTCCCTTGCAGTTATGCCACACCATCCCTCCCAATGGCCACAACCCCTCCAGCAGGAGCTCTCTGCTGTGCTGGGCTCTCCCTGGCACAGGGCAGTGCCTGAGCTGGCACAGGCACACACAGTCACTGCAGCACCAGGCAGGGGCTGTGCCAGGCTGCTGGCAGGGGTGTCACAGTGCTGCATGGACAGTGTGGGCACAACCCAGCACCTTATCCCAGCTCTACCAGGCCTCAGTTCCAGGAGAAAACACCCTGGGAACTCCCCTGGGAACAGAGCAAGACAGCAACAGAGCCCACAGGGAGTTTGTGTGCTTGTAAATTCATGCGTGGCTCTGAAATTTGGGGTTGTTTTCCTCCTTGAATGCTCTGCTCAGGGCCGGTGGGAACTGTGATGCCACTTGGGGTTCCCCAGAACCAGCAGCTCTCAGTCCCAGCACGTCCCCAGGGCCAGCCTGTGTCCTGCAGGAGAAGGTAGGAGGCATCTCCCTGGGACAGTGCTGAGCAGTTTGGAGGCTGATCCCCCCTCCATGGTGTTTTGGTGGAATTGCTGTGGTGTGATGCACCCCATGAGGCTCAGAGGGGTCAGGGATGCCTCATCCCATGCCAGGATTTCAGCTGCCAGCTCAGCTCTGCTGCTCCCAAACCAGCCTGGCACACAGGAATATCCTGGGCATCCTGCTGCTCACAGACACTCCCAATCCCCCTGGCCTCAGCCTGGTCCCAGAGCAGCTCCCCAGGTCCCTGGCAGCAGGACAGACCCCCCCAGGCCCCTCCAGCTCAGCTCAGACTCAGGGCTTGGACATCCCACAGTGCCACAAACACACACTTTGCTCCTGGTTTCCCCATATCCCCAGCAATGCACAAGCCCAGAGTCCACATTTGCTACACCCTGCAGGGCTGGGAAAAGCTGGAGAGCACAAAACATCCCGGATTAATTAAAACACACCAGCTTTCCTTAAGATGCACAAGGAGAAGGACACCCTGTCAGGGCCAGAAGTGCCTTCCAGGTCAGTAGGGCCACAGAGAGACAGTGGAGATGGTTTTGGTGCAACTGTCAGACAAAACTGCCTGTGTGGGACAGCGGGATGTGGCTCCAGACAGCAGAGATTTGGCACAGCCCAGCACTGCCACAGGTACTGCCAGGGCTGGCTGCAGCCACCCCTCCCAGAGCACCCACAGAGCCACCCTGGGGGCACAGGGAGCTCTGCCAGGCTCTGACTCTGCTCACCAGCAGCTCATTTCAGGGACAACACAATTCCTACTCCAAACATCACAACTTCCAGCAGGGAGGAAGCTGTGGAGCAGGTGGTCCCACCTGGATGTGGCAGTGCCCAAAGCAAGCAGGGGACACCAGGATCCCACAGCCCAGGGCTGGCAGGACAGGGCCAGCAGCAGGATCACACCAGTTTGGGGCATTCAGATTCCAGACGCACGCTGCCTAATTTACGGTTTAATTAATAAATGGGGAATTATGCCAAGTTTATCCAATACTTTTGGATGCGTGATGTTATCAAAATCCCATTACCGATGAAGGAAGGCATGAAGAGCAAAATTAGCTTTGGCATCTGAAACAGCTCAGTCAATGCGATAACACAATTATTAGGGCTAATAATCAAAGAGTGCTTTGGGGAGCTGAGCTGAGGCCACGAGCCAGGGGAGAGCAGGGTGTTCATCCAGGAGGGAAAGGCCGACTGTAGCCAAGGGCAAAAGCATTTTGCTGATTGCACTCACTGGCGGCTCCAGAAAACTGGCACAGGGAAGGTGCTGGTGGCCACCAGGCTGAGCAGGGCCGGGCACAGGGCCGAGCTGCACTGCCGGGGGGAGGGAATTAAAAAATCCAGGACTTTAAAGCAGTGGGTCCCATCTGTACACTGGGCATTGATCCTGCAGGAGGGCAGCAGGGCTGCCAGCTCCCAGCTCCCTGCGCAGCCCGGGGAAGGAGAAACTCCTGCACAACCAGGAGCCGCAGTCACCCGGCTCCCAGAGCTGGGGCTGTGCCAAACCCTGCTGAGCTGGAGGAAGGACCTGCGGGGAGCAGGAGGCACGGCTCACTTCTCTGGCCTCCAGCTCTAGCCCAGAAACCACCCCTGGGGCTTTGGGAGCAGGAGGAGCTCCCAGGGGAGCAGCCAGCAGCAAATAGACCAGGGAGGCTGTGTTTGCAAACCTCCTTCTCAATAATATTTATAATATATATTTATGTACATCTATGTGGGTCTGTGTGACTGGATTTTGTGTCCCCCTCCCCTGGGACCACGGGGGCTGCGGGTGCAGAGCCAGGGCAGCAGTGCAGGGCTGCTCATCCCCACTCACAAACAGCCAGGGCCGTGTCCTGGCCCTGCACAACCGGGGCCCCCGGGGCTTCTCGTGGCTCCTGGGGCAGGAGGGGCAGCGGAGCCACCACGGGGGGCCAGGAGAGGGGATGGGGCAAGGTCAGAGCCATCCCTGCACTGCACCCACAGGCAGGGAGGGGACCCCGAGAGGCGCCTGGCTTTGGGGACACCGGGGTGGATCTCTGGGCTGTGCCGCTCTCGGGCAGCACAGGGGACTCCCCCTGTCTCAGTGACCTTGGCTGCATCACTCCCCTGCACACCGACCACGCTGTCCCCCCGCCCAAACTCTGCGGCCAAAAAACCCACCCGGGCGGGGCAAAGGCGCAGAGCCCCAGGGATGCCCCAGGGATGCCCCGGGGGTCCCGCAGCCCCCGGCACTCCCTCCCTGTGCCATGAAGGGACAATGCAGCAGCAGCCCGGAGACTCCTGCCGGCGGCTGCGCTGCCGCTCGGGGCGGGCAGGAGAAGCACCGCTGCAGCAGCAGCAGCAGCCTGAGCTCAGGAGTGAAGTTTTGCTGCAGCAGAGCAGGAGGGGAGTGAGTCCAGCAGCGCCCTGCAGCTCCAGAGCGCAGGAGGGGAGTCCAGCCCTGCCCTGCAGTTCCCCAGCACAAGAGGGGGGTCCAGCCCTGCCCTGCAGCCCCACAGAGCAGCAGGGGGGTCCAGCCCAGCCCTTCAGCTCCCCAGCACAGGAGGCCGAGCCGCCGGACACTCTGCAGTGGTGACACCCCGGGCGCTCTCAGTCACTGAGCGCTGCGCCAAGGGGAGCTCGTGCAGAGACAACACTCCCTGACACACCTGGAGAGCACCGAGCCCGGGGTGACACGGCTCCGTGTGTCCCCCCAGTGCCACTGTCACCTTGCCACGCCGCCCGTCCCCTGCGCCACCGGCAGAGCTCCTTTGGGATCCCTCTTTAGGAACTGGGCTGAGGGATGTGCCGGGCACAGCGATTCCCGGGGGGACATTCCCGGCTCTGGAGCGACCCCCGGCCCGGCCGCGCCCCCAGAGCTCCCGGGGGCTGCGGGAGGATCCCGGACACGGCGGGGGAACCCAGAGCAAAGCTCTGCCTGGGGCTGGCTCCGGGCCAGGCGCTGGGAAGGGAAGGAGCCGCCAGTGCAGGGGGTTTGTGCCGGGGCCACGCCGCCCCCGGGGCTCCCAACACCGGCTGGGGGATCCCGCAGTGCTGCGGGAACAGCCCCAGGGCCCCGCCGCTCCCGGGGCAGCGCCCCAGGGCACCCACTGCCCGCAGGGATGGGGCTGGAGCATCCCCAGCGCCCCAGGGCACCCACTGCCCGCAGGGATGGGGCTGGAGCATCCCCAGCGCCCCAGGGCACCCACTGCCCGCAGGGATGGGACTGGAGCATCCCCAGAGCCCCAGGGCACCCACTGCCCGCAGGGATGGGACTGGAGCATCCCCAGCGCCCCAGGGCACCCACTGTCCCAGGGATGGGACTGGAGCATCCCCAGCAACTTTGACCCCGCGGCACCCCCGGGCCGGCCCCACATTCCCAGGGGGTCTCAGCCCTCCGGGAGGGTCCCCACGCCCCTGGTGATCCCCGGCGGCTCCTGCAGCACCGGCCGCGCTCCTCTCCATCCCTCGGGCTCCTCTCCATCCCTCGGGCTCCTCTCCATCCCTCGGGCTCCTCTCCAGCCCCTCCCGGTCACAGCCCCCCTGGCAGCCCCGGGGAGCTCCGGGACCCCCGGCCCGGGCTGTTCCCGGGAAAAGCAGCTCCCGGTCCCTGTCCAGCCCCGGGACACGGCGGGAGCTCCACCCGCTGCCCGCGGCGAGTTCTCCATCCCGCCCGGGGCGGAGAGCGGATCCCCCTCGGGACGGGCTGGGGGATCTCGGGGTGCCCCGTCCTGCGGCACCGGGGGAACTTCAGCGGGACTGCGGGGGGGGGGCACTTACCGGCCGGGGGCCGAGCGGGGCCGGGCGGGGCCGGGAGAGGAGAGGATCCGGCAGGGAGAGGAGAGGAGAGGAGAGGAGAGGAGAGGAGAGGAGAGGAGCGGGCGGTGCGGTCCGGGAGAGGAGAGGAGCGCTCCGGGAGAGGATCGGGCAGGGAGCGGAGAGCAGCGCTCGGTGCGGGCGGGCGGCGGGACCTGCGCGGCGCTGCGGCAGCCCCAGCCCCGGCCCCTCCGGGCTCTCCACGCTCCGCCCGGCACCGGGAGGCCCCTCCCGCGGCCCCGCCCGCGCCCCTCGGCCCGCCCGGCCCCCCGGTACCGCACCGGGCACCCCCAGCGGGCGGCATCACACCGGGCATCCCGGGGGGTCACCGAGCACTGAGCGCCGGGAATCCCCCAGGGGGGCACCGAGCACCGGGAGCTTCACATCAGCACCGGGGACAGGGCACAGGACACAGGGCCCCCGCAGTGGGGTCACCTCACACACAGCACTGACCCCACGGATTTCCCTCAGGCACCTCACACCGGGCACCGACCCCAAACCCTTCACATCCGTCACCTCGCCCCGGTCCCTTCCCAGCCCTGACCTTGCCCAGAGCACCCGCCTGTCACCCAGCACTGCCCCCATCGGGTCCTGCCATCCCAGGCCCTGCCGCGGCCACAGGAGCGGGACTGGACACAGCTGTGCTGGTGGTCCCTGCACTGTGCCCCCCCCCCCAGAAGGGTCCTGGGAACGCAGCTTTGGATTTGGAGTCAAAACGTCAGGAAAAAGCTGATGGGATTGAAGTGACGAGCCCGGATGGGGAGCAGAGGGCAGGGGGGGATAGTTTTGTCAGAGACTCTGGAGAATCCCTGGAGCAGGGAGGGGATCCCGAGCTGCATCACCCAAAGCCTCTGCAGAGCCCAGTTTTGCTGCAGCAAACCCCCCTCCCAGCCTTGCAGCAGCCCGGACACACATCCCAGGGACGGGCAGGGGCTCCCACCGGACACCGCCCCCAGGGAAGGTCCTGCATGGGGGTCACATCCCCCCACAGCACCAGGGGATGCCGATTGCCCCAATCGAGGGGACCCTCCCCTCGCCACCACCCTTGAAAAGGGCGGCCGAGTGTTCCCAATCGCAGGAGTCTGTATGGAATTGAAGCATCAGCCCCGTGTGGTCCTTCTGCATCCCCCCCTCCCCCCTCCCCACGGCTCGGGGGGATCCCTCTGGCTCTGCGCTATGGGAATTGCTGTGATCACGGTGTGTGAGACCCTCCGGCTGCTCCTCTGCCTCCTCGCTATTCCTGCCCGCACAGGGCTCGGGGTCAGCACAGCGAGGGGCCGGGAGTCACCAAAGCCGGCCCTGGGACCGCACCCAGCGTGGGGAACTCGAGTGAACTCGCCGTGCGGGAGGAGCGGGAGGCGATGGGAGGCGATGGGAAGAGCCCTCTCCTGGTCCTGGCTCCGCCACTGCAGCCTCTCACAGCTCATGGCCACGCCGGCATTAATTAATTAACGGCGCCTGAAGGAGCTCCAGCCTTGTCCCCGCTCCAGCATCGCTCTCCGGAGGGGAAAACAGATCCGGAGACGCCGCGGGAGGACCGGGCTCTTCCTGCCGGCTGCCGCCTCCAGCCGCGCTCTGCTGCGGGCCAGAGCAGCTGGATTTCACACCCCTGTCCCCCTGTGCTGGTGTGGCACCTGTCACCATCCTGTCCTCTCAATGGGAGATCAGATCAGGGCTGGTGAGGCAAAGGGGCCCTGGCAATGCCCACCCCCCCCGAGGTCTCCCCCTCCCCTGCTCAGCTCAGGCAGGATCTGTCTCTCCTGCCCCAGGAAAGGGATCTGCTGCTTTCCATGTCCTGAACTGCCAAGATTCCAAATGGGGAGCATTTCTGCTCACCCCAGAGAGATTCCCAATCCCTAAAACTGCTCCCAGCATCCTGCAAAACAGCAAAGATCTCAACCCAGGAGTGTTTCTACTAAGACTCCCTCCCCAGATTTTGCAGAACCACCAAGGACAGGGTAGATGCTTTGGCAGCTTGAGCCCCTCTGCTCTGGAGACAGGCCAGGAGAGATGGGGGATGTTCAGCCTAGAGAAGGCCCTGGGGAGAACTTAGAGCCCCTTCCAGTTCCTAAAGGGGCTCCAGGAGAGCTGGAGAAGGACTTTAGGATAAGGGCCTGGAGGGACAGGAGCAGGGAGAATGGCTTCAAACTGCCAGAGGGCAGAGTTAAATGGGATATTGGGAAGGAAATCTGGGCTGTGAGGGAGGTGAGGCCTTGGCACAGGCTGCCCAGAGCGGCTGTGGCTGCCCCAGCCCTGGAAATGTTTAAGGCTTGGGGCTTGGAGCAACCCAAGGGGGTTGTAGTTGGGTTAGGGGGTTAGGGGGTTGGGTAGTGCAAGGTGTCACTGAGATGAGGCTTAAGGTCCCCTCCAACCCAAACCACCACAATTCTATGGTGTGCACAGCCACCCTCCCCTCTGGCACACAGGAACAGAGGCACAGACACAGAGCAGGAGCCGACAGTACAGGAGATCACTTTATTGAATCCAATGGTGTTAGACAGACGACTGAGAAGAGACATGCCAGTTGGTGCGGGCAGTGTGGGCAGCAGGAGCTGACTTGGTGCAGGGCTGGATTTGTTTCTGTCTTTTCAGAATATCCTCAAGCCTTTTTCCTGGCTTCCTTTTTATACGTTTCTTTTAAAATTTCTTTGAAGTAAAAACAACTAATCGTGGAAAGAGTCCAGATGGTGTTTGTTTGTTCCCTATGATTGTTCCCGCAGCTATGTACAACGTGGGGCTGGGTCTCAACATCAGGTATAAAATGGAGCGAGTTTACAAACGTGGAGGGTGCAAGGAAAAAGCAAAAAACAGACAGGCGAGAGCAGTAGAAATCTGGACCAAAATCTTAAAGAGAAATTTAAAAAGTGCTATAAAACCCCTCGGCAGGAATACCATGCAGTTAAGAAACACAAAACCCAGTCAATTACACAGATAATCTAGAACAGGAATTTGTCCATTTCGACTTTTATTTAATTAAAAAAAGGTTGTTTGTTTGTGTTTTAATAGAAAAAAGCTAAAATTGTAAGGTTCAGGCCACCAGGCAGCAGCAGCTCGAGGGGGCAGGAGGGTGAGGCATTGGCATCACCCACCTCCATCCCCTCTGGGGAACTCCCAGGGACTTTGTGCACCTTTGGGGGCAACTGGCACCTCTGGAAGGGGCAGATACCCTTGTATGGGGTGACAGGCACCTTTGGGGACAACAGGCACCTTTGGGGGTGGTGGGCACCCTTGGAGGTGGCAGGAGGATGAGTCAGTGCAATCCTTGGAGCCCTTCCCTGGGGACAGAGGGGCTCAGGACACAGCCAGGGCTTGGCCCCAGACACTGGGGGAACGTGAGGTGCTGGGTGTGAGCCAGGAGGAATCCATCAGGACCTGGCCAGGTATCCCCAGCCAAGCCCCCACCATGCTGATCCCATGTCCCACCTGCTGGCAGGGCCCTTCTCCTTCCCTTGGGGATTCCTCTTGGATCACACCCCACCAGCCACTCACTCATGGGATGAGGGGCAGCCCCGATCTGGGCAGCGACAGGATAAACCTGCAGGAGCCAGGCCAGGGGATACTCAGCACTGGGGGCAGCTACAGTTTGGTCCAGGTTTGGGTGGCTCCCTGGAGGTGTCAGAAAAGCAAGCTCAGGCGAGGCTGCCCCTTGTCCCATGGGGCTCCTCAGGGCACCTGGGCACCCCAAAGGTGCATCAGTCCCTTCCCACCCTGGGCACTGCAGTCCCAAGGAGGGTGTGAGGGGCTGGAGGGGGCAGCTGGGTCCCCACTGCTGACCTCGAATGGCTGCTGGGCCGGAGTCTCATACAATCAGAAAAGAAGTCAGCACAGCACAGTCATCACAGAGTACAAAAAAAACCCAAAACCAGGGACAAGGCGCAGGGCCAGGCCCCCCAACCCACGCGGGGCGTTCCACGACAGATCTATGTACAGCGAGTCCTCAAACAGCAGCAACACAAGAGAAGGCGAACAGAGAGCCCTAACGCCCAAGCCAGCGTGGGGAGGAGATCCCGGAGATCCCCTGGGAGGGGCCGGGCTGGCCGGCCCCGGTGGCAGCAGGAGCTGTCGGACACACAGAACGGGGAGAGGTTGAGCACCATGGGGCGGCGAGGCGGGACACACCGGCCAAGAGCACCGAGGGCAGAGGGGGCAGCAGCCTCTGAGGGCACTGCAGGAGATGCCCGTTGTTCCAGAGGGGGGTGAGATGTCCCTGAAGGCCACACCAGGGGGCTGAGGCTGCCCAGTCCCCAGCCTGGCAGAGTTTGGGGACAGGGTGGGCTCGGTTGATCTGGCCCTGGGGTCACCTCTCCTCATGTGTCTCTCCAGGGCCCCCATATGAATGTGGGGGCTGAGCTGGAGGGCAGCAGGGAGAAGGGGTCCTCCAGAGCACAGGTGGGCACAGGACAGGTGTGCAGACCTGCAGGGCACCCCACAGCCATGAAGAGCACCCCACAGCCATGCGGGGCACCCCACAGCCATGCAGGGCACCCCACAGCCATGCAGGGCACCCCACAGGCCAGCAGGGAGGCTGCAGGCAGCAGTCCCAGCTTGGACAGTGCCAGCACCTTTATTCCATCCCAGCCAAGCTGGCTTTGGGGATAGAGGACACTGAAGCTGGAGCAGGCTGTGACAGCACTATCCCAAGCCCCCTGTGCCCCCTTCCTGCACGGCCAGGTATTAAGGCACCACGGCAGCACCGGGGCTGACCCTCTCCACAGAGTCTGGCCTTTTGACAATGTGGGATAAGGCCAGGAGGACACATGGCAGCCCCAGATGCCCCCAGAGCACCAACACAGACCCTGCCAGGCTGCAGGAAGGCACAGGGCCAGGGGGAGCAGGCAGCATGGGGAGCGACCCCAGGCCTATGGACCCACAGCCCCAGGCCTGGCAGCACCAAGGGGATGGGAGGCTGGTTGGGCCCCCCTCTACCAAGGGCACAGGGGCACATCCAGCTGCCCAGGGATGGGGCAGCAACAGCAGCCTCCCCATGCCCCAGTACCTCAGAGAGGGGACTCCCTGTGGCACCCCAGCCTGGTGGGAGACACGTCCCCATGCCCTGTGCCTTTGAGGAGGAGGGAGGTGCCCTGTGAAGGGCTGCTCTGGGAGCCTCCTGCTGCTGCCACCCGCCTCCACACTGGCCTCCAAGTCCCATCTCAGCCAACCTGTGTGGCCCCAAGAGGTGGGTTCAGGGACTGGAGATCTTCCAGTGAGCACCAGTTTTGTGACAGAGGTGGTTTGAGTGGTGAACCCAACAGCTGCAAAAGAAACCAAAGGGGAAGGGCACTGCTGCCAGGGAAGCAGTAGGCACCAGGCCACAGGCTCCAGGCCAGGAGAGCAAAGAACCAGAACAAAAAAAGGGACCAAAGCAAAGTCTGGACTCGGCCAAAAGAAAAGGGGAAAGGGGAAACAAAATAAAATAACCAAAGCAGGGTTTTTGGGCTGTCCTGGTCACAGCAGCTTTGTGCAGGTGGAACAGGGAATGCACAGAGAGCAGCAAAGCCACGCTCCCCTTGGCTGGCAGGGGGTGGGAGCTCCACAGTGGAGGCTCTCGTGGCTTTGCTTGGCAGGCACAGAGGGAGCCGGAGCCCCTGGTGCCTGTGTGCTCACCCTGCAGCCCTGGCTCCTCCTGTGCCCCCAGCTGTGGCCCAGGTGGCTCCTGCGGGGTCCCTGCCCCACACAGGGGCCTTCCTGCAGCTCCCGGGAATGGGGGCTCAGTCTCAGCAGTCGCCTTGGTCCCAAAGCCCAAGAGTTTGTAATAGAGACAGAAAAAACCAAGAAGAGAAACCAGGATTCTCCTACCCCCAGGGTTGGGAGGGGAGATGGCAACTCGTGCTCTTTCACAGATGAGCCGAGTTCCCCCAGGCTCCACCAGGACACACCAGAGCCCTGCTCTTCTCCTTTCCGCTTGCTCGCCAGCCCCACGCTCCTGGATGCCAAAGGAAAAGGAGAGCAGCCCAGCAGCAGCTCCCCTCCACCTGGGCTGGCACTTCTGGGCCTCACAGAGTTGACTGCAGGTCGGGGTCCACCATGGTCTCACGGTCTGGAGACTCGATGTAGTTGGCAGCTTCCTGGAGCTTGAGCAGCATGGCCATCTGTGGGGACAGGAGGAGTGACTGGGGAGGCCACTTGGCCCTCCTTGCCATCCCAAAACCTTGCTGGGAAGCTCCTTAGAGAGGAAAGCAAATCCCAGAAATGCTGCGAAATCCCTCCCTTGTGCCAGGATCCAGCCTCGGGCTGGAACGCTCAAGACTCAGTGAGCCAAAGCAGCATCAGCTGGTGTCACCTGTGGCAGCTGGTCAGCCAGCAGCCTCTCCAGGTGACGCATCAGGACATGGAGGAGCCTGTCTTGGCTCTGCAGGTGGGCACAATGCCTCGTGGAGTGCCACGTTGTGCCCTTTCACTGTGTTTCACAGGTGTGCAGTCCACCTGCCAGTGCCACCACCCTGCACTCAATGCTCCTCCTCCCAGGAGCACAAAGTGTTTCTCCATCCCAAAGTGTTTCTGCATCCCCAGATCAGGCTTTTTTACACTGAGAATTAGCTGGGAAAGCCCTGCCCTGCCCTGCCACCAGCCCCTCCCAGCCTCCCCTGTGGGCAGCGTACCAGCGGGTCCGAGTCCAGGGAGCTGGGCGTGGTGTCCTTCACAGTGCGCTCCTCGGGGGGGGACACGGCACTGTGTGGCCCCACGGTGGGCGGGGGCAGGTGGTACAGCTTGGACTGGTCCTGCTGTGCCGACGGCCAGGGCAGGGTGTCCCTCACCCACTCCACGGGGTCCTCCCAGGCTGCCTTCTGCCCGTGGACCTGCAGCAGGGAACGAGTGGCAGCCACTTCCTCACTAGGTGCCAGAGCCAGCAGTGTGGCACCCTGAGGTCCCCAGGATGTCCCACAACATCCCACACAGGGCACAAGGACTGACAGAGATGTCACTGCAGCCACAATCCCAGTGCTGTCTCCTCTCCCCCCACCCCGACCCGTCAGTGTGTCTCTGAACTGGTTTGCATTCCCATGTGCCAGCAGCCCTGGCTACCTTGAGTCCATCCTTGGCCCCCTCCTGCAGGTAAGGGATGATGGAGTTGTTCCACAGGTCGATGAACCAGGTCCGGAAATCCTCAATTCCAATAGGGCAGGACAGAAAGAAGCAGGGACCTGTGGGGGAAGGCAGGCAGTGGAAATGGGAGCTGGGTCCCCCTCCTCCTGTCACTGGGCCCAAGGCTCACAGCACTGAGGTGGGCATACCTGGCTGGCAAGGTGCCCTTGGGAACAGTGACTAGGCACCATCCACCTGCACAGCAGGCAGACAGCACCTCCCAGGCAAAGAAGGGGGCTGCCAAGTTCAATCTATCCCCCAAAAGCCTGGTGAGGCATAGGGGATCCACCTGGGAAAACACAGCTCCTCCATGCCCAGCAAAGGGTGCTGGAAGGACTCGCTGCCTTTGGTTGACTCCCCTAGTGACAGCTCCCCAAAGGAACAAAGACCACCCAGAGAAGAGCAAGGCTTCTCTGCATCACCCACCAGCTGTGGGTTGTAGAACTGGGAGACACAGGGAACACATCAGCCTCCCTGAGCTCCTCTGGGAGGGTTTGGTCCCAGTCCCCAGGGCTCCTCTCAGCCCAGGGCAGAGCAGGGTGAGGCAAGGCCGTACCGATGAGGAAGTCGGATGTGCTGTGTTTTTCCAGAAAGGTGTGCAAATGGTACCAGAGCTTGGGCACCCAGTCCAGCACCCGCAGCAGCTCCTCCTTGTTGGCGTTGATGTCTGTGTCCGACTCCAGCAGCTTCCGCCGCAGGTAGCGCACCAGGAAGCCATTGGCCGGCTCCACGTTGTTGGAGAAGGTCAGCATCCTGGGGAAGGACTCCAGTGGTCAGGACTGGGTCTGAACACAAGCTGCCCTGCTCCCCAACACTCTTGGGGTCCTCCTTGCATCCCCACCCTGCATTTGCCTGAGGATGGAGAATATCAGGTTCTTCTGGGATGGGAGGGACAGGCTTGGGGCTCAGTTCTAGTCAGGGTTCTCAGTCATAGGATGGGACCAGAGAAATGCCCAGGTGCAAGTGATGGCTTCTGTTCCCCCCAGCCTCACAAGGCTGTACAATTGTACAACCCCAGGGATGTACAATTCCTACCTGAAGCTGAGATGGAGGCCGTGGTTTGGGGTCATCTTCACAGGCTGGTTGGTAGTGCCAATGATATAGGGGCTGAGTGAGTGACAGAGAGACAAGATTCATAAGAAAAAGCCTCAGAGTCACCCCTGCCCAAGTCAGAGCTGATCTGGGCAGAGCAGACATGTGCAGCCTCATCCCCACAGTCCAACAACCTCGGTGGGAACAGCAGAGAGGATGTACATGCCATGGGGCTGCACTGCAGGGGTGCAGAGGGGCTCTCACCATTTGTGGTACTTGCAGGTGAGTGCACCGTTGACGAGCTCGCTGATGGAGCCCGCCTCACTGAGGTCATCCAGGAGGATCACCAGCGGCACGTCCGCCGTGCCCGTCTCCCGGTCGATCTGGTTGGCCAGGTTGGACAGGTACAGCTGTAGGTCCTGGGACAAACAGGCCAGGTGTCACGTGTGGGACCACAGCACCACTGTGTCCACGGGGACACTGCTGTGTGCCCTCACCTTGCAGGACTGCTGGTGCATGTTGAAGGTGCTGACGATGCCCTCAGTGACGTCCCGACCCGAGCGCTCCACCAGGTACTCGGCCAGGCGGTTGGTCAGGTAGGTCTTGCCAGTGCCACTGGGCCCCGAGAGGATGAGGCGGCGGTGCTTCAGCAGGAGGCTGATGTAGTGCTGCATCATGGGCTTGGGGATGAGTGTTTCGAACACCAGACTGTCCACACACTTCTCTTTCAAGCCTGCGGGCAGGGGAGGGCTGAGGGTCCCCACTCACATCCCGCAATACCCCGAGACAGCAGGGACATGGCACAGCCATGGAGCCTCTCTGCCACACTGACCTTTGAGTGTCACAACGACGCTGGTCAGGCCCCGGCGGCACAGGGGCAGCTCCGGGGGCTCCGTGTCCAGCACCCGCTTGATGTGGCTGATGCTGTAGCCATAGACAGACTCGGTGCTGAGCCCCAGCGTGGATGCAGGATCCATCTTGGTGATGTAATCCTACATGGAGAAGGACAGGGCTGTCAGTGCCCTAGAGGGCTGGGGAGAACCTGGGCCAGGGAATAGCAGGCCTGGTGGAGCAGTGTCAAAGGATGGCTCTCTGAAGAGTGCTCTTCATGCTCCTACCTTGAAGACCTGGCAGACAGCCTCATCCAGCATCTTCCAGTCTACCTTCCCGCTCACCTTGGTCCACCCCAAGAAAAACTCCTGCTGCTTGAGGTCCTAGGAAGCAAGGCAGAAGTGTGCAGTGCTGCAGCACCACACCCAGCCCCAAGAGGTATCCTTTGCCCCCAGACAGCCCACACTTACCCCCTTGATGATGTGCTGGGGTGGCATGCGCACCACAATCCGCAGCGTCAGCTCATCCTTCTGGGCACCAGCGCTGACGGCATCCATGGGGGACACGTCTGGGGATGGAGCAGTGAGGCTGTGCTGGCCAGAGCTGAGCCACCAGGCCTGGCTGTGCCCAGCTGGGGCACATCCTGCTGTGGCTGACAGCAGCACCAGACAGATCCCCTGCTCACACTCCAAGTGAGCAGCAGCATGTTGCCACCACACACACACTCCTCCCTATCCCAGCCCTTCCCATCTGCCAGCAGCTCTATCACCCCTACCTGCATCCCCCAGGCTGGGGCTGAAGGCGTGGCCAAGGGTGAGACCCAAGGAGCGCCGTGGTGAAGAGGAGGCCGATGTGCTCGTGATATGGCTGGGAACAGAACCTGGCACTGCTGAGGGCCCTGGGGCCACCTTGAGACGGTCGTTCTCAGCCTTCAGGAGATCCACCTCCAGCTGGGGCAGAACAAGGCAGGGCACAGGGTAAGGAGCTGTACGCCAGCAGCACCCTGGGGTGCAGCACAGTGGTGAGGTGCAGGGACTGTGGGCACACTGGTACTGAGAGCAGACAGGCCAGGGTCCTCACCTGCATGTTGTGCATGGTCTCCCGCAGCTGCTCCAGCTGGTGGGCTGAGTTTAGGGCCTCTAGGCGGATGTCTGTCAGCTTCATCTCCTTCTCCCACAGCTCTGAGCGCAGCTCTGACACCTCCTTCTTCTCGGGCTCGCCCTCACTGTGGGCCTGGAAGAGCCTGGGCCAAGGGAGAGACCAGGTGTCACAGGTGTCTCTGGCAGGAGCCTGCAGCCCCTGGCACTGACCCTCCCTGGCCCCACGTACTCAGCCGTGTCGATGCCCACTGAGGAGGATGTGGAGGACTTGATGGAGGGGGAGGCAGTCTCTGTGGTGCCGTGCTGTAGCTTGGGAGAGGAGGGGGCTGACGAGTCTGGCGTGGCAATCTCCTCAATGTCCGAGTAGGACGAGGCTGATTTGGGGCCCTTCTTGATGCTGAAGGCCTTATTGAAGGAACTGCGCAGCTACAGGAGAGGGAAATGTTCTTGTTAGAGACAATCCCAAGTGCAGCCTTGCAAGCAGAGACCTGGCCTGGTCCTGCCCTGTCTGTCCAGGACCCACAGATGGTCTCAGCTGGAACCAGTACAGCCACACCCATCACAGAGGCAGCACCACCACCATGCTGGGGAAGGCTGCAGCCTAACCCTGCTCTGCTGGCACAGAGAACAGATGGGGTGCACAGCCCTTTGGGGCTCACCCAGCCCAGACTCACCCAGCCCAGACAGCACCAGAGCCCCTAGGAGTGGGACTCGTGTCCTGGTCAGGATGCCTTCCAGCCCTGCTCCCCCCACCAACACCTACACCAGGCTGTTCAGGCCTGGCACCAGCATCCTGGTCCATCAGGAAGGGCCAATCCATTCCCACGTTCACCCCACCACAGGCATTTCACAAGAGGCCTTTATTTACAGGGATGTCCCTCGCTCAGAGCCAGGGTCCTGCCCCACACCTTCCTCTGCCCCACAGATGCTGCTGGAAGCACAGAGGGGCAGCCAGCCCTCCAAAGAGCATGCTGGTGTGTCATCCAACATGCAGCATGCACACAGCACACACGGAGCAGCAGGTGGGTGAGCAGTGGGCTGGGGCCAGGGCTGGGGATGGATCAAACTGGACCCAAACTGGGTCCCATCAGCCAGTGGGAGAGCAGCAGGACAGGCACCCCGGGCTCACAACATGTGCCCTGGAGTGCCAGGGCCTGCTCCAAGGGAAGGTGGGAGAATGAAAAGATGGAGAACACGCAGGATCTATCCAAACCCCCATAGGCACCAGCAGACTGCTCTAGAGTGTCCCCAAGAGCAAAAGCATTGCATTTCAGTGCAAACACAGTAGGTATTCAGCTCTGCTGATGGTGGAAGCAGGGAAGCAGTGAGACCTATGTGGGTGCTGGCAGGGAGAGAGCCACCTGAGACCACATCAGGCAGCCCTGGAGAGGCAGAGATGGGCAGTGCACCCCAGTGCCCTCAGTGACACTGCAGGGCTGCACCGAGGTCCCCATCCCAAAAGATCCAGTTACAGGAGGTCAGGAGAGTGCCTGCCTTCCCCAGGCAAGAAGGGGACTGTTCCCATCCATGGGACAGGTCTCATCTGAGCCTTTCCTGCTGCCTCTGGCAGTTCAACCCCCTCCTTTGTGGGTGCATATTTATCCTTAAGGAAGGATAGCAGCCCGGGGACCCAGGATGGCCTGTGCTGGGGTTAGTGCCAGTGGGATGGATGGGATGGGGAGTGTATGAGCACCATCCTATGAAATGGAGCAAGGGCCCTGGCTGGGCACAGCATGTGGTGGATCAGACAGCGTGGGACTTACCTCGTACACCTGGAAAAAAAGGGTTGAAGTCAGCATAGGGGGAGAGAAACAGAACAAAGCAAGACTTAATCACACATCCAGCTCAGAGCTGCCTGCTGCAGGGAAGGGCTGCCCAGCTGAGGTGCCAGCCCTCCACACCATCAGAGCCTGCGTGTGCAGGGGGGACACATGGGGGAATACACAAGGAAGCAGCATGCAGGGCCAGGGCTGGGAAATTCCTGAAGGGGCTGGAGAAGTCCCAGATGACAATTCAAGACACAAATCCACGGCAGTTACACTCTTCACCAATGCTGTCCCCAGGGGACACGGAGCACCAACACTACAAGGCCAAGGCAGACCAAGAGCAGCTGGTTTGTGGGGCTGACCCTGAGCAGACCCTGCCAGTGGCTCCCCAAGCCCCACTTCTCCTGCCAGTGCCCCATCCAACCCACCCAGCTCTTTTTCTTCTTCTTCTTGGCATCAGCGTCCTTGCTGCTGCCGATGCTGGAGTGGCTGGTGATGCTGTTGAGGCTGGAGATGCTGTCAGAGGAGTTCTGCCGCTTGATGCGCAGCTCTGCTGTTTCCCAGAGAAGCAGGAGAGATTGGGAAAGGAGGGATCAACCACCTGCAACTGTCCCAATGCCAGAGCACCCTATTGTTCCCCCTCCCTACACCCAATCCCTCCTCCTACCCAACCCCTTCTGGGCTCTTGGAGCCACCTTGTAACAATGACATGGGGGGTTCAGACACCACATGGGCACTGCCAGAGAGATGCCCAGGGCACACATCACCCTGCTGCTGTCCCAGGCCATCTCCCTGACAGTCCCTTCCACTCACATTGGGGTTTCGGGGCTAGAAAGAGCCCTTGTGGGAATAAAGTCAAGATCAGCAGGCAAAACTGGTTGTTGGCAAAGGGCCTGGCAAGGAGGTGTCCCAAGACTGACAAACAACCATTCCCCTACATGCCAGCTCTGTGACCTCCCCTGGTGACAGCTCTGGCTGTCCATCCCTGGCACCAGATGCTCAAGGATCCCCAGTGGGGAAAAACTGCTGCCCAGGGCACCCTGCCTCCAGATGAACTTCCCCCATGAGAGGGTGTGTCCTGGGGCCCTATGCCAGTCCCAGCAGGAGCATCCCAGCTCAGGAAGGGTGGGAGAATCATGCCTTACCTTTGGGAGTGACATCAGTGCCATTTAGAGCCCCCTGGATCACAGCCTGGGCCTCTGAGTTCTTCTTCTTCAGGAAGTCAATGGTCTCTCGCAGGTCCAGCAGCTCTGTGTCCTGGGGCAGGAGAGTTGGGAGCCATGGAGTGCATCCCAGTGGTGGAGAGCCCACCCCAAGAGCACTCCTGGGGCAATCACCCGAGTCCAGCCCCACAAACCCCACTGAGCACCGTGATAGACCCACCTTCTCCTCGGCGGTCTCAGCCAGGTGCCGCAGGCGGGATGTCATGCTCACCAGGCTCTGCTCAAAGGCTGCCACCAGGTTGGCCTGGGAGAATTGGAGAGAAACAGGTGAGTCCCCACATTTGGGTGAAAAACCATGGACCCACTGCCAGGTGTGGGATGCAAAAGGGGAAATCAGGGCTTCCATGGGCACATCCAGCAGCAGCCTCACACCTTGCACAGACAGAGTGGGGTGCCCCACAGGGGCTCCCATGGGGACTCACATTAGCAGACAGCTGGGATGTCAGCGTGGCCACCTTCTCCTGTGAGGACTCCAGCTCGCGGCGCAGCTTGCGGATTTGCTGTGGGGAGAGAGTGGAGAGATGAGAGGGGCCAGGCACTCACCCTCACTGGGGACAGGGACAGGAGTGAGCAGAGGGTGTGGGCTCACCTCAGACTGCATCTTCTCCTCAGCCTGGCAGCGTGAGAGCAGAGAGGACAGACAGAGGCAGGCAGTCAGGGGGGCAGCGAGGCACAGACAGGCTCGGCGCCAGACAGAGGCATGCGCAGAGCCCTCCCCAGTCCCACCCAGACCCCCCAGCCATGCACAAAGAAGCGCAGCAGGGAAGCAGCTCTTACAGAGGAGTAGGTGGAGGACGCGCTGGAGGCCAGGGACAGCACCGATCCATGAACTGCAACACAGGAAAACCCGAGGTGTCAGGGTGGCCTGGAGAGCAGCACCCAGGGGCTACAGGTCAGGGCACTGGTGGCCACTGGGCTCTCAGAGTTGGAGGGCTCTGAGGTGGCCTGGGGAAGGTACAGGGTGGGGTGGCAGCTGCTCAGCACTGCCCGTTTCTCAGTGTGTGCCTGGTGGCCTCTCTGGACACACAGTAGGGAATACCCTCCACCTGCATGCTCCTCTCTGGGGAACCTGGGGGCTCTGCTGCCCTCCCTGTCTGCTTGGATCCCCTCCTCCCCAGTGTCACAGCAGCCTGGGGGCAACCCAAAGACACTGAATACCCATGGGAGTCAGGGCAGACCCAGGGCTGATGCCAGCACAGAGCCCAACACACCCCTCAGCGTTGTTATCCCTGGTGCCAAGAATAGGCACAACCCATCCTACAATGCAGCAGCACCAGTAGGAAGGGACAAGGGTGCAGGGAGCCCCACCAACCCTCTGCAGCCTCCTCTGCCTGGGCAGGAGTGCAGCACACTCTCACCATCGTCCACAGGGTCCCGGAAAGAGCCCGAGCGGATCATGCCCTTGGGCTTGTCAGCCAGGGAGAGGGTGCTGCCCATCTGGGAGGTGCTGTACAGCTCGAAGGTGGAGTCGTGGGTGGGGATGCTGTTGGAGCGGGTGATCCGTGGGGCTGTGGTGGAAGTGGGGCTCACTGCAAGGAAAAAGCGAGGAGGAGGCAGGGTCAGAGTCACGCTGGGGACCTGGCACCAGGATGGGGAAGCAGGACTGGGAGCCATCCACGAGAGCTGTGATGCAGTGAGGAAGCAGGGATTGTGGTCCCAAAGCAGGGAGAGGGCAGGGTAAGCTAAAAGGCAGGTTGATGCTGGGAAGACCTGGACACCAGCACCAAGGTCATCACAGGGCTGAAAAACAAATCCATTGCCCCAGGGTCAAGTGGGTACCACTGTGCCACGGCCCAACACTTGCAGGTGCAGGAGTGGAGCCTGCTGCCCCAACCTGTCTGCCTGGACCCTCCAAACACTCCAGGAACATGCAGGTCCTGGTCAGATCAGGGCAGGGCTTACCCCTTGCCCTGCCAGGCACCCCCAGAGGAGCAATTATGGCCTGAGGCCCAAAGGTGGACAAGATGCCCTGAAACAGAGGTGATGGAGATCCCTGGCTGCAATCCAGCACCTGAAGCACCAGGTCCTGGTGTTGGTGGTGTCGAGGAGACAAAGCAGCGCGCAGGGGAGCACCAGCACATCATGCAGGGAGCACGGGGAGCAGGAGGGAGGGAAGGGGCCGGCAGCGGAGGGCACTGACCAATGCTGGTGAGAGGACCCTTCCCGACCAGCGCCATGGGGAGGGCGGGGGGCGAGGGCAGCTCCTGCTGCTCGTCCGACTCGGGGAGCCCGCTGACTGCGTGTGAGTGGCGCCGCTCCTTGGCCTCCTCCTGGGAGTGGAGCTGGTACCTGGGGAGCCGCAGACAGCACGGTAAGACCGACCAGCACCGTCCAGCTCCTGCCCACAGCACTGCAGCCCAGCTTCCCTTGAGCAGGGGCACTGCCCTGGAAAGTGCAACCCCCCCTTCCCGCCCCAGCACCATCCAAAAGTGATTTGGGCTCTTTTACCTCAACCCCTTCTTGGGCAACGTGTTCCTGTCGCGGTTGGCACTGGAAGGGAAGGAAAGATCAGTGACATCCCTGCACAGACTAGGGAAGGAACCATGGGGGATTTAGCTGCAGGAACAGGGAGCTTTTCCCTAGAAATGTAGCAGGAAGAGACTCTGAAGCAGGCAAAGGACATGGCAGAACAGCGGGGAGCGATGTGAGCCCATGAAGGTGCTGCTGCAGCCCACCAACCTCCTTCTAGCCATACCTGTCCAGATGTGTGAGCCGGGGGCTCCCGCTCCAACCCCGCTCTGCTGCCTCTTCTTCTTCCTCTTCCTCCTCTGTGCTGCCAGGGGGTGCAGCAGCAGGGGTGGGGGTGGTGGTGCTGCCCCCTGAAAAGGCACTGGGCAGGCTCATTGGCATCTGCAGGGATTCCATGCTGCGGTGAAGGCCGGAGAGCTTGGGATACATCCTGCCCTCCTTGGGGACACTGAAGCCACCCATGAGCTCCAGACCCTGGGAGAAGCTGGCCGAGTTGATGTTGAGGATGGGGGCAGGGCTGGGGGTGAAGCAGGGTGTTAGGTGCCCGCCGGCCGGGTGCAGGTCCTGGAGCTTGGCAGTGTGTGGGGTGTGCACCTCGCTGGAGGAGGGCAAGTCCAGGCTGTTGGAGTTGACCTTGTCCAAGTTGGCCAGCGAGGGAGGCTTCACATAAGTCTTGGCAGCCGCTCTGGAGGGAGGAAATAGGTAAGGAAACAGATGAGACTCAGATACTGGTGCTGGGCACAGCCACGTCAGGCACCTGCTGCCCTTGGAGGAGGAAGGACCATACCTGAGAGGTGTAGGGGGCAGCTCAGCCACCTTGGCTGCTGGCGGGAGGTTGGCCTGGGCTTTTGGGGTGCTCTCAGGTGAGCTGGCACTCTTCAGGGTGCTGCATTCAGAGTCAAGCGCCACTGCCTTTGCCTTGGCCTTCTCCTTCTCACGGTCTGTCTGGTTCACAGGGGCCGGTGTGCCACGGCCAGTGCCAACCTTGGATGGCTCTTTGAGCCTCGACACGGAGATGCCACCCTTGGTGCTCAGCAGGCTGGGGTCAATGCTGCTGCTGACCGGGCGAGCTGCGCTGCGGCCCCCAGTCACACTCATGGAGCTGGACTTGGCCGGCCGGGGCAGGCTGCGGTACTGGATGTTGGAGCGAGCCCCTGGCGCCAGGAACCCAGGCTCGGGTGCATTGGAGACATCGAGGCTTGTTTTCCTTCCACTGACTGGCTTAACAGGGATGCCAGAGCTCTTCTGGATCTTGCCGAGCGTGGCCGAGCCCCCAGCCTGCATGACAGTGGCCGTGCCAGTGGCAGGAGCTGGTTTCTTGTAGCCAAAAGAGCTGGAGGATGAGGGCCGTGCCAGCCCTGATGGTGGTTTCTTGGCGTCCGTGGTGCGGTCACGGCCGGCGTCGGAGGAGGAGCGCTGCAGGCCCGTGTTCTTCACTGACAGTTTGCTCTTGTCAGTGACTTTGGTCTCTGGCTTGCCTGGTGGCAAGAAAGGACAGGTTAGTGTCCCTGGAGGCTTTGGGGATGTTTGGAAGTGAACAAGCCCAGACAGGATGTGGGCACTAGAGATGCAGGGATGTGATGGAGAAGGGATATGGCAGACCCTTGGTGCCAGCCTGGTGTGTGGACATGAGACTATGGGGCAGGCACAGATCCCAACCTGCCTGCAGCCTGCAACACAGCCCTGCCTCTCCTTCCAGCCCACACCCAGCTCCCAGGTCTGAGCACAGCCACAGGCCATCCAATGCTTGGGGCAGGCACACGAAGACACCACCCAACCTTCTCCTCACCAAAGGAGCTGGACCCTGCCCAAACTGGTTTTTACCTGCCACTTTGAGGGCGCTCTGGGCCGTATGCGTGATTGGGGAGGTCACAGCCACTGGAGGAGTCTTGCCCTTTTTGAGGGAGCCCGGAGTGCCCAGGCTGACAGGTTTCTTCAGCTCACCACCCTTGGGCCCCTCCTCACCACCCTCCGAGGGCTCCCGCCGCCACTTGGAGGAGCCGTGCTCCATCTTGAGGCTGCTGCTATCGTAGTCCAGCTTCTTGGGCGCCTTCTCGTCACCCTCGCCGTACCAGCTCAGCCCGCTCTCCGCCAGCGAGCGCTTCTCCGAGTCCGTGCGCAGCTGGGGGCAGAGCACAGTCAGGGCCACTCCTGCCACCCACCCCAAACCCATCCCCAGCTGGGAGAAGGATGCAGCAGACACCCTGTGCCATCCTTGTTTCCTCACATTGGCACCCTCCACGCCCTCTTTGCCACTGAGGTGGTGGCAGGAGAGCTGGGACAGGTGGCAGGAAGGGTCCGCTGGCACCTACCGCTATGGCCGAGTTCCTGCGCGAGGCCGTGGGGGTGGAGGGCAGGGAGTTGAGCGAGGAGCTGGCATTGAACTCCTCTGAGCTGAGGTTGTCGGAGGCATCGCTGAGGCCGCTGCTGATGGAGCTGCTCTCATCCCAGCTGTGAGGGAGAGACAGTGTCAGAGCCCTGCTCAGCCCAATGGGTCCCAACACCTGCGGGATCTCCCTGTTCCAGGGGCTGCTGGGGTAATAAAACCAGCTCCTGGTGGTGCCCGTGGCAGGGACATGGCATGCATGGCCCAAAGGCTGGCTCCAGCCCAGCCTGGCATGGGCTCATGTTCCTCTGGCACACAAGCCTCAGTGACCCTGCTTCTCCCCATTAAGGCTCTGTGGAGCTTTGGTGGGGATGGAGGGATGTCTGCAGCTCAGGGAGGCCAGCACCCACTCCACAGGGCTGGCAACAAGCCCCCAGCAACCTGCTCTGACCCTGGAGGCAGGTCAGGATTGTCAGAAAGGGCAGGACTGCTGGAATAAACCAATAATCCACTCTCCTGGGGTGGTCCCCACCCACTGCACCCTCTGCCCCTCTCCAGCCCCCAGCAGCCAGAGGCAGCGAGTCCCAATCTGCTGCAGTGCTAAGGTGGCTGCTCCATGCCTGGGCTCAGCCAGGTGTGCAGCAGCCCATCTACAGGGCCCTCAGTCAGCACCACACTGGGACAGCAGCCCCCTGGGTGCCCCCAGGGCACGGGGGGTCCCACAGTGCAGGGCTGTGCCCATGGTGATCTGGCACAGACAGGCAAGGAGCACCTTCCAGCAGGATGAGCACACAGCACTTTTCAGGTCAGCAGCTGAGTAGGTCAGTGAGGCCTCACAATCTCTGAGGGTCTGGGGGAGGCTGGGGGAGACAACACTGGTACAGAGCCACAGCTTTGCGGCTGCCCCATCACTGAAATGGTCAAGGTAAGGTTGGATGGGGCTTGGAGCAACCCTGGCTTCTGAAAGGTGCCCCTGGCCGTGGCAGGGAGTGGCACAAGGTGAATTTTAAGGTCCCTGTGAACCCACACCATGCCATGATTCTGTGACAAGCTGTGGTGTATAAGTGGGGCACAGATTTCTGTTTCTCTCTATCGGGGCCACAGAGGTGCAAGTGAAGCCCAGCAAACACCAGAGCCCCAAGAGCAGGGGCAGAGCAAAAGCAACAGCCACCACCATCCCCATCTGATGCCCAAAGCTCAGGAAGGAGCAACAAAGGCAGCTCCAGCACCATAAAACCTGCACTGTGTGTCCTGCTGTTTCCAGTGGGGAGGAGCTCATCAGAGACTGGCCAGAGCCAGGATGGACACAGCCCCCTGTGCCCCCACAGCAGCTTCTGGGACAGAGCCAGCAATAGGATCACACACTCAGGATGTGCTGCTGAGCTCCTCAGTCCCAAAGCATGTCCCACCACCAGCCCTATGCGAGGGTGAGTTCCCACTGGGACAGAAATCCCCACAGCAGAGCCTGCAGCAAAGCTCCTCTCCCAGCCTGGTACCACCTGGCAGAGGGAAACCCCAAACACCCTCCCAGCCATGCATGGAACACCCCCACTGCTCCAGGCACCCAGAGGGCCACTCAGAAAGGGGCACAGAGTCAGAAATTAGGCCAAGGCAGGAGGTGACTTCAAATCCTCCTTGACAACCCTGTGCCAAGAAAGGACAACATGGAAGGTCACATCCCAAAATCACTAAAACCATGGGGTGAGGCTGGGGAGGCAGCTGTACACTCTGAGGGTGTCTGACTCTTTAATGGGGCACACAGCTGGTGCAATGAGGGATCCCCCACACTGGTACGTGTGTGCCACAGGCAGCACAGTGAGGAAAGCCTCAACCACTGGAGCATTGCTGAGCCCTGGCACCTCTAGTGCCCCCCTGAACCCACAAATGGGGGGCAGCCATATCAGAGTGGAGCAGAACTGACCCCCTGCTTTGTGCTCCATCCCCTCCATCTTACCCAGAGCCATTCCCGGCTCCTGCAGACGCTCCTACACCGAACCCACCCGTAAAGCAGCTCCGGGGGACGGGGATGCTCAAGGGCAGCGTGTCCGTCCTGCCGCGCTCCGCGGTACCGGGGGGCGGACGGACCCGCAGAGGACGGGACGGTCCGGAACGGCCCCGGGGATGAGCGGAACGGCCCCGGGGATGAGCAGCCCGGCCCCAGCCCCGGCGCGGGGAGGAGGCTGCACCGGCAGGGAGCGGGGGATGGACTGTGAGCACAGCGCGGGGCGCGGGGATGCTCCGCTCCGCTCTGCTCTGCCCCGGCCGCGCCCCGAGCCCGGCAGGGTCAGCCCTGATCTCCGGGGTCCCGCAGCCCCGGGGTCAGCCCTGATCTCGGGGTCCCGCAGCCCTGGGGTCAGCCCTGATCTCGGGGTCCCGCAGCCCCGGGGTCAGCCCTGATCTCCGGGGTCCCGCAGCCCTGGGGTCAGCCCTGATCTCGGGGTCCCGCAGCCCCGGGGTCAGCCCTGATCTCGGGGTCCCGCAGCCCCGGGGTCAGCCCAGATCTCGGGGTCCCGCAGCCCGGGGTCAGCCCTGATCTCGGGGTCCCGCAGCCCCGGGGATAGCCCGATCTCGGGGTCCCGCAGCCCGGGCAGCCCCGCGGAGGGTCGCTATTGCAGGTGCGGGGCGGGGGCTGGCGGAGGATGGGAAGGCCGGCGGGAGCCGCCCCGATGCCGCGGTGCCGGTGTACCGGTGTGCGGGGTACCGTGTACCGTGTCCCGGGTACCGGGCGCGGCCGCGCTACCCCCAGCCCCCTTTCCCCCCCCACCGAGGCGGCCGAGACAAAGCGCGGCCCGCGGGGCGGCCCCGGGCGCGGGGCTTTGTCTGCGGGGCCGAGGCGGGCGCGCCCCGCGCGGTGCCGGTGCCGGTGCCGGTGCCGGGGCCGGTTCTGCCCGTGCCGTACCTGCTGGCCAGGCGCGGGGCCCGGCGCGGCCTCCCCGCCCGCAGCATCGTGTGCCCGCGGCTCGGAGCGGCCCCGCCGGGCGGGCCGGAGGGGCGGGGGGCGCCGGGACCGCCCCGCTGCCGGAGCTTAAAGCGACAGCGGCTCCGGACCCCGGCCCCGTCCCCTGGCCCCTCCCGGCTCCAGCCCCCAGCCCCACGGATGTGTCTCCGCCTTCTGCCTTCCGCCCCTTTTCCCTGATCTCCCCCAGCATCCCCCAAACCACCATTCACATCCCCAAAGGCGGCAGCAGTGACCCCCAGTGCAGCCCACAGTGTGACACCAGAGGCCATTCCCCAGTGCTGGGCCTGAAACCGGCGCCTCCCAAACTGCCCTGATCTCTGTCCCCAAAGGAATCACCTCCCCATGTGGGTCCCAGTATGGGCTGCTCCCAGCAAATCCGGCACCCATCCTCAGAAGGGACATCCATGCCTGCCCTGCTCTACCTTTCACTGACCAAAACCCCGACTTTTGTCCCTTCTTTCCCCCTCTCTCACATCACAGCAACAGCCACACTGCAGGGGAGGGTCCTCACCAGGATGGCAACACCAGGGACAACTTCACCAGTCCAGCCACGAAGGGCAGAGAGAGTTAACTGCAGCCTTGGCAAGACAGAACCCATCCCTGCAGGCTGGGAAATAACTAATTCCTTCCTTGAAGCAACAGGCAACGCCTCTTGGCTCCTTCCCCACTGCCCCATGGCTCAGTACACAGGGCTTGCCCCAGCATGGCACGGCACAGCACGGCACGGCAGGATGGTACCCGGCCATCCCTGTCCCCACTGATGAGTTTGTGCCCACACTCAGCAAGCCCTGGCAGGAGCCCAGGGGCAGGGGCTGGTGCTGCAGGCAGCCCTGTGGTGTGGGGACAGCCCATGGCTGTGTGCACCAACACTGCATCCCTCTGGTCCCCCCGGCCTGGCACAATGCTGGATCTGTCCCTTCCCTCCTCTTCCCCCGGCTGGCTGCCTCAGCTCCACCACAGGCAACGCTAAGAGCAGCTTCTGCTGAGCCCAAATCTGGGCAGGCCGGGTGGTTGGGGAGCCAGCCTGGCACAGCCCAGCACTGCAGCCCCTCGAAAAGGCAGCTTTGACCCTGCCAGAGCCACGGGGCTGGTGTGAGGTGACAGCAGAGAATCACTGCTGGTCACAGCAGACCCCTGGGCACCAGCACACTCATTGAGCCCCATACAGAGGAGCACCCCCAGAACATTTCTCAGCAGAGGTTGCTGTTGGAGCTGGACAGTTTGAACTCTCCTTGCTTCACCTTGCACAAACACTTGCCCAGGTAGCACCCAGACCCACTGGCACAGCCAGGGCTCCCAACACCCATGTCCCTGCTAGGCTGATCCAGCCAGACTCCCCAATGCCAGCCTGAAGCCCACCCTTGATGGAAGCAAGTCCTGGCCCCCTCCTCCTGTGGCAGGGGAGGAAATGCAGGGTGTGCACTGAGGGGGTCCCACACCCCACATCTGCACACCACTGGCATTAAGGGGGCTTTGTGGCACTGGTGCTCCCAGCCCCAGCCTCATGCCTTGACTTGAGGTAGGAGCAGTGAGGAAAGCACAGGCACAGCCAGAGCTCTCCACACCCTCCCCCTCTCCTCCACTTAATGGGGCAGAAAAAACAATTAGCTTCATAAATCCCATTGAGGGGGTTGGGAGCTCCCCATGGATGTGGGCAGGGCGGGGCTCTGCATCCCCCTCACATCACATCAGGAACCAGAGAGTAACAGCCTGTTCTGACTTCCCTGGTCCCCACAGCCCTGTAAACACCTCTGTACCCCCCAGGACCCCTCCCAGACCCCCAGGTACCCTCTCCAAGAACTCCAGCCCCTACAGAGAGCCAGGCTACCCTAACCCTAATTAGCTGCTGCTTGGATTTTGGGTACTGTGATCTGGCCCCTTTCTCCAAAGCTGCACTCAAAGGGACAGGGGTCTGCAGAGAGGCAGGTGGGGAAACCGAAGTAGGGAAGGGGGATCTGACTTGCCTGAGCTCACCCAGCGGAAGAGGATCAACATCACATCCCGCAGCTGATTCAGGACCCCATTCTCCAAGCAGCATTGCCTCTGGTCTCTGGTCCCTCAGGTCCCTGAGGGGTGCAGAGGACTCTGAGCATGCCTGGTCCCTGCAAGGGGGGACCTGTGGCCAGGCTGTGCCTCCACCCCAGCCCTGGGCCATGAACTGCAGTAATAGTGGGGTCTGTTTTCCTTGCAGCAGCAAGACTGAGGCTGTGGGGGATCAGCCAGCACTCACTGCCTGCTGCAGGGACCTCAGCCATGGATGCCAACCACACTCCTGGCTGAGAGCTCAGCTCTCGTCACCCTTCTGGCTTCCCCCAAGTGGTGGAAACCCCGGAGGAAATGTGTCCCGGTCTGGGGATCTCCACCAGCAGTTTTGGTGACATACAGAACCTCACCCCGGCCACCGCGGCACACGGGGAGCTGCAGAGGCCACGTGTGATGCTCAGAGAGTCCCAGGGCAGTGCCGGGGTGGGGAGCAGCATGACTCAGACTGCTTGTGAAATTCCTATTTTTCCTGTTGCCTGGACAAGCCGCTGACCTCGGACACCTCAGTCCACAGTGGCCAGGCCCCTCCACAGGCAGCAGGGTGGCACGTGGCAAAGCTAGGTCTTGATGTCCCCAGGTGGCATGAAGAGAGGCAGGTAGCTTTGGGGGTCATATCCTCGCCAGCAGCTTTCTCCAGGGCACAGATGGGTGTGTGTGGTCCATCCCTGCACTTGGCTCTGCCCCGTGTCTGCATCCAGCCTCATCAACAAGCCACAGGAGCCAGCAGCTTCCTGCATCCTGGGTGTGCACTGACCCCGAGGTGCCCTGTACCCCCAAGCCTCACAGCCCTGGATTCCCTTCCCAAAACATGCCTCATGCAGCCACTGTCACATCCCCAGGGGCCAGGGATCAGTGCTGGGTGCCTCAACCCAAATCCCAAAGGATGGAATTGCTAGAAAGCAGCCTGCAGGAAGGCATTTCAATGGTGCCAATGCCCAGTGAGGTCCTGGGGCCCTTTCCAGGAGCATCCCCTGTACCCAGCTGGAGGGAGGGACTTGCCAAGCCCGGCACGTGGCGCAGCCCAGCAAATATTTACACAACACTGCTCCTGGCCAGCCAGGCCGGGGTCCCACACACGCCAGGCCACGTGCAGGGCCACAGCCGTGCCCCGTGGGATGGCCCTGATGAGGAATGACTTCATGGGCTTGCTGGGACAGGGCATGGGGTCATCCTGGACTCGCCAAAGTGGAGCAAGGGGTGTTTGAGGGAAGGGAGCAGCTCCAGGGCCAGTCCTGCTCGGAGCAGGAGGAGGGCAGCCGCTCCCCTGCTGTCCTGGGGAGCTGAGCCAAACATCTGCTCCCGCCTACGGGCTGTGCCGAGCCCGAGGAGCTGCGAGGAAGCCACAGCCAGGCCAGCCAGGGCGCAGCGGGTGTCAGCTCCAGAGCATCCCTCCTGGGAGGATGCTGCTGGCAGCCCCAGCCCTGCTGGAGGGGACCACTTGGCTGCCAGCAGCACCATCACAGTGACCTGGGACAGTGCCTGGGGTGTGCCATGGGCTGGACACATGTGCCCTGTGCTCCCAATTACAAAAGCTGCTGTCTCAGCTCAATGCCATGCCCACGAGCAGAATCAGGGCAGCACCCAGCTCGTGAAGGTGCAGATGCTGTCACTGCCGCAGTGGGATGCAATGCTCCCTTTCTGCCTCCAACAAGATACAAAAGGACATCTTGAAATCACAGCAGTCCCAGGGTAGAAAAAAGATTCCCCCAGGGCTCTGGAAGCCCCAAGGGACGTGCAGAGCCCCAGGGTCTGGCTCCAGAGCTACACCCTCACACCACAGCCCTGCAGGACACACAGACCATCGCTGCTCCTGCAGCCACTGCAGCAGGAGGTGCTGACTCAGCAGCCAGCCAGCAGACTAGCTCCCTCTGCACCCCATCAGCTCCCAGCTGCAGCAAAGCCTTGCAGCATTCCACTCACCGCCACCGTGACCCAACGGGCCTTAGGGAACACCCAGGGATGGTGCTGAGCCACTACTCAGAACACACCACATCAGGTCAGGTTCTGGGCACTCACAGCACAGGGGGAGACACACCCACATGAGGCCACACTGTGGTGACACTGCTCAGACATGGCCAGAACAAAGCCAGGCCAAACCTGGCTTGCACATCCCGCTCCAAGCTCCTCACCACTGCCTGTGCACACACAGGTCTGCACACAAAGGCACCCAGGCTGTGGTTGTGCTGACAGAAATGTCCCTAGGGAAGCTCCCAGCTGAGTGACCTTGGTGGGGTGACCTCCAGTGTTCAGGGAACAACCCCAGCCTGGATGGGTGGGAAAGTGTCACCGTGCCACACATGGCACTCTTCCTGGAACTGGCCTCAGGGCAGGGAACAGCAAGTGGCCACTGAATGGTAGCAGATGGGCACCAAGGTTGACCAAAGAAAGGAGTGAATACGTTTTAGTGTTGGAGAAACAGCCCAAGACTGGGTGTTATCTCTGCCCATGCCCTGCCCAAGCCCCAAGGACAGGCAAGGACAGGGAAGGAGAGCAGCAGCATCCCTTCAGTCACCCCAGACACATCCTGCTGGGTGCTCCCTGTGCCAGGTCCCTGTCCTGATGCAGTGCCCAAGGAGGATATGGTGACATTGAGAACAAAAGGTATGTGCTGCCAAACAGGGGGCCAAAGCCAGAGCTTTCCAGACCCTGAAACCAGCAGCAGGTAGAGAGGAGTGGCAAGTGTCATCCCAATGGACACAGGCACAACTGGGTGAGGTGCCAGGATGCCAGTACACTTGGCTAACACAGGAATGCTGTTGTGATCTCGGGTATCCCCAGCCAATCCCTGCTCAGACCTCACCATCCCACTCCCTCTCTGAGCTGGCCCTCAAGTCCCCCACAACCTCCCTGGCTGGGCTCACCCCAACCTCCACCCAGCCCCATCTACCTCAATGCCTCGCGGTCAATCCCCTTTGTCCCGGCCGTGTCTCACCTACCTCAAACCTGCCTTCCTTCCAGTCTGCTTCCCTGCCAAACCACGGGGATGCCGGGCTGCATCCCACAGCCCCGCACGTCTCCAGCAGGGATGTGTCACTGTGAGCTGCCTCTGACCTACTGCCCTACAGGCTGGGCCGTGCGCCGGCGCCGTGCGGGGGACACGCTGCCCCGGGGCCAGGCTGGGGGACCCGGCCCCATCTGCGGCACAGCGCTCCTGCCCGGTGCATTAACGGCACCGCGAGATGGGGCCTGGGGCAGTGCTGGCTTTCTAGGTCACAGCCAGAGAGGAGGCTGCACGGGGGGCTGTGCTGGGTGAGGGGCTGTGCTGGGTGAGGGGCTGTGCTGGATGATGGGAGGCTGAATGAGGGGATGTGCTGGGTGAAGGGATGTTGTGCTGGCTGAGTGGAGGCTGGATGAAGGGCTGTGCTGGATGAGTGCTCCTGGCCAGCTCCTTATCTCATCTGGCCCTCGGTAGGAGGGAATGTCTCTGCTCTGCTTCCCGGACCCTGCCCCCAGAGTGTGCAGGCTCCTGGACAGGGCACCTCAGTGTACCCCAGCACCAGCCAAAGGCTTGCTCTGGGACAGAGACCCTGCCAGGGTCACAGGAAGCCACTCAGACTGACTGCTGTAAACTGAAGAGCACTTCTGAAAGCAGCAGCATTCCAGCATCCCCAGCAGGACTCTGCCTCAGGGCTTCTGCAGCTACAGGCCATGCACTTTTCTCAGCTCCCTGCTCCAGGAACACCCAGATCAAGCTGGACACTACACACATGCTGGAAGAGCAGCTCATTCTGGCTCTGGGATTTTTAGAATGTAGGTGCAAAGAGACAAGATGAAAGAATTGGGGTGCAACCCTGAGTCCTTCTCCTTCTCCCTTGGCATCCATTTTCTGCAGTGACCTGGGCACAAAGTAGTTTCAGTGGATTGGGTCAAAGTAGAAATGACTCTTCTAGTATAGGCACCAGGCATTGGTATGGAATGGTCAATAATAAGTACACAGTTATTTGAATAAAAGCCCATCATGGGGGGAGTCACATCATGTCTGAGCTGCTGTGAACACCTTGGCCAGACACACGAAGAATTGTAAGATCAGAATTAATAAACAATGCGAGAAACCAAGAAAACCAAGACCTTGAGACTTCACATCATTCCCATGCCAAGCACAGACTCAGATCTAAAGCCTTCAGAGGTCTGAGAGAGAAAAACACTCTCTTGAGACCCACTCCAACCACCAGCCTTGGAATCTCAGCAGAAAGACACCAAAAACTCAAGAAATACCCCCAATCTGGGCACGACTCCCCTGTCCTGGGGACACCTACCCCGTGGTGATATCATCGTCCTCCGTCAGCGTCTTCCCCATCAGGTCACTGTCACTCATGTACCCCGACTTCAGCTCCACGTCGTCGGTGTCCAGCGCCTCGACCAGCTCCAGGCGGGAGATGTGGCTCAGCTTGCTGGGGCTGCGCATGGGCATGGTGTGTGAGTAGTGGGCTCTCTCCCCGTGCATGTACCAGCTCGGGGTGCCCTCGGAGCGGCCTCCGACAGACGGTGCGTCCCCGGCCTGCAGGCGTGGGCTGGACTGCCCGTAGCGCCAGGACAGAGGGGACGAGCGGTTGGACAGGCTGGACACGCTCCGGGCGTTGGCCTCGTCGCTGTCGTAGCAGGTCATCTCCAGGGAGCTGTGCAGACAGGCAGGCAGGGAGTTAGAGGAGGGTACAGGGGGAAGTGGAGATCTGTGCTCTCCCTCACTTCCTCCACTGCTCAGATATCAAAACTGCCCATTTTGAGGCAGCCAGGCAAGGCCAGAGGTTCCCAGGACTGTGGTTGCAGGGACGCTGTCTGTCCTGGACACTCTCCATCTCAGCTGGCAAGGGACAGTCCCCTCCTTCCCTGCCTGGTGCCAGCCCAGTGTCCCACAGTCCAGGACATGCACACCCCAGTGTCTAGTGATGCCTCCCCAGTGACAGTGGAATAGGACATGGGGTGTGATGGGGGCTTCGTGCTCAAGTAAATCTACAAAGGGGACACTCTACCACAGCCCTGTCCACCCACCTCAGAGCCAGGCCAGGGGTGCCACCAGAACTGGTGGCAAACACACCTGGAGAGGGGTCAGCACTATCCTGAAGACTGGCCCCAAAATCCATCTGTGCTGAATTCCCCTAATAGGGCACATTCAGTGGAAAGCCTGGACATGCTCCCCTGGGTCTGGGCTGCTTCTGCTCAGCCACTTCTTCTCCAGCACTTCAACATCTGCACCTCGAGATCACACCAGAGCCAGGACAGGACAAATTGGTGTGGTGGCAATGGTCCCACTGGGCCATGGCAGGGAGGGGAGGCTGTGAGTGAAAGGATGCCAAGGGACAGAGCTGGGACCAGTCCCTGCAGCAGCACCTCACACTGAACCCCTGTGGACTGAACCCCCACATCTGGACAAGAAAGATGACCCCGAGGGAGGGCTGCCTAGCCCCAGGGGCTGCCCACAAACACAGTGCTCTGCAGCCAGCCCAGAGCCCTCTAGTGCTTCAGGAATGGCAAGTTCCATCACTCCCTGTGCCTCTTGGGGTGTATTTTGGGCAAACAGTGATTCTAAAACTAAATTTAGCCACGAGAAACGATTACTACTTGGAGCAGCTCCTTGGGAACCCACAGTCCTCAAATTGGCTCTGAACACTATTATCAGTAAATTATTCCCTAGCTTGGATTAAACGTTCCTGCAGGAGCACCCAAAGCCAAACCCGGGCTGCAGCATTGAATCTAAAACAGGGAACTACATAAAAAAAAAAAAAAAAAAAAAAACTAGGAAGTTTGTTAAAGCGGAACTAAAAGGGGCAGCTAAAAGGGTTTTGTTTTTGTCAGCAGCACAAAGGCTGTTTGAGGATGTGCTGCCGGCAGCTCAGAGCAAATGCCAACCATGTCTCTGAGCAGGAGGAACAGAAGCTTCACCTCGACTCCTGGGTTCAGTTCTGGGTGCCTCATGACAAGGAAGACATTGAGGGGTTGGAGTGTGTCCAGAGAAAAGCAACAGAGCTGGGGAAGGGTCTGAATCACCAGGAGTGGCTGAGGGAGCTGGGGGACTCAGCCTGGAGAAAAGGAGGCTCGCTGACAGGAGGGGGGAGTTGGGCTCTGCTCCCAGGAAACAAGGGATAGGACAAGAGAAAATGGCCTCAAGTTCTCCTGGGGAGGTTTAGGCTGGATATCAGAGAAAATTTGTTCCCTGAAAGGGTTGTCAAGTGCTGGCACAGCTGCCCAGGGCAGTGGTGGAGCCACCAATCCTTGGAAGTGTTTAAAAAACGTGGATGTGGCTCTTGGGAACATGATGTATTGGTGAACACGGCAGCGCTGGGGAAATGGTTGGACTTCATGACCTTAGAGACTTTCTCCAAGTGTCCACTGAGTCTCCTCAGTGACTCTGTGATTCCATGATTCTCTAAGCCCCGAGGAAGTTCTTGCAGCCCTGCTGCCAGGAATATGGTGACATCTTTCAGGAATAACCTTGTGCCTTAACAAGGTAACAGCAAAGACTGAGCCCTCACCCACTGGATGGAAGAACTCAGTGAGGATAACAAGAGAAATCTGAGGAATAGTTTGTGGAAGGCCTAGAGAGAGAGAGCCCAAAGCAGCTACAGGACACCAGCGATGCAGGCACATCCAGAGGAGTTGCAGATGCCATCTGTATAGGACAGACTTGTAGGAAGTGTTCCCAAGAGCAGAATGAGTGGGTACGTGTGTAATTACAACGTAGCAGGGAAGAGCTGACACAGCTTTGGGAAGGGAAAATCTGGCTCACAGTCGCAGAGGAGTTCCTGAAGGGATGCAGGGAGCTGCTGAGGCTGCTTTGGGCTACTTGGAATAAAAAAAGCTTTCAAATAAATTCAGCTGCCATGGGATAAGAGAGGAGATCTTCACAGATTTCAGTCCTGCTGAAAGGGACAGAGTGCAGGGGTAGGGATCCCTGGGCTATCCATTGCCATTTTTCTCCATGGCATGAATGCAGCTGAGGCATCCTCCATGTGATGTACTCACAGCTCATCAAGGAAAGGAAATGATAGAGTCAAATCCCACCAGCAATGCTAATTTAATCACCCTTAATGTCCTCGTCCTATTTTCCTAAGACCTGAGCTGAGGAGGATTTGTGAAGGAGCTGAGCACTGCGGTGAGGAGTGAGGTGGAGTCTGACACTTAAAAAAGCAAAAGGAACACAAAGCAGATCTGGTTTGGCACGAGCAGTGCTGGGCTCTGACCCAGCTCTTGCACTGAGTGGATCATTTCAGGAAATGGCCAGCTCATGTGGCCCCATGCAAATCCCACTGCCACAGCTCTCTGCTGCTCCTGGCTCAGAAAACATCCAGGAAGCACAGCAAGGTCTAGAAATTTCAGGTGATGAAGAGGAAGATCAAAGGGCTGCTTCATCCTGGGCAAGGCTGGTTGAGGGGTGACTTGGGAAGGTCTGTAATGGTGAAAGGTGGGAGGAAGCTGCTGCTTTTTGTCTCTTCCAAGACAAAAAAGCAGGATCAAGGGAGACCACGAGGTGGCGACACACTCCAGGAGAAGGATGTTCCCACATCCCACTTTCCCACCCGGCTGACACCCACACAGCCTTGCAAATCCAGAGTGAAGCAGAAACCACGCACCATCTCCAGTGAGAGACCCAGGGGGACAAAGGCAGTCCCAGACGTGTGTCAGAGCCCCCTGAGCACAGACACTGTGCTTTGGTTCTCCACACAGTGCCCTCTCCCTGTCCCTATCCCCACCATCCCCTTGCTCCAGTCTGGGCTGGGCATCCCAGGGCACCCCCAGCTCTGCTCCAGGGATTAGGGGGCTTCTGTCCAAGCCTCCATGGTCCCCTGGTCACAGAGCACCACTGATTCTCTCCCACCTACACGGCCCTCACCAGGAGCAGAGCTGCTTCCCCTCCACTTCAGCAAGGACACGGACTGTGGGGAAGGGGTGTGGGGGTCCTCACCTGTGAGTAACCTGAGAGCCCCTTAGGCTGGACATGGTCTCCTCCAGGTTCTGACGAAGGTCCAGTACATTCTGAACTGTTCTCTTCCTCTGGGACTCGGGGTCTATGGAGAGACAAGGTCAGGGGTTTAAAGGGATGGATGGATGGATGGATGGATGGATGGATGGATGGATGGATGGATGGATGGATGGATTGGTGTAACCCCTACCCATGGCCATGACCAACAGCCCTGGCTCTGCCCATCAGGAAGGGACAGGGCAAGGCTGGCACTGGGCTGGAGCTACACCACCCTGAAATGCCTCTCTCAAGCAGGCAGCTGGGATGGTAATGTCTACTCCAGAAAGGATGAGCTGGCAGAGACCAAGTGGGGCCACAGGACCCACACAGTGACAGGAGCAGCAGTCCTGGAAGGATGTCCCCAAACCTGCCCCTGCATCCCCTGCACACACAGACGTGTGCATACTCCCCAGAGACACCTGCATGGGTGTGTAAGAACCAGACACCTGCACAGAGGAAGGGGGTCACTCCTGGCACAGCCCCAGCAGTGCTGTGGGTTTGGGGCCATGGCTCCAATCCCAAATCCCTGTCCTGTTCACCCCGGGCACTAACAGCCGTGCCACTGCGGCTTTGATCCCTGATTTCAGCCTTTTCAGCTGCAGCCTGCCACGGCTCTGCAGTGACAGCAGGCAGCAGGGACATGGGATGTGGCTCCTCCTAATGTAACATGGCAACCAGTGCTTCAGGATTTGCAATGGCACCGTGTGAACTGCAGGGACACGGGGACAGGGGACACTGACAGCACACACCCCGGCTGCAGGGACATGAGGATGGAGGACACACACCCCAGCAGCTCCCCACAAAGGCACAGAGCTGGAGCAGGGCTCCTTGAGTGCTCCTTGTCCCCATCACACTCTGGCCACGCTGCAGGCAGCACCCATGGGTGATGCTGCCCTGTCCCCAGGCTCCCCTTGCCCACCCACCCAGGCAGGAGCACCTCAGACCAGTGAAGCAGCTCTGATTTATGCGTGAGCCTGGAAGGGGGTGACAAGCAGGAACAGCCCCGATGAGACGGGTTCAATCAAGCAGGTTAAAGTCAGTTGTAGATGAGGTAAAAGGGCTGGTGAGCCCTCAGGGCACCCAGTGTGGCCAGACACATCAGAGCATAAGGACAGCCATCCCTGCATGTGTCCAGTCACCCCAGCCCAGCTCCCAGAACCTAGCCCAGCAGGACACAAGTCATTATTAACTCATTATTAAATCTCCATTGTGGAGATTGAAGGAGTTAATCAAAGGCACAGAAGCTCCAAGTGCATGTTCCAATGGCACTGACCCACATCCCCAGTTCTATCCATTGCACCACTGGAGAAGTTAATCAAAGGCACAGAAGCTCCAGGTGGTCCCCAGAGCCCCAGGAAGGGGATGCACAGGCAGTAGAGGAGAGAGGTGTACTCAGGGGGCTGAGGTGGCTGCACACATGGAACCAGGGTGCAGGGGAGGCTCGAGAGGCATTCAGTGCTGAAGGGCGGCACCCACCTTGCTCTGCAGCCAGGGACAAGGGGCCACCATGGTTGTCTGGTGGGGCAGGCAGAAAGGATCGTGTTGGCACCTCAAAGCTGCCAGGTCCTGCCCACTAGTTGCCTGCAAAGATGGATTTTCAGGCTTGAAATGGCAGAGCAGGAACCTGTGGCCAAGTCGCCGGCTGTCACACTGCAGTGCATAGGGCAGTGGGAGACTTCCCTGAACCTCAGGGAACAGCAATACAACATCCACCAGTGCTCCCAGGAGGGTCTCCATGCAGGGAAGGACTTGGCACCCTCAGCTCCTTCACCCTGGCCCCATTAGGTGGGTGCTGTCCCCCAGACCCAGCTCCCAGAGCCAGAGAAGGTGACGTGCACACTCCAGCAGTGCCCCATCCCTGAGTACTGGGGCAGGACAGAGTGGGATGGGATGAGGAGTCACTGTTGTCCCCTGGCGCCAGCAGTGGCTCCCAGCCCTGCCAGCTCGGCAGGGAGCTCCTCCTGGGCATGGCTCCCTCCCAAAACCCCGTCTGCCTCCCCCAGGGCCACCCGCAGCCATTCCCCCGGGCACAGAGCCAGGGCTGGGCGCCGCTGCCAGCGGGGCTGCTCCAGCCAGCCCCATCCCAGGAGCACTGGGGCGAGCCTGGCCTTGTCCCCAGCTGCCCTGACCGAGGGGCCAGCACAGGGGCACCACCTCCCTGCACTGCTCTGCTGCTGGGGCACCAGTGGTGATAAGCAGCATCCCAGGGCTCAGGGACAGGAGTTCCAGGGCAATGACATTGAACCACATCCCCAGCTTCATCTACTGCCCCATTCACCATCCATGCCTGGGTGATACCACCCCAGCTTTTGGGTGACAGTGCAGGTCACTCTGGACTCCAAGAAAAGCAGCAGCTCTCACCCAGGAAAGGGCCAAACTGGGACTGGAAGGGCTGCTCGCCCACCTCTGGCACACATCCTGCCACCATCTGCCCCCACAGTGCTGTCCAGGTGGGGACACAGGGACTCCTGCAGTCTGCTCCCCAGGGACAGCAGGGGGCCAGGAGCCAGCTTGGAGCTCACCGAGTCACTGCATGCCAGAATTGAGTCGAAACCGGAACCACGGGGAGAGGCTGAAGTGTGGGAACAGCAGAAGAGTGCTGGATTCCTCCCCACATCGATTTAGTAAGCTTGTGCAGCCAGATGTTCCCAGCTGCTGGAGCACAGAGCAGCAGAGAAGCCTCAGCCCATGCTGTGGCAGGGTCAGTCGGACACCCAGCCCAGGCCAGGCTCATTCTCCCCACAGCTATGGCTGGGATGTGCTCTGTAGTGCTCCCCACTCCACTGGAGCTGCAGGCTCAGGGACTGATGTCTCCCTGCCCCAGTCCCAGGTTGCCCTTCAACACCAGCAAATACGACACAGCTCCACTTGGCACAGGAGGAAACTGAGGCAGGAAGCCCCAGCCCAGCCCCAACCTGCAGCACTCCCTAGCAGGGCTTCCAGCACTGACCACACTACACACACTCAGTAACCTGGCCCCAACCCACACAGTGCCCACCGCCCCCATCTCCTGCCTGACCAGGCTGGGCAGCAGCAGGTACCATCATCACAAGAAGGAGCATCAGCAAGGTGGGATGCAGGGCCAGAGGCAGCCTAGGAGGAAGAGGAGGAGGAGGAGGAGGAGGAGGGAGAGAGCAGTGCTGGAATGGCTGGCTCAGGGCACAACACTGTTTGCTGTGAGTCTGACTGTGATGAGCAGCACAACACCACGGCTGGACAAGGCCAAGGAGCTCCAGGTTGTGCTCGTGTCCAGCTCTCCCTGCCACCTCCCAGAGCAAGTTCCTTTGTCCACGTGTCAGGGTGCAGCCGCGGCCCCACAGCTGGGTGCTGCCAACGTGGCCAAGTACGTCAAGGAATAAGGAAATAATCAACTCCAAAGGGCTCTGACAGATCATTTCAAAGAAGCATGTGGCCACCAGCTCCTGCTGGGGCCAGGCAGGGCCGCATCCATGGAACACATGTACCCCATGTGCCTTGGCACAGAAACTCATATATTCTATGTGTGTGTGTTTGCATCATTCATGTGGGGGCCACATGGCAACAAAAGCCTGCAGAGAGATGCATGTGTATCACCTATGCCTGTGACCTTGCACATGTGCTCACAGGTCCATATGCAAGCAAGGGGACAGCAGGACATGACACCAACAGTGGCACAAGGGTGCCAGGCTGGCACGGGTGCACCGTCTGCACCTGCCCTCACTCAGCATGAAGGTGACACTCATATTTATGTTTTCTTGCCTGTGACCCCAATGGTCTCATTTCAGAGGATCCAACTGGGAAAGGACTCCTGTTGACCCAGTAAAGATTTCAAGAGCAAGCAGGAATTCAGCGGGAAAGGCTGCGTGGTGTTCCTGAGTCATTCCGGTGGGCCCCTGTTACACAGTAGCTGTAACGAATTTCCCCAGGCTGGAAAACATTTTTAACTGCTTGCTCAATTCCTTCCAGTGCATTGAAAAATCCACTAATAAACTCTGCAATAAAAGCCATTCTCACGGGGCTGTGAGCCTCCTCCAGCCCCGCTGCACTCCATGGCTCCAGGAACCCTCGAGCAGACTCACTGTTGCCTCCATCTGCCCCAGCCCCTTCTCCCAGTCCTGTTGATGAATGAATCAGCACAGGCAGCGTTTTGTTGGTATTTTTCTTGAAAATCTTCCACTCTGGCACTCAGAGACCACATGAGGGGAAACCCAACAGTCTGAGCCCAGTGTGAACCTCACTGAGCCCCGTGGGTTCCACACTCACACCCCTGGATGACTGGGCAGAGGGATGGTGACAACCTGCAATCCTTCTCTTTGGAGCTTAACTGTCTTTTCCCCCAAAAAGTTCCTTAACAGGCAGAATGAGCAGTGGAGATGGCTGACAGGACTATAAGGGGTGACTGCCAAGTCTCCAGTGCCAGCCTTGTTTTCCAGCTCAGCCCCATCCCTGCAATTCCCGTGTGCCCCCACCAGGGATGTACCAGTAGCCCCAAATCATCCCTCTCTCTCTGGAGATGTCCAAGGGCACCCAAGCTAGGCAGAGCATGTCTTCCACACTTGCTCAGTGCCCTGGGAAAGCATTGCACTCCTTCCTACAAACCTGCTGCCTCACCCAGAAGGCAGCAAGTACATTAGCACTCCTGGTTGAATTGCTTTCATTGGTGAGAGCAGAGAGCTGGCTGCCAGCCCTGCATCCTGTGCAGCAGTGTCAGGAGAGGGTCCTGCTCCCTGAGGGTCAGGGACAGGGCCAGCCAGCACCCTGGTAATGGGATACTGGGGTACCTGGACAGCTGATGGTGCTCTGCTGAACCCAGGCAGATGGATGGGGAAAGCCTGGCCACCATTCCGTGAATGACAGCAGCAGTCCCTCAGCTGGTGGAGCCAGAGGTGCTATTCCCCATGGACATGGAAGCACAGCCACCTGCCATCAGATGTGCAGGGGAAGCTGCAGATACCTGAGGTCCCCACTGTGACTCCACCAGGCTGGGCTCTGCACATGCTGCTGCCCTGCACCCAGCCCTGCAAGGCTGGGGGATGAGGTTGGACACAGTCCAGCACGTTCTCCACTTGCCCTTGGCTGAGGGAAGAGGCCAGCAGCAAGTCTTGGGGGAGACAGTGGGGTTACAGAAGGCAGCACTGTGAGGGTAGTGTGTGTCCTGCAGAGCCCAAGTCCCCAGGGAGCCAGGGCAGTGACAGGACCCCAGTCTGGCACAGCCACCCCACGTCTCACATGTTGGTGGACCCTTCTCCAAAATGACATGGCTCTGAGGGAGGCTGCAAGGGTGGCTGCAGAGGGGGAGAGAGCAAATTCCCTGCCTGCACTCATTGGCTCTATCATTGCACCCCACCACTGCAGTCGCCATCACCGCCATCATCACTACACCATCCTCATCACATTCCCCATCACCACATCATCCTCATCACACCATCCTCATCACATTCCCCATCACCACACCATCCTCATCACACCATCCTCATCACCACCACCATCCCCACCAGAGCCCCCAGTGCAGGCTGGGGCAGCCCCACGCTGTGGGAAGGGACCACCCTCTCCCACTGGCAGGTGAGAGCAGACAATAAGCAGTGACAGGCTGGGACTTGAGCCGAATCAGCACTTCAGGGGAGACCGTGGCTGCTAAGCCTTGCGAATCACTGCCTGTAACAAGGGCAGGGCTGAGAGACCTGGAGCCTGGACCCCGTCTGGCTCCAGTGAGCCAAGCTTTTAAAAGGGATTCAGACTTTCTCAGGCTAGAGCAGCCATAAATCTGCTTAATTGGGTCTCTCCCATACACAAGTTTCCAAGTGAACCCGCTGGAGAGATCCAGACTGGGCCTCCAGCCCATCTGTGGGTTATTCTTTCAATGGATGCTGTGCTTGGCCCCAAACCACCCCACCTGCACATCCAAACCACAGTTCCTTTTCCACATCCAGAGGGTCTAGCTGCTCCATGTTTAGGCATTCCATCCCTGTGCTGCCCTCTGCCCCTCTGTGCTGATGAACCAGGGAAGCCCAAAATTCCCTGTGTTGGGGCACACCCTGCTCCTGCACAAGGGCACTGCACATCCCAGAGCCACACCTGCCTCCAAAGCTGTTTCTGGAAGCCTCAGAGGAGCTGGGAGCATCCCAACACCCCTACACCCCTGTCCCCAGCCCCAGAGGGCTCCAAAATAATCCACAGAAACACCTGTGCAGCTTGGAAAGGAGGGGAATGGTGGGTCAACAGGCCAAATCCATGCTCCAAGCAGTACCTCGAGCCTCTGGCCACTGGCACACACAGTGGCAGTCACAAATGGTGACATTAACTCCCTGCTGACAGCCCCAGGGCCTTGGGCACACGAAGACAGTGTCACCAGTGGTCACTGCACCTGGGGTTTGTGCTAAGCTGACAGAGGAGGGTCACACTGGTCACGCAGCACTCCGTGCCTCAGTTTGCCCTGGAGCAATTCTCCTCGTGGTTCTGCATTACCAAGGTGTGCCAGTGCCACGCTGGCCCCCAACACGGCACAGCTGTGTCCAGCCTCCCAACACCTCAGGCACAACACCTTGCCCACAGCCCAGCAGATGGTCAGGGCAACGCTGCAGATCCTGTGCAAAAAAAAAAAAAAAAAAAAAGCCAAAAAAGTGGGAAAGAAATGGAAAAAAGCCCTAATTCCCCAGGGTGAGGAAGAACAGCAGAGCCAGGCCCCAGCACAGAGGCCCTGGAGCAGCCGGCAGCAGCGGGTTCACACTCCCCACGCATCACCAGACGCAGGTTGGACATTGTGGAAATTCAAAATTCCAGATGGCTCTTTTTGGGTGGGTTTTTTCTTTTTCTTTTTTTTTTTTTTTTTTTTTGCCTTGCCTCATTTCCAAGGCAACAAGACTCCCTGTCATCTGCCAGTTGCCATAGAGATTTCACCTGATTCTGCCTCAGCGGAAGAGAAAGCCGGGCTCCTCTCGCTGCTGTGGAGGAGCCACGAGCTGCGACCGCCTTCAAACTTACTGGGAAGAGCAGAGATAAATGGGTCTTTATATGAGGAAGGCAATGGGCTGATTCAGAGGATCAAAGGAAGGAACTGCGGGTTTCTATAGCACAAATCAGCCCTTCACTTAACTGCTTTGGTGCCCTCCAGATGTGCCCTGCATACGGGGATGTCGCCAGCTCTCACTCCAGGCTTTGCCTGCTGGAGGAGGGGGGATGTGGGTGCAAGGGGAATCCTGCACCCACTGCTGACAGCGTTATCAATCTGGGTTCCCTGCAGGGAAGGGAGGGCACAGGGGCTGTGCAGGTCACAGCCATGTCTTAACCCCATAATGACCCTCCTTCACTGTGTACAGCCCTTCTCCAAAGGCCCTGTGATCCAGAGAGCCAAAGGGAGGATGGGGCAAATGCAGGAGCAGCTAGGGAGAAGAAGATGCCCGTGGGCTGTGCTCAGCTTGGCTGTGACACAGGGGTAAAGCACCACAGGCCTCAGGGCAGCCACATGCAGGCAGACACAGGGCACATTCCTCATCAGCACCAACACCATCCCAACAGCCCCATCACTGCTGGGACCATCCATGGAGATGGTGGATGTGTCCACGCCCCAAGCCCAGGGGCAGCACAGGATTCAGTCATTCCTCCCAGACCCACCCTCACCCCAGGCCCCTGTGACAGCAGCCCTTGGATGATGCTGCTGGAGCCCAGCAGCTCTCAGTCAGATGCCCCAAATCAGCAGATCTGATGTCCCCCTGCCTGGGGCTCCCTGTTGTTGATGATAATGAATCCCTTGGGCACAGAAGAAGGTCCCAGGCACTGGCAGGGTGCTCACGGGTGGCAGTCACCCCTGTGTACAAGAGACCAAGGTCCAAACCCCCATCCATCCCTGCTGCTCCTTGCTGGGTGCTCAGGCCTGGCTGAAAGGGCATTTATCTGTCCCCAGAGCCTGTCCCCTCCCAGCCCACATCCCTGCACCAGGGCCAGCAGAGAAGGGCCTGCCCGGGCAGCTCTTGGCTGGAGTCAGCTTTGTTTAGCAGGGGAACAGTCAGTCATTAGCAGAGCCAAATTTCCCATTCCCAGCCAGAATACGGCCATGCTTGGGGAAGCTTTATATTCACAGAGACAAACAACTCACATTTGCTTTTTAACTGTTGGAATTGCACCCACTGGGACGGAGCGAACAGGGAGCCTTTTGTCCCCTTTGCCTTGTGACTGAGAGCTTTGTGCAAAGCAATGCGTTGCAAACACAATTCTCCCTGGCCTCAGCTGGGCTCTGGTAGACACTTGGTCTGTCTGTCCATCACCAGATCAGCCAGAGTCCTCATGTGTCTCCAGCAGGAATGTAAAATGTCCTCCCCAGCCTCCCTGGCAGCCTGTGGAGCTGCTTCACACTGAGAGATCAGAGCCACCCAAATGGACCCAAAACACGGCTGGTGAGAGAGCTCTTCATTTTCCAAGTACCCGGGGTGGGAAACCAGAGTGGCAAGGCAGCTACAGGCAGCAGAGCTGCTCTCTGGGCTTACAGCTCACCAGGACACAAGGAAGAGCAGTTCTGAGCATGGAAAATCCCAGCATGGCACAGGCACAAAGAGCAGCTCATGGTGAGCCTCCAGAGAAGGTGCCTCAGTCACTCCCCAGAGAGAGTGGAAACCTCCAGCTCCTTGAATATCAGAGCTGGCCATCACTAAGCTGGGGACACCAGCAGTCCCCAGAGCTGTCACTCTGGAGAGGGACATGGGACAGCTCTCCTAGAGTGGGACATGTCCTCGAGGCAGCAGCACCACCCAGGGATGAGCATCCTTCACTCCAGAAGAACGAGATCCTAGAACAGCTTCAGGAAAGCCTGGGGGATGTGCACCATGAGGGTCCAGCTGACAGCAGGGCCAGATCCCAGGGCAGCTCATCAGCCCTTGCATGAGAGGTCCCCCAAGAGCCCGCTGAGAGAAGAGAGGGCAGGAGGCAGAGCACCTCGGGGGGCAAACCCAGCTTAACAAGTCCCAGGTTCGTTAGTGGATCTATTGTTGCCACGGTCCAGCGGGAGGAGGGAGATAACACAGGCTATTTTTGATTCCATCTGGGGAATCGTTCTCCTCCAACATGTACGCCACGATGCTAATTTTTAAGGCTGATGATTAATTGATGTCAGGCTCATTATGGGGCCAACGGATCCCTCTTCCCCGGGAGCGCCAAGGACAGAGGGAGACGTGTTTTGACAGATGTCTTTGGAGCTGCATGTGAGTGACGTCCTAACAACAGAGGAGAATAGAAGCCATTACCATGGAGAGCCCTGGAAATGGGAAGGGAAGTGCCTGCACGCGACCCCAGCGCCCCTCCTCGAGCAGCCCCTAATCAGCCCTTCACGCTCTGCCCCACGATTACCAGGGCTTTGCTCCGGAGATAAACGGTCTTTGTGCGTGCCCAGGGAGAATTGAATCTCCTGCCTGTGGCGAGGAGGGCTTGGCCTTTCTTCTCCCCCTTCCCAGGCTCGCAGGAGGGCCAGGTGCCAAATTGACTCTGGCAGCAGGAGCAGCAGCCTGCGGGGAGCCGGAAACGAGTCTGGTGCACATATGATCACCAGGATCCCGCAAGGCCCGGGCTCTCCCTGCACCTGTGGTACCCTGGCAGTGGCTGGGTGACAACTCTGTGGTGCCCAGGGCTGCTGCTCCTACCACACTTCACCCTGAAAATCGTGGCAGCATCTGCAACAGCAGCCCGGGCAGGGCTGAAAATGAACACACATCTCAAAGATTTTGGTGTCCCTTCAGTCTCCAGCATCAGCAGCCCAGGTGATGTTCACCTCAAAGCAAACCCCCCACGCCCTCCCAAGGATGGAGCTGTGTGTGGTGAGTGGCAGGAGGTTTGAATGAGGAGGGTGCCATGGCTCTGACAGCAACACAATGACCTGCATTCCCCGGGTCTCCCCTGCCCAGAAGTGGGATGAGGCACCCTGTTAACTCAGTGGAGAGCATGGGGTGATCCTGATCAGTGCAGTGATGTCCCCTGCCCCCTGTGCCAGCTACCCAGGGCCACCTCACTGCAGTCAGTGCCCTGCCACAGCCCTCAGCTTGTTCCCCTCCCCACCAGTACTGCCCTTACCTCTGCTGGCTTTGTTACCTGCTCCTCCAAAATTCCCTGGGAAAGGTGCCCAACCCACTGGAGCCAGGAACAACACCAGCTCCACGTTTCTCCCCATGCTGGGGCTCTACACCCAGCACCCAGGACTCCATCCTGCTGCTCCACAGCAGTGCCTCTCATCCCTGTGCCAGGGACCTGCTGGGTGTGTGCTGGGAGCTCCATACTCAGCTAAATTCAACACCAGCTCCAAAGGCTGCACTGCCAATCCGCCAGCAGTGTTATTAAAAACTTGTGTTAATTGCTGCACAGTGCCTCGAGCACCCTTCACAGAGGGAGGGAAGAAGATAAACTGTGTATTCTTAGCACTGATGGTTCCCCATTCCTGGTGCTGGCCCACACCATTCTCCAACTGCTTCCAGACCTGCTCCCCCTCTCACAGCACACTCAGAGACTCTCCACCACCAGGGAAAGGTTTCCTTAAGCAGCAGTTGTGGTTTTCCCACTAAAGGTGATTTGCAGAGAAGGAAGGTCCTGTCTCCATCAGGAAATCTATTTGTGCCAGGAGGGAAGGGCATGTTTGGGATCAGAAATCTCTGTGGGAGCCACTACAGGGGTTAGGGGCCCACATGGAGCAGTGTTCTTTACCTCCAACCCACCACCTGCATCACAGCGAGTGAAGGGATGCTGACACACTCCACTATTCTATGCAAAGAGCTGCTATTCCATCTACAACTCCAAATTTTACTGGCAATACTTGGGATGGACAGGGTGGAAAATGCTCCAAAACAGGCACCACTGCCAATCAGAGGGATTTCAGTGGAGCCTCTGGACTCTCCACCATGTTCCATCTCCTGTGGCTGCCCTCTCTATGCACCTGCCAACACCAAGGGCTGAGTGACAAGTGATGACAGAGGCCACGGCCCTCTGGGCACAGGAGGGAGAGCAGCCACTCCCCCCTTGATGCCACACATCAACAACCCCAATCCCCGGCAGGCTGTAGGATCCCTTTAGGAATGCCTCCACCACACAGAGTTCCAGCCCCAGCTTGGGCAGTTGGGATCCCCAGCCAAGCTGGAGACAATGCCATTCCCTGAGCTGTCCCAGTGCCAGCACACACCGTCCCACAGGCAGACCCTCTGGGAATGCCACGCTTCGAGGATGGCACAGAGGGGTCCCTGGCAGCACTGCAGCTGGGATTTATCTCCCCCAAGACATCTCAGCTCCGTGCAATGGCTGCCTGCACAGCACAAGCCCTTTTCGCCGTGGGAAGCAGCTCTGCATTGTGCTTTGAGCTCTTCTCCCCCAAATTTGCTTCGGGGGCCTGTCCAAAGCACTGACGATGCACAGCCCAGAGCCACCACTGCTGCAAGAGAAGCCGAGCCAACACTACAGCTTGGGGGGAAAGCATCAGCCAAAAGTCACTCAAACAAGGAAGCAATTTGTCTTATTCTGGCTGCACTCCCTTGAAAAAAAAAGGAGTGTGGAGCAGGGAAATCAGGATCCCGTGCAGAGTGCTGAGCGAGCACCCACCGCAGAGGCAGCGGGGAGTGCTCACACCAGGAGCCCGACAGATACAACAGAATGGGGGGAAAAGGATGGAAAAAGGATGGAAAAAGAAGTGCCATGTGAGCCCTGACTCGATCCAAGACAGACATCACATCCAATGGTTCAGAATATCAAATACGCACAATGAGCTCCAGTGAGTAATTAATCCCTTCAGGAACACTGGAAGTAATTGCAGACAGCTCACCAAGAAAAAAAAAATAAAATTGGAAAGTCATTGAAAAAAATTACCATAAAATGTTTCTTTTTCTTTTCCAGCCTGAAATACAATGAGATCTGCAAGGAGCCCTCTCTGCTCTGCACAGTGGATTTCCAGCAACGAGCTGGTTTTCCAACAACACTCAATCTACCTGCCAAGGTGACAGTTGTGAGGAACCAGTGAGAAACTCTGCTGGATGGCAGCCAGAGTGGCCTGTCCTAATGCTCAGCTCTGGCCTTGGCCTCAGCAGGACACAGTGGAGGAACACTTCTGGAGGGACACCTTTTTATCACGGCATAAAAAGGTGTCCATGATATCTCACAACTCCATCAGCAATTCAAACTCTCCAGATGCCTTTCACAGGTCAGAGCTTGGCTGATGGAGCAGGACAAGCCCTCCTGGTGATGGGATTTGGGCTCCCTGGTGATGCTTAGCTCGATGAGCCAACTACCCCTCCTACCTCCACCTCTCCTCTCCATCCTTGTGCTCCCTCTTGCCTCCTTCCACTTTCTCCAGCACTAACCAGCCAGTTCTCCAGCTGGAAGGCTCCAATTTGGGCCAAATTCTGACCCATTGCACCCAAAGTCCCATATCTGCTTACTGCCCTGCACCAACAGGCCAGGAATCACATATGTTCACATCCAGAGGCATCTGCAGGGTCTATCTCACCCACTCCTCAGTCCCCCACCTTGAGGGAGCATTGACCCCCCAGCACAGCCAGGGGAATTACAGAGCACTGCAGCTGCCTTTTACTTCCCTAATTCCATAGTATTTTTCAACCAACTACTACTACTACTTCTGCTTGTAAAACTGGAGTTTATTAAAAAGAGTATTAGGAAAGGTATTTTCCCCTGTCAGAAAAGTGACTTAAATTAGTTGGAACTTTCAAATCAAAAACACAACCTAAACTTTCACTTCCACTTGCAATCACTCTGATTTGGAAAACAGGTTTTTTTCCTCGTGTCCTCTCCTGGGTTTTCTCCCCTCTCTCCTGCTCTCTTCTCACCATGTTTTTGTTTAAAAATTCATCAGGCCAGGGAAAAATGCTGGGGCAGGAAAAGAGGGAGGGAAAAAAAAAGGCAGAAGAAACTGTAGCTTTTGCAAACCCATCTCAGCACAGGGGAGAAGAACTTCCAGACTCACCTCCCTGCTCTTGGAAAGCGAGAGGCACTCAGAAGGACAAGGGAATATTGTGTATTAACCAACCTCCCGCATGCTCTGGCAGTGGATGCAGCCTCAGTGACCCTCCTCAGAGCTCTGTGATCCTCCATGGCCTAACAGCTCCTCCAGCACGGCAACCAGGGGAAAAAGGGATGGATGAGGCAGGAAAACAACTCTGTGTGTCAGTGTGGGATGGAGCACTGACCATAAACGCTGAGTGCTGCTCCCAGCTCATGACAGGGCTCCCACTCCAGAAAGACAAGTGCCAGCTCGTGTGTGGCCATGGCTTGGCTCTGAGCTGGAAGGTGATGATGATTTGGGAAGGACCAAACTGATGCTGACACAGCAGCAAAGTCACTCCCATCCCTGTGGTAATGCAATCCCTGTACCTCTAGCAGGTGCTTCCAAACAGGGAAAGGGTCTCACTTTACCTTTTGACAGGTTAAGAAAGTTCTGTGGATTTCTCTTTGTAGCCAGCCCAGAAGTGTAGACTGGACCCCGAGAATGTTACTCATTCACTCATTGGGCCAAGGGCCAAAAAGCCCACCTAAGCTATTATGTACTAAAGAGAGAGAACAAAGAAACTCCACATTTTTCGAGGTGCTGTAGCAAGCAAGGAGTTTGTCTCTGTGCTGTGCTCGACTTTGCTTGTTTTGCCTTTTGTATTATTTTCCATCTTTATTAAAACTCTTTTGATTTTTCAAGGCACTTGCAATCAGCTCATTATTACAGCCAGGTCTCTGTGAGCTGGACCTTCAGGGGTGTGGGTCAAACCCACATATACCCAATGGTGCAGGGATACAGAATCACCACTGAACAATTTGGGTTAAAGACCATCTCGACCTAACACCTTCTACCAGATCAGGTTGCTCCACTCCCCATCCACCCTGGCCCTAAACACTCCCAGGGATGGCACAGCTACAGCTTCTCTGGGCAATCTGTGCCAGGGCCTGACCACACTTACAGTAATATATTTTTTCCTAATATCCCTTCCTGCATCCCTGAGCATCCCTGCAGTCTCGGGGGTCACTCCCACCCTAAGTAGATCCTGCTCTCCTGTTCCAGAGCTTCCCTCTTATATGATTTTTGAGGACAGCTGCTGCACTCTGCACACAGGATGTGTGTAGCATCGGCTTACGAGTGAGCACACCCTGCCAGCGGGTGAAAAGCTGTATAGAAATGGAAGATCATTACCATGATCTCTGTGGAAACATCCCATCGGGGCAAGCTTTTTGTCCTCCTCCTTCTCTCTCCCCCCATGTGCACAAATTCTGGCACCCCCTGCACCACTTGGCGTTGCCTCAGCACTGTGGGTCCAAAATGCAGGCGTCTGATTTCTAAAGCCATTGTCTGGGATGTGCTATTGAGCTGCAAAGCATGGAAGGTTTGGGATGGAAAACAGACATCTTCTCAAAGACAAAAAGAAGCTGGCAACCCAGATTTTATTTGACTTTGAAGCTATAGAGAATGTCAACCAAACACAATTTGCTTTATTTCCACAAAGGGAATGAGAATCTCAGCCCCCAAACAAACCCTCACCTCTGCCCCTGGAAGGCAGCAATGGACAAATTGGGGAGCAGAGGGAAGAGAGCAGGGCTTTGCCCCACTGATCACCACTGCAGCACAGAGCAGCTGGGCTTGGAAATGCATTACCACAGTCCACCAGGGAATGTGAGGCAGGAAAAGCTGCTTTGTAAATTTACTTTTGCTTTGGAGCTCAGGGTTCATGTGCCGTCACATTTAGCCAGTGCTCATTTCTCAGTTCCACGCAGGGAGGTTTGCAGGAACCACCAGAGTTTCACCATTTTAGCACGGGGACTGTTTGCCAGGTACCTGCTGTTCACTTCTGAAAGTGAGCAGGGTGGGAAGTGGCCAGTGGTGCAAACAGCAGCTGAACTGAGATCGAATCCTGCCTCCAGGTTACTGTACTTCCCCCACCATAATACCTGACCTCTCAGTGCAGATTCTGCTTTCAGAGGAGCAGCTTTAAAAGCCCAACCTCCAGGCCCCCACTCTGCACAGTCCTGAAAGCATCTCCCAGGCTCCAGGATGAGATTCCCTCACTCATCCCCCCTGCTGCTTTATGACTGGGGCCGTTCCCCTCCCTGCACAGGAATCAGCCACATGTTCTCCATCTGGGAGCAGATGCCCATGAGCCAATAAGCTCAACTTGGAAAACTTCACTGAAAATAGCACCAAATTTCTGAGTGCTCTGCAGACCGCGGCCAGATGATGGATATTAGTGCTCCAGCAGTCCCGGGACGCTGTTTGGCTCAGCACAGCAAAAACACAGCTAAAAGGGCTCAGGGAAATGGAAATGAGATGGCTGGAGGTGCTGCTGCTGAAGTGTCTGCCCTGCTCCAGATGATGCAGCCTGTAAGGAGGGAGGATCTCGGTCTGCTGGTGAATCAGCCCCCAAAAGGCCGCTGTGCTCAGCCTGGAGTGCTGGGGCACAGAGCCCTGGGGAGAAAGGTGAGGGACACTTAGGGCAGGGCCCCTCCGTGCCCCATCCCAGCCATGCCCACGGCACTGCTGGCACAGGAGTAAGAGGCCTGGGGTACTGCTCCTCCCCACAGGGTGAGGATGCAGCCAGCTTTTGATGCAAACAGCCACTCGACACGGGGAGACAGGAGGCCCAGACAGTGATAAATCCAGCCTCAAACCACCCTGAGTGAGACATCAAAATGGAATTTGCCAAAGGACCTTGCACTGATGAGCTGTGAGCTCCAGGCTACATACAGCCCGGGGCAGAGGAGACTCAGGCTTGCTGGGAGTCAGGCAAATGTTAGTATTTCCCCTTGGCCAGCAGTCACACCAGGCCACGGCAGATTTAACCCCACTGAGTCTGTGTACACATTATTTGGAAGAGAAACCACCACTACCAAGAGCCAACAGGCACTTCTGCCCCCAGGGCCTCTCTTCATTGCCCACCCCAAGGTGCAATGCATGGCCTGTCCAGGGTGACTCCAATTCCCTGGATGGGCTTTTGTTACATTTTTAAATGAACCTGGGTCCATTGTGCAGTGAAGGTCTGGAGGGTAAATGTAAGGCAGCTGTGAAAGGTCACAGCTGGGTGGCCAGGGTCCTGCACCAATGGTGGCCCCAGCACTTGGCTCCACATTGGTCCTGCCCTGGCAGAGCTGAACAGTCCCAGGTTCCAGACAGAGTCTGTCAAATGCCCTTCCTCCTGTGTTTCAGATGAGGGGAACTTTGTTGTCTCCCCTCCTCAAAGCGGCACTCCTACCTTGGAGCCAAAACAACCCTGCCTTACCTGATTTCACCACTGCCAGGTTAGCCCATGACTCTGTACCCACCCTGGCACTGCTGCCTTGGGCCTGTGGACCCCCAAAGCTGGGAGAAACCTTGGGATGTGAGAGCAACCATCCACGAGGCTGACAACGTGTCCCCTGCGGCACCACACCGGGAAATGGCCGGGGAGGGATGTGCTGGCCCCATGGAATGGCCCACAGCACGTTTCCTGCCAGCCCCAGCTCACCTCGGGGAGCTCCAGCATCACAACAATCAATGTGGATTAGCTGCTATCTGTTCTTCCATTTGTTTGCATCAGCTTGGAAATATAATGGCAGGCCAGAGATAAAGAGAACTGGAAATACCCCTGCAGCACCGAATGCTTCCAGCCCCAGGGGTTCGTTCAGCTGATGAGTTTCATCATCACAGGTTCCAGCCTGAAGAGCAGGTTCCTGTGTTCCCCATGCACAGCCCTCCCTGCCAGTGCCTGCATCTCACAGGCTGGCCCATGAAAGGGCTGCTCTCTGTGAGGTGGGTTTTACAGAGCCCAAACTGCTCCTCACCACGCTCCCTGCAAAAGCTGATGGTGTCCTGACAAGGCTACAAAGCCCTGCCATGATTAACCAGCTGAATCTCCAGGCCAAAAAAAACCCACTGGAGTAAACCCATTTCAGTGTCAAACTGGGCTGGCACAGGACCAAGACAGACCCAGGCTGACATGTGGGAAGCCTGAGACGACGATGCTGCGCATGGGCGAGGGATGTGTGATTTTGAGAAGTGTCTCCTCACTGAGTTATTCTCAGTGCACAGCAATGCTGAAAGCTCACATTCTATAAATAGCCAGCAACAGAGTTGTACCTGCACCGCAGCTCTGAACGTGCTTCAAGCCAGCTCGTGGAACTGGGAGAGGAGGCTGGGGCAGAGCCAGTGCCAGGGATGCTTGAGGCCCATGAAAAAGCAGAGGTTTAAGCTTTAGGCAGTCTGGGCTCCCAACAGAACCAGTAAGGGCCAGGTTTGGCCATGACTGGGTGCACTTGAACAAGCTGATCTGGTTGCAGGGTCTCGCTGCCTTGTCTCCCTCTTGATGACACAGCCCTGCATAAGATGCACAGAGGTGGGACAGGCAGCTCCCCAAAACACCGAGCGTGCAGGCTGGAATGAGAAATAAAGGTGGTTCTACTTTTCTCCAATGCTAAAGGTATGGCATTACCCATCTGCCAGGCTGCAGTTAGGGGGAACAGCTTTAAATTGAATGGAACAGGTTTAGACTAAAGATTAAGAAGAAATTCTTCCCTGTGAAGGTGGTGAGGCTCTGGCACAGATTGCCCAGAGAAGCTGTGGCTGCCCCAGCCCTAGAAATGTTCAAGGTCTCGTTCAACAGGACTTGGAGCAACCTGGGCTAGTGGAAGGTGTCCTGGCCCATGCAGGGGCTGGAACAAGATTATCTCTAAAGGTTTATCCCAAACCATTCTGTGGTTCTATAATTCCCCCTCCAGCTCACAGAGCACAGGCTGCAGCACCCACAGCACAGCCCTGCCCGTTTTTCTGGGTTACACAAAGACAACCACAACCTCCAGCAGCTTCAACAAGGACCTCAGCCATGAGCCATCCTTAAAGCTCACCAAGCAAGGAGAGGTTTTTGATCCCACAGCCAAAGGCAGTCGAGTGGCTGGTGAGCTGATGAGCTGGCACAGAGCCCAGCCCTGTACTGCGTCACCTGTGGCTGCGAGTCAGGCTCCCAACCTGCCCAGGGAACCGCGGCTTCATGAGCACAGCTCAAACCCTCAATTCCAGTTCCCCGTTGAAAGGCACCTCCTGGGTCCCTCCTAGCCAGCTCACCATCCCCTCCCTGCCCACTGGGCAAGATCCAGCCTGAGGGGAAGGCAGAGCAGCCCTGTCTTTACATCCTCAGACACTAATTTTTGGATTTCTGGATTCCCCTGAAATCTCTCTGTAATTTCAGGGGGATGCTTGAGGCCAGACCCTCACAGGTACAGAGGAGGACTGCAAAGTGCCCACCTCTGGATGAGCAGGACAGCTAAGAAGAGAGACAAGAAGGCTGACACAACACCAGAGCAACGTGGAGTGATTAAGAATCACTGATACCTCCACCAGATGGAAAATCCTGGTGCTCCAGGAATGCTGGCATGCTCTCATGTTCACAGAGGTGGAGGCACACGTCTAGCTGCAAGACACACCTGCATTTCACTGGGCAGCACAGGGGTATGTGTGTGCCCACGGGCCCCTCCAGGCAGCTCACAGGCCATGCTGTGCCAGGGCCACAAGGCTCTGGAGCCACCTCCCCAATCCATGGCTGCTCCCAGGAGCAAGGAAAATGTCCTGCCCAAACGTGCTGAGCTTCTGCTTAGCTTCCCTACGTGGATTCCAGCAGGTCCTTCAGCAGCAGATGAATCTCAGTCCTCCTCCTGAATTAATAAAAAATACATTATGCCCTCAATTGAAGAAGACGAATACCAGGGCAAGGAATGAGAGAAATGCTGGCACGAAACAAAATGTGGAGGAACTGGATTAGGGGAAGGAGCAGCAAATCGGTGGGCACTGGGCACCACTCCTCAGTATCACACCCACCCTGACACAAGCACATCTCCATTTGCACAGCTTCTAATCTCAGCTCTGCAATGCAGCATCCCCTGACTTCCCAGCTTCACGGCTGCAGCATCCCTGCCTTCCCAGCTCCCCTCCCGCTCAGCTCCCTGCTCCGAGCTGCAATGCAGCAGCGTGGGCAAGCCCTGCTCTCCCTTTTGCCCCTCCACCCCGCCACGAGGCAACACTGAGCCTTCCAGCTGAGCTCTGAGCCTCACACAAGTCCTCTACCCTCCCAAGCTCACTGCTTTCCAGAGAAACTGGCAACCCTTTCCCCGGCTCCCCCGGGAGAGCTGCCTCGTGTGTCTGGAGGAGGACGTGACTCTGCAGGGTGGGGAGTATGGCAGAACAGCACCGTGTCTGATCTCCTGTGTCCCCACAGCTCTGCACGAGACACAGCCAAGGTGTGAAGCCTGGAGAGAGGACTGAGATACCACAGAGCCATCCCCACTCCACCCAAGGAGTGGATCCAGGCTCAGCAGTTTAACCATTGCCACCAGTACCAGGAACACTGCACACACATGGAGCCCAGGACACCACTGTCACTGTCACCAGGAACACTGCACACACACACAAGCCCAGGACACCACTGTCACTGTCACCAGGAACACTGCACACACACACAAGCCCAGGACACCACTGTCACTGTCACCAGGAACACTGCACACACACACAAGCCCAGGACACCAGTGTCACTGTCACCAGGAACACTGCACACACACACAAGCCCAGGACACCTGTGTCACTGTCACCAGGAACACTGCACACACACACAAGCCTAGGACATCACTGCCACCAGGAACACCATGCACACAGAGCCGAGGACACTGCAGTCACCAGTACTAGAAACACCACACATTACCCCTGGACACTGACTGCACATGCAGGGCACCAAAAGCCACAAAAGACACTCTGGACCAGACAAGTGACTGATACAGAGGATGTGCCAGTGGGTCCATCTGAAATCACACAGTCAGGCAATCCTGACCCCAAGACTGCAGTCCTACAGCAAACCACCCAGTCACACCTGCAGCTGAGCCAGGGAGGCCAGGAGGGACACACTGGCCATGGCAAATGGGCTGGCACTGGAGGCTGACATCACTCACAGCTTCCACACCTCAGAGGGTGCAGGCTCTGACTCTGTGCTGAGCTGGAACAAATCTTCCCCCATGCAACGGGCACAAGCACCAGCCAAGTGTCCTCAAATGCTCAAGTGAGATTGGGCTGGGGGGTCTGCAGGTCTAAGGGACCAGGGACATTGTTTTCTGGCACCATGAGAAGTTTTCTGGCAGCATGAGAAGGGGGAATCATCCAGGTCCCACTGTGGTCACATCCCACCAGCAGATCCCAAATGGCACTTCCAGAATTTCCATGATTTTCTATTCATTTACTTTTTTTCTTTTTAAACATGTTGGATTTGGGGGGCAAGATACAGGCAGTCACTGGGAAAGCCCCATTTGAATAGGGACTTTCAGGCTCTTTGGGGAGAATTTTGTTTCACCAGGGCATCCCCAAACATGTTTGCTTTCAAGTGTTTGCTCTGCTACCTTTCCATGGGATACTGTGAAAGACATCTGGATTTATTTCTTTCTCAGCCCTTTTTCCACACTGCCATAATCACTGGGAACAGGGCACATCCCAAACAGCTTCAGCAGAAGCTCTGGGGCCCTTGGATCCCATTTCCAAATCTTCTCCCCAGTCACTGTAGCCATCTCACCTGGAGAAAGCAGACATCTACTACTTGTGAGAGCAGGCTGGAAGCAGCAACACAACTGTGTACCACTCCCCTTTCTCCTCACTATTACCCCAAAGGCAGGAGTGCAGCTCTGTGGGCAAAAGGAAATAAATCCTCATCCCAACGACCTCGTCACACAGACGCTGTCACACAGGGACCTTAAGAGAGGAACAGCATTATTGGTATCAGGACAGCCACAGCCCTTTACAAGGCAATAACCCGCTCTCATCACTGTGAAGAGCTATTTGGTCTCTGACCTCCTCATGGTCTCCTGCCAGGGAGCCTGGCTACTGCTGCCCAGTGCTGCCATGGCCACATTAGTGCTTAATTAAACTGGCAGGAACAACATGGGGCTGAGGGAGGAATGCCATGGGGCAGAAGTGCTTCTTTAATCCCACACCACGTGTGTTCCCAGCAAGGATGGCAGTCAGAAGGGACTAACTTGGTTCCCATCTCCACTGGGGTCAGGAATGTTCTTGAATGGAACATGTCAGACACCAATCTTTCCTGCACTGTGGTTTACTTTTTAAATTAGTCAGATGCAACACGCAGCTCCTGCCTGTCACAGAGCCCATTGCAGCCCTTGGCTCTCCTCCCCACCAGTGAGGGGCTGCTGGCACCCACTGCCCACCCAGTGGCAGCCTGAGCACAGCCAGTTCTGCCCTGCAGGTGTGTCAGCAGCACAAGGCTACCAACTCCCCGTGGGTACGTGCCACCAGCAAGGACATCCCTGCTGGCCCACCAGTGAAGGGTGGTATAGCCCACCCGAGGGCTGCAGGACTGAAATGGGTTATAGCTGCAACTGAAGAGTCTGGCAGGGCTGCAGGCTCCTGCAGAGAGCATTTCAGGGAACACCATCCTCACTGGGATCTCACGTGTGCTCGCCTGGGTTCTGGCCCGCACAACACTGACCACCTATTTGTTGATGCGAATTAGCAGCAATTTAAGAGGCACCACATCCAGCAAGAGATGGACGAGGAAATGGCCTCAGAAAGCAGCTGCAGGATCTTGGAGGTGCTCTGGGGAGCTCTAGGTAAGTGCAACCATCACGCCAGGCCCATACAAGAAAAGCCCTTGCACCTGCACAGCCCTGTCCATCCATCACACACAGACACGGGCACGGGGAGCTCTGCACAACCAGCTCTTCCACCACGCTGGCCACACGCCCTCCATCCCCTTCATCATCCTGTGGTTGGGCACTGGCATAATTAGCAAGCCCAGCTGCCAGGCAGCTTTGATGAGAAGCCTCAGCCTTTGGTTGATGCAAAATGTATAATTTGGATGATGGAAATAGCCTCTACAAAGCACATGTGGTTGCTGCGTGCCCGTGACCTCTCCCGGCTTGCACAGGCTGCTCTTTCAACATGGTTCAGCTACAAAGGCTTCGGTGCCATCAAACAGATGAGGCAGCAGCAGTGACTGAATGAGAGGTAACGTTTGGCCATTACTGAATAAACCGTATTTTTGGCCAAGAGAGGCTTGGGAATGATTCTGGGAGGAGAAGCATGAGGTGGAGATGAGAGTTCAGGTGTGGAGATACGCAAGGTCTCTGGAAGCCACTGTGGCTGGCAGGGCCAGGAGCTCAGAAGCTGCACAGGCTTCTCAACATCAGTCAGCAGTTCAAGGACAACCATATCTGCAGAGGCTGGAAATCCCTGCAATTTCTGCCTCTCTCTTTCCAGCACAAACCAAGCTTGGGGGTCTTTCCATGCCCCTCTGGATAGGGTGGCCTTCGGCAGGCATTGCCAAACTGCTCAGGCTGATGAGCAAAATGGATTGATGAGAACAGCAGAGACCTTCCTTCAGATGCCAGAGTACAGTCCAAAGGGATGTTCAACACCTCCCAAGGTCAAAGTCAGCCCCAACTGATGCAGGTGGAGGCTTGGCAATACCCCAGAAACCAAATCCATTGCTGGGGGCACCTCCACAGCCATCATCTTCCTCAGAGTGTGCACAAGATCCTGTCTTGGATCCCTGGGACTCCAGAGTACCACAGACTGGGAGTCACTTCCACGTGGGCCAATCCTGCAAGGATTTTTCTTGGGAATGCTGAGGAAACTCCCACCTAAGAGCAGAGCTGAGATTCCCCCAGGCATCCCAATATCAGTGAGTGGTATCTGTTAGTCCCGTAAGTGACAAATCCTCCTGCAATCCTGCCATGCTCCCACGGCATCTGGTGCTTCCATGGCATTGGGCCTGAGGATGGATGTCTGTAAAGCCAGCTGTGAGACCACTGGGGCAGCCTGAGCCCCCACAGTTGGGCTGACCTCCTGCATCCCACCTGCTCATCCCCACAGTCTGCCTGCCCAGGCCTCGAGCTCACTCTGTGCCCTTCCACTTGTGAGTCCTGGGATGCCCCAGCACCAGGGCAGACCCTGCCAAGGAGGGCACTGCTGCTGCCCCCATGGCTGGGGGCCAAGGGCAATGGCCTGGGGGGCTCCATGCTGTGCCAGAGCCCTGCTGGAACTGGGGCTGTGACAGCCCAAAAGGCTCCTGGAGCAGCCAGGGGTACACATGGGAGTGGACTCAGCAAATGCTGCTTTCCAGGTAGCTGCCTCCAGCACACACCCCAGCTTGCTCCACATCTCCAAACCACCTCCCCCAGGCCCCAGCCAGGGCAAATCTCTACCCTTTCTCTTCATCACACACCAAGGACAAGGCATCTCAAGCCAGCTCAAGCACCAGAGACGCTCCTGGCCCCCTAAAAAGAGGTGCCAGGCAGGGAACTTGAAGGGACTGGACACACCAGCCCTGCCTGTACTGCTGCTCCCCCGCCACCACCAAGCACCAGGACTCCACAGCTGGCCAGCTGGAGCACCATGATGGCTGTGCAGGGCTCCTTTGCCATCTTCACATGCCAATTCACCAGACCAGACAGCTTTTCAGAGCCACAAGTGCCCAGTCATTGCCCAGCTGAGAGCCCAGGCACTGCTGGCTGGGCTGCAGGGAAGACACGGTGACAGCAGGGAGCAGAGAGCTGCCAAGGCAGCCACAATTCCTAGAGATCACCATGAGAGGATGGCAAGGGCTGGGCTCACCTGGACAGAGACCCACGATGGGGAAGAGGGTTCTGAGGTTCAGGGCACAGCCAGCACTGGCCCAGTGCTCCCTGTTCTCATGGAAACCCATTATGCACACAATGCACGCAACAAGCTCGGCTCAAACCCACAGGGATGGCAAAGTGCAGGCAGCCACAGCCTGAAACGGACTCATGCAAAAACCCTGCAGCAGCAGCATCCTTGGAGAATCCTCCTCTGCCAGAGCCCCAGAGCGCAGTGGAGCTCTGGATCTGCCTAAAATGGAGCAGAGTGTGGACCCCTGGCTCCACCAGCAGCTTCCCAAGGTCACCCCCAGGGCAAGGCATGCTGATGGTGGGGAGCAGCTGTGACATCCAGCTGTGCAGCCTCCGTGGGGTTTGGTGGGTGTTGAGACAAGGGATGGCCGGCAAGACACGTGGGGGAGGACAAGCTCCACCAGCACCACCACCTGCCACTGCTCCTGGTGAGGAGGATCTGCCTCTCCTCCCAGGCAAGCTGACAGCACCTTCCCCCGAGTGTGCCTTGGAGGTGCACTGGAGGCTGCAGCCCCTCTGCTCTGCAGCCAAGCTGGGGGTGTTCAGCCTGGAGAAAGCTCTGGGGAGACCTTAAAGCCCCTTTCAGTGCCCAAAGGGGCTCCAGGAGAGCTGGAGAGGGACTTGAGGACAAGGGAGAATGGCTTTTCCACTGCCAGAGGGCAGGGGTAAATGAGATATTAGGAAGAAATTCCTCCTGTGAGGGTGGGAGGGATCTGGCACGGGCTGCTCAGAGAAGCTGTGGCTGCTCCATCCCTGGGAGTGCCCAAGGCCAGGCTGGATGGGGCTGGGTAGAGCCAGGGCTGGTGGAAGGTGTCCTTGCCCATGGCAGGGAGCAGAACAGGATGAGCTCTTCCAACCCAAACCATTCTGTGGTTCTGAGCGACTGGGGACACCGGGGCTGGTGCCTCCCTTCTCTCCAAGACACCGAGGCGGCCACCAGATGCCTCCTTTCCCCTGCAGACACCGGGGCTGGTTTCTCCTTTCCCCTGCAGACCCCGGGGCTGGTTCCTCCTTTCCCCCCAAGCCACCGATGCGGCCACCAGCGTGTCCTGGGGAGCTGCAGGAGCCCGGACACCTCCACCTGCCCTCCCCAGCTCCGTGCCCAGCCCTCCAGCCGAGCACTCACCCAACATCTGACTGAAGAGCAGCTGCTCCAGGTCTCCCAGCACCGTCACCACCAGCTCGGGGTCCACCTTCAGGTACGGCTTCTCCTCGCTGCCCGCCGCCACCGCGGGGCCCTTCCCACCCAGCAGCTCATCGTCGCACTTTCCACCACCTCCACCACCTCCTCCTCCTCCAGCCTCGGGGGCGGCCTTGCTGAGGGGCTTCACCTCGGCGTAGGGCCCGCGGGGGATGCGGCTGGGCTTGCCGGCGGGCGGGGGTTTGCTGGGCCCGGCGGGGCGCGGCGCCAGCAGCGAGTGCTCGGAGCGGGACAGGCTCCGCGACATGGCGGGCGCCTCACGCCCCCGGGGCCCGCCGCGCCCCGCCGCTGTTCCTGCTGCTCCCGCTCCGGGCGAGGCCGCCTTGGCCATATCATCGCTCCAGCGAGGCTCGTAGAGCTGCCGCTTCTTCTCGGCGTCCGTCAGGAAGGCCAGGTTGGTGAGGGATTTCTGCTTGCGCAGGTTGGAGCCGCCGGCGGGCAGGCGGCCCTCAGCGCTGCTGGCCTTGAAGACGCGCAGCTCCGCGCCCCGCGGCCCCGCCGCCGCCGCCTTGGCCCGCTTGGGCATCACGGTGCCGCCGTCGGGGCCCCGCCGAAAGCCGCGCTCCTCCTCGCCCAGCTCCACGTCGGGAAGGCTCTTGAGGTTGCTCCCCAGCATCCCCGCGCCGCTGTAACCATTTAACCCGCCGGGCGCTGCTGGTGGTGTTGCTGCGGCACCGAGAGGACACACACACACACACACACACACACACAGCGAGGGGAGAGACAGAAGGGAGAGGCACCGTCAGCGCCCGTCCCACCGGCAGGGGAGGAGCGAGGCGGGGATGGCGCGGGTGGGTGGGGGGAGATGGGGATGGGGATGGGGAGGAGAAGGGGATTGGGGCGGGGGGTGAGCGGCACGGCCCCACCTCGCCGCTCCGCCGGCGGCAGGACACCGCGAACCAGCGGAATGTCAGCGGCCAACAAAAAGGGCCCGCCCGCCCTCCCTCCGCCGGCGCGGGCAGGGGCGGGGCCGGGGACGGGGCGAGGGGAGGGGAGGGAGGGGACGGGGGCGCCGCGGGGCGGGGCCGGGGCCGGGGGGACTGGACGGGACAGCGGGGACAGCGCTGCGGGGAGGACCCCGTCGTGATACGGGACCCCGCCCTGACACAGGACCCCTGGGGTGTGACACAGGACCCCTGGGGTGTGACACGGGACCCCTGGGGTGTGACACAGGACCCCTGGGGTGTGACACAGGACCCCTGGGGTGTGACACGGGACCCCTGGGGTGTGACACAGGACCCCTGGGGTGTGACACAGGACCCCGCTGTGACACAGGACTCCTGGGCGGTGACACGGGACCCCTGGGGCGAGCACGGAGCCGGCCATGACCACCCCGCGGCCCCGTTCCGCCGCCCCTCGCAGTGCCGGGTGCTGCCTGGGAGGCGGATGAAGCCCCCCGCCCCAGCCCCCTGCGTTAAAGCCCTCCCTGTCCCCCCTGCCATGACCCCAGACCCACCAGCCACCGCGCACCCACTCCCAGGGGGGACAAAGCATCTCCATTTCTCCCCCAAATTGTGCGGGCAGAGCCCGGGGTGGCCCCAGGAGCCCCCGAGGGTCACTGTGGTCCTCACACCCAGCGGGGCCTCTGCACTGATCGTAGGGAATCGAGGGCCGGGGGGCGGGACGGGAAGAAGGGGAGTGGGATCTGGTTATCATCATTTTTCATTAATTACCCGTCCCTCGGGAGGGGTGAATTAAGTCTATTTGGTGACCTCACGCGGGCTGCCATGGCAACCGCCGGGAAATATTGCATTAGAGCCATCGCTGCTGCCCAGATAAGGCCGGGAGGGCCGGGGGCGGTGCGAGCCCCCCAGCCCACCCCCGGGCCGGGGACCCGGCCTGCAGCCCGTGCTAGAGCTCAACAGCCCCAAAATAACTCCACCTGCACGGGACAGACAAGGCTGCCAAACCCACCCCCCCCTCCAAAAAAAAAAAAAAAAAAGGTGTTTTTGGGGCAGAATGGGGGCACAGGCTGCACCCCAAAGTCACTCGGGGTTCGGGACAGGGCTGTTGCCTGGTGTAAGGGACAAATCTGCTGGTGTTGTGTCGCTTTGGGACTGGTGAGGTGATTCTCGGGGTCTCCCCATGTCCCTTGTTCGCTCTGGGAGGCGCCGCGGGCCGGGAAACTGCAGCAGGAGTGGGGTGAGGGAAGGGATCCGGCCCCTTCCCTCGCTCGGCTTCATCCCAACCCCTCCCGAGGAGCAGGGCAGCTGCACTGGGTGTGTGCCAGCCCCTCTCGCTCCCTCCTGGAACATCCTCCCTCCTGCCGCTGCCTTCAGCCCTTTCCACACCGGGGCTGATTATCCTCTGACTGAGGTGCCGGGACCCCGGGTCAAAGCAGATCTGACCGCGGATCTGACCGAATTCTGTCCCTTCAAATCACCCGGTGAAGCTCCCGGCTCTGTTTTTTCCCCTTCCCTGCACATCTCCAGAGCATCCCGCCATCCTCCGCTGCCGCTGCCCTGGCAACCGCCGGCCCAGCATCCTCCCTGCGCCCGCCTCCCCAAAATCTGCCCCAGAGCAGCGCCACAGGGGAGCGGGCTGGCCTCGGCATTGCAGCAGAGTTTGTGTTCATCCAGCCCTGGGGAAAGGGGGAGATCTGGCGGTGGAGCCAGCGGTCCCTCCACGCCCGCTCCTTGGAAATGGGCCATTCCTGGAGCTCGCTGGGAAATGGGAGAGCAGGGAAAGGAGGCAGCCAGGGGGATGTCCTGGCGCCGTCCCGGAGGGGTTTGTGTTTCTCACAGGGTGAGGGTTTGGCCACCGAGGTCACCTCATGCCAGAATGCAGAGGAGCCTTTCCCAGGGGAATTGGGGCACCTCCAGTGTCAGGGTTCCCCCCAGTGACCTCCAGCCCTGGCTCCCCTGGCACCATCACAGCAGCCCCCCCGCAGGACACCCCCATTCCTGAACCCCTCTGGACTCACTCAGGCCTCTGGGCTTGGGGTCAGGGTCAGATCTCTTCTCAGGACCAGAGCACTCATCACCTGGGGACATGGCCCTCTCGTGCTCCTGGTCCTCCTGCAGCCTGTGGGCAGAAGGGGGTGAGGGTGGGTGAGCAGGGGCATTGCTCTGCCCTGATCCTGGGGACCCCCGGGGTGTGAGAACATGGAGCCATGGGCTCTGCCCTGGTCTGGGGACACTGCTCTCATGGCAAGGGGTCCCAGGGCACCCTATTCCCCAGTGAGTCCATCCCCTCCTCCCCATCAGCTCCCATGGGTGCCTTAGGAACCCCAGCACCCCAAATCCTGTGGGAACCTTCCTTCTGACCCCCACCATTTCCCATTCCCTGGTGGGCCTGCCCACCTGCCCCTGTCCCCATGCCCCCCACAGCCCCCCATGCCCCCCACAGCCCCATGTCCCCCCATCCCCAGGACTCACCTGTACTGGAAAGGTGCCACAGTGGCAGTGACAGGGTGGCTGTGTGGGGGCCCTGAGGAGAAAGTGATGGCCCCTGACCCAAATACAGGGCCCCTCCCCTGTGAGCCACCATGAGACTCATCCCCTGTCCCTGATGTGGCTGTTCTGCCCTTCCCAGTGGAGCCTCCCAGCTGCCCCCCGCCCCTGCCCTGTGCTAGGGAGGCTTTGCACAACTCAGGGGGCTCCCCCACCCTGCCTGCCCCTCTCCTCCCACTGCCCACTGCCTCTGGCCATTTCCCAGGGGACACCAGGGCTCTGGAGGGCTCTCTCTGCCCACCCTGAGCAGGGACACTGAGGCTTCCCTCCCTGCCCTCGGCTGGCTCAGCAGCTTTGCCAGTGGCTTTGGGCTTGAGAGTCTTGGGGCCAGGGGCTGGCACCTTCCCTGGCCGAGGGGATGGAGCCCTGTGGAGGACAGGGGACCCCGGGGTGCTCAGGGGGGCCGTGCTGTGCAGTTTGCTGTGGGCCATGGCACGGGGCACGGGGATGGCAGACTGGTAGTGGCTGCGGCCAGTGGAGTGGACATTGGCTGTCCCCTTCATCCTGGTGAGCTGCTGGCAAGGCTGTGGAGGAAGAGGAGGATTCATTAGAGCCCAGCACAGAGAGGACACCCACAGACCCTGGGCTGCACCAGACCCTGGTCTTTGTTCCTGCTGGCCACGGGTGCTCCATGTCCCCATGCTGGGAGAAGGCCACTGTGCCCCACAGCCCAGGGTGAGGACACACACACACATCATGTCCTCTGACAGAGATTCACAGGACCATGGCATATGTGATGTCCTCCCCTAGGGAGCCTGTGCAGCCCCAGCCCCCTGTCCCCAGGTCCCTACAGCAGGTCCCTGCAGCAGGTCCCTGCAGCGAGGACATTTGGGCACAGACCCTCACCAGTTAGGGCTGCACCACAGGTAGGATGGGGCCCTCCTGGCCACTCAAAATTTTTTCCTGGTCCCCAAAACCACCTCCTGATCAACCAAAACCACCTCCCGGACATCTGAGGCCATCTCCTGGCCACCTAAAACCATCTCCTGTCGCCCAAGACCACCTTCAGCTCTGTGACCCCATCTACTGGTGTCTAATTCCCATTCCCACACTGGAGAGCCTTCCTTATCCCCAGTGTCCGCCCACATTGTGCCACTGCCACATCTCTCCATGCTCCCACTCTCATCTTGCTCACTCCATGGTGACTTTCCATGTCACCCCTCAGAGCCCTGTGTCCCCCCTTGCCTTGGTGCTTTTCTCCATGTGATAAGGATGAGGTCTCATCCCACCCAAAACACCCACAAGCAGGGCCATCCTTGCCACCACCAGTGACAGGGATGTCACAGTCACAGTGAGTGGAGAAGCTCATCACTCCTCATGCCCACAGGATTTGCCCAGGCAAGGAAAGCAGCCATGGAACAAAGCTCCATCTCCAACTACCTCCCGCCTGCATCCACTGCATTGCCCAGCTGAGGTTATTACATGAGCAAAGTCCAAAAATGTCCCAAATTGCCCTGGTTTTGCCTCTTCCCCAGCCTGAGCTGCCCTGAGCCCTGCTCCCCCCAGGCGTTTGGGGGTCTGCAAGGACCAAACCACGCCCCATGTTCTCCCCACCCTGGGATGATCATATCCCTGCCACAGGCAGCACTGGGGTGAATGCACTCGAATTCCCTTTTTCCAGCCCCACATGAGCTGGGTCATTTGATGTGGAGCTGTGGGTCACGAGGAGAAGGGCTGATGCTGCGGGCGAGATCAAGGAATTGCAGCGCCAATTCCAGCACCAGCCAGGAGCTACAAAGATCTCATTCCAAGGCAGAGGAAGCTGACACACAGAGCTCTGGGCTCGCTCTCCCTGAAGCCTCTGAAACACTGGGATGTGTCAGATGATGTGTCCCCACATCCTGGCTGAGCCACCTCTGTCTCTGCTGGCCACAGTCACTGCCCTGAGCTGGGGCAGGGGTGGGACAGGCACTTGGGGGGCTCTGGAACTGATCCATCCTTGAGTCACTGCAGGAGGTGGGATGGAGGCAGGCACAGGGGCTCTGCCACTTCCATGTGGGCACACAGATCCAGCTCAGGGGGCAATCACAGTCCCCAGGGTGGGGCTCTGTGCTGGCACCAGCCTGCACCCAAGGGTGCTGCAATGTGGGCAGCAGGAGACGAGGCTCCTCACTGGATTTCCTTGTACCACTGGGATTTTCCACACCTACAAAGGTCACTCCTGGGAGCGTGGAGGCCAAGGCTCAGCACCCAGCTGGGCACAGATCAGTTTTGGGGGCATAATATTCCCAAACCAGCTGTGAATATCAGCAGGGAGCAGCTCCTCTCTGTCCCCCAGTCTGTTCCCAAGGTGTGCCCACAACCCACATAGCAGGGGAGTGGACGAGTGTCCTGTTGTGCTGTGTCACTGTCACTCTGTGTCACTCTGTGTCACTCTGTGTCACTCTGTGTCACACTGGCATCCTGCTGCCTCTGCCTGGCTAAAGCAGGTCATGGCTTGACCCAGATAGACCCAGCAGCTCCTTTGCAATTAGCTCAAAAGGGAAACAACTTTCTCCTTCAGCCCAGGAACAGCTCTCAGGAACAGGCTGCTGCTCCCCCTCCGGGTAATGTGAGCCTGGGGAACTTGCACCTGATGCTTTCATTTGGGTACTTCCAGCTGCTGGGTGAGCTTTTGGCCCCATCACTCCCCTGGGTACCAGCTTGGTATCACTGAGTGCTGTGGCAGTGGAAAGCAGGAGCTGCACATGGGGTACTTTAGCACCAGAGGATATTTTGGAGCAGCAGAGCCATGCCTGGGCATCAGGGCTGAGCCTGTGAGATGTTTGTCTCCCAGCCAAGCAGAGGATACTCATCCCAGGTGCCTCCAGAGCTCAAATCTGGAGGTGAACTTCAGTTTTTAATCCCAGAGGTGAGGAGGGATTCGCCATACACAGAGTTATGGGTGATGACACTGAATGAAATGCCTTGGCCGAGCTGTGTCCTTCACCCCAGGAGAGACACGAGCCAGCACATCCCTGAAGGCATCTCCTTCAAAGAGGCATCTGTTGTGCCCAGAGCTTGAACTACTTCCTCAGCCTCGTGTCCAAATCCATCTCACACGTGTGATTTGAGCAGCCAGAAATGAACAGGGACCTGGAGCCTGGTCTCATTTCATGTCCCCATTTCCATGACCTAGAGGGGTCACTGGAGCATTCCCAGCACTGAAGCAGATCCGCTTTGGAGCCATCCATCACCTGAGCCAAGCTGGGAACAGCCTCCAGCCCTGCAGGGGCTGCAGTGAGTGGCTGAAGCCCCTGGCTCCACCACTGTTCCTTGGAGGGGTCCAATCACAGGGGCCTCCCACGTCCCCAAGAGAACAGCAAAAGGCTCTGCAAGGATTTTGCTCTATATTTTTTGGAGCATTTTGGGGTGACTTTTATAAGTGAGATAAAATTTGCTTCTCTCCTCTCTCTCACAGTTTAGATCCCTGTCAGGGCTGACATGCTGTGCCATGTCCCCGGATAAAAGTGGCAGAGTGTGAGCACGGACACTGAGTGACAGACAATGTGTTCAGCCCTTCAGCCTCTGCTGGCATCTTGCTGCTGTTCTGTGCCTGTTTCCCCACCCTGACACAGCCTCTGAAAGGGGTGAGAGAGCTGAAACCAGGCTGATAGATAGGAAAATAAATAGGAAAAAAGGAGGATGGATCCTTCCCTAGGGTGCAGAACAGCTCTGTAAATTGGGCATCATCCTTGAGATGCCCTTGGGACTGGCAGCACAGGAACACCAGGGGCTGCAGCACAGTGCCAGGTGTCCCCAGGGAGATGCTCAGGGGCTGCAAAGCATCCTTCATTCTTATGGGTGAGGGTGAAGGGGGTGAACCTCAGGGTGTGAGTGGCATGAGGAGCTGAGCCCCTGCTATGGGAAACAGCTTTCCCCAAAGGCTGCTCCCTGCACCTTGCAGCCTGTGCAGCATCCAGCCTTGAGCTGCCACCAGGGCTGGCCCTGCTCCAGCACAGCCTCCTCCCTGGCACGCTCAGGGAGGGCCACAAAGAAAAGGCTCCTTGTGACACAAGGAACATAAAACTTTCCAAAGAGAAACAGAGGGAGCCGGGGCAGAAAGGGGCCTTCAGTGGAGAACAAGCTGCCAATTCAGCCACCAGGGCCAGCCCTGCAGCCTCCGTGCCCCAGCCAGGACCTGGCCTGCCCACAGGGACATTGCCAGCACCCACATCGCTGGGCACTTCCCCAGGGAGGTCTCACTGCTCCCCTCTCCTGCCCCTCCAGAGGGCAATGTCGGGCTGGCCGCAGCTTCTCCTGGGTGCAGGGAGAGGATGGGCAGGCAGGTAGAAGTGGAGGGCAGCCAGACACATCTCTGCCTGTTCTGGATGTCTGTTCTGCCCAGCATGGGAGCTCTGGGAGCTGCTGGGAGATAGAGGGGCAGGCACTGAAGGGCAGAAATCAGCTGTTGTCCAAACAGAGATCATAGAGAAATCACAGCACTGTCAGGTTGGAAAAGCCCTCCAAGATCATCAAGTCCAAGAGCCAACCCAGCACTGCCATACCCATCACCAGGCCACGTCCCCAAGTGCTCCATCCCCACGTTTTGAACACATTCAGAGATGCCCAGCCCGCAGCCACAGCACTAATCCCTGCCTTAACCCCTCTGCAACAATCCCGTTAACCACTTAACCCGCTTCAGTAAAACCGGCTCTGAGTAAAGCTGAGCTCTGGGCTGGACCTGCTGCAGCATCCACCGACCAGGGCACGGAGCTCTGCTGGGACCGGGCTGTGCCCGGCACAAATTCTGCTGCGGGATGACCCTGGATGGGGCTGGGACAGAGCCTGGGGGTTGTGTGGGGCTGGGGCTGTGCAAGGGGCTGTGAGAGGGCTGTGCAAGGGGCTTTTCTTTCTGTGTGATCTGGGTGGGGACGGTGTGAAGGGCTGGGCAAGGCTGGTCGATGCCCAAGGCTTCTCCCCGGGGATGTCCCGGTGCCCAGGTCCCCACGGCCCCTGGGAGTTCCCCCAGCCCGGTCTCTCTCAGCCCTGGCTGGGGACGTTCAGCAGAGGCCGGTGCTGGACAGCTCCTCCTGCGGCACCGCCCCCCCGGTACCGCCCCCGGGCCGGTGTCACCTCCCCCGGTACCGCCCATGGGGCCGGTGTCACCCCCTGCCCTGACGGGTGTCACCTCCCCCGGTACCGCCCCCGGGCTGGTGTCACCCCCGCCCCGACCGGTGTCACCTCCCCCCGGTACCGCCCATGGGGCCGGTGTCACCTCCCCCCGGTACCGCTGTCACCCCCCCTCGGCCGGTGCCACCCCTGGGCAGATGTCACTCTTTGTCCCCGAGCCAGTGTCACTCCCCTCGGCCCGGTACCGACTCCCCCGGCCGGTGCAGCCCCCCAGGACGAGCCCGTGTCCGTCCCCTCCCCAAGCCGGTGCCCGCCCGGCCGGTAGTGGCCATGGCTGGTGGTGACTGTCCCCCTCGGGCAGAGCAGTCCCCAGGGACCAGCCCTCCCGGCCCCTGGGCTGTCTGTCTGGGCTGGAGCCATCTGTCCGTGCCTGGCACCATCTGTCCCCCAGCAGGGCTGCCTGTTCCATCCCGGTGTCCCCAACCCACAGGGAAAAGGGCTGGGCTGTCCCTCTGTGGGTGACACCCCACCAAACCCTCTCCGGATGTCCCTGCAGTGAAGGGTCACCTCTGGGAAGGTTTGGGTTGTTCCTGAGGTTCTCCCACCCTCCTTGGCCCCTCTCCTCCTGTGCTGTGTGGCAGGAAGGGCCATAAAGCCACTGGCAGCCCTGTGGGTGCCTCCTCAGCACACGACTCAGAGCCCAGGGCCCCTCCAGCACCCAGCACCACAGCCAAAACACAACATCTCCTATTGCACACCCTGAGGGCTTCAAAACCTTCCCAGAACCTTCCCAGAACCTTCCCAGAACCTTCCCAAAACCTTCCCAAAACCTTCCCAAAACCTTCCCAGAACCTTCCCAGAACCTTCCCAGAACCTCAGTGCTGCACCTCCCAGTGCCGGGCCAAGCCCTGGGCCAGGAGCTGTCCCACAGCCCCGGTGACATTGAGCTGAACTCTTGTCTGGGCCAAAACTCCACGGAGCCAGCACATCGTTTATTCAGCCTCGTGTTCCTGCAGCATCACACACCTGGCCCTTTGCTCCCGGGAATTCTGAGCAGGACCAGATGTCGTGGTGTCTGTGTTTGCCGTGAGGAAACGGCCCCCCCTGGAAACCTGGAAGGCCCTGCTGGATTTTGGCTGGGCTGGCTGGGCTGGTGGGGAGAGGCAGCTGCACGGTGGGGCTGCAAAACACATTAACTCAGCAGATGCTGTTGCCTTTGCAGGCGTGTGGGAGGGCTGGGTGGTCAGGATGGGCTTGGCCCCCTCTCCTGGCACTGGCAGAGCATCCCCAGGACCCCCAGCACTGCCTGTTGAGATCCTCACTGCCTGTCTGCTCCTTCCAACACTCATCTCTCTCAACACACAGCAGGCACAGCGGAGTCATGGGGGTAGCCAAAAAGGCATTTTTCCCTTCTAAAGCAGGTTAAGGGTTTAAAAATGCCACTGGGAACATGGGATGGTTATCACTAGGGATGCAGCAACAGGGTGTGGCAGCAAAGTGGGAGATTGAGCCCCAAAAGCAGAGACACGGAGCTGAGGATGTGCCATCATCACAGCCAAACTGGGGTGGTTTTAGAGGCTGAACCTACTCTGGGCGATGAACTGAGTGAAGGGAAGTCAACCAATGGATCTGATTCCAAACTGAGCCCCCCAATCCCTGCCCCACCACAGGCCATTCCCACCACGAGCTGAACTGCCCTGTCTGGTCTTACCTGGCCAAGCGAGCTGGGGCTCCCTAATCCGTCCTTTAATAAAGGAAGGTGCTCCTGCAGCCTGGACTCCTCTGCAGGGTTTGCCCCGAGAGCCCCACACACCCACCGGGCTCACAGGGGGTTTCCCTTGGGATAACCGGCTATTTGCAATGGAAAGCAAAAGCCGCAGGGAGCCCTTAATGGGATGAGTGGATTTTCCAGTGAGCTGTAAATCCGCAGTGGCTGCTGGCGAACACCTCCCTGCCCGCTCCGGAGGCGGGGGTGGCTGTGGGGGTGTTGTAACAGTCACCACTCCAGGGGGATCCACATCCTCAGGGTTTATCAGAACAGCTCCAAGTGTGTCCATGATGCCAAAATCCCAAGGGAGTTGAGAACTGTCACTTACTGAATACATGAGGCTGGGAGAGGTTGGCAGTGGCTGGCAATGCCCTCCCTGGCCCCAACACCCCTCACCAGCTCCAGCACAGGCAGCAGCTCCAGTCCCACCACCCTCTAAAATAAACCTCCTCCCTCTAAAGGATGCAGCCAACAGAGTTATCATTGGCCATCACACCTGGAGGACGCCTGGCTTTCCTCGAGGGGAGCCCAAGCATCCCTCAAACATCCCTTCAGTATCCCTCAATCACCCCTGGAGCATCCTGCCATCCTGCCTTCCCCACACCGCACATCCCCTGTAGGGACACCTCGGCAGGGAGCGAGGAGGGGCTGCAGAGCCCAGAGGGGCGAGGAGAAAGAAGAGAAGGCGGGGGAGGAGAAGGGGTGGAGGAGAAGCGGTGACTTATCGCCCTGCCCGGCTCAGGGGGAGTTTCCGCTGCCGGAGGCGGCGCCGCCCGGCCGCATCCGCACGGGCTGTGAATGCGAGCTGGGGGTGAGAACGGGGAACCGGCACAAACCCAGTTCCCCCAGCTCCCACCTCCATGGGAGCAGGGGAACGCAGGGAACTCAGGCAAACAGCGGGAGGGGTTACCCCGAGCGCCGCTCCCACCCCAAACCCGCTCCCGCAGCTCAGCCCAGACCTTGGGAGCCCCATTCCCCCGCAGGCGGGGAGAGGGTGAGGGACACCAGCCCCACTGCCCCAGGCGGGCATGGGCTTGTCCTCTTCCCCCTGCATGCGATGCCTCGGGGCACTGGAGTCCCCGGGGCCGGCAGGGGGGCAGCAGGGCAGGGGACAGGGGGGCAGCAGGACAGGGGACAGAGTGGCAGCAGGACAGGGGACAGGGGGGCAGCAGGGCAGGGGACAGGGGGGCAGCAGGGCAGGGGGGCAGCAGGGCAGGGGGGCAGCAGGACAGGGGACAGAGTGGCAGCAGGACAGGGGACAGTGATGTGAGATGGGCTTTCCCTGGGGACACACAGGACAGTGGTCCCAGCTGCTCCCTCCCTGTCACTGCTGTTTTTCCCAGTGCACAGGGCACAAAAAGGCTGTGGGAGGACAGAGGGTCTGTCCCTGCCCTGACTGTCACTAAATGGATGCCCCAGACAGGTGAGGGGGGACTGTCCCATTTGCCAGCAGCAGAGTGGATGGGGGTCACAAATGGTGGTGGGAACAAATGCTGAAGAGTTTCATCCAACACTGATGTCCCAATCCCACACTGGTGTCCCCATTCCAGACTGGTGCCCCCAGCCCAGGCTGGTGACCAGGCTCTGGGGGTGGTGGGACATGCCAGATGTCCCCAGGGAGTGCATGAGGATAAGGGGACATCCTGCTTGGGCAGTGAGCAGAAATGACGCCCCAGACAAGGGGAGGCACTCTCCTCCCACAGGGCTGCTCCAGCTCCACACGGCTCCTGCTCCAGCCAGAAAGGAGGAACAGGTCCCCAGGGTTCTCACCTGCCACAGCTGGTGGCACTGGGGACAGGGCAGGATGTCCCAGCCTGGTGGCACCACGTCCTGTCCCCACGGTCTGTCCCAGGGGCTCCTGCCCCCAGCCCAGCCAGGGCCCGGGGGCTGCAGCAGCCCCACTGAAGTCAGGGCTCCCACCAGCCATGGGATCAGTGGCTGCACCCCAAGATCCAGCCCGAGGGGCTCCCCTGATCCCCCTGCCCCTGGCCCGGGCCCCACATCCCCCCCAGGCCCGGCCCCGCTCCATCCGCAGCCGGAAACACCTTTTTCCTGTCCGTGGGGCTGCCTGGGGGGGCAGCAGGAAAAAAACTCCTGTCCTGGCAGGTTATTTACATCCTGCTGCCAGTGGGGCCAGCCTGACTCCCTCCACGTCCCCACATGCACCCAAAGCTCTGCTCCAGCCCTGTCAGCCTCATCCCTGTGCCCATCCCATTCCCATCCTCATCCCATCCTGTCCCTGTCCCTGCCCCATCCCTATCCTCGTCCTCATCCCACCCCCAACACATCATATCTCATGTCATCTCACCTCATATCTGATTTCATCCCCACCCCTTCCCTGTCCCCATCCCCCTCCTCATTCTGATCTTATTTCCCATCCCAGTTCTCATCCCATCCTTTCTTCACCCCCATTCCTCTCCTCAAGGCCAATCCCCTCCTAATTCACCAAGACTGGAGACCCTCTTTAGCAGCAGGAGGATCTCAAATCCTGCCCTGGGGACACCATTCTCCTCCCGGTGAGGGGCAGAGCTCACCCAGAGCCCCACAATCCCCATCCCAACCTGTCTCCCTCCCCTCTCCCTGGTCTCTCAGGCCAGCCCCTGTCCCGGGATGTGTGACACGCCTTCTGTCCCACCCAGTCCTAGGAGAACACTGCGGGGAAACTGAGGCACGGGCATGGCAAGGCTGGGAGTGACCCGAGGGCAGGGCCGGGCACTGATGGGGGATGTGGGGCAGCCCCCCTGCCCTCGGCAGGGCATTTACCCAGCGATGCGAAATGACTCAGCCGGGATCCGGCCGGGATTTCCTGACTCAGCTCCCCCGGCCGGGAAACTGGGGGGGTCCGGCCCCTCCTTCCCACAACACGGACACAACACACACGGCCGGGGGTGCAGGGAGGTTATCCCAGCCCTGGGACCCCCCTGGGAGCACGGGGACCCTCTGTGGCACCGGGGAATGGCACGGCAAAGCCTGGGGGAGTGCAGGCAGCACCCCAAACCCCCCGGTGAGCCCTGCCCGCCCTGGGGGCTCCCCTGCCCGCCCTGGGGGCTCCCCTGCCCTGGGCAGCCCCGGGTACCCGGCAGGGCTGGCTGCGGGCCGGGCATCGGGCACACCCACATCCCTGGCTCCCGTCCCAGCTGGGTTTTTCCTGGGAAAAGAGTCATCGAGCACAGGCACCCGGCGGGTCTTCACCGCTCCCCTCGCACAGGGTGACAGCACAGGGTGATGGGCACAGAGTGATGGGCACAGAGTGACAGCACAGGGTGACAGCACAGGGTGACAGGACAGGGTGACAGGACAGGGTGACAGGACAGGGTGATGGGCACAGGGGTACAGGCACAGGGGGACAGCACAGGGACAGGCACAGGTTGACAGCACAGGGTGACAGCACAGGGTGACAGGACAGGGTGACACTACAGGGTGACAGCACAGGGGGACAGCACAGACTCGTGGGGCACAGCCTGCCATGGAGTCACCTCAAAGTTTTCCCTGTGCCATCCCGGTTTGGCTGTGCCATCCCCAGCTCCGGGGGGTTTGGGGACGGCTCCTTCACCCCAGCTAGGGGAGGATCCCCATAGGAAGCACCCATGGGTGCCACAGCCCAAAAGGACCTTCCCACGTCAAGAATTAGGGCAGACACCGAGATCTGCCCGAGGAAAGGAGATGTGGGACAGCAGGACACACATTTTTCACAGTCCCCGAGCTTCACTCTCCCCTGACACCCTTTGCTGGGCAGTTTGTGCTCCCCAGGACTGACCTGGGGAGGCACCACAGCATCTTCCTGCGGCAGGAACTGGGGGTGCCCAGGGGAGGCACCGGGACACGGGGATTTGCCAGCCCGGCCACGCTGCAGCTCCCACTGCTGGAACGGGGGCTCTGAGAGAGCTGGGGACATTGTGGGGCACAGGAGAGGGGACAGAGGGCTGCGCCAGCCCCTCCAGCCCCCAGTCCCTGCCTGCCCGTCCCTCTGTCCCCGCTGTCCCCGCTGTCCCCGCTGTCCCCGCTGTCCCCGCTGTCCCCCATCACCCCGGTCCCCACCGGGCTGTTCCCACCATCTGCCGGCCCCACCGTTAGGGTGAGGGTCAGGGCTCCTCCATCCCCAGCCCTGTCCCCTCTGCCAGCGCCGCTCCCCGCGGGGAGACCCGACTGCTGCGTCCCCGAATGTCCCCAAACGCCACCGCCAGTCGCTGTCGGGGCGCTCCGTGTCCGAGCCGGGGTGTCTGTCCCGCCCTCCAGGGCCACGCGGGATGTCCCCAATGTCCCCATCCCCTCTGCTCCCGCCGCTGTGTGTGTCTCGAGTCTCCGCGCTCCTCGGGGCAGTTCCCACGGCCCGACCCCGCTGCTCACCGCTCTCTGTGCCCCGTCCGGTCCCGTCCTGTGCCGCGGGCAGCGCCCGGAGCCCCCGGAGCCCCCGGAGCCGCCCGGCGGTGACAGCGCGGCCGGGGACCCGCGCGGGCCGGGCCGGGCAGGGCCGGGCAGGGCGGGGGAGGAGTCGCGCAGGCCCGAGCCCGGCCCCGCCGCTCCGGCCGCCCGGGATGCCCGCCCCGGTCCCCGGTCCCCGGTCCCCGGTCCCCGGTCCCCGGTCCCCGGTGCCGCTCGGCTGCCGAGACGCGGCGCCTGGAACCGGCAGAGGAGCCTAAGCCGGGGAAACCCCCCGGAGCGCCCCCCGCCCGGCCCCACACGGAACATCCCTCCCCTCCCTGGGTTTCTCAGGGATCCCGCGTTCATCCCTCTCGTTATCCCCCTCGACCCCTCCCGGATGTCCCAATGACCCCCCCGGTGGGTCATCCCTCGTCCCCCCCCCCAGTGGGTCCCCTCCCCCTGGATTCTGACATTGTCCCCCACAAACAGCCCCCGGATCCCCCAGGACCCCTCCAGGGAATTTCTTACGGATCCCGGCCCCATCCACCCCCATCTCCCTCTTCCCAGACCCCTGCCATGGATCCCTCCTTCCATCCCTCCCTGTCTCCCCTGCTGGATCCTGCCCCAGCTCACCCCTGCCATTGATCCCTCCCCAGAGATACAGGGGATCCTGATCTGCATCCCCCGTGTATTTCCCCGGATGGATCCCCGAGCCCTGGATGCACCTGCCCACACTTGATCTTCCCACGTTTCTGTATCTAAATCCTTCCTCGAGTTCCCCCTGGATCTTCCCAGACTCCTGTGCTGGGTCCCCCCTCCCAGTCCTCACCCTGTGGAGCCCGACATGAGCCCTGCAATGGATCCTGTTATGGATCCCTATGGACCCTCCTGTGCAGGGCTGCCTTGCTATGAATTCCCCTGATCCATGGATTCCCAACCCCTGGATTCTGCCACCCCCCTCCCCTTGGACCCCCCCCATAGATCCTCCTTGATCCCTTGCCCCAACGACTTCCTCCCATCTCCGTTTCCCCCAGATCTCTCTTGATTCTGCCCAACCCGTGGATTCCCTCTGAATTCCCTCTGGAGCCCCCACAGGTCTGTCATAGATCCCCTACATCCCCATAACATGGACCCACCCCGTGTCCCCTCCATCTCCCCATGGACCCACCCTATAGATGCCCCTCCATTTCCCACCCATGGACCCCAGATGGATCCCACCCAGAGATTTCTCTCCATTCCATCTGTGGATGCTCGAGGGATCTCCCCATGAGTCCCCTCTATTCCCCATCCATGGATCCCACCTATAGATTTCTCTCCATCCCTCCATCCCTCCTTCCATCCCTCCATCCATCCATCCATCCATCCCTCCCTCCCTCCATCCATCCCTCCATCCATCCCTCCATCCATCCCTCCCTCCATCCATCCATCCATCCCTCCATCCATCCCTCCCTCCATCCATCCATCCCTCCATCCATCCTTTTTCCATCCATCCCTCCCTCCATCCCTCCATCCATCCATCCCTCCATCCATCCATCCCTCCCTCCATCCATCCATCCATCCATCCATCCCTCCCTCCCTCCATCCATCCATCCATCCCTCCATCCATCCATCCATCCCTCCATCCATCCATCCCTCCCTCCATCCATCCATCCATCCATCCCTCCCTCCCTCCATCCATCCATCCCTCCCTCCATCCCTCCATCCATCCATCCATCCCTCCATCCATCCATCCATCCATCCATCCATCCATCCATCCATCCATCCATCCATCCATCCATCCATCCATCCATCCATCCATCCATCCATCCATCCATCCCTCCCACCCATGGATCCCCGATGGATTCCACCCACAGATTTCCCTCCATCCCCCACCCGTGGATTCCCGAGGGATCCCCCATGGATCCCCTCCCCGCCCCATCCCGGGACTCCCCGCCTCTCCCCCCCGCCCCCGGTCCCGCCCCTGTCCGGTCCCGCCTCCCGCCCCCTGCGGGCGGCCCCGCCCCGTTCCCGCCCCGTTCCCGTCCCGGCGATGGCGGCCCCGGCCCAGGCCGTGTCCCCGGTGCAGTCCGTGCCCCCGGCGGGGCAGGACCCGGCCTCTGCCAGCAGCGCGGGCCCGTGGTCGCTGCGGCACCTGCACCTGGAGCTGCGCGTGTCGTTCGCGGCCGCGGGCGCGGGGCGGCTCCGGGGGCGGGCGCGGCTGGAGCTGCGCTGTGAGCGGCCCGGGGGCCCGGGGGGCGCCGAGCTGCGCCTGGACTCGCACCCCTCGCTGGCCGTGAGCCGGGCCGCGCTCCTGCCGCCGCCGGGGGGGCCCGGGGACGCGGCGGGGCAGGCGCTGCCCGTGGAGAGCCGGCCCTTCACCGCCTATGGCAGCGCCCTGCTCGTCACCCTGCCCCAGGCCCCCCGCGCCGGGCAGATGCTCACCCTGCTCATCGAATACGAGGCCGGAGACGGGCCCGGGGTGAGCGGGGGACGCGGGGCCTGGGGGGAAATGGGGGGAAATGGGGGGACACCGGGTCTGGGATGGGCACAGTGGGACGGGAAATGCTGAGCCCGGCGGGGGAGCGGGTGGGTGGGAGGGATGCCCAGCCCAGGGACACCCGGGGGATGCCAGAGAGAGAGCTGGGGGTGCTCCAGGGGAAGCTGGGCCTGGGGTGATGGGCAGAGCATCTCTGAGTGAGGAGCCCCTTCCCAGCTCCCTGTGCAAGGAGTGTCTGTGCCCTGACTGTGCTCTGTCCCTGCCCAGGTGTGCTGGCTGTCCCCCGAGCAGACGGCGGGGAAGCAGAAGCCCTACATGTACACACAGGGCCAGGCTGTGCTCAACAGGTCCTTCTTCCCCTGCTTCGACACCCCCTCGGCCAAGTTCACCTATTCGGCCACGGTGAAGGTGAGTGCAGCCCCAGGAGCTGCCCCGGCCCTTCCCTCACACCCACCCCCAGCAAAACCCTCCAGGAGTGCAGAGGGGGAAGAAAGTCCAGAGGAGGCCGTGGAGATGCTCCAAGGGCTGGAGCCTGCTCTGAGCCAGGCTGGGAGGGCTGGGGGTGTCTGCCTGGAGAAGAGAAGGCTCTGGAGAGACCTTAGAGCCTCTTTCAGTGCCTAAAAGGGCTCCAGGAGAGCTGGAGAGGGACTTTGGGCAAGGATCTGGAGTGCCAGACAAGGGGGAATGGCTTCCCACTGCTACATGGCCTGGTTAGATGGGATATTGGGAAGGAATTCTTGGCTGTGAGGGCCTGGCACAGGGTGCCCAGAGCAGCTGTGGCTGCCCCAGCCCTGGAAGTGTCCAAGGCCACACTGGAAGGGGCTTGGAGCAGCCTGGGACAGTGGAAGGTGTCCCTGCCCATGCCCCATAAGCTTTAAAGTCACTTCCAGCTTCAACTATTCTGAGCTGTTGGGTCTCTTGCAGGGAACGTCCCAAGCACTGGGGCATCACAGCAGGGACACCCCAAACCCTCCTCCTCAGGCCCCAGCCTGAAATCACTCCTCTGTTCTTGGGCTGTTTTTCTCTGATGGGCCCTTTTGGATGAAGACAGGCAGCCCCAGGGTGCTCCTGCCTCTCCCCAGCTGCAGTGCTGTGCCTGGGAGCAGGTACCAGCCTCACTGTCCTGCCCAGGGCTCCTGGTGTTTGTAGCAGCAGGAGCTGAGTTTGGGGGAGAACAGCTGGTGGTGCTGGGCCACGCTGGGTCCTGGTGGCAGTTCTGGGGTTGCCAAACTTCTGGGAAGGAGCAGCTGCTGATCCCCAGTGATGGCACTAAATCCAGAGTCCCTCTTTGTCTGCATGTGGACTCATGGTGACACTGGCACTGTGGGCACAAGGTGACACTGGCACTGGGCACGAGGTGACACTGGCACTGTGGGTACATGGGGACACTGGCACAGTGTGCTGGCCTGCTTGTGGGCAAGGGGAATTGCTCCATGGTGTGACACTGTGCCAGTGCCAATGGCACGTGGTGGCATCAGCTGGTGATGCCAGGATTGATTTATTTTGCATTCCCAGGGCAGAGCCCCTCTGGTGTCACAGGGTGGGGTGGGATGGGGCTGTTGCTGAGCTCTGCTGTGATGCTCTGTACCAAGGAAACTGTTTTCCCTGTGCACCACAGGGCTCAGCCCCTCTTTGGGATAAGTGACACTGGATCAGTCTCCCTGGGCTCAGCCAGGCTGGTGGATTGGCCATGGGTTCTGTGCTGGCTTGGGAACAGGAAAAGCGAGTTATTGTGCAAGAATTGGGAGGGGAGCCAGCAGCTGAGGGATCTGCATCCTCTGCCCTTCCACACCTGCAGCTCCAGCATTTTCTTATCTCCTGGTGGCTCCAGGAGCACCTGGGGCAGCTCCAGGTATCCAAGTATTGCAGGGATGCAGCTGGGATCCTGAGTGAGGGCTCAGAGTGTTCCTGCTTGGCTCCCCAAAGCCTCCAGTGCCCACAGCCCCTTCAGGCTGGAACACATTTGCCATCAGATATTGTGGCGTCCCAGCTGGCTTAGCTGGCTCCCACTGTGGGTGCTGTGGGTCTAATGGATGGTTTCATGCACATATTCAGGTCCCTGAGGGCTTCACGGCTGTGATGAGTGCCACAAGCTGGGAGAAGCAGAAGGATAACACCTTTGTATTCAAGATGTCCCAGCCAATCCCCTCCTACCTGATTGCTCTGGTTGTTGGGGACATCGTGTCTGCTGAGGTTGGCCCAAGGTAAGGAGCTCAGGAGGGCTCAGAGCCGTGGGAGCTGCACAGTGGAGCTCCTGTGGCCACCTCCTGCTTCTCCTGCTCCACAGGGCTCTGCAGAGCAGAGACACTGCCCATAAACACGGCACAGTCAGTCCCTGTCTGTCACCAGACTGTGAGCTCATGGGATGAGGGTCCTTCTTGAACTGGAGGGTGACAATGAGCCTCGATGCTGTGTCCCCTCAGCTTCAGGAGGGTCCCTGGCTCTGCTCATGTCACCATTGCATGTGAATGAGGGCAGTGCATGGAGGATCCCACATTTCCTTACAGGCTGGTGCTTTCTTGAGCTCTTGGCTGCCACTGCAGCCATATAAACACCCTTTGACATTCAGACAAGGAAAGAAATCAGCAATTTGCACTATTGGCCTCTTTAGATGCCTTTATCAGCAGGGTTTTATTTTTCTTTGGAAAAAAAGCTGTGCAGTTTCTGTCTGATGAAGCAACAAGGTGAAAGTCCCCTAATGGTTAAACTTCCTCTTCTGTGCACTTGGCCAGGAGCCGCGTGTGGGCGGAGCCCTGCCTGATTGAGGCTGCCAAGAAGGAGTATGATGGAGTGATTGAGGAGTTCCTGGTGGTTGGAGAGAAACTCTTTGGACCTTACGTTTGGGGCAGGTATGGCTGGAAGGTTCCTGAAGGATCTGGTTGCCCAGGGACAGGGAGAGAGTTTCCTTCTGTCCCCTGCCCCGCCTTTAGGAGGAGCGGGGTCTGAGGCCAGCCTTCCCTGGCAGGTATGACATCCTGTTCATGCCACCCTCCTTCCCCTTTGGGGGCATGGAGAACCCCTGCCTCACCTTCGTCACGCCGTGCCTGCTGGCCGGGGACCGCTCCTTGGTGGACGTCATCATCCACGAGATCTCCCACAGCTGGTTTGGCAACCTGGTCACCAACGCCTCGTGGGGAGAGTTCTGGCTCAACGAGGGCTTCACCATGTACGCCCAGAGGCGCATCTCCACCGAGGTCTACGGTGCGTGGCCCTGCCTGGCTCTGGGGTGTTGGGGTCTGTGTCCCACAGCTCAGCACGTCCCCCTGACTGCCAGTGGGGATGGAGCCTGTGCTGCATCTCAGAAAAAGTGAAGGGCAGCAGCTGCAAGGCCCTGTGGGGTTTTGTGGGCTGAAAAAGAGGAGGTTTAGATTAGATGTTGTGAGTTTGGGGAGGCACTGGCACAGGTGGTCCATCCCTGGAAGTGTCCAAGGCCAGGTTGGATGGGGCTTGGAGCCACTTGGTCTAGTGGAAGGTGTCCCTGCCCATGGCAGAGGGTGAAATAGGGTGATCTTCAATGTCCCTTCCAGACCAAACCAGTCTGTGACTTCTGGTAGCCTTTGCTCTGAGACGGACAGTTCCCTGCAACCCCTGCTGGGAATGTGGGTACCGTGTCCTTGCCTCACCTTCCTCATCCTCCTGCAGCTCCCGTGTGGAGCTGATACCCGCTGTCCTGAGCTTCCCCCTGGACACAGCCCTGTCCAAAGCTCCTGTTCTCCCAGCACAATTTGCTGTGTCCACACAAATTTAAATGGCTTGAAAAAATCTTTCACTGCCTGGGGCTGTGTTGCCCTGTGCCTCCCTACAGCTCCACGTGTATCTGTTTGCTGCTCTCCCAGCTGATGTACTGACACTGTTCCTCTCCCATCACAGCACCTGGGGTGCCCACAGCTCACGGGGGTCTGGCCAGGCTCCCCGAATGCCTCCACTTGTCTCTGCCCAGGTTTGCCCTACACCTGCCTGGAGGCTGCCACGGGAAGGGCCCTCCTGCGCCAGCACATGGACGCCACGGGGGAGGACCATCCCCTCAACAAGCTGCGGGTGGTGATCGAGCCAGGTCTGTGGGGTGTCCTCTGGGCCGTGGGGTGTCCCTGGGCCGTGGGGTGTCCCCTGGGCCGTGGGGTGTCCCCTGGGCTGTGGGGTGTCCCCCAGGCTGTGGGGTGTCCCCTGGGCTATGGGGTGTCCCCTGGGCTGTGGGATGTCCCCTGGGGTATCCCCCGGGCTGTGGGGTGTCCCCGGGCCGTGGGGTGTCCCCTGGGCTATGGGGAGAGGGACAGTGACATGTGCTGGGCTGTTCCATGGCTGGCAATAACACCAGCAGGGGTGATGGGACCCTGGAGAGATGATGGCTGCAGGAGGGGCAGGATAGGCTGCACCCAGCACAGATGTGGGAATCTTGGTGCACTTGAGGGTTGTGTTTTGCAGGTGGGCAGAGGATTTCTGAGGGTTTTGTCTTTTTCCAGGCGTCAATCCAGATGACACGTACAATGAAACGCCCTATGAGAAGGGGTATTGCTTCGTTAGCTACTTGGCCCATCTTGTGGGCAACCAGAGCAAGTTTGATGGCTTCCTCCAGGTGGGTGTGAGCTGCAAAGTCATCCAAAATACCACGGCAGGAGGCCAGGGCACAGCAGGACCTGGGAAGGACAGGCTGAGAGGGTGGCTGGGGAGAGGAAGAAGAGGTGGGAAATGGGAGTGTGAATAGGGGAATAAGATGAAGGCAGAGCCTGGCCTCATGCTAGCAGCAGGTGCTGGAAATGTTGAGCACTGTCCCTGGGGATGCAAAGGGCTGGGTGGCTCCTGTAGGGAACAGGAATGAGTTCCCCCGTGAGGTGGAGCACACAGAGGGCTGGGCAGCACTGGGTCAGTGTGTCTGGCATCAGCCCCATCCGTCCCCACAGGCCTACGTGAACCGGTTCAAGTTCCAGAGCATCACCGCAGATGACACCCTCGCGTTCTTCCTGGAGTACTTCCCAGAGCTGAAGGAGAAAGGCGTGGACACCATCCCAGGTCAGCACAGCACCGTCCTGGCCAGGGAAGAGTCCATGGGTGTCAGAGCTGCCCCTGTCCCCCTCAATGAACCTTTGCACGTTGGTTGATGTGTTTTACTGGAGATGCTGTTGCTGCCAGCCCGGCTCTGTTGGAGAAGGCATGGATGGCACTGGGATCAGGCCCAGGCTTGGGCATGTGCAGGCTCAGCCTGATTTTTTCCCATTCAAGCCCAGTCCCTGCTCTGCACTCGGATGCTGTTTCATGGGGTGTCCATGACTCAGCCTGGTGAGTCTGGTGAGCACTGGGATCAGGCCCAGCTAGCACTCTGGGCTTGGCCCAGCCTTGCTGGAGATCCAGGCTTGGCAGGAGCTTCCCATGCTGGAGCCAGCTCATCCCACTGGTGACGCCAGGGCTGACACCCTGAGCACACCCTGAGCCCATGATGGCCTCACCCCCATCAGTTTGTGGTGGTCACCGTCCTTGGGCAGGTTTGGTGGCACTGGGAGAAGGCAGTGGAGGGTTGTGGGCAGCAGCACCTGGTGTGGGGCTCAGGGGTCTGTTCCCAGCTCTCCCTTCTCCCTCTCTGCAGGGTTTGAATTTGACCGCTGGCTGAACACGCCGGGCTGGCCGCCCTACCTGCCCGACCTGTCCCCAGGGCAGCAGCTGATGAGGCCAGCGGAGGAGCTGGCAGAGCTCTGGGCAGCTGATGGCCTGAACATGGAGGCCATTGAAGCCGTGGACATCAGTGGCTGGAGGACGTACCAGCTGGTCTATTTCCTGGATCAGGTCCTGCAGAAATCCCCCCTGCCTGAAGGTGGGTGCCAGGGCACTCCCAGGAGGAGACACCCAGAGGGTGATTTGCCCAAATCCAGCCAGTTTTCCGGGGATGTGAGGGCACATTGTGGGCACACAGGGGTTTGTGGCCATCAGCCCCTCTCCAGCTGTTCTGTGGATCCTGGTTCCAGGGAAGCCTGTATTGGTGTGGTGGGGGATGGAGAGCCAGGGGAAGCATGTCCCTGGGTTTATGGAGACTGTTGTGTCCCTATGTCACCACAACTCTCCTTGCCCTCTTTGCTGAGGAATCTCCTCCAGTTTGTGCTGGCACCCCAAGCCCTGCAGGGCTGCCCAGCCTGGAAGGCCCAACATGGGCACTGTCCTGCCCAGAACCAGCCAGTGCTTGGGGTGCTCCAGAGCTGAGGCTGGGAGCCTGGGCAGGGGTGAGGGCTGACGCTCAGTGCTGTGAGGATCCCAGAGAATTTACAGCACAGCTGGGATGGGTTCACAGGGTTCTTTGGGGGAAGCAGGGGCTGGGAGCTGGCTCAGAGCTCTGGGGAGGATGGTGACTGCTCCCCTCTCACAGGCAATGTGAAAAGGCTGAGCAAGATGTACCCCAAGATCTCCAAGGCCCAGAACGCTGAGCTGCGACTGCGCTGGTGCCAGATTGTCCTCAAGAACAACCTGGAGGCTGAGTACAGCAAAGTCAAGGACTTCCTGCACAGTCAGGTTTGTCCCTGGGCAGTGGGGAAAGAAGGGCATGGGGCACAGGGCTTTCAGTGCCAGGGAGACAGGGGGTGGCTCTTGCTTTTGATAGTCCCACAGGATGGTTTGGGTTGGAAGGGACCTTAAAGGCTCATCTTATTCCCCCCTGTGCTGTGGGCAGGGACACCTTCCACTAGACCAGGTTGCTCCAAGTCCCATCCAACCTGGCCTTGAACACTTCCAGGGATGTGCCAGGGCCTCACCACCCTCACAGGGAAGAATTTCCATATCCCATCTAACCCTGCCCTCTGGCAGTGGGAAGCCATTCCCATTGTCCTGTCACTCCAAAGTCCCTCTCCAGCTCTCTTGGCACCAGAAGGGGCTCTAAGGTCTCCCTGGAGCCTTCTCTTCCCCAGGTGAGCACCCCCATCTCTCCCAGGGTGGCCCCAGAGCAAAGGGGCTCCAGCCCTCGGAGCATCTCCATGGACTCCTCTGGACCTGCTCTGTCCATTTGTGTCTTGTGCTGGAGACTCCAGAGCTGGATGCAGTGCTGCAGTGTTGGGGTCTAATGAGAGGGCAGAATTTCCCTCTCACCTGCTGCCCATGCTGGGGATGAGCCTAGGACACAGTTTGCTTTCTGGGAGAGCACGTGGCCAGGTCACATCCCATTTGTCACCCAGGTCCTTCTCTGAAGGGCTGCTCTCCATCCATCCTGTCCTGAGCCAGGTGTAGGGCCCTGCATTTGGCCTTGTTGCACTTGGTGAACTTCTCAGGGTCCACGTGTTCTCCCCTGTCCAGGTGCCAAGGGCTGCCCAGGGCAATATTCCCCAGCCTGTCCCATTGCCGTGGGGCGATGCTGGAGGCCCCGTGCTGGGGCCGGGGGGCTGGGGGGCGTCATTGCCGGGCCGGGGCTGTAACCCGCTGTCTCCCCGCAGGGCAAGCAGAAGTACACGCTGCCCCTGTACCGCGCCATGTGGGGCGGCTCCGAGGCCACCCGAGCCCTGGCCATGGAGACCTTCTCTGCCACGGCCCCCCAGCTCCACGTCAACGTCCAGAACTATGTCAAGAAGATCCTGGGCTTGGGGGGAGCTGAGGCTTGAGGCTGCCTGGGCTCTGCTCCCTCGGCCGGTGTTTGTGCTGGCAGGACCTCAGTGCCTCCCTCTCACTGCACATTTCCTTATTAAAATGTGTAATTTTTTTCCTCTGTGTTCTTCCTGTTCCCAGTGAGCCATAGGCCACCTCGGAGTGACTCCCTGCTGCAGTGCCAGCCCTGCTCCTGGGCACTTGGGGTGCTGCTGGCTTCTCCTGGTGCTGGCACTGGAGGGATGGGCTTGGCCTCAGTGCCTGCAGGGCTGGAGCATCTCCTGGCCCTGATCTCCACTGCTCCTTGCTGGGTTCCTGACAGCAGGGACATGGGGAGCTGGTGCAGTGTGGCAAAGCTGGGACCTCCTGGCTCCAGTGCCCTGAGCTGCTGCTCCAGAGCAGTTGGGGATTGCTTCTCCCCCTTGCTTTTTGCCACCACGCTGGGGCTCACGTTGGGTTGGAGGAAAGGGGTGCTCCTGCTCTCCCCCAGCAGTCCCAAGGGCTTTAAAGAGCCAGTGCAGCCTGCATGTGGCAGAGACTGTAGGGATAAGACAAAGCTGGACAGCCACAATGTTCCTTATTCCTTATCAAAGGCAGGGATATGACTGCACCAATTCCAGAACAAAACTGCAGAAACATCAGTAACCTGAGAGCCTGGCCATAATGATAACAAAGTGGTGATAACAAGAACACCTAAACTGCCCTGGGAAGCTCATGCATATCCCACAGTCTGTGTGGCCCCTACAACACCTCCCATCCTGTGATCTCTTATCAAACTTGGGGGTGTCCTCTCAGAGAGGTGCACAGTCCTGGCACTCTGCACAACAGCAGCCCAGAGGCAAATCTCAATGGGCTACAAGTTTTCACACCAAATCTGTGACCCAGCACTGTGGTCCCTACAGCCCTGACTGAAACCACCAACCTGTTCAGCCTGAGAGAATGAGGCTTCCCTGGGCAATGGGTGTCCTCTAGTGGATCAGCATTACTGGAAATAGACTGTAGTGCTGTTAAAAGTTGCAGTGTAGAACCTTTCTCCAGCTGCCAGTCTGGTTTCCCAGGGAACACAGAGCCTGTCTACAATTATCATGACCTCTGGTAAGAGACTCCCCGATCTGTGAGGCATCTGGAAACAATCTCTCTGGTTTAAAAGGTGCCCTTGGCTCTCAGGAGTACCTGTCACCTCTGGTCTGACTCACCTGAGCAAGCCACCAGGGAGACAGATGGGGTAGTCCCCAGAGCACTTCCCTTGGATTAACTGTGACATGTTCTCCATGGCACACACTGCAATACCCTTGGCATGTGCAGGTGTGTGTCAGGTTGTGGGATGCTGGCAAGGAGCTCAAAACTGCTGCCCCAGGAACACTTCACTGAATGAAAATCACGGCTGCAAGGGTGGGAATGTGAGTGGCTGGGAGCAGAACAAGGTTTTGATTTCCCAGGGCAGCCCCAAGGGCTCTGGGCAGGGCTGGGACAGTTCCACCACCAGACACTTTTACCAACACCACATTTCTGCTGCTCTCCAACCAACACTATTCAGCTGTGAGGAGAGGTGAAGCTCCTCTTCTCCCCACTCTGCAGTGCAGGAAGCCTCCAGCACAGAGCTGGGGGCTGGAAGATGAGGGAGCAGGAGCTGGGAAGGGCACTCTGCCTTCATTCACCTTCCTGCAAAGGCAAGGGCTCACAGAGACACTTCAATATAAAATTAGTAACAAGATGTAACACAGTTATTTTTAACAATGTGACCTTCATCAAGCACCGAACATTTTTTTGCTTAATTTTTTTTTCCAAAATGAAATCCAAGTCAATCATGAAATGCCAAGAGAAGATGTTAATTCTTTATTAATAAATAGATTTAAAAAGGCTTAGCTAGACAGGATTAATGGATTTGATGGTCAGAGAGGACTGCTGTAATCTTCCAGTCTGACCTGCTGCAGAGCATAGGTCTGGATTCCCATAGCCCACCAATCCAGGCAGTTGCACAGGGGCTTATCTGTTAATCCACACCATGGAGTCTCTGAAAAGTCACTATATTCTGGTCCCAAGGGCCAGTCTCCCTGTGAACACCACGTGCTCTTGTTCCCAGTTTCATTCTGACTTCCCCTTACAGCCCTCGGGCTGGGTCAGCTGTAGCTCTTTAAATAGTATTCTTTAAATATTCCGTTTCAAAGGATTAGTGACTCTTACTCATGACTGCTTGATTTTACAGTATGAAAGTAATAATGGGCTTGATTATGAACTCAGTAACTCCCCAAACCATGTGGAATTACTTCAGGCCTGCAATGATTTCAAGTCTGCATTTGGATAACAAATGTAACCAAGTCCAAACGCTGCACAAAGGTACAAACCCAACAAATCCAGAGAGAGCAGCTCAGCCCTCCCTGCTCCTCCAGGGCTGCTGTGCTGTGCAGACACTGAGCTACTCCATACACAACACAACAGTAAACCAGAGGCAGCTCTAAAGTGCCAGTGTTTGTCAGGAACAAATGAGAAGGTGGATTACCAGGGCATGTCATATGTCTGCACTCAGCTCTGCACACTGCTTGTCTGAGATGTGGGTAGCTAAGGAATCTATGATGTCAAGGAGGAGGAGCTGACTGAGCGAGCGGAGATTTGGCAACTTGGAGACCTTCAAGGAAAACAAAACAGAAAAAAAAAAAAAACAGGAAGAAATTAAAAACCTCCCCATATCACAGCTCATGTATTACCCTTTTACCCTTGGCACCCCACAGCAAGTTTGGCTGGGCACACAGATGGTGCAAGATCCCAACTGTGGGGCTGGGCTGCAGGGAACAGATCATGGGGCTCAGAACCAAATTCAGACTGCTGGGAGTGGAGAGCAGCAGGAATCTGCCCCCTGAGCTGCCCCTTTGCTGGTACTGACAGCCCCTACAAGACTCTCCTAAAAGCAATACTGGGCACCAGCACAGCCTGAGCTCTGAGATCTGTGGTTTTGTATTGAAAATGTGACTCAGGGCCTGATCTCTTTGCTCCTGTGCTCCTGAGGAAAAGCTCTTCTCAGTGTCCATGCTGGTTCTGCTGGCATTCTTCCTGCAGTCAAAGCAGGTCACTGGAGCACTTGGCCAACAAAAACCTCCCACCACATCGGACAGACGAGAATCTACAACGAACTTTGAGCTTCTGAACTGTTCAGAAGCTCAACTGTTAGCAAAAAGGAGCTCTACACATTCCCTCCTTCTCCTCAATCTCATGGTAAGGAGCCAGTAATCCCTGTCTGGAGGCACTAACACACACCAGCCTCCAGGCAGGCTGTGCCCAAGCACTGACCCACCCACCCTACCTGAACTGACATTATCACCTTGCTCTAGGGAGATGCACTGGGATAAAGAATAAAAATGTCCTGAGCAACCTCTGAAGGCCAGGAAGGAAATGGCTGAGGATACTTTCAGAAAGAGCTCAGGATGTGCTTGTAGCAATATCCCCAGTCTAGGGATCTACCAGGACTGGGAGGAAGAGAGATCCCCTGATCCCCCACTGATGGGATCCTGCCCCCAGCCCAGGCACACACTGCAGAACAGATCAGGGTGTCACTACAAACATGTCACAACAGCAGGTTTATTAGGGCTTTTGCACAACACTGACACACAAGAGCCTGAAAACACATTGCCCAAAGCAGTGAACCTCTGGGAAACAGATCTTCAGTAACGCTCCTGCTGTGGGGAAAACTCCTTAACAGTCCAAAGCCAGAACAGAGTTAAGGAACTGGAAGAACAGGAAGGGACCCAGCCTGCCTGAGCTCTGGTGACCCACCAGGTTTGTGCCTGAGAACAAATCCCCCTCAGAGCCCGTGGCTGGCCCAGGAGCAGAGCAGAGTGTCTGTGCCCAGCCACACTGAGTCACCCAGCCCAGGCCAAGAATCACACACTGAGGCCTCTCAGGCCAAGGGAAAACATTGCATAATTGAGATTTCTCTGTGCACATCTGCTTGACAGTCTTCCAGACACGTTTTGATGAACACTGTTCCACCAGTGAACAGTTTAAATATAAAACATTTCCCCACATCCTGGGGAGGAAGTACAGCTGAGGAACGCCCTCCCAGCTCCCATTGCTGCCTCCCAGTGTTGCAATGTCCGTTTCCCCCTGCACGTTCTGGGGAGAATCTCAACCTCTTTGACTTCAAGTGGCCTCCACTGGGAAGCGACACTGTGGTATTTCAGCCCTCACCGTGTGCAAGGCACTGACCCCAAGCCCAGGGATGCCCTGTACCCTGCAGTGGGACCATTCCCCATTCCTGCTGCTCCACAGGACTTGTGGGGCCAGAAGAAAAAAGACAGAATGAAGGCAGGGGCTGCAACCTCATGCTGTGGACTTTCCTCTGGGAGTGATTTCTGGATACTGGCTCCACTCCCAATGCTTTTTATGCAATTTCAGTTATTTCTGAATGTAAAATGCGTCATGCTCCAGCAACTTTGGCATTTAATGAAGAGCCTGAACACTGTCCTGTCTCCTCTCCAGACACTAATGCAATGCTCTTCCTCCCCAGGAGGATTGTGAGTTTAAATATACAATGGAGAGTGAGCTACTTGAATATTAACTAGGGAATTATTATCAGGATGTGTGTAGCATCCAGAAATCCCAATTCCTATGATTTATCTACCTATTTCAGCAATGCTAATGAGCTGAGCAATGAACTGATGACATGCTGGGGAACTCTCATGGAGGGACCACATCTCACAGGAACAATTAAATGACAATATCCTTATTCTCTCAAGTGAGGACAGGAGTATCAGCACATTGGGCTCCTGACCTTTCCTGCCACTAATGCATAATCCCATCAAAACAGAACCACAGAATTTTTAAGATTGGAAAGGACCTCTAGGACCATGGATGGAAAGGACCTCTAAGACCATGGAGTCCAACTGTTGAACATGGAAATCATACAGAGCCCAGCCAGGACATGGCAATTTGTTTTAGAGCACATAAAACATGTACGACAGAGAATACTTCAAGGGAAGTAAGAGGAGCACACTGATAACTGCTAGTGAGGGAGAGATTTGTGCCCTCAACACAACAAATATACCCCCCTATACACACACCAACCCAACAAGGGCATGGCACAAAATTAACTGATGGAACAACTGGAAATTAAAGCAATTTTGGGTAACTTCTGCTTGGAAGGGCTTCACATTTCTACACCAGCTTGTTCTGGTCTTTAATTTACTTTGGTGTGCCTAGCAGTCCTGTCAGTGAGTGTCAGTAACATGCAGCCAGCTCTCAGCTATCTCACACGAGGAAGAATTAAACTGATTTCCACATGAACGTGTCTTTAACCAAGGCAGTGACAGAGGACAGCAGCTCTCAAAAGCCACAGAAAAGATGCAACCAACCTTGGTGAACTGGTGGACGATGATGTGCAGGCAGTGTCTCTTCATGTCCAGGGCCTGGGTCTTGTCAGCTGCCTCTAAAATCTAGAGTAGGAGCAAAAATGTGATTTCTGTTCTGCACAGCTCAGATGCACAAACCTCACCCAGAGCCAGTAACTCCTCTGAGCTAGGGAACATCTCCATTTTGCATTACAAACTGAATATTTTCTGAACTATTCAAAAATAAGCCTTGGATTTAAAAATGTATGGAGTCCTCAAGAGCTAACCAGCAGGAATTGCTTCTGCTTGTGCTGCAAAGGTTCAGTCTGCCTTCCTGGGAGCTGGCACTGGCTTTTTGACCACACAGTATCTTTTATTAGCTCGAACTACACTGCTAGATCCTGTCAAGATCACTGATAAAACAAGACTAATGTCTGTTACCTGCAGACCACCATTTGCCCTGGAACAAATGTCTGCCAAAAAGACTTTACAGCTCAAGTGCTGAGCATGTGGTCATCTTAAAAAGACCTTTAGAAACACAATTCTGTACCAGGGGATGAGAGCTCAGGAGGAGCCAGGTGAGCAGTACCTGCTGAACCCTCCAGCTCAGGAACAGAAGTGACACAGCCCCAGGTAAGGAACAAGCTGCTGAAGGCTGGGCTCCCACATACATCATCACTGGGCAGTGTCAGTGACCTGGCACTGGGGGTGCCCACTTGACCAGACCCCTTGGCTTTCCTCTAAGTGACCAAGTGAATTACCTGGAGCACATTCTCCACTGTGACATTCATTTCCAGGTTCTGCTTACAGTAGGCCTGGAGCCTGTTGTTGGAGAAGCCGTAGTAATAAGGTGCTGCAAAGAGGTATCTGTGCATACTCATTGAGGAATAAACCAGAGAGCAAAGGTGAGAGGGCTGACAGCAAACAAATCCCTGTGAGGAGTGGAAATGCAGAGCCTGATGGTGCCCCCCATCCTCCCAGTCAGTGCCAGGCAACCCAAAGGAAAAGAAAGAAAGGTGACCTGCTGGACATGCACACAGAGAGATCCCCCAATTCCTTCCCAAAGGATACAGGGAGTCCTCAGGAGGCATGTTCACTTCCCCATAGTAGATGTATCTGAGCATGGATTCAAAAGCTTGCTTGCTGGGAACCATTTCACCTATGGAAATGTTCACTTGCCCATCTTCTGGCATAAAGGAACGGAACATGGCTTCAAAGTAACTGCAAAGGGAAATAAAACTGATAGAACATATTCTGCACACAGATGGTTTAGCCCAGGATTGTTGGAAGGCTGCTATTCAGAACTGCAGCTTCTAAACCAACAAATTCAGGAGACAACCTGGGCAAAAACGCTGCTCATTTATTTTTTCATGCATGTCTGCCAGTGAAAACTCCAAATATAATCCCCCTAATTACCACCAGAACCACCTGAAATTTGACTGTTTCTTGAAAATTAGGACACATGGTGCTTTGCTTTTTCTCTAATTTGCATAAGACCCAGCAGAGAGCTTAAAGCATTATGAATTTCCTTGGTGTCTACAGACTGCCAATCATCAGGGCTGTTTTAAGAGCTGTGAAATGCTTCTGGTAAAATACCACGGTAACTAATACTGAATATTGTTACTGGGTCTGGAAAAAAAATTGTTATGGTATTTGAAATAGAAATGTTATGTGAACACTTAATATTTGGTGGAACATAAGGTGCAGGTCCACAGAACACACAAGTGCAGGACAAATCCACTTCACCTATGCCCTGAGGAGAGAGAACAGTCCCACCATTTTCTGTTATGTTTATTCATAACCAGTCTTAAATATCAGAAAGTGAGAAAGAAATTCAAGTTCCACATGATACAATATGAATTGTTCACTGTCAGAAGGCTCCCTCTGACCCCAGTGGACATCTGTTGCTTTCCATTTCACTGAAACCACCTTATGTTTTTCACCCTTTTCCCCTTCCTGTGATTTTACAGATGCTTTGTCTTGCAGTGCAGCTTCTCACACACCCTCTGCAGAATCTCTGCAGTTCTAATTTCTTCCTATTTTCCCTGCTGGGTACAAAATGGAAAAAAAAAAAATAATCACTACTGCTTAAAGGCTTATTACACTCATTGAGCAAAGCTGCATCTTAACACTTCATGCAGATTTAAGTTCCTCTCTGCCTTCTAAACCAAGCCAGCTGAGCACACACTGGCCAGCCCTGCACTGTTATAGGTACAGGGCTCACCTGGAGCGAGCTGCCAGGATGGCTTTGTGGGCTGGCCGTGGGTGCCCATCCAGGAGCAGGATGATATCACAGAATTCAGTCCCAGCTCCTTCCAGGTAAGCCTTCATGTCCTGAATTAAAGATGTTCCTGAAATTAAACATAAGGAAATAAAGATGTGATAGTTCCAGGTGAGCAGGTACTGACAAACTAATATATGGGCAAGCCAGAGCTCCAGCCCCTCTTTCCTTTGGGACTCTCAGGGTGAATTTCAGTCAAGTCGTTCTTCATGATCTTGGAGCAAAATGAGCCTCATCCTTCCCCACTACAGCCCATTCCCTACTGCCCCTCCCAGAGCTACACCTGTCAGCTCTGCTTTCTGCCACTGACAGATGCTCTCTACAGATATAAAAGCTAATTTCCCCCTCCCTTTGCACTATTTCCGACCACAAGGAATATAAAATTTCGTGTCTTAGTGAAAAATCTTTCCCAAATCAGCAAAAAAGGCTTATTTTATTCAATATTTTAATCAACCTTTGTAAATACACAACTGAGAAATAAAGCACATCCAAGGCTGCTCCAAATTCACACATTTTTGCAAAGTTTATCTTTCAGTTTTTAATTTTTTTATTTTTGAGTTTGGGTGTCTCACACCATTCCAGCTCTGGGTACAGAACTGGCTGTGCCACCTTCCCAGCCAGTGCACATCTCCCCCATGGGACAAATGCCAGCCAAAGCCTTTCTACTTCACCTTCCAGGACCAGCTTCCCTCTCTCTCCAGTTCCCAATTATTTTTGTGCAGCACTCCACACCAACCTGCCAATTCCTCTGAACTTTATGGCCTTAGAAAATTTCATCATTACATTCCTTGTATTCTGTGTCAGGATGTTAAAATATTGAGTAAGACTAGTCCCAGATCAGCCTCTGATGAATTCCACAATAAAACTGTAAATCACATCTCCTGTTCCTTTCACACATGCACACACAGCAGTGCCTTATTCACAAGATCCTCCTCTGTGGTGAACACCTCCAAGGAGGCTGTTCCCCTGCTCAGCTCTGTCACCCTTCAGCCACTTACAGTGACTGTCCACTGCCTTTTTTTGGATCATTCTTTACCCCCTTCTGCTCCTCTCATCTCTCTGAACAGGACCAGGATGGTTTATTGCAAGAACATGCCTGTATCTCCCAAGTAATTTGAAGGGACACCTTCAAATTTCTGATTGAAACTCACTGGGAAAAAAAAATTGTTGTGCTTTGTCTCAGCCCGGGAGAGAGCCTGAGCTGTTATCCCAACTGGGAACTGGTGGGCTGCTTCCCACACATCTCCCCAGGCTAAACAAAGCCAAACAAATTAAACAAATTAACAAATTAAACAAATTAACAAATCCAAACCAGCACGGGGAATTGCTCCACGAGGCAGGAAGGTTACCAATGTCGAGTGGTTGGTCAGAGTGTGTCCGGACAGGAGGTTGCTGCTTCCTCCGGACAATCTCCACAATGAGGGAGGAAGAAAGATGCTCAAACTCCTTCATCATTATGACTTGATTAAAATGGGATTCCTTCACCACAAAGTTCAGGCAATGTTCCTTTAAAAATACACCGATATTAATTAAGAAACTTCTGGTATATTGTTTGGAATTCATCTTACAGCATCCCATAAATGCTACATGTCACACATGCCATTGGCCATCCATTGAACCTCCACATGGATCCTGCACATGGAACTACCCAACAGTGATATCCTTATCCTTCCTAAATGACTGTTTAGGAAATGACTGAACAGGAAATTCAGGACAATTCTAAGCATCTAGAAAGATTTGGCTAGAAATACTAACAAGGAAGAAATTAACTGCCCATTGAGCTGCTCCAAAGCTTTCTAAAAAAATGAAAGAACCTATCTGCAGTGTCAGTATATAGAAGACAGCAAGACCAGGAAATACACTGGTTCCATCTTGCTGCGGCAAGAGTGAACTGATGAAGAGCCAAAGTCACTCTGCCCTTGACATTCTACAAAGCAGTTATGCAAAAATATTGAGCATGTATTGAAAAAAGCCTACATAATATCACAAGCCTACATAATATCACTGCAGGACAACCCCATGCTAAATATACTCAAGCGACTGTAATTAAAGGAATGGTGAATCTGCAAAAGCTGATACCTTTGGCCAAATGTTAATTACATAAATTTAATTTTAAAAAATATTTTAAAAGTTTCTTATCAGTTCCTTTGCATGCAGAATGGAATTCTGACACAGTAGAGTGATTACCTTTAGCTGATCCAGCTGAAGCTTGTTGGCATTCTCACACACAATGAGCACGTTCTGCAGATCTACAGATGCTTCGATGTACTGAAGGCAGAGCTGTTCCAGCCGAGAGAGCTTGAAGTTTAAGGCCAGTTTGTACACATCCATAATGAGCAACACATCCTGAACATGACCTGAAATTGCAAGAGGGAAAACTGCTGGAGAGCTCACAGAACAAAGAGAGGAACCCTTCTAAAAGTTGTTTTTTTATATTGACTGGAGCAATTGGAATAGTAGAACAGGCAGTTCTACTGGAGTATTTTTATAGAGAAAAAAACCAACATTCTTTGTTAGATAAAATCTGAATCAATGCTAGAAGAGGAGGTTCAAACTTGAAGCATGCAAAAGCCAACTCAAAGTATTTTTTAGACCAAAGATTTTGTGACAATGCGGATCACGATTTTTTGAAACCCTCCAAAGAAAGCAAAGTCTCTAAAATCCCTGCCAAGCCCTGGAGCTTGTAGTCCAATTTCTCAGAGTATCTAGCTGCCCAAGAGCCCTGTCTGAGTCCTTGGGCTTTACACAGTATTAACAGTCAGCTCCCTGATTCTGACAGACCCTTAATTATGAAGGTACTCTGTGTTTTTCACTTTGTGCTCCAGCCTGCACAGACCCACAGCTGCTCTATGAGGGCTGAAGTGAGAGAGGGACCCTTTTGGCCACTGCAATGGGGCTACTGGGACACCAACTCAAGGAATAATCCCCCATGGCCTTTGCTTTCCTCACAGGCGATCTCTGCCCATCTGCTCTAACTGTTTTTTAATAGAGAAAAGCCCTCTCCCATGCCACGTGCCTTCCCTGTGTCTAATTGGAAAATCCCATTTGATGAGCATGGCCAATGCCATTAGCTCAGCCCCGGGGTGGCTCCCCAGGGGGCTGCTCTCTGAACTGAGAGGAGACACTAGGAATGCAAATGGGCAGGGCAGGGCCCATGGAGGATCCCAGCAGAAGGGAGAGCACCAGAGAGAAGCTCTCATGGGCTGGGAAGAGGGGCAGGCTGCCTGGGAAGCCTGGAACAATGGCAAGAGCTCAGGGGTCCAAGCCTCCCTTTGGCCTGTGCCAAGGTGATGGTGCTGAGGATCAGGGAATGGCTGAGAGTGGGATGTGACAATGTCAGCAGAATCCAGGGAGCAGTTCCCTCCTCCCCAGGCAGTGGGATCATCCTCAGACAGGCCTCCTCACAGGGAAAGCCTTGGCACAGACACACATGACTTTTTTCCTGAGAATTATCTTTGATGAACTTGGAGTGAAGCTGAAGCAAAGATCAGTGCCAGGACAGCTGTGCCTCACTGAACTTCACTGTGCCCCGTGGCTGCAGCTTCCCCAGCCCCAGCAGCTGGAGTTCCTCACTGTATCCTGACTCATTCCCATTGCCCCACATCCCTCATCACTCACACAGCCAGGAGCTGGATTCCCTGTGTGGGAGCTGCAAGTTGTCTGGCTATTACTTCCCCAACCACAAGTGTTTTTTAACTCAGAGAACTTTAATAAATGCATAAAATGGATTTTTCTTTTCTTGAGGCATTCCTTTAGATTGTATTTTTAATAGATGATAAATACAGGCTTGCACACCTTTCTGTGTAGGCTCAGTTTAAAATGGATCAAAACAGTATCAGAAAAATGAAATAAATCAAGCCAGGATAAGGTACTCAGTTCTTCCAAGCAGGATGCTGTAATGTTCAAAATACCATAATATTTTCGTTTGTTTGGGGTTTTTTTACACCTTTTGAAATGATCAAGAACTTGTTCTTCCTTGATATTTGAAAAGAAAAAAAAAAAGCATGGTTAGTATGCTCTCATAAAAATCTGCTTTTTGTTTAATTTTGTTTGTTTAAGGTTAGTAATTAAGTGCTCAGAACAGGACTGATCACCTGCAAATGCTGGATCCTGCTGTTCCCAAACACGTTTTCCCCCTTCCCCTCCCCAGTGCCAGTGTTACCCCACCCTGCTGCCCTACCTTTGCGGGGATACTTTATTTTATCTGTGTACAGGAACTGCATGAGCACCTCGAAGGGCTGAGCCTCGGCCTCTCGGATGGGAACCTCCAGCAGTGGCTGCAGCCGGCACAGCTTGACATTCCCACCAATCCCATCCTTCTGGCAGCTGCTGTGTCCCTCCTCTTCAATGTCTTGCTTTGATTTCTAATGAAACAGAAAAAAACCACCCAAAGATGGCACAAGGCTGTGCCAGTTCACACAAGTTATTACTGAACCAGAGGATCCTTCTCCTTACTCCACATTTTTCAAGACCCAGGATCTCTTTAGCTTCAGGATTACCTTTAAGATAACAAGGAATTCATATGTCTCAGACTTTCTGTTCAATATCCTGGGGGACACATGGATCAGAACACAAGTAAGCTCCTGGATCCAGGTCAGAAGCAGGACATCAGAGCAAAGGAGGAATGAACTGCACCAAAATTACATTTTTACCCACAGAAGGAACAGCCTCACTCTGTGAAGGAAGGACAGGTGGGACCAGATTCCACAAACCCTGCCTTGCAAAGGCAGAGCACAAAGTGCTGCACAGAAGCGTTTTAAAGCACTCTATTACTTCAAGTTTCACTTTGACAGCCTTTCCAGTGCCAAAACATTGAACTGGGGGGCAGGGAGGAATCCACACCTCACTGCAGATTGTGTGCTACCACCTCCCAAAAAGCCATTGCATGTTTGCTGCTGAAAAGCTGGAAGTAGTCAAAATTAACAATGAACAGAGGCACCAGAATTTCATCTCTGGAAAAAGTCAAAAAATACAAAGGTTAAGGGAACAGCTGAAACCCTCAGCATTGCCTTTCTTCCCTCTGATGTGTCTGATGTTGTGGGCCATCCCCATGACACAGCTCTTGCCTCCCCCACAGGGTACACACACCTCTCTGGGGCATTCCACAAGATTAGACCTCAGACAGCCAGGAGAGCTTCCAAGAACCACACTGCCAAATCCAGATAACTGGATTAACTCTGGCTCCTCCACGTTACACTCCTGATACACACCCAGTAGTCTTTGTCAATACTAATGATCCTCTTTATTTTACTTGCTCTTGAGCACCTTAACATCAGACACTGCTTCCATCCTCCAGCTGTCTCAGCAGATACTACTTTTCTCCTGACAACTTTATTCCCAAACTTGGGCAGAATAAGCCTTACCTTGCTACAGGGGTATTTTCCCAAAACACTCACCTGTTTCACCCTCTCCCTGGCCTGCATGATTTTCTTTTTCAGCCACTTGCAGCGGGCGGTGACGATAGCAGTGTGCCCTCGGACTCGCTCCTCCTTCTGCCAGAGGCAAAGGTAAAAAATCACATTCAACTTTTATCCCCAAATCACAGAGCCATGGCAGACGGCAGAAGTCATAGAAACCTGGGCTACAACACATTTCAAGTTAGAGTCAAAGGCAGCCTTACATCTGCTCTGCACATAGAGATGAAATTCAACACCCATTTCCCCAAAGGCCAATGGCAAACAGCATTTGGGAAAGAGTCACATTCACTGAGTGGAAGCTGCTGTGTCACATAGAGTGCTTTTTATTCTTGTTTAATATTCTCTTTTCAAAATAACAGTGTGAGTATGGGTTTTGCTATTGTTTGCCATAATTTATCACCTGTTGTTGAGGATCTGTTCTCTGAGCTTTGCAAAGCTTTTTCTAACTTTAAAGAATGCAGGTAAAGTTCAATTTTCTCATGTTTATTTTCAGAAAACCTGTTCTCTGTTAAATTTTTAAACTATTTTCATTACTAGAGAACAATTCCCCTATACTGCTTTTTCTCATTCTCTTTTATTTCAGTAATTAATAATGGCTCTTGAAATGATAATGGGTTTGCAAAACACTGACCTGCCTTCCTAGGAAGGACATGGAAGTACAGAGGTTGTTGGTAAATTTTCATATTGCAATTCTATATAACATGCTTTGATAAATTCAGGTTAAGTCAGTGACCCACAGATCTCCTCAGTTTAAAAGTTTTTTCTCCATTGCAGCTTTAAAAATTTATCTGGATCAGTGAAACTCACTAAACGAGGCAGACAGTTCACCAGTGATTCATTCCCAGGGTTTCTGGCACAACCACTGCACAATTTGCCTTTTTCCCAGCAAACACACCACACACACACTGACACCCCCATTGGCATCTCTCCAATAAATTCTACTTACCTCTCCCAAAACAAACTCCAAGTCACTGAACTGTCTGTTTTCCCACAGCCTTCCATAGTCTTCATGGAGAGTGCATTTAGGGTAACAAGAAAACTAAAAAAATAAAACCCCAGAGAAGACAGAATGAATTTCGGTGGCTACATAAACTTCAAATCTCAAGTCACTCTGAAGCAGAGGAGCCTGGGGTCAGATCTCCTCAGGGTCTGCAGCTTCCTCACAAGGGGAAATGGAGGGAGAGCTTCAATCTCTGCCTTGTGAGTTCCTTCCAGCTCAGGATATTCCTGAACCTATGATTCTACAAACAGAAGTGCCAAGGCTACATCTACTACCACTGGATTTTCTTATTAACTCAGCCTCAGTGTAGCACATAAAGTAGAATGTCACAAACCCATGGGGAGGGTAAGGACAGGTAACCCAGCATAACATGGAAGAATTGTCTCATCACAACTCCCAGATATGAGGATTGGGAGGCTGGGAGTCTCACCTGCACTCATGACTTCCCTGAGGGTGCCATGCAATACAAATAAACTTGAGTGGACGTGGGATTTAATCTAGTGTGACTATCCTGAATTTAAAATTTTCAATTCCCACAGTTCTGTGGGATGGGAGTGGGAGAGCTGCATGGAGATAAAACCACAATACAAAACATTCTGCCCCAGAGCCCTGGACAGGACAGCACATGAAAAGGAACAGCCAATTTTAATGAAATAACAGAGCAAATCCCATCTGCTGCACTTCCTAATGGTTTGTCAAAGTTGTCATGATCTCTGTAGGACTTCAGAAGGCATTGACCTTACCAAAATGTCTGCCCAAATAACATCTCTCAGAAGATTTTAAAGACACACATTGACCTTTGAAAGCTGAAAGCTGTGGAGCTCATGGTGAGCCAAACCAGACACTTCACTGACAAGACTCGTGTGGAATTGGTGCAGAAATAAGTATGTTTATCAGCAAATTACCTGAAACCTGTACATCTCTCCACTTCTGATGTTATTGTCCACTGTGCCACCAAAGATGTACATTGCATCTGAGATAACTGCTGCTGCATGGAAGAGTCTCCCGCTGGGTAACTGGGGAAAGAAAATAGGGGATAAAGAGAAAGAAAAGGACAAAAAAGCCAAGGTAAGAAATAAAAGCCTATTCTTCTGCTATAAACAGATCAACAGTGAAAAGGGAAAATCACAGAATATCTGAATTAAAAGGAAAATACAGGGATTGTAGAGTCAAACTCTTAAGCAAGTAGCCCATATGGGGATCAAGCCCATGACCTTGGGATTATCAACACCAAGCAGTGACCAGACCGAGGCAGCCCAGGGTCACAAATTCACACACTCACACACACATTCACACACACTTGCATCCTCAGATTGCCATTTGCTGTACCCCAGGATTGTTTCCTAGCATACCTAGAACACGCTGTCCAGTCACATTTAAGAATTCCCTTAATGCACCTTCTAATCACAGTGGTACCTCCACAGGTCTCCATATCATGGCAGCTAAAAAATGGATCATTTACAGAATTAAACTCAGTGTCATTTCCCACATAAACCCCACAGACATTTCTAGAAATAAGCAGATTCTGCAAATGTGATCCCTGCGCAAACTCAGCTTACTCCAAATGCTGTCAGGAACTTGAAGGATAAATGATCATCTACCCCAGCAGGACTGAGCCCCAGGCCTGTGAACACCTGCCTCCCCCACAGCTTGAAGGGCTGAACCATCTGCCTAAAGCCCCAACAATGGCCAGGGCTGGACAGGAGCCCCAGGCTGGAGCTGTTGGCAGAGCCACAGCTCCATCTCCATCCTGCCAGCTCCACAGAAAGCAAAGCCCCCCACACTGCAGCTATTTATAGGGCTGGGGGATCACACCATCCCTGCAGCCCACCCCACCTTGGAGATGAAGCATGAGGTGATTTTTGAGGAGTCACTGCAAGCCAAAGCCACCGTGACCCTCCTGCAGAGGACAGACCACAGCATTTTTACTCATTACTCCTGAGGCTACACAAAAGTGTGTGGACACATCAGCATATCTCACTGAGAGCTCACAGAAAGGCTTCAAGTGCTGAGAGAAACTTCTTTTTTTTTCCCCTAGTTTGATCAGGCTTCTCGTCTTCCAGGCAGTAAATTTCATTAAATCTCTGCCTACAAAATAAAAAGCCCTCTGGTGTAAGAAATCTTTGCTTCTTGTACATATTTATAGACACCACTCAAGTAAAGTCAAACATGAAACAAGATTATGTTTATCTGGAGAGGCAGATTTTCCAGGAAACCATGCTGACTGGCAGTTCCCATTCCCACCAACTCAGCCCTCTCACCACAGTATCACACAACAGCCTCATTTAGCCTGTTACTCACCACACTTTCCATGACTTGTTCTTTTCCTCAAACTAAGGCTTTTAAGGAGACAATCCCCCAGTCAGTAACCAGGCCGTGGGTATTTTTCTCAGATGTACAAACCACAGGCTTGCTCACCTTAAAAGGCACTTTTGCCTGTGCCAGTTTAACAAACCCTCTGGATAAACAAGTTGCCCTCTGTATCCAGCTTGTTTCATGGATACTTTAGCAAGGAAACTTCAGAGTTGGTTCTAATAAATACTGTGATGGGTTCTGGAATAACACTGATCTGTTATGGACCCAGTTTCATACCCCTCTGAAAGAGGATGAGATTACTGTCAAATATAATCTGTTTTTTCTACGCCCTCTGCTTGTTCTTAGCAGTAATCTCATTAACTAAATAAGATGTGCTGATTGAAATAATCAACCATATTATAATGGGTTAAAAACACATCTGTCACCTTCATCAACTGGAGCTCCAAGCTCATCCCAAAGTAAGAAGTTTGCTTGCCAAGACACATTCCCACACAGCCAGGCAGGCTGGTGGAAGCTGCACTGTCACATCTTTATCACAACTTTAACTGCAACCAAAACCAAACAAAAAGAACTGTTCTAGCAGAGCTCAAATGAAACCCACTTGCTTCAGATTTATTCAGGTCATTTTCCATCTCTCTCTTTTTTTTTTTAAATACACAAAATTTAGTTTTGCTTTTAATTAAAATAATTCCCAAAATTATTTCATTTTTAAAAGCTGCCATTGAATTTAACAACTTTTTTTTTTTTTTTAATCAAAAAGTCTTACAGCTTTGAAACTACCGGTGCCAGAAATCAAACATGAACCACCTGAATATTTAACCAAGTAAGATGTACTTGCCAGTCACATCATATTCCACTCCAACAATCTCCATGGAACGCTGTAATGATGATTTTTCTTTTGTAATGGTTGGTACCAGCCAAGGAACCAGAGCTCTGCAGTTACTAATAACTTAAACAATCAAACAACTTCACTTTCTAAATACACAGACTGCATTTTGAAAGAGAGAAATGTAAAACATGGAATGACAGCCTGGAACAGAAAAGGCCATGTCCAGTTCATAAAAACACTGTGCAGCTGAGAGTTTGAGGGTGTTTGTTTTACTGAATCAGAGCAGCAGAATTCAGGCCAGCACAAACCCCAAGTGGAGATGACAAGTGGTGACATTTTGGTGCCACCCACATGGGGAATAATCCTCAGCCCTCCCAGGACCAAGGATTTGGCCACAGGAACTTTGTTCCAGTGCAAGGAAGGAGAGCTGGGTCCCCGAGAAAATATCCAGGAGGAAAAAAAGGTTAATAGAGCTCAGGAGCACAAAGAGCTGGAGAGATTCTGGTCCCCATGTTCCTCATCCACCAACACCCAGAACCTGCCCTACCTTGAATTTATCACTGGGAGAGCTGCCAAATCCAGCTGCTGAATACACCCACCCCAGGTAGAGTTTATAAGAAACAACTACAAAACACCATCTATACTTTTGCTAGCCAGGATGGTCAGAAAAGATGAGAGGAAATGGCTGGAATTGCAGCAGGAGAGGTCTAGGTTGGATATTAGGAAACATTTTCTCCTGAAAAGGGTTGTAAGCATTGGCTGCTCAGGGCAGTGACAGAGTCACCATCCCTGGAAGAGTTCAAAAGGTGTGTGGTGGCACTTGGGGACTTGATGATCTTGAAGGTTTTTTCTTCTGTAATTCTGTGATTCTAATTTCATCTGCTGGCACAACTCCAGATGGTCCTGTGTGAATCCACTAGGATTTGTCTTTCTCATTCCTGGTACATACAGGAATGCTAAAAACCACAAAGAGGCACTGCCAATCTGAATGTATTTGTCAGCTCCAGATCCTGTACTTACCTCTCCATCAATGCGATCTCCTTACTTTATTAACAGTGCCTGACAGAAGAAATTCTGGATTCAATCCTGACACCTCCGGTGATGGGGGCTGGCACCCCTCTCTGAGCCACACTGCCCTGTTTCATCTGTTGGAGTAGTTTCTCTGTTTAAGGTTAATGAGATTTGCATCTGAGCATCTTTACAAGCTGGAACCTTTGCTTTCAAAAGCAGATCTCATCAGTCACCTTTGCTTCTCTTTCAGTACACCCTTCCACACTGCTGGCATGACCCAGGGCATCATTTTCAAAATAAAAGTATTTCACAAGTCTTTTTTTAATCTCATTTCTTGTGCTCAGGCTCTGTAGCTTGTCCAGACAGCACAAATGGAGTCTGTGCTGTGCTGCTCATCAGAGTTCTAATTTGACTCCCAAAGTTGTGCATTAGAGTTGCCTTTCCCTGTGCCAGAGCACCCAGCAATCATTCAAATATAGGTGAGATTACAGCCCTGAGCATGAGCTCTGGGCCTGAGCACACAGACTTTAAAATAAACTCAGTAATACCTGTGCAAACCCCTTCATAAACTCATTGATTTAAATTTTGATCTCACCAGGAACACATTTGCTTGGAGTCCTTAATAAATTAAGTTGAAACATTGTAAAGTAAAATTAAATAGTGAAAGAAGTAAAATGAATAATTTCCACTCAGGGGTCAATAGTGGCCTGCTCTATGCAATTTAAAACTTGCACATGCAGAGCCAGCACTTAAATGGTTCTTGGATTACAGCTTAAGTTAAACAGCTCAGGACAAATTGCAAGGGAAAAAAAAGGACCAAAGAAAAGCCATATATGAAGGTAGAATTTCTCTCTGTCTCCTATAATAAGTTTAATTTCCATTTTTCAAGTCTTTTTCACATTCAAGTGTTTCTTTCTTTACCTCTGAGTCTGCTGTAGGTCCTTGTTTAGCTGTTGCTCCAGTTGTTTTAAGGTTTTCTTTTCTTACTCTCAGCTCCTCAGAAGCCTTCTTATATTTACAGACTAGATTTATAACTGTGTAAATGTTAATTTTCCCTACACTCAGCTATGAATGAGCAGGTATTATGGAAGGTAATTGTTGCACTGAACTCAAGAGTCAGTAATGATGTGCTCAGATTTCTTTCACAACCTAGGAACACCAATAAGCTTCTCTATCATTCAGGATCATTAAAAGCTCAAAGCCAAAATGAAATAAAAAGTCCTAAAACCAACCTGGTGAACCAACATAAATTAAAACATAAATAAGTATCTTTTTTTCTCTGAAACTGGAAGAAAACCATAAGCTACAGGTCCAAATTAGCTGTCACTGCTGGGAGATTGGGAGCTGTTGATACCTGAGATGTTTACATGCTTACACATCAAGCAACAGCATCAAATTCAAACAGATGGACAGACAGAGCTTTGGATAGTCCTTAGGTTCAAGGAGGTTTAAGGATTTAAAATGTTTTCCCATGCTGGGTGCAGACAATCTCTGCTTTCAGACAAAACTGGAACAGACACGAAGCAGCAAATGCTCAAGGATTTTACTGAGCCTTTCCATAGGCTGTTGTATTTTCATTGGGCCTTTCCTTAGGCTTTCAGATTATGGCAATGCAGTCATCCAGTTTATCACTGCAGGTACCCAAGAGTAACCAAAGTGCTGTTCATAACCCAAGAAGTGCCTATTAATTTAAATAATCTGGCCTGGTATGAACTTTGGGAACACAGCTTGCCATGAGCCAGGCAACTAAGCCCACCCTATGGCAGTGGGAAGCCATTCCCTCCTTGTCCTTTGTCCCCAGTCCCTCTCCAGCCCTCCTGGAGCCCCTTCAGGCACTGGAAGGGTCTCTAAGGTCTCCCCAGAGACTTCTCTTCTCCAGGTGGACACCCCCAGCTCCCCCAGCCTGGCTCCAGAGCAGAGAAGCTCCATGGTCTCCTCTGGACTCATTATGATAAGTGACAGGGGATACAACAGAGACATCCTCTGAGGATGAGATTTTTCCATTTGGCATTCACTGGAGAGCACAGAATGAAAACAGGAAGGTAAAGCCATTAACAATGACATCCAAACACACGGTCACATAACCACAAAGGTCAGGCCATGAGGCTGTCTGTAATTTATTTACAGCTGTGATAATGGTAAATGGTCTTTCCTTTAAGATGGTTTTAGTATATATCAGTTGGAAATTTAAAGAGCAGTGTTAATGTATAATTCAGCAGAGAGGATGAGGCAGTTTGAAGAACAAGCCAAACTCCAGCCAAATCCAATGAAGGCATCGCAAAAAGCCATATACTGACATCTGACAAGAGCTGACACAAATCCAGACCAACCATCCAATAACCACAATAGCACTTCTGGGATCTTAGTCTGACTTCCTGGATAAACCAACCTACCAAACTTCTGTGAACACATACTGAAATTTAGACTTTCTTAGAGGAAAACTTTTGTTTTTGAAAATATCAAATCCTGGTTCAAGTGTAATGAAGACTTTACAATAAAATGTTCCAATAAATAATTACTCTAATTCTTTACAATTCATAAACATTTGTCTTCCTTTCTTTTTCAGTCTGGATATTTCTAGTTTCAACTTGAAGTGGCTGGACCTTGTTTTATCCTTCACTGACAGATGATAAAAACCCTCTGTTCCTCAGGGAAGATTTAATTTCCTACACCTAAAAGAGATTTCACTTCACAGTTGATGGCTGGGCTTCCCATGTTCAATGATTCCTCTCTGAACAACCTCCCTGGTTTGTGAACACAACATGGAGAGATGTTGTACTTGAAGATCTAATAAACACAAGGATCATGTATTTATGTTACTTAATGACACTACACTGTGTCAGCCTCAAGAACCAAGAATGTCACAGCACTTCCAGCCATTTCAGACCACCAGGAGCTCTCTCAGCTCTCCACAAGAAGTGGGAATTTGAGTCACTGTTGCAGGGATCTGTAAGGGAAACCATGAAGCCCAGACCACACACTGCTCATAAATGTATCCTACAGCCAAACTGAAACATGGACCTTCAGGAGAAATCAAAATCCTTCAGTGGACTGTTATTGTAATAAGTAATTGGCAAAACTCTGGGCAATCAGTAAATATTGGAGGAAAGCTGTCGTTTTCTGCTCTCTTTCAAAGTTGGTGGCATAACTTTATCCAGAGTAACTGCTCTTCTGAAAAAGACATTTTTTACTCTGAGATGATTTTTACTCTGATATTATTTTACTCTGAAAAGTATATTTCAAATCCTTCTGTTACTCAATTTCATACCACCTTAATGCAGGTCACATTAAATATTTGTTGTTACAATTCCTTACCAGTGAGTTACAGAAATACTCCTTCTGCCTATCACCCACATCATTTGCATTTTGCTTCCTCTGGGAGAACACTGTGAAAGGATGCAATAATGAACACCCCTCAGAAAGGATTTGAGCATAGAATTGACAAGCAGAAGTGGGGCTGAGCAATAGTGTTAGTTACAGGTATTCTGATGCACAGATTCTTATAAATATAAGCATTTTCCAGATGTCTCTCTCCAGCTCACTGAGCACAGGCCTGCAAAGGGAACTGCTATGAAGCTCCTACATTTTTTAAAAATATTTTTTAAAAAGCCTGAACATGACAATTATTTATAAACATCAAAAGTATCAGTCTTCCCTCTGGATTGTGAAGTGCTCAGTTTTATCTCTCCCAGCAGAACAACCATACCTTGACAACTCTCTGCCCACGTGTGGAATTCGGGGCACTGTGCACACAGTGACATCTTTCTCTTGCCTGAAGATACCTCAAGGGGTGTAACTGATTTCTGCTCTAGGAGACTGGGGAAGACTCATCCTCAGGAGGATGACTAAGTCCTTTTAATCTTCCTCAGCTGCCTACAAACCACGTCACTGTAATCTGTCTGGAAACCTCCAAGTAAGCCCAAGGAGGTCACCAGCACATTAACCTCCCTTTTGGCTTGCTAAAAAAAAAAAAAAAAATTAAGAGCTTTGAAAATTGGAGATTTTTATTGCTCTTGGCTTTGAAAGCCCTAATTGTGAGACTGAAATGTTTCCCAGAAGGAGTTTTAAGATTTCCCTCATAACTTGAGGAGAGATGGATGACTCGCCAGTCCCTGCAGCCACAGGGATGTGATGGAAACTGTGAGGAAAGAGAATTTTCTTCTTCCTGACATAACATCCTGCCCTCTATGAGGCAGTGGCTGCTCCAAACATCACCTTGGACTCTGTGGGTCTGTGTCCACAACTGCCAGACCCTGAGCTCCTGTAATTCCCTGCAGAACACAAGCTGTGACTGCCATGTGCACACTCAGCAACACGAGGCATTTTTCCTCTCACTGTCTGCTGATTTTTTTATGCTGCTCCAACCTTCTTCAGAAAGTAAAGGTATTTTAAGTTCAATAGAAAACCTTGGGGCAAACAAAAAAAAAAAATCTATTTCTTGCTTTCGAAATCCTTCAGTAGCCCTGTGTAAAGAAAATCCAGCACACCAGGAAGCCTTGGCAGTGTTATGCAGGCAGGCAAGGACTCAGACAAGATATTCCTGTGGCTGCCTTAGAAAAGGACAACCCCCAGCTGTGAAGATCATCTCCCAGCAAAGGGAGAATAGTTCTGTGTGCTCTGTACAATTTATATGTACATGTATTATATAGAGGTTTTAGGAGCTACAGACTGCAATTGTGTGGCTCAGCAAGGATGTCTTGTTATTCATTCTGGGGACATCCTAAAGCATAAAATGGCAGCTCCTGGTTTATTTTTTAAGTACTGCCCTGTTCCATCTCAGTTTGCCCTCTTCTACTCATTAAGCCATTTCCCATCTTCCATTCCACAGTGAGGAACTACCAAGAATTCTGAGCAGAGAACTGCAACAGGTCCATTGCCAGATCCATTCCCAGGTTTGTTCTACCTGTTTACTCAAAATGTAGAAAATGCCAGACTGTCTCAGGGCACACAATTGCTGTCTGTGCCTTTAGGACCTTCCCAGAACTCACTCTGCTTTGCTGTGATTAATGCCCAAATTGTGGGCATTACCTTTTCCAGGTAACAGCCCCAAGCCTTGTGTGACTTGTCACCTTCTGACATACAATTTCCACCTGACAACCTATTCCTGATACTGGCACAAACAGGTCTGAAAAGTCCAAAATCACTCCCCGATCACCCTGAAAAGCCCCTCAGGGCTGCCTAAGTTCAGAGAACAGGACTGGAATGGCAGTAATGACTCCCCTTCAGTGTAAGCAATCTCTTCTGTATTCTCTTTTGCAAAGCACTGTAAAAACCACCACTGAATTCACAGCTTCATCAGCACCAAACCTTGTTTTGGACTCCAGAGGCTTTACCCATTCCATGCCAAACATCCAAAAGAAGAATTAAGGATATTGTAAAAGTAAGGAAGAAGGTAACCCTGCTGTAGTGCAGTTAAGCAAAGTTGTAGCAGCATATTTCAGACCATACCACACAATACATGGGCATTACAGCGACAAATCAAGTTTTGAATTCTGCTTGAAGCAGAACCTACGAACCACTGCTACACACTGAATTCATTGTTCACCTTTTCACTGAACAAATGACTGACTCATAACACATATCAAAGCATTTCGTGGTATTTCTTTAAAATGTGTTTTAGATGTGTCAACACTGACTAATTTTTAAGGACTGCTACCCACAACATTTGAGCTGATTAACCATCAGCGGGAAGGAGTTGTTACTATTTACCTAAAAGTAAAAAAGTGTCTATGGCAAAAAACGAGTCAAAAAAAGCCGGAGCATAAAGGAAAAAAAAAAAAACAACAAACTAGGAGCTGAAGGTTTTACCTCGCTGTCTGGGCTGGGCTGGATGACCTCCCAGGTCTGGGAGTCCACGTCGTAGCAGTGCAGCTCGTTGGGCAGCGTGTTGTCAGCAGCGCCCCCAAACACGTAGAGGTGCCGGTCGAAGGCCACCATGGTGTGCCCGTATCGCCGCTGGGGAGGTGGAGGGGAGCCCCTCAGCAGGTGCTCCGTGGGGATCCGTGTCCAGCTAGGATAGGAAAGAGGATTTTTAAACAATTCTTTTAAATTTCTTAACTCTTATCTGTTGGGAAAGATGGGATAGGAAGGGCTTGTGGATATGATTGCCTGGTAAGAAATACTGGAGATGTAAAAGCTGGGAGTGAAATAGAAATGAAGGGCAGCTCTGAGATGTGATCATGGCAGGCAGGAAGACGGGGATGAGCTGGAGATGGGTGGAAGGACAGAAAACAAAAGGACCCAAGGATGCCCCTCTCCACCCTGCCAAGGCATCAGGGAAAAAGTAGATAAGAAAGTAGTCTTTGGAGTTTAGAATATAAAATTATATGGTGATATAGCAGTTCTCATAGGCTGCATGCAAAGTTTGTAGGTTTTGTATCTCACTCTGGTTGGTCACTGTAAATTAGAATATTCAACACAGAAAGAGATATAAATGTATTGTAACAAGGCCCTTGCTCTCTTACCTCACTTCTACCCCTTAGCTCTGGCTCTTCTACCTCTCCCTTACCACTCTCTCTCTCTCTTGCTCTTGCCCTCTTCCTCTATCCCCCTTGCTCCTACCTCTCTTACCCCTCTTACCTCTCTCTTACACTTTTACCCTCTCTCTCTCCCTCTCTCTTTGGGGTTCCCTCCAGCCCAGGCTGGTGGCTGAAGGCAAAGCCATTTTTACCCACAACCCTTGCAATAAACCCCCGTGTTTCTAGAATATCTCAGCTCTGCAGAGTCCCTCTCCTGCTGTCCACAGCTGCTCCTACATCTATCCTTTGTCACCAGGAGACACAGCATTATTCCCTCAATACCCCTGAGTATTGCATTTCAGGCAGTCAAGGGTTATGTGGGTTTTGCACAGTCTAAACTTACATCTTCTCCTTGAATTCAAACTGGAAGAGGTTATTGGTAATCTTTGCTCCGCTCTGGCCAGAGAAAACAAACATCTTGTCTTTGCAAACCGCCACGGGAAAGTTACAGCAGGAAGGAGGAATTTCACCGCTTTGTTCAATCTGAAAAGGTAATTAAGTTCAAAATTAAAATTGTATTGTTACAGTGCACAACTCCACGTGCTGAGGACACTGCAGGGCCATGGGACACAGGTGGTTCAAAAACCCATTCTGAAGAAAGAGCAGTGCAGTCTAGAATGGGGAATTTTAAATAATTGTACATGAACCAAAAAAAGGTAATTTTATGTGTTAGTTGAAATTGAAGCTTCTTACCTCTTCCCAGCAGGTCAGCTCCCTGTCCTGCAGGCCTATTGTCCACATGTCATTTAACCTGTGCCAGAACACAAAACATGCTTCATTTCAACCTGTTCATTTTTTGTAACAGTGTTGAAAGGACAGAAATCCTATTTCATCAACATTCCTTCTGCACAGGAAAAATGTCCTGCTTCCACTGACAGAAAAACAATTATTAGAATCCCTTTGTCTTAAACATAAATTTTACAGTTTGCTTCACCATCTTTCTAGTTCCAAGTACACTGCAGTTAACAGCTACACACAGCAACTCAGTCTGGAGCTTAAGGATTTGAGCTATTTAATCTTCAGGATTTTTACAAAATACCCCTTATTACCCTGCTCCTCCTGCTCATCCCTGTTAACTACTGAGACTGATCACAACAATTATTTACATGGCTGAGTCCTTTGTTAGGTACAGAAAGGAGGACAGAGCAAGTAACCTGACATATCCCTGACTCTGCTGTTCCCAGAACAAGTTACTCACAGTAACTACAGATGTTTCCTTTGTTCAAATCTGCCTGGAGGCTCAAGTTCCATAAAAAGACATTTTTTTTAACATGATCAAACATATTTAACATAAATAAGACAGCTCCTCTCACCCACTCCTTCGTCAGAGCTACCCAAGGCCCTGGGGGACTCCCTAAGCTGGCAGTGAACAATCCCACAGAGTCGTGCATCTTATACCAATTCCTCCTCCAGAAATAACAAAGACATCCCATCTGTTTTCCCAATTATCAGCAGCTCTCCTGGAGACTTTGTAAAGCTGGACACTTTCCTGAAGATTCTCTTCAGAAGAAGAGGCAACCCAGCTCCTCATTTGTGACAATCTCTGTGTGCTCTCATGATGCAAATATTGTACATCAACATAAATTACTCCCCAAGTTCATTACAACAGAGAAACAATGACATGTCCAGAATTGACTGTTCCCTGACAGATCAAGAGCAAATTTGAGGAGCAACTGTGAGACAAACCACTGGGCTCTAATATCTCACCACCACTCCTTTTCCAGTCTTTCCCCATATGAAATCCCACCTCCTTTCAACCTACATATTACATATTTCCAGAGAAGTCTGAGAAAAAACTGACACGTTGCTCTTAGCTCTGTCAGATGATTTCATAGCAAATCCAGGCTTTGCTCTCTAAGTCTTCAGCAACATCAGCTGGTCCATGCCGGGGATCTTTCAAGAAATGTGCATTTGCCAAATTCCAAAGATCATTTTGCAGCCTTACAACCAAGCAGGCTGTCAAATTACACATCCACAACCACTCTGAGTAACCAGAGCTTTAGGCTTTAAGCACACACTTATTTGCACAAAACCAGCAAAATGGAATGCTCAACAACAGAGTGGGTTTGCAAAGCTCCAGCTGAGTGTTTAAACCTCTCTGAATATGGAAATGTCTGTACAAAGGTGGGAAGTGAGGGGATTTCACAAAAGCAGCCAAGGGGAGGGTGATGCTGCCCCATACCGTGCGTTGCCATCGTATCCAGCAAAGATCCACAGCTTGTCACTGTACACGGTGGCGCCGTGAGCTGACCTGGCCACTGGCAACCTGCAAGGGAAAAAATGCACACAATAACCTTTCCTCTGCAGCTGTAGAACCAAAAAACCTTAATTGAGAAAGCAGAGCAGCAATCAGGCTGCAACCCTGACATCAGCACTGTAACATGGTCTGACTGTGCCATGTGAAATGATGCCAAGCTCCCCTCACTCCCCTGAGGAGTGAGGCAATGACATCAGGTCTTACCTTCCCTCAGTCTTCCACTCTGTCCACTGCCCAGTTGCAAACTTGTACTCGAAGAGGTCGTTTTTATTCTTCAGGTTAGAATTGGAATAGATATCTCCAGTATAACCACCTGGACAACAAGAATTCCATTAGACTCCCAGGCAATGGAACACACACACACTTCCCGGGCATTGCATTAGGAGAAACTTTAGATTGCATAAAGTGTTTGGTTAATGGACTACTACAGAAGGAGACCTCTCCTCCACTCCTTCTCTTAAAGAATCACTATGGTAATGAGCTTTGTTTGTATTCATTCAAAATGAGCTTTGTAATGAGATTTGTTTAAACAAAACAGCGAAATACTTCTAATCTAAAGCTGAAACCACAGCTAGCCAAGAAAAATACTGAATTTGCTACTGAATGAGACCTTTGACACTTCCTAAAGACCTCTCAGTCTTTTTTCAAAGCATTACAGCAAGCACAACCTGCTGGTGCCTTACCAAACACGAACATGCTGCTCCCGTAGACCACGGCCGAGTGGTGGTACCGCGGCGCCGGCGGCGTCCCCGTGGTGAAAGCCCTGCACAGGTCACAACAGACACACTCAGACACCCTGCTCCTGCTCTGGCTGCTCAGAGCACACTTTCAGAAAAGAAACAACTGTTAGAAGTTATTAATTTGTTCCTGAGCGTTTCGTTGGTTTTGGATCACTAAGATTTTACGGAATGGCACAATATGGTATAAATGGTTACAGACACGCTGCTGCTGAAATCTGTTTGGCAGGGCTGGAAAGTGAGACTCAGGTGAGACAAGACAGACTGGCCAGTGTAGAGCAAAGGAGCCAGGAAAGGTGTGAGCTCCCCTTTGGCACCTTCCCTGGCCCGAGGGGTGCAGCACACCCATCCCACAGCCTGCAGGAACAGAGGTGACCCTGCTCCTCTCCCTTGCTGGGCTGCCCGGCCTCCCCTCGGGCAGGATGGATGGCAGGGAGCGGCTGTGACAGCGCTGGGCAGAGGTGACAGTTCTTTTAGGGTACTTCGGGTAGTGCCACAAACTTTTCCACCCAGCCCGAGCTAATGGGGGAAGTCACGGCGTGTCCCGGCCCCGGCAGCACTGGGGACAGCGAGGGGCAGCGCTGCCCACCTGCACCACGAGCAGTCCTTCACGTCGAAGCGCAGCAGATCGTTCAGCATGGTCTTCCTGCAGGGAGGGAAGGGAGACACGGCTGAGCCGGGCTGGGGGTCGGGCAGGGGCGGCCAGGGACCGTCAGCCCTGCGCCCCTCACACCTACCTCCCCTCACACCTTGTTCCCCTCACACTCACTCCCCTCACACCCATCTCCCCTCACACCCATCTCCCCCCAACCCCGGCCCTGCTCCCCGCGTTCCCGGCCCCCTTACCCGTTGTCGCCGCCGAACACGTAGATCGCATCCCGATAAGCCACCACGGTGTGTTTGCTGCGCCTGGGGGCGGCACAGGACAGGTCAGCGGCGCCGGGACCCCCCTCCCACCGTCCCGTCCGCTCCCCAGCTCACCGGGCCCCCACGAACTCGTCGCAGGGTGGGAGGCGCCGCCAGCGGTGCACGGTCTCGAAGGGCCCGAAGTTGAGGGTGAGGTACTCGACGCTGTCCGAACAGCTGTGGTCGAAATCCACGCTGGGGGCCACCTTCGAGCGCCCCGCGCCGCCCGCCGGGGCCGCGGCCGCCGCCATGGCCCAGGCGTGCCCCCCCTAGACTACAGTTCCCGGCGTGCCCCGCGCGCCCGACTTCCGGTTGTCAGACCACAACTCCCGGCGCGCATCGCGCCTAGGGCGCCGGCCCGGCAGCTGCCAACCGCTGGACTACAGCTCCCAGCATGCACCGCCAGAGGGGAGGCGGGACCCCGAGCGCCGCTGCGGAGCTCCAGGTCCCGCGTTCGAGGCCGGGCGGGGGCGGGTTATGGAGGTTTTGATAAAATGTCGAAGCAAATGATTCCACAAAGGAGCAGCAAGTGTCCTCCTTAAAAGGACAACTGTAATGTAATGGCTCAACCTATTGTTTTAAGCAGCAGAGACAGCACAGGACTTCCTTTTCCAGGTGACTCCTGTGAAACACCCAAACATCCTCTGGCAGCATGTACAGAACGTGTCCTAAGGAGAAATATGTCTTTAAAAAGTGACTTCAGGAAACAAGCGTAAGTTCCTTTTAAATCTGTTTTATAAGAAGGATACCAATGTACATTTTAATAGTTTTATTTCATTTTCCCCAAAAGGGAACCAAAGGCAGAGAGGTGTTGTGAGATACATCACAATGTTCTCATGGGGAAATCAATTTGCAAATGTTATTTTACCACTCTATAAAAATACACACAGGAGTGTGAAAAAAGCCAAGGAGTTCAGAGTGGCTGTCATGGAGCAAATATGTTAAATGCAATCAGGTTTGGTGTTTTTTTCCCCTAAAAACTGTGGCTCCTTGTGTTCCAGAAAACCAGTCTTTCATAGTCACATGCCACAGGAATAGAAATTTAAGTGGTGGCTTCCTCTGAGCATGTGCACACACAAGTGTTAGTGAAGAACTGCTCCCATGGGAGATGTGAGTGACAGAGCCTGGTCCACATCAGGAGAGAAGATATGCACTCAGCTTCATTGTCCCAGCTTCCCCTCGAAACTCCTGTGAACTGGCTCCATCCCATCCAGGCAGCTCTGAAAAGAGTCTGTGGTTCTATAAAAGAAGTCACGTTGTAGGATCAAGATATTTACCCTGTGTTACGTGAGGAGGAACAAGAGCCAAGAGGAACAACCTTCCCACTTCTCGAGCAATCCGTAAGTGACCCGGTTCCTTTTTCTGTCCGACTGTGCTGTGGGAAACTAAAAGTGCCTCTTCACAGGTAGAGACAGTTTCCTTTTAAAAATAGTAAGGACACATTATTTTTTTATCTTTAAGAACTTCCTGTAGAGTTACTGTGGAAAATGAAAGTGCTCCTGTGGTGAGACCAATGTGCAATGTCCTTGCTGCTTTCTCAGGATTCCTTCCCTTAGCAGATGCATGTTAGGATGAGGCTCAAAACAACGTCGACCTGGAACGAGGCAGGCAGACACCTGGAAAATGTTTTATGTCCAATCATAAAACGTGGAATTAGCCAAAAATAACCTTTTGTTCAGATCTGGGAGGTGTGGCCTCTGGCGTGGGGCTATATCCCGATGGCCTGCAGCACTCGCTTCTCGTTGTCGTTGAGGTGGTCAGAGAACATGGCATAGCAGGGCTGCTGTGCAAACTGGCACAGGAAATCGGTGAGATAGGCCTGGGAGAGAGAAACAGCCTGTCAGAGCCACCCTCCTGGGAAATCCTGCTGCTTCCACGTGCCAGGAGACATAACATGCACCAAGGAAGACACCAGGATTGAAGGGAACAGAAAGGAGTGGTGCAGGAGGAGGAGGGGAATCAGAGGGAAGGGTTGGAGCAGAGGAAAAAGGGTGGGAACACAGGGAAGGGCCCATCAACAGCTGCAGGTGGTGGGAAAAGCAGGAATGAAAGTTAACAGAGGGGCTGAGTGGGTTGGAGCATCTCCAGGTGGAATATACAATTCTGTCACACTCTCCAACCTACTCCTGACTTCTGCCAGTAGCTGTGGAGCTCATGGGTAGAAAAGTCTCATCTCCCTCTGTTCAAAGAGTTTTGTTCATTCACATTTCTATGATATAGATATTAATGATAAGGAAAAAAAGCTGCAGAAATTGTTGGGACACTTGGCTCTTTCCAAAATAATTTCAATTAACAGATGCCTTCTGGATGACAATCAATGATTGATGTTTCCAGTGCTTATGTATTTGTTAAAGTACAACATTAAAAAAAATTAAAGCTTATAGGGAATGACTGGAATCTGATAAAACCCCTCATTCTAGAGCATCACCTGGAGATCTATTTGGTAAAGAGGGTCCTTTAATGCATCTGGATCATCCTCTTCATCATCTTCATAGTAATCTTCATCTGTCAGAGGCAAATCAGCAGATTTTAATATCAAAAAGAGCAGACTATCTCAGGAAGTTTTCTATTAAGCTACTGAAACACAAGGATCCAAAAGTAAATCGTTTCAGCACTGCTGGGAAAAAGAAAATTGTATCCAGAATATTTTGCTCCTTTAGGTGGTGTGATAGAAAGCACTGAACCAGAACCAGGGCCAGAGGAGGCTCCAGGAACACAGGAGTGAGTCAAGCACATGTGGGACACTCACAGGCAGGTTTGGGAATTACACAACCCAGGACCTTGATCCCATGTGAGAGTGACACTGTGCCAGTTCTGAGCTAATCTGAGCAGTGTCCCTTGGTGTTTTCTTGTAAAGTTCTCTCTCCTGAGGGACATGAGAAACATTGCACCTGCTCATCTCTTTATGCAGTACCTGCTCCTCGAGATCTCCCCACAAACAAGCTCACCCAGCCCTAGGACACTGCCCCACTGGGCTCACACCTACACTTGTGAGCAGCAATTTTCTCTAGAAGAAATACCTTGCAGGAACCTCCCAGCTGTCAACTCCCAGGTGATGTTATTTATAATGCAACAATTTAATCACCACGTTGCTCAAAGCCATGGCTTCTCCAGAAGGTCCTTATTCACAATTCCAGAGCAGAATTCCTTCCCCATGCCTGCAGCTTTGTTTTGCTGCTGGCAAGGGAAGGAAACTAAGATGTCACCTACTTGATTATTACTTTGAAGAAGGACTTTCAAGCTGTTACTCACCATATTTGTTTGTGGAAAGAATATCTGATAAGAACTGTCCTGCTAAACCTTCATCTTCATCCTCGTCTTCTTCCTGATCCTCCCACATATCATTTGAATCATCTGTTTAGAAAAAAAAAATTCTAGAAATGATCCAAATCCAAGAGATCCAGTCTGTGATCACTCTATAGGGGACGGGAGTAGGCAAACACATCCCTGCATGTATGGGTGACCTACAATCCTCCTCTCATCCTTTTAGGATGATTCCAGAACTGGAGCCAAGCAAAAGGCAACAACAAGAATGGATACTTGAAGTAGGAAGAAAGGCAAACTAGATACACCACGAAAGGGTAATTTTATTCACACATGGTCAGATCCCATCTTCCAAACTAGCCCAAAAGAATGTTCAGGTCTAAGGATACACAACACTGACTGATCTTATTCTCCCATTTTATTTATTTTTTATCTGGAAGAGATTAGTACCATTTAAATACAGCAGAGGGAAGGAGGAGATGTGCTAATGATGAACTGTACAACAAAACAAGAGACCTGGAGAGGGACTTTGACATCAAGAGAAGATTAAGTAGATTTAAGCCATGCAAAGAGAAAAAGCAAACCCAGTATTTTACCTTGGCTCCAATCTGCAGTTGTCTGTCTAGATGCATTTGCTTCCATGGCATTAGAGAGTTCATTTATTATTAATTTTAAGATTTTTACTAACAAAGGAATGTTTGTCCAGCGCTCAGGATCTGTAAGAGAAAAAAAATACACATATTCGTGTTGCTTTTAATTAAAAGTTATAAAACAGGTCCTTTTTTATGTGAAAGTGTCTCATTGAAAAAGATACCCCCGTGTTTTAAATTTCTGCATGCACTAAGGACCCTTTCCTCTCAGAGAAGCTACCAGGCATCCAGAAATATCAATTCTATCTCTTGATGCAAAACAGCAGTGAAGAACCCCCCATCCCATAATTACCTCAACCAGTTATATTAAGTCAGTCATGAGGAGTCCTCCAAACCAGTCTTTGGCAGAATTAAGGTAAATAGATATTGGTAAACAGATATATTAAGTCCATGAATTAGCTCTAAAAACCAATATGTGCCTCCCACAGCTCTGTGTGATCTGCCAGACCTGTTTGAAGCCTTTCACAGCACCTATTTACAGAAAAAAAACCCCTGTTAAATCCACCAAAATAATTACTTACTTTTGGCCGACTTGGATCGTGTCCGAATTCCCTCATCCATATTAAATATTTCTTCTCCCTTCACCCTAATGTCCTGCAGTCTCTTGTCATCTGTGTTGATGCCATACTGCAGGAGTTTGCACAGTGCTACAGAGCTGGGAGCAGAGAATAGGAACATTAGAGACTGAAATTTCCCTGAACTGTCTGCCTTTCATAGCCCTTTTCTAACAGGGAACACATCCCACAGCAGACACCAGGTGCCCTTTCTTCTACATCTTTGCCACAAACAAACATGACAGAATTTTCCCATGTCTCCTGCTTTATGTCAGCCTCTGAAACTGTAGAGCAAGCTGGGAACTGGTCAAGCTTTGGATTTGGTACCACCAACAGCACAGACATCCACCCCTACATACATTAAAGGTTTCTCCAGGTCAAAAGGGCCACCAGGTTAAACGTGCCCGTGCAGTGCCACGTGCACACAAAGATGGAATTAAGAGGAAAGCAGTGGCAAGAAAGCAGTAATTTGGCTGATCTGCAGAGATGATCTGCCTCCTTTCTCCAGTCTCAATGCTCATTTTCACTTCTAGACTCAGACCTTCCAGCCTGCTCCTCTCTTTTACATGTTCTTTCCATTTCTGATGCTCACGTTTCTACTCCACACTTCAAACCTTCTCCAGTTCCATGCTGTTTTCAAGGATATTGAGGATTCTCTTAGGAAACCCTCTACAACACCCTGGAACTCTACAGTAGCCTACAAACGCAATTCCACGTGTGGAAGCTCTTCTCATCACATTCACACATGTTCAATCCCAAAAGCAGCCCCGTATTTGCAGGACACCCCCTTTCCCCCTCTTTCTCTGTTCCAGCACAGCAGCACAAGGCAGCAGGAGCACCGATGAGGAAGATCAGAGCTTGCTCCAGTTACCACAGCTCTCCTGAGCAGAACTGACAGCATGGGGAGCAGTAATTCTGCCCACACACTGCTCCCATCTGAGCCAGCTCCCCTTCCCCGTGCCCAGCACTCCATGGCAATGGGATGAGGGCAGCTAACAGGGGAATATCTGTGGGTCCCACCTGACTTTGCCTTCATACTGCCCATAGAAAAGGTGCTGGCGGCTCATCCACTCAGCCATCACAAACTCCAGGGCGGGTTTGCCAGTGGGGCCGGGCAGGCTACACAGGAATTCCAGCAGTGGCTCCAGTTGTGAGTGAACCAAGTGAGCAAACACCATGATCAGGGACTGCAGGAGAAGAAAGGCAATGTTAGCTGTACATAATTTAACAGCTGGAAATGTTTTATCAAATATTTAAGGAGCTGGAGTGAAGCTGTGCTTACTGAAGGAGGCTGAAGCTCCCTGCAGGAGTGAAGGCTGTGCTTACCAACCCTGGGAGGAAGGGAAAGTCCAACTAGCTGCAAAACACTGTGCTACAAATGCAGACAATAAACACCATCACATCATCACTCAGCAGCGCCTTCCCAATGCTGAAGGCATTTTGAACGTGATTTTAGGGAAATAACTGCAACTTGTGGAAAGGTTTTGTTACAACATGAAGTTTTACAGTCTGACTCCTAAAGACCTGGGGCAGAACTGATTCACTGTGTATGTTTAAATGTCTGAGGGTATCTCTGTAGCCTTCCTCAGGTAAAAGCTGCTCATCTCCAGAGACCCATCTTAAAGATTAACACAAGAATCCAGCATTGCAAAATACCTGGCTACAAGGGCTGCATGGGATTGCTTCAGATTTAAACTTCTGTATCTTTTAAATCCAAAACCAAGCAAAGTGAGAGCCATTCCAAACAGTTAACAATCATCAGAATAACCAGGGGTAAAAAATCCTAAAGCAGCTGACATTGAAATGGCCATTGTGGCACCATATGCTGGCTTGAAAAATGCACATTCAAAAATCAGAGGAATAAGATAGAGAAGAGTGAAGCTCAGCTGAATGATGCACTGGGGACAGAGATGGTAACTTGCTCAGCAGTGCCAGCAAAATGTCTTCCCCAGCTGCTACCAAGGAACCAGGGCAGTCAGCAGGAGCTGTTTTAGATTGAGGGCACGGGCAAAAAAGACAGGAGAGAGAATGAAGACCACTGGGAAAAGATCACTCCAGAAAACTGTGTCACTACAAGTAGGTCAAAGCTAGAAGAGATGGTGATGCTCTGCGTCTGGTCTCTCACCTCACTCAGGCCAACTATGCCTCCCATCCACCAAAAGCTCATCTTGTCTCAAGTCCCAGGCATTTATCCTTGGAATACAGAACAAATCCACTCAAAAAGGCATCTGCCTCTGCCACAACATTCCTACTGAGGCAAGGCCTATCCCTCCAAAGTACAAGGGCATGAGGGACTGCAGAGGGTGCATCACAGCTTATCCAGGAGAATCTTGCTTACCCTGTAACCTGACAAAAAATTTCAGAGCTGAGGAAGAGCATGTAGCTGTGTCATGGCAGGGTTAGGTTGGGTATTAGGAAAAGGTTCTTCTCCCAGAGGGTGCTGGGGCACTAAACAGGTTCTCCAGAGAATGAGCACGACCCTAGAGCTGCCAGAGCTCAAGGAGTGTTAGGACAGAGTGGGATTGTTGGGGTGTGATCAGTGATCCTTTTGGGTCCCTTCTAGCTCAGGAGATTCCATGATTCTCTGATCAGAGCAGGCATTTTCCTGACCACTTCAAGAGGATACGCAGACCCTCCAATTACACAAGCCATAAATAAATGGGCACAAAATTAAAGAAAACGATGCCAGTTTTTTCTCCTGGTGCTTCTCCTCACTCTCCTGGGTGCCAAGTCTGCTCACCTGCATCACACTGAGCATCTCTGCTTGTTGCATTCTCTCCTGTGTGCCAAGTTTGCTCACCTGCATCACGCTGAGCGTCTCCGCTTGTTGCATTTTACTCAGGATGGCTCTCAGGATCTGGTCCAGATTCTCTCCCAGCTCACTCCCGGCTTTTGAAATTAAAGTGGAGACCAGCCTGCCCACGAAGGCAGCAGTGAACTCCGAGGTCCGTGGGTCCAGGAGCTGGCTGACCACCTGCATCACGTACCAGAGCCCGTTGTGGCCCTGGTCATCGTGCCACTGCGCGATCTGCTCCAGCGCCACCGACACGTACGCGCGCAGGCACTCGCCGCCGTTCTGCAGGGACAAGCAGGGGGTGAGGGAACAGGCAAACATCCCCTTCACCACCCCAAAACCACCCCAAACCAAAGTGAAAACCAGTAAAAAATTTACAAGTAAGTTCTACAGACCCCAGCTCATTATCAAATGCACTACTCCTCACTGACCAATCAGCAGCAGTCAAGATAACTAATAAATAACAACTTGAAGTAGATGCAGTTTTGTGCCAATCTTGGTACCTAACGAAATTCAAAGAGTTTTTAACAAGTGAGAGATGAAGACAGAAGTGTCTCAGCAGCTACTATGCAGGTAGGAATCCTCCCCCTCCCCACAGGGGTACCTGCATAGTAGCATTGTCATCTGTGTTCAGGCTGCACTGTGCCACTGCAGGGAATGCCTGGCAGATGAGGAGCTGGGACAGAGGGGGTTTTGTGTTCCTCACAACTGTCGTCAGTATATCAATGGAAGTCTGAAAGGAAAGCACAAACTGTCACAGCAGCAACCACAGAACTTGGAGTCAGCACTACCCACCCCTGCTGCAAACATCAAAGGTGTGACCTGCAGGGATGTGGCCACTGCTACAACCCCACCCTGAACTCACAGTCTAAAATGATTTTTAAATACAAGGACCCTGGAGTCAGACTTCCAAGCATCACTGGTGAGCTGCAGAAGTTCCCAAGACAGTTCCCACATTAAGAGCAGTGTCACCACTCAAACAGGGCAAACAGATGCATGTTAATCAGAACAGCCAGAGAACTGTTCTAGCTGACTTGTTCCATTTTGGTTGTATTGATTTAAATTTATTTTAATTACCCATAAGCAATTGTTACAGTCAGACCAATTAACAGATTATATGCATATTGATATAGATGTTTATGACCATTCTACATGGTCAATGCTTCATTTTTTATTAGGGCACCTGTATCATTTATCTCCAATTCATACATATATAATACATAAATCAGAAAAACCCTTAGGAAGAAGTGAAGGGAAAAGTTGTGTAGTCTCCTGAGAGAAGAGTCTGTTCCTGCTGAAATATGGCAACGTCACAGCAAAATGACTGGGGATGACTGATACTGTGGAGACTGGAAGAAGGCCAGAGAAGCAGTTTAAAGCAAACATTTGGAAGCATCTTCCTGCATCTGCAGTTTGCCTTTTCTCAACAGAGAAACCACCCCCAGTGAGTGAAGCCATTGCTCCAAAGCCTGTCCACAGCAGCCTTTTTGCCCCCCCAGGTGTTTTAGAACAGGAACAGCTCCAGCCCAGGCCAGGCCCCACTGAAGCACTTACTGCACACAATCCTGCTGGGATCTTGTCAGCTGGGGCCTGCATGATGCTGACAAGGGTTGGGATCAGCCTCATCTGCATCGGACCCTGGCAGGTTTCTATTTGAGCCAGCTCCTTAAAAATATCCTGGGCAAGAGAAGCAACAACAGGATCTGGAGAGAGAAAGCATCATTTACTAAAACACACACACACCCCTCAATCTTTGCCACCACTATTTTGTCTGGGCAAAGCAGCAAGTGTCCCCTCTACCTTTACCACGGGAAAAAATGCTCATTCAATGACCACTGATTAAGTTTTCAGCAGCAGGATTCAACTGTGCTTTGGGAATATCAGTAGAATTCATACCATTACTGTACTTGAGGAATATTGCAATGGTGAAGGGGCAGATCTTGTTCTCCATGCTGGCTGTGAACGCCGGGTCCACCGTGCACACAATGCACAGGGTCTCCATCACCAGGTTCAGCACCTCGGAGCTGAACTGAGTTGCCAAGTGGATCAGGCCATCCAGAATGCTGGGAAGGAAAGGCTGCAGGACGTGGGTGCTCTCAGAGATCTTCAGTTGGTCACAGTAGCTAAATGAGAAATTTGTGATACAAAAATACGTTCTTGATATATTGAAGTAACTTAAATATGTTGCATTCTAGATAATACATAAGGGATTGTTCTATCCTGTCCATTCTTATTCCTTAAGTTCACTCCTCTAGGACTTCTCTCCTTCAGTCCACTACTGCTGGACCTCCCAGCAGCTCAGCAGGAAGGTGGAAATCTCTCAGCAGAAATCTTTTCCCTCTGCATACCACACAAAGCAGAGCTGAGCCAAGAGATGTTAGAAGCTTCTACTGCCCCTCAGTGACAGATCTCTCTAAGAAGTGCCCATTGATGATACAGAAAAGGAAAAAAGTCTAGGACAGACACTGCTTACAGTGTTTCTATAAGTGAGCTAAGGGGGTTACAGCAATTTCAGGAATAACTAGGTCATAAATCTGACTTTATTCGTTAACATTTCAGTGCAATTAAGAGACAAAATGTTGTTTGGAAGTGGTGAACATTTAGGTTTTAGCAGATTTCTTTGTGTCTTGTATTGGTTGGTCACTGTAAATTAGAATATTTATCACAAAAGGAGATATAATGTATTGTAACAAGGATCTTGCTCTCTTTTCCTGCTCTCTTCCCCCTGCACTCTGACCCTGCCACCTCTCTCAGCTCTTACCCTCTTGTTCTCTCTCTCCCTCTCTCTTTGGGGTTCCCTCCAGCCCAGGCTGGTGACTGAAGGCAAAGCCCTTTTTACCCACCACCCTTGCAATAAACCTACATGTTTCTAGAGTATCTCAGCCCTGCAGAGTTCCTTCTCCCTGGCGTCCACAAATGCTCCTACAAGTGTGATTTACAGCCCTGTCCCTGGGGCTGGGGAATACCCCAGGGTTTGCTTACCCCCAGATGGCCCTGACTGCAGAGATCCGGACCGAGGGGGGCTGAGTTTCGTGCAATCCACTGACAGTGGCTTGCAGGAACTGCTGGATGAGCTCCGGAGACATGGCCACGGTGAAACGGCTGGCGGCCCACAGGGCCCGGCCCAGGAGGAAAGGAGACACTGCAGCAAAACAAAAAACCTCAGTGGTTTCACAATAAGATTTAGGAGTTTAAAATCACAGCTGCTTCCATTCATTATTTAAAATCTTGTCATCCCAATAGGAAAACAGTGAAATGTGACACACGAGACAAGTGCGCCGGCATACAAAGGATTTTTGTTCATGGGCAGAATCCAGATTATTTTCTTAGTTATTTCAAAGAGTAATTTCTCATTTATTAAAAAACCTCCTCCCTTCAACTATTTACCCTTGAATTTGTTCATCATGGAACTAAAGCAAAGGAAGAGAACAGAGGCTTTTCCAGTAATTCCCATTTATCCAGCTCAATATTCTGTCCCCAGCTGAAGAAAACAGCAGCATCTTAGGGAGAAGAATCAGAATAACAGAGCTCATACCCAAAGACCTTTCACAGACCACATTACTAGTTTGCAGAACAGAATTCTGTGGTTCACCAGCACCACAGAAGCAGTGGACATTCACTATCCACTCACCTGCTTGCACTCATCAAGGTATGATATATCTTTACCACACTTAATCCTGCTGCCTTTTCAGACTATGAATCTCCTTACCTATCTAGGCTGGCCTCAAAGTGATGATGCTCTCTGTTCCTCAGCATCTTTACTGCCATTATTTATGCTCCTGCAAGTACTAATTTTAAGATGAGGACATAAAACACTCTGTGCAAGACAAGAGCTTTGTTTTTTAAGTCAGTATCATAAAACACAACATTTCTTTGTTTGTACCATTAACTGGATATCCTTGCAGAGCCATCAATACCCTGACTCCAGCAGCCCTTCTAGAGCACAGCAGCTCATTTACAACCCAATGCCACAGATGTAAATGAATGTAAATATATGTAAATTGCTGAGGTTGGTTCCTTACATGCACTGCACACCATGCACTTTGCACATTAGTTCTTCACCCAATATTAACACAAAAGAAAAAAACCCTTCTTTGTAGTAGGCTAAATAAGTGTTTCTTTGATGAAAAAGGAACTCAGGAATCATTTTTTTCTACACTGACAACCCAATGTGGACTCATCAGTGATGCTCACATTGCCTTTAACTTCTAAAATTTTAATTTGCAAAGACTTTTGAGGTCTGACTTCCAACAATTCCTCTGATTTTCTTGCACATTGATGTAAGATAACACAGAGAGCAAAATCCTGCTGAGTTCCCAATAACAGAATCCCATTTAGCCAGGAGCATTATTTGAATTCATGTGCTACAACGTGTCAGCCTCAGCATAAAACAAATGGGATGACATGGTGCAGCAGGAATTCTGAAACACTGCTGGTGACTTTCCCAGGAGCAGACACAAGACATCAGAACAGCTATTTCCCACCCAGCTCTACAGGCTCATGCATCCAGCCAACAATGAGATCCAGCTGAAAGCACAGCCCCACATATTGACACTAGAACTGGGAGCACATGGGAACTCACAAGATTTATTTTTTTTTCACATGAATAAGGTGCATTTCCCAATACCTCATGCACACATCAACCTGAGTGATTCATCAGAGACTCCCAGGGCCTGGCACCCAGCAGTTATTCCCAGGGTCACACATACCTGAAAGATTGAGGTCTGCCAGGACCACATTGGTCAGGAAGCCATGCATGTCAAAGTGTATTCTCCCATTCTTCACACTGTCTGTAATGATAGACTTGACTGAGCCCAGGGCCAGCATACAGGCTTCGTGTATTTTCCACCTGCAAAATAGTTCAGATGCCTTAAGACTTCTCCTCCATCATCACTCAAGAAATAAATACATATTCTGCAGTGAAGCCACAAGGAATTCTTTGGTCTGAGCTACCACAACTATTTCCTTGATCCCAAAGGAGAATTCAAAAAAGCCCTCACGGATGAACATTCACAAACTGCAAGATGGGGGGATTGGAAACTCCCCAGGATGGGCAGCACTCTCAGTCCTAAAACACTAAAATATTCCTAAAATACTGGTGGAATACTTGTTACTTGTACCAATTCTGTTCTCATAATAAAAAAAGAACCTCTTCCATGAAAGCTTGTGTTGCAGCCATGCCTTCATAATTTATGTGCAGAAGCACTGGGATACCCAGTACATTAAAGGTTTAAAAACATCTAATTTTGCATTAACATGTTGTTAATTATGATGATACAGAACTATGTGCAAATACACTTCTCTTAGTTATTTGTGAAGCCAAGAACCTACTTTACAACTTCTCACAACTGGGGCAGATGGGCACCTACTGTCTGATTTTGCAGCCATTCCATTGCTGCTCATTATCAGAGGGGTTACTCTGACATTAACATTCCAAATAAACACAAACATTGAACCAATGCTCTGTAAAACCAGGAGAGAATCACTATGGACCAGCAACCATCAGTGGAGTTTTCTTCTTCTATCCCCAAATAACATTAAAAACTGCAACTCTGAAGTTCTAAAAATTGAACTCATACAACACTGCTCTTCTTGACATCAAGTCAAAAATAATTTTTATATATATTCCTGAAATTTTTATCTCAATTAACTGAACATGAAGTATTGCAAATTTCTCTTCTGATTTTGTGTAAGTAATTATTGTTTCCCACGAGATGTTTTAAGGAACACAAAGCTCTGAAGGAAGGGAGCCTTAGCACAGACAGCTTGTGCTAGTAACTGTGCAAAGCACTCTACATGAAGATTTCACTCAAGAACTGCTGTACTTTCTTTTGCTTCTTCTAATCAGAGCTCTCCAATTCCACCTTTGCCCATCAGTAACATTGTCACAAATGAAATCTGATTAAATCATGGTGCACCCGGTGCTGCAGATGAGCTTGACACCCGCCCCAGTGCCATCCCCTCGGCCCCAGGACTGTCCCCTTGGCCCCAGGACTGTCCCCAAGGCCCCAGGACTGTCCCCAAGGCCCCAGGACTGTCCCCAGCCCTGTCCCCAAGGCCCCAGGACTGTCCCCTCGGCCCCAGGACTGTCCCCAAGGCCCTCACCAGTGCTCAGCACCGCTGTTTTTAGCCTGCTCAGCCTCCTGCAAATGCCTCGTTGCTGCTGCAGCCAGAGCAGTCGCACTCTCGTTCTGGAAATCAGCAGCCACAGCCTGTGTGTGCACAAGGAAATGACAACATTTATTTGTAGGGACAAAAATGGCCTTTTCTCTAAATGCCCTCCCTGAAGGTAGGCTTGATAATTTTTATTACTAGTTCAGTGTCTAAATGTAGAATACATTTCATACCAGCAGCAGATCCTGAGCAGCAATTCTCACTGTGTAGGAAAATGTATCATCATCTTCATCCTCCACAAACTGCTGAGGATTTGCAGTCCAAACCTTTATCTAGAGGAGACAAAAAGGAGAGGGCAGCTGAGAATTCAGGAGACTGTAGGTACAAAGCAACTTTTCTGTTCCCTCCAACCAGTTTTGGAAAACTACTTTCAAAATTCTTCTCTGCCATAAGAAGTCTTCATCCTCAACTGATTTTTTCTTCTATTCCATTGGAGAAACCTTTGAAAAGAAGAAACTCTCTTTGTTCTGAGCTCATCTTGCTCTTCTGCCCTTCATTTGAGATCAGAGTTTGACAGATCTAATGACTGACCTGGAATCAATGCTATGCAGCTTTATTTTTAGATGAGGAATGGGAGAAGCAGATAAATCTTTTAACAGAGTGCTTGTTTTTATGCATGTCTACCTAAACTAAAAGATGATGGTTGTCACACTTGAGAGGCCAGGAGCTATGCAGAATTTCAGTACAAATTATTTCACCCTACTAGCACAACATTTTTGCTCTCACAGAAAGCTGTTTATTCCTTCCAGCATGATAATCCTCATTTTCACAGCACAATGCATCGTGGAAGGATGAAGGAAAAAAACCTGAAAGAGCTGAGGTTGTTCAGCCTGGAGAAGATTCCAGGAAGACCTTAAGAATTGCCTTAAAAATAAAACCTTTTTATCAAGACCCCAGGACAAGGGGAAAAATTTTAAACTGACAGATGGTAGCTTTAGATTACAGAAGAAATTCCTTACTAAGGGGGTGCTGAGACACCGGATTTGTTGCCCAGAGAAGTTGTGAATGTCCCATCACTGAAAGTGTCCAAGGCCAGGCTGGATGGGGCTTGGAGGGACCTGGGATAGTGGAAGGTGTCAGGCGTGGAACAGGATGGGCTTTAAAGTCTCTTCTGACCCAAATCCTTTTGTGATCTGTGATTTACTGTCCACCTTGCACGATTTTGGAACCCCTAAGTGCTGCCACAGCAAAGTGATGGACCAGCCTGTTGGATTACAGCAGCCTCCATGCACTCAAAGTCTTCCCACAACATTTGCTGGTTTAAATCTCTCATTTCCTTTGTTTCCTGCACAACACAAACGTGCTCACCTGCTCCTCTGTGATCTGCATGTAAAGCAGGATATAATAAATCAGGTCTGGCAGAGCCTTCTTCACTGTGCTCTTAAATTTGTTGTTTTCCAACAAGGCATGAACAAATTCAAATATGCTGAACACTAGATTTTCAAAGCCCAGAACTTCACCTGAACAAAGTGGAAAAAACAAAAAAGAACATGACTGAATATGAGAACATACAAAGAGATACAAATGGATGTGAAAATAATTACAAACTGTTAGCTTGTCTGAGCAGGTATTTATTTATTCTCCTGGACTAGCAAGTGCAGCAGCAACCCCAGGAGGATTTCTGACCTCATCACTTCCTGCTCTCTTCCCACCCCTCATTAAAATTTATCAACCTGAACCTAAAAACCCATTTGATTTTCTTTAGTCCCACTACTTTTACCTCAAAATTGTTGCTGAACTCACTCCTTGAGCCATTAGAAAACTTAAATTGTGTGGCTTCATTGGTCACAATCACAAATAATTTGCAAAGAAGTGATGGACACCATTCTAACATGGTAAATGCACCTTCAGCACCATCTCCCACGGTGTTTCAGCCACTGTTTTGACAGCAATATTTAGGTAACTCCATTTCTCTTCAAATAGCAGAAGTGAAGTGCAAGTTCTTACCATCAGAATCCACAGGATCCTCCACCTCTTCTGTGTAATTTACCTCTGTTCTCACATAAGTGCATGAAGTTAAGGAAATGCTTTTTTCTAAAGAACATCTATTTTGGATTTAATCTGTTCCTGTCTTAAAATCCCTGGTAACTTGGGAAGGTTTTGCTCCTTAAAAACCCTTTGATTTTGTGTAGAGTCCTGTGCTTCATAGAGACAACAACCCCAGGAGCTCCTGGCTTTGTGCATTGCCCAAGTTCAAAGACCCTTTTCCACAGACCACTCCCACATCACTTCAGCACATCTTTCATATTATTTGATTAACTTAGATCAAACTCACCAAGGTAAACCAAAACTTCATTTATGTTAACTTTGCAAGAACAGAATCCCCCAGACTTACTCTTTTCAGAGGATGGGAGCTAATTCAACACCTCAACTGCTGCCACATCCCACCTGCTCCCTACCAAGTTTCTCCACAAGTTCCTCCCCTTGGAAAAGGCAGAAAACTAACCTGGGGGTAAAGAAGGAAGGGGTTTTATTTGAGGATGGTGAATTGAAGATCTAACAAATACCAGAGCAAACACATGCATTTTAAGCTAAAAGAAATTTAACAGAGCTTCTGGAAGTAACAGAAAGATCCCATTTTGTCTGGCAGGGCAGAGCACTCCATGTATTGTGCTTCTCCAGCAGTCGGGTCATTAGTGGGTATGAGACTGAGCTGGTCTGGTTTGATTCCAGTGAAATCCAGTCAGTACCAAGGATATAAAGCAGCACTTTCTGTCAGGGTGTTCCAGACGATGGGCAGGATCTGCTGCATTGATGAAACCATGTGCTTTGGGTAGTTTTTCACAAGTGCTGTCACAGCCTGGAACAAAAAAGAATATCAGTCAAAAGTGAAACTGGGAAAACCATCAGCACACTCAAATCACAGGCTGCTGTTTCATTAACAACTGAGAGCACCTAAAGTCTTCCTGTCACTGAGGTTGCCTCTCACTCCTGACTGCACAATCCCCTCTATTGCTCAAACACTGATCATCACACCTCTCTGACACTTGCCAACAGCCTTTTGGGACCCCACAGGAGTGAAAGAACTCTCATTCCCCCCTCTCCTCCCCAGGGACACACTCCAGCTGTGTTACACTTGTTACAGAACAGCCCCTCACCAAGTGCCCCAGAGGTGGCTGCTCCCAGACACATGGGTGTCTGTGCAATACAAACCACTCTGTGAAGTTTGTTTGTTTGCAGCACTGGGTACATTAATAGAAACAAAAAAAAAAAATAGTAATTCACCTTCCAGAAAAACAACTGCAATCTAATATCAGTATTGGAGTCAGGAATAACCCAGATATGTGGGTTTGGGAGTGAGTCTGGCAGGTGTCAGAAGGAAGCATTACAGAAAAAACCTGGGGAAAAAAATGATGCCAGTGCTGGCAAAGGATGTGAAGCTGATCTTCAGGACTGCTGCAAACTCACCACCCTGCCCAGGGCCACAGGAGCATCCCAACAGACTTGCTCCATATGCCAACTGCATATGAACCCCATGTAAATGTTTCCAAGCTCCGCGCCCAACCAACTCTGCAGGAAGAGCTGCTGGAGTGCAAAGGGAGCTCTTCAATTCAATGGCTCTGTGGCTGGAACAATAGAAAGCTGAATTTGCAAGGTCACCACAGTCCTGCAGAGCAAGTCATTAAAAATCAGAGCACTCTCCTGTCAGATGTTGTATTTCAACCTCTGGCCCCTCATTCTGCCAATTCCCACTGCTTGTCTGAACTCAAAGAACTTCACAGATCCTCTGCCAATCCCCACGTGCTGCTCCAGCACCTATTAATCCTTCAAGAAAGCCCTTATCCTTCTCTCTTCAGAGCACTGCTCCTTCAAGTCACTCTATCAAAGCCTTTTATTGTTTCTCTTCCTGTTTGCATCTTTAAACAGAGAAGGAATCCCAAAAGTTTTGGATAAAAAGCTTAAAAACACTTAGAGAGCACACTGAAGCTGACTGCCAGTCAGAGTTCAGCAGAGATGGGTGAAGTATCTTGTTCATAAACTTGGGAAGTTTGTCCCAAGACACAGACACCACCTCATCTTCCATTCAAGAACAAAGAGGTAATGATAAATTATTTTTTGTAGCTAGTTCTTTGTTCCAGGATCAGGAGATATTCTCTGACCCACAGGCATTGAACAGCTTCTAAGCACAAATGAAGAAGCACAACAGCAAGGCTGCAAGATTGTTGGTTAATTGGTGTTCCTGATATATTACAGCACACTAAGTACACCATTGTATTCCAATTTGTATTCCATTATTGTGAAATTTGCCTTAAATCTGTCACCTGTCATGTTTAATCACTCTGTTTCTCTCAAAACAATCAATAGTAGCATGTTCAACACTGGAATTAGGATTCAAGAACTGCACAGTTGCAGCTCATCCATCCTTAGAGACACCCAATTTAATTCATGCTGAACTATCAAACACAAGAATAAATTACACTGTGGGTATTTCCTTCCAGTCCTCACACTTGATTTTTTTTCTTGTGGCCAAACCTCCCATCCCCTCCAAGGATAAAAGGCCCTGATTTCCTGCTGGTAACTGCTTAAAAACTTGGAAGACAGTAACCACCAGTGGTTCCCCATGATGTGATCCAAACCATTCACTCCCCTAACCAGGATAACTGTCCCAGGGGATCAGGCAGATGTGCACACTGCAATTCCTTAAAGCTTCTGCCACAGTCCTGCAGAACATTCTGACATGGGCAGCACAACAATTTAGGCCAAAGCTGCCTCTAAGTTCCATCAAGAACTCCATGAACCTTGGAATACAAAGCTCTCAAGTGACAGGGAAGGAAAAGAAAAGGTCTTCCTGTCATTTGCTGCACAGCACTTCATTAAGGAAAAGAAGATGGGATTGAGTCTGCATCTGGTTCAAAATGTACTATAAAAAAGTCTCAATTCCCTCTTCCATTGCATCAGCTTTTCAAGGAGTTCCTGTAATGACCTCATCTGTAGAGCTGGTTTAAATAATCCCCTAAGGTTTCTTACTGCTGCATTGCAATGACTACAAAATCCATTTCTCTGGAAGTGAAGGCAATTCATGGGTCTTTCACCTGAATCCCTTTTTCCTCAGAGAATTGCTGTCATCAGCTTAGAAACCCTGAAAAAAACATGAGCTGCCTTAAGCCAACAGCCAGAACACTCATCTCTTCACAAAGAGCCTCCTACAAACCACTTGTCAGCAGCAGATCTGAATTTACTGTTTAAATCCACATTGATTCTCTGCTGCCATCGATGGCACCCAACACCCAGCAGTGAATTCAGATCCAAATCAACCCGAAGTGACTCACCTTTAAAACTTCCATCTTGAAGCCACTGTCTGATGTTGGTCCATCAGGCATCTGCAGGGCCTGGACAAAGGCTTCAGTGAACTGCTGCACCACAGGGAAAATCAGCACCTTGGCAGCACCCTGGGGACAGACAATGCAAGCACAGCTGAATACCAGACACAGAACCCCCACATCTGACAGGTAAAGCACTAGAAGCAACAGCAATTGCAATTTTTGGGTACAAAATAGAAGAGAAACTCATGGCAACTGCAGAATATTGCCAAGTCATATAGAAGCTCTTTCAGACATTGCCTGGGCTCTCTGTGGTAGGAACTAAGCTCAGCTGAATCCCCACTCCTCAGAACCCCACAGCACAGGCTGCCACAAAACACATCCAACTCATCACTCTAAGGTCTCAGGAGAGATCCAGACAATCCAGTCTGGAGAGCCCCAGGAGCAGAGCTCAGCCCTCCCAGAGAGGCATTTTGATGATGAGCTGAATCCTGCCCTGCACCCCAGCACCCCCAGGCTACAGAACCAACCTGGGGTGGCTCCAGCACACACACAATTACCCCAAACCCTGTGGCTGGCATTTATCTCCCTGCAGAGCCTCCATCCCCCAAACCAAACAGACTATCAACAGGTGGCCTGAAGATTAACAGGATGATTCTTCCTAGGAAAATGCAGCAAGTATTTTTCCAGATGTCAGAGCACTCCATAAGCACTCCTTGGCAGAGCAAGTGATACAGGACCAAAATAATTTTACTGAGATTATTCCTCATAACTCCATAGCCAGGACAGCAAAGTCCTATGTTGAAATCAATTAGGAAATTCCATTTACAAAAAGATTCCCTTTTTCTTTTTAAGTCAAAAGTCAAACCCAAAAAGTCAAAAATAACCAGTTATTGTCTGGGAGTGCTGGAAAAGCCACTTGTCAAAGGCCATTTAAAATGCAGATGTGCTCAGCTGGAGCTGGACAGGAGACTCAAATATAAAGCTGCTTGACTGATGAGTTTGTTCTTAACAGCTATTCTTCCAAAACTGGGCTGGGTTTGGCTTCCCCCAGCCCTCCAGGAACACAAGGCACCTCCTGGAGCACGAGAGAAGCTCCAGGAGCCTGGAACCAAAGCCTCACCCAAGGGTCCCCTGTTACCAGTGCCCAAGGCCTGGCAGGTGATCAGGACACAGGGTTCAGATGAAGGCTGGAAGCTAAACCAGGGATTTCCAAACAAAGGGGTGATACTTTATCTCCTCCCCATGCTGACTCCCCCCTTTCCTGAGCTCTTACAAACATGTCTGTTGATGAACCATAAAATAACCTTAATTATGGAAACCAAGTCCCCCTATCAAGGCATGCATGTAAAGCAGAGACTCAGCTACTTTACATGAATTAAATTACAGCCTCTACCCCCAAATTCCAGCTGACACAGTGTATAATTTTCCAGTGTTTCATTTCCATATTAACAATCATTTAGAGCCTCACTCGGTTTGAATTCAAAGTATCTTGTTTGTCAAGTTAAAGTCTTGCCTTTTCCAGCTCCTCCATGTTACAGATCATGTGGGCACACGTGGTAAATATCTCCACTGCACGAGACCTCGTGCGAATCCCATACACCTGGAGAGAAGTTAAACATCAGAAACACAACCTGGAGAGGAGTTAAACATCAGAAACACAATGTTCTTCTTACACAAGATACTTCTTTTAATTAGCTTTTAATTCTATTTCATTTTTGCTTTATCTTTATTCTCTAATTTTATTGGCTTCAACTTTACTGTTGAAATATTAGTTGCCATCAGCTATTATATCATCAAGAAAATCCTTTAAGTCATATCACAGTATGACTTAGACCATTAAATCTGGAGTTTCTCTGTTCCAACATTCCCACTAATTTCATCCAATACCAACCTCCCTGTGAAGATCATACCTCTGCCATTGTGAAAATTTTATACATCTCTGGGAGAATAACTGGAGCTACAAGTGGCATCTGTATGTCTGTCACTTCTCGGGTAAATTCTAAAAAATGGAAAAGGAAAATAAGTTCTTATAAGAAATCCAATTTGTAGGGAACAGCAACAACAGAACTGTTGGGAAACACTAAGTGTATTAAAACATGTTGATTTGCACTTCACTAGGCCAGGGTTATCTGATCTACCTGAGGCAATCCTCAAAGGCAAATAAAAAAAATATCACACTAGAAACTGCAGGTATCTGGAAAAAACAGGGTGTTACAATCAAAGCCCTGCTGAGCTTTAACCTGCAGCACAGCACCTCCTTCCCCAGCTCTCATGACACCTGCTGAGCACACGATCCCACAGCCAGCAACAGGCACAGGGGGAAGAGAGGAAGAAAATTCCCATTTCTTCAATTTGGACGAAACGTGACAGAACACTGGCAACAAGGCAAAGCTTTAACAGCTTCCCACAGCAGGGCTGGGTCAGCCACAGCCTCACACACCTGTGAGCACCCTCATGGCCCCGTGCACTGCGTTGACATCCCCGCTGACCAGCATCTCCATGAGGAGGTTGAAGAGCTCGGGCCAGGCCTCGGGCCAGTCCCAGTGGGCGATGGCGGACACGGCGTAGGCCACGCTGGAGCGCACCTTGCTGATGGACTCCCTCAGCCCGTTGGGCAGCAGCTCCCTGATTGCAACTTTGGCCTGTGGAAAACAGCATTTAGATTACATCCACATAATCTAATTTAAAAAATCCCCTAAACCTATGGCTGTATCCTAATATTGATTCAATATTGGTTTTTTACGACATGAACACCCAGGAGATAAAACCGCTCTTTAAAGCTACACCCCGTAATTTTTTAAGGAAAACTACAATTTGTTTGGACATAGCATCATCTCACACACAGCACAGAGCAAACAGCTCACAGCTGCTGCTACACAGGATGTACAGATCTATCATGGAAAACATCCAGAGCTGGCTGAGATAAATCCCAGCTCCAGTGTCAGGGACTGTGTTTGCTTACTTTGGAAGATTTCAGTAAACAAGAACAGTCACCCAGCCCTGAAGGGACAGGAAAAAATAAAAGCCACTTCTGGGGCATCATTCAAGCAATTATCTCTGGATGGGATGAATCATACTCTAGATATGAAAGATGCTCCAGTCAACAGTCAGAGTGGAAAGGGCTGGAATCTCTGGCCATCCTTAGCTGTTAAATACTCCTGCTGAGCAGATCCTTAATGAAACCCAGCAGCTTTAAACTAAAATCTGTCATGGGAAAATAACCTTTAAATCCCAAGATGTATAACAAAAAGATTTAGCAAATCTCCAAAAAATGGAGTGCCAGAATCAGTATTGGTGAAACTTAGGAAGCAGCTTTTCCTCTAGTTTTGTTCTGAGAGCAGCAGGAGCATTGTGGCTCAACTTTCCCTACAGGAAGCAGCCCAAGCTTCTCAAGCCCAGTGGTGTTTTCAGCAACTGAAAACCGATTTTTAAAGTGGAAAATGTCAAAAAACCTTCACTGAAGCCATCAATCCTCCAAATCCTCCACAAGGGCACTGGTACTTCTTTAACTGCCTACAGAATTAATAATCTTGATGGATAAAGTGTTTCAAAGCAGATAAAATGAAACCAAGTCAGTCTTACCCTTTCTGTGGTCTCTGGAGGTCTGAACTTCTCAGACTGAGAGCACCAGTGAGTTTCCACATATTGTTTCAGGATAACAGATGCCAACTGTACCAGGAGAGAGGTCAGGAATCAGGGACACGTCCTGGTGCCAGGATCACTTTACAGGGGCATCAGGACTTGCCAAAAATGCAAAAAAATCCATGAAATGGACCACAAAAAGCAGTAAAAAGAACTGCTGGGTGTCCACTGAGCAGCAATGGCCTGCACAGCAGCAGCTCTAGAAAGGCACAAGATACAGGTCACAGAGTAACTAAAGAAATACAGAATCAAAAGTTATTTTCCAAGGAGGAAAACACCTACAGAAAAAGCTTCTGCTTGCTGGTGTCTACCACCCACTTCCTAAGTTGTGTCCATTTCCAGTATTGTCTCAGCACCAGGTTTATTAAGTCCAAAAAACAATTTTTTTTTCAAAAAATGTAAGAGTGTAACACCTGAATAATGTTGAAAGAAAGGCTCTACAGAAATATAGAAAAAAGTGGAGAAACAGTAACAGAAAGCTACTCCCAATTTGTCACCTGAAAACGTGGAAGAATGTTTTAAAAACCAAGGAAATTTCCATCAAAATTCTTTGTGCAGCTCCAGGCAAACTCACCTGCCTGATGGCCAGAGCTCCCTGAGGGTCCACAGTCAGTTCTGCTAAATGAACACCAAATTCTGCAAGGAAAAAAAATAATAAATATTGGTATTGTAACTTTTATTGCCACACAGTAAAACTCATCAAGATTTTTGGAGAAGGACATGATGCCAATTGAGTGACTCATGTGCAGGAAGGAGAAGGCAATTCCAAGCACAGCTACTCAAATAAATCATGAGCATTAATTCTCCTTTGTGCTCTTCACAGAAACTTCATTTATTGTCTTTATTGGCATCTTATTTCCTTCTCTCACGGGCAGAAAATTTTGCAATGCAGGCTAATAACAAATTATTTAAATTTTAAATACATATATAAAATCTTAGCAACAATGTAAAATCATTACTGAAGTTCCTACAGGAGAGATGCATGGAAAAGATCCAGGATGGAGCAAGACAGCAGCTCCTTTTTGGCCACCCTGACTGGACAATCACCTTTTTGACACCAGCACTGGACAATCCTTGGGGCTGCCAGACCTCCTCCTGTCCAGAAAAACCAAGAGCTTCTTGCCAAGAAAGCTCCATGATAAAATTCAAACACTTGTGACAATTCTGTTGATGCTGAGCACAGGAAATAAAAGCCAGGAAAAGCAGCGATTCTGGTATAGCAAACCCATATAACTCAATAAATTTACTTAAAATTGCAATTTTAAATTCTGAGCAGCTGATAACTGTTTTAAATACTTCATTTAATTTCACCAGTCTGCTTAAGAGACACATTTGTGAGGATTTAGCTGTTACAAGCTGAGGAGCAGGAGCTGTGCCCTGGGGCCCTGTCAGCACACTCTGCCTCCTGCAGACAGGCTGAAGGTGCTGACAGCAGCCCTGACAAAACCAGACTGAAAATGCTCCTCCAAAGGAATTCTGCGACCTCCCCCAGCAGCACATCTCAGTGATTTTCACAAATGGGTGTTGAGTGTCTGTCCTAATACCCACCTCAGTGCTAAGAGGCTTTTCTGGGGTGGGAGATAATTGCCTCTCACTTTCCCCAGCACACACAGAACATCCCCAGTTCCTTTACTCTTTCTTCACAGATCAAGCATTTAAAAAAGAGGAAAATAAGCCTCTTATCCCAGCTGTGAAAGCAAGGAGCCTCATTCCAAGATGTACTTAACATAAGACTTCTCTTAACTGAAGCAGTCGTTATTCTATATGCTGTCTGCCATTTCCATGCTCAGGGGTGGCATCTCAGCCTCATCTTTAAAGGGTATAAAGAGGATAAATGGAAAGCCAGAAAGGGTAAAAATAGGTATAAAGGAAGGCAGAGTGACTGCAGCAGCTTCACACAGCTACAACTCAGTATTTTAGTTCACAATTCTTAATTTGTTTATGTATATTGAATTTGATGTATTCTCTGCATACAGTAATTTAGAATATTTAGTTTCTCCTTTTTCCAGCACCTCAGTTCTGCTCCCCAGGCAGATGGGACCCCAGAAATAAATACCCACTGCTGCAGTGACCAATATTTCTATCATAAAAACCCCCTTGGCTCTGACAAAAAGCCACTGACAACCCCCTCCTCCTCCACCCAGGTTTTCAGCCTGATGTTTTGCTTTAAAATATTACAAAATTATATCTTCTTAACTGATAGATTCCCATTGTGGCAAATTCCTATCAGGAATGCTGCTGGATTCAGATCATTCACACCCAGCAGGTGTTTAAGCAATAACCAGCTCTCCTGTCCAACCAAAATCAGATGGATTTATCAAGAACGAGGCACATAAAACAGCACTAGTTGTGTAGCAACTATTTATCCTATTGTTATAGACACTGACAAGTTGTTTAATGAGCTGCTCCAAGAATCTTTCCAGGGATTGCTTTTACACTGATCCTTATACAGCTCACTGCTCCTCTTTTCTCCAAGGATTGCTTTATTATTGTTTTTTTTTTCCCAGTTGGCTGGAAACTTTTATCTTTATCATGGTAAATGCAGTTCAAATGGACCTCAACAGGTGATTCCTTGAGTTATATTTTGTAGATTTGAGACATCAGAAATACCAAGTCTTCTCCCCAAGATAAAGTCTGTAAACCTCAAAGATCAGAAGTTTTTAATGAAGGGCCTGGCACAGAGAGCACTTGGCAAACACATTTTCCCCCAGCTCTGCTTCTCCTCTTCATTAACTGCAATATGAATAAAATCAGACTCTCCTCCTTCACAGCTTCTCTCCACACTCAACACAACTGCAGAATTTCCCAGAGCAAACACCAGAACAACCTTTCTTCCAGACAGACAGTATCTTATGTTGCAATGTGGCCATTTCTTGTTTCAACTTCCCTGTTACAAATCAGCTCAATGTTAAAGTTTACTCCTGTCAGGAATTCAGCTCGACCCACCCACAGGATTTCCATGATTCCTGTCCATCACTCACCCCACTATAATTCAAATTACAGCCAAAAAAACACCACATACAACCACACATTGTGGTCATGTCTTTATATTCTCCAGAATCTTTCCTTCCAAGCAATGCTTGGCTTTATGACACAAAGAAAAACCAAAGAAGCTTTTCCACACTCTGAGAGTGTCTGTGCTGCCTTTTTGCTGCTCTGCCTGATCCCTGCCAGAGCAGCAGGCCGGTACTGCAGCACTGCCTGAGGAATTCATGTGGGCTTTGTTCTCTCCTCCCTCCTTAACGCTCCATTGGGCTTTTTGCAGCAGGACAGAGCAGCGATTGGGTGTTTTCAGGGAACTCTCCACACGGACAATGGGGTTTCTTCCCCAAGGACAATACTTAGGACCGCCCATAATTTTTTAGGGCATTATCTGGAGTGTGTCCCCCTCCTCCAGCACTGCTCTGCTGACCAACCCTGACAGTCCTCACTCTCTGCACTCAACACACCTTGTGAAACCATCATTTGTAATTTGTGCCACTGATTTTCACTCTGGCCAGACCGAGCAGCACCATCAGCAGCTTTATCCCACCACTGCTCACTCCTTTCCACATCATTTCCAGATGTGCTGTGCAGCTCAGCTTCACCTGGGGCTGCTGACCCTGCTGTGCTCAGCAGCTCGTTTTCTACAAAAAACTTTCAGCAAGTGAACTTCCTAAGGGCTTTTTGGGAGTGGAGCGCTCCTACAAACAACTCTTCTGCCACAACAATTTCATATGCCTGTCTCTTCTCATCCCAATTGGTGAATTTTAACCATAACAGGGAGTGCAGAACCCACTCCCCTGCTCACCTCGGAGCCCCCACAGCCCATCCCCGGCCGGAGCCCCCAGCCCATCCCTGGAGCCCCCACAGCCCATCCCTGGGAGCCCCCACAGCCCATCCCTGGGAGCCCCCACAGCCCACCCCTGGAGCCCCCACAGCCCATCCCTGGGAGCTCCCCCAGCCCATCCCTGGAGCCCCCAGCCCAGGCCGGGCACAGCCCCAACTCGCCCCGCCGGGACCCGGGGCCAGCCCGACCCTGGGGCACCGAGGAAACACCAGGAGAGACTGGAGCGGGTCCTGTGAGGCCACAGAGATGATGAGAGCTCTGTCTGGAGCATCTCTGAGCTGTGGGAGCTGGGATTGTTTTGGTCTAGAGAACACTGAGAAGGAAATCTCAGCAGTGCACACAGACACCCCCACGGCGGGCGGCCAGATCCGTGCCAGGCTCTTTTCAGCGACAGGACAAGGAGCAACGGCCATAAACTAAATCACAACAACTTACAACTCAACAGGAGGAAGAACTTCTCCACACTGAGGGCGGCAGAGCGCTGGAGCGGCTCCCCAGGGAGCTGGAGAGACTCTCTCTGGAGACATCCCGAACCCAGCGGGTCTGTCCCGGTGTCACCGGCTCCGGGTCACCCTGCCCGGGGCCCAAAGGTCCCTTTCAGCCCCAAATATTCTGTGAGTCTGTGAGAGACACTGAGCACACACCGAGGGCCGGCAGGAAACCGAACACAGCCGCCTGCTCCCGCCGGCCCAAGTGATCAGGCTGGAAGTTTGGGCCGAGGCCGGGGCGCAGCCTTGAGGCGCCGGTACCGGGAACGGCCGCGGCCCGGGGTGCCCCATCCCCTCAGCGCGGCCCTCACTCACCCTCCGTCACCTCCAGCACCTTCACCTGCTCCTCCGCAGCGGCTCGCACCGCCTGCACCGGGCACAGGATCCCCGTCAGCGTCTCCACCAGCGCCTCCTTCAGCCCCTGCGCCACCGGCCCCGCTCCGGGCCCGCCGCCGCCTCCCGCCATCGCCGCCCCCGCCCTGCGCGGGCCGCGCGCGCCAAACGCACCGCGCCGGGAGGAGGCGCCGGGACGCGCCGGCAACGCCGCACTGCGCCCCCTGGCGGACGGGAGGACCGGGGGGGGCGGACACACAGGGGCAGGAATGGTCATCATGGGTAGGGAATGGTCACCTTGGGTCAGGGAATGGTCATCATGGGTAAGGAATGGACACCTTGGGTTAGGGAATGGCCAAACCGGGTCAGAGAATGGTCAATTTGGGTCAGGGAATGGTCACATTGGGTCAGGAATGGTCATCCCAGGTCAGGGGGAATGGTCATCATGGGTAGGGAATGGTCACCTTGGGTCAGGGGGAATGGTCATCATGGGTAGGGAATGGTCACCTTGGGTCAGGGGGAATGGACACCCAGGGTCAGGAATGGTCATCCCGGGTCAGGAATGGTCACCTTGGGTTAGGGAATGGTCACCTTGGGTCAGGAATGGCCAAACCGGGTCAGGGAATGGTCATCCTGGGTCAGGAATGGTCATCCCGGGTCAGGAATGGTCACCCAGGGTCAGGGAATGGTCACCTTGGGTCAGGAATGGCCAAACCGGGTCAGGGAATGGTCACTCCGGGTCAGGAATGGCCAAACCGGGTCAGGAATGGTCACCCTGGGTCAGGGAATGGTCACCTTGGGTCAGGAATGGCCAAACCGGGTCAGGAATGGCCAAACCGGGTCAGGAATGGTCACCCAGGGTCAGGGAATGGTCACCTTGGGTCAGGAATGGCCAAACCGGGTCAGGAATGGTCACTCCGGGTCAGGAATGGCCAAACCGGGTCAGGAATGGTCACCCTGGGTCAGGAATGGTCACCCAGGGTCAGGGAATGGTCACCTTGGGTCAGGAATGGCCAAACCGGGTCAGGGGGAATGGCCATCCCGGGTCAGGAATGGCCCCAAAGGGCTCGGGAAGGGCCGGGAGTGACAAACACCCCACAAGGGGCTGACAGGGGACCCCTGGACAAACCCCCTGCTGCAGTTCTGGGGGTCAGGACTCTGCTATATCTGAGACATTCGTTAAATACTCTTTTTATTGCATTAGTTTGCTGAATATTCATATTTTTTCATAAATTAGTTTTCATATTTTAGGAATTGTTTTGTGTGGTCTCTTTTTGGGTTTGCCTTTTTAGAGTCTGTGTGTTTTGTGGTTGTGTTTTCATTATTGCTTTTAGTTTGGGCTTTGGTTTATGCTTTTTTCAGATAGGAGATGCTGATAGTTGGTGTATTAACAGCAGAGGTTTTTTTATATATTCACTGGATGTTATTTTGATGTGTGATTTACTAACAAAACTATGATTTTTTGTGGACCCTCTGATTTTGTCCTTTGGCTGCACCTCTGAATTTAGGGTACATCACTATTTCTTTTCAACCACCTTGCAGCAAACCTTCCTCTCAGCAAGGGGAATTTTGGATGTGGCAGTTTATCCCATCATCACACAGGCTTTTCTTCTTGTCATAAAATATTTGTTCCTTCTACCCAAGGCCTTTTTGCAGGAACTCCCTGATCCCTGAGTCTTGTCTGTGTCTCAAAGCTGCTGAGTGTTGAATTCTTCTCCTGTGGCTGCTTTATCTCCTCTTCCAGACAGACTTTTATCCCCATTGATGCTGCTCTTGGTGAGGAGCTGTTTCTGCACAGGCTGAGGTGTTCACATCCTCAGGGAGAGCTCTTGTTCCCTCCTGAAAGGAGGATAAAGCCATTTGTCAGGGCTGTGCTCCAGCCCCTCTCTCAGAACAGCACATTCATTTCTGGATTCACAGAAGAGCCACATCTCAGCTCCTTGTGGTGCTCTCTGTGCACTCTGGAGATGGTTCCTTCCTAGTTGTGTGCAATATTTATTTCTCCTGCAGCCAAAACGTTCATGATTCCAGTTTGTTGGTGTTTTGTGTGCCCTGGCAAGGTCCTGGCAGCTGAACCCCACTGGAAGCCCCAATTCCCTGAGCTGCACTGACCCTGGAGCAGCCCAAACACAGCAAATGATCTCCAGTGTTGGTTTTATCTTCCATAAATCCTGGGAGAACCAGAAATCTCCTCATTCCTCAGGCTCCTGGGCTAAATGCAGGCAGGGGCAGCTGAAGGGAGCCCACCCAGAGTTCACCTTTGGAAAAACTTTTTTTTTTTTATTTTTTATTTGTTGTATAACATTTTGACTTCCCTCCTCCTTCCAAACCTGAACAGACAAGAACCACCACACCTTCTGCATTGCTTCTTTGGAAGGTGAATTATTTCTTGGCTATGAGAACCCAGTGATGCAGCGTGGATTCGTTCAGAGGGAAATAAAACTGCATTTCAAACTCTCTAAAAAACAACAACATTTAATTTTATAACATAACCAGGGGTTTATTCCACAATATAAACTGCAACATTTGATACAAGCTACCCAAAAAAGGAGAAAGCCAAAATACAGCTGTGGCAATTACTTTACAGATTTTTTTTTTCCTGTCTTCTACATCACAGGGCCCTCAGTGACACTAGGATCTAACATTTGCTGTCTGTACATCAACCAATGCTAGAAGCAACACGCTGTTCAGTTGTCATTCCAGTCACTGAAACCAGACATAGAAGTTATTGCTCAGATAAATAAACCTAGTCTACCAAAAAACAAAGTGGAAAAAAACTAAAGTCTCCAAAGAGTTAACAGAGTAAACAGGGATTTCCTCAAAAGAGGATTCTTGGAAAATTCATGGTGCAGGGGTTTTTATTTGTTTGTTTGTTTTTGCACCCAAACCAAGCTGAATTAAATAGGCCAATAAATCCCAGAGGTAACTGAATGCTGTACAATAAAGGTGCACGTGTCAAATGCCTCCCCAAATCGGTGGAAACCCCTGCAAACAGTCAGCATCTCAAACCTCAACAACCACAAACAGATCAAGGGAAAAATACAAAAGTGTCAAAAATTGTTTTTGAGTTCTGGAAAATGATCCCATAAGGATAGAAGTAGCACCATTTGCAATCTGGTTCTTAAACCAGCCCCTGTGGCTTAACTGGAAAACTGGGGAACCTTCTTTACTCGAGTCCTGAAAGGTTTTTGGGGGGTTTTACTTCCTGTACTGGGCGTCCTTCCCGGCGCAGCTGGCGCAGATGTAATCCTCCTTCTCTGCCATCTCCGGGGAGATCCCCACACACACCTGGTGGAACCACTGGTTGCAGCTGCCATCACACTGGACCCAGTCGACCTGGTGAGGAGCAGAGACAGGGTCAGACAGGGCACTTGTGGGGCATCCTGAGGCTCCTGGTTTATTTACATGAGCAATATCCTGTCCCACATCTGGCTGCTGCTGGGTGTTCACTGTGTTCTCTGCTCTCTGGGGCTGTGAACAGGGCACACCCCCCCCTGATCTCCCCACTGCTTTCCCACCTATCAGACACTCGATGTCTCTCTCTCTTCTCCATCTGCAGCATGGATGGGGCTGAGCAGAGCCCCAGGCACTGTTCCCACCCACAGAACCCACCCACACTTGTATCCCAAGAGGGATACAGGCCCCACCTGCCCCCTCCCAGGGCATTGCAGATGTTCTGATGCCACACAGCTGCCCCAGGGCAGGTGGGGTCAGTCCTGCCTGTCCCAGCTGCAGGGACACAGGTCCTGGGTGAGCCAGGGCCTCCCTCTCTCCTCATAAACAGCTTTTCTGCACTCAGGGCCTCCCACTCTCCTCATGAACAGCTTTTCTGCAGCCAAACAGCCCCAGGGCAGCTCCCTGTCCCAGATCCCAGTGTGTCTGCCCCTCCTGACCTCATCCCCCTCGGGCTGGAGGCAGTTCACAGCTGGGCAGATGGCATCCTCATCCTCAGAGTCCTCCTGCTCCGAGAACGACGTGTCCGAGGGCAGCAAGTGGCTGTCGCTGGAACGCTGCAGCTCCAGGAGCCGCTCCCGTTCTCTCTCCAGTTTGTTACTGCACAGATCCTTTGAGGGGTTCAGTTTCAGTTTCTTCTTTTTGGGTGTTCTCATCTTTTTTACCCTCGCTCTCTTCTCCCCACAGAAGTTCTCTCGCTCAAAACGCCGCTTCAGTTTTCTCTCCATGTAACTAATCCCGTCCTTCTTCCCTCGGCAGCACTCGTTCTGTGGGAAAGACATTTTGGCAAGGTTGGAAATATGCAGCTAACACCAATAATCCATGATTTTAGGAATAGATTTAAGTGCAAGTGCATTTTCAGTAGCATGAGATGTGTAAGAGGAGCCAAGGGGACAGAACTCAGAGAGAAAACCATCCTCATTTCCTGCTCCCACAGCAGCTCCCTTGGAAAGCCTTGACAGAGGACAACAATCAAGTGTTCAAGGCCAGGATGGGACTTGGAACAATCTGCTCTAATGGAAGGTGTCCCTGCCCATGGCAAGGGGTAGAACAAAATGAGCTTTAAGATCCCTTCCAACCCAAACCAGTCTGGGATTCTGCAATTCCATGAAATCAGGACAGATGTATTTAAAGTACAGAGACTGACTAAGTTTTAAAAAGGTATTAGTCCACAATATTTTGTAACTAATTTCTTATCAACTCCTTGGCTCCTTTTGCACAAGGAGAATGTATTTTCATGGAAGTGCAGCCACACACACAAACCCCTGTAAAACCCCAGGGGTGAGGCAGAGCCCTTCCCCAGGTGCTCCAGCTCAGTGCTGCTGTTGGACACTTGCCTTGTCACTTGTGGCTGTGCTGGGTGACCTCTGCTCTGGCTGCAGGGCAGGGCTCTGCTTGGTGAACAGGGCCTGGTACAGCTCCTGGATCTCAGGCAAAGAAACCTGCAGCAGCTGGGCTTCCATCATCAGCTCATCCAGCTCAGTGCTAATGACTGGTGTGAAAGACAAGGAGACAGAGCAGGAATTCTTCAGTGACAAGAACTGCACACATAATGAAAAAATTCTGGTAGCACAATAAGAAATGGCGAAAGACTTTTAATCTGCAACTGTATGAGTTAGTTCTTATCTGCTCCCTCTTGACTGCTCGTTTTCAACAGCAGGGTCCTGCTCTACAGTCACTACCCACTGCTCATACAGGGCTCTGAAACAGTCCTGGCTGGGAAGGCCAAACTCTTTGTATAAATAACAGCTTATTAATACACTACAACTCAAATATGAAAAATTAACCTGGTGACACAAAGAACTGCTTTGTTTGATGTGAAAGGTAACATTCCACTGAAATGGCTTTTCCAACACTGGTGTGAACTGAGCTGCACAGACATGAAGGTAAGTCTAGACTTGTGTCCCTGGAGCATTATGCATGAGGGGTGAAGAAATGATAAATAATTTCTGTCACAGTCATAAAATGATGCAATTCACAGCTTGTCTGTTAGTCCAACCCTCTGAGTCAGAGGTGAGGATGGTGAGGAGCCTGTGCTGAGTGGCCCCAGCAGAGCAGACCCCCAGGGGCTGGGGCAGTTGTGCTGCAGCAAAGCTCATGTGGAGTTGTGTCCCCTGCATTAGGTGTCCCATGGCTTCCAGCAGCACATCCTGCTCCTCCCATCCACCTCCTGCATTTCCAGTGGCCTCTCCCCTTTCCTTCTCCCTTCTGCAGCCTGGGGGAGCTGTTCTTGTAAAAGGGGAATCCTGATTCCTCATCCCAACGTGCCACATCTTTTCATTACACATGGGAAATGTCTATCCTTGAGCAATTCACCCTCTGCCAAAGCTGGGCCCTGAGCTCCAAAGCTGCTGAGGAGATGGAGAAAACAAGCACCAGTGACCAGGACACCCTCCCTGCCCCACCAAACACAGGAGAAAAAAAGGAAGGGGCAAGGGGAAAACCCCCCAAAGCAAAGTGAAGGTTACAAACCATGAAGTGGGATGCAGTGCTGTCCTGTAGAGAATGGAGAATGCAAATACACGGTTCTGTTATCCCAGTCATGAGGCATGGAGAATGACATTGCTCCAATTGTCTGGGACACCTAGAAAACAAAATGCAGATGGTTTCACTAAATGTGGAGTTTGAAATGCAGAATTAACTGTGATAGGATCAACACTTGTTTTTTCTTACAGCTCCTGAAATCTTGTATCTCACTACCCTGGTCCAAAAGGGAGGTGCTCTTCCACTGAGCTTCCCAGGGACCTCTGATTTGGGAATTGTAGTCACAGGAACCCAGATGAGCTCAGCCAGAAACACCCTGATTTGGAAGATTCACTGACTTAAGGTCCAGACCCCTCAAAAATGGTTTACACTGCTCTGGGTGGGAGGAACCTCACAGTTCCACACTGAGCTAACATCATCCTGCAAATTAAACTCATTGTTTCAATTTCTGGCTGAAACATCAACTTCTGTTTCCAAAATCTTGGCCAGTTTCTTTTCAGCTACACCAGCTGACCTAGCAAAATGATACTTTCAGACCTAAATGACCAGAAAAAAAATCTCTTAAATACCTAAAGATATTTTAATTTCTATATCTTGGCTTGCTTGGTTGAAAAATTTGGTCCACAAGCCATTGGCACAGCTGGGGGAATGAGAAGAAGCTGTAACACCCCATCAGGCATGTGTGGCATGGTTTATGTTTTAACATAAGTGAACATGAAAACAGAAACTCAGCCTAACTGTAACTGGACTGGACTGACAAAAGTAAGGTGTACATTCCATTTTGGGGTGTTTCATGCTCTTTCTACAGCACAGAGCTTTGATTTCTGATACTTTTCTGCATTTGTTATCTCAGGAAAATTCTTTACCTCCTTTCCTTCTTTACGTGTCCTTTTTGCTGAAAGATTTTCTGAAAAAAGACAAAACTCCCTCACTACCCCACCTGAAACAGCTGCTGTGGCTAAACCCAGCAATATGAGCAGAATTTTCAGCTTGGGAGGTCTAGTGGAAGTGAGGAGAGGCAGCAAAGGATGAAGACACTGTTGAAAACAACCTTGTCTGAGAGCCAAGCTGGTAATGCACAGGACAGCTTGTGCCTGAGTAATTCTCAACACTAAGTGTTGAGTGCTTCTCAACACTAAAAACTTTGTTTGAAAACTTGCAGGAGTGGAATATAAAGACCAACTGACTAGTGAGGCCTCCAGAAACAGTAACTCAGCAGCTCTGTCATTACTGGTGTCACAGAACACAGGAGCTGGGAGAGGGGAAAACAGGCTCTTTGGCAGGAATTATTCCTGGACTCCAGCAGAAGGGAACACGAAGCTGCTGCTGGGGCACACACACACATCGTGGATGAGGAGCACAGCAGGACCCAGTTCCTGAGAGCTGTAAAGCAGGAACAAACCCTCTGCTGCCTTGCTGGGATTTGTAGGGACCTACAACAGCAGACCCAAACCCAGATCAGCATCACTCCCTGTGCAGGAAGCCCAGCCCAGCCTCACCTTGTTTGTCTCTGGCAGCTGGCCCGTCAAGCCTTGCCACCTGCCGTAGGGTAATCCTGAGCCGATTTTGTCGTGGATGCGTTTTAGGTTCCCTGAATACAACATTTGCTGCGCCCTGTGCTGCCAGCTGACAGTTCTCTCGATCATGTAGCGCAGGGCGTCGCCCTCGGGCAGCCGCACGCGGATGCGCTGCAGGGACGCCAGCAAGGGTAGGATCTTCTCCAGGGGCGGCTTCTGCGAGCGGTGGCACTGCGGGCACAGCCACACGCGTGGCCCCGGGGAGGCTCCGGGTGCTGGGACGCAGCTGGTGTGGAAGAATCCCCTGCAGAGCTCACACTGGATCATGGGAGCAGCCGGCTCCTTCTGGCACAGACACACCTTGAGCTCGGCGCCGTCCTCGCTGGAAAGAGCCTTCACCTCGTTGGCGGCTCGCAGGGCACGGAGAGCCTCCATCTCCCTCAGCCGGGCTTCTCCCAGTGTGGCCATCTGGAACAGAGTCAAAGGACACTGATTCTTAAAAACAGGGGGCCCTCTGCTCCATCACCCTGCAGACACACCAGTCTAAATGTCAGAACAAAGCAAGGATGGGGATGTGCAGCAGGGCAGCAAGTGGGATTGGAGGTTAAACTTCATAAACATAGGTTAAAACTTCAATGTCCCACATCAAATTACACTCAAGCCCCACTCAATGAGCCCCTACTGCATCATTAGCCACAGGACACCATTACCCAAGTCCAGGCTCTGCACTAGGTCTGCTGGAATGAAGCCCTTTCCCACCAGCAACTGAGTCTGCTCCACCCAGAGCAGTGTTTTAGTGACTCCATAACTGGAGCATGAAGTTTTCTTTAATTATTTAGAGCATTTGTTTTAATTATAAACGGTGCTGCATTATTGTATTCTTTGAAAGGAACAGACTTGGGCAAACCCTATCCCATTTCTAATAAGGTATGGTAGGGGAAAATAGGTCTCCATTTTTTTGTTTTCCTGTGCTTTGTTCAGCTACAGCAAACTGTGAGGCTGTTTAATGCACAAAGCAACACATGTTGTTTCTACTGAAAGCAATTTTGGGAACTCTGGAACAAACACAGACAAAGTGCAGTCCCAGAGATCCTGCAGAGCAGCACAGCAAGAACAGAGTGGAAGCCACACTCCTGCACAGGAGGCAAACAGAAACAAGGATTGAAGGAACTCAGAAGGAATTCCAGCCAGGAAAGCTCTGGCCACATACCGCGGACGCCGTGTCCTTGCTTTCGGAGAGTGCCCGCTCCAGGTCGCTGAGTGTCTCCAGCTTGCTGCTTTTCTTCTTGCCACTTGGCACTGGCTCCTTTAGCTTCTTCTGCTTCTTCTTCAGACTGAGCATCCCGATGTCACACCAGGGGCACAGCACCTGAGGGACACAACAGCAGTGTCACACCTGCAGCAGTGTCACACCTGCAGCAGTGTCACACCTGCAGCAGTGTCACACCTGCACTGGTCCTAAGGCACCTTCCTGCCACAGTCAAGTGCTGAGAACTGGGGTTCCTGCAGTTATTCCATCAAAGTTCTGAGGGATTAGGATAAGGTTATTCTGTAGGGTAGGGAGAGCTGGAAAGCTGGAACTTCAGTTGTGTAAAATGGTCAGACACAAACAACCCTTGTGTTTCTCCCAGAGTTGCTGGGAGAGAGACACAGAGAGAGGAAGGAGACAGCTGACACACTGAACATCCTCCATGGACTGAAACTGCAAACCCTGGGAAAGGGCAGAGATTCCAGAGGCTGCTCTAATCCAGTGCCACAGATTTGTCAGTATTCCCATATTCCTATGGAAAATGTTAGACACTGGCACTGCCTGCTCTTGTTAGCTACTGAGTAAGAATAAAGAAGACATAGCTAAATCTTAAGCATTTTAGAAATTTAAAACTATTATTAGAAGTATAGGTTACTAACAAAAGTTGTTAGTAAAATAGTTCATGTAATCCTAAAGCAATTCTGCAATTATAGTTAATATTTACTGCCCCTAGCTGGGCCCTGATCCCCAGCCCAGGCCTCTCACCTCCAGAAGGGAATATGGAGAATTCTCACACAGGAAGGTGTTTGCTGCACACTCCTTCCAGGCCTGCACTTCGGCCACCAGGGCCTCCAGCCTGGGCAGGTAATCCAGGTGCACTGGGATGGAGCGACCTCTGGTGACGAGCTCTGCCAGCGTGTCCAGCACGGGCACACGGCCCCCGACCTGCCCGGAGGGAAATGAGGAGATGTTGGATGCAGCACTGCCCAAGTCACAGCAGGAACTCAAGACATTCAGGGCAGAGCTTGTAAAAATGAATTTAATGCTCAGACAGCTCAGTTTTTACTGAGCAACTGTGCAAAAGTGACCTTAAGGTGAACAAGTTCCATAATGCAGTAACATTTTAACTTTAGATTTTTGGTAATAGCTGTTTTATAGTAGTTAGTTGCAAAGGTGAAGGAATATAGATCAGAAACAGAAGCAAGAATCAGAGCAGTGAGTGCAGCTGCTCCATGGCTGAGATAATCAATATCCCAGACTGGTCAGAGCCACAGCAGAGCCCCAGAGCACACACGGGGTGTGGGGTGGCTCTGGGGACAACAGAGGGCTCACTGTCCCTCCCCTCACGTACCTGCAGAGCCTCCACCTCCTGCAGCCAGTCCTTGGCCTTCTGCACAGCGTCCTTCAGGGCTGCTCCATTGGGGAGGTAGGCTGGGATCTCCTCCAGTTCCTTCACTGCTGCTGCCAGGCTGCTCAGGGACTGCCGGGGCCTGGGGGAACAGCACAGCCCGGCTGTGAGGTGCTGCTTACAGGGGGCACCCCCTCTCTCTCCCCCTCTCTCTTTGGGGTTCCCTCCAGCCCAGGCTGGTGGCTGAAGGCAAAGCCCTTTTTACCCACGACTCTTGCAATAAAGCCACGTGTTTCTAGAACATCTCAGCTCTGCAGAGTTCCCTCTCCCTGCCCTCCACAGATGCCCCTACACCATCTGAAACAACCCATGAGCCACAAAACGCCAACACTGAGCTTCAGCTGTACCTGGCCTTTATCAGGTTCCTGGCTTTGTCATCCCAGTGCTCAGACACAGTGAGGAGCTCCTGCAGCTTTGCCATCGCCTTCTCCACGGCCGGGTACGGCGCCAGCCCCACGCCCGAGTCGATGAGGCGCCTCATGTCGTCCAGGGTGAGGGAGCTGTGCTCTGAGCAGGCCAGCTGCACGTCCTCCAGCCACCGCGCCTGCTCCAGCCGCGTCCGCAGCTCCGGCAGCTGCGGCAGGTCCACGTCGAAGTCGAAGCTGACGTCCAGCAGCTCCTGCAGCTCCGCGGCGCTGGGCGTCTCTTCGGAAAGGAGCTTTTGGCTCTGCTGTTGGAAAGCCTCCACGCGGTCCAGGAGATCCTGAAATACACAAAGGTGACAATAAATCAGACAAAAAGTCCCCTGCCAAGTCACTTAAAGTTAGCCATGGAAGCACAGGGTTGACAATGGGAGCACAGGCTCCTGGCAAACCCCTACAGTGCACACAGCAAATTATCCTGAGAGATGGAACACAACAATAAATAGTGTCTTCAACACACAGGGTTGCCAGCACCTCCTCATATGTACCACGGCCACAAGCTTGGGTATCCCAGAACAAGGAATTCCCAGTCCCAGAGGTGTCAGAAAGAGGTCCTGGAAGAACAGAAAGGATGTAAAGGGAAATTTGAGTGTTCCATGGGTGCTGCTGTCTGGCTTTGTTTTGAAATGGTTCAGGCAGCTGAGAAACAGCCAAGGTGAGGGTTATGAAGGCTTTGTAAAACACTGGGAAGGGCCCAGAGGTTCTGGGATTCATTTCTGCTGCACTGCTAAGGCTGTTGAGCTGCACCCCATAGTCCCAGTGAGCCACAGGCATTTTACTCTCTCATACAGGACAACACCTTCTCTCTCTCCATGCACTCAGCAGCTCATTATCCCAAAAGGTATTTCTGGGGCTGTTTGCACTTTCCCCAGGATAAAGGACAGTCATCCAGAGCAATCCCACAGTGAAGGCTGGGATTATTCTGTATGGAGCAACCTGCCCAGTCTGAAATGCCTTTCCTGCAGGAAGTCCTTCCCTCACAGCTACACTTTGGCATTTTTCCAGTGAGGCTGTTTCCCAGGGTGGGCAACCTCCTCCAGCATGGAATAAAACATTTTTTAGAGACAGACTGAACTGTGAACCCATCTCCACTAATGTTGGTCATTCATACGAACAGCCCAAATTGCACAATGACATATAATTGAGGCTTGTTGAGGATGATACAAAGCAACACTCTGACCATATGTGTTTGTTATTTCCCTGTGCAGGAATGCCAGATGGAGAGGAACTGTTTGCATGTCTGGCATTTCCAAAATTCTGCTTTTCAACCAGCAAGAAAACTTCACAGCTTCAGTGCTATAAACAAATAACTGTAAATAGGACTGCATCAAATCTGATCCATGCACTGCAGGACAGATAAAGCTTCCAAAACAGCAGTCATAGCTGAGCTGAACTGGTTTATTCCCATTCATTTACATGGCACCATCTGGTGTTGGGTGGATACTTGAGGGACAGATCCAGAGCTGGACATGGCATCTCTTGGTTTCAAGTGTCACAAATATGCAAAGCCCTTTTCCTTTAAGGCAAGAATTGCAGCTGCACAGAATTTTATTTTTTTTAATTGCCCCTCAGTGTGATATGGACCATTTTGGCAAATTCTGAAACAAGATTTTGAATTACTTTCAGTTTGCCTGAGCTCTCATCATCTGGAGAGCACAGAACCAGCACAGCTGGTGGTTGTGGGATTCACAGTGATGTGACTCCTGCCAGCAGCAGGTTCTCTGCTGGAGAGAGGATTTGGCCAGCCTGGGCTGGGTTTGGCTGGACTTATCTGTGGGGTTTCCTGGAATGTGAGTTGAGAGCACAAAGAGTGATCGAATTACAAGACTGAGAAAGCTGATTCTGGATTCGTTTAAGGAAAGTGGTACTTTAAGAAGGAAAATGGTAAGAACAAGAGAGCTCTGGAGAGTTTGGATGTTCTCAGATTGACCTGGCTTTACCTGTAAAAGCAGACCAGTTAACCAACCCCAAACTTTTAACCTGCATTTTCCTGGGTCACCCTGCTCCTTTCTCCTACAATCCTTCATACAACATGAATGGTTTGATTTGCCTGTGCTGTATAAAACTCTGCTGACCACAAAAAGTGGCCAGTCAAAGCTCCTTTCTTCAGCATCCCATGCACACAAGTCACCCCAGCCTAACAGCACCCAGGTATTAACTCTAGGAGCAAACAGTGAGATGAATGAGTGCAAATCCATGACTCTGCAGATGCTCCTGCTCCCTTCCCCAGGTTACCTTCAGCAGGGGAGTCTGGCTGAGCACACAGGGCAGGGCGTAGAGCTGCCTCACAAAGAGCCGCAGCTCGTTCACCGTCAGCTGGTTCTGGCACTTCCCTCCCCCGGAGCGGTACCTGCAACGACACCGCGCAGATTTCTTGGTTATCACTGAGAGAAAATAAACATCAAAACACTCAACTTCAAGGCCAGGTTGGACAGGGCTTGGAGAAACCTGGGCTAGTGGAAGGTCTCCCTGCAGGGAGTGGATGGAACAAGATGAGCTTTAAGGTCCATTCCCACTCAAACCACTCTATGATTTTTTGATTCCCTTATGTTTTCATGTCATCCAGGCCTTCCTCAGGAATAGCAGAACATTCACAAGCAGCCCAGGGCTAACACACATAGGAAAGCTCAGTCTGCCACTGCAGAACAAGCTATCATTGAAACACTCATAATAAATGGGATTCTGGAACAGCTACTCAGCCTTGGAAGGGCACAGGTTATTATGGAATAAAATTAAGCTTTTTTTTTTTTCCAGAACACAAAGCAACTGTGGATAAACTATTCAGTTATGTTGCAGTAGCTATTGTAGTCAGCTCTGCCCATGCCAACACCAAAAGAGAACAAATCCCAATTCTGAATGGGTTTTATATTGACAGGTTGCGTAGGCACTTCTGAAAAATCCTCTCTACACTGAAATCAGCGTTTTTATTTTTATCTGAAAGCTTTGTATCAAATGAGTGGCTTATAAGTGCTAACAAACTGTACAAAATTAAAAGCCTCTCTAAACTCAAGCCAGTATTAATGAGGTCTGAGAACCCTGAACAGAAAAGGAAAGAGATCCCTTACAATGCTGGCTCCAACTGAATCCACAGTGTGTTTTTACACAAAAGAGGAGGACAGCCCAGCAGGATATGCCAGCATGGCTGGAATGTGAACACTATAAAATAAATTTTAATTTACCATTCTGTGTTAAAAATAGGTATTTTTAACAGATACATAGGATCACATTGGGAGTTCTTCTTTATATCTTCCTTCAAAAGTTGTGAGCATTCCCTATTTCAACCTTATAAGAAAAAAATAATCAAGTAACACGTAGTAAAGCTGAATCTCCCTGTCAAAATGGCTCTACTGAGGAGACAAAGCTTCTTTTAATTTTTAGGTCTTGCAGAGCACTTTTATCCATCTTTGGTGCTCCAGTTTTGCTGGAGTGGCACTTACCTGGTCTGTCTCTTGCCATTCAGCAGCTGCTGGGCCACTGAGGCACATTTGTCTGCGTCCTGTGTCACCAGGCGGAGGTGTCGCAGCAGGTCGTTGTCTGGGAACTTTTTCAGTTCTGATTCTTCTATCAAAGCCTTAAAACTGATGAGACCTGTTGGGAAAGACACTAAGTTGAGAAGTCTCCCTTTGAGATGGATTTTCCACGGTAAGGCTTAGAAACACAAGACATTAAATGTATTTCTATTTCTACTTCAGTTACATTTTATGTCAAAGTGATTTACAGCCTTGTCACACAGAGACAGCTTAACATCATTCCTGGGACTGTAACAGCTAAAATATTTACTTAAAACCACGAAGTGATAAACGATTTCTTCTGATTGTCACGTAAGAAAAACGTTACTACAGTTCAGAAACTAAAAACTGAAAAAAACAGTCCTTTTAAATGATGTGCTAAATTCAGAAACTAAAAACTGAAAGAATAGTCCTTTTAAATGATGTTCTACAGGCAGTAGGTAAGCTCCTCACTTTTTTTGTTGCTGATCTTTGCCTCCAGGGCCTCGTTGACGTTGGAAGCCCACTCGTTGTAGGACTCCGCGCGCATCTTGAGCGCGTTCACCATCGGGTACAGCTCCTCCAGGGTGTAGCGGAACCTGCGGGCGGCACATGGCTCAAACCTCCAGCAACACTGGAGGGGCACATCAACATGAGGACCCAGGTTGGATGGGGCTTGGAGCAACCTGGACTGCTGGAAGGTGTTCCCTGCCCGTGGTACGGATGGAATGAGATGAGCTTTAAGATCCCTTCCAGACCAAACCGTTTGGTAATTCTAAGATGTGTTTGTCCATAATGTGCTTCTGTGCACACAATTAAGATCTTACGACCACACCATGTTCCTTTGGAGATAATTTCCAGGTTGTAATTGTTTCAAAAAGCAATTTCTATGGGATAGTTAAGGAATTGTGACACTGTCTTAGAGCAAGTTACATTCATGTGGGACAAAAGATGTACTAAACAGCACAGGAAAGTTAGCAACGGGAAGGAAAGCTCCAAAAAGCAAAACAATACTCCTTGGCCAGGGCAGGATCTAAGGGACAATGACCTGGTTGCTATAAATAAAAATGCAAACTAACTTAGCCAGCAATTTTTCCCCATTATAGAGCAAGAAGAGCTGAATGCTGAAGAAGCTTTGTGTGTGAGCACAAAACAATCCCATTGTTGTGGGGGGCACTGGATTTGCAAAGGACTGAAACAGAAACAGAGACCAGCCCCACTGGCAGCAGAGATTACCAAACCACAGTATCTACACAGACAACACTATTTCCAGACCATGGTGTTAGCTTCAAGCTTACCCCAGTTTGTATTTGTAGGTGGGACAGGAGCAGAGGTCCTCAACGTGGTACAAACACACCAACAGGCCAGGTTTGCAGGGACAATAAACTGCTGACATGAAGCAGGTGGTTTTACACTTCAGGCATTGTCGCTCATCATCGGGGAACAGCTCAAACGTCACCCTCTCTGAGTCAGTCACTCCCTGCAAGAGTGACACATCAAAGCCCAGTGAAGAAGTGACTGTTATAAAGAAGAGGCTATTGAAAGCTAAAATATCAGAAGGTAAATTTATCAAAAGAATAATGGAGTTTAGATATAAGATATTCAATCCAGGTAGATGGAAATCTAGGTTAATGAAAAAAATCAGCTTTTCTGACCAATGACTGGAAGTACAAATATTACCTTGAAAGTGACATTCTGAAAAACATTAAAGGGCAGGTACCAAAATAAGGTGCATGATCAATGATTCTTTACCCAGGTGGTTCCTCTGAAATCCACAACTTAGGAAGGGATCAGGTACCTCCAAGCCTCTGACACCCCAGTATAAGAACCAGTATGTTCTCACATCACTATTTCAAGTGTTACTTCATTCATTATAATGAATTCCATCCTTCCAAGTGTTCAAGGCCAGGTTGGATAGGGCTGGGAACAACCTGGTCTAGTGGAAAGTCTCCCTGCCCATGGCAGAGGACGAAACGAGACGAACTTTAAAATCCCTTCCCACCCAAACCATTATCTCCCACAACTCACCAGCTTATCAACCTTCTCACGCAACCTCTTCTCCTCTTCGATCATAATAGCCATGTCTTTCTGGACTGTAGATGCCACCACGACATCCAGGACATCTGCTTTGGAAGCCATCTTACAGATCATCTCGTCGTGGGAGAAGACGCAGTAGCGGTTGAGCAGGCGGTAATGCTCCACGCACTGCCGGCCCAGGGGCAGCTGTGGGGCACACACAGCATCAGGGGAATGGCATCTGGTGCTCACTCTGTGTGCTGCTAACCAAAAACTGCCTCAAGACTAATCCTTCCAGCAACTGGAAGCGATCCTTCCAAATATGTGCCGCCCTCCTGCTGCAAAAGCTACATCAGCCCTGATACATAATTCCAGAGCAAATCTTCAGAACCAGAGGAAGTTCAGGGCATGACAAAAGGCTTCACAAACACCACGCTGCCAGTAACAGGCTCCTTCTGATCTGTGCCCTAGATTTGTGCATCAGCAATGAATCAAAGCTGGAACACCAGCTTTGGAACTGTTCACTTAGGGGAAAAAAGTGGTTTGGAACGTACCCAGTCCACGGTGCAGAAGTTGACAGCTTCAGCAAAGTTGAAGCCCTGGTTGAAGCCGCTGTGGTAAGCTCTGGGAAAGGTGATCACAAACTCCCCAGCACACTGGTTGGTCCTGTACACCTGGGGGGACAGACAGGCCAGGGTCAGCTCACACCCAAACACACAAGGCTGCAAGGAGAACATGGATTTCCAACTTGCAGTGAGGACTTCTGAGAGTTTTAAACCATAAGCCAAAGAATTATAACTGGGGGCTGATAAAGTGCCACGTAAAACCAAGAAAGCCAAGGGCTCCACTCAGCCACAGCCCACTCTGAACAGTTCTAGGTTGGCTGTCTGGGCCTTGTGCTCCTCACACTTCAGGGTCAGGGTCAACACAGATCCAGCTCTCTCCAAGGTGCAGCTGAAGGGGAAGAAAAATTGGGAACCTTAACATTCATATTATTATTCATGTAAGACTGTTGGGGCCATACAGTCATCATGAAAGCAGGCAGCTTCCTGCATCCTTCCATTTTGGAGACTACCATAGGAGACACCACAAATTTTGCTACTTTTTCCAGATTTTCCTTTAAGTCCCAAGGTCAGCTCATCAAAAGCCAATTAAGTTGTAAAGGGACATAATTCCCATGAATAATCTAGTATGGAATAAGATGAAATCTGATGAAAAAAAAATGTTTTTTAAATACCTAAGGACTTATCCAGGAAAAATAAGAGAATGTGGATGACAAATAAAGGAAGAATGGGGTTTGGGGCCTTGACAGAAATTCTATGCCAAAAAAACAGTGTCTGATTGAACAGACATACAAGAGCTCCTGCCGTTGTTCCAAAGGTAAAGCCTAAACTGAGACACAGAAATAGAAATATGCAAGATGGATCTCCAGAGAAGAGTCTGCCAGTCAATTCCAAAGGCAACAATTCCATTGCCCATCTGCTCACACCGGCACTTTACAGTGGAGAAGGAAGATGCAACACACATGGAAACCACCACACCACCTCTGCAATAAAAGTGGCTTCAATTATCAGCTTTAAGCAGAGTTCCAATCAGAGAGGGTTGGGTTGGGGGAGTAGCACAGGAGTGTGACACATACAGGCACCCCGTGGGCCATCAAAGTGTTCGGGTTCATTATGGTGACAAGTTGGTGCAAGAGATCTGGCTGGGACTCAAATAGCTCTGGAGCAAGTTTCTTCATTACATCCTCCAGCTGCTCAGCTGCGTACCCTGGGGCTCCATACCACGTTTTAGGCTCCCCCCTGCAAGATTATTAAAAAAAGTTAAATATAAGCAAACTTTAAGTTACATTTTTTTTTTACTCTTCTGCTTTAAAATACACCATTGTCAAAGGAAGGGCATATCAGCAGGAAGGAATGTAAAGGTTCTGTACCTTCCTGAAGCTTCATGTTTTACACAGGTCCCTCTCTTCTCCAGACCTGCCTACACCTCAGAGCAGGTACTTCAAATATTGTGGGGGAGGGAGAAATAATCTGAAGAAGAAGTTCTCAGTGAAGTTCTGCTGATTCCAGCACAACTTCAAAACACAAGGTGCCTGTCTTTTCCCATGAACTCCCTCTTGGGCCCAACAATCAAAGCCAGTTCTTTCTCTCTTATCCGTAACTGCCATAAAAGCAAGTAGGAAGTAGAAATCAAACTTCCAAATTATGCAAGACTTCAAGGGGAAAAAAAAAAAAAAAAAAAAAAAAAAAGCATATCCAGAGTAGGAACAAAGAACTTTCAGCACCAGCTTTACCCAATGCAAGCCAGCTGAGAGAATTAAGGGGATGCAGATGTGTTACTGCTTCGAGCTTACACTGACACTGGCTCACTGCAGCACTGAGATAAAATTACCTCCAGGCCTTTAGAAAGAATGAACTTAGAAAAGGTACTTAGAAAGAAAACAAACAAATCACCTTATTCCAAGACTTCTAAAGAGCTGGCAGACTAAAACTGACCCAACAGTGTTCTTTCCTTCCATAAATCATGAAGCAATTGGGAGGTTTCCAAAAGAAAGGAGTGAAGTGTGAATCCAAAAGTGAACCTCTCATCCCCAGGAGCTCACTCCTGCACTCACACAGCCCCTGTGTCAGGGGAAGATGACAGCCAGCAGGATGGAATGTGGAGGGGCACTCACACACAAGGCATCACAAAGAGTTGTTACAGAGTATTAAACAACTTTCCAGCCTTGGATCTGGCCACCATCCTGGGACAACTCTGGGAATCCAGGAAGACCAGCCACAGACATGCAACTAAAAACCATCCCGTGTCTGGACTGGGCTAGGCAAGAGTTCTGCTCCCTGAGGAATGGGTGACAGACATGAGCTGTGCTAAATTTGAACCAGGATATCAGAACTGGGGGTTCTCTGGGCCTCGGGGGAACAAGTAACAGAGTTTTACTGCAGGTGTTGAGGTGCCAGCAGCCTGAGGGAGCAGCAGTGGAGGCCACAGGTCTCTTTGCTCTGTTCCTGACTGCTCCACACCCCTGCCTGTACAAATACTAACAGCAATGATGACAATTCTTCCCCTGTCCAGGACTGGCATCTTATTTATTTCCAAGCATCTTTAGAAGCAAAGTTTTGGGTTTTTTTTTTTTCTCCTTTTACCATTTCTAGAACTAACACAGGACTCAGAGTTCTGTGTTCATTGTCTTCAAGCCTGGGAAAGCTCTGCTGCTGCAGCCTGGGTCAGTTGGGATCACTGCTCACAACATGCCCCAGGCTGGGCACAGGATCCTCCAAGGCACATGGGAATGCTGGACACGGACACACCATCCCCGGGCTCTCCCAAGAACCAGTCCTGCTTTTTGGAGTCCTCAATTCAGAGTTTGGAGCACTGTCTCTGCAGAAGCAGGTTGTTCAGACTGCTCTGGCCAAGAACAGCTTTAACCTCAACTGCACATTGCTCTCCAATGCAGACATAAAGTTCTGCACTGAAGGGAAATTAAAAAAAAAAATCTGCAAATGAAAGGATATCAAGGACTTTCCTGCTGGACAATAAATAAATTGAAAGCAGATCAAGCAATTTTCACATGTGTCTGGATGTATCTTGTGTGTGCACAAGTGCACCTGTGCACTGACACACCTTTCTGGCCTCCTGCAGACAATAATGCAATGGGGGCACACTGTGGAGAACAGAAAACCATCCTAAAAACAGTGAGGGAAACTCTCCCAGAGGAAATGAAATCTGTGCTGCAATGTCCTCTCCCACCCACAGTTTTCAGTCTGACTGAAGACTCAGACAAAGAGGGAAAAAAAAAAAAGAAAAGCAGTAACACATGACAAGAAAGATCATTTTTACTGTGGAATCCTGTCACTCCTTCACTCACCCTCAGTCAAACATTTGTTTTTGGAACAGAAAGCACCATGAAAGCAAATGAATTAAGTCACTGGCTTTTGGGCTGCACTGCAGAAGCTGCTATTTCAAGGAGCAGCAACTGAATAACCAACCAAAAAGGAGCCACTGAACAGCAGCTGAGATGTGGTTTTACCATTCTGCTTGAATACTCACATGAACTAGGAAAGAGAAAGAGCTTGACAGGTTTCAGGAAGAGTGACAACCATAATCCAGACTCTAGAAAAGCTGCTGTAAGGTGAGAAGTTCAAGGAGTTCAGTCTATTTAGAATATCAAAGAGATGGCAAAGATCTGTCCTGATTACAGCTGACAAGTGTTGGCTTGATGAGAGGATTTATGACAGCATGATCCATCTAACAGACAAAACGTGCCGGAACTGAGTTGCTAGCTGAAGTTGGATGATTTTAAAAAGAAAACTTGCATGGTTTTTAGTTTACATTGAGTATAATAAAACATTTGATGGAGTATCTGTTGCATCTTTCATGGATTTTTTTTTTTAAACTGGGAATGGATGTCTCTTTCCAAAATATGACCTCTTGTCCAAAAGTAAATCAATGTAGGAATTACACTGTCAGATTTGACCCTGCTGCAACAGGACAGCAACAGTTAACTCTGGCTGAGCTCTGTCAATCTGCTTTTATTCCACTAATTAAGGGGAATAGGGAAGTCAAGGGGGATTGTTTCCTACACTGGGTTTATTCCTCAAACTCACCAATGCAGATAGTTAATGGAATAGCTCCAGTGGTCTTCTATATGCCAACAAAATGAGGAGAAGCACATTCCTACGTAGAGCCAGGGCAATTTCATCCCACAGATGTCTGCAGTGATGTGAGCAAGCACAGACTGCTCCATCACAGGCATGTTGTTTAAATTCCAGCCACTATCAAGGTATTCCTGAAAATTGAACAGAACAGTTGCAGGTTTATACATCAGGAAGTGAAAAAAAACCCAAGAAGATAAAATTGCTCAAGAGCAATAGAAGAAAAGCACTTTCCCCCACTGAGGAACATAAAAATCAGATCAGTGACTCGAAGACTAAACCCTCCATTGTCTTTGCCTCTTTCACAACCCTGACCTGGCCTGCTTTGCTAAAATAAGACCTTTTTTATTTGGTTTTATTTGGTTTGGAAGTCACTTATTAACTACTAGAATAAACCTACGGCTTTGAATGGCTGATCACAACAAGTTTTATTTATTTAAAATCCCAATGTAGTTCTCCTCTTCAAACACTCTGCCAGAAAAACAAAACAAACACTTTGCAACCCAATTCCATTATTGCGCTTTGAACCAAGGAGAGTTATTCAATAAAAATATTCTCAGTGAACTCAAAGACCTACCTCTTCTTCTGGTCTAACTTTAAACTTCCCACCTCTAACTGGGAAGCCACTGCCAAACTCCTTCGAAGCAATGTCAGCTCCATATTCCACTGTCACATCCTCCTCAATGGTACTGACAAGTCTCCAAAATTCCTTTTCAACCAGCTCAGTGGGGACCATCTAGGTGTGAAAAGGGAGAATGTACTGAGGAATCAGTGGATAAGAAGCATGTGCATCAAAGCTGTCTCAGGGAGGAACCTCCATCAGCTTGAAGATTTTCCCCATTTTAAAATTGTTTCAACAAGAGAAAAACAACTGCAGCAGAGATGTGGCTCCAGGAGACCCTGGTGTCCTGTTCTCTCAGGAATGGCTGACAGTCACTGTTCTCTTCCCTACAGACACTTCTTCTAAAGTGGGGAAAAAACCAAATAAAAACACAAGCAGCTGGTGGAACAAGAAACCACAACAGCAGCAAGAACCAGGATTCGCTGATGTAAATGAAAACTTTTGATTTGAGATTTCATCTCATTCAGAACCAGAATCCCTCCCTTCCTCCCTCCCTCCCCAGAGTAACCCACACCAAATGAACTCCACATAACACAAAGATAAAGCAGGAACATACGTGCACTGGCATGTTAAAATAGTCAGACTTGAAGGCATCAGCCATCTCCCCGAAGGTGCGCAGGGTGTAGTCTCGGGCTGCCTGTTCAAACCCAAAGGCTTCCTGAGGTTTGTTACACTCCTGCAAGTGAAAAGGGAATTGTTTCTGTAACATATCAACACTGTGCTCACATTGACACAAATGGGCTCCTGTAACAGCTCCTGAGCAGTAAGGAAGGACACCACTGAAATGAGAATGCTCTCAAAGGGCAAAGTCAGAAGAAGAAACTCCTGTTTGACTCACCAAATCACACTATTTATTTATAAATTTGTATAAACATTAATGAATTAATATGCCTAGTTTCTCCTTATTCTAGTAGAGCTAAGCAGGATAAGATCCATAAAGCACCACACTGAAGCCCCCAGTGAGACTCCAATTTTAAGTACAGAGAGGAGGTGCCAGTTAAAATCCAAAATGTTCTTTAAAGGCAGAACAGTTTTGGCTCAAAAAAGAAAGTGTCAGCTTTGCCCTATAAAGCATTATCAGTCTTCATTTTAGCTTTATCTTGTTTGCACAACCTTAAATAACAACAAATTGTATTTTCTATTCTTGTGATCAGTTAAAAAAAAAAAAAAAAACACAAAATATGGATTAGCCTTTGGCCAAACCACAGTGATTTGTCAGATTACCTGGGCCAGACACTGGGGACACCTCCAGTCCCCTTTGGGAACATCGTGGAGGGGTGGAATTAAACAGAAGGTGTGGTAACTGTCATCACAGCCATCACACAGCAGGAGCCTGTCCTCATCATTCCCACTGCCACACAGGAGACACACATACAGATCCACCTGCAAAATACAAAATTCCACAGTAGGAATGGGAGCATGAAAGGTAACTCAGAGTGAAAGCAGTCTGGTGGTGTGTGGAGAGCTGGAGCAGGAACACGGTTGGTTTTTTAAGATGAATTTGAGCAAAGCTTCCAATTTAGTGCTGAAATTGTGGACTTAGGGGCAGCTCTGTGAAGTGTCACAGCCTGCAGGGAGCTCCCCTGAGGTTACAGAGCAGTGGGGAGTGATCAGGTAACACAAGAACCACTTCCACTGGACGCTGCTTTCAAAAATGCTTCTTTTGAGACTGTATTTTGGAGACAGAAAATAAGTGACTTTAGTTCTAGATAATGAAACTTAACCACGCTGTCATTTCCAGCTTTGTGCAGCAGGAAGCTTTGGTTAGTGTTGATATTCCAGCAGGAACAAGCTCTGCTGTGCTTCATCCTGGGGCTCCAGGAGGAAAGACAAGAGTCCTCCAAGTGACAAAGTGACAGCAGGTTTTACTGCACACCCCAGGGACATCCAGAAATGTCTGTAAAACAGGGGGCTGCAGGGGGTACTCACTGCATTGGTGGGTTTTTTAGATCTGGCTTTGGATTTGTCCTTTTCTGGCTCCCCAGAAAGCTCTTTCTTCTCAGGGAGTTTCACCACATTGCGCATTTCTTTGTCTGGGGGAGGAAAAAAAGAATATTACAAAATGTTTCAATGCTTAGCATTCTTTGTAATTGTTTGTTTTATTTAGTGTTTGTTAGACTGCATCATACCAAGGTATTTGGTGAATTGTTATCCCCTCTACACTTTAGTCAGAGTAGGGCAAGACTTGAATTTAAAAGCCAGTGTGATCCCAAAATCCCAGCAAACCACCAGGAGCCAGCACTGGCTATCACAGCCCACTGTTTTTCAGCACTTTATATGCCATTTCAATTCATTTTAATTAAATTATGAGCAGGTTTGTAAGCTGAGGTTTTCTTTCCATGTGGTGTTAAAGAATGTTGTTTTTCCTTCTACTCTTGAGGGAGGGAGGTTAGTGCTTCTTGAAGAAAATAAATCAAATTACAAACCACCATATTCTAAACAAATTATTGAAAAAAAAGATTTTGAATGAACAAATGAGTCTGACAGATTGCTCAGGTAATTTCAATTACTGAGCAGTTGCAAATGGTTCCTGTATTTATTTGGCTAAATTATTTATCAGCAAGCAAATTCTTCTGTTTGATGGCATTAAATGTTGTTTCTCAGTCTCAAATAATTATTTCTTAAGGAGGAAACAGACTCAGGACTGCTGATAGCAACAATTTAATCATATTATGGGAACTTTATCATTATGCTCAAATCAGACTATCTTTTGCTTTCATGAGTTTAATTTCCTGATTTCAAGTTTAAATTATTTGCTGGAAGTTTCTGATACATTCTTAAAAGAGCTTCTCCTGTTTAAAGCTCATCAACTGATATTATTTAAAATACAAAACAAAAGCATGGCTCCAATCTCATTTCTGATTGTTCCAGAAGAGACACCCAAGTTCAGAAAAGTATCTATTTTTCAAATAAAAATATCATCCTCAAGAAAACTCAATCACTTACAAGAAAAAAACAAAACAAAACAAAAATACTTCAAACCCATAAAAGAACTTTTTATCAAAAAAATCCAATTTTAAAATTAACTGAAAGTTGGGGGTTTTTTTTAATAAAATACTTTCAATACTTCCAAGTGCTGATTTCAGCTCTAATGTTAAAACACATTTGTGCAAAGCAACAGAAGCTGCATTCACTCAGTGTTTTCACTCACCACCTTCACTCTTTGGAGGGGCACAGCCCATTCTGCGTCTCAGATTGTGAGTTCTGGCTTCTGGAGGCTCACTCTCACTTTTAACATTGGTTGCCTTTAAAAAAAGAACAAAAAAAAAACAAGGAAAAATGTCTCAGTAACATCCTTAGCTGGAAAACTCTGCTTTGCCACTTGAGTTTGGGAAGATGTTCACTGCCAGCTCATCTTGCCCAAGCACAGAGAGATGAGTTTGGAATCTCCAGGTGACTCTGGCAGTCCCAAATAAACATTTTATAAGGTTCCTTTCCAATGCAAACCATCTCAGGACTCTTTGGTGTGAGACACAAACACCTCACTGAGGTACCAGGAGGGTTTGAACTTGTAACTTGTCTTGTTCCTGAGACTGTCAGGACTTCAATTAAACTCAGAACCATTTGATACTTTACTAAATCTAAACAGACACCTGGAGTTCTGAAATACTTGTCTTCAATTATTTACAAGTAGTTCAGAGAGAAATAATGCAAGGAACAACATGGAGGATTTGAAAGCAAATCCTCCAAAATGTCCATGCCAATAATGATATCAGAATTTGGGTTTGCTTTCAGTGGGACCCATTAGGAAACAAAGAACAAGGAACTCGGTGTTTTCACAGATTTTCTTGTACTCCTGAGGAGCAGAACATGCTCCAGTCTCCAAATCAGAGACTTTTGTTGGTGCATCTTGGAACTTTCAATGCAGAATAATGCTCTGCTATTTAATTCTTACATTTCTTCCCTGAAGTTTTGGGATGGTGGGAGAACAATCCTCAAATCCCTCAGTGTTACAAGAGGTTTCTCCCTCCAACATCATTTTTTTAAGGAAATGAGATCATACAACAAGTCAGTCACTCTTTGAAACCTAAAAGATGGGAAATATGACCCAGGTCTAAGGCAGGATGGACACAGCCTCAGGTGCTCCAAGGGGTGGAAACTGTTGCTCAGTCTAGTGCTTTTTGTAGGCACTGGTTGTTTAATTTTGATTTTTACAGAGCTGATATTATTTCCTAATCAGTTTTCGTGTTCTCTTTGCCCAAATACTTCCATCAGAGCAGGCAGAGGTCCCATTTCTAAAGAGATGCACCAACAGAAGTTGTTTATTGTGTTCATTCAGCTCTGCCTCAGGGGCAGCATTGCCCTGAACCTCAAAGTGCAGGGACAGACCCCCAAGTTCTGCATCTTCAGCTCCTCTGAGCTGTGCCTTTTGTGCTGCAGCTGATACTGATCTTCACAAGAGCAGCTCTTGCTTTGGCCTGAGCCTTTTATCACATCGAGTCATCTCACTTTCACCTCCCCTGCATTGTTGTGGTCTTTCTCACTGAAATGTTCTACATTAAGCACCTTTAAAAAAGCCTTTTGCATTTCAAAGCCAGCCTGGACAGTCATTGCCCTTTTCCTTTCTCATGAACATTTTCTCCTGTTTACTCACCAGGTAGGAAAGGGCAAGGTAAAACTGCAAACTAACACTTATCCTATGGGCCACAGTAATTTCCAATACTTCCCTGTGGTTCACTTCTTCTAAATGTTTTTTTTCAGCCTTTGAAATGCAGGAAACATCAAAATGAATTTAACACTCACAGTTTAAGACACTGACAAATAGTTGTGTATCTCATTAGAGCAAAAAAACTGACACCAAACATTATTCTTCTGCAACCAGGTCAGTGCAAACTCCAACTGCTTGGAGCTCCAATGTTGAATAAAATGGATTTAATCACCTTCTCTGACTGCACTGACACGAAGCAGCAAAATTCATATTAACAAATCTTAACTTTGGGAAATTATTGTCTTAAAACACTACAGCTCCTGGCTAAGTTAGCCAGTCCCCTTTGCTCAATTCAGCCTTAGTGCTGTAGGTTCCAGTTATGATCTTAATTACGGATTTTCTTTCCAAAAAAAATGAGATCTACAACATCAGTGGTGCTTGGGGCAAGAGCTGAGAGGGCAGCCTTATATTTTGGCTAAGGATGAGCAGTTGGTTTCCCTCAAAATGACAAAAATGTGCTCTCTCTGTCAGTGCCATCTGACACCACTGCCAGAGAAACAGCTGGAATTCTAATGTAGATTTGTCCTGCTGACAATTCTTAAGAGATCCATTAGAACAACTGTCCTTCAACCACAGGCAGACACTTCCAATGGAAAGTTTCAGCCCAAACCACTGAAGTTTATAAGCTCAGAATTATAAATCCACTTGTAACCAGGTATTTGAGTTGAAAAGCTTTAGAAACCCTTAATTGTACCTCATTAACCAAGCATAATTACAGGCAGCATTTGCAAGAGCTAAGCTGTACTATTAGTACTAATAAAGACCAAGAGCAGAACAATGGGAGTTAATAAGAGTCTGAAACAAACTGTGACCTTCCTAACTCATGATGTCACCACTAATCAGAGCCTCTCCTGGGAATATCCTCCCCTACTCTTCATCTGCTCAAACAAAAGAAATAGGAACACTCTGGGGACAGGATCATCAGGCTGGAAAGGCTGGAGCCAAAGTATTGCTGTTTTCCAGTAACAAAGGGGATACATGATCTCCTAGAATGTGTCTCCACACAAGATACTGAGATATAACCAGTACATTTCATGCTAATCCAAATAAATATCTTACAAACATGTAAGATTGTGCAAAAACACACATTGTTTCTTATAAACATGTAAGATTGTACAAAATACCATAAAAATGCTATACATTTTTTCCTTATATTGCATAGGTAAATTAACACAAATTGACAGACCTCAAGAGTGAAAAATTAATTGTAACAATGCTAAAGGTTGTAACCAAAACCTTCCCTGCTTTAATAACTGGCTTCAACTCATGAGTGACGTACAGAAACCCCCTGGTATAATTAAAGAATAAGTGTTGCTCAGTAACTGAGGAACAACAGATCATAGCTGCTTCATTCATTTCCAGGATTTTTTACAATCTAAAAGCCTCACAGTGAAAGCATAATCCTATTGCATTGTTATGGTTTAGGGCAAATTTAGGAGGAAATTTGGGCAGAGCCGCCCAGAATGCCAAACCTCAATGACACGCTCGGTAAAATATCATACAATTCTCAACTTTTATTCATGATTTATGCATTTATAAGTGTTGAGGCCCCCCTGGCAGAGTGCAGCAGCTGTCCCCACGCCCCCAGAGGAGGATGGGCTGGCAGGGAGGGCAGGCTCACCTCGGGGCTCAGGCGCTTGGCGCGGCGCGCGGGCGGGCAGCTCTCGGACGGCGGCACCGACTGGCGCTGCGGGATGTCGTGGGGCTTGTACTCCTTGTCCTTGGTGTCACTGCTCAGGTCTGGCTTCTGCAAGCACTAAACAGACAATTGATTACTGCATTTCTGCCTCCCCTCTGCTGTGTAGAACAATTTCCTGGCTCGTGGAAAGAACATAGGCATTAACTCCTGTGCTGAGTTAATAAGCAGCGTGTATGAAGATTTTTATCTTCAGCTCTGTTTTGTTCTTATCCTGTTTGCAAAAGACCCCTTTTTCTGAAGGGCCACCAGAATTTAGCTGTTCTTCACTGAGAGGTGATTGCCACTGCCTAAATAAAAAGTTTAATTCTAACTGCTCTGGACTCAGATCAAATTCTTTACTCATTTTGGCAGCTTTGTGTAAAGGCCTGTGTTGATTTCTGTACACAGAGATATTGCTTATAACAGGATTAGGGCATTTATTGCTTAAAAAAGGTCAGCACTCCTGTCTTTGAAAGATCAGCACGGAAAGAGCATTTCAAAGAAATAAAAATGGATGTTGGCAACTGCAACCAATTCTGGTTTTCCAAATAAATGACTCCTGCTCCAAAAGAACAGACCTATTCCTCATTAGAGATTATGTGGCCTCCTCCACTCTCAGTGAACCTGAATTTTGCTTTTAATGGCCAAATCAAAGATTGATGACTAGGAAGGATGAAGATTTAAGCTTGGAAAAAACCCCAAGTCACGCTGTTAACATCAAGAGAGCAGCCAGGAAGTTTTCTGCACCTTTTCCCCTTTAGTGAACGTGCCACACCTCCCTGGCTTGGCAAAGTCCTTCAGTCACTCCAGGAACAAGACACAGGCCAACAGCACTCGTGGCATAGAGATGGATTGTTGCCCTTGATTTTCTTGCTTTCAAGTGTTTGAATCTTTGCAGCCCGATTCTCACACTGCTTGATGTAAACTATATGTATTTTTAGAATTTATCTGTGTGTTTTGCATAGTTGTTCTCTGAGAGGAGAATTTGACTGATTGTCAGAGTGACCAATGAGGTCCATGAGGTTGTGACCTCCTTGGGCCAATCCTGGCCCTCTGTAAAAATTGTATATAAGTGATGGAGTCAGAGAAATAAAGAAGCTTTCCATGTTTGACCATTACTGCCTGCTGTCCTCTGTGAGGGTCCACACCCACATCACAATGTGTGACCCCTCTGAGTGAGGGGTGACAATGAAAATTCTTGGCCTTACACAAATCATTACAGGAATGTCCCTTATCACGAGGCTTCTTTAAACTGAAGAGAGAAATTACCCACAGACACTGTTCAAAGGAGGAGTCAGGAGTTACCTGGAGGAGTATTGCTAAAAACTTCACTTCTGATGAAAAGTTTGCCCGTGGCTGTCTGAACTGCTGACCATGGCATCTGTCACCTCCATGATACCCAGCATGAAATGTGGCTTCACAAACATCCCAGAAATCAAAAGAACCCTCCCAGAAATCAAAAGAACCCTCCCAGCCTGGCTGCTGCATTGACTGAGCAGTTGTTTCCAGCAGAGCTTACCAAGAGACTGGCTCCTGACTGGAAGAGGTTGTAGGGGTAGAGGATCCTCTCGTAGTGCGCGCGGATGTGCGAGCCCACGGCCTTGCCGGGAGCAAAGCCCATCCTCGTGGCTATCTTGGTCCATTTTCTCTCCTTGCAAACCACATCAAATCCTCCTTGTTCTGCGACTAGCTAAAAAAGTGAAAATAAAATGGTCACATATTTCATGGTAAAATTACTAAAATTACCAGCATGTGAGGAAAAAGGCAGGGCAACATCCCAACTGACATTTCAAACCACAAAAATATACATTTAAAAACCCATACGTGACATTGAAATTCTTTTAAGGCTGGAATATGTAACACACAACCTATTCAGGAATTACAAACCTGTTGAAATACTTTACAAAGAAGTCAGCACCTGTGTTCTGTGTGCAGACATTCAGCCTACTCTGAGAATTTATTTGGCTGCAATTTGTCACTTTGTATCCCAACACAATTTTCCAGCACAGGACACTCGGTTCTTTTCACTGTTACAAGTGCTATAAAATCAGCTCAAAATTCCCAATAAAAACTGCCCTAAACATAAAGAAAAGAGAAAGAACATTTCCTTTCAGAGAATCCCATCTCTTACTATCAGTATTCATCGACTTCTCCAGAAGTTTAACAAGTTTCAGCCTAAAAGTACCTGGATTTCTTTTCTTCCATATTTCTAATGGAAATTTTTTTTTTCTCTTCCTTTTGTCATTGTTCAGGAGCCTTCTCCATTTAAACCTAAGTTTATTCTTGACCAGTATACCCAAGCTCAATTTTAAAAAAGAGCTGTAAATTTAAGATGAACTCCTAGTTTTCTTATCATGGAAAACTTCCATGATAATGTATTACTTATTGTCTTTTCCTGATAATGTATTCTTACTCTTATTGTCCCATGAGCTTACAAGGGAATTTGTAATTCCTTTGTAAAAAAATTTTACTTTTTTCCAGCTTAGATATACCCCAAAACCTCCCCTGACCAGCTGTGATACCATCCCAGGAATTGAGGTAACACAGCAGATTTTCAAGATAGTTTTTCCATAATGGTCTTACTCTGTTAAGCTGAAATAAATCCAAGATCTTCCTCTCCACATGTGGAATTTTCAGTGTGCATCCTTGGAGCTCCCAAAACTTGGCGATCTGGTCCAGAAAATTCAGCTTTACACGAGTTTGGGCCTGAAACCAACCAATGAAACAAGTCAGCTGCATGGTGAAAGCAGATGTGGGTTTTGTGTGAGCTTTACAGCACTGCAGCCACAGCTGCTTGCTCAGCTTTGTCCTCTGCAAGAGTCATTTTCCATTTTTCCCTCTCATCAGTTGAAGAAAAATAAATTGATGGCATCTGTATCTTTCCTTGAGTCACTTTTTGTTACCTTTTACTGCACTGAGAAAAGTATTTCAGAGAACAACCAAACAGGAAGTTACTACTGCTAAATACTCTCTAAACCAGCTGCATCATCAGGATTTATATTTACTACATTAATTATTGCAAATAGTTTATTACTATTTGGTTTATTTGCAATAATTAGTAATTTTTTCAAAAAATAATTTTAAAAGGTTTTTTTTTTTTTCTATTATCCCTTCTCAAAAGAGGCAGGGAAAGCCTGGCTGGTTGCACAGCAATGACCCCAGTAAAATCATTGCACTGTTGCCATGTAAGAGCAGTAACTTAAATTTTGACATCTTTTATTTTCAGCACATTTTCTTCTAATCTTAAGGTGAAAACTGGCCATGTCTGTACAGATTAGCTTGTCTGCAAACTCCAGGGAGCTCTGAACAGCTTGTGATCACACAAATTCCTCTCTTAGAATTCCAAGCCACCATCTGAGCCCTTCCCCAGCACTTCACACAACCAGGTGAAGGCTTTAAAAACCAAGAACCAGGAGAATAAAATAAATTAATGCACCATCATCCCGAATTCTACCAGCACTGAGCCAACCAGGACTCCTCACACTCCCCTTTAGTGTCAATTCATTGAAGCACTGAATGGAAGTGCTTGTGAACAGCAAATTTCCACAAACTGAATCCAGATTTTGCAATTGTTTCCTCCAAAAGGCTGGCTATTTTTAAAGCACTCCAAGTGTTTCATCTCTTTTCCTTTTGAAAGATGCTGTGTGAGTGCAAAACACAGACACAGATCTATGGTCCTGGACAGTTTAACTACTTAGGAGCACATGTGTGGAAAAGGCCTAAATTATGTTCCTTTAATGAGCATTAAAATCACTTTTATGCCTGGAATGTTTCTAACTAGGTTCTAAAACAGATGAATTTCCCTGCTAATTAAAAATTGCTGTTCAGGGTCCAGAGTGCTGTCAGCTCATGGCCAGCTCTGACACCACCTCCCCAAAAACACACAGACACATTTGGGAGCAGAAATATTGCTCAGTTTTGCAGTTTACCTCCAGCTCATTGAGCCTCTGGATCCTGGGGGTGAAGTGGAGCTTGTCGACATCACAGGCAAACGGAGGCTGCCAGTCCTGCAAAACAGAAGGGTCCCATCAAAAGAGCAGGAAAAGGAAAGGAGTTTCTGGGACAGTGAAAAGCCAGGGGAGGATGGAGCATGGAGAGGCCTCCAGAGCCTCCTCAGCCCCACCAGAACATGAACTTGGTGTGGAGGGGGCTCAGTCACCCCCTGGCCTGGGACTGAGCTGAGACCCAAATCTCCTCACCAGGAATGAGTCTGGAGAGCAGGAAAGGTGAGAAATTGGTGAGAAATGTCCAGTGAGGGCCACTGTCTGCCCCTTAGAACTTCACTGTGCCTCAAAAATAGATAATGGAACCACAAAATTGATTACATGTTGGAACTGAAGACTGTCCTCCACTGGGAGCCTCCACAGAATCATGGAATCCTAAAAGCTGGAAAAGTCCTCCAAGATCACTGAGTCCAACTTTTAACCCACCACTAACCCATGTCCCCAGTGCCACATCCACACATCCTTCAAGCACTTCCAGGGATGGTGACTCCACCACTGCCCTGGGCAACCTGCAAACATTCAGGAAGAGCTGGAATATGACCAATTAAAAAAAAAAAAAAAGATTATTATTATTTTGATAAAATGCCTGCAACCTAAGTGTTATTTATAAACACAACTATAAAGCTGTTTTATCTTTTAGATCTCTGCACACGCTTGGTTTGGCAATACACAACTTCCCAAAACCAAATTAGATTTGATTTAAACTCGACAGGAATTTATTACATATAAAGTTATCTTATTATCACTAATTACAGAATGAAGATAATGCACAAGTGAGCTACTGACAGTGGAGTAAGGCAGAGCTTTGCTTCAGGAAAAAGAAAATATTTCTTTGGAATGGGGTGACTGAGGCAACTGAAGTCAGACTGGCATCATAAACACAGTATTTTTTATTTTAGATTCACAGAGAATATGAAAACTGGAGTTAAAACCAACCATACAAATCATGAGCAAGATTCACCAAGAGCATGGAGAGGCTGAAGTGCAAAGAGGGACACAAATCCAGACATTTTACCAAGCTTGCATTGACTAATCCAGACCTCAAAATTGGTAATAGAAGTTTTCTGGTCCTGCAAGGCACTTGCAGAACATCACAACTTGACAATGCCAGTTAAAATTAACATTTGAATTAAAAGTTAGACAATGGTAGGGGGTCAGGATGACAAATTATCCAGAGAATACCCCATCCTTGACCAGTGGGACACATTTCTTGATTATTCTCCTGCTTTTAACCACAAGACTGCCTGGTGCCCAAAGACATGTTCTTGAGAAACTGGGTAACACTAACCCTTCTTTGACTGCCCATTCCCTGTGCCAGAAAACCAAATTGCAATGAAACCATCAAGTCTGAGGAAGAGAACAGACATTCTTTTCTAATATCCTGTTGTCTGATTAATCATTTAGGGGCCCTTAAGCTGAAAGATGAGAAACACAAGTGGGAACAGTTGGGCAGGATTTGAAGTATTGTACTTCAACAGGACAAATCTCACTCTTGAGCTGAACCAACTGGTTACATCAGTAGTCACAACTCCAGAGTACCAGAGACAGGAGGGGACACAGTGCTGATGACACACAGGACCCTTGAGACACTGGGGACTGAAATAAACTGCCCAAGGAAGGACTGTAGGGAGCCTTGCTTAGGCTGAGAGTAAATGAAACCAAGAGGGTTGTGCTGCCTCTGGCTTTGCTCAGCAGTGAGCCAAGGCTGTCCCTGGGGTGGATTGTGCATTACCCCAAACTTGATCCTCCAATAAGGCTCTGCAGGGGACAAGAACCAGGAATAAGATGAAAAGGGGCAAGAATTCAGCTCACATAGGTAATGATGCCATCTCTGACACAGTCAGCAGTCCAGGCTGTGTTTCAGGGCCACCACCTGCAGTGACTGCACTGGCACCATGTCAGGGAAGCCAAGGAAGGAAGGGACAGCACAGGAGACTCTTCTGGTCTGGCCACATCTGCTGGCACAGGCTGCTGCTCTGGGCAGAGCCCAAAGGAAAGGCTGCATCCAACAGGAGGAACAGGATCCCCACCTGCTCCTACAGGCTCTGGCTCATGCTCAGACTAATGAAATCCAGCTCCAAGGGCAGACACAGACCAAATCCATGTCAGACAGCACAGGGCAGACTAGTCCCCTCTGCTTGTGGAAGCAAATGAGGAAGTTTATGTGCATAATCTTACAGAAATGCCTCGTTCACAGCACGGCACCCAAAACATCCTGCTCCAGAATGAGCTGATTATCTCCATGATCTTCATGTGTCTATTTATTAGTGACTGGTGCATGGCTGGAGACAGTCTTTCCTGTTTGGCCAGAGACACTGGCTCTGGCAAAGCACCAGCCACAAACTGTGTTGGGAGAGTAACCTGACTCCAGACAACAGCAGCTGCTGTGACAGGCATTTCCTACACCTGCACTTTGGAAGTTTACCAGTGACTGAATGACCAACACACGCCTTGGTGGCACCTCAGCTGCTCCTCAAAGATAAGCTTTGGGAGCTCCATTTATTCAACACTATCAGAAGCTGACTTTTCAGCTCATCAGGGAGATGGGTTCACCAGCCAGAATCAAACATTTAAGAAGTGAAACATTGAAAGTGTTTCACTTTTAGAAAGGAGAAACTCATTGCAAGAGCTTCTGCTGGGTGATGGGAAATTGGCCTAATGAGAGGCTACACTGGGTTGAAGCTCCTGAGGTTTTTTAAGGAGGTACCACAGGATACGCTGAGTTGGAAGGGACCCATCAGGATTGTCAAGTCCACCTCCTGGCCTTGTGCAGGGCACACCAACAGTCCTGCCCTGTGCTGGGAGTGTTGTTCAAACACTTATTGAACTCAAACAGGCTCAGAGCTGTCACCATTCCCTGGGGAGCCTGTTCAGTGCCCCAGCACCTCTGGGGAAAGAACCTTTCCTGATATCCAACCTAAACATCTCCCAGCTCAGCTCCAGCCTTTCCCATGAGTCCTGTCACTTGTCATGAGAGGGAACAGATCAGTGCCTGTCTCTGCTGCCCCTTATTGAGGACATTGAAGACCCCAGTGAGTCTCCCCTCAGTCTCCTCTGGGCTGAACAAACCAAGTGACCTCATGAGGCTTCCCCTCCACACCCTTCACCATCTCCTCAGGATGCTCTCCAATGCCTTAATGTCTTTTTGATATTTTTATATTTTATTATTTATTATTTTATATTTTTATATTTTTATATTGTAGCGCTCAAAACTGCACCAAGGACTTGAGGTGAGGCTGCAGGAGTGCAGGTAGAGCTGATAGAAATGAATATATATATATTATATATATTATAAATAAATGTATATCTAATATATGACATTAGATTATTAGAAAACCCCTCCTGGCTTTACAAACACACTGTAGCACATCCCACTGAGCACAGGCTGTGTCAGATAACACTGTTCCAGACCCACAGCCGTTCACCATCTGGAGAAATGACAGCAGGTATAGAATACAGTCCATCCTGACTGTCACTGAGTCACTTTAAAGTCACAACAAGTTTATTTTGGAGCATCCAAACTACTCAAAGTTGATATAACCAGTAAAGATAAATACTATCTTCCTCTATTCAAGTTCCTCAAGTCCTAAAGAAGATATTTTCAACCCTTTTTTTAGTAAGTATTATTGACTCAACAAAAATCTTGGACACATTCTGAAGCACGAGTTACCAAGCCAAAAGCAATGCTCACTTGCAGGGCCATGAAAAGACATTTCTGGGTGACAGAAATGCCTTTATGCACTTGGAAAGGCAGCAGCACCACGAGAGGGAGCTTTGTTGTGCAGGATTCACTTGCCAAGCTGCTGAGCCACATAAGCAGCTTTGCTGGGGAACAGACCAGCCCCCACCCCCAGCTCTCCAGGCCCTCTTCCCTAAAGCTGGGAAATAGTAAGACTTTTCCTCAAAGGAACTGGCTTAATTTTTCCTGTTTTAAAAAATGAATTTTAAAAAAAAAGTTTAAGTTCAGTTTTGAGTGTCTTCAACCAGCCACGCTGAGCATTAAGTATGAACAGAAAGCAAGAAAACATCAATTTCCTAAAAACTCAGGACTGTTCATCTGAAATGCCTCTATTGTGTTCTGTTGTCTGTCTCTGACTGTTATAAACCTGCCAGGGACAAACAAAATCCTGTACCCCATCTTAGCCTGCAATTCTTATAAATCTGTCATCAAATCCAGACAAAAATGAGACTGATTTCCAATTTCCAAACTCCCCTATAAACTGGAGGGGCAGATCCAGCCATGCAGAAGGCAGGTCTAAGGATCACATTAATATTTCAGGCAGTAATGCGAGCTAGGAATGGTCAGCAGAATTCTTTCTGTGATATTATGGATATTCCATATTCCAGCTCCCAGCTGAGCTGTTGCAGGGATGTCAGAGCATTTCAGCTGCCAGACCTGCACCTCACCCAAACTCACCAATTAAACTGTAACCACCCCCACCCGAATGAATTCAAGTGAACAAGAATTACCACTGTCCCTGCAAGCTGTTCTACGAGTTAGTTGGCTTCAGCTTTTCTTCCTCCCTTATCCTCACGTCCTTTATAACCAAATCCCTTGTCTGCTGCCTGCCAAAGCAGCTATTCCTGAATCCTTCCCAGAAGAAATGTTTCAAGACGTTTTTCAATAAACAAATACCTTTTTTCCTTCTCTTTACAGAACCAGCTTTCCAGTCATGCAAATAAAAGGTTTTTATTTTTTTTCCTTGGGCTTTTTTTCTGAAGTCTCTCAGATTTTTTCAACATCTTTTGAAAACTGCAAGTAGCGTTTTCCTTGCAGTCTCTCCCATGTCAGACACATAAAAAAAAAAAGACAACCCTTTCATTATTTTGCTAGACAGCAGTTCATAGTAAGATCCAAAGGAATATCTTAGCAATTCTTGCCAGAGAAACACATTCATTCAGAGAACTGCAGCAATTCCCCCTTTCCTGGGATGCCCACCCTGTGAGCCTGACCTACATCCTTTGTTCCCACATCCCTGATCTCGCCTTGCCAAAGGTGTTCCATGATTTCCTCCGAGAGGAAAGGGAGCACACTCAGTGACTCAGGAGCTCCCTTTCCATCTCCTGCTTTTATGAGCATTAAAAGCAGGCTGGGAGCTCAGATGGCAGGATCCACACAAAGCCATTACGGGGCGGCAGTGGGTCAGCCACAAAGCTCCTCTAACGGGAACTAATCCCTCTGTGACCCTCTTAAAGGCTGGCAGGAGTTGGGAGCTCCAATCACCAGCTAACCCAGTTTGTGATGGGCAGTTCTTCCTTGCTCCTTATGAATGGAGGAGATTTTTCTATCAACCCTCCCCTGAAATCCTCCTTGACAGGGAGGGATCCTGGGTGCACTAATCCACCTTGTGCACAGAACTCTCCAAAAAGAAACCTGGTGGAATAATTCATATTTCAGAGAAAATTGGGCTGGTTTGTATTGCAGACTAGTGAGGGAGAATAGACATAGAACTCTCCAAAGAGAAACATGGTGGAGGATTTCTTATTTAAAACAAAATTGGGCTGGTTTGTATTGCAGGCATGGGAGAACAGACACAGGACTCTCCAAAAAGAAATCTGGTGGAATATTCCTTATTTGAGGCAAAATTGGGCTGGTTTGTATTGCAGAGTAGCAAGGGAGAACAGACACAGAACTCTCAAAAAAGAAACCTGATGGAGGATTTCTTATTTAAAACAAAATTGGGCTGGTTTGTATTGCAGAATAGCAAGGGAGAATAGACACAGAACTCTCCAAAAAGAAACCTGGTGGAATATTTCTTATTTGAGAAAAAAAATTGGGCTGGTTTGTATTTCAGGCAAGGGAGAACAGACACAGAACTCTCCAAAGAGAAACATGGTGGAGTAATTCTTATTTGAGTAATTCTTATTTGAATAATTCTTATTTGTCCTAATGGATCCATGGCATGGTTTGTTTCCATCCACTGGCAGCTTTAATTTTAATTCTGGGCAAGGGAGCCATGTTGAGTTTTAAACTCCATTTCCATAAACTATCTTAAACAAAAAGCTACAGAAATTCTATCTATATTATTTTTGTTCCATATGGAAAGTTTTGGACTAAACTGTTTCACCTTAAATTTTCAATGAGGTGAAGAGGGCGTGTTGAAAATCCCTCACTGAAAGAAAGTGAGGCAAGGAGAGGAAATTCTCATTGTCTTTTAAGCTCAGCCCAATGTTTCAGTGTTTCTGAAGGGCAGAAATCACCCATGGTGACCACAGCAGCCCTGTGCATGGCCACTGCCATTAGTAAAATAAATAATACACTAAAAATAATTACTCTTTTGCATATTTTCTTGCTAATTAGAGATCAGAAAATAACCTATTCTGAATTTACCTAATTCCATAACATGACCCCTGTGATGAATGTGACTCCATTTAAAGCCAACTTTTCCTAATGACCTTTGGTAGCTGATCTATTTTTCTTTACATCAATTGAGGAACAGGAACATCAACACTAAAATCTCTCTTGCCCTCCCAAAACCTCATTTATTCTTGATCCCAAAATTCCCAAAAGTGGCAGATCCACTACTTTATATCCTTCATTCTCCCCACTGCTCCTCTCTCAGTCAGAAATGCCCAGTTTGTTTCCTGGGCCTGTCCCTGCTCAGGCTCAGCTCACCAGGACTCTCAGATGGGGCAGCACCTTTGGTTTCTCCCACTGAAGGTCATTTATGTGTTGTAATTGAGTTATCTCTGTGTTTACTGTTTGATAAAATCAACTCACTGAGCCCCTGTGTATTATCAAACCTGAAGGATCATCACTGGCAGCTTCCTGGTTTAGACAAAGTATCACAATTCTCTGCTTTAATTCCTGCTTTAGTGGTGGTTTGTTTTACAGCTCCAGGACCAGATTGCCAGAACTCTCAGTCAAGTTGCTCCAAAACTGAATTGGTTTTTTGATTTGTGTTTTCTTTTTCTCCATAAAAATGAAAATAAATCGAGTAACCAGGAGAATGAAAAGCCTAAACAGACCTTAAGAGGTTTCAACAATATTTAAATCAATGTTGCTCCTCAGAATATGTCCCTGGAGGAGCAGGTCCAGTTCTCCAAGCCCTGAGACTTTGGGTTTCACCACTCAGGCTCTGCTGAGGTTAAATATTTTAAAATTCATTATTATCTCATGTGCCAAACTTTTCTGATGCTTCTCTGTGCCCTCTTCAGTTGTCAAATCTTTTTTAAAGCCCTCCAATGAGTGTGGGGATCCTGAATACAGAATTTCCTACTCTCGTGCTACCAAAGAGGTAAAATTTATCACTGAGAAACTCCAGAGCTGCACACACTGGCTGATCCAGAGCTCCATCCCACCATTACCCTGCTTTCCACAGTTATTTTTCTACACTCCTTCCTCCTCTAAGATGTTCTCTGCTCCTTTGTTCCAAAGGTAAACCTCCTCATTGAGTCCTACTTAAGTGATTAGTGTTTCATAATATCCATTGTTTATTGGGCAATTGGGATCCCTGTAAAACAACCACCACAACCCCACTCAGAATCACAGCTTTTGCTCTTCTAGACTTGCAATAAAAATTACATACCCTTGGCTTGAGGTTGTGAGACCATTAGAGAGGGTTCCTTCATTACAAAACACTCATTAGTAGTTGAAATAATTTGGGATTTGGTGTATTAATTTTGCACAATAGTAATTCTCACAATTAGAACGCTGAACACAAGTAATTTCTAGATCTCAGACAACACAACTGACTTATCCAAATACATGGTCTCATGGTAAAAAATAAAACTAATTTGACCACAGCAGTGTTCATACAATTGTATTCCATATTCTCACTTTCCAAGTTTCTATCTGGGATTATTCCAGACATTTTTCCACTCTGGGGCTAGAGGGGCTCAACTCTTGCACCCACAAAGAACTTAAACCATTAAGGAAATTAATTCCCCCTGTTCTCAAGTCCACCAGCATTCCAGGACTTACTGAAAACTGACAGTCAATAACTTTGATAACTCCAGTGTCAACTCCTTCAAAATTCCAGCTCTGCTCATACAGACTTTCTAACCTTTAAGTGCTTGGTTTAAGTTACTTGGAAGTCTTAATGGTACTTCTCCATATTCACATTATTTAGAGCAATGAAATTTAGCCTGGATGGTCTCAATTTTCATGTTTGACCTTGAGAAAGTTACGATGTTTCTGGTACATTGTATAATTTGTATTTTGAAACGCATTTATATGGTAAGTGAGGCTTAAGTAATCATTATTTACTATTTCTTCACAGCAGCAAATCAACAAAGTGAAGGAAGAGTTTGTCTTCAAGAAAGGCTTGGAGGATTTGATACCTGTTGATGACTGTTGGCTCTTGGAGCTAAACTTCACATTTTTTACTGTTTCCTTCCATTATAAACTCAATTCTCAAGCAATTAATTCTTCATTTGACCCCCTAAATGCCCCCATTGATTTGCAGAGCTATCAGAAGCTTCTAGAACACGACGTGCCAAGTTTTTGAGTAAACTTAAGTTTATTCTGAACTACCAGAAACTGCTCAAATGAAGAAATCCAAATAAAAGGTGGTTCTGGCTCATAGAACAAAAATCTAAGCACAAAATGGCACCTGATGAACTGCAAGCAAGTTGTTCCCACCCACTTTCCTGCATCCAGCTGCTCCTTCCCCCATAGATCCGCAACAAACTCAAATTTAAATCTTTACTTTATGCAGCTCATTAACCACCAGGAACAACCACCACCCTGAGCCCTTTGCTGCCAGTGGGACTCTACTCATGCCCTAAAATGCCACAGAGAGCAGTGCCAGGGAGCTGCTTATTGCTGCACCCTCCAGCAGCCCCTGCAGCAGCTCAGTATCCACAAATAACAGCAAAACTTGTCACCAGTGATGGTTGGAACAAACCAAACTGGAAGGAAGGGGAAGAAAACTCATTTTGGGTGCTCAGCTGGAAACTGCTGTGCAGAAATGGCACCTCTTGATATAGTCCTGGAGTTTTCTTTCATCTTGTGAGCGTGCAGTGATGATCCAGAATTCTGTCTTCAACTCAGAATCCTCTGTCCTCCACTCTCAGAATCCTCTGTCCTCCACTCTCAGAATCCTCTGTCCTCCACTCTCAGAATCCTCTGTCCTCCACTCTCAGAATCCTCTGTCCTCCACTCTCAGAATCCTCTGTCTTCCCCCCAGGAGTCTTCTGCTCATCAGTTACCCCATACCAAACAGGTCACTGTCCTCCAAAGCCACCACAGGTGTGGTTTTCTCTGGGCCCACCTGGTTTCCCAGCTAATGCCAGTAGAAAGGGACCAGAGAAATCCTTGCTGCAGTCCTTCAGAGCCCAGAAAACTCTCCTGTGCATGTTCCAGTGCATCAAAGAGCATCAAATCCATCTCTGGAGCAAGGACTTGTCTGTGAGCAAATGGTGAAGCTACAGCTGGGCATCACAACATTATCCCTGCTGCTGCTCACAGACAGAAAATCCAACTGCTGAGAACCACACGGCAGAGTTTAAGCTAAAATAACACCAGCCCAATCACTGAATTTTCAATTCCTCTCCAGGCAGAGCTCCTGGCAGCTCTGGTGCTGCCTACCTGCTCCCCGGCACGTAACCAGGCTGTGCAGAGCTTCCCTGGGCTGCAGGAGATTCCAAACCTCAGCCAGCACCAAACCAGGCACCCAGCTGGAAAACACACACACAGAGCTGTGCAAAGGCAGCTCAGCCTTTAGCTGACAGCGTTACAGACCCCTCGGTTACACCAAAAAAGAACAATAAGTGAATATTCGCTGCGGCTCCTGAGCGCAGGGGGAAGGCCAGGAACTACGTCAACTTAAAAGGCTTTTTCTGGTGGCTTTGGAAGAGCTCCCTCTATGCTCCAGGCCGCTGAAGCAAACACGCACTTCACAAAGTCATCCCCAGGCTTTATCCAGGGCAGATAAAGCCATGGGAGCTCAGCTCTCCCAAAGCCAAACTCCACAGAAATGCCCCTGCTCAGCCTTCAGCAGCTCCAAACTATTTTTATTTTTATTTTCATCCTGCTTCTAAATATGCTCCAAGAGCTGATCACACAGCACAACACCTGGTGTAGTATCTGGTACAATACCTGCCCCTTCAGGAAGATGAGAGAGGCTGAAAAATGCAGCTGCAATAAGTAATTCAGTCCTTTGAAGGGCTGTTGATTTATGATCTCCGACAGATAAGATGCTACAAGCAGTTTTTCTGATAAGGTTTTGGCTTTTTAACACAAGCCGCCAAGAAAGATGGGATTTTCTTAGATGAGATGTTTCTAAAGCAAATAAAAAGATACCCCCCCTCAAAAATAAAAATTAAAAAAATGAACAACCTCCCCACCCCCCAAAGAAACCCAACCGAACAAAAAAACCAGTTCTGGCCACAGTCACTGAAACACTGTTGGCAACTTAAAACCCCAAAAACATCCACTAATAAATACTACAGAACTTCAGTGGTTATTCTGTAACTAAAACCATCTTACCCCTTTAACTCCGAGCATCTGGCTGCCCTGCATGAAAAGAAGCCTTGGACATTCTACCAGGACACAAATTCAAGAGTTGATCTTCACACAGAAATAGGAGAGGGGGGAGAGAGCTGAAACCTTCCTTCCTCCCCAGCAAAATTCACATTATTCACCCTGCCACAAACATTTCTGCCACCTCAGACACCAACTCAGCAAGTTGCTGCTGTTTTAATTCAGGAGGAAAAAAAGGACGGACACGACAGGAGTCCCAGCAACGAGCAAAACACAAAAGTAGAGGAGTGTGTGTGTGTTTCTGAACGGGATTTCTTTGTAGTCAAAGTCTCCCTGACAAAAGTTCAGTGCACAGAACTGTTCTGTCAGGTTTTTCCCCTTTCTGGAGGAGATGTAAACTCGATCAATGCCTGTTCAACATTGGAGTTGTTGCCTTAACCCGGCTGCAGCACCCCAGGGCTTGCAGCAGGCGCCACTGAGGGGAACAGCAACCCACCCAAAGCAGAGATCATTCACACATTGTTTAATTCCATTTTTCACTCCGAGAAGCCCCTCTCCTCACCGGTGTGAGTGTTCAGACCTTTAAGCAAACTAACAATTCCCACTACAACAAAACTTATGGTTCTAAGCTCGCCACGGCATTTCTCAGTAAATTGAGCCGCCAACAAGGGGGAAATGAGAATTCACACCCTAATTTTGATCTCTCTACACCATCGCTGGAGATGATGATGATGATGATGATGATGAAGAAGACGAAGGCTTCACCACTTCTCCCCACTGTGGATCGCATTCTAAAATGGTGGCCATGTCTGCCTGGGCTTCATCTCGCAGAGCCACCAGCCCCAACTCACGGCTGCGGGAGTTTGTTCTCATCCAACTTGAGAAAACACTTTCCCTGCGCTCAAAGTGCGCCCAGAGCGGGGAGGGCTCGGCGGGGGCGGCGGGAGCGGCTCCCCCGGCCCTGCACGGCCACAAACACGGCCACAAACACGGCCACAATGCCAACATGGAGGGCAGCACCCCCAGTACCTCCTCCGGGGCCGCTCCGGCCTCCACACAAACCCCGGCACCGCGGGGAGAGAGATCGGGCCTGGCCCCCGCCGCCTCCGCTCCCTCCAGGAGACTCCCCGGACACTCGGGAGCCGCTTGGCCTGGGGGGAGGAACCCTGGGCTCCCTGGGGTGTGCTCAGCCCGGCGCGGGGGGAGTTGTGAGGGGCGGCCCCGGGTGGGCTGAGCGGGCCGGGCCGGGCCGGGCCGGGCCCCACACAAAGGCCGCTCCCGGCGGCGCCATGCGGGCACTCACCGGCGGCGGCCGCACCTTGCAGATGCCGGTCTGCTCGGCGATGGGCCGGATCTTGTGGATGAAGGCGAAAGGGTCGGCGAACTCCTCCCAGCTGGGCTCGAAGACGGGGCACTCGGGCGGGGGCAGGAACTCGGCCATGGCCCGGCCGGGGCGGCCGCTCGGCTCCGCTCCGCGCTCAGAACAATCTCCACGGGAGCCGCCGCGCTCCGTGCGCGTCCGCGGGGGGGCCGCGGATGGGAAAAGAGTCCGCCCGGGCCGGGCAGGGCAGGCCAGGGGAGAGGAGGGGAGGGGGCGCGGCTGCCCCGCCCCGCCCGAGCCTTTGTGCGGGGGCGCGGGGCTGGACCGGGGAGGGCCCGTTCGGGGCTCTGTGTGTGTTTGTGGTGGGGGGGAAAAAGAGGCAGCGGCAGCTATTCTAGAGCGCGGCCTGCCCCGCGCGGTGCCGCTCCTACCCCCGCTACCCTAGGCCTGCAGAGCGCGCCGCGCACCCGGGACTCCCTCCCGGTGCCCCCCGCCCCTCCAGCGGGCCAACAGCTCCTCCGTTCCCCGCTCCCACCGCCTCTATACGCTCCCCTCGGCGGCGGGGGGCGCTACGGCCGCTCCCCCCAGCACCGCTGGTTCGGGGAGGCCCTCAGGCCGCGCTCGGAGCCCCCCGAGTCCCCCGTGAGCCCCGCTGGGGCCCGTTCCGCCCCCGGCCCGGCCCGTTCCGCCCCCGGCGCTGTGTTTACATGCGCGGAGGGATCCGCACAGCTGACAGCGGAACCACCGCGCCGGCGCTTCTTTTTTTAAAGAGCCTCTTCGCGCGCCGCCATTGGCCAAGCGCGGGGTGACGTCACGGCCGAGGGGGCGGGGCCGGCCGGATCCGCGCGGCCGCATTGTCTGCGCCGCCCGCCGGGCCGGGCCGAGCGCTTTGTTAACGGGGACACCGGGCCATTGTCCGCCCGCCGCCCGCGGGGAGCGCCGCTCCTGGGCCTCGGGGACAGCGCCCGGGGGGTTCCCGCCCCACGGCCCGTGCGGTTATACCGGGGGTCCTCCCCCGCCGCCGTGGGGGTCCCGCGCTGGGCGGGCCCTGTCCCGGTGCCGGGCCCGGGGGGCGGTGCCGGGCGGGGGAGGGGCGGCCCCGCCGCAGCAGGAGCCGCACGTAGCGCACGTGCGAGGGGGGGCGGCCCCGCTGCTGGGACCGACCGGCCCCCGGGACCGCCCCCCGGCAGGGACCCCCGGGTAGGGACCCCCCGGCAGGGACCCCCGGACCGGCCCCCCCGGCAGGGACCCCCGACCGGGACCCAGGGACCCCCCGGCAGGGACCCCTGGCATCACCTCCGGGCCCCAGGGACCCCTGGCAGGGACCCCAGCACTGCCCCCGGGACCCCCGGCAGGGGGTCAGGGACCCTCCCCGCACCGCCCCCGGTGTCGTCCCTGCATTTCTTGGTTTCAAGTGTTTGAGTCTTAGCAGTCTGATTCTCAGTCTGCTGCATGTAAACAATGTGTGTATTCTTATAACTTATCTGTGTGTTTTGCACAGTTGTTCTCTCAGAGAGAATTTGACTGATGGTCACAGTGACCAATGGAGTCAGGAGGTTGTGACCTCCTTGGGCCAATCTGGGCCCTCTGTACAAAGTGTATATAAGTTATTGGAGTCAGATAATAAAGAGCCTTCCATGCCTGACCCTGCTGTGCCTGCTGTCCTCTGGGAGGGTCCACACCACGTCACAACGTGTTGCCCCTCTAAAGGTGTGGGATAACACCCGGGGCCAGGGACCCGCAGGCCCCAGGGAGCCCCAGCAGGGACCCCCCACACCGCCCCAACCAAGGCTCCCCCTGCCCCAAAAGGCACAAACTCATCCTCGGTCCTCCAAGTCCCCGGTGCTGTCACATCCCACAATGAAACAAACAATTGCAACTTTTGAGATGTGCACACAACGTTCACTCAGGGTGTCATTTATTTTATTTTTTTTCCTTTTCACTTACTGGCTTCGAATTTCCACTAAAAAAATGAGAAAAGCGTTCACTGTTAAGGGCCGTGGATAGAGAAGTAACAGCAAGTTCTTGGGCACCCTCAGTTCACCACACTCACTGCACGCTGCAGGAACACTCATGGAGTCACCTTCATGTTGTGAAAAACAAAGTTCACTTTTTGGTAAATTTTTCAAAAAATATGTTTATTAAAAAAATTAATTAGGAGATAAAAAAGCAAAGTACGGCTGGCCGGGTCACTATGCCTAATTTTCTAAAAGCAGAAATAAAAAACCCTTATATTCTATATCCTTACCACAATGTTATTAATCATATAGCACGCATCTTGCCAAAAGCCAACTTTATAATATATATTTATAACAATGTCCTGCAGCTGCTCCCATGGCAGAAGATTCCCCTTTCATCAGAGCTGAAGGACCACATCCAGCAGGACTGTTTCTGCTACTTCTGTCACTTCTAAAGGCCTCCCATGGGGCCCTGAAAAAAAAACCACTCAGACATAGGTGTTTTACTCAGGTAGTTCTGATGGAGGAGAAAAAGCACTTGCTACAAAGATCTGAAGATGAGCAGAGCAGGGAGATCAAGGGATGACCCAGGGATAAAAAACAGGTGCCTTGAAGGGAGGGCAAAGTGGCTCAGGGGTGGATAACATGGAGATTTGAGGTAAGCAGGAAGGCCTGGAGGGTCTGTGTATCCCAGCAGGCATCTTACTTGTCTTTCCTGCTAACAAAAAAAATTCAACACCACAAATGGTACTTTTGCTCATTGCCTTCTCTGTATTTCCCCTCTGCTGTGACATCTGCAGTGTTTGTTCTGTTCAGGGGATTAGTGTGGCACAGCACTGTCTGGCTTAGAAACCCAATTCCCCAAGTGTTAGAGGCACGAGCTGCAGGAAGGAAAAGCTGATTTCCCTCGGCTGGAATGAGAGTGCAGACATTCCTTCTCCATGCTTCGGTTCACTGCCATTAATTAACACCTTCCATTTAGATGGGCTTTCTCCAAGCCTGTTCCATTTGTGCCCTTTGAGCAGAATTCCCCCATTTGGGCAGCTCAGTGTTAGCCCAGGAGCAGCTGCAGGGCTGGCAGGGACTGAGCAATAAAGGAGCAGGAGTCAAACACAGAGTGCAAAGGCCATCTAAAGGGGTTGGCCCAAGGTGAGGAGTGCCAAGGCTTCCAACTGGAGCCAAGCATTCTTCACCACATCAGGGATTTATTCCAGGTAACTCCTTGCCCAAGGAGCTCCAAATAGAGTATCTGTCCAGAACTCTTCACATCTGAGTGTCCCTTTACATGCTGCTGCAGCACAGCTCTCCTCACACACCATCTGACTGCAGGAGTCTCATCAGCCTGCAAGAATATTGAGCAAATCTTCTGTGTTTTCTTGGACAGGCACCATATTGTGGAACTTTCCTCCTAGTGCAAACCTCCTCTTCATTCTCCTGCACCTGCCTGGAGCACCTTGTTCACACAGCCCATACTGACTTGTTTGCATTTATGTATCTAATGCAGACACTGCAAGGAAGATCACAGAATCCCAGACTGGTTTGGGCTGGGAGGGACATCAAAGCTCACCTTGTTCCACACTCTGCCATTGGCAGGACACCTCCCACTATGCTCAGGCTGCTCCAAGCCCTGTCCAACCCGGCCTTGGACACTTCAGGGATGGGGCAGCCACAGCTGCTCTAGGCCAGGGTCTCAGCACCTCACAGGGGAGGAATTCCTTCCCAATATCCCATCTAACCCTGCCCACTGGCAGTGTGAAGCCATTCCCTTGTAAATAGTCTTTCTTCATCTTTCCTGTAGGCTCCCTTCAGGTCCTGGAAGGCTACAATTAGGTGACCCCAAAGCTTCTCTTCCCCATGCTGAACAATCCAAATTTCCTCAGCTTTTCCTCACAGGAGAGGTGCTCCATGGCCTCCTCTGAACTCACTCCAGCAGCATCACATCCTTCCTGTGCTGGGGACCCCAGAGGTAGGTGCAACTCTGCAGCTGGTGGGTGCTTCATGAGAGCAAAGAGCAGGTTAATCTTCTCCCCTTCAGCGGACCTGCCCTTGCCCTTCTAGACCAGCTGTCCTCTTCAGACAAAGTCCCTTGACTCAACACTCTCCATCCCAATCTGGGTTTGTTTTGGTTCAATTCTCTGTTGCAGGAAGAGCTTTCACAGCAGCCAAATGCTCCAGCACCCACCGAGCACTGGGGCCACTGGCTTGGCACAACAGGAACACTGACAAGAGCAGCTTTAGGAAACACCATATCCTGGAATTCTGAGCAGACAGGAGATATCCAACTCTTCGGGACACTGGAACAGCCAAGCAAACAGCTCACAGAGGCTCTGCAATGAACAACACTCAGGAAAATATGGTAACATTCCACAAGCTCCACTCCAGAACAGCCAGAACTGAGTGGGAGATCCTGCCCAGAAGGTGCACTGCCATATTCAGGGACCATCAGCAACACACAGGGAGCTGAAATTCCACTCAAGCCAAAGCTCTCATTTCATCAGCACAGTCTGGCCTAATTAAAGCTCTACATGTTTAGAGGAACACAGGGTAGGGAGAGATGTGCTGAGCTTCTCTGCTCTTTAAGAAAATAGGTTCCTGGGAACAAACAGATTTAGTAAGCAGAATCTCTGACAGATCAAACCAAACCAGTTTTCCTGGGCAAACCAACAGCCTGTACAAACCTGCAGCACAGTCCAAGTGTCATCATCAAGGCTAGAGAAGGGCTTTACATTTTCCAGTTGCTCCCAGAGATGGTGATGCACATCAGTCCTTGAGAAACAGGGCTATTAGTGACAAGGCACTGTGATCTTGGGATCCAGGTCAAAATTATGGAGTATTCTGAATACACCAGGCTCTGGACATTTATAGCATAGCTCCCAGCTCAGACACTGCACTGAGTCTTGCTCTGATGTCAGGCCAGACCTGTCTCACACTGTGCCCTGCATCAGGCTCAGCAGCAGCACTCAGATGGGGAATTAGATACTTTGCTGGCAACTTTTACTACAACAGAATCATTGGTTTTACTGTGGAGATGCCCTGGTATATCTCTGCCCCTGCCCCTCTCCATCCTGCTCCCTGTGATCCCTGCTGCACTCCGGGGGAGCCAAAGAGCCCCAGCAGCTGTTAACTCCTGAGGCTGGAGCTGTCAGTACAGGAAACCCTGCTGAGGGGCCTGCAGAGGGGGCAGGCAGGAAACCTGAGCCTGGGCTGTGGGCTGGAACCGAGTGGCCGAGGACAGAAATCCCCCAGCTGCACACAGCTCCAGTGGGGACTGTCAACAGGCAGGTGGGAACAGCTGGTGAGCATGTGGAGCCAAGATGGGAGCTCCCCTGCAGTTGTGCAACTGCCCTCAGCATTGCTTTTATTAATAAAACTCTGCAAGTCCCTTACCCTATCATTAGCTGCTATTAAAGCTGAGTAAAGCCTTACCCCAAATCCTTGCCCAGACTGCCCTAAGAACAAGGATAAGCAAACCACAGCTGTTGGAAATGCTGGAAGAGCAGAGCTGAGGTGCTGTTTCACATGCCTCGCCTTGCTCTGGGGCACTCACTGACTCACACTCAAGAAATTTGGGCTGTACCTTCCTGTGCTTCAGCAGTCAAGTGCCAGCAGTGTGGGACACAAGGCAGGACATGCAGGAGGTGGGATTTTCATGGTGTGGAGGCTCACAAGGGACCTGTCACCACTGTGGCACTGACAGGCACTGAGGGTGAGGCTTTGAAGTTCATTATCTTAAGGCAGGTGCCTAAAATAGGTCAGAGTAACCTCACCCAACCCTCCCCTGGCTGCTCTGCACCCACTGCAAAGCGAGACTCGCCCAGCCCCAGGCCTCAATGCTTGAGAAAGTGAAGCCTTGGCAACAACAGAGCAAACTTGGGAAACACTTTTTGCCACAATGTATAAAACCACAGAGCCTATCTTTTTTTCTTACAAAAAACCCCCACTAACTGAGAGGTGAAAATGCAGCTTCTCTGGCTTGGTTGTAGTGAAACAAAGTACTGTAAGGACTGGTCTGCCAGGAGGATCTGAACTCAGCTGTGGTTTCTGCCAGGGCAAGCAGCAAAAGCATGAAATAACTGAGCAGTCTGTGCCCTGTGCCAGCCTCTGTCACTGTGTGTGCCACCTCAGATAAAGCCCTGCCCCTCCCACCATGAAGTGACACCCCCAGGCCCAGGCAAGGAGAAGCTGGTTCTGCAGAAAATGTTTAATGAGCAAATCTTGTTCCTGGTCAGGCTTCCTGCCTCTGCTACAGCCAAAATCCCCCGTGGTTACCCAGATACGCTCCAGGACTTGCTTTCAGACACACCAGGGTGTCATTAAGGCTCCAAGGACATTTCATGAGCTTGGGCAACGGCACAGGGTTCAGGGATCCTTGTACCCGGGTACCTGCACCTGCATTCCAGAGTGATTTATTTACACTCTCCAACTCTCCCACCAAGCTACTCACCAAGTTTCAATCAGAAGTACACACAAAGCCATCTAAGTGCCTGTGGATCACTTAAAATACATTTAAAATTTACAGTCCAAGGCTGAAGAGACAAGGAGTTGTCTGTTAAAACCCCAGTTAAAACCTGGGTTTTAAACCGCTCATTCACTGATAAAGAGCCACAGAAAAACTGCTCCTAAAAGGGATTTAAAAATGAAGAAATAGTTGCCAATCACTTGAGCACAATGGAGAACGTGCAAGAGCTACATGAATTAAGGCAGAGAAGACATTTCAGCCAATGCTGATGACAAAGGTGGCAATGTCAGCAAAGAAAAGGTGGCAAGAACCCACATGAATTCAGAATCAGACTGATACTGAGCATGGGAGATGGCACACAGCTTAAAAACAGCTGGGAAGTCAGCAGGCAATTCAAAGGGGAAAGGGTAGCATTAAACAGCCTGGCAATGGAAAGAATTTAGGAGCTCTACAGTCAAAAAATTAACCTTCCAAATGCAGAGTTCTGAGGGAGTTTCACAGAGGAATCTTGCCTGCCTTCATACCCGGAACCACACACATCTGAGGGAGATGATGTAAAAAATTTAAAGTCTCCAAAAGACATCAGAGAATCCTTCACAAGGAACGACAAGATTAAACAAGAAAAGCCATTCGTGACCACAAGTACAACAGTAAGGATTTACTCTTGATCTGCCAGCACCTACAATTAGCAAAAAAAAAAAAAAAAAAAAAAAAAAGGGTGTATTAGCACTCAGGTGCTCCAGAGAAGTGCCTGCACTGATTATTTATGAGTGTTTAACACAACCAGTCCAAAGTAAACACAGTCTAAACCAGTGTGGGGTCAAAGCTGCCCCCCTGAGCCTCACCAGGCAGACCCAACACTTGCAGACACTCAGCAGACATTCCGTATTTGCAGGCAGTGACAGTGATGAAGCCAGTGCACATATGCTCTAATAGACAAAGCTGGAGCCAAAACACTCTGCAAGGATCTGCAACAGCAGTGAACAAGCAAAGAAACAGGCACAGAATTTGAAAACACAGGGAGGAAGATAAACACTAAACACGGCAACAAGTAAAACAAGAAACAGGAGTAATTCTTGCTTGGAAGTGCCAGTAACTTACTGGGATGATGGAGGAAGTTGGGGAATAGGAACCCCCATCTCTGGGTGCCATATGTTCACTGCAAGGCATTAAGAGCAGATCCAGCAGCACTTGTGGACAATGGCAGAGACTGCTCTGTAACACACTGAGACGTGACTGGGACACTTCCCTGCATGCACGGGCTCTGCTGCCACACAAATGTGCCACAAGTTGGGAAGAAAAAAGGCAAAAAACTCACTCTGTCCCACTCAGCAGGGAGCAGTGGAGTCTGTGGTTCCACAGCAGCTGATCCCAGGTACCCCACAGTTCCCTGCTCCAGCTGGTCCTACACTGAGTTTGGGAGAGGAAAAGAAAATTGGGCCCTTTTTGCCAGAAGGGATTTTTTTTTCTCCTAATTTAACACAAAGCTCAGGGCCAAGGGTGGTATTAAAGAGTAAAAACATGGATGAGACAACAGGGACAGTGATAGCCAGCAGGTAAGATATTTAGATAGATATAGATAATATATATACACATCTTAAAAAAAAAGTAACTCAGCACAGGACAGTGCTATGGCAACTTGTGCAGAATTGCAAAAAATCAACTCCAGAACTGTTGGACAACAGCACCAGGCTCAATGTGGGACATCAGCCTCTTGAGACCACTTCATAGCAGCAGCAGCAGGTTCCACAACAGGGTTTGGAAATAACTGAAAAGCCACAAAGATCCTCACCCTCAGCAGAACCAGTGGAGTGCAGCTTTTGCAAGTGGTGGTGAGGTAAGAGCATGAAATGCATTTGACAGTTGCAGCCACAGAGCTCTAACAACAGGAAAAGCAACACAAAGATGCTGAAAGTCTTTGCAGCCTTCTTGAAGAACATTGTTTGGAATTCCTCCACTAATTTGAAGCTCTAAACAAGTCCCTCACAGCAGCCACCTCTGGAACAGGAACTGGAACACTGACTGCAGGTAACCACTGGAGTTCTTGTCTTGGAGAAAGGACAGATGAAAAGTGCAGGGTAGAAGTCACAGAAACATTGACACTAGAAAAAAAAATCAGAGTCCAACTATTCCCCCAGCACTGCCATGTTCACCACTAAACCATGTCCCCAAATGCCAAATCCACAAGATTTTTTAACACTTCCAGAGATGGTGACTCCACCACTACCCTGAGCAGTTTTACCAGGGCTTGACCACCCTTTTGGGGAGACATTTTCCCTAAAATTTAATCTAAATCTCCCTAGGACAACTCGAGGTCATTTCCTCTTGTCCACTGGGAGCAGAGCCTGACCCCATCCTGCTTTTCCCTCCTGTCAGGGAGTTGTGCAGAGCCAGAAGGTCTCTCTGAGCCTCCTTCTCTCCAGGCTGAGCCCTCCCAGCTCCCTCAGCTCCCTCTAAGCCAAGTCTCATTAAGTCTGAGCCATTTTAGACAGAAGAATTTGTCTCAATTTAAGCCTTTTGAAGTCAAACAAGTTCTGGACTTGACCACAACAGGCACTTAGAATTAAATCAGTTTTCTAACTTCAGAATGGACAGAAAAAGTCCATTTCTGCCCTTTACCTTCTTCCTCCTAATCACCTTGATATTGCAAAAGGATCTCAGCACAGCTAGCTTAGGTAACTCTAACAGATGCTTGGAAAAGTAAATCTCTCCCAGCAAATAAAAGGCACAGTTTGAGAGTCACAGATTGCCCAAGTATCTCTGTCCCTGACAAGGTGGATGCAGTGTCCCAGGAGCAGAGACAGAGCCCAGCAATAGCACCTCACCATTTCACTCCAGAGCTATTCAGAGATAAAAGAACTGCAGCTCAGGAGGAAGCCACAAACAGGCCCTCAGCTCAACATCAGCCATCACCTCCCCAGGGGAGCAGAAATGCCTCATGAAACATGTTTGGGGCAGCATTTCTGGGGCCCTGATGGGATCCACATGAGCCTCAAAGTCATCTGGAACATTTTTTCCAACTGCTCCTTTAACATCTGATCTCCAGCCCCAATATTATAAAGTGAATTTTGATATTCCTGCCTGTGATCAGGACTTGCTTCCCCACTTTTAGAAACTCCCAAAGAAAGGCTTAAACCCTTGTTCCTCCCTCAGCCTTGCAGCTGATATATCAAAATCACAGCTGCACAAATTGAGAGACCACTCACACACTTACTGGTGTCACACAGAAGCCTGGAATGGTTCTTAAAGCCAAGATGAGCACATCCAGTGGGCTGCAATGCTTCATTTTAAAGGGACTCAGATCCACCTCCTTTTTTTCCTCATAAAGAATAACTCACTTAAGAATTCCCAAGTCTTTCTGAATTTCTAATAATTCTAATTCAGCATTGCAAAAAAGTAATTCCTAAATGATTCTGGATCTTCAAACTGAGTATTTACAGCCATTGTTTTCTAGCAAACATTTGAAAAGAAGAATTTATAGCTTTTTGTGCCCAAGTACTCCAAGCTCCTGACGCAGACCAGGGAAAACAAAATAATGCTGCAGAAAAAGTGGGAAACCTCCTGAAAGATGGCTGGAAGGTTGAGCAAACAGGGTAGTGGTACCTCAAGATCTAAAAATACCTTTAAACAACTCAACATGTTTTATATCACACAAAGCTGGCCATGCACAGGAGGAACAGGGACATGGCAGCAGAAAGGTGGAGACCAGGGTTTAACTGACTCAATTCACTGAAAAGCAATTCACAGACAGCACCATTCCTCATTTAACTCTTGCCTCCCTTTTTATTTTTATTTAGTAGCCTGGTATTCTCAGCATCTTGTCAGCCAACACCTACAAAACCTTCAGAGCAATGTAATTTTTCCCACTTCATCATGCTCTCATTCCTTTCCCCATTAACAGCCAGTTGTGACTCCCTATCTTTAATCTACTTGCCCAACTTTTAGGGGAAATCTGTAGATCAAAGTCTCTGCACAGCCTGGAAGTTACACTGTTAGTTCTCCTTCTAGTTCAAATCCAGAGAGAGCAAAGGGATTAATCATTATCACCTCCCCAACACACAGAGAAACCCCTACAGCCCTTCCAGGGAGTCTCTGCAATATGATGGAAAATTGTTCTTCAGCTCTTTACTGCTGAATTTACTTACAAGCCAAGTCCTTGTTTCTGGAGTTCAAAAGAAAATGCTTTTTTTATTTGAAGTAATTCCTTATAAACATGACAAAACAGGCAAGATCAGGAGTCACCTAATTCAGCATTTTTTCATTACAGAAGGCTCTGTGTTTTCCCAGCCACAGCAGCTCACAGCTCCAATCCAGGATACGGCACCTCCACATTTAGTACCAGACTCATTTTTCTTCCTAAACTTTTATGAGTTGTAGAAGAAACGTGGCTTCAAAGGTATTCCTGTGAGGATGGGGAGGCCCAGAGAAGCTGTGGCTGCCCCATCCCTGCAGTGTCCAAGGCCAGGTTGAACAGAACTAGTGAAAGGTGGTGAAAGGGGGTGGAGTGAGACGACCTTTAAGGTCCCTTCCAACCCAAACCATTCTCTGATTGACAAAAAAAAAACCTGCAAAATAATTTAAATATTCAGTCGCTACAAAATTTCAGCGAGGCCAGTTGAAAAAAAACCCACCTCAGTGCACTGAAATAGCTCTGCACTATAAATAGTGACCACTGCAGCTTTGCTTCTGTGCAGCATCTCCTACGCACAGGAAACCATGGCCTGGTGCAAAGGCACACAGGTTTATCTGGCAGATAAAGCAGGACAGAGGCGCTGGAGCCAGAGCCTGTGGGCACAGGGCAGCACAAAAGCAGCACAAAAGCAGCTCTTTGCTGTTATAATGTTCACAAGGACTGGAGTGCAAAGGAGAATCAGTCTTGGGGAATTTGCCAGAGTGGAGCAGGATGTTGACAAGAATGCCAGCAGGCCCAGCAAGGCTGAAGGTCTAGGACAAAACAACCAAAAATTGTGCAAATATATTATAACTGGGGATAAAGTAATGGAATGAGTGAATGGATGAACCTTACCAACTTGACAGAATTGTATCTGAGGCACAAAAGTTTTTTTTTTTTTTTTTTTTTTTTTTTTTTTTTCTCTGATATTACTTGATATCAGTTTATCTGTAGGAAAAAAGTAAAATAGAGCCATGTGTAGCTGTGGACTTATGTTACCTCTGCTGCCCAAATGAGGTTTTTATCATACTGTGGCATGCTTACTATAGAAAATAGAAATGTACATAATTATATATATATATATAATAGATATTAGCACATTAAAGGGGATTCAGATTGCTTTTTCAGAGAGCAGAGTGGGTGGAAATCAAATTCTGCTGCATTGCATTCTCCTGGAACAGCACCAGAACCATTCTAGAACAGATCTCAGAGATAACACCAGAATTTACCACAAAGTTCACAGTGACCGCCAGGGCTCCAACTCATCTCCTCCTCCAGCTCATGACTCACACAAGTTTTTCTGTCAGGTGAGAGCTATTAATTGCCAATCTCAACACTGGGGAAAGCTGTGTCACCACACAGGTAAAGATATATTTAGTTACCACCAGATAATGCCAGTGCAAACAGGCACATGACTGTGCAAAGCTCAACTTTGGGCATTTCTTATCAAAGGAAACACCACCTAAAGTGTAGAATTAGGAAAAAAAGCTTTCAAAGTGCAAAGCAAGAAATTTCCTTTAAGTAACAGCTGACATCAACCTCTGCAAGTTTCAGAAGTTCACACTCTGACACTCAAATTTTAATTCAGTGCAAGATCTCATCTTCATTTCAGGAAGCGGATGAACCACACATTTGTTAATTCAACCATAGAGTCAGTAATTAGAACATGTTAAAGGATTTCTGCAGCTCACTGAAGCAAGAGCAGTTTTAGCAGGATTTTCCTGCTGTAATTATCTTGGCCTCATATCTGAGAAAAACCCTATCTTATCTTAGCTCAGCATGCACATGCCTACACAGAGAGCAGCTGCCCACTAGCTAAAGCAACAGGGTTTCTTAATACTAATATGATGAAGTTTCAAGTATGATGTAGGCTGAAAATGTAAAATGTGTTTTCGGCATCACTCCCATGGCTACAAGTGACAGCATCTCTTGTGAAACCTTCCACCCATCATCTTTTGCAGATTACATCTTCTCTAAGTAACATTACGTGTTACTTTTAAAAATTAAAAGTATAATGCTTCTCGTCTAACGTCTAGGATGAGATTCTCAGGTTTTTTGGAGCCCAGCATTCCATATGCACAAGGATTTTGTGTGGCTGCTGAGAGCCCTGGATAAAACAGACACACCATGAGCCAATTCCCACTGCAGAGGAAGTGGCCTCAATACAAGCAATCCACCAATGCAGTAAAAACCAGACCCCATTTGCAGGAGAGAGCAGGCCAGGCTTCATTGAAGCCAAATTCCTCACAGAAAAGCTAAAAAATCCCACTAAAGGCCAGCTGAGAAACCCACAACTCCAACAGAATCAACTTCCAAAGGAAATTGTGCTGCTGTGCTCGTGGCACAGAGGATTCTTCAGGATCTTTGGGGTGAAAACATGACACCTGCATGGCACCAAACAACCCTGTGCACGTTTCTCTCTGGGCACTGCCAGCCCATTAAAACCTGAAAGCTTGTCAACATGGAGTTGTTCTGATTGGAATGAAGGCATCTGTCCCTGGGCCCCACCAAACACATTTGCTTAATCAACCAGTAAGCAGGAAAATATGTTAATCAACAGGACTTCCAATTCATCACAGTTATGTCTAGTCTGGAACATAAAACCACAAGGAAAAAGAAATGAGAAGCTCAGTGAAACACTGGGCACGCTGAGCTGGGCTGAATGGCAGGAGGTGTGATTGCCACACATCCTGCACAACAGCAGGGCTGAATGTCTGAGACAAACACTGAGGTGATAAAGCACTCAAACTGTTCTCCTCACCTTTGTAAAATTGGTGACTTCCAGCTCCAAGGATTTCAAGTAAGATCGATTCAACACAATGGCTGAAAAAACAGTGATCCAGGAGAAGAGGAGCCAAAGCAATTCCCACAGAGCAGGTTGTTCTAGAACCTTCCATCAACAGCAGCAGGCTGTTAGTCTAAATTACAGGTGACAGCCCCACCTAGAACAAGTCCAGCCAAGTGGGACCAGGAAAAGGGCCCCACTGTGTGAGGGGATGTCACATCCTGCAGCATTACCTGAGCACTGGAGATTCCATGCAGAAAGGAGCTCAGGAATCTCACATATTCCAGCTGAGATTCCTGCCAAGCAGGTGTGCACAGCTGCAACTAAACAGATTTCAAGGCTTGGCCTGAATCATGCTCTGCTATTAAATCAGAAGAAACATGAATAAGTTTCAAATCAGATGGGGAAAATTCTCCAGCCCAAATCTCATCTTGGAGTCAGACTGGTGCTCTGTAATCACATTCAGCATTCAATCATCATCTTAAGATTTAACTGTTTCACCTTTGGCATTGCTGTGGGGGAGATTCCTCAGCCATCCAGCTCTACAACAGTGAAGTTATTTGGTTTGTGGTTCACTGTGTGCCCAGGCCCCCACTCAGTCCAGGCAGAAGGTTTCAGGCACAGGCTGTTCACATCTGAATATAAACCTGATTAGCCAAATCCTCTCCTGTTCCATCAGCTTAGAGAGAAGGATGGCAGTATCCATATCTAAACCTGTGGAATAATTACATCTGCAAAAGACTTAATTTTAGGGAAAACTAAGGTGTTTAACTGTGGCCAGTTAACTCAGATTTTTCTCCAGACAGCATCAGGCTGTCTGAGAGCTGCAGACAGAGACTCCACTGCCTTCTGTGGGAGGGCACAGTGATACAGGGCAATAATCCCTGCTCAGGTTCTGGCTACAGTGGCAGGTTCATCATTGCTAAGGAACATCCTGGGCATCTCTAAATTACTGGCCCTTGGATTACTTGTAATCCAAACAGCCTTCAGTTTTGAAGGTCTCGCATCTTTTATGGGTAACAGTTCCTTTTGCCTCTTGTGACACCATCTCTGGAGTCTGGGAAAAAATACCTAACACCTTCCAGAAAAATCTCCAGATCATTCTGTAGCCTCCTGCACTGGGCACTAACAGCTCATCAAATAGCAATGCCTTAAGGACAAAACCTGACCGAACTGGAGCATGTTTATTTTATTCAGCTACCTTCTTCAGAAAGGAATTTCATCTCTTGGGCTGCTGACTGCATGTAGTCATTGAGTGTACATAGTGTTTGGACACTACCAAAGCTCTTGATTAAAGAAGTTTATTCCAATCAGTTGACATGATTTACATTGCTACTGAAGAGGCAGTAAAATGGCAAAGTAAAATGCCAAATTGCAATTCACTGTTGGATTTAATACTCTTCACCTTCATCTTCTCCATCCATCGAGTCTGTGCCCACTTCTTCATAATCCTTCTCAAGTGCAGCCAAATCTTCCCGAGCCTCTGAGAACTCCCCCTCCTCCATCCCTTCTCCAACATACCAGTGAACAAAGGCACGTTTGGCGTACATCAGGTCAAACTTGTGGTCCAGGCGAGCCCAGGCCTCGGCGATGGCTGTGGTGTTGCTCAGCATGCAGACTGCCCGCTGCACCTTGGCCAGGTCACCCCCAGGAACCACCGTGGGGGGCTGGTAGTTGATGCCAACCTACAGGAGAGGTGGAAGAGACTGTGAGTTTTCTTTGTGGTGTTTGACAATGACAATTATCAAAGTCAGACAACAGGAGCTGATTAAGACTTGTCATTCACAAAACAGCTCCGCACAAGAACCCAAATTTCAGAATATAAACTAGATAATTGAGGCCAACCTATAGGAGATATGGAAGAGACTGTGAGTTTTTGTGAGTGTTTGACAATGACAATTATCAACAGGAGCTGATTAAAATTTGTCGTTCACAAAACAGCTCCGCACAAGAACCCAAATTTCAGAATATAAACCAGGTAATTGATGCCAACTTATACGAGAGGTGGAAGAGACCGTGAGTTTTCTTTGTGGTGTTTGACAACAACATTTATCAAAGTCGGACAACAGGAGCTGGTTAAAATTTGTCATTAAAATTTGTTTACAAATTAAAATTTGTTCACAAAACAGCTCTGCACAAGAATCTAAAAACAGCTCTGCGCGAGAACCTAAATCTCAGAATATAAACCAGATACCAACAGAACCAGCTCAGAGCAAACAGCACAGAGAATTCTAAGGAATCACACTGGAACTGAGACTTGCCTTAAACCCAGTAGGGCACCAGTCCACAAACTGGATGGTTCTCTTGGTCTTGATGGCAGCAATGGCAGCATTGACATCCTTGGGCACCACGTCCCCTCGGTACAACATGCAGCAGGCCATGTACTTGCCATGCCTGGGGTCACACTTCACCATCTGGTTGGAGGGCTCGAAGCAGGCGTTGGTGATCTCAGACACAGACAGCTGCTCGTGGTAGGCCTTCTCCGCTGAAATAATCGGGGAGTAGGTCACCAGAGGGAAGTGGATACGGGGATAAGGCACCAGGTTGGTCTGGAATTCTGTAAGGTCCACGTTTAAGGCACCATCAAACCTAAGGGAGGCGGTGATGGACGACACGATCTGGCCGATGAGGCGGTTGAGGTTGGTGTAGGTCGGGCGTTCAATGTCCAGGTTCCGGCGGCAAATGTCATAAATGGCCTCGTTGTCCACCATGAAGGCACAGTCAGAGTGCTCCAGGGTGGTGTGGGTGGTCAGGATGGAGTTGTAGGGCTCCACCACTGCTGTGGAGACCTGAGGTGCAGGGTAGATGGCGAATTCCAGCTTGGATTTTTTACCGTAGTCAACCGAGAGGCGCTCCATCAGCAGAGAGGTGAAACCTGATCCAGTCCCTCCCCCAAAGCTGTGGAAAATCAGGAAACCCTGCAAGCCAGTGCACTGATCTGACTGAAAGAGAAAATACAGGTGTTCAAGACATTGTGTGCAGTAAGAGTCCCCAGTCAAGCTCAAGAAAGAGACAGCTCTGAATTCTGACATACCAACTGTTCGAGCTTCAGAAATACTGAATTTATCCACTGAGAGTCAAGGAGGTGTCTCACAAAAAACAGTATTCTCAACTTGGTTTAAACTCACTATATATTGGATGGTAACCACTTCAAATTGCTTAAAATTCCTTCTACCTCCAATTCTCAGCTGAGGCCATTAACAGCAAGCAAGAAAAGCAGGAATATTCAAAGTGTATCTACCAATAGATAGATAACATTCACAGTATTCAATATGTATCTATCCCTAACAGTTACTTGGTGTTCTCTCTCTGCACGGAAATGGAGCAATCCCCCATCCCAGGGCCATTGTTCTGATGCTGTGTGAGTGCCAAGTGTGTCTCTGCTCAGGGAAGTGAGTGTCACAGGCTATTGCAGTGCCTGTCCCAGTCACTCTGCTCCAAAGACAAAACTAGACAGCCCTGTCCTCACAAAGAGGTGCCACATGATGCTCAGCTCACAGGATTAGCAGGGACTGCCAACAGCTTGTGCAAAGAAATTTCAGGTCAAAGTACAGCCTTGCTGCAAACTTATCGTTGTTTTAATTAGACATTGTGGCAACCAAGTGTTGAGAGTAATGCCAGTTGTGATCTGCAAAAGGTGGACTTTACACTAAGGCTCACTTAGCATTCCATATCAAAGCACCTGGGTTTTGCACAATGAGAATTCCTGTCACCTTTGTGACACAGATTGGGCAATGGGCATGTTTAGTAAATAGGGAACCTGAACCTCCTAAACTGCAACTTTCATAAGTTTGCCACTTGCCTGAAGTACTGGGGAGGCTGAAAATATCTCAGCTTATTGAGATCTATTCTTTTTCTACTGTTAATAATCCAGAAATCATAATAGCAGAAATGGAAGGAGTAGTCTAAACCAAAGAAGCACACAATTATTTAAACTTCCTTGAAAGAGCCACAGCCAGAAACCAATCCTCCTCCAGCAGGAACTAGACAAATCATAATTTTTAGTTCTAGCTTTCTGAATATGAAACTACATATGAAGTTTTAGGTGCCTCATCAGCATTTTAGGCCACTTGAAAGTCATATCTGACAGGAATAATTCAGCCATTCTAAGAATAAAACCAAATGCAGACCAAGTCCATAGATTCACACACTACAAAGAAATTCAATCCCAGTTTATAGGGCTGTGTATTTGATAACTTCATTTCCAAATCCTGTAAAACAGATGTTTCAGAGCCTTCAGTAAAGAGAAGTCTTACCAGCTTCCTGATTCGCTCTAGAACCAGATCAATGAGCTCTTTCCCAACCGTGTAGTGACCCCGAGCGTAGTTATTTGCAGCATCTTCTTTACCAGAAATCAGCTGCTCAGGATGAAAGAGCTGCCGGTATGTCCCGTTCCTAACCTCATCTGGGGAGAGACAAGATATATATTATTATATCATATATAAATATTTTAAAGTTAATTTTCTAGATAGATAATTTTTTTCAAACTTCTGATGGTGTCCAGAATAATGTACTTAAACCTTTAGAGATAAAAAGCAACTATGTATCAGGAGGTGACTTCCTACAGCCTAAATGCTGAATAACTAAGAAAAATTAACTTACTGCTTAGGAAACTGTTCTATTTTACACCAAAGTTTAGAATTTTGACCTGTTAGGGCAACTTAAAACTGGACTATAGCAGGACTATTCTTCCAGTTTTAGACAACTTAAGGCCCATTTTGCAGCTCAGCAGCTGAAATCCCATTTTTCCCCTTCACTTCCCAGGATGTTTCTGCAGGCAGAGCCAACACTGCTTGCCTGTCTCCTCCTCTTGACTGTACTTTGTGCCAAAGGTAGAGAAGGGTTCAAAAGGAACAGGAGATGCTCTTGGAGAGTTCTGCAATTATCTAAACCCTGAGCTGTAAGCTGCAGCACACACAGCTGTGTTAAAGCAGAGCACACACAGCATCCCCCAGCAGCTACACATTTGGAGACTGATTTAGAGCCACTAATTCCCAGAAATATGGACTTACACCCAGCAGGCTAAAGCTCTGTCCTACCAGAAAGGTACAAAGACACTCAGCAAAGCTTTGTCTCTGGTTTAGCTCAAGCCACTCTTGAGTTGTGTGCTATTGCAGTATTGCATCCTTTAATTTAAACCAGGTGGACAGCAGAGAGCTTTATTAACTACAGCTGAAGTTGCCTGTTTGCATGTATTCATTAATCTGAAATAGAACAAGCAAGACAAAGACAAGTTTAAGATGTAAAAAAAAAAAAAAAAAATTAGCATTCAAACCAGTTTAGGTTGAGCAGCTCCCACTGCAGTCTGCCATCTGATATTCTAAAGTATTTCTAGGACTGCATCAAATTAAAAATAATTTGGAAAAGTTTAGCAACTCAAATACCCATATATCAGAGACTTCCTATAATGTCACCCCACATTATGAAGGGACAAATATGGGTAATAAGGAAAAAACTCAGAACAAAATGGTTCTTTATCCTTTGCAGACAGGGGTAGCACGAGCCAGGACAGTCCTCAGGAAGTAACAAAACTTGTAGAATGTAGAGGATCAGCCACTGGACTACAAAAGTGTCCCTGGAACAAAGGACGAGGGTGAGGGGACAGATAAACCAGCTGGCCCCAGACACACTGCCTGTTTTAGACTGTTAAAGATTGTGGTGAATTCCCAGATGTCACTGCCCTATTCTGTGGTGGAAACTTTGATGGCATTTTACCACCACATTCCCAGAGGTGATGCATATCCACCACCCTGCTGCTTTCTGCAAGAGCAGCACTGCTCTGGAAGGAGAGAAAGCCCTGTGCACACAATCCCCAGCTGCTGCATGCAAAAAAAAAAAAGGGGTTTTCATAAATTCAGTGCATAGGGACTGGCTGCATGAATAGGGAGACTCGTGAGCCCAGGAAACTGGAGCAGTAATTTTCACATCAGGCAGGGAGGAATAACAAAGGGCACACAGTGTGACCTTTAACAAAAAGCCCTAACTCTGAGTATTACCAATCTTGCCTATCTCCCCACACTTCACCTGCATCACCAACAAGCACTGAACACTCACTGCTTTTTTGGCATTTGTTCCAAGACTCACCAGCTCCTGTGCCCTGTTCTGCCACCTGCTCTCCCTCATATCTCATTTCTCAGCCGTTCCTGGGTGCTCAGAGCCACCACCTGGCCAGCAGCAGAGGAGACAGCAGCCACAGGGCTCAGAGAGGCACAAAGCCACACCTGGAACAGCTCCTGGGAATGTTAGTGTATGGCTAAAGCTGTCTGGGCTCATTTCTAAGTTATAGCCCAGCACTCCCACAGCCTCCTGCTCCCCTGAGAGGTTCATCCAGCCCTGGTTTGGGTACAGAGGAGTAACCTGAGCACATTCACACATTTCCCCAGCTGTGTATTGCAGAAAGATAAAATACAGCAATTGCACAAGCACAGGCAACACAGGCCTCTGCTATAAGAGCCCTAAATCACTGATTGAGGCAACACAGCCAAAAACCAGCTCCAGAAGAATTACTTCTGGCACAGAGTGGTGAGAGGAAATCCAGGATTCCTGACACAAGGGATGGAGGCCTTGTGAAACCAGCAGCTCACATTGAGCATCCACTGCCCCAGGATGGAGGACTGGCCAGTGGCTGAGGCAGGGGGTCACATCTGAACACCCAGTGCCACAGCCTGGAACAGAACTCGTTTTCAGGACTAGATTGCTTCTCAAAGATAAGGCAACAGGAAGTTGAAATGCACATTCAGAAGTCCCTGAATTCAGGCCAGCTATGGGGACTCACTTCTGCAAGCACTTACACAGATTGCTTTGGGAAACCACAGGAATCATTCCTGTGTACAACAAGGAATCTTCCTAATGATACATACAGTGTCTCTTAAAAGAGGTTCTACTGACTGCAGCACACATTATGCCACACTGTCCCAAGGGGCTACAACTGCTTATATATAAGTTATGTAACTATATAACTATAACAAGAAAAAACATGAAGCTTGTTCATTTAACTCCACAGCCTGAGAGAAGGCAATGCTGAAATTCTTGACAGTTCCACAATGCACATTTACCTGTCTCAATGAACATAAAGCCAAATATTTTCCATCACTGGGAAAAGCTGCAGGCAAGCTTCGTGTGCTAAAAATTAAAACCCCCAAAGCATTTTTGAGGACTAGAGGAAGGGATCCTTTAGCCAATTTGCACAGTTACACTGTTACCTATGACAGCAGGCCACAAACACAGCCCTCAGGATTCTTGACAGTTCCACAGTGCACATTTACCTGTCTCAATGAACATAAAGCCAAATATTTTCCATCACTGGGAAAAGCTGCAGGCAAGCTTCGAGTACTAAAAATTTAAATCCCTAAAGTGTTTTTGAGGACTAGAAGAAGGAATCCCCTCACCAATTTCAGAGTTACACTGTTACCTATGACAGCAGGCTCCAGATCCACAAATGCAGCCCTGGGGATTCTTGACAATTCCACAGTGCACATTTACCCATCTCAATGAACATAAAACCAAATATTTCCCATCACCAGGAAAAGCTGCAGGCAAGCTTCAAGTACTAAAAATTAAAATCCCTAAAGCGTTTTTGAGGATTGGAGGAAAAGCTGTGACAGCGCCTTGCACCGTTACACTGTTACCTATGACTGCAGGCTCCAGGTCCACAAACACAGCCCTGGGGACGTGCTTCCCCGCGCTGGTCTCGCTGAAGAAGGTGTTGAAGGAGTCGTCCCCCCCGGGCAGGGTGGAGTCCCCGGGCATGTTCCCGTCGGGCTGGATGCCGTGCTCCAGGCAGTAGAGCTCCCAGCACGCATTGCCGATCTGCACGCCCGCCTGCCCCACGTGGATGGAGATGCACTCGCGCTGTGGGGACACAAACACAGCGTGGATCAGCACAAACAGCCTTGGCCTCGTTTAGGAAACACACCCAGGGGGGCTGCTGGCCCCAAAGTGTCAGAACATTGCCCTCGTTGTCTTGGTGTTTTGGGGCATTTGGCACAAAACGCGACAGAACACAAAAGTCCCTTTGAGACATCATGGGCTCCACCCAGAAAAACACTTTTGGACGTTATTTTTACAAGCTCGTTCCTCTTTGTTATTCTTCAATCAGACAGGAAGAGTCTGATGGACTCTTTCAAGTTCTTCAGCCCATTTCTCTCCTCATGGCAAACTGAATATTTAGGAAAGCTGATGATCACACCTCTCACTGGCCTACAGCATCACTTAGACCTCAGCTCCAGAAGCACAGCCACCAGAGGCAGCAAAATCCTCCCAGGATCCGGAAACACTTCATTTAATGTACACAAAACCAAAAAAATGTTCTCCTGATCCCTTGAGGAAGCTTTGTCATTCAGTAGGCAAGGCTTTGCCTAACAAACTCCTTCACATCCCCCATAAATACAGACCATCAGGCCTCAAAATTGCTGTACACAACACCAGAGGAAACTACCTCATGAAAGCCATGCAGAAAATGGTTAATGGCAGCAAAATTATCTGTTCCTACCCATTGATGGATGGACACCCCATTGATGTCCAAAGCACAAACCCAGTTTCTTTAATACTGCAGCACAGAACTGAAGGTTTGCAGAGGTGTCCTGTGCTGGATTCAGTGGCCCTTGTGGATAATTTCCAACTGTGAGTGTACAGTTTGGCAACACAGCCACACACCAGCTGCCACATTAAACCAAGGCGTGTTTGCTTGGACAAAATACAAAGTCCAGCACACTGGGCAGTGACTGGCTGCACCAATACAAACAGCAGTGACTGAGAGGCAGATCCTGCAGGTTCTCACAGGATCCTCTTGTCCTCAGCAGGGCAAACCACGGGCCAGGGAACAAAAAGAGACTCGTGGCCAGCACAGATGATACTGATGATACTGTGAGTCCTGCTATTACTTTTAACTAGTATGTGCCTATTCAATGAAACACAAATCTCTGTCAGACACTACCAGATTTATCTGCCCATTTTGCACTGTGTGGCCTTTTCACATCACCAAGAATGCTAAAGAACAAGGCTCGGATTTTATTCTGAAAGCATCAGCTCCAGGTTGGAATGACAGGTAACAGAACTGTCACACATTCACACATCACTGATGAGAGATTCAGAATAAGGACTAAATATATACAGACAGTGCAGGTAAATGCTGTATTCAATCCACTACAGAATCCTCTTATGCACTTCACACTAAATGCTTTCCCCACACTTTATGTACGTTATTTACAGGCACACAAAGTTTCAGGCAGAATTTCTCCAGCCCAGTCTCTGTCTCATTTCCCTACAGGATGTGCCTGTCCTGTCCCTGCAGGACTCTGGCACTGCTGGATCAGGCTCTGGCTCCCTGCACTCCCCTGCACGGTGCTCAGGGTCCAGCTGCACCTGTGTGAGGCTGATGGAAAGCCAAACTTCCTGAGAATGGCTTTGCCAGCTCAGAGCAAACCCATCAGCACACCATATGGAGGAACACTGTTTTCCCTGGGATGGGACTCCTGCATCCTTTGCATAGACCAGGGGCTGAATTCATACTCTTGATATGACTTTATTTGAAAACTGTGACAACAAACAGCCCTCCAATACTCTAACTTACAATCATTTTCAACTCAACAAGTATTTCCCATACATCCTAGCATCATTGCCACATTTATAAATCCCTGTAACCTTCTGACAATCTCTGCTCAGAGATGCAGGAAGACAACACCCCCAGGGGTAAGAAGAGCCGCCTGCCCATCCCAGCACCTGAACCCTGTCCTGTGAACATCCCAGCCCCGTCACGCCTTCCCGATTACCCCTCAAGGTGACTCAATTCAGCGGGTCATTACGGCCAGGCAGGCGGCCTCACAGAGTCCTTCAGGAGCTCTGCCCCATCAGCCCAAGGCCGGCACGGACAGCCCTGGGGCGGGAGCGGCACCACCCAGGGCTGGGGCCGGGCTGCTCCCCCGGGTGTCGCACACATGTCCCAGGTTTATACAGAGGAAACGCGGCCGCTCTCCCGCGCTCTGCAGACGGGACACCCGGGGCCCGCAGGAACAGGCCGCCCTGGGGATTGACGGTGCCCGTGGCGGACCCCCAGCCCCACAGCCGGCCGGGCCTGAGGGTCCCGGGAGCCGCCATGTTCTCGAGGAGGCCGCCACCATTTTGGGACGAGATGGCGGGAGAGAGACACAGGGCGCGGGGCAGCGAGACCCCCTGCCCGCCACGGCCCGGCGGGGCAGTCCCGCCGCTCATCCTGCCCCCCACACCTTCCTGCTGCAGCTTGGGGAGCGGCGCTAAGCCAGCCCTGCCCCGCCGGGCCCTCGCCCCACTCACCATGGCTCAGGAGCGCCGGGACAGACGCGCAACGTGTCTGGGCAGCACCGAAACAGCGGCGGCCCTCCGCGGGCTCGCTTTATATAACGTGCGGGGCAGGGCGCTCGGCTCCCTGCGCGGTGCTCATTGGCACGGCGTGCGCCCAGCTATATACTATTAGATAATAGAAACGTCTGTCACCATCCTGCGCGACCTATTGGCTGATTCGTAACAAGGGGCGGGGAGGGGGCGGGGTTTAGTCTTCCCGCCAACGACGGCCGGCGCCTCCCTCAGGCTGCGCCTCAGGCGGGATCGCTGAGGGAAGCGAGCCGGGCTCAGTGTGGGGATCCCCGCCCGGGGATCGCTGAGGGAAGCGATCCGGGCTCAGTGCGGGGATCCCCGCCCGGGGATCGCTGAGGGAAGCGAGCCGGGCTCAGTGCGGGGATCCCCGCCCGGGGATCGCTCTGTCTGGAGCCAGTGCCTGAAGCGGTGAGGGCTCAGTGCTATCCACCCCCCGGGTGTTGGCCAAGGGCTCCGAGCTCAGCCTGGGGGAGCCCAGAGCCACAGCGGCCCTGGGAAGGAGCCCTGAGGGATGGAGGGTCCCGCCGTGTATATGTGGTGTTTAAATGCTCCATTTTAAACTGGATATTTGTTGGGGAAGATGAATCAGGGAAACCTTATAAATATGATTGCTTAGCAAAAGATTCTCAAAATATGAGACCTATAATTGAAATAGAAAAAATATATTAAGTGGGAAGCATAAAACCCCTGTAGTATGTCCTAAGGGTTATATTAATAGAAATATTTTTGGTTTGATCTTCCTTTGGGGCACTGGGTGCACTTCACTTTGATTTTTCAGACCTGATCTAACCCCTGTTCTCCAGCTGAGAGCTCTGACACCCAGCCTGGGGCTGTGGACTTTCACAGAGGCTCCCAGTGCAAAACCCTGACCTTTGGCTGTTGCAAAATGCACTGTCAGCTCTGCAGAGGCTGGGGAGGGACAGCCCTGACACCAGAACTGTCATTAATCTTTTGGAGAGGTGGAAGGGGAAGAGAAGCAGGGATGGTGTTCTGTTTTGGGGGGTTTTCTTTGATTTTTTTTCTTGTAGTCTGGGAAAAGTATGGCAGGTAAAGAAAACAGTTGCAATAAAGCTGAGCCAGCAAGAATGAGGAAAAGCAGCAGTTTCTGTGCTGTGTGCTGGGATTTCTGTTGGTTTAGCCCCAGCTGTGATCAGGTTCTATGCAGACAGGCTCATCTGGCCATTCAGGTCTGGCTGCCACGGGCTGCACTGACACAGTTCAGACTGTCCTTCCCTGCTGGAATGTATTGATGGCATCTAAATGCACACAGGGGAAAGCCTGGTGTTGGGCATTGTAGTTTTCCTTGTCAATAAATAATGCCTTATACCTTTTGTTGTTAATATTGTTGCTATTACTGGTCGTTTTCTTATCTCGTTGCTGTTTCCAGGGAATTGTTCTTATCTCAGCGTGTGATTTGCACTTTTTGTGCCTCCAGTTCTCAGTCCCATCCTCAAAGCAGGAAGGTGGAGGGGGGCAGTGAGAGATATCTGATTTCAGGGAGTCTTGGTGGAGACACTGAATCGGGAAATATAATTTCTAAACCTTCTGTCTCATCACACAGACCTGCACATTTTATCTCAACAAACAGAGCAATAATCTGGGGAGATGCTTAATCCACTGAGCTCAGGCTAAACCTTGATGGGAGGACACGGATTCTCCATGAGGCTTTTGGCAATGTTTGCTGGGTGCCAAGATACCACTTTCCTTTAGAGCTGAAAACTATTCAACTAAAGAGCACTGAATTAATTCCTGTGTCTGAACAGCCCTGATCCAGGTGTGCTGGGAATCCATAAATATGGGAATTCCAAGTGCAGAAGGCACAGCCAGAGTGGTTTGTACAAGGGAAGGCCTCCAGGACCCTGAATGTGTGCAGCAGGCAAGTTTTAATTATGTGATTAAACCCTGTTTATACCTGATCCTGCCCCCGCAGGGAGTGTCCAATTAATGTCAGGATGTGCCTGAGTTGTCAGAGTGCAACCCCAAAGGGCTGGGCTCTGTTTTTGTTTTGTTTTGTGAGGTTCCTTCTGTGACTGTCAGAGCACTTGCAGCAGTGTCTGCACACAGATTAACATCTCATAAGCAAGTTTAATATCAGCATTGTCTCCCTTGATCGCTTGACTTTGTAACCTCACCATGCTATTAGCCTGGCTTCTTGCAGGTAATCCTTAAATAAGAGCCTGCTTTAATGACCTTAAACACATTCTCTGCTTTTAAATCTTAGATTATTTGTTCATCCAACTGTTTTAATCCTGCTCCTGCAAGCATGGACTTCACTACCTGCCCTGTTTTTTGTTCTCTGCAAGCCCACATTGCAGAGGCTGCTCCCACCCCTGCTCACTTTAAATACTCTTTCAGTGCTGCTTTCCTGCCTTTCCCTGCTGCTCTGGGGTACCAAACCTCCACCTGCCATTTGTCAAAGCTGAAACAGCTTCTCTAGCAAGTACAGTTGTTTTTAATTTAGAATTGTCTGTGTCTGTGCTGGAGAGTCTCAAATGGTGCCAGACTCTGGTACCTGAAACAGTTTGTTACCTGGGAGTAAACTGTCCTCAGCCTACAAATTTTGTCTTCTCCTCACTAACTTTTACGTTTAGATACTGAAAATGCATCTTGTCTTGCCCTGCTAGAGGAATTGGTCTTTCTTTTAGGGCAACTAATTGGCTTTTTTTGGGAGGTGTTCACCTGGAGAAGAGAAGCTCCAGGGAGACTTTGGAGCCTCTTCCAGTGCCTAAAGGGGATCCAGGAGAGCTGGAGAGGGACTGGGGACAAGGCCTGGAGGGACAGGACAAGGAGGAAATGGCTTTCCACCGACAGAGGGCAGAGATGGGTGGGACACTGGGGAGAAATTCCTCCCTGTGAGGGTGGGCAGGCCCTGGCACAGGGTGCCCAGAGAGGCTGTGCCTGCCCTGGATCCCTGGCAGTGCCCAAGGCCAGGCTGGATGGGGCTTGGAGCAGCCTGGGGTAGAGCAAACTGTCCCTGCCCATGACAGGATGAGCTTTAAGGTCCTTCCCAACACAAACCATTTTGTGACTCTTTTTGTGTGGACAACTAAAATTTTGCTGTGCAGCTCCCCCTCCCTGCTGGTCGGGCAGCAGCACCAGGTACCAGCTCATTCCTATTCCCAGTCTGGGCGTTCCCATCCGTGCCGACTGTTGCCTCATCCCTCTGATGAAGGAACCTGTCCCAGGTGGTGCAGGAGGGGCTGTGGCAAACAGTTCATATCCTGTACGGGTTTGGGCCATCACCTCTCCCAAAATCAGGAGTTGTGTCTCTGGGTACCATCCAGCTGCACACGAGACATTCCCTTTTTGCACACTGTGTTTCCAACAGCAATCCCCATATCCTGGCAGGGGCCTTGAGGAAGGGGATGGAACCAGAGCCCCCCGAGCAGTGCTGGCACCAGAGCCAGGCTGGGACACCTGTGCCTGCAGCAGGGACTGAGCTGACACGGGCACAGAGCCCCCAGCTTGCTGCTGATGCATCTCAGCCCTCACACTTTGCTATTCCTTACCAAGGGAGATCCCTCCCTGCAGAGCCTGAAGCTGCTCCTTTCTCCAGCATCTTTTCTCTTCAGCACTTGGGTTCTGTTTGCTGGGTCCTGGCCTGTTTTGGTGCCAACCCCTTGGACCTGGCAGAGTGAAGCAAGTCCTCCAAGAGAACAGGAAAGCACGAGCCAACAGGTTCCTGAAGCCACATCCTCACGTTCCAGTGCCAGATATTCCAAATTAAGCAGCGATTCTGTACAAGCTGTGGTCTGGATGTTTGCCATGGAAAGAGCTGCTGTTGACAGCATTCCAGGCAGAGTGCAGAGCCAGCTGCTCGAGCAGGGGAAGGATACCTGTGCTGACACGGCTCTGCTCATTTTCCCTTGCTCCCAGGGCATCTCTTCCAGCTGGGCTGGAACAATGGCCCAGGAGACTCCCGCAGCAAACAGACGCTCTGCCTCTGCACGCACAGCGATTCTGTCTGCCTCCCCCGGGGAATTCAGAGCCTCCTGGAAGATAAGGAACATGAAAGGGGGAGCAGAAACCCAGCTGAGCATACACACAACCCCCTGCTGCTTCCCGGGGACAAACACATCCCATCCACGGGGGAATCCTCCCAGCGCAGCCTCTGCCCCAGGGACACACCAATTATCCTCCAAGACTTGTGAAGGACAGCTCTACCGTGTCCTGCCACACACAGCCGGGGCTGCTGCAAACACACAGCTCTGGTTCTCTGCCTCCTGTGAGGCTGCAGGGCTGTGCTGGCAGCACTGTCAGCTCCTGGTGCATTTCTGGCCTCCCAAACCTGCCCGGGGCTGTCTCATCCAGCTCAGCCCACTGAGAACCGTGTCAAGGAGGGAAGGGAAACTGCCTTTCTCCAGGCAGAATCTGTATCTGACCAGTTCATGTCTTAAACCCCCAGGAAATGGCCCGGGATGCTCAAGGGACAGATCTTGACAGCTCCCACCCCTGCAGCTCTCCCAGAGCTCCATGTGCAGCACTTCAAAAGCCAAACTGCAGCAACCACTGGGATGGACTGTGGGCTGTGCTCAATTCAGTTTTAGGGAAGATGCAAGAAATGCTTTTTTCAGAGCTGCTTCCCCCCTCAGAGGATGGAATTGTTATCTCAGCAACTCCAGAACCTGCTCACTCTTCTCAGGGATTGCACAAAGGGAGCCAAGCACTTGATTCTCACTTTGTGTATGATTGGGTAATTTTCAGGAATGCTGGGACACTCACTCCAAATCACACTCCTGTGAAAACTGGCTTCTCTCCCCCATGCAGCCCCACAGGTCAGTGAGTCCCACCTGCATTGCTGGGCTGCCATCTCCCCCTTCTCCCCCCTCACTGTCCCTGAGCTGTGCTCACACCAAATCTGCACCAGAGGGACCTGGCTGCCTCACAGCTCAGCACTCGAGTATTTATGATGAAATGCAGAAAAGTGTTGGCTGAAAGAGAACAAAGCTGGCTTTGATAAAAGTCCTCATGTTCTCTCTGCATTTTTATGGCCAGCTCCACTCATCTGCTGTGGTTTCCTTTTGTGTCCCCAAGCAGCTTCAAAATACATGGTGGGGTTTTGGCAAAACACTCCATAGTTTTTAGTGTTTCTGTGATTCTGGAGTTTGGCCTGTATTAACCTGACCCTGTGGGAGGCAGGGACTCTTCCCCTGCAGCAGTTGCCCAAGGACCCTGAAGCTATTTCATCTCAATTGTTTCCCTTCCTCCTACTTATGTTCCTGCCAGGGAGTGCAATGTCAGAGATGTAAAATGACCTTCGGGGAAATTCAGAACACATGTCAGAAATCCCTGTTCCCCCAAACACTTCCCTGCAGAGCTGCCTGTGCTGATGGGGCAGCCCTGCTCACAGCAGGTTTAGGGAATGCAGTGAGGTGAGCTGTGCAGGACAGGGAACACCACAACCACCTTCCCTGGCCAAGCTGGCCCTGCTCTCATCAACCACAGCTCTGTTCTGGACTCTGCTGAGCCATTCCTGTCCACACCTGCAGGCAGCAGGTCCCACAGACACAATGAGCAGGAATTGCTGTGATCTCACTGTCATTCCTGCTGGGTTGAGGACCATCTCTGGATGGGAGGACACAGCAGGGAAGCAAAGGGCAAAGTTCTCCAAGCTGCTGCTGCAAAATCCACATTGTCACCTCTGCTCTTCTGAGGATCCACGTTGTCACCACTGCTCTTCTGAGGATCCCCTCAGTAAGAAGAGAGGAATCAAGGAGAGACTTCAGGTGTTGGCAGGTCCAGACACCAAAGCCTTTTGCTGACTTGCAGAGCTTGGGAAAGAGGGAGCCTTGAATCCCAGCCCCTGCTCCCTGCACCACTGACCTGGTTCAGTGAAATATAATTAATTTAGGGAAGGAATAATGTGATTGTGAGCTCTGTGCAAGGAATGACTTGTGGCAGGTCCCCACCACAGCTGAGCTGATCTCACAGCCTGCAATGAGCCTTCCTGTGTAAGTGCTTCCCAAGCCTGAGAGTTGTCTACCCTTATTTTCTAGGAGTTATTGCAGGCAACTGCAAAACAGTTTTTCAACATGCTGGATAAAAAGCAGTGAAAATATTTGTGAGTGTATGTGAATTTTTATTAGTCCTCATTGACACAGGAATGGTGCAGCTTCAGCAGGTCCCAAAGCTGGTGATGTGTCCAGTGGAGCAGCAGCAGCTGCTCTTCCCCCAGGCCACGTCTGGTGACTGGGACACTCCTCCTCCCACAGAGCTCATCAACAGCACAGTGGAGCTGCCTGAGCTCAAACTCCACAGTGATGCTCCTTTTCCCCTCTTCCTGCCCACCCCCTAAAATTCTCAGTCCCCTCTGGGGATATGAATTGGCCCAGAGCTGGACTGCAGAGCTGTCCCATCACCTGCCCCAGGGCTCTGCCTGTGCCACCTCCACAGCCTGGACTCCTGTCCTGGTTATCCTGGGATGGGACCAGTGGGGCTGTGGGTCAGTCACAGCGGGGAGCAGGAGAGCTGTGTCCGGCCGGGCCAGGGGTCAGCGGGGCCGTGGTCATTCGGGCCCTGCAGTGACCAGGGGTGACCAGGCCCGGCTCCCAGCCCCGGGCCCGGCCTCACTCGTGGGCCACCCTGTCCAGCGCCACGTAGAAGCTGTCCTTGTCGTCCAGGCAGTGCCAGCCGATGGGCCCGGCCTCGCAGTCGGCGCACACCAGGAACTTGACGTTGCCCACGTCGCGGGTGAAGCCCACGTTCTCGAAGGAGAACATGTCGCGCACCAGCCAGTGCTCCCGCAGCACGTCCCCGCCGCCTCCCGCCGCCGCCGCCGCCGCCTTCTTCCTCATGGCGGGCAGGAGGAGCTGCGGAGACACGGCCCGTCACCGCCCGGCCCGGCCCGGCCCCGCCCGCCTCCCTCCCCTCAGAGCCCCCGGTACCTCACGGCGGGCCAAGGTGGCGGCGCCGGGCAGCAGCACCCGGGAGCGGCAGCGCTGGCACAGCACGGCCCGCAGGTTGCGGCCCTGGGCGCACACGAGCCCGGCGGGGCCCGGCGCGGCCGCGGGAGGAGCGGGAGGAGCGGGCGGGGACGGAGGAGGCGCCGCCGGTTCCATCTCCGCGCACGGCGCCGCCATGGCCGGGGCGGGGCGGGGCCGGCGGGGTGACGTCAGGGCAGCGTGGGGTGATGTCATCGGGAAGGCCACGCCCCCCGAGGTGGTGGCCACGCCCCCGGTCCTCTTGGCCGGGAGGGGCCGGGATGGGAATTGTGGGATGGGAACCCTGGGCTGGGAGTTCTATCCTGGGAATTCCGGGATGGGAACCCTGCCCTGGGATTTCTGTCCTGGGAATCCTTCCCTGGGAATCCTGCCCTGGATTCTCCAACCTGAACCTCCCCTGGCACAACTTGATGCTGTTTCCCCTCTCCTGTTCCTGTTCCCTGGGAGCAGAGCCTGACCCCCCCGGCTGTCCCCTCCTGTCAGGGAGTAGTGCAGAGCCACAAGGTCCCCCCTGAGCCTCCTTTTCTCCAGGCTCAGCCCCTTCCCAGCTCCCTCAGCCCCTGCTGGGGCTCCAGACCCTTCCCCAGCTCCATTCCCCTCCCTGGACAAGCTCCAATCCCTCAATGTCTTTCTTCTGTTGAGGGTCCCAAGGCTGTCCCCAGGACTGGGGTGTGACCTCAGCAGTGCCCAGCACAGAGGGATGGTCAGGGATGGTCACTATTCCTGCTGGTCACACCGAGGCTGGTACAATCCAGGTGTCATTTGCCTCCTTGGCCACCTGGGCTCATGTTCAGCCCCTGGTGATTTATTATTGCTGTCAACTGTAATCAGAGTATTTTCCTCCTCTTCTCCAACAGACCTGGCAAGAAATTCCCTCATTAGGGATTCCTCCAGGTCTCTGTGCCACAGATCTCACAGCTGGAGCAGCTGGTTTTCACTGCTGGGCTGAAGCTGCAGACCTGAGGGCAGCTGCCTGTCTAACACAAACCCTTCACACAATAGTCAGACATAGCCAGAAGGCAGAGAACAGAAACTCAACTCATACTGGCTCAGGAAATATTTTATTCTTTATACTTTCATTAAAAAATAAACATAGGAAACAAAACCACAGAACACTTGTGTGATAGAAACAAACGCAGAAGGTCAGAGCATTGGCTGAAAGTGCATCATTTAGGTCATGCTACCATGTCCCTGATCCCACCCTGTCCCCAAGCAAGGAGTCAGCAGGAAGCCCAACGAGCAGCACTACAGGAGCCCAGGCACTGTGGGGCCAAGCTGATGGCAGAGGGGAGCCTGTGCTCCCAGGAACGCAGTGAGGCAGGATTTGCTGAGCAGGGAGAGCTCCAGAGCTGCTCTGAGCCCCTCATGGAGCCTCAGCTGGGCCCGTGGGGCAGGCCAGGGATAGCAAGTGGCACAGGATGGGGAGTTGTGAGACAGGGGAATAAACAGCTGAGGACAAAGGGTGAGACACAATCCTGGGTGTCGCTCCAGAACAGCCCTGGGAGCAGAAAAATCCTTGATAAAAGGAAAACCAACACAATGAACTTGAGTGAAAGGCTGCCCTGGGTCTGTGCAGGGACAAACCCCAGTGACTCACCCAGCAGGACCTCGATGGGCAGCAGCAGCCACTGCCTCCCTGCTCTCCTGACCTCCCCACAGGGCAGGGCCCAGCTCCCAGTGCCACACACCGTCTGCAACTGGAGCTGACAAAGCTTTTTGAGGAAACACGATGTGATGAACCTTGCTGAGCACCCCATCAAGAGCACAAACACTGCAGATGCTTCTGTGGCTCCTCTCCCCTGCCCTCTGCCCCCGTGGCCTCGGGCTCTGTGTCACAGTAGTTGAGACAGCTTTAACCTGCAGTTGACTCCTTTGTGTGCAGCCCTGCGAGGGACACAGTGACAGTGCAGGCCCCTCACACTCATCACCCAGCCTGGCTCTGGGAGCACGTTGGAACATTCAGTACGTACACGATGATTTGAAGCTGGAACACAAGAGCAGCTGGACTCACCCTGACACATCCACACGGCCCAGAGCGACCCGAGGGGGCTGGAGAGGTGACCCAGGGCTATGTACATGTCCTTGGGAGGGGTCACCAGGCTGCCTGAGACCAGGCTGGGGCAACTCTGCTCTGCCCCCAGACTGAGCCACAGGAACAGCAGAGAGTGCAGCTTCTTCTGACCCATTCACCCCCTTCCTCCAGCTTCCCACAGAGCCCCTGATTTCAGATGACTGCTGAGATCACACAGTTATGCACATGCTCTAGTCACAAGCAGCACAGAAAGCTGCTCTCCTGGTGCCTAATTCCCACAGCATCCACAACTCTCAAGAACAGTCACTGCAAATCATTTGGGACTCTTCCTCCAGCCGAGACTTTTTAGAATGTTTTTCTTTGTGAGCTCCCTGGTGGTCACTTCTCCCGCAGGACGCAGACTCCGGCGTCGCAGCGCTGCATCCCCAGGGAGGTCACAACTTCCCAGCTGTCGATGATGGGGTCGTAGCACTCGATGCTGCTCAGCAGGGAGTTACCGTCGTATCTGCCACAACACAAAGTTACAGATGAAGGGATTGTGCTGAGAGAGCGTTCAGAGCTCTTCCTGAGAGGTTGGACAGTTGCACACAGCAGGAATAGCCCAAATTATAACCACTGCATCAGGCTGACATTGCTGTCTGCTGCCCCCCTCCCACCCTGGGCTTTTGTGCTGCGTCTATTGGTTGGGTGTGGTGACTTCTGTTGGGTGTGTCCTCCCATAGAGGAGAGGCCCTGTGCAAGGGGAGGCAGCTGTGTCCCCTCAGGTCCCTTGCTGAGCCCCCAGAGCTGAAGCAGCCCGTGGCAGGGACAGCTGTGTCCCCTGAGGTCCCTGGCTGAGCTGCAGCACCCCATGGCAGGGACACCGTGTCCCCTCACCCAGCAATGGCGTAGAGCCGGCCCCGCAGCACGGTGGCGCCCACGTAGCAGCGCGGGGTGGTCATGCTGGTCACGGTGGTCCAGGAGTCGGTGCGGATGTTGTAGGCCTCCACCGAGGACAGGTGGGCCGTGCCATCGAACCCGCCCACCACGTAGATGTGGTCGTTGAGCAGAGCCACGCCGGCCCCTGTGGGGAGAAGGTGGAGCAGTCACAGCCAGGAGTGACCCCAGCAGCGCCGGGCTCGCTGTCACAAGGCTGAGCAGGTCAGCTCCTCCCTTTTCACAGCACATTTCTGATGCTTGTACCTGTCCCAAAAGAGCTGATAACCCTGTATTCTGTTGTTGATACATGAAAACATCTCACTCCACCAAACACTGCTGACTCTGTGGCGTGGGGGGCACAAGAGCTTTACCTGGGCTGACACCTGGCCACAGGTATGTGAGCAGAGCAGCACCAGGCCTGCTCTGCTGGCTGGGACTGTCAGCACAGAGACAGGTTCCTCTGCTGTTTCTGACTCCCTGGTGTTCCTCAACTCCTGGCTGTGGCCTGGAGAGTAGCTCACATACTCCTCCATGTAAAGCTGGAGGAGGGATTTCCCTGACATTACTCCTCTGGAGTAAGACAAAATGAAATCTGGTTTCTACACTGCTGCAGAGACAGAGGTGGCTGGAGCTGGAGCAGCTGCCTGAACAGGTGCTCTCACAGTGAAAGCAGACAATAATATGCTGCTCCAGCTGGGAATTTATGAAACCAGCAGCAAATAACCCCCACCAGCCTTGGCTCCTCCTTGGCAGCCCCTCAGGTACAGCACTGCAGGACACTGTGACATTACCATGCACTCTGTGGCCTCAGGGATTCCTGCACTAATGAATATCCTGGAGGAAATGAGCCAGCTACCCTGCAGTTTTAGGGCACGGATCTGTTTCTTTACAAACAGGGTATAAGAGACCTGTTTCACTAAACACATCCTGGATTTCCCTGCCTGTCCTTGCTGAGAGCACCAGAACAGCTGGGAATGGCCAGGCTGACCCAGTGGGCTCTCCAGGGTTAGCACTGTGGCTCTCACCTGAGCGCTTGGTGGCCATTGGAGTGACATTTGTCCAGTGTCCAGTGTGGGGGTCATACCTCTCGACAGAATTCAGGATGTTCAGCCCATCGTAGCCTCCTGAAACAGAACACAGGAACAGAACCATGGGGGTGACCTGGGGAGAAGGTTTTCTGTGCAGAGAGCAGTGCCTGGTGGGCCCTGAGCCCACCCTGGTGGGGCAGAGGATCCTGCAGCCAGCCCAGAGCCAGGCTGCAGATGTGCAGCTCCCAGGGCTGTGCTGCAGCTGCACAAGGCTGAAAGGTGCCAGGGTTGGGATCTCTCCAGAGCTGTTTCACAAGCTGATATTAAAATCTCAGTGCAGCCCCAGTGAAGGAGCAGTGTGCTGCCATCTATCCTGGGGGAGAGCATGAGGAAGAGGAATAAATGTGGCTGGTTTATGGCCAGATTCAAGGCCAGGTTGGGCAGGGCTTGGAGCAACCTGGGCTAGTGGAAAGTGTCCCTGCACATGGCAGGGGGTGGAATGAGACTAAGTCCCTTCCAACCTAAACCATTCAGTGGTTCTATGAAACCAGGGCCTAAGTCTGTGACTCCCCAGGAACAGGACTGCAACAGATGTGGGTGCAACACTGGGCCTGCCTTTTCTGGGGCCCAGAAGGTGACCTACAGAACCTTCAGAGTGCTCTGTCCTCTGACAATCTCACTGCATTCACATCTGGTGTGGTGCTCTGAAACTGAAATGAGTGCTGCTGGAAGAAGCTGGAGAACAGACAGCTCAGGATACATTTCTGGAGCACCACAGCCACCATTACTTTGTGTGGTGCAGGTGCACCCCCTGTCCCATGGCTACCTGGGCATTTAGACACTGCCCAGGTCACACAAAGCCTCAGCTGGCATTGCTGATCCTCCACACTTCTCAAATCAGTGTAATTTGGAGTGTGCAGCACTCTCTGCAGTATGTGGCAGCTGCAGCCCAAGCCATTGTGATGGCAACAGTGAGATCAGGAATCACTGACACAGCTGTGAGTTCCCAGTGAAGTTAAACCTCTTCTAACACAGAAATGGCAGGTTGGTGCTGCTCAGGCAGCACTTGCATGGTCACTTGGGTCAAAAGGCAGGCTGTGCACAGCCCCCAGAGGTGCTGAGGGTACCTACCCAGGCAGTAGATGACTCCATTGGCCACCACCAGCCCCGCTCCCTCCCGGGCAGTCTGCATGTCCCCCAGCATGCTCCACTGGTCGATGTTGGGGTCGTAGCGCTCCATGCTGGTGTGGCGGCGGCTCCCGTCGAACCCGCCCGACACGTAGATCATGTCTGCAGGACAGGGGAGGGCCCCAGAGAGTCAGATATGGCACAGGGAACACCAGGGCCCTCATACATGGGGCAAAGCTACAACATGGACTGCAAACTACAGACAGAAAATAGACTGCAGCATGCTGGGAGGCAAGGTGAACCCAAGCTGCCCAGTCTGACCCAACAAACAAACTTAAGTCTCACCTGACCTTCAAATCTGCTTCTTGATGGATGAAAGAGAACACACAGAATCCAGCTACTTCTTTTCATGCTGCAGAACCACTGAAACACTGCCATGCCCAAACCCAAAACCTGCCTGTGGTAAGCCTCATGTCATTACCTCCCCAAAGTCCTCACTCCTTCCCTGCAGATGTTTCAGTCTCTGTGTCACAGCTGTACTCGGTGTCCTGTGCTCAGTGTTGCCCAACACTGCCACCACCCTCAGAGCTTCCCACTCCATCATCTCTCACAGAGCCCCTTTCCCCCAGTTCAGGGATCTGTGCTGCAGGAACGCAGCGGAGGCAGAGCTCCTCTCAGGATATGTGGGCAAGTTTTTCCATTTCTGCATCCCGGCGATGAGAAGGCAGAATCTCAGGCTCCCCTCCTCCTCCTCCAGAGCCAGCCCACTCTTCACACACCACCTCAGAGCATCTCAGGCTGGAGCTGAACAGGCTTATATGTCCTGCCAGTCACCAGGACTTACCCCCAAGGGTTGTGGCTCCTGCCAGCCCTCGGCGCACGTTCATGGGAGCCACGGAGTACCAGATGCCATCCTCATCCGAGGTGTAATCCAGGCACTCCACGGAGCTGAGGCGGGAGCGCCCGTCGTAGCCCCCGATGACGTAGATTCGGTCGTGCAGCGACACCGTGGCCACGTAGCGCCGCTTGCGGGTGATGCTCTGGGACAGCAAAAAGCAACACCGAGGTCAAAAATGGGAACAGCACTGGCCATGGAGACCAACCACTGGTTGGTTTCCACTGCTCCTTCCTCTTCTGCTCCTCTCTTGGGACATGGCTCACTACCCCAGAGCTCTGTGGAACTAAAGGACACAGCCCGAGTGACTGTGACTGCCTCCCCCTGCCATGCTCTCGCCTTTGGACCGTGTCTCTCTCTGCACTCAAGTATTTCCCACTAAATGTCATTTATCCTGTGCTGCTGCATAATCTTTGATGGGTTTGGGACTTTTTTTTTTAGCCTCCCCCCCCCCCGCCAGGCTCCTGCAGGCACTGGTAATGGGAAAAAGTGGTGACTCTGATTTGATGAAGGTTTTTAGCCTCTAAAAAAAGATGGGAATTTTGGGACACCAGGTGATGCTGAGTGTGCCCTGAGTGGTGATATTAAAGAAGAGGCAGTTCTCCACCATTTCACACAGATAATAAAATACTGGGTAGAAATACTCCTCAGTGCAGGAATTCTCTCTTCCCATTATGCTCCAAAACAGTGCAAGCAGTGAGATCACGCAGCAGCCTGAAGACTGCACTGATTACACTGTTCCTATTGACATTCCAATTATCATCACTAACCTTAAAGCTTAACACCCCTTCACTAAGAAACATGATAGTTCTCACTCCCACAACCAAGATGTGGGTCTCTGCAGGCTCAGCTGATCAGGTCTATGACAACAACCCCCTCTCCCTCAGTCACTCTGCAAGCTGAAGTGGTTTCAGCATTCACCATGTAGGATTTCTGTCAGAAATCCTCAGCAGATTGCACAGGATAGCCTGAGGAGATTGTTACCCAGCTGGTGCTGCAGGATCAGTATTTGCCCACAGCCCAGTGGTGGCCAGGGCCAGTCCCTTACCGGCAGGAAACTCCACTCCTGGGTCTTGGGGTCGTATTTCTCCACCACATCGATGGGGGACTGCTGGCTGCCGAAGCCGCCGATGACGAGCAGCACTTCGTTGGCTCCTGAGGCACAGGGGGACAGCAAAGCCAAGTCAATCCCTTCACAACCAAAGGGTCACCTCAGGGGAACAGCCTGGAGAAACTCGGAGCCTTCCCTGGCACAAAGCTGCCTCTAAATCCTTGTTTTTGTCTCAGCTCTGGAGAAGGGACCTAACCTGGCTCAGGCAGTCACACTCTCTTTGTGCTCAGTAAAGAAGAGGAAGGAGAAACTCTTCAGAGTGTGTGGCAGACATCTGACTGAGCTGTTAGGAGCTGGCTGGGCTGTTTCTCCTAACATCAAACATCAGAAGAAGCACTTTGAGAAAACAAGCTGCCTCAGACAGGTGTTGAAGTTCATTCCTTTATATTTCCTTTTGTATCCTTTCCGCTGTTTTTCCCAAAGCTCTCACCAGCCCATAGAATCTGCAGGAGAATTGCTGCCTCCTTGCAGGCTCCTCACAACACAAAGTCTCCTCTTGGTTGCAAGTGACATCCAGACCTGATTTAGGGGACTTTGTTCACCAAATGAGAAACAAGTCAGGCTGTCTGAAGCTTGGAAAATTAATGAAATGTTTTCCCAGGAATTTTCTCTTAAATCTCATGTATTTTATTTCAAAATTGCCTTCCCTCTTTTTCTCTGAGATGAATTCTCTGGATTTTTCTTATTTCCTCCATGACTGTTAATAACAGCTGTGACCTGGAGAGTTGCAATTTCCCCTTTAATCACTTATTGGAAGCAGAATTGTCTCAGGTTTGGAACAATTCAGCATCTCCTCGACTCCCTGGGCCCTTTCTGGAACAGGGAGTTTATTACAAGAATTTAGGACTGTCCAAGCAACACCAAGCAACAAACATTTAACAAGACTTTGTCTGTCACAAAGCAGAAAAACTGCCACCTCAGATGACAAATAATATAAAAATAACTGGGAAGGAATCACAAGAGCTCCAACATCTTGGAAAACCTCCTTTCCAGTAAGGCAGCTAAAAGTGCAATCACTTCAGTTCCTCCCATGCAAAGTTAATACTTGATCACAGTTTGTAAGTGACACACTGCTGATATCAGATGGTATGGAATCAATTAAAAACAGCTAGGGCTGAATCCAAAGGATGAACATCAGCAATAATGTGCAGTTTTAAATTACAATTAGACAATAAATGAGTTTTTTAATATCTTTTTTTATCAGGTGAAGTATTTCGACTAAGAATAGAATGAAATGCATTTTTCTAAAAATCATAGAATCGCAAAATGGTTTGTGTTGGAAAGGACTTCAATGCTGATGTCATTCCAAGCCCTGCCACGTTCAGGGACAGTTTGCACTGTCCCAGGCTGCTCCAAGCCCCATCCAGCCTGGCCTTGGACACTTCCAGGGATCCAGGGGCAGCCACAGCTTCTCTGGGCAACTTGTGCCAGAGCCTCAGCACCTCTGAGAGGAGAATTCCTTCCCTAGATTTTCTCTCTTTCTGTGTGTAACCATTACAATTGTCCCATTGCTGCAGTTTCTGATGAAAAGTCCCTTTCTGGCTTCCTTGTAGGTCCCTGCAGACACTGGAAGGCTGATGCAAGTGACAGGCTGAGCTGAAGGGCAGCTCTTTGAAACTGGCACAGGAATTCCCACAAAACCTGTTGAGGCCTGGAATATGCACAATAACATTCCCTTCAAGCCAGAAAGTCACATTAGTGTGTCTCTGACAAACCTTATCTGCCCTCCTCCTTTTGTGGTTAAACTGCTTTCTGTCCCCTAAAAGAGGCCACAAAGGGATTTTGGGGTCTCTCTCCACCACACCTGCAGCAGCACAGGAAAACACACAGGGAGGATTCCCTGCAGGAAGAGTGGTCCATGCTGGCACCAGGACACAGACATAGCACAGAAGAAGCCAGTAAAATACTTTTCCTTCTTCTGTAGGTCATTCCTACATTTATGTTGCTCTCAAATGCTCACAGCCCTAAGAAAAGTGTTTTCCAAACAATTCAGTGACCATGCTTGGTAGAAGTTACTGAAATAAAGGAAGATATCATCATTTATTTGCCTAAAGGAAGATATCGTCATTTATTTATTTTAACAAGGCTAGGGAGAAAAAAGAAAGCACTTCTGAAGGGGAAGAGGGACATCTCCATCCCTCTCCCCTGTTCAGTTTGCTGTGGAAACTTGCTGTCACTCTCCTCACAGCTCTATTTTGGACTCTGATAACTGTCTCTTCAGACAGGAAGAAACTCTTCCCACAGTTCTTGCACAGCTGCATGCTGGGACAAATGTATCTGCAGGTATCAGCAACTCAGGAAACTGCTTTTAAAGCCACAGCAGGGCCCTGGGATTAAAGGCAATCAGTTACTCCCCACACTGGCACTCAGCAATCGCGCTCTGTAAGAGGCACCTCTGTCCTTTGCTCCAGTCCCCTCTCTGTCCCCCTGGGTACCACGGGATGACAAATTACTGCTGTGAAGAGCATTACCACAATTACAAAGTGCCCTGGCCCCTCTCTCTGGCCCCTTTCCCCTGCTGCTCACCCAGACGTGCTCGTGTCCTGGGTCCTTGCATCTGGCTCCGCAGCTCGGGCCGGAGGTGGAATTTCTTGGCTTCGTCCACCAGGTCTCTGCACTGCAGGCTGCAGCGTATGAAAGGCTGGGGAGAGACATTAGTCACTGCTACATGAAATGTATTTTAAGAAGCCTCAGAAGAACTGTCCTAAAGCCAACTCTCATCAGCTCAGACAGCGTGAAAAGGACTCGTGTGCGGGTCCTGGTGCAGGGAAATGGAAAGGCAACTGAAGACCAAAAAGATACAGCTCCATCCTCACAGTGAGGCACTGAAGGCTCCTTAAGGAAAATGGTTGCATTGGAACACCAAGGAAAAGCCACTTCTGCTCCATTTAAGCCAGCAGAAGTATGACTAGGAAGGGGAAATCACACTTGATCTGCCCCACATAACTCGTCCTGCACCTGCCACTGGAGAAGAGCCAGGGAGCACAGCACAACAAAACTGATTTACTGCCCTGAGCACTGTGCACATGGGACATGGAGTTGTGAAAAGGCAACAGGAGCACTGAGGTCTTGTTGAAGAGTGAGGGGCACCCAAGGACAGCCTCATCTCCTTGTACAATGCTGTGTAATCCCCTTCCCCAGCCAAGGGCCTGGAACAACCTCCCCTCAGCTCAGCACTCATTTTCCCTTGGCTGTTGGGTGTACATGGTGCTTCAGTAAGTTCAGATTTACCTGTACAGGTGTCTGTGTGAGGCAGCCACAAGGCTCCACTCTCCACCCTGCCCCAAGCTGAGGCTGTGCCCCCAGTGTGTGGCACTGCCAGACTGGACAGGTCACCTCAGACATTCACTCTGAGAGCTGAGGGCTGTACACACCCTGTCTCAGGCTGGATTTGGAACAGATCTATTTGTTTTGGTACCAGTCCCTTCTCCATTAGCTTCAATTTCAGTTTGAAGTGGGCCATGACAATCTGACTGAACACCCTTTAGCTCTGGTATAACCTAACACAACAGCCCAATAAATTGTCCTGATCTAATAACATCCATGATCTATCACATCTGAGATCACTGTTGCTAAACCAGCCTTTTCCTGGTGTAGAGAAATGTCTGTCATTCACCATTCAGCACCTCTCAGGTTACAAAGGATAGTAACCCTTGAGTACACCCTATCCTATCTAACCTCAAGGCTGGTTTGACCTTCCCTGGCCTCCCTTTGAAATCTGAACTGGGGTCAGCATCACTTCCTGTCTGGAATTAATTTTTCACTGAATTGTCTCTTTGCATCACCCCATTTTGGACTGTCTGCAGCACCTCAGAACACAAAGCAGCAGCATTAGCCACGGCTCCTGGCTGTGTGCTGGTCCTGGACCCACACAACTGTTCTCTTTCTCACTCAGAGGTACTTTCTGGCCACCTGCACCTCAGACACCTTTTCTGAGGAGCCACGAGATCAACGTCAGCAATCCTCAGCCTGGAGATTAGCTGGAAATGGGTTGAAGGACAGGAAAACAAAAGGACTCAGGAGTGGAGCCTTTCCACTCTGCCAAGGCATCAGGGAACAAGTGCTTAAGAAAAGTAGTCTTTAGAGTTTAGAATACAGGATGATATGGTGATATGGTAGTTCTCATAGGCTGCATGCAAAGTTTGTAGGTTTTGTATTTTGTGCTGGCTGGTCACTGTAAATCAGAATATTCAACACAAAAAGAGATAGAATGGATTGTAACAAGGTCCTCACTCTTTTGCTCTTTTTCCCCTACTCTTACCCTATTTCTACCCCTTAGCTCTCTTCTACCCTCTCTCTCCCCTCTTTCTCTCTTTGGGGTTCCCTCCAGCCCAGGCTGGTGGCTGAAGGCAAAGCCCTCTTTACCCACAACCCTTGCAATAAACCCACGTGTCTCTAGAACATCTCAGCTCTGCAGAGCTCCTTCTCCCTGCCCTCCACAGATGCACCTACAAGCAGCAGCAGCAGCAGAGAAAAGAGCTCTGGGTGTGCTGTGTGGGCTGGCAGGACCCCGGGCAGGGGCTGTGGTACCTCGGTGTCGATGACGTCGGTGATGTAGCGCGGCGTGAGCAGCGGCATCCGCACGTACTGCAGCAGCTCCGGCAGCGACGCCTCCCGCTCCTTCTTGGAGTGTTTCACCCAGTTTATCACTGCCTCGAACACCGGCTCCTCTGAGTCCACCTGCAAACAGGAGGCACGTCCTGATCACAGGGCAGAGTGACTTTGGACAGACACTGCCATGGAGCATGCAATATCCAGGGTGTTGCACTGTTTCACAGCGAGCAGGACACCTCAGCTATGAGTCCCGTAGGGAAATCCCCATGAGCACAGTGAATTCCCTCACTTTCTTTTCCTTAAACCTCCATTTGCTTTATCCCCTGCAGATGAGACCAACACTGGGCAGTCCAAGTCCCAGAGCAGTGAGTGCTACGGTGCAGAGCAGAGAGCTCCATGCACTGACCAGTGGGAACTCACAGAGAGCTCCCCCAACCCTCTGGAGCAGGAGCTGTGATCCTGCAAAATCCAAAGTGTTATCAAAGACATGATTAGAATCAGGTTTTCTTTGCACAGCGAAGTGTCTGGCTTAGCCTCAGCAGCCCTGTGCCTGTGCACTGCCCCTTGGACACTCCAGCCAGATCAGGGACACTTACGGTATCTTTTCATTTCAATCCACCTTTTAAAAACTACAAAGGATTTTAGAGTGGAGAATCCCAGGGCATGAATATTACTGCTTATTTCTACTGTTTATTTTATTTCTACTGTTTATTTTATTTTATTTCTGTCTCCACATCCTGGTGCTCACACCACTTCTGGAGATTACACTGACCAAACCATCCAAACCTGATACTGTTAGAGAATCACAGGTGCTTTGGACACCTATGATTACCAAAAGCAAAAGAATTGCAAAAATCTCAATTATATATTACTTAGGTTTTGTTTTCTTTTTGCACATGTGTCAGATCATCCAATGTAAAAGGAAATCAGACATGAATTTATCATCACAAAGTCTGTTACCTAAAGACTAAATATGAAGATAAAAGAAGAGCCTGTGATGAAAGGACTGAGCCTTCCCATCAGCCTGTGACTGGTCCCCTTTGAAGGCCAGTTTGAAGCTGTCAGGCAGAATGTTTTGAATGAGGGAACCCCAGAGGTTAATTATGTAAGGCATTCTTCTATGCCATTGTTTTATATTTGTTACAGTGTGATTTGGAATGGCCTCTTTCTTTTGCAATTACAGGGAAAGGACAATTAGAGCTCACAAAAGGAGAGCAGACTACTGTACTGTTTCCAATTCCCCCACCTCCTCTTTAAATGCAATAATCCTGTGATGATTTATTCCCTCCTGAACTGAATGTCCTCAGATATATTTAAGAGTTTTACTGTTCATTAAATCGTTTATGTTTTGATAAATGATGAGTAACACTAAAGGCAGGATCACAGTGAGGACCTGTCATTGCACTCCCTGAGCAGCCCAGAGATTTTCTGAGCGTGTTCCCTCACCACAATCTTGATTCCACACAGCACCTCTGTGCTGGGCATGGCAGGAGAGATCTGCTCCTTATTCCAGACTGGTTTGGGTTAGAAGGGACTTTAAAGCCCATCCCATTCCACCCCCAGCCATGGGTAGGGACATCTTCCACCAGACCAGGTTGTTCCAAGCCCTGTCCAGCCTGGCCTTGGACATTTTAAAATTGTTACCCCTCTATCCACATAAAAAGTCACTCTTCCTCTTTTTTATAAGCCCCTTTACAAGGTCTCCCTGGAGCTGTCTCTTCTCCAGGCCAAACACCCCCAGCTCTCCCAGCCTGGCTCCAGAGCAGAGCAGAGGGGCTCCAGCCCTCAGAGCCTCCCTGTGGCCTCCCCTGGACCCTCTCCAACAGCTCCACATGTTTCTTGTGTGCTGAGAACCCCAGAGCTGGACACAGCACTCCAGGTGAGGTCTCACAAGGACAGAGAAGAGAGGGAGAATCCCTTCCCTTGCTCTACTTGTCACATATTTTTAAGGTACGACAGTGCATGCTCAACACACTGCCTGGTCTGAACCAGCCCTTCCAATCCACAAGGAAATGTCACTTTTCCCCAGCAGATCATCCAAGAAACTTGGCTGGCTCATTCTGAAGTTCCTCATTATTTTCTGCTCTCAGTATCATCACAACCCCCAGGAGCTCAGCCCCTCACAGCACAAAACTGCAGCTTGTCAAACACCAAACACACTCAGCCCTCTCCACTGCAGATCCCAGCTGGAGCTGAGTCCTTCACCACTGTCTCACATTCTCCTTCTCAAGCAGCCTCATTAAAAAGGGGATGTTGATGTGGCTGAAGACCATTTTCAAGGAATAGATCAACAATTCTCCTCTGGCCACCCCTGTACTGGCTTTTCAGCAATCCCACCAAAAATATCCCATACACTGCTTTGCTTCCCCTGAACTCTGAGCAGTGATTGCTTCAAGCCTTCCAACTGCAGTGAACGTCAGGTCTTGACAAAACCCACCTCAATAAATAATCAAGCTCCCTCCTCATTACCAGGGAATGTTCAACTTATTCACAGAGAACTTGGAAAAATGTATTTGAGACATTTTCTCCAGGGAAAGGAGGGAATGAAAGAGCAATAACTCTGCAAATAGAACTAACTCACTGTGATTGGCTTGCAAGAAACACCTGTGTGAGAACGAATTCTTACAGAGATGCTACACAGTATTGATAAAATTACAAACTAGCAAAAATAAAAACTAGACGCCTCTCAAAAATTAAATTTCAAATTCAGGAGCTGTGTGAGGAGTCCACCCCAGGAGCATGGACTAATTACTGACTGGTTTCAATGTTTTATTTCAATGCTTTGCACAGTAATGTTACTTTTCAGGTTTTACCTGAATTTCATCACACTTGATGAGCTTTTCAACCTCTTCTTGATTTAAGAGGATAAACTCTTCATGCTGAACCACCTCTGGAAAATGTTTCTGGCTGAAGACCTCTGCAGCTTGCATTAGATCCACACAATTGTGTGTCTCAGCAAAATCCCGAATGCCCAAACAATTTGATGGATCCAGCTGGCTTTCTAGAAACTCACAGCAAGCTTGTTTCACACCTACGGAAAATTGGAGGGGTCAATGAGCACTGCACACTTACTATCAATTCCACTGCTGTGGCAAGGGCTTCAAAAAAACAAAGTTCTAAGCAATAATGAAAATCCAATTCAAATAACAAGTTAAAGTACTACAGAAACACAGACATGTATTGTTTTGGAGACTGTGAATACACTTGGAATAGCCAGACCACAGGTTTGGGCTGAACTGAGCTCTGGATTTTTTAATCCATGAAAAAATTACATAAATCTGATACTAGGAAGACTCCAATGTGAGTTGTACTCAGCTCTGTGGATTATAAACCACTGATGTGTCTGTTAGTGGGTGTGGCACCAGATTTCTGTGTCTGTGATAACTTTTGGGTAAATTGTCTGGGATTTGGGATAATTGTGCGTGTGCAATGACAACAACCAGCCTGTTACTGACCCAGACATACTGTGATGGCAGGTCAATGACATCTAGAATTGCTTATTATAATAATATAATAAATGTAGCTGAGCTATAACATTTATGTGCTGCACAGCTCACAATTCCTCTTGGGAATACTCAAAGAAAGGAACCTGTTTTACCATTTTGTTTTGCACCCAAATCTGCTCCTTTTCCAACGAGACCACGGCGCACAAGAAAAGAGAAATCTGACATAACTACTTATAAATATTATTCCTCCCAAAATCTCTCTTCCATGCACAGAGGGTCAAACAAACCAAATCTCTAAACAGCAGCAATTTGTGCTAATCCTTGAATTACCTTTCAGCTGAAGCAGACATGCTGCTGGCAGCAATTCTTGGACGTTTTCTACTGTCACATGCACAGTTTCTGTATATACAAAGTCCAGCAGGATTTCCATGGTGGAGGCTGTCAGGCCCTGGATATCCACACAGGGTTTGTCTTTCTCTGAGAGCTGTAAATTAAAAGGGAGGCACAGTTTTATTTTTCATTAATGTGATCAGAAAGCTCACAACAAGTTTGAAAATAAGATCTGTCAGAGGTTTCAGCAGAGATTTGTCCTCTCTATTCTGGTGCTCACTGAAAGGATATGGAGAAAGAGGGAATTTCACTACAGAATTCACTTACAGAATGAGTAAGACAAAATTCTTTATGGATCAAAAGGACATTCACACTGTACAGTAAAACCTGAGATCTGAGTCAGCAGAGATTTCATGTGTCACCTGTGCAAGACAAGTAAATTCTCTCCTCCATGCAGCACTGCAAGGGAATTCCTCCCTGAGCTGGATGTGTGTGACACTGCAGTTCACAGGAGTCCCCATTTAACTGTTGGCCCAAACCAGGATCTTTTACCTGGTGTGAAAGAGGCCAATCCACACCCAGAGCTCAGCTATTCAATAATTCCAGTTCAGCACAGAAAGGGAGCTGGGGGCCAATCCCCAGAGCCAGCACAACTGGCAAAACTGTTCACTATTTATACATTTTAGCAAATGAAAGTATTAATGTCCATTGGCTAAAAGCTACCTAGTTCTCTTATTGATTAGCCTTCTATCTTCTATTGGTTATCAATTTCCTTGCTTCTTACACTAATTATTGCCATGCTCAGTCTCTCTCTTCCTCTGGGTCAGGGATTTCTGGAGTGGGTGGCTGTGAGTCACATACCCCTGCTGGAATTACCTTCTACCCATTCAGAGCCCAGTTCAGCACAGCTCCTGAGCTGGTTTTATCAATTTCTTCCTTCTTTTGGGACATCTCTGTGTTCCCCATCATTGGGAGATCCTTCTGCCCGAGTTTTGGTAAGTTCCCCCTGGGCACGTCCAGCCCTAAACCTGAACAAGTCAATTCTTGTGCTGATGAGTAATTTTTCCTTTCCAACACCTGGACATCTTCACCACTCCACTCTAAAACCAAGCCAAAGATAAAAAGCTTTCTCAATTGATCCATTTCCTGATTCAATCTTCAAGCTTATGGTGAACTTCATTTCTAAAATGAAATTAAGTAAAATTACAGTTTGTGCAGTGATGGCACTTACACAAACCAGACTTTGTCCCCTGACTATTTTACCACCTCAATGATTAATTTTGGAATAATTATTTTTTCCAAAGAACATTATCCTCTCAACGGTCACTCTTTGGGAACAACAAATTCTGTGAGAATCCATCAAATTTGCACAAAACAGAGATTATATTTCACAAAGCATCAGTTTTGTGGTTCAATGCCTGCAGCACAGAGCTGCTGGCAGAGCACACAATGATTCCTGAGCAGTGGAGTGTCTGGTGGGCTCAGTGATCACACATTGCTGCACCTCCAGAGATAATGATCTTTCTGTGGGACACTGCAAAACCAGCCCCTGATTTCTGGAGCAGTGCAAGAACAATGCAGACAAAATCCTATGGCTTTTCTTGCCAAGAATGAGCCCAAAGTTGGTACAGCCAGTTGGAGAGAGGCTGAGGGAGCAGGAAGAATGGCCAAAGCACCATCACTGAGCTTCAAACCTGCCACAGCTGGGGGAAAAGGAGGTGATACAGAATACAAAAAATGAGAGCAGTGGAAGGTACTCCTGCAGAGGACACAGCAGAGGTGAGCCCTGTCTGTGATGCAGATACACCTGGAGTAGAGAAGTACAGGGTGTAATGGTGACCCTCAAAGGAATTTGAGGGAAGACACCTTTTAAATCTGTTGACTCACTGAACAAACTTCATGGATTCCCAAGTCAGGAAGGAACTGCAAATTACCTTGTCTGACCTGCTGTGTGACAGGCCAGGCATTGCATTCAGAAGCTAAAACCAGTTCCTGCCTTGGGCCAGACAAAACATTCCCAAAACAAGACTGAGCTGTTTGTACCACAAGAGGACATAGATACCACCAAAGTTCAGAAATCATCAAGATGATTCCAAAAAGCAAATGGAGACATAGATCATACATATTTAAAATCAAAGATGTTACAAACTTCTACTGACGGCTCAGGTCTTCACACATCAGCCTGGAGCTGATAAAGAAGCTCCTGCCCCACAATCAATCAGCCATGCACAAACTCTCTTTATATTGCTGACCACAACACAAACCATGAGGACAACACCAATACCACACAGATGAGAACTTCCTGCTTCCTTTGTATTTCTGCTACACTCCACTATTTGGTTGTTATTTTGCCTGGCATGCCTGGAGGAAGGAAGTAGTTCACGTAAGTTCATCTAATGTGTGTGATGCAGAATTGGGATCCTGATATAACTTAAAGACAGATCTCAGCTGGCCAGGGGTGCACGGGGAGCTGGGAGGGGACACAGCTGGGACAGATGACCCAAAGTGACCAAAGGCCTGTTCCAGACCCTGGGACATCATGCTCAGTGTATAAAGTGAGGGGCAGAAGAAAGGAGGAGAAGGATGTTTGGGGTGATGGTGTTTGCCTTCCCAAGTCACTGTTGGGTGTCATGGAACCTGCTCTCCATGGGATGGCCCAACATCCACCTGCCCATGGGAAACCCAGAGTGAATTCCTGGTTTTGCTCTCCATGGGATGGCCCAACACCTGCCTGCCCATGGGAAACAGGGAATGAATTCCTGGTTTTGCTTTGTTTGCACATGTGGCTTTTGTTTTCCATATTAAACTGTCTTTATCTCAACCCACAAATTTTCCAGCTTTTATCCTTCTGAGTCCCTCCCTGATCCTGCTGGTGGGGAGCCAGCACAGGGCTCTGAGGGGCTTGGCTGCTGCCTGGGGCCAAACCACGACAATCATGCAGGAGAATGGCTCTAAAATTTTGCAACTCCTTTCTTACCCAAGGCTACTTCTTGTTTGTGCTTTTACTAATGCAGATACACAAAAATACACTGGAATAAACCCCAATTTCTTCTCACAGGGGAAGAGAAATGCTGGCATGACAGTGCTGCTGTGGGCTCACTGTACCCTGGAGAGAAATCACAGCACAGCCAAGTTGACTATGTAAAAACCTGGAAATATCAGTTGTTTACTTTCAGAATAATATTTCTCTGTTTTTTTGGGGAAAGAACCCTTCAATTTCTACAACACAGCCTCCATGAGAAGACAGAATAGTTTCTTTCTGAGGTGGAGGCAGTGATCAGCTCTTAAAAGATCCCAAGTTACATTAACTTGGCCAAAGACAAACACCAGTGCACAACCAAGATCCAGGGGAGGTAAAACTGCTCTGCAATTTTCACTACAAGGAACAACCCTGCAAGTAAAACTGATGGTGTTTCAGTTCTCCCACACTGCTCAGCACAGGGGCAAAGGAAAGTGCTGTAAAAAGCCTGGGGTTCAGCAGGTGATCAGTGGCTTCTCCTCATTCTGTAAAACGGGAAGAGAAAACAGGAAGAAATTAAGAACTTTTTAAAATGTTACAAGTCAGAAGTGAGAGAAGGAAGGAAACTGGAGACACAGAGAAGCAAAGGCAGTTCTTTAGGACAGAAATACCTGCTGCCAGTCTCAGTGCTGCACTGGCCATGCACAGATGTGACACACTGTGACATAACTCCAGGATAAAAGGCCAGGAATGCCATGGCATAACCCCAAGATCAATCCTGAACAAAGCCTCGTGCAGCCCAGCCTGGCACATCAGAACAGCCAAGCAGGAGGTCCTGGAGAGGTCCCCAGAGCTGCAGGAGGCAGTGATGGAGAGCTGAGGACTCCACACACACTCTGAGCTCCCTGGAGCCCCAGCCTGGCCAAACCCCGCACCCACAGCTGCCTGGAGAGTGTCCAGCACTGTCCCATCCCAGCCCTGACACACACACACAGAGGAAATGTGTCCACTCTGAGGTTTACCAAGCTGCCCCTTCCTGGAAGGAAACTGTCCCACAAACACTCTGTAATTGTGCACCCCTTGGCACTTTGGGGTTTCCATAACAAAGAAGGAAATTTGGAAGAAACACAAACTAAGCAAAAGAAAAAACAAAAAACAAACAAACAACTTTAAAGCAGAGGGATTGAGGGAGCACGAGAGAACAAGCAATCCTGCCCACTGAGCACAGGCATTTTCCCAGGAAGAATTTAATTTACATGTCTGAATGAAGGTCAGTGTGGTGCTACAGTTAACACGAGTGTAACAAAGCAAAGAGAGACATCTCAGCAGCCCCCAGCCTTTGTTGGCAGCCAGAAAGAACATTCTGGAGCACACAGAGGGACTGGATCTCTGCACACTGCCCAGACAAAGTCCAGGAATCAAAAACACTGACAGGAACGTGGAGGCAAAGCCAGAGAAGCAGAGACACTCTGCTGTACTGCTGAGCACCTGGAGAACACAGAACTTCAGCCCCCAGGGACTGGATTTGCTTTGTGTGTTTTCTTCGTTTAATTACATTTCCTTTATGCAGAGGAAAGACCACAAACCTGATGAATTTACACATTTCATGAAGATATGGGGAAAAAAAAAAAAAAGATACTGGTTTGTGGTCAGGCCACAGATGCATCATTTTGGTTTCTTTGCAGAGCAGTGTAAAAACTGAGACACCTGACAGCAGTGGGCACACAGAGAGCTCTGCCACAGCCTTCATGCCTGGGTAAAACAAAGAAAAAAAAAAAATCATTCTCTGCTGCAATGACTCTTGGGCAAGCAGGGAGGGCTTTAGGACCTGTCAGCTACTTCATGATGTTTCCTCCTGCTAGCGGGGAAGGTGATAAGATAAGGAAAGCATCTTCCATAAGAAAAAGCTGCAAAGATTGACCCAAACTGATAAAGACAAAGGCAGACAGCGAGTGTCAGTGACTCAGGGAAACTGCACAGGTAGTGCCAGTCCCAGGGGAAGGAAGGGCTGAGGGCCAAGGTGCTCACAGGTGAGATGGGCTGAGGGCAGCACTGGGGGCTCAGAGCCCCCCAACCCCAGGGACACCCCCAGGGCAGGAGAGCAGCACAACCAGAGCCAAGAGGAGCCCAGAGCACACACCAAACACCCTCCCCTGCAGAGAAAGGGGTGCTCAACCTCCCCAGCACAGACCCCACAGCTCAGCACCAGGGCAGGAAAGATGCCCAGAACCACATAAACCACAAATCATCACTAGAAAAAATAAGTAAATGGATCAGAACTCTCCAGCTTGGCAGCTCAGCCTGGCAGCTCGCTGGGCACAGGGTGGGCACAGCAGACCATGAATCGAGGCCCTGCCACAACCTCTTAAGTCCCCGTCAGGTCGCAATAAAGGGCTCTGGGGGCCACTATAAGACACAGAATCATCTCGAAGGGCTCCAGGGCCACCAGGACAGAATCCAGAGGGCTCCAGGGCCAGCATGGGGGGATTCACAGACACCCAGGGCCACCAAGGCAGGAACTGGAGCCCACAGAGAAATCCAGAGAGACCAAGGGCCACCATGGAGAAATCCAGGGTCACCATGGTGGGTCCTGAGACACCCAGAGCCACCATGAAGGGATCAAGAACCACAACAAGGGACATCCTGAGGAATCACAGAGCATCCAGTGGACTTCAGGATCACCACAAGGGGGGATCCTGGGCCTCCACAGGGGGATCCTGGCCCAGCCGCTGAGCAGCTCAACACAGAACGACCCAAGCACTGCATAGCCCTTCCTCCTCCACCCCACGGAATCCCCCAGGGCCGCCGGGCAGCACCGACCTCGCTGGTGAACATGGCGCAGAAATAATCGCTGCAGGCGGCCAGGACGATGCGGTGGGCCGGGAAATCCTTGTGCTCCACGCGGAGGGTGACGTCGCAGAGCGTGTTGCTCTTGCGCAGGGCGTTCATGGCGTTGAGGATGGACTTGGCGTGGGAGTTGGTCATGATGTCCTTGGGGGGGGCCATGGCGCGGGGCACCTGCGGGCACAGCCAGCACGGCCACATGGCACGGCGCCCGCCGCCGCCAGGGGGCGCTGCGGCCCGGCCCGGCCCGGCCCGCCCTCAGCGCCCCGCCCTGCCCTCAGCGCCCCGCCCACCTCCACCACCGCCCCCCGGTGACACCCGCCCGCTCCAGCTCCGCCTCGCCTTGCTCTAACCCACCCCGGAGCCGCCCTGGTCTCACTCACCGCCGCGGGGAGAGAGATCCCGGTCCCGGTGCCGGCCCCGCCACACCGCGCCTTCCCCCCCGCCCTTTCCCCTCTCCCCGCGCCGCGCGCTCTGATGGCGTCATCGCGCCGCGCGCGCGCGGAGGGCCACGCCCCCCTGGGTGACGGGGGGTTGCCCAGCAACGGGAAAAGGGGCGGGGCGGGATGTACAGCGCCCCCCAGCGGCCAATGTGAGGGAATGGAGATCCCGGGAAGGGCTGAGGGAGCGGGGAAAGGGCTCAGCCTGGAGAAAAGGGGCTCAGCCCGGAGAAAAGGGCCCTCAGCCTGAGGAAAAGGGGCTCAGCCTGAGGAAAAGGGGCTCAGGGGGGAGAAAAGGGGGCTCGGCCTGGAGAAAAGGGGGCTGAGGGAGCGGGGAAAGGGCTCTGCCTGGGGAAAAGGGGCCTCAGCCTGAGGAAAAGGGGCTCAGCCTGGGGAAAAGAGGCCTCAGGAGGGAGGAGGATGAGAAAAGGGGGCTCAGCCTGGGGAAAAGGGGCTCAGGGGGGAGAAAAGGGTGTGAGGTGAGGGAGGTAAAAGAGCTAAGAGGGGTAAGAGAGAGGTAGAAGAGAGTAAGGGGAAAAGAGTAAGAGTAAGGTAGAAAAAGAGCTAAGAGAGTGAGGACCTCGTTCCAATCCATTCTATCTCCTTTTGTGTTGGATATTCTAATTTACAGCGACCAACCAGCACAAGATACAAACCCTACAAACTTTGCCTGCAGCCCATGAGAACTGCTCTATCACCACATCATCCTGTATTCTAAACTCTAAAGAGACTTTTCTTATCCACCTTTTCCCTGATGCCTTGGCAGGGTGGAGAGGGGCTGCACCCTTGGGGCCTTTTGTTTTCTGTCCTTCCACCCATCTCCAGCTCATCCCCGTTTTCCTGCCTGCCATGATCACATCTCAGAGCTGAAATTCATTTCTATTTCACTCACAGGTTTTACATCTCCAGTATTTCTTACCAGACAATCATATCCACAAGCCCTTCCTGTCCCACCTTTCCCAGCATCTCTGGGATGTTGGTTCTGGAAGCAGAGCCCTCACAGAGCTCAGGGCACTCTCCCCTGGTGTGGCTCCTGCAGGGTGAACCCCTGGAACTGGCTCTGCAGGAGCCAAGCTGTGAGCCAGGAGCCTGCTTTAGAATCCCAGGATTTTGAATTTAATGCTATTTTTGAGTTCTTCCCACACACACAAGTCAACATCTCTTGCAGATCGCCTCCAGCTGACAGCCCCGAGCCGCCCCCTCTCCCCCCTGCCCTCGGCTTTGCTTCCAACTCTGCCTGGCTGTGAATTTTAAAACCTCGATCCATCCATACAGGCAGGTGTACAAGCTGAGATAAATTCCCAGCTAAATGTAGAACAGAGTATGACTTAAGGAACCTGTATATTGAGGTTGAGGTGTATCATCCTGGCCTGGAGGCTGATCATTAATTCATAAACTTCCTCCTCTAAGAACCAGGGTCAGTCTGTTTGGAGGATGGAATGTACATGGAGTGAGAGTTTGGAGGATTTGTTTGACCTCAGCCATGCTAAAGAGGCAAATGATTGGCAAGATCTGGCACCTGAGGATGAGAATTCAGTGTTTTCAGCACGGAGGGCAGTTTACCACTGGCAGATGCTCTGCCACGGGGGATTTTTAAGTCGGCAGCACCTCATTTTCTGGATCCAACTGAAGCAGAAATGATTGTGCTGGAGGCAGGCACCAGGATGTGTGTCAGGCTGCATCAGCATCTGCTCCTCTGGGAGCTTGGAGTGGGGAGGGATGTGTGACCAGAGTGTCAAAGCAGAGTCAGTGCATGAGACACAGGCTGGAAGAGAGAGGAGAGGCAGCATATGCCTGTTTAATGCTCTCTGTGCTCCTCATTCCCAACACTCAGCCTCTGGATCCACCTGATGTGCCCACGAGACAGCAAGGAGAGCTTTAGCCTAAGTACAAGCAGGATCATTACAAACAATTCTAATTGATGAAAAAAAAATTATTATTTGAAATACTTTAGTTACAGATTTTTTTTTTTTAGATTCATGTACTTCTAGACACAAGACTGATGTGTTTTATTGTTCATTCACAGAGAAAATGTTTTCTGTTATTAGAAATTTCCTTTTTTCCCAGGATTTTCATTCCTTTGGTCCCACACTAGGCACATTCTCAGAGCTTACAGGGCATGCAGAATTGTGGTGCTGTGGGAGAAAGATGCTTTGGGGAAAGCAGAGGAAGAAATGTTGGAACTGAGTTGACTGTAAGTCTCTCATGTCAAAACTAACAAAAGCCACCACCGGATTTGGGAATATCCTCTTGAGAACATTCATCCTCTGGAGGATAATCCTTTACCAGCCACTGCCAGCTGCCTTTGGCTTCAGCTCCTGCTGAAGCTGCTCATCTGAGGAGTCTCAGTCTGTTCTCAGTTCCTCTGCTGCAGTTTCCAGGAGAAAAATTCAGTTGCTGCATTTCAGCTCCTGTAGCAAGCCCTGGGTTAAGAATTTTTTATTCTTTTCCAATCCAGCTTCCCAAATAGATGTTCTTCAGCTGAAAATAAGGAAGAGGTGATTTCTTATATCAGAGAAACTGATATTCCTGGAAAAACAGGCCAATGTGCACCCAAGCTCTCCTTCAAGTCTGAGCAGCACAGGGAGCTCCAGATTCTCCCTCAGCAGTGGTTTGTCAGTTTGGGATGGGCAAGGCTGTTGTGGCTGTGATCATGGAAGAAGCCAAACTCTTTGATCCCTGAAGGCTGTTCCACCTTTCCCTGAGATCAGGATAACTCTGATTGTCTCCACTTTGCTCTTCATGGCTTGTAGTGGGTCCAGTGAATGTAACTTAGATGGAAAAATAGAAATACAACATCCCTCAGACCTTTAAATCATATCTTTGATCCTTCCCAAAGACACCCTTACATAACCATTATGTAAACTGTCTCCAAAAAATCTAAGAAATGCCTCTTGTAAAAATACCCCACCTCCATCATGGAGCTATTGTGAAAACACACAGAGGAGACCAAAAATATTGCCAAGGAGCTATCAAGAGTAAGCCCCAATTCCCACAGAGGAGCCATTGTAAATATAACCATAAAAAATGGAGGGATCATTGTACAAATCCCTTCAAAAGGCCCCCGCGAGAATAATTCCAAATATCACACAAAAGATTTTTAATACTGGATGCTTTGTGGGATTTTTTGGTTGGTTTTCTTTTTTATGGGCTCTTTAATGAGGTGTTTATTGCTACGCTTTGACATTATAGATCACTTCCAAAATGGCTTCTATGTGATGTTATTGGGGCAATTTTAGACTCACCAAGATGTTCCCAGTAAATCCATATGGTTTTGACTCTAGGGCTGCTTTTCAATTGCCTTGATGATTTTCACAATTGTTTCATCAGTGATTGCCCTGAGGACATTTTCTAAATGTCCCTTCAATGGGATCTCTGAGACTTTTGATAAATTTCTTTGCTGGGACCTTAGATCTATGTATTTTCATAACTGCCTTTGGCTGTGGTTTCTGGTGTGCTCTGCCTGTAGATCAGAATTTTTTTCCAGCTTTTAGAGGAGTCACAGATGGTTGGTTCCTGGGCTGGGACTTCAGATAATTTTTCAAATTGTTCTGTTCTTTAGGTGAGAGCTTTGAGCCGATTTAAAATGACTTCGGGATATCGAGGCTCTGGAATTGGGGGATGCCTTCAGGAATACTCTGAGAGAAGTCTCACAAGGGTGGTCTGAGAAGTGCTTTTAAAACCTCCTGTGATAAACTCAGGTTCTTTTGGGGGCTTTGGGTGCATCTGTCATATGGGATCTGTCAGGGACGGTCTGTGAGTCCTGTGTGAACAGCACAGCCCCTTGTCCTGGGTGTGGGGACCCATGGGGACCCCGGGGCTGTGTCTGTGTGTCTGTCTGTGTCTGTGTGTTTGTGTGTGTCTGTGTGTGTGTCTGTGTCTTTGTGTTTCGGTGTTTGTGTCTGTGTGTGTGTCTGTGTCTATCTGTCTGTGTCTGTGTGTCTATGTGTCTGTCTATGTGTCTGTTTGTGTCTCTGTGTGTGTCTGTGTATCTGTGTGTCTGTGCATGTCTGTCTGTATCTCTGTGTGTCTGTCTGTATATCTGTCTGTCTGTCTGTCTGTGTGTGTCTCTCTGTGTCTGTGTGTCTGTGTGTGTCTCTGTGTCTGTGTATCTGTGTGTCTCTGTGTCTGTCTGTGTGTCTATCTGTCTGTCTGTGTCTGGCCGAGCCGCAGCAGTCCCTGCACACCGCTCAAGGGCAGGGGGAGCTCTGAGCCCGCCCGGGAGCGGCTCCTGCCGGCTCCTGCCAGCGCTGGGAGAGCTCCACCAGCTCTGCCTGTGTGTGCGTGTGTATGTGTGTGTGTGTGTGTGTGTGTGTGTGTGTGTGTGTGTGTGTGTGTGTGTCTGCCTCTGTGTGTGTGTGTGTGTGTGTGTGTGTGTGTGTGTGCCTGTGTGTGTGTCTGTGTCTGTGTCTGTGTGTGTGTGTGACAGCGGCTGGAAACCCTGCGATTCCTTCTGACACCCCCGAGCAGGAGATAAGGGTCCCTCTAAGCTTCCCAGGGCAATATTTGAGTGTTAGAGAACCACTGAATGCTTTGAGCTGGGATGGACCTTAAAGCTCGTCTTGTTCCAGCCCCTGCCATGGCCAGGGGCACCTTCCACTAGATGAGTTTGTTCCAAGTCCTGTCCAACCTGCCCTTGGACACTTCCAGGGATCCAGGGGCAGCCACAGCTTCTCTGGGCGACTTGTGGCAGAGCCTCCTCACCTCACAGCCAAGAATTCCTTCCCAATATCCCATCCATCCCTTCTCTCTGCCATTAGGAAGCCATTCCCCCTTGTCCTACTACTTCAGATCCTTGTCCAAATTCCCTCTCCAGCTCTCTTAGATTTCCTTAAGGTACTGGAAGGGGCTCCAAGAAGAGCCTTCTCCTCTCCAGGCTGAATATGCCCAGCTCTCCCAGCCTGTCTTCAGAGCAGAGGAGCTCCAGTCCTTGGAGCATCTCCATGGCCTCCTCTGGACTCTCTCCAGGAGCTCCATGTCCTTCCTGTGCTGGGGCCCTCAGAGCTGGAAGCAGCACTGCAGGTGGGCTCTCACCTGGGTGGAGCAGAATCCCCTCATTTTCTGCCCACCCCTCTTTTGATGCAGCCCAGGACACGGAGGGGTTTCCAGGCTGAAATGTGAATATTGCTGTGTGTTACATTAGGGCTCAGTGGCTGGAGACAGAAAGGACACAATCTCACTGAGCATCTTCAACAAACAGCCAAGAGTTTATTACTGCCGCTCTTTTCATAGAGGGTTTGAATCTCCTGGGTTTAGGCAGCTGATTGGTTGGAATCTCCTCCCAGATCTCTGGCCAGTGGTGTTTGTGCATCTAGGCTTGAACAGGGTGGGCTGAGGGTCCCTGTTTGAGTTCAAATCTGTCTTATCATTGTTCACCTAGGGCCTTTATATTCTGCTGTTGTTTGAAGACTGGAATTTTCAGATAAACCTGCAAGAGAAGGGGCTTTCCAAAAAAAAAATCCTAACCTGGGTGCACTCATTCCATGGAGATCTGGAGGACAGGTGGGGACTCTGCTGCCCACTGTGAGGTGGGAGTAGAATCCAAAGGAACCAGTGCTGCAGTTGAGCCTCAGGAGCAGCTGTGACAGGATGGGGCTGGTGGAGAATCCATTGTGCCCAGGGGGCAGCCACAGTGGAGCTGCAGGTTGAGCTCTGGGGGCCAGAGGTAAGAAGCTGTGAACTGCTGACCTTCTGCACAACAAAGGGCCCAGGGTCCTGTGGGCAGGCCAAGGACTTGGACACTCACAGGAAAAATATCTGTTTTCCTTTGACCTCCAAGGAGGCCAGTCCCAGACATTGCCATGCCCTGCACAGTTTGTTCCTCATCACTTACATCCCCATGGCCACAGCCGTGCTGCCACCCCAAGCATCCCCAACCATGGCTTGGTATTACAGAAATCACAATGTTGGTGGAAAAAAACAATGAGATTGAAAAAACAATACCGTAGGGTGCTTTGCTCTGCTGGCTTTGTTTCAGAGGAGCTGCACATCTCCAGCCAGGAGGGCTGGACGAGGGGAAAACTGACATCTGAGCGTGCCTACAAAACTGCCTCCACATTGTCCTGCTAGACAATGCTTCCGGGTCCCTCAGGGCCAAAATCCTCCTCAAACATGCCTTGTCTGCCCTTCAGGGTGTCCTGGCAGTGCCTTGCTGACGTGCAGGGGAAACCTCAAAGGTGCCCAGCCCTGACAATGGTTTCCAGAGCAGCTGTGCCTGTCACCCTGCCACCCCTGGGTCTCTGCCTCCAGTGCTGCTCCTCAGCCAAAATCAGCCCACAATGGCCTCAACCTCCTCCCTTTCAACTTGTCCCTCCACCTCGGTGCTCTCCTGCCCACTCAGGCTGTTGCAGTGTGTCCCCATCAGCTCAGAACTCACATTTGGGACAGTCCAGCTCCACTTAAAATCATTTAATCTGAATGATTTGGGTCAGAAAGTACTTTAAACCTCAACTTGTTCCACCCCCTGCCATGGGCAGGGACACCTTCCAGTATCTCAGGTTGCTCCAAGCCCCATCCAGCCTGGCCTTGGACACTTCCAGGGATCCAGGGGCAGCCACAGCTTCTCTGGGTACCCTGTGCTGGGGCCTCAACACCCTCACAGCCAAGAATTCCTTCCCAAAATCCCATCTAACTGCAGGGAGCCATTTCCCCCTTGTCCTGCTACTCCAGATCCTTGTCCAAAATCCCTCTCCAGCTCTCCTGAAGCCCCTTTATGCACTGGAAGGGGCTCTGAGCTCTCCCTGGAGCCTTCTCCTCTCCAGGCTGAACAATCTGAACCCTCTAAACCTTCCCCCATACTTCATCTCTATAATCATCTTTGTATCCCTCCTCTGGACTGGCTCCAGGAGGTTGGTACCACTTCCAAAGGGGCATTTTGTTTCTGGAAATTGGCCTAGAATGGGTCTTTCCCAGTCCTGTGCACTTGAGCAGCCCTAAGGACACGGAAGAAAATGGCTCTGTGTTTTTAATGAAAACAGATTTTGAGCATGTGTAGGATATCAGAAATCTGGATCAGGGTTCAAGTCTCACAACAGGTCATGTTTTCCACAGCTCCCACCTGAAGACTGTAGCAAAGCTTTGGACTTTGTCACTAAATTTGGGAGTCCCACCCTTTTCTCTAATCCTTGGATCTCGTTCCTCTGATTTCTTGCTATCTCTCAAGTTTTTCATCTTGAGATAAGACCAGAGGAGGGAAGCAAAGACTGGTGAGTCTGGGTTTGCATGGGAGACTCTGTTATATGAAGTCCTTTTACACTTTTATGCCACAGACTCTGTCCTGTTCACAAACTCACATCCCTGAGCAGCAGATCACTGGTACAGCTCACAAGAGTCTGGTCCCTGGGACCTGGAGAGGCAGCTGGTGCTAAATTCTCCTGCATAAAGGTGGGTGATTTGGCTTTTCCCTCCTGAGAGCAGAGGTGGGGAGGATGGTCCAGCTCACACAATTTCCCAGCTCTTACCTGGGCAGTGCAGACAACACCCAAGGCACAGCAGGTGCCAAGAAAATCACCAAGGTGCTCCTTGCACGAAAGAGGACAGAAACCAGCCACTGGTCAGCAATGGGGCTCATTTATTATCTCATGAAAATGAGTGACAAACAGCTGCAGTAACATCAGCAGAACCAAAGCTTTGCCCAGGGCTGAGCTCTGAGCACAGGGCTCCCTGCTGCACTGGGAGGGTTTGTGATGGAGTCAATGGATTTGGGAGATCCCTGAGCTGCAGGGAGTGGATTTGAGGCTGTTCCCAGTGTGTCCTCCTGATGCCACCATCCCACAATGCTGATTTTTTTTTTCTCCTTCGACACCAGCTGCCTTAAAATAGGAGAAGGCACATACAGTCCCCAAAACACTGTGTGGGACACGTACCCAAGAACCAAGAGCCTCTTCCAGGAGTGAGGTTTGGGGACAATGGGGCAGGAGCCAGACCCCATTTCCAGCATATCTGGTGACTACAGACAGGAGTGCCCCAGGTGTGCTGTGCTGCTTGAAGGGGGCTCATGGCAAAGGTGGAGGGGTCCCAGTGTGCCCTTGGGTGCCTTGGCCTGGTGCTGTGGGGTGAACTCACATGTGGGTTTTTCTGGGAACTCTTTGGGTTTGGCTGCTGTGGGTTTCAGAGGCCTCTTGTGAGACACTGAGGGTCAGATTGGAGGACTGAGCATCCCCAGCTCCTGGTCCTGGCTGGAAATGAGAGTTGTGTCCAACCAATGAATGAATGAACAACGAGAGGGGATTCCCAAAGCAGAGGTGGTCCAAAACTCAGGTGTACACACGGAGACGCTGCTTTTGGTGACATAAAACAGGCACCAGCCCATTTCCAGGGGTGTGTGGGACCTGCAGAGAGCCCTAGAGGACAAGGGTTCCTGTGGGTGGCCACGTCATTGCAGTTGGCCATTTCCAGGGGTTGGCTTTGGCCAAGAGGTCTCTGCCTTGAGAAGACGAGCTTGGCTTTGCTGCAGGCTCCTCCTGGCTGGTGATGCTGCAGGGTGAGCAGGAGGAAGGTTTCCCTGACCCACTTCCTGAGTCGGTGGGGCTCTCTTCCAGGCAGTTCCCAGCAGGAAGCAAGACTCACACAGGGATTGTCTCCTCCCATGGCCAGCCCTGAGTGTCTGGAGCTCAGTCAGAGCCCTCCTGGGCCAGTGGCAGCTGGCAGAGCAGTGCCTGTCGCCCAGGCAGGCACGATGGGGATGAGGGTAGACAGGTTGTACTGGTGCTTTTCAGGGAGCAGTTTGTGTCACCTTGCTGGCCCCTCGGCACTGGCACTGGCCCTCGGTGTGTGCTGTGGGGCCGTTCCTGTGGCTGCTCCCAGGAGGTTTATAAGTGAGACGTGTAGGGTGGTGTGGCTGGGGAGGGGAAGAAGGTTATCCGGAGGCTGCTGCCAGACAGATCTCTGCTCTCTGAAGTTATCAGCGCCTCGCTGTCAGTGAGACAGGGACAATGCTCAGAACAGCCCCTCTCCTTCCTCCCCCTGGTGCCCACCCTCTGCTGGCAGGGGATGAGGGTCATGGAGGGGAAGCTGTAGCTGTCAAGGATGGGCTGCACTGCCAGGGAATCGGGGCTGTCACACATGTGGTCGATGTCAGAGAAGTTCACCAGAGCTTGGGTGGAGTCGTAGGAGCTTTTCTCCATGTCGTCAGCCCTGCAGGACTGGGGGAGGCTGCCCTTGTCCTGCCCCTTCTGCCTCAGCAGGCGGAAGTCATCTCTGAAGTGGGGGTTGAAGAGCAGGTACAGCAAGGGGTTGAGGCAGGCGGGCAGGGGCAGCACCACAAGAAAAACAGATTTGATGACCTCCGGGGTGATGAGGAAGAGATTGAGGGTAGAGGAGAAGGTGAGGAAGGCCACTGGGCAGTAGAGGAGGCAGTTGGTGAAGATCAGCCAGGCGACGTGCTTGACCATGGCGCAGTCCCAGACAGCACTGAACTCCCCCTTCAGCAAATTGCAGTAGAGTCTGATGTAGGTGCCGGTGATAGTCAGGAAGCACAGCATGTTTGTCATCACCAAGGCCACAGTGAAGCCCAGGGTGGTGGGTTTCCCCTCTGGGATGGGGTATGGCAGGCAGAGAGGCGACGCTCCGTATTCCCCAATGGAGAAGAGAGGCAGAACTGCAGCCACAGCCGACAGCAACAGGCAGACACAGGCAGCAGCCTTCACCTTGCCTAGAGATGGGGACTTTCCATAGCCCCTGACGCAGGAGGCAGAGAGGCTGCACTGCACAGCAGCCAGGGTCAGCAGGAAGATGGCAGCCTGGGAGGCCAGCACGGACAGGAACCCTGTCACCCTGCAGCCAGCACCCGTCTCCCACCTGGCACCAAAGCGGGCAAAGTGGCCGTAGGTGAGGGTGTCCACGAGGGCCAACATGCTGCAGGAGATGCCCGTCAGCAGGTTGGCCCCAGCGATGGAGCCCACGAGGAACTTCACTGGGGACAGGTAACTGGGGGAGGCAAAGACTGCCAGGATGACCAGCCCGTTGCAGAGCACCGAGACCAGCACGATGAGCCAGACTCCCAGGCGGATGATCCAGCTCTCAAAGAGGTGATCGCAGGGCTTGAAGGGACCTGGAAGACAAACCCCAAAGTTACACCCAGCAGATGCTGCTTCTCTCCAGTGGGGCTGCTCAGAGTGGTGGTCAAGTCCCAGCCCTCTCATGGCCCCACCAGCCATGTAGGTGCTGGAAAGAAAAATATGACATTGTCCACCCTCTTCTGCATCTGCCTCTTGGCTCTCCCCTGTGCTCCTGTCCCCACACTGGAGTGCCTCTGGCATCCTCTCACATCTCATCTAGGCCAGAAAAAAGGTGCAGGGAGAGGTCAAAATGAAATGTAAGAAACAACAAACTGGTCAGTGCTCCTAAAATGTAAAAAAGGTTGTGATTCCAGACCAACCAACACTCCTGGTGTCAGCCTGGCATTTGTGTCCCTCTACCATTACTTGTTCCTTCTCATGTTCCCTCTGGGAACTGGTGGTGTGGGAGATCTGTCAGGATGTTGCATCCTGCTCTGGCATTTCCAGCCTCTCTCTGTACACCCAGGACCTTGGCTCAGAGGTGTCTGTTCCTGTATGAATGGCCTCTGCACAGAGGGGATTAGCACCATGAGGTGAAGTGTCTGGGTGTGAGGGAGAGAGGGAGGGAGGGGGCTGGTGTGGCAGGGAAGGGACAGAGGGGTCTGGGCAGACAGGACATGGAATGGTATCAGGAGAAGCTCAAAGGATCCCAACTCTGTTCCAAGGGTCTCCCTGGCTGCTCACCAGGGCTTGGTGTGCACTGGATACTGGGGTGCAGCTTCGACTCCTCCAGGTCCAGCTGAAGATCATCTGCATCCAGGTCATCTGGGGAGGAGAGAACAAGAAATGGTTCAGAGAAGAACAAGCAGAATCATCAGAGCTGACTGGGCCAGGAGCTTTTCCTGCTGCCTGTCCTCCACACAGACCTTCCCAGCCTGCAAGTTCAAAGCAGCTGCTGGTGTCCAGTTTATCCCCTGCAGTCACTGCTGTGGAGGGGAGAAGATCTTGTAAACGTTTGGTGGATTGCAGTGGAGCCAACCCCTCTGTTTTTAGGTTACTCCCAACATCTGAAGTGTGAGAGCCCCAGATCCCAGAGCTGAGTGACTGCGGTTCCCTCCTCCCAGCACTCTTTATTAAAAGTAAAGAAATTCTCCAGCCTGTGTGGTTACAGAACAACAAAGCCTTCAAATGCATCTTCTCCATGGGAGCTTTCTGGGCAGGCCTTGTCCAATGTTTGTTCATCAACAGGGATTTTGGGCCTTTGTTCAGAGGGAGCCATCAGCCTCTTCTTGCAGCACAAATTTTTCGTCAGCAGCCACCACCACCAAACAGCTCAGCAGCAAAGAGACGAGGGAACGCAACATTTATTGCTTTATTTTATGCCCTGTAAAATCTTTATGCCCTGTTTTCCATTGTGGATGTTCCCAGGGTTTTGCTGAGGGCAGACTGGTTGCCTGTGGCTGCAGATTCTGCATCCATGGAGTTTGTGCAGCCAGAGTCTCTGTCAGGCTGGGAGCTGCACCCTGAGCCAGGCTGGGGTTTGCTGAGGGTCAGGCAGAGACCTCCTGGATGAAGAAGAAGCTGCTGGAAGAGAACAGAGCCAAGCCCTCAGCTGTGTTTTCAGTGTAGGTCGTCACCAGGGTGGATGGCATCCTCTCAGCCTAATCCATGATGTGATTTCTTGCTTTGTTCCCTGTTCCTGCTCCCAAAGCCCTGCTGGAACTCAGTGAGAACAGCTGCTCTCCTGCTGCCCTGTCCCCACCCATGGCACCAGCACAGCTCCCACTGGAGATCCTGGGAGGGTTTTCTGCCAGCAGGAGGAAAGGGAAAGGATGTGGTTTTGTTCTTGCTACAGCCTGGTAGCCAGAGAGCTGCATCTGTGGCTGTGGGATGAACTCTTTTTTGGATGAATGGAGTAGTGCTGGAGCCCAGGTGTGCACCTGGCAGCTCAGACACTGCCCAGGAAGGCAAATTCCCACAGTGCTGAAGATAAAGCTGATCTGAGTGGGATTTCCATGTCTAATCTGTTTAGAAGTGCTGCCTCCTCATGAAGCCATGCTCCCTGCCTGTGTTTGAAAATGTGCCTGGGATTATTTGATTAAAGGATGATGACAAATAACGTGCTATCTTTAGTGCCTCCTGACAAGCTCCATGGCTTTCTCAGCTTCAGGGAGCTTTGGAAAAAAAGGTCATTTTTGAATTGAAAATCTGTCCGCGTAAGAATTGAAATATTACTGCTGCTTTGGAGGCTGGCAAGGAAACACTCGCAGTGGGATGGAAAAATATTTCATCTTTGTGTTTTATAGTCTTATAAATCTCCAGTGTCTTTTCCAGGCACAGTGGATTCACAGGCTGTGATGTGCAGTCACGATACCCAAATAAAACAGACACAGGCTCACTCTGCTGAGACCCAGCCCTTGGGAAAGTCCAACCTGTGCCATCCATTTTCTCCTCAAAGCCCAGTTTTAAGCCCAGGTTAAACATTTTCACCAAGTGATGGATGATCTTTTGTTTTGCCTGGACTACTGAGCCTGCTGGGAATTACAGAGCAATCCTTTGTCAGCACAGTGGGATTCAAAGTGAAAAATGTACCTCTCTCTGCTAGAAACCAGCCCCTCTTCAGCCTGGGAACTGTGGAGAAAGGAAAATGGCTGTTGTGTCCATTGGGCTGCATTGATTTTGAGGAAGCTGTTATTTATTTGAATTTTGCTGAGGTGCCTCCACTTTCTGAGCTCTTACAGGAAAAATCTCACTTTGCCAGTAGTGCCTTTTCCATGAGAAAGGAGCTACCAAAAGTCAAGTGGGAGGAACAGGAGCAGAAGAACAGAAAACACTGGGCTGGATGTTTTTTCCCCTCTGCTCGTTCCCTCAGTCCTGTCCCAGCCAGGGCAGTCCCTGGGGTTTGCAGGGACCTGTCCTCTCCCTGGTGTTTGGGCACAGGGGGCTGCAGGGGGCCTGGCAGCTCCTGGTTGGGGTCTTGAGTACCTTTCTTGAATGACAGAAGTAGAAGTGCATCTGTCAGGACCCAGCAGGGTTTGCCAGGTGGTTGCAGAAGTTCATCAATAACTTTACAAGCTGCTGGAGGTGCTGGGCTGGGCTGGGCAGTGTCCCAGCACCCAGGATAGCAGGACATGAGTGCTCCCCTCTCACCTGCCACAGCCCTGTTCCATCATTGCAAACACCTGTTTGTAGGTGAACACATCCCTTTCCACCCTCAAAGCAGAGTTCCCAAAGTGTGAAGGTTTGGATGTGCCAGATCTTCTTTCTCCCCCACAGTGTCACCAAATGAAGGCTGTTTAAATCAATGGGCCACCTGTGCTGGAGGAGGCCCAGCCTGCCCTCCCTGTGGCAGGTGTCACCTCTGGCAGTGTCACCACCCCTGCAAAGGCAGGATTGCACCCAAACTCACAGCCCTGCCCAGGCACCCAGCACCACCCAGCCCTGTTTACTCACAGTGGTTATCAGAGTGACCTGGGAACAATTCCAGGGTCCTCTTGTGGGGATCCTCCTCCTCAGGGCTCAAATCTTCTGCCTTCCACTGGCTGGACACCCTGAAGAAGCTGCTGCAGCTCCCATAGGCACAGCACTGGTAGGCATAGGGCACCTCCAGGACTCTGCAGAGAGGAAAACAGAATTTAAACTGTGTCCTCTCCATGACCTGACCCTCCATTGCTTTGCACTTTTTGCTCAGTGCCTTCAGTTGTTCAAAAATGAAGCTTATCTTATACAGAGTCACAAAATATTCTGAATTGGAAGGGACCCACAAGGATCAATGCCCAGTTTTGAAGTGAATGGCCCCTACAATGTACTTTAACCAGCTGAGGTAACCTCAGAGTCAAAAAAAACCCCATGAAACACTCCACAGTTTCCGTGATGTCCCTGCAGAAGCCACGCTGATCTTCTCTGTATCATTGTGGTTTTGGTATCCAGGGCAGCCCATGGTGTCTCTGCACTGATCCATTTTTGCTGCTTAAGACACTCTGTCAATAGAATAATGTCAAAAAACCAGGTTTGGAAACCACTCTAAAGTTCCCTTGTGCTGGTTCCAGCCAGAAGAGGGTTAATTTTTGCAGTAGGTGTGAGGGAGCATGGCCAGGACCCAGAGGTTATTCTGTACCAACTTACTCATTGCTGGGGGGAAAGGACAAAATGTGATGGGGGAACCATCTGGTATTCATTTCTTGTTGGGGGCTTTCCATGTAAATAACTTTCTTTTCTTATACTTTTTGTCATTAATATTGTTGCTGTTACTGTTTGTGTCGTATCTCGTCGCTGTTTCCAGTAAATTGTTCTTATCTCAGCCCATGAACTTGGCCTTTTTGTGCCTCCAGTTGGGGAGGAGTGAGTGGTGCATGGTTTTAGCAGGAATATTAAACTGGAGAATATAATTCCTAAACCACCACACTCCTAAAAACCCTTCTGCTGTTCTCCTGAGAATAAACTAGCCCTTCCCTCCAATTTTCAGTAGAGTCTTCAATTTTTTGCCTCAAAACCATGTTTTTCCAGCCATCCTTTTTTCCCTTCAAGGGGAGAAGCCACCCTAGAGCAAGGCTCCCCTTGCTTGTTGTTGAAAACACCTTCAAAACTCCAATTCCAGCAGTCCCAGCTCAGGCAGGGAATTCTCAGGCCTCCCAAGCAAAGCAAGTTATTTAAATATGTCTGAATTCTGCTTGAAAAGTTGAATTGCAAGTTGCTAATTACAGCGTGTATTACAAGGTTAATTCCACAGCATCATCTGGATGCAATACCAGGCTGTCTGTCAGCAGCTGCATTTTTTGGCTTTGCTGGGAGTCAGGGACACTGCTGATTGAAGGCAAAGGAACCCCAGGTTTTCCAGACAATTAAGGTCCTCTGACGAGATCAGTAAATATGGTAAAACTCTATATTCTAAAAATATGCTTTTTGTTTTATGTTCCCAAACATTTCTGGCCGAGCCCCGGGAGGGTCTGGAAAGTTGTATACAAGCTGGTTTCCTGTTAAAGGCTCCAAATTAGATCTTATTATTGAAAGGTGGTCGGGAGGTGCAGAAATCCCACAAGGCTGAGAGCTGCTCCCAGATGATTTCTCCAGACATTCCCCCAAAACTGAGGCTACTTAATGGCAGTACCCCAAAATTCAGGGAATCCTGATGGGTCCATTGCCCATTTGTGGTTCACTGCAGCACTGCAGGCTCAGTTTCTCTGGTACAAATCCAAACCAGTTCAATGGGACTGATTTAGAGGAGAAAACACCCTGGAGGTGCTGGACTTGACCCACCCTGCACAGGGGACTGACATTTTCCAACAGGGATGATTCTCTGATTCTGTGGTTCTGTGAAAAAAGCTGGAGAGGACCCTTGGACAAGGCTCTGGAGGGAGAGGACAAGGAATCCTCATTTGCTACTGGAAAGGGCAGGGTTTGATGGGATATTGGGGAGGAATTCTGCCCTGTGAGCCTGGGAGTGCCCAGAGAAGCTGCCCCTGGATCCCTGGGAGTGTCCAAGGCCAGGCTGGATGGAGCTTGGAGCACCCTGGGCTAGTGGAAGGTGTCCCTGCCCATGGCAGGGGCTGGCATGGGATGAGCTTTAATGTTTCTTCCCAATCCACACCATTCTATTGTTCTGTGATCTCGAGTGTAGAAAAAACTCTCCAAACACTTCTGGAATCCCCTCCCATCTGGAAACCAGTCATGCAGCAGATCCCAGCTATGAGTTAAAACAGCCAGAAGAGTTTTAAGAGCCCTGCAGGCCCCACTGCTGGGGCAGCCTGCAGGGAGAGCCCCACACTTTTCCTGAGCTCTGTGTTGGTGCAGTGACCTGTGACCCTGCCCTGGTGTAAACTGGAGGAGCTCCAGCTTTGGGACCCCATCCTGGATGAGTGGGAGCATCAGCTCAGGCATTCTTGGCTTCAAGGGACACCCAAGCAAGATGTGACTTCATCTGAGAGGAATTTGTGTTTTCTGGACTGTGGAGCCCCAGGGCAGGTGCCACTCTGAGCCCCAGGAGCCAAGGAGGGGCAGGAAAGTGTGAGCCTGCAGCACAGCACTCTGCTCTGAGCCTTTTGCAGCCTCTTCTTCATCACTGTGACCCCTTGAGGCTCCTCATTAATCCATAACAGACAAGACATGGCCACACAAGCAGAGTTTATGGAAGAAAACCTGGATGTCATTAGGTGGGATTGCTTCTGGGAATGTTTTCCATGGAGAGGAGCCCTGAGCTGGGCCTGCTCCACACTTTCCACTTGTGTGTTGTGTGTGTGTGTTTGGGGTGGGAGTGGTGGCCTGGGAGCACGTCACTGCTCTCCTGTGGAACATATTAAAGATGAGATGTGTCAGCAGCAGATGAATCTTCCTCTACTCATGGGGCTGGAAGGGTGGAGAAAACACGAGCTGGGCAAGGGGAGGCTGAGAGTGCTGTGAGCAAATCCAGGCTGTGCTCAACACCAGAGGTTAAAGAGCCAACAATCCCAGTACCTCATTTTGGGGAAGCTCTCCTTGGTGAAGGGCTCAGAGAGAGCTGGGTTGCCTTGGAGCTTCAGGTGGGTCAGTCCAGCCAGACCATCCAGGGGCAGAGTGACCAGCTGGTTGTCAGTCAAGTCCCTGGTGAGGGGAGAGCAGAGAGGGACACCACGGTCAGGGCTGTGCTGCCAGTGCAGTGCCAGAGAGGGAACTGCCTCAACTGACCCCTTGGTGAGGTGCTGAAATGGGGCTGGGGGCTGCACTGGGGCCAGGAGACTCTGGAGAGAAGGAGAGCAGTCCCTGGGAAATTGAGGTTTAAGTGTTCAGGGTGAGAGTGTCTTGAAGCTGGGCCCCTCCTGCCCTTCATCATCCCTTTTTTAATAGTATTAATTGGGATTTGTTCTGTCCACATCAGTCCTGAGGGACCTCAACACATCAGTCTCTCAACATCTCAATCCCAGGTGTCCTGACAGCCCAGGGGTCAGTCTGAGGTCCTCAGATAACTCCTACCCATGGTCCTCTGTGAAAAAAATATCCCTGCCACTTACAGCTTGGTGAGGGAGTGCAGGGTCACAAAGGCTTCTGGGTGAATAAACTGGATGTAATTCCAACTCAGGTCTCTGCAAGACAAGGACACAGCAGTGAGAGGAGAGCAGAGTGTGGCTATTCCATGGCACTCACATTGCTGTGCCATGGGAAAAAAAAGATTTGGTGTGATTTAATTCACTTTTTAACAGCAAATAAAGACTGTCAGGGCTCTCTCCAGGTGTCACAGAGCCAATGGTGCCCTCCAGGGCCTTGTCAGCTCTCCAAGGTGCCAAACACTTAGGAGGTCACTCTGTGTGTGTGGGAAGTGCATTTTTGGGTGCACTTGGTGACAGTGGAGCACTTTTGAGTTGTGGGGAGGAATTTTCAGACCAAGCAGGATGCTCTGCATGGGTGTTGCAGGAGTGCATGGCCCAGGAGGAGTCTTTGTGAGGACAGGGGCTGCTGGGGCTCAGGTAAATCCCTGCCCTGAGCTCCTGCTGCCCTTCAGGGCTGTCTGTGATGGGGCTCTGCCTTGGCACAGGGTGTGGGTGTGAGGGGGCAGGTAAAGAGGGGGTCTGGGGGCACAGGGGAACCCAAAAGAATCACAGAATGTGTAGGTTGGAAGACCTTCAAAATCATCAAGTCCAACCCAGCCCTGACACCTCAACTGGGTCATGGAACCAAGTGCCACATCCAGGGACGGTGACTCCACCACCTCCCCGGGCAGACCATCCCAGCGTGGCTTGTGCCTTTTCTACAGTGGAATGGAAGAGGGACTGAGCAGAAAACCCTGGGAACCCCCCCAGCCCACCTGGGCTCACAGTGCCCCCTCCCCAGCTGCTCCCCTGGCAGGCAATACTTGCATGGAGCGCAGGGCCATGAGCTGCACAAAGGTGTCTGCTCTGATCTCCTGGATCTTGTTGTGCTGGAGACCCCTGGGAAAAACAGAACCTGGTCTGAGAAGAGAGAGCTGGAAGCAGTGTTCCTGTGTTATGGAGATCTTTGTCCCAGTGCAGCAGACTGTCATAGTAGAAGTTGCTCTGCTCTTATTTTAAGAGTTAAAGAAGAGTTTGAGCAGCCAAACCTGCCAAAGCCATTTTCTCCTCTCAAAGCCATTTTCTCCTACAGGCAGCTCCAGGGCTCAGACATTTCCATGTAGTTTCACAGTGTTCTAATGTCCAGTTTGCCAAGGCTGGATGAGCTGCTCTGACTATCCAGGCTGGGCTGCTACAGATGGCAGGGACAGACTCTCCTGTGGGTTTTGTTGTTTTTTTTTTTTAATGCTCCCAGATATCTGTTCTTCCAGGCAGCAGAATTCCGTAAAAATACAATCATGGAGTTCTATCTTAATTTTTAAAAAAAGAGTTTTTCTTTTAAGTCTTTCTTTTCTTTAAAAAAGGGAATATATTTTTATTCTGTATGTGCACAGAGGCAGAGTGGAGCTCATTGCACTCCAAACAGTGAGTTATAATGCCCAATTTTCCCAGTGCTTTGGGAGTTCTGTGTGTGGTCCCTCTCCCCAAAACAGCCCTTTTCCCCCAGAGCAGAGCTCAGACAGGGACCTCTCCATACTCACAGCTCCTCCAGCTGCTGGCACCGATGGAAGCTGGGCAGCTCCTCGATTTGGTTGTGTGACAGCTCCCTGCAGGGAAAGGAAGGGACAGGAATGTTGGGACAGCAAAAACCAGAGCTCCTGAGCCTTCCCTTGGAGCTGCTGGAGAGTGAGGGGACCTCACTTCATCCTGCACAGCTCCACTTTTGGTGAGTGGGATGTGCATTGTGCACCTGATGGTGGCTCTGGGTGTCCCTGGGCAAGGCAAGGGTTGTCCCATGATTTATCTACCCCCAGAACAGGCTGTGGGTGATGGAGCTGCTCATCCAGCTGGGCTGGGATTGTCCTCCCCCTGTGAAACCCTCCTGTGCCACTTCTGCCCTGATTTCTGTGGGCACAGCACTGAGATATTCCTGCCAGGGCTCACAGAGCTGCAGATGTGCCTGCAGAGCCTGGGGAGGTTCTGACCAGCCAAATTCTCTCCTCCCTCCTGGCACAGCAACCCCACTGCCCATGGCCTGCTCCCCATTTAACCTTTCCTGCCTTTCCCCCAAGGTTAGGGAAGGGATTTGGTTCAGGACATGACAGACTTTGAAAACTTCTGGTCCTTGTTGTTTCAAGTGCTGTCACTGGAAAGCAGCTTGCAGCAAACTCCTTTTCCCACTGGTTCATGGCCCAGTGTCATGTCAGTATCTAGAGTAGAGTGGCTTGATAGTCAGAGGAAAACCCACCCTGGCACAGCTTAATGAGAATTTATTGAAGCTGAAACAGGCTGGGTAAGGAGCAACGTTTAAACCCAGCTCTTTCCCCCACCAGCAGAGACTGGATTTGTGGTTGTTCAAGGGAAATTTGCCCCAGGGTGAAGTTTTGTATGTGGTTTCTTTGCCGACTTTCCAAACTCGGTTTCCATCTTTCTGCCAATAGATTGCTCCTAAAATATTTCAATTATTTTTATTATTATTTTTTTTTGTTGTTGCCAACCCACTCACCACCAGTTTTCCATGGCGGGGAGGAGGAGGAGGAGGGAAAAGCAAGCAGGAGGTTTGTGCTTGGCTCTGGAGGTTGTCACCCAGGATGGAGAAAGAGCCTTATCAGTCACTTTTCCCTGGTCCCTGTGTCAATCCATTGACAAGGCTGCAGCTCAGATAACAGTGATGGGGCAGAACCAGCCCCAGGAGTTGTTTCTGGTCCCAGCCCAGAATCTACAAACGGAGTCACTCAAGCTCTGTTGGCACATACAGGATGAAGGTGCTGATGGCACCAAGGGACTTCAGCTCTGCTCAGCAGAATGTCACTATTTCTGCTTGAGAGGAAAGACAAACCTTCCAGAGCTCCAAGAGCACTTGGAAAGCTCTCTCAGGCCCAGGGTGGGATTGTGGGGTGTCTGTGCAGAGCCAGGAGCTGGACTCGATGCTCCTTGTGGGTCTCTTCCACCTCAGGGAAATGAAATCTGTGCCCTGGACAGGAGCTCTGGGTGGAAGCAACAGGATGATGCCCAAGGCTGCCCTGCCTGTGTGTGCTGGGTTCAGCACTGGGGGCACCCCAGGGTGGCCAGGACCCTCTGCCCCTGCAGTGGCTCTGCAGTCCCTGTGCAGGATCCTTGCAGAGAATCTATGAGGCCAGAAATGCAGCTTGGACTGTGTCATCTCTGGTCATCTGTGTCACAGTCACAGCTCCTCTGGCTGCCAGAGAACAACCCCTGGCTCTGTGGGGACAGGGGACCAAAGCATTTCAAAGGGAAGAGAGATGTAAACAGGCACAAACATTGGCCCACACACCCTGACAGCAATGCAATTAATGTCAGGAAAGGTCATTAAGGAAGAGGAGCGAGGAACAAGGTGGTGAGTCCCAATAAAACTCCACCACATGGAGAGGGGTGGGCACAAAGAACAGGCTCTGCTGGGAGGGTTTGCAAACTCTGATAACTTGCAAACATAAACAGAGGTTTGGGACCCAACAGCCTGGGCCAATCCAAAGGCTGCACTCCCATAGCAAGTCATCCATTGAATTGGTCCAGATGTCTGAAGATGAGAGATGTTCCCTACAGGGACATCTGGAACCAAAAGCCTGTAATCTCCTAAGTTACAAATTGTCTTATTTTATTTTTATGTTTTACTCTTGTTTCCAATTTCCGTGATCAAGAATTCACTCCTGTTGCTTTCCTGGAACAAACTTGTTTTCTTTTTCAGCTTGCTTGTATAAAGACTGATGAGAGGCAAGCCTGCTGTTGCCCTAAGGCTGCAAACTTGTATAAATCTGGCTCATGACTCATTTCCTGAGGATGTCTTTGACTGCAAACATAGTTGGGGATCTCAGGAACCATGGGTGTAATTCCTGAGATGATGCAAAACCTTCCTGAGATGTTGATGCACCGAGCTAAAGGAGTAAATGTGACCCCACCAGCATCACTGAGGGCCTGGCTAAAGGCAGAGCCAAAGAAATGCAGAAACTGAGTAAAATCCTGATCTGGCTGTGCTGCCCCATGAGGAAATGTGTCTCCATCAGGTCAGACCTGATCCCTCCTGGGATGTGAACAGGATCCTTCCTCCAGATGTTAGAACTTGCTGGAGCTCCAGCTGCAATAAGCCAAGGCTGGGGCAGAGAGTGAAGGTGATTTCCCGGTTAGTTTTGGGCTAAGAGCTCCAGCACAGCTGGAAGCTGTGAAATGCTTCTCACTCATCTCCTTTTGTACCCTCTCTACTCTCCTTTCCTGGGGGGTAGGGATATTTCCTACTGATGCAGAGCCAGGAGGATGTGCCTGAGTGCAGCCCTGAGACCAGAGCACCGTGCTGGGATGAAGCAGCCAGTTGAAGAACAAGCAAGAGCTCAAAGCAGTGATTAAGAAATTGGTGATTTCTGCATGGAAAAGAGGATGGAAACAAAAACCACAGGATGGTCTCCCACAGCTGGCCCTTTCCCTGAGCTGGACAAAAGGCAGGCCCTGTTCCTGAGGGCAGTTTTTTACACAGGTTACTCACAGGACTCGGAGGCTGGGCAGCTGCTGGCACATCCTTCTGGGGAGGAAATGGATTCCTGCCCGGGTCAAGGTCCTAGAGAGGTGGAGGAGAGAGAAGAAATGGTGTTGCTGACAGCCAGAACCCAGACTGTGACCCAAAAGCCCAGCTGCCCAGTCCCGGATAGCGGCAGGAGAGAAAATATCAGCAGGACAATAAAATACCATAGAGAGGATGAAAAACTGCCCAGGAGTTTTGGAAACAGGTAGAATGGATGGAGGGATGGATGGATGGATGGATGGATGGATGGATGGAAGGAGGGATGGATGGAGGGATGGAGGGATGGTGTGTCCCTGTGTCCCCGAGCATGGCGTGGCCAGGGGCTACTCCCACTTTGGGCTCAGCATGGGGACTGGAGAGAGGAGAGCTGTGTGTGCCCAGAGGCAGCGTGTCCTCCAAGGGCCTGGGGGGTGAGGAGGGGACCAGAGTGGATGCAGGAGCCTCAGTTCAGATATTCTTGAGCTGCACCACGGTGCTGGCCCCAGTATGGGCAAAAGCTCTGCACTCAGAGCTTCACTCCTTCACAGCAACAGAGAGAAGGAAGAAAAAAACCAACCAACCAAGAAAAAAAAAAAAAAAAAAAAAAAAAAAAAAAGACTGGAGCACACTCAAGACTACCCAGAGAGCCACTCACAGGGAAGAAAGCTGCGTTCAGGAGCCACAGGGGTGAAACGAAGCAGAAGGGTGAGCGACCAGGGAGAGGCAGAGCTGAACACTGCACAGCACTGGGAAAGTTGTCCTCACTGAAACAGCCTGGAGCGCCTTGCAGGAGGAAGAGCACAGCTAGCAGGGTAAAAGGGACAGAGGTGCCACTCACAAAACTTCAAGGCTGGTGGTGCCTTTGAGGTCTGGGAATTCCCTGATGTCTGTTGCCCCATTGAGTGACCTGCAGGAGAAATGAGGGTGAAGTGAGGTGGAGCTGGAGGCAGACCCAGAGCCATCAGCTGTGGTGGAAAATCTGCTTCCTGACACCCAGAATTGATCAAGGCCCAGCTCCAGCCTGTCCCTGTGGCTGGAGCAGACACCTCACACCGTGTGGATACAGAGAGATGGAGCTGGGCATTTCTGTGTATGGAGACCTGGCAAGCTCAAAGCCTCTCCCAGGCACTGACATTCTTGGCACAATCTCTACCCAAATTAAATAATAATAAAAAAAACCCAACCAAACAATTACCATGGGGAATGTAAGCAGGGCATCCCACCCAAGCCTCCCTGGGTCTATGCATTTGGATCTAAAGAATGCAGAGTTATTTGAATGATTTATTTTATGTGCTTGGGTGAGGCTTATAAATAGAGATTTACGAGGTTGCCTCATGCCTCAGTATTTTTAGTTCTGTGCCACAACAGGTTGGCTGAAAAGCCAAAGTGGGGCAGCTGTTGTGGTCCAGGTGGTGCCTGGGCCAAACCTGTGAGGGAAGCACTGCCACTGCTGCCTGCCCTGTAATATCATTTGTGCCGTGGTGCTGGGACATTTTCCTCCACTTCTCCAGCTTGAGGAGGAAGGGAAATGCCTCCAGTGTTCTCCTGTTTGGGCATTTACACAACAACAGCAAAAACTGTGGCACTTGTGTGTGAGGTCTTTGCTGCTCCTGGCACAGCTGTGGAGACCCTGGAAGGCTCAGTGCCTGTCTGGTGTGTGAGGAGGAGGAATTAGTGGTGCCTCCAAAATGCCCTTGTCAGAATTGTCTTTCTTCAGAAGAAAATATCTGCAGTGCCCACTCTTGGAGTGGCCGTTGGGGTTGGACAACAAAGAGACTTCATGGTCCTCTGTTGGCACAGGGATTGTTGAAAAAAGGGAGGGAGGAGGCCACAAAGGTGCCCAGCACACAGGGCTTGGAGCTTGGATGTTACCTCTGTAGGGATGTGCTTGGTGAACTTACAGAGTGTGGAGCTTTGGCAGGTACTGGAAGGCAGACTGTCCAACAAACTGGATGGGATTGTCATAAAAGTGGCTGCAATGGGAAAGAGGGACAGGTCAGAGTGTGCTGCACACGAAGAGGAGATGCTGGTTTAGGTCAGGAGCCTCAGAGCTCCCAGCCATGAGGAAGGTGCTCCTGTGCTGTGAGGGACTCTTGTTCCCAGACAAACACAGACTCTCCCATGGCCTGTTTTGGCTGGACATTGGCACAACTGAGGTCTCCTGCTGCTCTCAATGGGCCCCTTGGGGTCCTGCTGAACCAGAGGGGCCAGAAAGGTGTAAAGCCTGTCCTGGGCTGTGGTGTAGGATGTGCACACAGTATTTATTCCATCCCCATCCCCATGAGCTGTTGGAACCAGGTGGGGCAGTGTTTTCCCAGGCCCCTCCTTTGGGCTCTTCTGCTCATGGCCCATCAATGCCTTGCCCAGGACTCACAGGGAACTCCCTCCAGGAGCTCTCTCTGTTTAATGGGCCATCAAGGAGCCACTGCACGACTCCTCATCCCATTGGGAGATGCTGCCAATGCCCAGGGGGAGGAGCCAAGCATTCCCACCTGGAGAGAATCTGGGATTTGGGACAGGACAAGCAGCCCTGAGCCACTGGATTCCCAGAGGAGCAGAGCTGCCAGACCTTTCTGTGGGATCACTGCTTCAGGAAGAGCCCCTCACCTGGACTGCTCCCAGCACCCTGCTCAGGGTGTGTTCTGACTCTGTCAGTGCTCCTTTGTGTTATCGCATTTATTTTATTTTATTTTATTTTATTTTATTTTATTTTATTTTATTTTATTTATTTTATTTTACTTTATTTATTTTATTTTATTTTATTTTATTTTATTTTATTTTACTTTTTTACCTGTCTTTTTATTAAATTGTATTTCTGACTCAGAGCCTCTCACTCATTTTTCTTTCAAACCACGACAGTCACTTTCCAGCATTTTCAATATCTGTGTGGTTCAGAGGAATATCCAAAAAATCCCAGCTGTGCCTGGCTCAGAGCTGACAGCTCTGCCAGCTGGGTGTGTTTATCTGCAGAGCTTTGTGTCCCCAGGTCTGGGGCAGACACACAGAGATCAGGAATCCCAATTTCCTGACACGTTTATTCCTCGTGTTCAGAAAAGCTGCTGGAGCTGGTGGTTCCTTCTCTGAACACGAGGAATAAACATCAGCAGATGTCAGCCAGGGCTTGGGCTGTTTCCATGCAAACCACCTGTATTTTTGTTCCTTCTTTGTGTTATAAATGTATATTATAAAATTGGCTTTTGGCAAGATGTGTGCTGTGTGATTAATAACGTTGTGGTAAGGATATAGGATATAAGATTTTTATTTCTGCTGTTAGTAAAGAAAATGAGGCATAGTTGATATAAGTGTGCTTAAACTGTCTGTTTGGTCAGAATAACATCCAATGAACATATAAAAAAACCTCTACTACTGATACACCAACTGTCAGCATCTTCCATTTAAAAAAAAGTATGGACCAAAACCCAAATTAAAAGTAATAATAAAGACACAGTAACAAAACACACATACTCTAAAAAGGCAGACCCAAAATAATTATATATAATTATAATATATATAATAATATATAGAATATATAGAATATATAGAATAATATATATAATATAATTATATAATTATAAATATATATAAAAATACAATAATATTATATTTAATAATATATTTAATATATAATATATTATTATTATATATTTAATATATAATAATATATAATATAAAGCAAAATAGTTCCTAAAATATAAAAACTAATTTATGAAAAAATATGAATATTCATAAACTTATGCAATAAAAAATGTATTTAACAAATGTCTCTGAAATAGCAAAGTGTGGACTTAGCTGAGTGCCAAGTCACCTGGCTGGCCATACTTTGCTTTTTTATCTCCTAATTTTCTTATTTTTTTATTAAATTTAATTTTTTAAATCTTAAATTTATTTTTAATTTTTATAATTTTAATAATAATTATTTAATTATTATTTAATATATTTAATATTATTTAATTATTATTATTTAATTAATAATTATTTAATTGAAAATTATTATTTTTAATTTTTAAATTTTAAATTTATTAAATTTTAATTTTTTTATTGAACATATTTCTTAAAATTTACCAAAATGTGAACCTCGTTTTTCACAAACTCAGCTGCAGGGAAAGGAGAACCCACAGCAATTCTGAGAAGCAATTTCAGCCTCCTTTGGCACGTGGATAACAAATATCAGATTCTTATTTGTTCAGAAATCCCAACTAAAGACATCAGGAAATGCCCCTTTCTGGGCGATATAAATATAAATAAACATTATTTAATTTTCCTTACATTGTTTGCAGGAGGGGATTCCCAACGAACGCGTTCTCTGGAATAGCTTTGATGTTGTTGTTATGAAAACCGCTGTTGGGAAAAAAACAACTATCTCGATATTAATTAAATTAACCTTCTTTCCTTCAACGCTTTTAAAGCCAGAGAACCTTCCAAATATACATCAAATAAAGGAGATCCAGGCTCCTTCCAGGTGCAGCATCATCCCAGCAGGTGAACAAGGCCTGTGGTTTGGCAGGACAAAAATCTGCTGCATTTATTCTGCTCCATCTGTGACTCCACCAACCCCACCCAGGAAAATACAGAGAGTTATGGTTTAACGCTTTACAGGTCAGGAAACAGAAAAGAAGCCAAAATACAAAATTTTCTATCCTCCAGGAACGAGAATTTTTTTATGGATGGTTTTCCTTTACAGCTCCACAGCTGCCAACCAGAGTTTAATAACCAGAGTTTAATAATTCCTGCACCAGGAATTTATTGAATTAAACCCATGAATTAAAGGGTTTGTAGCTGTAGCTGGGATATTTTTGGTAGCTCTAGCTGGGATATTTTTGGTTTGAGAAATTATATATATATATATATAAAATTATATATATATATAATATTATATAATATATACATAATATATAATATATATAATATATATTATATATATATTATATATAATATATAATATTACATATTATGTATTATATTATATAAAATATATATAATTATATATATATTTGGGTTGAGAAATTATATATATTATATATATATATTTGGGTTGAGAAATTTTATATATATATATATAATTGGTTTGAGATTATGTAAAATTATATATATATATTTGGGTTGAAAAATTATTGAGAAAATTCCTATCAGCCAATTTTTGCAGCAGGAGAGATCTCTGTGGCCACAGTGTGTCCTCCTGCACAGCCAAATCAGCCACAGGTTCCCGTGTCCAGGAAAACAAGCTCTGGGTGATGCCCAAGTTCTTTATCCCAGAGAAGTCTGAGATGGTGATTAGTTGATGATTGTTTGGAATTTGCCTCTTTTTTAGTGACAAGCATTTCAAAAACCATCTCAAAGAGGAATTAAAGCTCTTATTCTCATTTCGAAGGTGAGAACAATGATGATATCTGGGCTGAACAAAGAAATTTCCTGAGGATTGTTCCAGTAAAGAAAAAAAATAGTGTCAGATTTTTTTCCTCCCAAGGCTGCCAGAAACAGAAACATGTTTTTGTGCCACCCCAGGCTGGCAGCAGCTGGAACTGTGGATCCACATCAACCCACCTCACCCTGGGGCTTCCACCTTCATGGGTGATAAATGGATTTTTTTTCTTATTTTTAGTGTCTCCCAGGCTGACCAGATAAGAGGAAGGAGGGGTCATCAACTTTGGGAATTCCCTATTATAAATTTCTATTATAAATTCCCTATTATAAATTTCTATTATAAATTCCCTATTATAAATTTATCCTCAGGGAGATATAAAACACTTTCTTCACATTAGAAGAGGTGGGCACAGGGCTCACAGCAACAAGGACAAGTCCAGGTTGTGGAATGGACATCAGATGGAATATTCCAGAGAACAGATGGAATTTGAGCCCCTGAGATGCCAGAGGAGAGTGAGGCTGGCAGAGACTCCCATGCCACCATGGGATGGGATAAAAACTGCTTTGATGCAGTGGATGGGAAGGAGAAGAAAGGCTTGGGTTGAGCACACGAGATGCTTTATAGGTCACTCTCCCACAGGCAGCAGTTTGGAAAAGGGAGAAATGGAAAATCTCACAGCTCCTGCAGCCGGCCCAGTGTCCTGATAGCCCCGGGGAATTCCAGCAGCTCGTTGTAGTTCAGATCCCTGAAAAGACAGAGAAGGGAAAAAAACATTCCATTAACATTTCTGTAGGAACCCAACCGTGTTTATCTGTGCTTTGAAGCCGCTGGAAACTTGGTTGTTAACATGGGACGCGGGTTTTTCCTACCACTGCCTGGAAATAGAATTTCACACAAATTCCTGCAGCAGGAATATTCCCTGTCACTCTCAGGTGAGAGTCAGCCCAAGCCATGGCTGTGGGGGCCCTGGTCCCTTCTCCCAGGAGCTCAGCCCTGGGGTTTTGGCTTTGAGTAATTTTTTCTGGCCTTTCCAAGTCAAAATGGGATTATTTGAAGGACAAGAAACATCTATGAGCCAAAGCTGGGAGTGATGTGCAAGAGGTACCGACATTATTGAGCATTAAGTCTAATTTGCTGTGTAGTAAAATAAATAAAATATACTGTGTTGGTTGTAATTACAAGTACAGAATTTACCCACCTCGACTTGGCAACTAAAAGAGACATCTGAGTCTGAACGAAATCTCAACAGTTGTGTTTGTTCTCCAAGGATGGGCTTAGGAAAAGGATTTATTTGACTTTTGGGGCACTGATGGAAACCTGGGAGGAGCAGCCCTTCAAAGGCACCAATCCTGCTGTTTGCTGGGGACACCCATTGGAGACTTGCTGGGTTTGGGGTGTGCAGCACTTCTCTGCCCAATTTTCTCCTTGCAAGGCAATTTCAGCTGTCACAGTAACATTGGCCATCCCACTTCTCCATCCACCAAAGCCTGAACACCATCCACTCCTTCCTACCTGCAGGACACTCCCCAAGGTGTGAGTGGTGGATCCTTTGGAACACCATTGCTGCCTCCTGGAGATTGCTGCATAATTGCACTTAATGAACCTCAAAGTAATTACCGTGTAACCTGGGTTGTGGTTTATGGAACAGAAATAACTGAGCATTTACACAGCCATGGGCTGCTGCCCAGTTACCCGGTAATTCTCATCCCCTGGTCATTATTTTATGATTTTTCTTGGCCTCATTGTCTGTTACATCTTCTCTCACTACCTGTGCCCCTGCTTGGGAACGACTCCACGGCACCACCTCAGCTTTGCCCTGAAGGTGTTTACATGGGAAATCAACCCAGAGTTTCTCTCCAAATCAGCCCTTCCAGGACTTCCAGCTTGTATGATTTATGGCTTGAGGAACGCTTATCACAGAATTACAAGACAGGGCACAAACCCAAGAGAAAAAAATATGGGATGAGGTTGTCGTGGGCGGATTTTGTCTCGTGGAGCTCTGACAGGGTCCACACCAGACGTTGTTGGTGGATTCCCTGAGGAGCCCAGGTGCTGTGACAGGTTCAGGGCACTTTTCCCTCCTCCAGTGACACCAGGATGTGGATGCTGGTGCTTTGTGCAGGGATTTGAACAAACAAATCCTGCACCTGTAGGACCCAGAGATGGTTCGTGTTGTCTCATTGCAGTGCTGGCAACCAGCAGGGAAGGAGCTCAGGGCTGGCAGTGGGACCATGAGCTCTGCCTGGTCAGATCCCAGCACACCTGAAGCTGCTGTGCCTGTCCCAGGAGTGGAACAGGAATGATGTGTCCCCTCCAAACTTGCCCTGACACACTCTGTTCTCATCTGGCTCCGAGCAGATCAGTGGTTTTCCTCACTCTTCTCTTCTCGAGCCCAAATCGAGCTGTTCAAGGGTAAATAGCCCAACACAGCCTCACTCTTTGCTTGTAGCTCCCTTTCAGCTGCCTGGATAATCTTGGCCAGTGTCTTGATTCCATAGAGGGCTCTCACTGTGCAGGCTTGGTTACCCACCATGGGCACAACTGTTCATGGCACATCCCTCCTCTGCTGCTCAGGAAGATGCAGGAGTGGATTTCCCAAGTGAACGAGCAATGGGAAGTGCAGGCAGGACCCCACTGGGCATTTTCAAAGCATCAGTCAATTCTGATTAGATTTTGAAATTAGAGGCATTAGCAGCCCAAGTCAACTGCCAGCCCCAAATTATGCACATAAGGTGTGTAATACCTTTAAAAATTTCACCCTGCAATGACTCCCTGAAGTTAAAGGAAGATTCCCTGGGGAGCAGGAGGCTGCAGAGGTCGTTCAAGGCTGTCTGTCTGTCTGTGCCACTTCCCTCTGCTGCACCACAAACTGGGGCTGGGATGAGCCTGTGTGGTGCCAAGGGACAGTCCCTGGGGTGAGGTGACATTCAGCCCATCACTGCCACTGTGGAGGCTTCCAGGGATGGCACAGGGCTGTTTCTGTGAGCTGCTGACAGATGGGAAATATTGCCCAACAACAGAGAGAGGAGGCTTGGCTCACCTCTGATTCACTAACGAGGGATCTCAGATCTCCAACCACTATTATTTACAAGAAATAATTCATTGTGCTGTAATATTTGCTCCTGCCTTTAAAAATGCATTTCCTTTCCAGCCTGCACCTCTTCCAGGCAAAGCTGGTCTTTCATCAGCAGATGAAGGTTCTGTTTGTACCTCCCCATGTGTGCAAGTATGTACAGGACCAGCTCTTCCTGAGAGAACACACACCGTTCCCAGCCCTGGCAGCGTCCTGGGGCCTCCCTCCCCTCTGCACTGGGATACAAAGAGCATTCATTGTGTTCAGCAGCAGCTCCCGCTGGGTAAAAGCCCATCTGGGAATCCTGGCTGACTCTGGGCTCGTTGGGGAGTGGAAATGCCACCAGGTGTAGTCACAGAATCACAGAATGTGTAGGTTGGAAGAGAACTTCAGGATCATCCAGTCCAACCCAGCCCTGACACCTCAACTGGATCATGATATAAGTTTTCTTTTAAACACACCCAGGGATGGTGACTCCACCACCTCCCTGGGCAGACCATTCCAGTATTTAATCACTCTTTCAGTGAAAAACTTCTTCCTGATATCCAACCTGTATTTCCCTTGGTGCAGCTCAAGGCTGTGTCCTGTCCTTCTGTCAGTGCTGCTGGAGAAAGAGACCAACCCCAGGTGTCCACAACAACCCTTCAGGGAGTTATAGAGTGATCAGGTCACCTCTGAGTCTCCTTTTCTCCGGGCTAAACACCCCCAGCTCCCTCAGTCGTTCTTCATCTGGTTTGTTTTCCAATTCCTTCACCAGATTTGTTGCCTCCTCTGGACACGTTCAAGTGTCTCAACGTCCTTCCTAAACTGAGGGGCCAGAGCTGGACACAGCACTCAATGTCCATCCCAAACTGGACACAGCACTCAATGTCCATCCTGTCCAAGAAGACTTTGAGACCCTTCCCAAAGTCCAGACCCAAACCACGATGTGAAATACAATTCCCTGTCCCTTCTGCTTTTCCCCCAGACCTGGAGCAGGGCTCTGGTCCAGGCAATGACCCAGCACTCAACCTCCACCAGGTGTTCCTGTCAGTGGGGAAACTTCTGCTCATTTAGTGAAATTCAGCCTCAGGTATTTCCAGAGGTGCTGCCAGGCTCCATCTGTCCCAGACACCTCCTCTCTGCCTGCTGTCCATGGAGAATTTGGCCCAGGCCATGTCCCTGCTGGTTCCTCTCTGGAGCTTTTCCTCCAGCACAGGGTCCAGGCAGATTGGAAATCAGCTGTTCTGCAGATATTCCCCATTTCCTCCTTCCTGCCTTCATTGCCCAAGGTGCACTTTATATTAATTTTCTTTTATTATTTTCTTTTTTTTTCGCTCGTAGAAAAATCATGGCTCAAGGATGATTTTGTTTTTTTGATTCCAGTGGCAAGAAAATTTCCTCTCCTGAGCGTGTCAGTGAACTGCCCATCAATCACAAACCCTCTCCAGGAGCTGGTGGATGTAGGGAAAACAATAGGGAAGCCTCACAACAACAACAACAAAATAATTAAAAATAATGAACATTATCAAGAGCTTTCGAAACCAAAATCAGTCAGGAAAAAGGTTCAGAACTGATGTGCAAGAGCAATGATCATGAATAATTCCTTATCTGGCTCAAAGTTCCCAGCTCTAACACGGCACTGGAGCATTGTCTGCTCCTCTACTTGAAATTAAAACCTCTGAAAGGTCACCCAGTGTGCCCAAGACACGGTGAACTGGCTGCTTTTCCATTGTTTTTATTGCTAGAGGGAGCCTATAGCTTCATATTTGGAAGATCCTAAACCAAGCCTGTTGTTTATTTAGAAATAAAAGTGAGTTGACATCAAAGGCCCAGTTATTTTGGGCTTTAACTGCCAGGGTGATTTGAAGCTGACAGCAAGCAGCCTGTAACTATTAATATCTTCAGTCAAAAAGGAGAGAAGGAGGGGAAAGAGTCTCAGGTCAATTTTCTGCCTGTTAGGGGCTATTAGTGGTTCCACACAGGAAGCCAAAAAAAATAAAATTATATAGTGCTATAAATTCTTCCATAAGCCACAAAACACCACAAATTTGCAGCTAATAAACCTGAAGATGAGGTGAGATTAGAAGTTGTGAGATGGGACCTTTGCTGAGTGTTTCAGGCCCAGTGGAGTTGCAGATGTCACCGTGGAGGGGACTTTGTGCAGCCTCCTCTGGGGACCTGCATTTCCACCTGTCCCTGTGCTGGCACCTCATCAAGCTGCCTGTAAATGTAATTATTACCTCTGTTAGTTGTGCTGGCTACTGTGGGCAAATCGAGCACTGGGAATGATTTAATTTGCAGTCTGGGAGCCCAAGGGGGGCCATGGTGACCATGGAGTTTGACTTTCTTGCCCAGCTTTACCCACACTCCATATATCCACTCATGGCTCATGGCTGAGATTAGTTCAAATATGAAAAATAAAAGCACAATCAGGTGCCACATTTAATGGGATCACAGATTTGGAGAAGCCAAGTGGGATGGCAAGAGGAGCATTGTCATGGCTCATGGCTGAGCTGCCAGATTGGCTCAAACATGGAAAAATAAAAGCACAATCAGGTGCTGTATTTAATGGGATCACAGATTCATTGAGGTTGGAGAAGCCAAGATCATTAATTCCATACCAAACCATGTCCCTAAAGCACCCTGAGGGTTTTTTGAATACACCAAGGTGGGATTCATCTGCACAGATTTGGGATGAACATCAAGAGGCTGCGCAAAAAGGCTTCAAAAATGAAACACTGAATTGATGCATTTGAAATGATGTTTCATTTGAATTGATTCATTGGGAATAATGTTTCATTTGAATTGTTTCATTTGAAATGATGTTTCATTTGAACTGATTCATTGGGAATGATGTTTCATTTGAATTGATTAATTTGGAATGATATTCCATTTGAATTGATGCATTTGGAATGATGTTTCATTTGAATTGATTAATTGGAAATTATGTTTTCCTCCCTGCTGGAGGGAAATCTACTTGAGGAGCACTTGCCAGAGAGAGTTTTTTGGAGAACAGCAAAGCCTTGCTGGCCCTTAAAGCGTTAAACAACCCTTGCATGAGCTGTCCTGCAGATATTCCCCATTTCCTCCTTCCTGCCTTCATTGCCCAAGGTGCACTTTATATTAATTTTCTTTTATTATTATTATTTTTTTTTTTTTTTTTTTTTTTTTTTTTTTTTTTCGCTCGTAGAAAAATCCAACTCTCCGGAGAGTTTGGAAGGTTCCAGCTCTGCTCTGCATTTACAGACTCGACTAATTACCCAGATAATGGGCCGGGTGCTGTGGTGAGGGCATTTCCTGTGAGGCAAGGTTAGGCAGATAAAAATGCCTGCAGCCAGAGGGGATTTGGATTTCTAATTTATTAGTGCTATTTTTTAAAAATGAATTAAAAGTGGTTTTTTTTTTTTTTTTTTTTTTTTTTTTTTTTTTTTTTTTTTTAATGAATGGAGATTTGCTGTTTCCAAGTGATTTATCTCCTTTGTGTGAAGGGTGGAGGAGCTGGCAGGGATGTGGATGGGGAGGGAATGCAGGGAGATAGGAAACAGCAGGGTCATCTCAGGTGGAGGGGATGGGCGAGGGCTCTGTGGCCTCTCTGAGCACCAGGGACAGGCTGGAGATTTCCCAGAGGAAAAAACTTCTGGGGCAGATTGTTGTTATTTTGGCTGCAGCCCCCAGGCCTCCTGCATTTTGATCCAGTCCTGGGGAGCAGCAATTCATTTCCCTGTGCCCCACCTGGGTCCTGCTGGGGCTGGGGAGGCAGGACATGGCCAGGACATTGCCAGGACATTGCCAGGACATTGCCAGGACATTGCCAGGACACTGGACACAGCAGGACACTGCCAGGACATTGCCAGGACACTGCCAGGACACTGCCAGGACATTGCCAGGACACTGCCAGGACACTGCCAGGACACTGCCAGGACACTGGACACTGCCAAGGCACTGCCAGGGCACTGGACACTGCCAGGACACTGGACACTGCCAGGACACTGGACACTGCCAGGACACTGCCAGGACACTGGACACTGCCAAGGCACTGCCAGGACACTGGACACTACCAGGACACCACCTGGTGTCCGTGCTGCTGTGAACATCTTGGTGTTCACACAGAGAATTGTAAGATAAGAATTAATAAACACGCGAGAAACCAGAGAAAAAACAAGACCTTGAGGCTCCAATTCATTCTCATGCCACACTCAAAGCCTTCAGAGGGCAGAGGGCAAAAAAGACTCTCCTTTTGCCAAAAAACCTTTTTTGCCAAAAAACCACCAGAACCACAACCTGACTCTGGTGTGAAGAGAAACCAAACCCAAGACTGCAGGAAGGATGTGTCACATCAGGATATTCACACTCCTATTTTACTCCATGACTTTGGGAAAGGGCTGAACAACACCAACCTTCTCCCACTCTGACAATCCAATCCCTGGTTTCACAGCTCAGCTTGGGGCTTCTCCCACTCTGACAATCCAATCCCTGGTTTCACAGCTCAGTTTTGGGGCCCTGGTGGGTTGTTCTGATGGGAACTGCAGAGGGAACCTCACTGGGCTGTTTCGAAAGCCCTTTGGGAACCTGGCCCAGGCTGCTCTGACTTGCTCCCAGCCTACCTGCCAGCTTTCCTTCCCAGCAAGGGAGCCCTTGGGGGTGGCTGGGGAGCAGCCAGATCCTGCCCTGACAGAGAAAATTTCTCTTGGAGCTGCTTTCTCCAGTTTCGTGCTGGTGTTTGGCTCGTTGAGAGCTGGTGGGTGCTGCACATCTGCCTGTCCCCCTTCAGTGGGGAGAACACAGAGCTCTGCTCTTGCTGTGCCCTTGGCAGAACTGATTTGTGCAGAGGAGCTGCAGGTCAGTGCAAGGGAAATGTGGAATCATTCATCTGGCTTCACCTCTCTCCAGATTTGCTGCCCTCCTGAAATATCAGGGCCAAGCCCCTCTCCAAGAACAAGGGATCTGTTTGTGCAGAACAAACAGACTTGGGGCAGGTGAGCAGGGTGGTTGTACTCATGTACCTCACACCTCCACAGGGCAGTGCCTGCTGCTTCTCTTGGGGTTTTGGCATCTAATAAAAATAGAAAGTTTTCCTGTCTAGCCAAATATAAGAAGAAATATTTTCCTTAAGGAGACAGAGGTTTTTGCACCTCAAACTTCCCAAGCTCTTCTGAAAAACCCCAAAATGATGTTTTCCTCTCGAGTTTTACAGCCCTTCAACTACTGTGCCTGGTTTATAATCAGCATCTGGCCACAAATACTCATTTTTAGGAACCCTGGAGAAATTTCTGTCTTCACCAACCTTTACCGTGGTGCTGCCTTCCAGGAGGTAACGCCCACGGGTAACTGAGAGCATGGCCTGGGCCTCCACAAGCCAAAAAAAAAAAATAAAAAATGTGCTAAGTGCTGTCAACAGAATGCAATCATCATTTGAGTTAAAAGGGTGAATGTGGAGACTGTGAAATCGTCTCCACCTGCACAGGAGCTGAGAGGTGCAGGTCTAGCAGCTTGGCTGGGATGGTGCAACCAAAATCTTGGCGGATTTTTTGCCCCAGAGCTTGGGGTGGGTGCTGGGGATTAACAGGAAGGGTGGCTCCACTTGAGGACACACGTTCCTCAAGGATCACTGGGATAGAGCGCTTGGATTGAGAAGGTGAGGATTGGATGTTCGGGATGAGAGGAGTGGAAGGTCTCTCATTGCTCTGGAGGATGTTCCTGCAGAGCAATTCAGATGTGGAGGAGAGTGTGGAGCTCTCTCCTTGCTGCAGGAGCTGTGGGAGCCTCACACCAGCCCATCCTGCAGGGCCTGCACACAGCCCTGCTTCAACAGCACCACCCTGGATCCTCCCAGGGCTGCCTGATCAGCCCCAGCAGAGACAGAACTTGCTGCAGAGTCCCCCCATTGCTGCACAGCCCTGTCCCTGCACTGGGAGCAAGGGCAGGGAACGTGGAGCTCCCCAGGTGCTGGTGCCACCTTGGATGAGCAGCAAAAGGCAAAGGAAGTGTGAGAGCAGGAGCAGAGTGGGAGAAGAAAAAATGAGCATTCAGCACAAATGGCTGTGGAAACAGAATTATCTCCCAGGGCTTGGAAAGCCTTTAGTCTTTCCCACAGCAAACAAGGGGAAATGTTTTCCTCTGCAGCTCCATCCTGCCTGGGATGGGCAGCAGCACCTCCAGCCACCCTGGCTGCAGAGAAGGGATGTCCAGACCTGGCTGGGATGTTGCTCCGTGTCTGCTACAGCTGGAGCCCAAACAAGGTTTTCCTCCATCAGCGACTTCTCTGCTTCCTCCTGCACTCCCTGCCTTTGTGCCTTTGCCTTTTCCACTGGGGAGGGAGCCAAGCTGGACCCTGGATCAGCAGAGGGGACCATCCATCAGCCTCTCACCCCTGGCACAGCTCAGCTCTCCCCAGCTGAGCCCTTCTGGGTGGCCCCAGGATCTGCCAGTCTGCCAGGGAGAGACAATGTGTGTCATGGTCCTGCCCTGGGGAGGGTGTCTGGGGACCAGGGCTCTGCCTGCTGCTGCCACTCTTGTCCTGTAGCTGCTGTTGGCACCACGCTGGGCACAGAGGGGCCCTGTCTCCTTGAGTGGCACTTGAATACTGGGAAGCAGCATCTCCTCCTGCCATGACCTGCACCCCCTGGTTGTCTTGGCAGGGAGAGAGGGCCAGACTCTGACCCCCCAAGCCAGTATTTGCAGGGACATGTTTTTTCTGCACAATTGAAGGCATCAAGCACCTCTTCCAGTCTTTCAGAGCCTCAATTTATTTGTTTGCTTGTTTGTGTTTCCTCCTGGGCCAGTGCAGAGGACACGAGGCACAGGCCATTCATGCAGCTGGCACTGCACAGGGAATGTGTGGCTGGGCTGTGGGATGAAATTCCCTGGGCTCAGGGTGAGCCCCCTGATGCTATTCACAGAATCACAGAATGGTTCAGACTGGAAGGGACCTCCAAGCCCATCTTGTTCCATCTCTTCCCTGGGCAGGGACACCTTCCATTATCCCATGTTGGTCCAACCTGGCCTTGTACATCTCCAGGGATGGGGCAGCCACAGCTTCTCTAGGGACCCTGTGCCAAGGTTCCATCACCCTCACAACCAAGAATTCCTTCCTGATGTGATCTCAATCTAACTTTCCTGAAGATGTGTCCTAGAGATGAGTTCATTGCTTTTCCCCATCCTCCCTGCAGTGTTCTCATGGGTTGTTTCCCAGCCACGCCAAGCACAAGGTGCACAGTGAAATCAGCTGCTAACAGACCTGAGATCAGGAAAGCCCAGGTTCTCCCTCCCCATTTAACATCCTGCCCTGGGAGGATCCACCCCTCCTGCTGCCCTCAGTGACACCTGTGGGGTGATGTTGGGAAAGATGGGACAGGAAGGGCTTGTGGATATGATTGTCTGGTAAGAAATACTGGAGATGTAAAAGCTGTGAGTGAAATAGAAATGAAATCCAGCTCTGAGATGTGATCATGGCAGGCAGGAAGACGGGGATGAGCTGGAGATGGGTGGAAGGACAGAAAACAAAAGGAGCCAAGGGTGCAGCCCCTCTCCACCCTGCCAAGGCATCAGGGAAAAGGGGGATAAGAAAAGTCTCTTTAGAGTTTAGAATACATGATGATGTGGTGATAGAGCAGTTCTCATGGGCTGCAGGCAAAGGCTGTAGGGTTTGTATCTCGTGCTGGTTGGTCACTGTAAATTAGAATATTCAACACAAAAGGAGATGGAATGGATTGGAACAAGGTCCTCACTCTCTTGCTCCTACCTCTTACTCTGACCTCTCTCTTACCCCTCTCAGCTCTTTTACCTCCCTCACCTCACACTCTCTCCCTCTCTCTTTGGGGTTCCCTCCAGCCCAGGCTGGTGGCTGAAGGCAAAGCCCTTTTTACCCACCACCCTTGCAATAAACCCATGTATTTCTAAAATATCTCAGCTCTGCAGAGTTCCCTCTCCCTGCCCTCCATGGATATTCCTACAGGGCTGACCCCCTTTCCTGCCTGCAGTGCTGGGGGATGATCACAGCCCGTGTCTTTAGGCCAGAACAAAAACAGCTCCATAAAATAAAACTCACAGGGTTTCCAGGCTGTGCAGCCCATCGAAGCCGTTGGCTCCCAGGCTTTGGATCCGGTTGTTGTGCAGGTGCCTGTGGGCAAAACACAAAGAGATGCTCAGTGGGGTGTGAGCTGACCTTTTCCTTTGGTCTGAACACCCTGTGAGCTGATTTCATCCCATTCCTGGGCTGGGCTGGGATGCCAGGGGCACTAATGGGGTTCCCTCTCTTACCCCATAAGACACACGTTGGGTGCAGAGATTTACAGAAATCCCATCCCTCCCAGGAATTCCAGGCTGATGTAGGAGTTCCCCTGAGCTCTCCACCCTCACAGCTGCCAGGGGGCTGTGGATGAACGTGCTGAAGCAAGAAGCTTCAAGAAACAACCCAGAGCTCCCTGCAGCCTGGGCTCAGCCCCCTGTGTGGCTGCACCAGCTGTTCACGGGCTGCTGTCTGAGGACACAATTCACATTTGGAGCTTTAATAGCAGCAAGAAGACTTTGAGTGCAAAAAAATCATCCTGTTAGTCACAGTTTATTATCTTTACATAAAGAAAAAAAAATCCAAATAAACCCCCCCAAACCCCATAAACACTGCCAGTTTCCTGGATCAGCTCCAGTTTGATCGCAATGAGAGTTTTCTTCAGCTCTTCAGAGTGCCTGGCTGAAGTGCTGGGGCCATGCCACAGGCTGATGCACATTCTCTGCACCACAGGAACAGTTTTTTTTTTTTTCCTGTTTCACTTCATCTTGCTGCTACATGCCATGAACACCCAGTGCTTACAGGCCTGGGAGCTCCCAGCATTAATGTTGGCACTGGGGGGGCCCTGCAAAGCCACCTGGGGTGATTTTGCCTTGGAAGCTCTGCAGGTGATGAGTTTCTGGAGTTCTGTGTCCTGTGTTTCCTCACTCCCCCGTCTCAGTTTTTTGGCAAACTCAAGGATTTAATCCCTGGATCCTCGTCTTGGATTATCAGAGACTCTTGTGGCTGTGGGCACATTTCAGTGTTTCCATGTCATTTCCTTTATAGCTGTGAGCTTGTGGCTAATTGTGCATCTCCCTCTGAAATTCCACTTAAAGGCACCTTTGAATCCATGGAGAGAGTTTTTGTGAGAAAAGTCTGTTGAAAACCAGGAGAAAACAACCCACTCCTGCCCAGCCTGCACTTCCAGCAGCCTGCACTCCACCTGTGTGATAAATGCCCACCAAGGAGGGGCAGCTGATCTCAGGGCAGGTTCTCCCATCAATTCAAATCCTCTTTTAATATTCCCACATTCACAAGTGGTGAATTGTTGCCACATCTCTCCCCTTGAGGGTCCTTCTGTTCCATCCCCATGATAACACCAACAAGGGGTTCACCAGCCTTTGTCCAACTCTGCTCCCTCCTGGCAGGTGGATCAATGATTTTTTTAAATTATTATTATTATTTTCTGCTTGATCTAAATGTGTCTCAGCTTGAAAAAAAAAAAAAAAATCTCTCACTCCACCTGGATCGGAGTGTGAGCTCTTTGGCTGAGCACAGGCAGCTCCCACTGCCAAATATTCCAGGGGAAAACAGGAGGGAGGTGGGAGTGGAGGAAGAGGAAGGCTCTGGGGCAGTTTGGTAGGGGCCTGAAAAATAAAAACCAGCCTGAGATGGATGTTTGTCACGGGGATGAGAACACACAAACATCTCAGAGGAAGAGGAAGGGAAGGATATCTGATAAAATATGTTATCAGATGAAAAAAGGATGTTGCTTGCGAGAAAACTTGGATTGTGACTTCTAGAGGAGAAAAAAAACCAACTGAGAATCTTGTGGGAGAAATTTCTCTTTGTCACAAGAAAAGAAATTTGTGCCCAGATGGTTTTTCCCATCAAACGTTGACAACTCCTGGTCGTGCTGATTCCCTTCAGCTGGTGGTGCCAACCCCTTTGAGCTCCTTTGGATCTTAAATTTGGCAAAGAGAGGAACTGGGCTCTGGAATTCCCATGGGATCCATGAAAAGGTATCACAAGAAACCCAAAGCCCTGTGTGCTGTGAGGGACAAAAAATTCCGAATTCCAGGGAAGATGTGAGTTCCCTGAGCTTTGTCAGGAACACCTTTGTCCAAGCTGGGAAAAGCAATCACCTGCTGCTGTGTTTATATTTGGCCCTGGAATGAAAATCATCTGAAGGAAGTTCTTTGTTGGTGAGAAAATTACGAACGTCCCAAAAAAACCAAAAAAACCAAAAAAACCCAAAAAAAACCAAAAAAAAAAAAAAAAGGGAGTTATAAAAAATTTTTTGCTGTCCAAGCTGAACTCTAGAGCCACCCAACCACATGGCAATAATAGAAACAAAGGTAAACACTTGAAAAGATGTTTCTGTCTCCCATCCTGCCTTTTTTATTTCTATTTATTTATTTTTTTTTTTTACTTCTATCCTGGTAAACAAATTTTAACAAGTTGGAATTGCAACATCTCCAGTGGTTGTCAATTTGAGCTCGGCCCACACAATGTTATATTTTACCCTGTAAATTACAGCTCAGGTGGTTTGAGAGCAGCTCGAGATTCTTAATTCTGGGCTGTAAACAACCCCGACAAGGCAAAAATATGAGAAATCTTTAAGCTTTTGCTGTTGGAGGGTAAAACACACCAGGTCTCCTTGGTCAGGGAAAAGGGCTCTGTCTAAGTTGTTCAGTTTTCATTTGATTTCCTTTTCCATTTCGTTTTTCGGTGAATTAAAAGAAAATTAATTTTTTTAATTAATAAAAGATTATTACACAGGATGGGGACAGAGGCTGCTGGTGCCTCAGGTGGTGAGGATTTAGAAACAAAGCACAAAAATAAAAAAATCAAACCCTACAAAATTCATCCTGACCCACAATAAGAAAGATTTTAGATTTTAGAAAGGTTTTCTCTCCTCGCCAACAATTTGTTATTGGAAATTAAGAATAAATGTGATTTTTTCCCCCATCAATCATGGAGCATCCTCAGAATAATTTCTTCAGTTTTCATTTGATTTCTTTTTCCATTTAGTTTTTCAGTGAATTAAAAAAATCCTGGGGAACAGGCCCCACACAGGATGGGGACAGAGGCTGCTGGTGCCTCAGGTGGTGAGAATTTAGAAACAAAGCAGAAAAAAAAAATAAATCAAACCCTCCAAGATTCATTTTTGTAGACCCACAATAAGAAATGTGCAATGTATTTTAGAAAGATTTTCTCTCCTTGTCAACAATTTCTTATTGGAAATTGAGAATGAATGCAATTTCCCCCCATCAATCATGGAGCATCCTCAGAATAATTTTTTCAGTTTTCATTTGATTTCCTTTTCCATTTAGTTTTTTCAATGAATTAAAAAATCCTGGGGAACAGCCTGAGAGGAAAATCCAGAGGCTGCAGCTTCAACTCTGGCAATGGCACCTCCAAGGGAACTGCACATTTGTGTTACACAGAAGGGAATCAGGTTAAACTGGAGCCTAAAAACTGCTTTAATTATTCATTAAAAAATTAATTAATGCTTGTCTATATGGGCAAGGAAAGGGAAAAGGACCAACGTGGTGCTGGATGTGGATGAATTGAAATGGGTGCAGAGAAAAGCAATAAAATGATCCAAAGATTGAAAAAAAAAATAATAAAATTAGGATGGAGACCTAGAGAGAACTCGTTCTGTTTAGTTTATTAAATAAAAGATCAAGGGGATGAGTGCATTGTAACGTATAGGAGCCTTCCTGGTTAGAAACTGGGTACTAAAAATGGTTCTGTGATTTAGGAGAGGAAAGAATAATAAAAATAAATGTCTGAAGTCAAAGCCAAAGAAAATTCAAATGGGAAATATGAGTGTTTTTATTTTTTTTTTTTAACACTAAGGATGATTAACCACTGGAACAGACTACAAAGAGAAGTGGTGGATTTGCCATTGCTTTCATTTTTAATGACTTCATTTTTTTTTTTTCTTCTTCTTCTTCTCAAAAAAGGACAAATGCAAACGTTTTCCATCAATTATTTGCATTAGATGATTTGAACTGAGCTCAAACCTGACGTCATCTGAATTCACCCCTGACCAGCCATTGCCACCGTGAGTTTCCATCTTTATTGTGGCAAAACTCTCCTTTTCCTCAACTTGGCCACAGGATAAATAGAGGAATCTAAACAAAAAATGGTGCAAATTCCATGGATTGTTTCCACCAGTGAAGGACCAGCATGAGACTTGTCTGGTGAAGAATAAAACTCGATCAGAAATGACATTCTCAGGGTACATTGGAGCACAATTTACTTCTTCCTCAAGTGCTGGAGAAGTAAATCCACTTTTTTTTGGGTCCTCTGAGAGAGAAAAGACATTTTTGCCAATTAAAAGGCTCATGGATGAGACCCAGATGTTCCTGGTGATAATGAACTGCACATTCCTGGCACTCCCTGCCAACACCAAAATTGCCAAGAGTTTCTCAGAGAGAAATTGGTGACTCCTTTGTGCAGGTGAGGGAAGGGATTTACAGGCTCATCCTGCACCAGGCTGGGATTTGTGGGGCTGGGAAACTCCAAAATCTCACAGATCTCAGCTGGAATGGCTGGTGATCACCTTCCCTGGAAAGCAGGGATGTGCTGACACTAAAAATCACTGATCCCTTCTGAAAATCTCAGCCAGAGTTACACCAGAACAAGGAAAAAAAATGGGAATTTTGCAAACAAACTTTGTCTTGTAGTCACTAAATTATTCCATTAGAGAGAAAGAGCTGCATCGTGTCCTTTAATGACAAAAACTCTAAGAAAGAGAAATTCTACTGAAGATTCAGCTGGAAGGTGCTGCTGAGCGACCACAAAAATAAATTATGAGCTGATATTCAGGTTGTGTGAATGTCAAGTGTACCAGAGTGGAAAACCAGTCTTTATATGAGCATTCACATTATCAAGCTTTTATTTATCTCCAGGAAAGAGGTTTTGGTGTTTAGTTGCTATGAAAAAAAAAAAAAAAAAGCAAATTAAATTATAGGGATAGCTAGAAGAGGAAAAATGGGCACAGAACAGCATTGTTATATAAAAATACATATATATTTATATATAACCATGATATAAACCAGAATTAATTTTTGTCTTTGATACACTGTACAGAGTTGGTTTTTCCATCTGAAGGTGTGAAGGAAAAAAGAAAAAAGTGATATATGAGAACTAACTTCTGATTTTAAATAGGACAAGGGGAAAAGAAGGTAGATTTTTTTTTTTTTTAGTGAGAGACGATAGATTTTGATCAAATGTTGGGAGAAAATTCTTCTTTGAGAGGGTTGAGGCCCTGGCACTGGTGCCCAGAGAAGCTGCGGCTGCCCCTGGATCCCTGGAAGTGTTTGAGGCCACTGGATGGGGCTTGGAGCAGCCTGGGACAGTGAAAGGTGTCCCTGCCCATGGCAGGGGTGGAACTGGAGTTTTGAATTCCCTTCCCACCCAAAACCATCCTGGGATTCCATATTGCAAACCAGGAAACTGGATGGGGACTGGAAGAGCTGAGACAGTAACAAACACAGGGGAGATGGACACAGAGAACAAGAATTAAAGGGTGTTCAGCAAAACTAACTGGAAATGGCACGAGAACAACTTTTCCCAGAGTCCATTTTCTCAACCAGGCAGGGCTGAGGGTCAGGTTAGAGGAATGGAGCTTCTCTTTTTGCTCCCATTTTGTGGCCAAATTGGCTCCTGGAGGTTTCCAGGCTCCCTGTGGACCCAAACAAGGAAGGACCTGGGTTTTGACTTTGTTTTCTCTAACTTAAGGGGTTCTCTGCCGTGTGATGAAAATAAAACTGCTTGAAGATTTTCTCCATCCAGGTTCCTCATTAAAAGGGATGCAGCACGAGGGATTTCTTGGCATTGTAAGATTTTATTTCAGTGGGACTGAAAGAGGTGCTGTGATTCCTGCCTTGAGATTTCTTGCTGAAGGGATGATACTGGGAACTGCTGTCGTGCACTTTGTTGGGCTGTCAGCACAGCAGCATCACGGGGGTTTCAGATGCTGAATGAAAAAATCTCTTATGCTCAAGAAAAATGATGATTTTTGTAAAATAACCTTTTAATTCATACAAACCATCAGCTGAAAAAGGATTCAGGATTATAAATATATTTGATCCTGAATAGCTCAGACTAGAAAGCAACCACTTATTGCCATGAACTATCCTGATCAAACATCCTCCTCTCCTCTGCCATCAAAGCACAGTGCCAGCACTTTGTTATTAAAGCTGGGAAAAGGACGGTGCCAACTGTGGGGATTGATGGATTTCATGATGAGTGATGTACACAAGGCTCTGCTCACTGAACAGCCTGCAGCCCTTAGCTGGGAGCCTGCAGCAGCAATAGATGGGAATAAGATCAGGGAATTCCTCAACAAAGGTGTAATTTATTAGCAGACACTGAGGCTTTGAAGTGTTGCAGGATTGAGGTTGGGATACTCTGATGTCAGTGCCTGTGGCAGTGCAGGGTGGTGAAAGGGTTCTGCTCGAGGTGTGGGGAGGAGGAACAGCACAGCTCTGCACCTGGGAGGGTGCTGGTCTCAGCTGGGGTCAGTCATGGTCAGTCATGGGGTCAGTTATGGTCAGCCATGGTCAGTCATGGTCAGCCATGGTCAGTGGTGGTCAGTCATGGTCAGCCATGGTCAGTCATGGTCAGTCATGGTCAGCCATGGTCAGTCATGGTCAGTAATGGTCAGCCATGGTCAGTCATGTCCTGAGTACTGACCAGGCTGTACAGGAGGAATTCCCTGTGCTCAGAAATGTCCCTGAGTAGTGACCAGGCTGTACAGGAGAGATTCCCTGTGCTCAGCCATGGTCAGTCATGGTCAGCCGTGGTCAGTGATGGTCAGTCACGTCCCTGAGTGCTGACCAGGCTGTACAGGAGGGTTTCCCTTGTGCTCAGCCATGGTCAGTCATGGTCAGTCATGTTCCTGGGTACTGACCAGGCTGTATAGGAGGAATTCCCCTGTGCTCAGCCATGTCCCCAGGCTGTACAGGAGAGATTCCCTGTGCTCAGAAATGTCTCTGAGCACTGACCAGGCTGTACAGGAGAGATTCTGTGTGCTCAGCCATGGTCAGTGGTGGTCAGCCATGGTCAGTCATGGTCAGTAATGGTCAGTCATGGTCAGCCATGGTCAGCCATGGTCAGTCATGGTCAGTCATGTCCTGAGCACTGACCAGGCTGTACAGGAGGGATTCCCTGTTCCCAGCCATGGTCAGTCATGGTCAGCCATGGTCAGTCATGGTCAGCCATGGTCAGTAATGGTCAGTCATGTCCTTGAGTGCTGACCAGGCTGTACAGGAGGGATTCCCTTGTGCTCAGCCATGTCCCCAGGCTGTACAGGAGAGATTCCCTGTGCTCAGAAATGTCCCTGAGCACTGACCAGGCTGTACAGGAGGGATTCCCTGTGCTCAGCCATGGTCAGCCATGGTCAGTGGTGGTCAGTCATGGTCAATAATGGTCAGTCATGTCCTGAGCACTGACCAGGCTGTGCAGGAGGGATCCCCTGTGCTCAGCCATGGTCAGCCATGGTCAGCCATGGTCAGTCATGGTCAGTCATGTCCCTGAGCACTGACCAGGCTGTACAGGAGGGATTTCCTGTGCTCAGCCATGTCTGCCCTTGCCTTTCTCCCCCTGGGGCTCATTTTAACCCCCTATATCTGTGAGTTCCCAAATGTTTATAGCATCAGCCAGATCCTCCATCCACCTGCAAACCCAAACATTTGCAGCTGAAGGCACAGGTATCCTCTGCACCCTGGTAGGGAATGCTTTATTTGGGAGCATTTTCCTGTCAGCTCAGTGGGTGAGTCTGGAGCAGGACATTCCCCTGCCTGGGACACGGGAGGGACAACTGGGTGAATTTCCACTGGTGATGTGTTGACAAGGCCTTGCATGGAAGCACGGCAGAGATTTATGGGGCCAGCCCTGCCAAACACTTGTGATCCCACAAAAATGCAGCATCGTGTCCCACAGAGCCTGGCAGGATCACACATGTGTTCCCTTCCAACTGTGTGTGGTGGGACACTATTCTCTCCCTTGTGACCCCACGGTCAATGACTTTTATTTCTCAAGCTCGCCTGCTTAATTAAGGAGTCGCTTCTTGCCCACAGTGTGGGATGAGCTGGATTGAAAGCAGCAGGCTCTGGGGGCTGGAATGAAACCCCAAATGTCAGCTCACCCGCTGAGGGAACTATTAAAGCTTCACTGAAGTGGTTGCGTTATGGTGGCCAGGGGTTGCCTTGCAGAACGAGCCCCATTGTGGGTGAAAACTGCTTTTTTTTTGATTTTTCTCAAGTTGCTTTTTTTGCTTTTTCTCCCTAAATAAGCCTTTATGCTTTGTCTAAACAGATGAATTTGATGCTTAATAAAACTCCGAGCTGTGCTTTGTCCAGGCACTTTCTACGCTGGACGGTCTCAGTAAACACTTTAAATTTTGAAAGGGAAAATAATTGCTGAACTTTCACTAAGGCACTACATGCTGAGGTTATTTAACACCCTGGTATCAGCACAAATTACCACACTGGAGATGGCATTTCATGCAGATGGAGGAGCTCTACAGCAGCTGGAATCAAACCCGAGCTTGCTAATCAACACCAAAGAAATAATCAGGATCTAATTTGCACATCTGAAATTCCTTTTAAAGAGAAGATAATCTGCAAGACTCTGTTGATATCAAGAATGCTCCTCCTGAGCAGCTGCTGGAGGGATCACTTTCCTTTCTGAGAGCGAGTTGTTATGTTTTCCAAGAAGAAAAAATATTACTTTTTTGACCTGACTGCAAATTGCTGCAATATCATTATTTTTTTTTCACATCGCTAGAAATTCCTGTAGTTTTAACACAGGGGGATTGGAGGGAGGGAAAGAAATGAGAAGGTTTTTGTTGCTTGAGTCTTTACGGAAAATAATCCGAGTTTTGTTTCTGAATAATTTTTTTTTTTTTAAATACAAGACATTTCTTGAATTATATCAGGGGAGCTTTGCAGCTCTTCACTGAAAAGTGGGGGAAATCTAATGACAAAAATCAAATGAAATCAATGAACAAAAATCAAAAGAGGTAATTTTAGCATTTCCTATCAAATAAAAGGGGGAATTCCTTGACCCTTTCAACAAAACCCAGGGGAGTGACCAGCAAGGATTCTCTCAGGAGGAGGAGCCCATGGACACCACCTTGTCCCAACTTGAGGAATAATAAACAGAGAAGTTCTTACAGCACCACGAGGCTGCTGAGGTTCTGGAAGGCGAAATCGGGGATGTGCCAGATCTGGTTGAGGGCCAAGGTCATGGCCTGGAGCGCCGGGAGGTGGTTCAGGGCTCGCACCGGGATCTCCGTCAGGGCGTTGTCATCCAGCCACAGGTGCCGCAGGGAGAGCAGCCCCTCGAAGCTCCTGTCGGGCACCACGGAGATGAGATTGGCATCCAGGCGTCTGTGGGGGGCACAAACAGGGTGGGGATCAGTGGGAGATGCCCGTGGGAGCGTGTAGATGCATCCGTGACTTACAGGGACAAGGGACTCTGCAGAGCTGAGATATTCTAGAATATGTGGGTTTATTGCAAGGGCCGTGGGTAGAAAGGGCTTTGCCTTCAGGCACCAGCCTGGGCTGGAGGGAAGTGCCAGAGAGAGAAGGAGAGAGAGCAAGAGGGTTTGGGCTGAGGAGAGGGGAGAGAGAGAGCAAGGGGCAGGGTCAGAGTGCAGGGGGAAGAGAGAAGAGGTGAGAGCAGGGAAAGGAGAGCGAGGTCCAGAGAGAGCGAGGTCCTGGTTCCAATCCATTCTATCTCCTTTTATGATGAATATTCTAATTTACAGTGACCAACCAACACAAGACACAAAATCCTATAGAATCTCCATACAGCCTATAAGAACTACTACATCACCATGTGTTATATTTTAAACTCTAAAAACTCCTCTTTAGACTTTTCTGTTTTGCTCCATTGACCTTTGGATCCCTCAGGCAGCAGAAGGGGATTGTTCAATCCAAAGGGATTCTCCTCCAGCTGCCCAGGCTCTTGTCTTCAGGTTATAGAGTGACTAAGACTTGGTGTCCTACAACTCAAATTAAGCTTCCATTTCTATCTCGACTACAGGTTTCACATTTTCAGAATCTTTTGCCAAGCAATCATATTTATAAGGTTTCCCTGATTCATCTTTCCCAACAGGAGCGGTATGGATTGATGGCCAGGGAGATTGGACTGGGATGTAAATAGTCATTAAGGTGTCGGTGAGGCTCCTGCCTGTGCTGGGAGATGTCCTGCAATCCCTTCAAACTGGGCTGGGATAGGGACAAGGCAGTGAGGTGGAGCCCGTGGCTGTCCAGCTTTGTGTTCCATCTTGCTCATGAACTGCTGGTTGAAACCTCAGAAGTGACCCATGAGGTTTGAGTGGGATGATGCCCCAGGAGTTTGGGGACCATCGATGGTCATTTGGTGCCCCAGGAGTTTGGGAAAGTGTCAGTGGTGATTTGGTGCCCCAGGAGTTTGGGAAACCTTTGATGGGCATTTGGTGCCCCAGGAGTTTGGGAATCATCAATGGTTATTTGGTGCCCCAGGAGTTTGGGGAACTGTCAATGGGCATTTGGTGCCCCAGGAGTTTGGGAAACCATCAATGAGCATTGATGGCAACTCCTGCAGCACCGTGGTTGGGCTGAGTGTGTTCCCCAGGAACTTGGAGCACCCGAAGCTGTATCTCCTGGGCTGGACCTGCCATGGATCTGCCCAAGGGATCCCTGTCACTATTAGGGACATGAAGAATCACACTCACCCATCAGGCTGAAGTGAGGAAAAGAAGGGGCAGTTCATTATGATTTAGGGTTTACATAGGATTTGGAATTTGGTCAAAGATTGATAGACGAGAGGAACACCTCTCTGACCTCAATGGTCAATTTGGAAGTCCATCACTGAGAGTAATGAAAACATTCTACATTATTTTGAGAGATTCCAAAGGAAATATGTAAACAATTATCAGAAGGCTGAGGATCAGGGCGACATTCCCAGCCTGGGCTGGACCTGCCATGGATCTGCCCTGGTGATCCCAGCCCAGGCTGGACCTGCCATGGATCTGCCCTGGTGATCCCAGCCCAGGCTGGACCTGCCATGGATCTGCCCCTGCCATGGATCTGCCCCACAGCGTGTGCAGAACAGCCAAACTGGGAACCACAGCCCCATCCCACAAGTAAAAGATCTGTCTGGAAATGGGAAATGTGTCCCAGCCCTGCCCAGGGTCCTGGGTGTGACCCCAGGGGTTCCTGGGCAGGAGTCCCAGGGCAGGAACTGCTCTTGGATCCCCCTTTGGCGTTTCCTCCCACTCCATCTGCCAATTGCTTCTTTTTAATCATCATTTAGAGCTTAAGGCGGTTGAATTGGAGGTTTAATTTGGTGAGAAACTTTAATTTTGAGCGCCGTGTTTTTGTTTCGAAATAGAACGACACGCCAAAAAAATAATAATGTTGTTATGAAAAAAAAAAGTTTAAAACTTAGATTTGGGAATCATCTCTCTAAAGAGCTTTTGTTGCAATGATGGTGAGCAGGATACAATGTGTTATCTGTAGATTTCGAAACCAAATTATAAGAGGAAAAATACTTCAGATTTGGATGAAATACCAGGAACCAATTATACAAAATTTTAATTTCCATCCGCAGCCAACAGAGCTTATTTTATTTTTCCAAGCTATCTCAGGCAGAGATCTCAGAATTCAAATTGCAAAGAGGAAGCACTTTGTCTCTTATCAAAGCACGAGAGGAGGAAGTTAACAGAGCCCAGCCCTCAAATCAGTGACCCTCCAGAAAGGAATGTGGAAAAGAAATCACTATTCTTGACTATATAAAGTAATATTTTTGCTGAAAGTTAAACACTTTCCCCTAGGCACAACCCTCCTGTAAAGAGAAGTGATGTTTCTGAATTCACAGGACGCTGCAATGGGCTGCAGGAGGAGGAGAACAAATGTCCCATCACAAATGGAGCAGGGAAGAGGCTGGGGGCAGGTCCTCTCTCTGCTGGGGAGTGTGGGAGGTGTTTCCTGAGTGAAATCCTCAGATAATCCTGGAAAACAGACCTTCCCTACATCACAGAAAGAGGCATTTCCTGCCCTGGATGGAGGATCTGGAGGTTTGTACCTGGTGAAGAAGTGCAGCCAAACCTTCCTGAGATCTCCTTCAGAAAAATGTCCTTTAAATGCAGAGTCCAAGCTCTGGTAGAGCATTGCCTTGGACTGGAATGATGACCCAGGGTGGGTTAAATCCCTATTCCATTACTCCCATTTTCCCCCAGTAATTTATTAATTAAATCAGAGGGTGATGAGATTCTGGAAAAGGGTTCCCCAAAGGAGACACTTCCCATCCCTGGGAATATCCAAGGCCAGGTTGGAGCACCCTGGGACAGTGGAAGGTGTCCCTGCCCAAGGAAGAGGTGGAAGATGATGGACTTCCAGTCCAAACCATCCTGGAATTCTGTGATTGATCCTGTAATTCTATTTTCCCCAAATTTCAATACTCTTGCCTTGCTGCAAAGGGACAGAACTTGGAGCACCCTGGGCTGGTGGAAGGTGTCCCTGTCCAGGGAAAGGGTGGAACAGGATGAGCTTTAAGGTCCCTTCCAGTCCAAACCATTCTGAGGTTCTGTGATTGATCCTGTAATTCTATTTCCCCCCGCAATTTCAATACCCTTGCATTGCTGCAAAGGGACATTTTCTGTTCAGCTGAGACGAGCCCAAAAAGCACATCCCACCCAAAGCTCTATTCCCACAGGTTTTGTGTTTTTGTTCAGAGCACAAGACAATGGATTTCCATTTTTTTTCCTGTTCAGAGAGTGGGCACCGCAAGTTCTGCCTCGATTGACTTGCTGCCCCCCAAACTACAAAAAAAAAAAATCAGAGAATAACATCATTCATCTTCTTGAGAATAAACATCAGAAAAGCAAACCCTGCAGCAGCTCAGAGTAAAGCTCAGGATTCTATTTGAAAATTTTGTCAAAACGTTTTGAGACAAACAAGAACTTTTTTTGAGCAAAATTAAAACTTCTGTGCAAAATGTTAATTTTTGCTTTTTTTTTTTTTCATTCCTTCCTCAACATAAGAATTCTGTTAGCTTTTGGCATCATAAACTGTTAAAATAAAATAAAAAAAAGCAGCATTGCTTATTTTTCCCAGAGATATTCTTTCATCCAAATCCCTGTAAATTTACTGAAAATAATTTTAAAGCTGCTGGATTTGCCCTGTGGCTGTTCAGCAGCTCAAAAAAGGCCCTTTTTATCCCTGGGGATGTCCATGGGGGTGAGAAATGCAGCACAAGTGGAGATTTGTCACAGTTAAAGACACAAAAACAACTAAACTCACCCATCAGGTAGAAGCAGGGAAAATAATAAAAAAAAAGTTTATTATTATTTAAGATTTATATAGTATTTAGGATTTAGTTAAAAATTAATTATTGGAAAGAACACCTCTCTAACTCCGGTGGTTAATACAAAAGTTTATCACTAAGAAAAATCAAAACAAAACAAAAAAAAAATCAAAACAATTGTTTTGAGAGATTTTGTAGGAAAGTATGTGAACTATCATCAGAAGGATTAGCATTATAGAAACAGAGGTTTTTGAGGTACTTTGGCTTTGTGGATCCCTGAGTGCAGGGGCAGGAATTTGGGGTTTGGGGACACTCCTGGGTGGTTTCTGGCTGGGGATTTCCACACCTTGGTGCCAGTGAAAAGTCCCCTCTGCAGGATTTGGATGAACCCCAACCCTCCTGCTCCTCAATTCTGCAGGAGGAAACAGGGCAAGGTGTGGATGTGTCCATCAAACACCCTCTGGGAGGTGTTGGGAAGCTCCAGCCACGTAATTATTGTCAGAGTGTGGAGATCAGAGCTCAGACAGGTCCCTCAGTGCAGCAAAAAATGAGATTTTTCTCCTGGTTGCAATGAGAAGCCTCAGAACCAGCACCACAGAATCAGCACCACAGCAAGATGCATCAATCTGGAGCCAAGATAAATTAAAATTAGGAAGAAAGAAGTGCCCAGTGAATTATTGTCGCTCTGCTCCTGTGGAGATCAGAGCTCAGACAGGTCCCTCAGTGCAGCAAAAAATGAGATTTTTCTGCTGGTTCCAATGAGAAACCTCAGAATCAGCAAGATGCATCAATCTGGAGCCAAGATAAATTAAAATTAGGAAGAAAGAAGTGCCCAGTGAAGGTATTTCACATTCAGCATGATGGGGAAGAATCCTTAGGTGCACCGATGAGGGGACAGGGGACATGGGCTCACTCCTGGCACCAAGGGAGGGTTAATTCCTCCCCAGGGAGCTGCTGGCTCTTTCTGGAATAGACTTACATTCTTTCTAATAAAAGCTGTGCATGTGGGGATTGCTAATTGCTATGGCTTTCAGACAGCTCTCTGCTCCCTTCTGGAAGCAGAAAAAGCTGAAGTTCTTGGCACGGAGTTGTCAGTAATTATATCAATTATACTAAACAAAAACCAACCCAACAGTTCTCTCCTTTCTTCAGTGTGTGACTCTGGCTCGCCGAGTGTTTTGTGTTATGATTTATACCTGAGGTAATTGGGCTGATTAGTGGGTAAATGAGACAGCACAGGCCAGGGCTGGCTCTCCTCACCTTCCACGGAGATGTTTTAATCTTTATTTCACCAAATCGCTCCGTTGGTTTTCCCTTGCAAGTTTAACCCTTTGCTTGCTGCCTCTCTCACAGAATTTTGGACAGGGGCTCATCCCATTCCTGCTGCCAGGGACTCCAGGTGTCACCAGGTGACTTCACAGGCTCAAGCAAAGCTCTGCAGAGCCTTGGCCTGGCTGTTGCATGCAGAGGGAGGTGATTTAAAGTGAGATATTCAAGAACAGCTCATGAAAACCAGCCACTGCTGAAAGTCTCAGCTTCTGGCTCCAGAGCTGCTGAGAGTTACAGGCTGTTTATGAGACTTCAACATGACCAATGGCTCAAAAAAGTCCTAAAAGTGCCTGCAGTCACCTCAGAGTTCACTCCATGTCCCCTTTTAGGGACTCCAGGGGTGGTGAGAGAGGGAAGAACACCCAAAGTCCACTGCTCTGAGGCAGCTTTTCCCCTGAGCAGATGTTCACATCTGTGCAGAGCCAAATGTGAGTGTGCCTGAACTGGCCAGTTCCTTCCTCTGCTGCTGCTGGGGGGTGGCAGCTCTGGGGAGGCAGGAGAACCTGGCTGGGAAAGGGAAGGGTTTGTTTCCTTGGGCAGGACATTTTCAGGTTGGCTTCACATAGGGCCTAACATGCCTTGGGAGAGCCCCTTCATTGCTTTGAATTGTCTGTGTTTGAGAAATGCTTGAGGAGAAATCAACTGCCCTCCTGCCAGGAGGAGCAGTCCAGAGAGGATGGTGGGGTCAGGAACAATTCTAGAAGGAACCAGGCATAGGGAAGTCCTTTTCTAAGGCCAAAAAAGTCAAGGCTGGGAAATTCCTCCTTTCCAATGAGCAGAGGACAAGCCAATGGCACCAGTGCAGCCACTGGGGAGCTCTGGGGTGTGTGCAGTGCTCGGTGCAGTCAGTGTGTCCTGAGGTTTGTGTTAATTTTGTATTTTCTGTGTCACAGGCCCAGCAGTTTCTAAGAACTGTTTTTTTTTTCCCAATAAATGCTTCCAGAGTGTTTCAGAGGATGTACAAGTGTGTTCCCGAGCTGGCAGAATAACCAGAATAACCAGGGGATAACCAGAACCAGTCTCTCTGTTCCCCAAGAGATGTGGTGCCAATCTCAGTCTGTGACTGGCAGAAGCAAATTCACCCTATGAAGGTTTTACAAGGGGAGCTGCAGCCTGGAAACGAACAGAACTGTTCAGTACCATGCTGGCAGGAGATATCCAAATTTCTGCTGCTGGTTTGTTTTTTTTCTATTCTCACACACATCAGAGCCAGTAAGATCTGTCTGCCTGCACATTTTACCCCACTCATGTGCAGTAACTGTCCTGCAGCACAGACTGGGATGGTCCCCACAGCTCAGACACCACTGGGACCTCAAACTGCAGCCCATCCTCACAGTAATTTTTTGCAACATATTTTTTTAATTTTTTTTATTATTTTATATTTTTATTTATTTTTATTTTACGCCTGTTGATAAAGCTGGAGGAGACTTGCCCCTGAAGATGACATGCAGCAGTGAGTGGGGCAGGGCTGGGTTTATTCTCTCTCCAGACCAGGGAGCTCCTCTGTGGTTCTCTGTCCACAGCAGAGCACAAGGACACAAAGAAAAGTCATTTTTTGCAGGGAGAGCTGTGGCCACTGAAGCTGTGAGTGCTGCTTTGCCCACTGAGACACAGAGAGGAGCTGTTTTCTCCCTGGCCCCAGTGTTAGTTGTGTGTCAGATGAACAGGGCTGAGCTCACCAGAAATGTCTAATTGGTGCCTCCAGGCAAACCGTGTCTCTCTCTTCCTGTCTGAGTTTATCTTGAAAGGCTCGATTGAGTTACCCATAACAGGATCTGAGTTCCTTGTAGTAACACAAGGAGGAGGTGATGTCACTGCAGCTCAGCTCCTCAGATAAGGCTCCAATGACTGGGGCCAACACCTCGGCTCCTTTCTCAGGCAAAGCTCCCAGGCTGAGTAAGAACCTGGCTGGGGAAGTGCTGTGTGAGGAGCTGAGGACACAGACAGGGAGGACAGGGGTTGGATGCTTTGGAGGAAAGTTGGAGGAGGACAGCTCCAGGGTCACCCTGTCCCCCCAAACCAGCTCCACACTTGGTGCTCTGTGTGTCCTGCTCAGCCCTTGCTGACACACAGGAGGTTCTGAGCCTGCAAAAAACCCAGGAGAGGAGCAGAGTTCTACCAGCTGGGATAGGACTGCAGGACTCAGCTGGAAAGGGGAAAACTGGGTTAAACTTCTGCCTGCCTGTGATGAGTTTGGTGCCATAATGTATTGGAGATTTGGAGGGAGAGTGGAGCTGTTGGAGGGGTCCCAGAGGAGACTGTGCTGAGGGCTGGAGTCTTTCTGCTCTGGGGACAGCCTGAGGGAGCTGGGGCACAGGGGAAGTGCTGTGTGAGGAGCTGAGGACACAGACAGGGAGGACAGGGGTTGGATGCTTTGGAGGAAAGTTGGAGGAGGACAGCTCCAGGGTCACCCTGTCCCCCCAAACCAGCTCCACACTTGTGTCCTGCTCAGCCCTTGCTGACACACAAAACCAGGAGGTTCTGGGTCCCTGAGGCTGCCCAAAAAACCCAGGAGAGGAGCAGAGTTCTTCTATCAGCTGAGATAGGACAAAGCACTGCAGGATACACCTGGAGAGGGGAAAACTGGGTTAAACTCCTGCCTGCCTGTGGTGTCTTTGGTGCCATAATGTATTGGAGATTTGGAGGGAGAGTGGAGCTGTTGGAGTGGTCCCAGAGGAGACCAGAGGGCTGGAGTCTTTCTGCTCTGGGGACAGCCTGAGGGAGCTGGGGCTGCTCAGTCTGGGGAAAAGATCTGGGGAAACCTCAGAGCTCCTTCTCCTGCCTAAAGGGGGCCTAGAAGAAAGATGGGGACAGAGTTTGCAGTGGGGTCTGTAGCAATAGGACGAGGGGTGGAGATGGGGAAGACAAGTGTAGTGGGGTCTGTAGCCATAGGACGAGGGGTGGAGATGGGGAAGACAAGTGTAGTGGGGTCTGTAGCCATAGGACGAGGGGTGGAGATGGGGAAGACAAGTGTAGTGGGGTCTGTAGCAATAGGACGAGGGGTGACGGAGGGAGGAGATCCAGATTTGATAAAAAGGAGGAATTTTTTACAGTAAGATAATGAAACACTAACAAGGCTGCTCAGAGAAGTGGTGGATGTCCCTTCCCTGGAAACATCCAGGGTTGGATGGGACTCTGGAGTAGTTGAAGGTGTCCCTGCTATTGGACTGGATGACCTTTAAAGGTCACCTCCAACCCAAAGCATCCTGTGGTTCTGTAAATGACACATTATTGCCCTGTAGACCAGCTCCCACACCTGGGCCCCTGCCGTGCCACAGGAAGGCTCCCAGCCCTCAAATAAAGCTCACAAATTCTACCTGGCTCCATTTCCAGCTGGAAACTTGTGCAAACCATCCCAGGCAGTGAATGGAGGCTGGAGACACAAACATGTTTGCAGTTGGCTGCGGAACAGGACCCGGTGAGAAAGTTTGGACTGCAATGAGTCCTCCCTCCTGACTCAATGGGGCAGGTTTCTGTGGGAAGCTCTCCACCAGGGATGCTCAGGAAATGAAATCAGAGCAATCCCCAGACTCGACACAAAGTGCCTTTGGTGCAGACAAGAGGGCTTTGTTATCCCTGCCCGCAAACACCTCCAAAACCCCTCGGGTCAGAACGGTACAAGGATTATTGCCAAAATCTCTGTGCAGCCATAGAAACTGCTGAAAGCTGGGCAGATGAGCCAGATCCCCGAGCAGCCTCTCCTGGCATTGCCCCCCTGGGCCTGGGGCCAGGCTCAGGGGAAAATTCAGAGTCACACACTAATGCAGTACAGTGATGCTTTAGGTTTTAGTTTCATATTTTTCAGATTCTGTGCTTCTTTTTGCACACTGTGAGCACATGAGGCATCTGCTGCAGTTGGGGCAGTTTCTCTATCTTGTATCATCCTTGGAGGAGATACCAATTCATGCATTTTCTGTATTATTTTCCATTTTTTGGCTGAAGTTTGCTGGACTTTTAGCCACTGGACACAACACTCTTGCCTTCTTGGGGGGTGAATCCTGGGATCCTTCACAGAATGACACTTACAGGCATTAAATACATGAGCCTTGCCTTTACATCAACTTCACAGCAACTCATTGCTGAAAAAACAGCAAGTAATGAATGAAAAACAAATGCAGCGAAGATTTGTTGTGGCACTGCTGAAGCCAATTGCTCCTTGTGTGTGGCCATTAAATCTTTTCTCAAAAATGCAATTGAGACCATTGTGCTGGGATAACCACAATACATTTAATTTTTTTTTTTTAATTTTTACTGCTGAGCAGAAAAGACTCTAATCTGAGCAGCTGAATTCCTCCTCCTGGCAGGAAAAAATCCACATTTGTGATGTACACACTATCCATGTCTCTTTTCTGACTTGCTCCTAGAACAACAAATTCAAATCCACTCCAGCTCTGGAGTTTAATAGAGAAATTCCTCCCTGTTTAGAGGGTGAGCTGCTCCTTGCATTTGTATTTTTGGGCAAGATGATAGAAAATCTGATAAATTTCCCTGAGGGCTGCACAAATGTGTGCAGGGGAGCAGAGATGCTCAGCCCCACTTTGGTTCCCCTGCTCTGCTTGGTTTTATCAGCTCATTTTGCTGGATAAAAAAGTGAGGGATGGGGACAGGGAAATTTTTTATTTTGCCTTCCAAAAGTAGGAAAAACCTCATCTCACCCAGTTGTATCCACACAGAACTTGAAAGCAGATATAGGGTCTTTCTGTAGCCAGAAGGGAAAAAGCAGATTCCTCCAGAGAGTGATTCATCCCCCAGAGAGGGCTCAGAGATAACAGAGATGATTCACCCTGTGCAGATGCTGAGCATTTTCCATGCTCCCTTTTGCTGCTGGGGTGAGGTAAAATCTACCCAGGCACTGTCAGAGCAGACAAACCCACCTGGGCTGCCTGGGGGGGACGTGGGCACAGCAGAAACTTCACCCAGAGTGAGGGAATGTGGTGTAAGTGAGGCCATGGGGGTGACTCAGAACAATTTGATTTCCTTCCTGGCAGCTTTTTAGGATCCAGCACCCCAATCACAGCAGAGGGATAAAGACACCAGGTCCCTGGTCCCAACCACAAACCCAGCCCAGTGTTTTTTGTAGCTGTTCCAAACCCCACCATGGCTGATCCCTCTGCTGTTACCTGTGGGGCTGTTCTTGGCTCCTGGCAAGAAAACAGTGACCAAGAGATTGTTTTTGCCCCAGTAAAAGATAGTTCTGCCAAGTGGATTTACCAATGGCTTTTGAAAAGATATTGTTGCTTTTCATTTTAGTAAAAATGGTTTTCAGAGGTACTGGGGACACTCTGAAGAGCACAGGGACATGAGCTGGATGGCAAAGAAAGCTGCTGGAATGGGAAATAAAATCCAGCCATGCACTTTGTGTCCCAGCCAGGGATGCTCTTGACCCCAGACCTGGGATTTGGATCAGGCTCATATGGACAGAGGAATGAGCCTCAAATCTGAACTGCATTTGTATTCCAATGCACCTTTTCCTCCTGAAACCTGCTCTGATCTTGCTGAGCTATTTTTGCCAGTCCTGGTGGCAAACATGGATCTCCAGTGGCAGCTCAGACTGGGTGGAGGGAAGAGCCAGGGCTTGGCAGGATGAATGACAGCCCTTGGCACACAGAACCAGAAAAATCTTCTTATCTATTCAAAGTCTGTGCAGAACAGCAGCAATTCCTCTAAATTTGCTTTATAACCGATGAACCAAATGATGAGAAGTGGCCTCAGGAGAAGACATCAGTCCCTTCCAGGGCCATCAGCCCACCTGAATTAGAATTTATCATCTTTTCCCTGTCTGTGCCCTGGCTCAGGATCCACTGTGCCATTTTTAGGTGATTCCCAGGCTGTGCAAACTGCACCTGGGAGGAAGGATGGTGGCAGAGCAGCCAAACTTCAGCAAAGGCTCACCCCACCTGAAAATTAAATTCAGTACATCTAGATGTGTGGCACATCTGCCTGCAGCATCCACTGGAGTGTGGTAAATGTCTGCTCTTGGACCCTCCCAGACTATGTTTTTTGTAGAAATACTATTAAAGCCTGGAGTGCCAAAATGGAGATGAGACTTCTGAAAACAGGAGTGGGGACAAAACTCCACTGACTCTGTTGTGCTGCTGGGAGGAGACTCAGGAAAAAGGGGAATTCAGAGGTGGGACTGGAAGGTTTGGGCAGCTTGTGTCCTCTCAAATGGAATGACAACATTCTGTTGACACTGTGATAGGGCTCCTATCTGTCCCTGGGCTCCTTTTCCTGCTGCAGGAATTCTTTCTGCTGTAGAAATATCCACAGAGGACAAATCCAAGGTCCTGTGTGCTCAGTAGCAGCATCAATCACCAGGGAAATATTTGCAGCTCCTTTGCTTCAGTCCATCTCCATATTCTCCATCTCACTGCTCTGCCCTGAGCCCCCTCTCCTTGTGCTCCAGGAAGATTCTGTAGCCAATAAATCAGAGCTGAGGTGGTCCTGCCACCAGAGCTCCTCTGCCAACAGACTGAGCTGTACTGACTTTATGGATATCTGGTTTATTGATAGCTTTTATCCTCTAAACAAGCAATGGAAACAACACCTTCCCAAACCCCCGTGTGTGATTTAGTGAGGAGAATATTGCTGTGAACAGCCAACTGTCAAATCTCAAAACAGATCAAAAGAAATGAAATGAGGAATGAACTGACTGAGCTCTTCAGGCCATGTCGATTCCAAAGGAATTTTTATTTTTTCTTCTTCCTTCTGTCATAAGAATTTATATGCTTGTGAGGATCTGATCTGGTGGGAAGAGCCCTTCCTCCTTTGCCTACATCAAAGTCCACGTTCTCAAATTGCTATAAGTCATTTTTATTTTTTTGCATTTTAATCTCTGGCCACATGTATGAAAATAATTACCTGCCTTAAGGGACAGGGGATGAAGCAGCTTTTATTGCACCTCCACAGGAGCCCAAATGGTGGTAAAACTAATGGGCTGGAGGGAGTGGATTGTTTTAGTTAAAGGCACAATTAACCTGAGCACAGGGAGTTACATCTCAGGCTGATTTAGCACTTATTGACCATGAGTTCTACAGCACTTCGAGCTAACAAACTAAAAATGGCCCCTATTTCTGTCTCTACGAGGCCTTTTAAGGATAAACTGTCCAATTAAGAAATGACACCTAAATTATTTTTACTTTTAACCCAATAACCAGCCACCCCTGGCCTGCAATGAGGACTTTTCTACTCAATTACAAAATAAGTAATTTTGTATTTACTTATACCCAGACCCATGAAGAAGAAGGTGAAAAAGAAGGACTCAACCTCCACTCTAAAATTTCCATCTTACTTTATATCTATATTACTATATTCTAAAACCTTAAACTCTAAATTTTCCACCCTGTAATATCACAGACTTCTATCCAAACTCCACCCCCACAATCCCAGTGTTGTCACTCAATTTTGGAATCCTTTTCCAAGACCTCAGGTCAGAAAAAATACAGGGTTTTCTTGGGGGTCAGTGCCTGTGAGCACAGAAAGCCTAAAATTCTCAGTGCCCAGAGTTCCAACAGCAGGAGAATTCTGCAAATATTCCAGAGGGATGCAGAGCCTGGGTGGCTGTAGGGGACTGACCACGCTGGCACAGAGGGAAGGAATTACTTTCTGCTCACAGGAGGAGTTGCCAAAAGACAGAAACTGGATGGACACACAGTCACAGGTTGTTTTCCTGGATACCATCAAGTCCAACAAGTAAAGAGTCAATCTTTGTGGGATACAGAGATGAGGAATGACACACAAGGCTTGCACCAAGTGTTTTCCAAGAGACAAGAGGATGGAGAAACAATCACAGGTTGTTTTCCCATATAACATCAAACCCAACAACTAAAGAGTCAATCTTTGTGGGACGCAGAGCTGGGGAATGACCCACAAGGCTTGAACCCAAGTGTTTTCCAAGAGACAGAAGGTGGATGGACACACAGTCGCTGGTTGTTTTCCCGGATGCCATCAAGGCCAACAGCAAGAGAGTCAATCCTTGTGGAATACAGAGTGAGGAAATGACCCACAAGGCTTGAACCCAAGTGTTTTCTAAGAGACAAGAGGATGGAGACACAGTCACTGGTTGTTTTCCTGAATGCTATCAAGCCCAACAAGTAAAGAGTCAATCTTTGTGGGATTCGGAGCCAGGGAATGACCCACAAGGCTTGTACCAAGTGTTTTCCAAGAGACAAGGGGATGGAGACACAGTTATAGATTGTTTTCCTGGATACCATCAAACCCAACAACTAAAGAGTCAATCCTTGTGGGCTACAGAGTGAGGGAATGACCCCAAGGCTTCCACCCAAGTATCCTGGAGCATCCTGCCTGGAACACGAGAGAAAACCCAAAGTGCAGTGTGGAAAAGGGGAAAGGAGAGTTTGATCTCATGGTGCAGGATCTTGACGCTTTAATTCTTCTGCCTGGCACTAAATCCTCCCTTCCTCCACTGAGATAGACAACACTCACCCTGAAGAGCCAGACACATGCTAAGCACCTTCCCAAAATGCTGACCTGCAAGAAACTCCCCCCCAGAAAAAACCCTTTCCACAGGCATTTCAAAAAAGAAAAACCAGGAGTTTATCTTGATCTCTTAATCCACCAGCTTTCTTTTCTCTCTGCCTTTCCCTACCTCGACAAAGCTTGGTAATTATAATTTATAGCACCTGCTCACTTTGAAATCCCTTGGACTCTTTTCTGCCTGGCAGAGGAACAGACACAGTGCCCATCTGCTTTAGGTGAGCGCTCACAAACCGCAAAGTCGTTAATTAGCCTGACACACGACTCTTTCCGTCCAGAATGCACACGGAGTGTTGTTAGTGCACCTCTAAAGCACCAGCAAGGCAGAGCCCGTGCCAGGGGATCACAAAGTGGATCCCAGCATGACGTAAAGCCTTGGCAGCCCCTGCAGGGCTCACAGCGTTGCCATCAGGGCTGCGTGTTCCTTCTAATCCTCCCCACTGGGCTGCCCAACACGCTCCCCAGATAAATCAGCCTCCAGACTCCTGGATTTTTCTTTTGAAATCTAAATTTTTTTCTTTGTGTTCATCTAGAGAGATCTGCCAAGGTCTCCTTCCTGACAGCTCCAGACGGTGATGGCTCCACATCCTGTAGGAGCAGGGCAGGTCTGGGTCTGGTCTGGGCATGGCTGGAGCTCTGGAGAACCTGGGGAGGGTTTTTTGTGAGCACAAGAGTGTCTGATGTGGGTGGGTTTGACACTTTCCCCCCCTCAGGCTGGCTGATATCCCTGGGCAGAGTGAACCATGGAAACCCCTTGAGGAGGGATGGTGCAGACCACAGCAGGGCCCTGCTGACCTGTAGTTGGTGATACCCCTGTTGTTTTAAATTTTCTTGCTTTCAAGTGTTTGAATCTTTGCAGCACGATTCTCACACAGCTTGATGTAAATTATATGAATTATATGTATTTTTAGAATTTATCAATAGTTCTCCTCTGGGAGGAGGAACTTGATTGATAATGATGGTGACCAATAAGGTCCAGGAAGTCACAACCGTCTTTAGCCAATCCTTGGCTTTTTTACAAAGTCTGTATAAGTTGATAGAGTCAGAAAATAAAAAAAAATCTGAGATCACACAGGGACTGGGGATATCCAAGAAAAGGAAAAGAATCCAAAGGGGAACCCTCTGAATCTCTGAATCTCTGAATCTCCCATCTCACTGAAACTTGCAACTTGCCTGAACCTTTTTTTTTTAATTATTATTTTATTTTATTTTTATTTTATTTTTATTTTCTGCCTTGCTGTCTGTCCAGTAACTTGGGCTCCCAGGGAGCCAGTGTGCCTCATCTAGAGCAGTTAAAAAGTTAAAATTAAACTGGGAGTGTTCTCCCAGTGCTGGTTCCACACTGGGGGACACCACACCTGCCATGAAAAATTCTGTACACCTGAAATTCGTGGTTTGGCAGCTTTGAGAAAGCTCCTTAGCTCCTTGTCAGAAGGCAAAGAAGAAGTGAATTGCTCCTTGTGTGTGGCCGTTACATCTTTTCTCAAAAATGCAATTGAGACCATTGTACTGGGGTAACCACAATGCATTTCATGGTTTTTTTTTTTTACTGCTGAGCAAAAAAGACTCTAATCTGAGCAGCTGAATTCTTCCTACTGACAGGAAAACTCCATGTGTGTGATGTGTCCTGTCTCATCCTCTCTAAATGCCCAGAAACCAAGACAGTGCCACGTTTGGACAGCTGGAGTTCACTAAAACAGGTTTTTGCTATATTTTAAATCTAACAGTGAATGCCAACCTCTGTCTGAAAATTTTCCTGATCTGAAAATTTTTCTGATCGAACTGAAAACAATTATTCTCAATCTCTACTTGGTTTTGCTGCTTCTGTTACAACCCTGAGAAAATTTTTGTGCATTGAGAAGCCTCCCTTTCCTCTCCTGGGCCACTTTATCCCTAAGGGACACACACTTTCCCTTCCTGAATCCCAGAAGGACAAACTTAACGTGGGCACCAAATGTAAATACGTGAAAGAGCAAGAAAATAACCAACACACAGTTCCCCTTCTGTCTGGGGCTGGTTCCACCCCAGCCCTGTTGGCTCCCAATTTCTCCCTGTTCCCATCTCTCCTGCTGGCTCAGGAGGTGTTGCCAAGGTGCAAACAGAGAGTTAATATTTCACCAGGTGCCACACAAGTCTGGTAACTCATGGACTGTCCTGATGGGCCATAGAATGGAAAAAAAGGAGTCTCAGAGCAGCACAAATACACTGGGCCTGACTGGTGATTCCTGAAAACTGCTGTGGGTGACCTGTAGGAGTTCCAGGTTGGCAATTTTTTTTTTTTGCCAATGGACACACAGGAGTCTCATAAACTTGTGGAAAATGACTCAGATATTTGAAAAAGAGGGGAAAAATAATAATAAAAAAATCACTCTAATGCAGAGCTGCATGGAGTCCCTTGGCCTGGGGTGAGCAGCTACATTTGGAGGAGGAAACCAATATTCCCCTTCAGACACAGTTTTGTCCATTCTATAAAAAGTGAATATAAGTGATGGAGTCAGAAAAATAAAAAAGCTTTCCATGTCCTGACCTGCTACTTCCATGACCTTCCATGTCATTCCTCCCTTGGAGAACAAACTCAGCTCAAAAATCCCTGGAGTGAGGAGGTCTTGACTCTGCCACTGATGATGATGATGTCAACACAATTTAATAAGAACCACAACCCCAGCGATGTTTCAACAACAAAATGTTTCAAATCTCCTCTGGCAGAAAGAACGTTCGTACCCTGCACAGCCAACTCCCCCATCGCAAATTAATATTTAAATTAATATTTACACAAACTCCTACTGGGAGGGCCACACATGGAGAATTGGGCTCAGATTTGGGATGCCCAGTGTGAGGAGGAGGAAGAGGAAGGAGACAGGTCCAGTGGAGGACCAGAGGCAAAGTCAAGGCATTTTCCCCATGGAAAAAGCAGAGTTTTTGTTTCACTCAGCAGAGAGAACCCACAACCAAAGATGATGCAGCCAAAACCTTCAGGGTGGTTCCAGGTGATCAAACAAAGAGTGATGGACACAAATTGCCTTCCAGGAGTTTTAGGTTTGACAAAAAAGCTTCTTCCCCAGGAAGAACAACCCCAAACTACTAGTGAGAGGGAAATCTCTGTGCTTGGACAGACAAAGCTGGAACTGCCCCCCCTGAGTATTTGGGATAATTCTGCCCCAAACCCCAGAAACTGCTCCCAGTCAACATTTCTATATAAAAGGGCTGTGTAAGAGTAGGACTGAAGTTAAGGATTAAGGGATAAGGTTAGATTTTCAGTGCTTCAGCCCGACTCAGGATGCTCTGACAGGCTTCAGTTGTGCTCCCTGCACCAAACACACCTTCCCTGAATTCACTGGCACTCCCAGGGTTTGGTCTCAGCTGTGCCCAAAAGAGCAAAACACAAAAATTGTGTGATTTTTAGGGAACACAGGAGCACAAACCTGCTGTGGGTACAGCTCCTTTAGAGGAAAAGCACAATCACAGCCTCAGCTTCTTCCCAGAGATGAATAACTAAAAGTTTTTAAAGCAGCTCTACCCTGACACAATTATCCTCCAATCTGGGGAAAACAGCCCAACTTGCACTTTGCCAGCCCAGAGTGTCCTCTGTGCTCCCTTCCCCACTCTGGTCCACAGAGCAGAGCACAGAGACTCTTTGGGTGGATTTTTTCCAATATTCCTTGAAATATGCATTGGCTCTGGTGGCCTTTTCATCACAATGCACACATGGGGAGCTGTAATTTCAACATCCTCTAGCAAGACACTGTTTCTTCCTTGAAAACTTCCCTCCCCTCCCTTCCCCTCTAAGTGACAGCAATCTTTGCATAAATTGGAAAAGAAAAGGAAGAAGGAACAGAACATCTTCGACAAAGGAATTAATGACTCAAATACTGGGAAGCCTGGGGTCCCCAAGGGACTGTGGAGCTCTCAGCATTGATTTTTAATGACTTACAGAGATTGGAGATTTGGAAGATCTCTCAGTGCCTCTGCAGGGATGCGGCTCAGCTGATTGTTCTGCAACATCCTATAATTAGAAAAAAAAAAAAAAAAAAGAAAACTTTGTTTAAAAAAAAACCAACAGCAACAGCCTGACGTGAAATGGAGGATGTTGCTGGAAAGCTGGAGGAGTTGGAAAGCACCAGGTTGACCAGCCAGGGGTGTTGAGCAAACCTCAGGTGGTTTCAGGGGAGGATCAGCCCAGCCTGGCCCAGGATGTGCAGCAGAAGGGCCAAGGGGGGAGTGGGGCTGCAGTGGGGGGTCCACAAATGTCACCACAAAGGGGCCTCTGCCCTGCCAAGGTGCATCTGGTGTAGGAGCATCTGTGGAGGGCAGGGAGAGGGAACTCTGCAGAGCTGAGATGTTCTAGAGACACGTGGGTTTATTGCAGGGTGGTGGGTAAAGAGGGATTTGCCTTCAGCCACCAGCCTGGGCTGGAGGGAACCCCAAAGAGAGAGGGAGAGAGAGAGGGGGTGAGGTGAGGGAGGGAAAAGAGCTGAGAGGGGTAAGAGAGAGGTAAGAGCAAGAGAGTGAGGACCTTGTCCCAATCCATTCCATCTCCTTTTGTGTTGAATATTCTAATTTACAGTGACCAACCGGCGCCAGATACAAACCCTACAGACTTTGCCTGCAGCCCATGAGAACTGCTCTATCCCCACATCATCCTGTATTCTAAACTCTAAAGAGACTTTTCTTGTCCACCTTTTCCCTGATGCCTTGGCAGGGTGGAGAGGGGCTGCACCCTTGGGGCCTTTTGTTTTCTGTCCTTCCACCCATCTCCAGCTCATCCCCGTCTTCCGGCCTGCCACGATCACATCTCAGAGCTGAAATTCATTTCTATTTCACTCACAGCTTTTACATCTCCAGTATTTCTTACCAGGCAATCACATCCACAAGCCCTTCCTGTCCCATCTTTCCCAACATCTGAGCCCAGTGCTCAGATAAACCCAGATAAAGATGCTCCCCATGTTTATCCTGGTTCAGGCAGCCTTTCCCTGTGTGTGTCAGTGGTTCCCTGCAGAGGGGATGGAGAGCAGCTCCCCTGTCCCACCCTGGGCAGCTGCCACAGCCTCTGCCTCTCCTGCTCCTGCACATGGATATTTTTTTCTGCAGCCCAGGTGGTGCTGGGGAGATAAAACCCTGGCTCCTGCAGCCCAGTGAGGTGGAATAATAATTCATGTCTGTTAAAAATCAAGAAGATGCAGAACCGAACACAGGGAGATACATAGTGGGGCCTTCAGAAAGTGCTGTCAGGGTTTTGGTGGGACAAACATTGAATCTCAGTGACTCTCTGACATCTGAGCCTGGTGTTTTGTGTTGATCATTGGAAATATCTGATTTCAGTACCAAAGCAGAGCCCATTGTCACACTTCTGCTGGATGCTGCTGCTGCCATTTATTACAAGTCCCTTCTCCAGTAAAACAGGCTGAGAGACTTTCCAGACCACCAGCAGCATGGACTGGCTCCAAAACGAAGCCGTTTTGGTGCAGACAAACAATATTTAAGGAAGATGCTTCAGAGACCTCAGAAACCACTGCAGTGGTGGACAATGCTGTTTTTCTCAGCAGCAGGGCAGCTTAGAGAAGATTTCAGATGCTGGGGCTGGGACAAGACCCAGAGCTTCCTCACATTGCACATAATGAATCCATAATGAAGCCTCACCATCAGAGCATGACTCAGAGAAGCCAAAAAAACCAACTCCAAACAGAGTCTGATAATATTCTAGGGACAGGGCCACCCCTGGCATGAGACAAGTTCTTCATTCAGCCTCAAGCTCAGCAAAGCTCCAGCCTTTTCTGACACAGAGCTCAGGTTTTGGCAGGAGAAGACATGCTGAATTTAGCCCTGGATGTTCCAGGATGGCTTTTTACCATTTTTTTGCCATTTTTACCATTTTTTTTACCATTTTTACCATGCTGAATTTAGCCCTGGATGGCTTTTTACCATTTTTACCATTTTTACCATTTTTACCATGCTGAATTTATCCCTGGATGTTCCAGAATGACTTTTTACCATTTTTTTACCATTTTACCTTACAGTCTGGTACCAAGGACAATCCCCATCAGCCCCTGGGGGCTATAAATTGTCTCCCCTTCCTTTGTTCTACCTCTTTCCCCCCTGGAATTTCAAAGAATAAACACCTGGGACAAAAGTCCTCTTCTGAGATCTCTCACCTCATCCTTGGTATAATTCTCTCCAAATCCTCCTGATAACTGAGCTGGCTAAAGCCCTTGGGAGAAGGGCAGGAGAGTGAATTTATGCAGCTGAGGACACTGAAAAACTGTTCAGACCATCAGGGACTCAAAGGCAGGTGTGGATGGAGCAGTGTCACCTTGCTGGGCACTGCCCAGGTGCCACCAGGACCTGGCAGACATGGACACACCACCTGCCACCCACAGCAGCCTGACTGCAACCAGAACAAATCCCAGCTCCCCAGAGGTCGGGTTTCATTTCCAGAAGCAGGAGGATTGTTTGCTGGCAGGGACCACGCCTGAGAGACCAGAAAAAATGTTGGGATCAGGTCCCATCACAGCAGGATCCTTGCACAAGAGAGTCTCAGCAGACACACAGAGAGGTGCAGGCCTGTGCATGATAAAATGTCCCCATGCTGGGAGGCTGAAGTGACTCAGCCAGCACAGTCAAAGGGCTGTTATTGCCTCAGGAAACTGTGCCTGGAGCTCATGCACGGGGATTAAAGACATTCCAACCCCTGCACGTTCCCCTTCCCTCCCAATGGGAGCGTCTCTGGGATGTGCCACCCCATTGCCTTTGTCTCAAAGCCATTTCTGTTCTGCACAGGGCTCAGGGCAGGGTCTGTCCAGGGATTTCTGAAGTGTCCCAGGCCACCTCCAAACCTGCCACCTCGGGGCAGTGTGGCTCTCCTGGTGATGGTTTTGGATGTGTGTTCTCAGCCCAGTGGAGTCGGCACCTGGCCTGGGCCACAGGAGGCTCTGTGCCCACTGCCCAGGAGGAGGAGAGGAGGGACTGCTGAGGTGGTCATTGGGTAGGGGGTGTGGTCACTCTTGTCAGGCTCAGCCCAGCCCACCCTGATGGAGGTGAACCATGGGCAGCTCTGGGGAGAGGCTTCAGGTGGTGCTGAGTCAACGTGACTGTGCTGGGCAGGGATGGGCAGTGCTGGACACTGCAGGACAGCACTGGGCAGTGCTGGGAAGAGCTGGGCAGTGCTGGACAGGGATGGACAAGGATGGGCAGTGCTGGGAAGAGATTTGCAGGGATGGGCAGGGATGGGCAGCACTGGGTAGTCCTGGGAAGAGCTGTGCAGGGATGGGCAGTGCTGGGACACTGCAGGACATCACTGGGCAGGGATGGGCAGGGATGGGCACTGCAGGACAGCACTGGGCAGTGCTGGGAAGAGCTGGGCAGTGCTGGACAGGGATGGGCAGTGTTGGGTGGGGATGGGCAGTGCTGGGCAGGGATGGACAGGGATGGACAAGGATGGGCAGTGCTGGGAAGAGCTGTGCAGGGATGGGCAGTGCAGGGCAGTGCTGGGCAATGCTGGGCAGGGATGGGCAGGGATGGGCAGTGCTGGGCAGTGCTGGGAAGAGATTTGCAGGGATGGGCAGTCCTCACACCCCAGGCTGTGCAGGCAGGTTGGGCAGTGCTGGGCACTGCAGGACAGCAAGGAGCAGTGCTGGGAAGAGCTGTGCAGGGCTGGGCAGTGCTCACAGCCCAGGCTGTGCAGGCAGGGTGGGCAGCACAGGGTCTGCACACTCCCACAGGCTGGTTGGGGCTTGCTGAGGAATGGAGTGGCAGGAGGTGGGGTCTGCTGTGGGTATGGGGTCTGCTGGGGGTGTGGGCTCTGCTGTGGATGTGGGCTCTGCTGTGGGTGTGGGGTGGGCTCTGCTGTGGGTGTGGGCTCTGCTGGGGGTGTGGGCTCTGCTGTGGGTGTGGGGTGGGCTCTGCTGTGGATGTGGGCTCTGCTGGGGGTGTGGGGTGGGCTCTGCTGTGGATGTGGGCTCTGCTGGGGGTGTGGGCTCTGCTGTGGGTGAGGGCTCTGCTGTGGGTGTGGGTGTAGACTCTGCTGGGGGTGTGGGCTCTGCAGCCAAGAGGATGCACCCAGCCATCTTTGGGGTGAGGCTGTGGTTGCACTTGGAGCCTTTCCCTGTGGAGTTTGGGGTGGGATTCCTCCTTGGCCAGCAGGCCCTGCCCTTGCTGCAGCACGTTCAGCCAGGAGTCAGAGCAGGGGCAATCCTGGCTGTGCAGGGCAGGGTTTGGTGGAGGATTCCTGGGCAAGGGTGGGATGTCTGGGGCAGCACAAGTCAGCCCCAGGGCCAGCTGGGATGGAAGCTTTCTGGCTGATGCAGCTCCAGCCAAGACATTTGTAGGTGAGAGGCATCCAGGCAGCTCATGAGGGGGTCTGGAAGGATGGATAATCTTCCAGTTTTCCAGATACTCTCATTAAGCAGCATATAGAAAGCTCCAAGGCTGGGAGAACACAGACCAAGGAGTTAATTTTGCAAGAGAAGGAGCTTGCAGAGGAATCAAAACTGCCCGTGGAGTGGCTCCCAATGATCCTGGCAATGAAGTTTGCACTGAGGAGCATCAGAGGGGAGGATGTGGGTGCCCCCTGGGAGAGATGCACCCCCAAAGCCTCTGCAAAGGGATGGATGTCGTTTTAATCTTTAGCCTTCTGATGATTGTTTACATCCTTTCTTCTGGAGTCTCTCAAAACAATGGAGATTGTTTTTATTCCTCTCTCTGTGACGGACTTCTGAATTGACCATTGAGGTCAGAGAGGTGTTCTTTCCACCTACCAATCCTCAACCAGGTTCCCAATCCTGCTTAAACCCTAAACCATAATAAACTGTCTTTTTTTTTCCTCACTTCAACCAAACGAATGAGTGTGGTCTTTTCGTGTCAGATGGACCTGCCAGGGGAGAATCCTTCTGCTGCTGAGCCTCCACCCTGCCAGCCTGCCCTTGTCTGAGGGGGCTGAGGAGACCACCCCTCACCTTTCCCTTGGCTGGTTCCAGGCTCCATGAAGGTCTCAGCCTGTCCCAGCATTTTTGTGGGATGATGTTTTGTTGTCGTGGGGCTGTTGGGCTCTTCCCCCTGCTCCATTCCAAATCTCCACACACCTGCTCCCCTGGCTGTACCCCTGCCTGGTTTCTGCACAGGCCTATCTCCATGGCCACTTTCCAGGTGGTTTTTTGTGCAGTGAAGGAGCCAGAGGAGGCAGAGCCAAGAATCTGGTCCAGGTTCCAGCACCTCTGGGATTCACTGCGAGGGCAGGGACAGGACCATCTGCACAGGCAGGTTTGTGGGGAGGAATTCCCAGGGTGTTTCCCATCCTTTTTTAAAACATAAACTAATTCTTTGGGAAGAGTGGGAAAGCACCAGGCCCCTTCAGAGCCCAGGAAACATGAGAGAGTTTACTTGTGGACCTGCAGATGATTGCAATCAGCCCTAGGGCTCTAAGACAATAAAATTAAACCAGGAAAATTGTTTCCATCCCCAGGTATCAGCAACATCCCTGTCACCAGAGGTAAGATTTTTGACCCTGCAGTGAGTCAGGTCCTGAATCCCCCCCTGGTGATGTTTGGGGCAGCCATTCCCAACTACAGCCTCACCTGGCACCTGTCAAACCTCACCTGAGCTGTGACACAACATCCACATCTATAAACACAACATCCTCAATATCCCTGTTACCATCTACCCCAAAACCTGCAATTCCTTGTCTCCTTCTATGGAGAACAAATATTTCCTTATTTACTGCAGCAGCAGCCTGTCCTGGAAGGTTTGTGTCCATCCTCATTCCCCAGTGTCACGCCAAATGTCACCCAGTGTCACTGGCACAGCCTGGCTGAGAGCAAAGCACCAGCTCTGGCTCTCACAGGACAGCCTGGAGCAAATCTCTCATTTCCCAGATGGAATCCCAGAATCACAGAATGTGTAGATTGGAAGAGACCTTCAAGATCATCGAGTCCAACCCAGCCCTGACACCTCAACTGGGTCATGGCATCGAGTGCCACATCCAGTTTCCTTTTAAACACACCCAGGGATGGTGACTCCACCACCTCCCTGGGCAGAGCATTCCAGTATTTAATCACTCTTTCTGTGAAAAACTTCTTCCTGATATCCAACCTGTATTTCCCTTGGTGCAGGTTAAGACTGTGTCCTCTTGTTCTGTCAGTGCTGCTGGAGAAAGAGACCAACCTGAGCACAGTCACCCTTCAGGGGGTTATAGAGTGATCAGGTCACCTCTGAGTCTCCTTTTCTCCAGCTAAACACCCCCAGCTCCCTCAGTCATTCTTCATCTGGTTTGTTTTCCAATCCCTTCACCAGCTTTGTTGCCTCCTCTGGACACGTTCAAGTGTCTCAATGTCCATCCTGAACTGAGGGGCCGGAACTGGACACAGCACTCAACGTCCTCCCTAAACTGGACACAGCACTTCAATGTCCATCCCAAACTGGACACAGCACTCAACGTCCTCCCTAAACTGGACACAGCACTCAATGTCCATCCCAAACTGAACACAGCACTCAATGTCCATCCCAAACTGGACACAGCACTCAATGTCCATTAAACTGAGGGCCCAGAACAAATGCCCTGATCCTCCAAGCCTCTCCTGCTCTGGGGTCACTGGTGAGCGTGTCCCTGTCGGTGTCACTGAGCCCTGCCCTGGGCCAGGAGGGCAGAGCACACACCCTCCCCGCCCTGCAGGCTCTGGGGTGGCTCTGGGAACTGCTGCATTAGTCCTCACCGGGGCCTGACACAAACAGAATTGATCAAAAGCACCTTTAAAAGCTCCCGAGTCCCCAGAGCAGAAGGCTCCTCTTGTTGAAGTTGGGTGGGAGAGCTGCGGTTTCTCCTCAGTTCCTTTGATTTGTTGCCTAATGCAGGGGATGGATAAATCTCTAAGCCCTGAGATTTAGGGCAGGATTCATACTTTACATCTTCAGAAGACGTAGTAAACAGCCTTATACTCTCTAATCCTGGGAGCAGGTTCGTACCTGCTCTCTCTGCACAAACTGGACCAGCTACAACAATTTCACATTGTGGCTGAGTTCAAAACATCCCCTTGGGGATGAAATGTTTATTGCAGAAGGGTTTTTTTTTTAAGATGGTTCCTTAGGGAGAAAAGGGACTCCCACTCAACATCCTGCACAGACCCTGGGGACTGTGACACAGATAAAAAAAGCAGAGTGGCTCCACGAGCAGTGGGACAGGTAGGAAGGTGTGAGTGTTGGTGCCACAGCAGAGCCAGCTCAGCTGAGTGTGGCTTCTAAAGCTTTTTTCTCTTAGACCTTCCCCTCTGGCCAGCAGGGGTGGGTGTCCTGCCTGCAATGCCTTTATTAATTAGGGTTTAGCAGATGCCAGGCACAGCCTGGTGGCTGCAGTGCTCCTGTCCCCATCACCTCTGGGGCAGGCTGAGATCCCTGAGGTCAGATGGATCCCTGGGGTCAGGCTGGGGTCCCTAAGGTCAGGCTGGGGTCCCCGAGGTCAGACTGGATCCCTGAGGTCAGACTGGATCCCTGAGGTCAGACTGGATCCCTGAGGTCAGGATGGGGTCCCTGAGGTCAGATGGATCCCTGAGGTCAGTTTGGCATCCCTGAGGTCAGGGTTGGACCCCTGAGGCAGACTGGGGTCCCTGGGGGCAGGCTGAGATCCCTGAGGTCAGGCTGGATCCCTGAGGTCAGGCTGAGATCCCTGAGGTCAGGCTGGATCCCTGAGGTCAGGGTGGATCCCTGAGGTCAGGCTGAGATCCCTGAGGTCAGGGTGGATCCCTGAGGTCAGGCTGGATCCCTGGGGTCAGGCTGGATCCCTGAGGTCAGGCTGGATCCCTAAGGTCAGGCTGGATCCCTGAGGTCAGGCTGGGGTCCCTGAGGTCAGTTTGGGGTCCCTGGGGCAGGCTGGGATCCCCGAGCTCAGGCTGCCCAAGGCTCTCAGCCTGCCCAGGTCACTCCAGAGCCCTGCAGAGACCTCCTGGGCTGTGAAGAGCTCTGTGGTGAGCACAATGAGCTGGACAGAGCACAGGACCTTTCCCCAGCACCTCCCTGACTGCAGAGCCCATGAGCTGCTCCAACCCAGCCCTGACACAGCAGCAGAGCAGGTGGGGGCCAATTTGGGCTCTGGACTCCACATCTGGGGAGCACTTTAGAGGGAGTTTGGTGAGTTTTGTGCAAAATGTGAAACCTCTGCAGACTCTCCCTGGGCACAGATGCCCATGGGGGACCTGCTCACAGTCTGTGGGGTGGGACACAGCTCAGCACAGGGCATGTTTGTCACTGTGGGGTTTAACCACTGCAGGGCCAGGGGTTGCTCACAGTTACTTACAGAATCTTCAGGCTGTAGAGGCCAGAGAAAGCTTCCCCTGGGATCCTGGAGATCTGGTTTCCAGAGAGGCGTCTGCAGGGGGAAAGAAGAGCCAGTGGTGTGTCAACAGCCTTGTGGTGACAGTCCCTTGTCTGCAGAGGATTAACAGCCCTTCCATCTGCCACTGTCCCCTGCAGAGGAGCTGCAGCACCTGCAGCTGAGCCACAGTCCTGAGCTCGGAGCAGCCTCTGCACATCATCCCCTCACCCAGCCTGAGGGACAGGCAAAGGAAATCACAGCTCCTGCCAGGCCTGAATTTTCATTTTCATTTTCATTTTCATTTTCATTTTCATTTTCATTTTCAATTTCATTTTCAGCATCCAGAGACACCCCATGGCTTAAAGACATTTCCTGGATGGACACAGAGGTCTCCCGTGCACAGAAATTACAGTGAGTGACCAGCCTGCAGCCCCTGCCCTGTGCCAGGCCCTGGCAGAGAGAGCAGAGAGATGGGAGAACTATTTCTGCTCATGGGAGAGCTGTCCCTAAGTCCTGATGGATGAGGATAAAGGGATGGGAGAGGAGGACAAAGCAAAGAGCAGCATCATGATGGAAAATGGGACATAGAGCAAAGAGAGGGGAGAACATTCTGAACTTACTGAAAGAAAGAATTTATCAAAGGAAACCCATGGGATTTGTCATTATCCAGCATTACCTGGTCTCAGAACTCAAATTTTAACACGGCCCAGACCAGGCTGGGGAATTAAAAGGTATTTATTTGTATTTTTCACCAACATTAGAAACTGCATCACTGTTATCACCAGGACTATGGTGAGGACTCCACTCCTGGTGGAGCCAGGAGTGAAATCCAGGACTCCTCAATCCAGCCTTGACTGAGAGAAGAGGTCAAGACCTTTCTCTTTCTCCTCCTTTTTCACTCATGGGGACAAACACGGATGAAGTCCCAGCACCCAACAGCCAGAAATTATGAAGACAGGTTCAACAACCTGATTAACACCCTAAATCTGGGGAAGAAACTTGTCTACTTGACTCAGAGTGAAAATTTGTGACCAGGCTCATCATCTTCACTCTCACAGAAAGTCCAAACCAGGTCCAAGAAGTTGGGCATAGATCTGCCAAAGGTATTCCTTAAACTTTGACAAAGATTTTGGAGTTTTTTAGGTATTTTATCCTGGAAGGACAGAGGTGTGGAGGCTGAGCGATGCAGTCCTGGCTCTGCAGAGTCACCGAGGGGAGATTTGGGAGTTTTTTAGGTATTTTATCCTGGAAGAACAGAGGTGTGGAGGCTGAGCAATGCAGCCAGGGCTCTGCAGAGTCACCAAGGGGAGATTTGGAGTTTTTTAGGTATTTTATCCTGGAAGGACACAGCTGTGGAGGCTGAGCAATGCAGCTAGGGCTGTGCAGAGTCACCGAGGGGAGATTTGGGATTTTTTTAGGTATTTTATCCTGGAAGGACACAGGTGTGGAGGCTGAGCAATGCAGTCCTGGCTCTGCAGAGCCACCGAGGGGACTGAGATGTTTTGGGCAGCCACTCTCACCTGTGGCAGGACAGGAGTGTGTGGGTGCCCTGGTGCTCTCCATCTCTCCCCTGGGGAATCTGGATTAAATTGCTCCCATAATGAACCCTCTGACAGCACAAACAGCACAGGGTCGTCTCTTTAATGTGTGCGAGCAGGTTGGGACCTGCCTCCTGCAGCTCCTGCAGCGCCTGCAGGGCCGGGCTATTTGTCACTTGGGGGCTGTGATTTGGGGTAATTGCACCTTTTGATTGCTGATTTCCACATGGGAGGGGAGTGTTGTGCAGGGTTTGCCTGGAGGGGAGATGTTTCCTCAGCCTGGTCCCTGTACCCATCTTTACCTGGGCTGTCTGTCCTCACCTCCCTGGAGCTCACACCTCCCCTGGGCTAATTGTGCCTCTCTTGTTCACTTTCCTGGGTGTGTTTGAGTGTTTGCCAGGTCCCTGCGTGGATCTGGAACCTCCAGGATTAGCAGGAGAGGAATGTGGGGCTGAAATGGAGCCCAAGATGGGCTCAGGATGGTGGTGAGGAGCTCCAGGTGCTGGTGGCACCTCAGGACTGTGGGTGACACGGAACAAAGGGAATACACTGGAGGGTGACACAGAATAAAAGGGAAAATAACACTGTGGTGGATCCTCTGGTTTCACTGGGTCCTGTCTCAGGTGAATTTAGAGGTCCCAAAGCAGCCCCCAGCCCCAGATAAGCCCCCAAGGCTCAGTGTTGCTGCACAAGTTTCTGTCCTTGGGATTTTACACTGAGTCTGTGCCTTGTCCCTGGGTCACTCCTGGTCTCTGGCTCTTCTCCATACTTTTACCTGTGATAACTACACTACTCTCAGTAACACATTTGTGACTTGCAATTCTTCTCTCTGATGGATGTTTTTCACATGGACCAAAATCAAAGCCTGTGTCCTCCTGGGCTCTGTGCCAGGCAAACCCCCCTGCACAGACCCCAGACCCTCTTTTTCAGGTCCCAGGCCTCTCTACCGAGGTCTGTGACTTTCCAGGGTGCCCAGAGGGATGCCCTGGACTCCAACACATCCCTGCCACTGAGGCAGCCCAGCTCCTCTCCCCAGGGTTAGAGGTCCATGCCAAGCCAGGAGCACAAAGGGAGGCAACAACCACAGCCACTTCTCTGAATTCACCTCCCAAGGTGAGTTAACAGTGTTATTGGGGTCCAGAGTGGGCTTTGTTCACTTCTCTGCAGAGACTGGGAGGTGGGACGTGCCTGTGTTTGTGCACACGGTGAGTTTTCACTTTCCTGGAGGGGTGTGTGGGTGGGATGTGCACACAGGGGTGGGAGCTGAGGGGTTTGGAGGTTTGCTGGACCTCCCAGGACAGGTGCTGCAGGATGCTGGGGGTGTAGCCAGGTGTCCCACCTGTCCAGGAGCAGCACAGGGATGGGTGAGGCTGTTGGGGTTCCCTGTCAGGCAGGGAGGGTGAGCACTGGAAGCCTGGCATAGAACCACAGAACAGTTTGAGCTGGAAGGGACCTTAAAGCTCATCCAGTTCCACCCCTGCCATGGGCAGGGACACCTTTCACTGTCCCAGGTGGCTCCAAGCCCCGTCCAGCCTGGCCTTGGACACTCCCAGGGATCCAGGAGCAGCCTCAGCTTCTCTGGGCACCCTGTGCCAGGGCCTCACCACCCTCACATGGAACAATTCCTTCCCAATCTCCCATCTGAGCCTGCCCTCAGCCATTCCCTGTGTCCTGTCACTCCAGGCCCTTGCCCAAAGTCCCACCCCATCCCCCCCTGGAGCCCCTTTAGGCATGGGAAGGGGCTCTGAGCTCTCCTTGGAGCTTCTCCCCTCCAGATGAGCACCCCCAGCTCTCCCAGCCTGGCTCCAGAGCAGAGGGGCTGCAGCTCTTGGAGCATCTTCCTGCCCATCCTTGGCTTTCACACCATTAACTCCCATGGCAGTTCATGTAGGAGACCCAAGACATAAAATCTTCCTCCCTCTGTCCAAGGTCACTTGGTAGTCTCCCAAGTGTTTGGTTCCCTCTGTCCCTGTCACTCCAATCTCCAGAAATCCCCCTGCTTGGCAGACAGGCCCCCATTGAATAGATGTGCAGAACTCAGATCCCACAGGAAACGCAGCGAAACGGTTCCTTCCTTTCCATTTAAAATGGAACAATAACATTTGAGCTGATGCTGCCAGAGTGACAATCCCCTGAGAACAGCTCCTAATTTACTCCTTCTGTGGAGGAGACTGGGGAGAATAACCCCATCAAGAAGGACAGGGGAGGCACTGCCTTTGCCCTGAGCACAGGGAAGAGGAGGATGAATTTCTGGTCCAGAGCACACGAGCTCAGCTCAGGGTTCTTTTTAGGATAGATTTGATTTAGTGATTTGTCCTGCTGTCCTGAGGTTTACACCATGGAATAGGGTTGGGAAAAAGAGAAAACTCTGGATTTAAAGTGACCTATAGAAGGAGGAGAGAAGGGGCAGGTAGAAGGGGAGGATGGGACCTGGATATATATATATATATATATATATATATATGGAGCAGGGCTGTATTTCTGGTCCACAGCACATGAACTCAGCTCTGTGCCTGCTCAAGCCTCTTTTTAGGATAAATTTAATTCAGTGATTTGTCCTGCTGTCCTGAGGTTTACACCATGGAATAGGGTTGGGAAAAAGAGAAAGCTCTGGATTTAAAGTGACTGATAAAAGAAAGAGAGAAGGGGCAGGTAGAAGCGGAGGGTGGCAGCTGGATGTGGCTGGCTCGTTTCAGAAACCTCCTGGTGGATTTTACATTCTGCCCCCTCCCCCTCTTCCACCACTCCCGTGATTTCTGGGAACATTCCTCCAGGCTTTGATCTGCATTCCCAATACACTCCAAGTTGGAACACACTCATGGCTTTACCACCATACGGTTCCTCCTGTTCGGTTACCACAGGGCTCAACCCTCCTGTATCTTTTGGGCTCCTTGGTCATGCTACAACTTCCATGGCACGCCCTGGGGCTGTGCTGGGCAAGATGGCTCATGCCAGCTGCTCAGGCAGCTCGGTGATGCTCTTATCGCTCCCATTAGGAGGCAGGAACGTTGCCCATTGGCAGGACAGGACAGACATGTGTGTCCAGATCCCCCAGTTGAAGTTTTCTCCTTGTGCCAAATTTTTATTGAGCGCGTCGGCCGCCCCACTTTGATCTGGGGGTTGGTTTCCCAGATCTCGAGGCAGAGTGCCCAGACACTTCCACGCTCCTGCCCCAAACTGTGTCATCACGCCAAGGCTGAGCCTTCCCCGGGGCACACGGCGGGGACCACAGGCCTGGTGAGTTTGTTCTCGTGCTGGTGCAAAGCAGGAATGAAGCCAATTAAGCCGACAAGTGAAAACACGGAGAGAAAAAAGGGCCAGGCCTGGACTCTTCCTTCTCACACAGGAATCTGCAGCTGGTCCTGGTCTGGTATCATCCTGGAGATGCCTCTAATGTGGTCTTTGCTGTCTCACTGCATCCCTGAGGAGAAGACTGTGCCTGTTTCTCTCTCTCTGCTCGCTGTACCCCCCCCTCGAATGCCTGTTCCAACTCGATAGATTGATCGCATTTGTTCTTTTGTTTATGGTCCTCAAGCCAGTTTTCAACCCACACAAATGTTCATAGGCAAGTTTGGGTTCACTTGCCAAGTATGATTAGTAAGACACAGCTCCTTAATGAACAGGACACTGAGGAGCTTCGCTCCATCTCTTTATATCATAAACTGCAAAGGTTTTCAGTGTGTTTTGAGCAGTTTTGATTTTTGACTCTACTTTTGGTGCCCCATTTGGGGTACCCCAGCACTGGAAAGCAGTTTTGAGGAAAACTAGGATTAGCTATCCTAACCAGCAAGGATTTTTTTCAGTTGCTGAACACTTTCCCTCGGTCTAAATGGAGTAGAAATAGAATGGAAATCTCTACATTTTCAACACATTTTGAATTTGATTTGGGAGCTGCAACACCTCGGCCTCATTGGTCAATATTCATGATAAATGACCCCTTAGAATCTCTTCTCTCCTGCCGGTGCTGAGGACAGTCCTCACACCACGCACAGGGACGACCTTTGGAAGGCATCATCATCAGAGGAATTATTCTCTAACTCTCCCTGTGCTTTTGCTGACCCACTGAATTGATGAGCAGCACCATCCTCTGCTGAGGACTGGACAGAAAGTCCTGGATGAACCAGAGCCGGTCTCCTCATTGCCAGCGAGTTGTCCCCTGGTGCCTTCTCTGCACAGGAGCTGTGCAGAGTCCTGGGGGAACCACAAAGGCCAACAATTCAGAGCTGCAGCTCTTTGGGTATCCTGGAAATGGAGGGCTGTGACTACCAAGGGAGCACTCAGTGATTCTGCCTCCAAATCCCAGCTTGGCAAAGCAAGGTCATGGCCCTACAGGTGTTTATGTCTCCATAAGGGGCCTCTCCAGCCTGATGTGTCATGGAAACCCACCAAAGCTGCTGTCTCGGGGGTCCCCTACTCCAGACACGTTATTGTTCTGCTCCAGCTCCTCACCACAGTGCCAGGAGCTGTGAGCACTGCCCAGAAATGCCATTCCCCCTTCCAGGGAGGAGCTGTGGCTGCCTAAGGAGTCGTGCCCCACTGTCAGCACTGCTGCAAGAGTGACATTGCCTTGGGGTGAGACCCAGAGTGGATGTTGCAGATCCCTGTGAGATGATGAGGGCCATGGGGGGCTCCAACAGCAGCCAAAGGAACCCCAAAAACAGCTCTGGTGCCCCATGAGCTGTGATGGCTCCATTGGGAAGAAGTGGCTCCATTGGTCTCTAGACCCACACAGGAAGAGGAGTGTTGGAGTCCAGGACATCCCTTTGGATGAGCTGGGACCCGAGAAAGAGAATTTGAGCCCTGGGCAGGGGGTGTGGAGCTGCTCCAGGGGGGTTGGAGACCTTGGCACAGCCCAGGAAAACACTGAGTTTGATCTCAGCCCATGGGAGAAACTTCCAGCACAAGGAGAGGAATTGCAAATCACCAGGAAGTGAAAATAGTAGTTTAGCACAGTAGAAGATGCAAAATTCAGTAGTTTTAAGGTTTTTAGAATAGAGGTAAATGGGGGACAAGATGGTGGGATTTGGGTGGTGCCTCGTGTCCCTCTCCTTCTCCCCCGCCCTCCATCCCCTGGGGTGGTGATGATACAAGATAGATAGAGTGGGTTGGGTCAAAGCAGAAGTGACCCTTTTAGTGTGAGCACTGGGCATTGGTGTGAAATAGTAAATAACCTACACGTAATTATCTGTAGAAATGTAATTATCTGTATAAATGTGAGGTGACCCCCATCGGGGGCAGTCCCCTCGTGTCCCAGCCCTGTCCAGACCTCAGCTGGGAGCAGAGAAAAACTCTGAGACATCAAATAATAAACAACTGGAGAAACCAGAAAACAAGGCCTTGAAGACTCCGCTTCTTTGTAGGGCCAAGGACTTTAAACAACCTGAATCTCGGGTGAGAAAACCAACCCGAGAGAAGAGTGGGAAGAGAGTTCCCTCACAGGTGCAAGGCTGGAGAAGAGAGGATTTCTGCATCCACATTCCCAGCACACATTTTTATTTCCTTGTGCTCTTGAGCAGCTCCTGGCTCCCCCAGCCTGGCGAAGACCAGAGCAGGCGCTGAGCGCTCCCCGTGACAGTGAGTCCCTCTGCCCTGGAGGCCCCAGAAGAGGCAGGTGAAAGAGCCAGTGGCTGGGAAGGGGTCTGATCTTGCCGCTGTGGCCCGAGGCAGGAGGTGAATGGCAATGAACACCTGCCTTTGGCTGCAGTTTCTCCTCTTGGCACCGGCGCTCGCGCTCGGATTCAAAGCGCGGTAACAAAGCCCTCGCCGGCGAACACATTTCAACATGTTATTATTCCCAGGCTGGCTTTCAAGATCTCTTTCTATTCCTTCTGTACTGATTGCTCTTGTTTCTCTTGGCTCCCAGCTCTGGCTTTTCAGGCTTCATTAACTGGAATTTATTAGCAACTTTAAACAATCTTCCCGCTGCCAAAAAAAGAGAGGGAAAGAAAAGAAGAAGGAAAAAAAAAAAAAAAAAAAAAGGAAAGAAACAAAGAGGAGAAATACTAAACTCTGGGCTGCTCCCTGCCTGTGTGAGGCCCAGCTCTGAACACCTCCATTCTCTGCAGGTTTTTGTTGGAGGGAAAGTCTGGTGAGTGACTGGGCTGGGGCTGTGCCTGCTCAGAAGCCTCTGGAGGCGGAGGAGCCAGAAGGGAGCAAAACCTGGGCATGGCCACTGATGGACCCTTTGCCATTGTCTCTTTGGAGTCTGGAGAATCTGGGCATCCCCTGAGCATGAGGACTGACTGCACTCACAACACCTGCCCTGAGCAGCTCTCAGTAAAAACAAACACCCAGCAGGGCACACTTGAGGACCTGCTCTCCTCGCTGGACAGATGAAAATAACTTCACTCAGACCACACAGGGAGGGAGTGAGCTGTGCCCTGATCTGTGCCCTAAGCTCAGCATCCCCTCTGAGCCCATTGGGGACACGTTTGGTGTCCAGTGCAGAGATGACCCATGAGACACAGCCTGGGGGTCATGGGTGCCTTGAGGCTCTGCTGTCCTCAGCACCCTCGGGTGCCACCCTGCTCTCACCTCCACCCAGTGTGAGTGTTTGCAGAGATTTAATGCACTCAGGGCTCCAGTGGGCCCAGCAATCTGGATTTCTGGATTGAAACCAGGCACATTTGTCCTCAGTGTCCACGGGACGCTGCCCCACTGATTTTTTCAGCCTTCTGATATTTACATTTTTGTATTGGAGTCCTCACACATCGTAACATAAACAAAGTGGATTGTTTTTCCTCTCTGTGATGGACTTCTAGTTTGACCAGTGGGGTCAGAGAGGTGTCAACCTCACAGCCCAATTGCTGATCAAACGTGACACTGGGATAGCTGGATTTGGGACACCTGGATTTGGGACATCTGGACTTGGGACACCTGGATTTGGGATACCTGGATCACCTGGATTTGGGACACCTGGATTTGGGACACCTGGATTTGGGATACCTGGATTTGGGATACCTGAATCACCTGGATTTGGGATACCTGGATTTGGGACACCTGGATTTGGGATACCTGGATTTGGGACACCTGGATTTGGGACACCTGGATTTGGGATACCTGGATTTGGGACACCTGGATTTGAGATACCTGGATTTGGGATACCTGGATTTGGGACACCTGGATTTGGGATACCTGGATTTGGGATACCTGGATCACCTGGATTTGGGACACCTGGATTTGGGACACCTGGATTTGGGATACCTGGATCACCTGGATTTGGGACACCTGGATTTGGGACACCTGGATTTGAGATACCTGGATTTGGGATACCTGGATTTGGGACACCTGGACAGTCCCTCACTGCCCAGAAAGGGTTTCTGCTCTTCACTCACTTGGCATGTCCCAGCATGGGCAGCTCTGCCATGGGGATAAAGACAAAAGGCCTGATCTCGTGTCACCCTGGCAATGTGTCCCAGGCGGATGAAATCAGCAGAGATCTGAGCTGTGAAACCTGAACAAACTTCCCTTGAGGATGCCTAAACAAGCAGGATTTGTTTGCTCGACTCTCATGCGTGTCCTGGCACAGAGGGTGATCCCAGGCTGAATGTCATGGTGCTGATGTAATGCTGTGGTGGGGATGGAAATTTGGTGGAGATACAAATGAAAAGAGCAGGGGAAATGCCAGGCAAGTTGCATTATTGGTCCATGACAGCCCTGTGAATGCTCTACAAACTGTCCCTGTCCAGCTGCTGTTGTTGAAACAATCACTTTTAATTTGCCATAATATATAAAATCCTTCTTTGCTTGATTTCATATAAACAAATTGATTTCCATAAATAGGATTATTATGTTACTGTTATCAAATTCAAACAGGCACTTTGCTATGCACAGATAAATGATGCTACAATTTCCATTTCTCCCTCTAACTCTGATATCAGACCTTTCCAAAGGAGGAGACTCATAACACCTCTATCAAAAATCTCATCCAACAACTCCCAATTATTATTTTTTTCCCCACATTTTCCTCTTTAAATTTTTTCCCCTTTCATTCATGATTATTTTTGGCTGTGGGGAAGCTGCCTCTTTTGGAAGCCATGAATATTTATTCGTTGCTGGTCGAGGCTGCTGTGTTTGTACATGATGTAACCTGGACACGGTTTCTTGCAGCAAGACAAGAGCTAATTGTACCCAGCAGAGTCTGCTCTGATTTGTGTAAAAAACCCCCAGTGAAGGTGCTGGGTGTCCACATTTCAACGTGGATTTTGATAAAATGAAAAGAGAAGGGTTTTTTTTTTTTGCAACATGGGAGCAAAGTGGTGAAAAGCTCACTTTCTGTGGGCAGCTCTGGCTCCAAACAGATCAAAAAAAAAAAAAAAACAAAAAAAACCAAAAAAACAACCAACCAACCAACCAAAAAAAACCAAACCAAACCAAAACAAAAACAACAAAAAAACACACACACAAAAAAAAAAAACCAACAAAAAAAAACCCCAAACCAAACCAAACCAAAACAAAAAAAAACCACAGATCAAAAAACCAAAAAAACACCAGATCAAAAAACCAAAAAAACACCAGATCAAAAAGCCAAAACAGGATCAAAAATGCCTCTTTGTCAACCTGTAAATTGCTGCTGGGGAGGGGGGTTTTGAGTGGTTGGGGTCCTTACAACTCTAATGAATTTAAAATACAGACAGATGATGGTCAGTTATGAGATCAAAAAAATCCTGCAATATAAAATCACAGAATCCTGCAATGATTTGGATTTGGAGGGACTTTAAAGCTCATTTCATTCCCATGGGGAGGGACACCTCCCACTATCCCAGGTTGCTCCAAATCCCATCCAGTGACACTCCCAGGGGATCCAGGGGCAGCCACAGCTTTTCTGGTCACCCTGTGCCTGGTCATCCTCATCCTCACAGGGTGACGTCTGTAATTCTGACATTTGGCAAAACACCATTTATGAAACGCCAGGGCTGTGCCTCGTGCTCTGATTCAGAGAAGTGAAAGTGTTTCATTTGGGCAGATTAGGTTGCAGTAACTGGTTATATACACAGTGAGTTTACAACACACATCAAATGCAGCGTTAATGTTAGTATTTCATGGATGCAATAACAGCGTTTTGAAGGAATTGTGTTTTTTTGGTTTTTTTGGTTTTTTGGTTTTTTTTTTCCAACAGGAGCTGTTGTGTTGAAAGTACCAACAGCATGAGAATAACACCTGGAGGTATTTCTCATGGTCAAGTGGAGTGAGACCATACAGGTGCAATTTACTCATGCAGGAATGGTCAAACCTCAACGTTCTGCCCCCTGGGCTCCCCGTTTTTGTTTTGTTTTTTTTTTGGGGCTCACAAAGGATTCCAGTGGTTTCTTGTGCTGCTGGTTAAATCTTTACACTTTCAGAAGTGGGGCCACTCCTTCAGTGACACACAGCCACATGCTGCTGCTGCTGCTGCCCAGGACTGGGATTTGCTGCTGTGCCTGGGAGTGTCTGCTCAGACCTGTGTGCTGGACATCTCAGCCCCTGGGGAAAACTTTTTGGGTTTCATTTCTCCAGGGTGGGTTCCCTGCAAAGTGCCCGGGGTTAATGTGTGTCTGGGCTGCAGGAGGTTCTGAAGGAGACTCTGCTGAAAAATGAATGAAGATCTCTGTTTGCTGGCTCTGTTTCAGTGTTGATTTTTCAATGGGAGATCAGGTCCTGTTTTATTTTGCCTTTTGGCACACGCATCACCTCAGCCTGGCAGTGACAACCCCAGTGCAACCCCCTAAGCTGGAACAGCAAATAAACCCTGTCCCAGCACTCAATCTGCTCCCTCCTCATCCTGCAGCTTGCAGGAACAGCACTGGAGCTGTGGGCAGTGCCACAGTGTCCTCAGAAATGTCCCCAAGCATCCCCTGTACTCACAGCTCCTCCAGGAATCGCAGGTGCCGGAGAGCCCCGGGCTGCAGCTGGCTGATGTTGTTCATGCTCAGGTCCCTGGCAGGAAAAAAAAAAAACAGACAGAGGATTCTGATCAGTCTTGGAGTTGGTTTGCATGGGATAAACCTCAGTGCCAGGCTCTGTGTCCCCTCTTTGTCTGTGCAAAGAGCATTTCAGTATTAATGGCTGGTCAGAGTCTGGGCTGTGCCTGCAGAGGGATGGAGAGGAGAGGAGAGGAGAGGAGAGGAGAGGAGAGGAGAGGAGAGGAGAGGAGAGGAGAGGAGAGGAGAGGAGAGGAGAGGAGAGGAGAGGAGAGGAGAGGAGAGGAGAGGAGAGGAGAGGAGAGGAGAGGAGAGGAGAGGAGAGGAGAGGAGAGGAGAGGAGAGGAGAGGAGAGGAGAGGAGAGGAGAGGAGAGGAGAGGAGAGGAGAGGAGAGGAGAGGAGAGGAGAGGAGAGGAGAGGAGAGGAGAGGAGAGGAGAGGAGAGGAGAGGAGAGGAGAGGAGAGGAGAGGAGAGGAGAGGAGAGGAGAGGAGAGGAGAGGAGAGGAGAGGAGAGGAGGCTCCTCCAGGGTGGCTCTGCCTGGGCTTCTCCGAGTGATGGAGCAAGTTGGGACATTTCCCAACAGCACAGGCACTATTGGTGTCTCCCAAACCCCTGTGACACTGGGATAGGACCAATGGGGAATAGATGGGGCATATCCCCCTTGAGCAAAGTAACCCTGGGCAGTGTCTGGGCCACTGGAGAGTCCTGTGTGAGCACAAGGAGCTGCTCTTTGTCACTGTGCACAGACAGGGCACAGCTCAGCTCCTGGGAGCTTGGATTAAACAGCAGAGACTGATGGGTGTGATGGGAAAACGAGCAGGAACAACAACAAAATAAAGGCAATTTATTTGCTCTTTCCTTCTGCAAACCTCAGGGATTTGTGAGCCCAAGGAAGGACGTTCCCTGTGCTCCCAGCGTCACTGGGAATGTCTTGGCACTGGAAGGAGGCTGGTGCCAGGGACAAGGACAGAGGCACGAAGGAGAAAAGACCCTCAGGAGAGCCCAGCAGTAAATGAGGGATCTCTCTGAGCTGTTCCATCTGCTCAGGGCACCTCAGATCCTGCAGGTCACATCTCAAACGACCTGGAGCATCTCAGCTGCCTTTGGGCTCTGGGTAGGGAATGAGTTTGAGTTCCTCAGTAAAAAAATCTCTGAGTTTTGCTGGTAAAGAGCAGAACACCTGGAGGGGGGACACATTGGCTTCCAAATTTTGACAATTTTCCACAAAAAAAACCCCAAATCCCCACGTTCTAACCAGCTCTGTTTGGCATTGGTGGGGGCAGGTGGCACATCAGGAAGGTTGGAAGGAGTTTTTGTGTGTCCTCTGACAAAACCACACATTTCCCTGAGCCCTTTAAAAAAAATCCTCCTGGAGAAATTGACTTTTTTCTTTATAACTTTCTCCTCTCCAAAGAAGCAGCAGAAAACTCCCCAAAAAATTTACGGAAATTCAAAAATTTTGTTTTCAGAGTGAATGCAAAAAAATAAAATTATTGCCTGCACTGCTCTGTGTTCTTTATTTTGCTGATCCCGGGATAAAAGGGTTAAAATATTATTTTGTGCTGCTTCTATTTTTATTTTTAAACCCCCCAAGGGCAATCGCTACTTAGCACCCATTAAAACATATTTTTTTTTTTTTTTTTTTTTTTTTTTTTTTTTTTTTCCTTACATCAAAGTGTCTCCTGTTTGTGCTGTAATGAATCTGTCTGATGTTTTGACATGTCGTGGAACAATGCGAAAATAACGAAAAATAATGTAAAGTGAAAGGCTGTGAAAGAAAACACAGATCTGAAACATCCACGATCTCCTAAAAACTGTGAGGCACCTTCCTAAAATTGCTTTCTGCTGGCAGGGTGGAGAATATCCCCTTGTTTGCTGCAGGAAACACTTTCCAAGATGCATAAAAGTGATTTTTTTGGGTGCCCAGGGGTGATGGGGACAGGGGGACAGCAGGGGGGGTGGTGGTGGCTGCAGAGCCCAGCACAGACAGTCAGACAGACAGACAGACAGACAGCGGGGCTGAGGTGGCTGAGGATATCAAAGGTCAAATAATCTTTTTAAATCCCAGGATGGTTTGGGTTGGAAAAGACCTCAAAGTTCATCTCGTTCCACCCCCTGTCATGGCTGGGACAATTTTCACCATCTCAGATTTTTTCCAAACCCCATCCAACCTGGCCTTGGACACTTCATTCCTACTGATCTGTACCTAAAAGGAACAAAATACTCTGATTTCTGAAAAAAATCCTCCAAAAGGCAGAGGAGAGACACCATTATCCATCACTGGCAGCCTCAGAGCTCCACAGCTTGTGGCTTTTCTTTCAAAGCCTCTTTTCCCTCCCTCCTTCCCTCCCATCCTCCTGCAGCCCTGGAGCTCCTGGCCATGGTCTGAGACAAGACCTGAGACAAGGGGCTCTGTCCCACCATCTCTTTGGGCACTGCAGAAAAGCCCAGCCTGTCTTTTCAAGGTCGTTACATAGAAAAAAAAATTTGAATAATTTTATTTAAAAGTCGCTGATGTTTTGGCCGTTTGAACACTCTGGTGGTTTGCAATCCTGCAGGACTCAAGGGTAACACCCTGAAAAGGGCATCCCAAAAGAGCAAATCCTGGCAGTGGTTTTGCCAACTAATGAACAGCAAGGCAAAAGCTCCAGGGATTCATTTTTTCCCATTAATTCTCCAGTGTGACACCCTGCAGGGACCCCCAGAGCAGGGGACACCACACCCAACCTGACCAGAGTGGAATGAGCACAGACAAGTGGTGTGAATGAAGAACAAATTCCTCCAAGGGCTGGAAATAAACTTTCCCCAGCACAACCCTGGACATGGTGATTTTTTTTGTAGCCACAAGAGTAGGAGATGTTTCTCCACAGGCTGTCCATGCTTGTGTGAAAGCTGAGGCACAGGATTCTTGCCTCAAGTGTTGTGGGAGTAAATATTTGACTTATTACTCACTTAAAGAGGTTGTTGACTTGTTGCTGTGTTTTGACCAAGCTCGTGCTTTTCCTCTTAGTAAAGTCTCTTATGTTTTGTACATCCCCAACACTTGCAAGGGTGGAAATGCTTCCTGTCAGAGCAATCAGAGCCTGTTTATCTCCCCAGTGTTGGGGGTGGTTACTTCACTCAGCCACATTGAGTTAATTCAAAAGGAACTCAGGGTGTTTGAACCTTGTTGGATTATTATTATTATTTTTTTTTCTGCAGCATCCAGCAGAAGAAATGGGGATCCATGGACTAAATGGGTTGGGGGCTCATTTAGTTAATTCAAAAGGAACTCAGGGTGTTTGAACATTGTAGAATTATTCTTATTTTTTTCTGCAGCATCCAGCAGAAGAAATAGGATTCCATGGATTAAATGGGTTTAGGGGCTCCTCTGAGCTTTCTCAACTGTGTGACTTTGATTTTCCAAGCTGGGGATCTCCTCTGAGTGACTGAGGATCCAGGGAAGCCAAACAAGTGCTGGGTCTCTCATGTCTGTGTGTGGCTCTTGTCATTTGCTCTGGACAAACCATCCCAAAGGTGAAGTGCAGAAAGAATATGATTCAAATCCCAAAGTCCCCCTTAAATCCTAAAGGAAATGAGAAAGGTAGAAGAAGAAATGGGGAGCTGCAGAGGAACTGTCCAGATTCTTGCCTTTGAATGGGACAAGCCATCCCTCTCCTGTCCCAGAGCTCCCCTGTTCCTCCTTCTCCAGTGTCTGTCCTGTCTGTTCTCTCTAAAAAATATCAAATAAAAGCAAGAATTCTCTTGCTGTCAGCTCATCCTTCCTGGCTGTGTTCTGGAATGCCGCCAGTGGAGCAGAACTACTCTACTGCTCCCCAAACTGAAACTCTGCTCTCGTGTATCACCCTGCAAAGAAGCAATTCCTTTTAATGCCTCTTGCATTAGGTGTAGAAAATAGCTGTGCTTTCAAATGGCCCTGCACCAAAGCCATCGTGGCTATAATTAGTGTGATTTAACCTTCCCCCCCTTCCCCAGCTAATTCTATCATAAGCATTTCTAACTTGTACCTGCAGGAAAAAAAAAAAAAAAAAAAACACAAAAAACTGAGACACAGTTCATGGAGACTGAGCTGCTGTGATTCAGCCCTCAGACCTTACACCTCCTCTGGGCCCTCCAGGGGTTCCTTCAATTATCTGCTTTGATGTCACCTTCTTTCATGAAGAACCTTTGATTATTCACTGATTTGCTGATCTTTCTTACCCCAAAAAAAAAAAAAAAAAAAAAAAAAAAAAAAAAAAAAAAAAAAGAATGAGGTGACACAAAGACTGCTCTGGTTCCCTGGTGGGATCCTGCCACACTCTCTATGACCACAGAGTTTTAGTTCAGGGATGAGATGAGCTTTGGAGATCAAAGGGGTTGTAGGAGCATCTGTGGAGGGCAGGGAGAAGGAACTCTGCAGAGCTGAGATATTCTAGAAATATGTGGGTTTATTGCAAGGGCCGTGGGTAAAAAGGGCTTTGCCTTCAGCCACCAGCCTGGGCTGGAGGGAACCCCAAAGAGAGAGGGAGAGAGAGAGGGTGAGGTGGGGGAGAGGTAGAAGAGGTAGAAGAGAGTAAGAGTAAGGTAGAAAAAGAGCTAAGAGAGGTAGGACCTTGTTCCAATCCATTCCATCTCCTTTTGTGTTGAATATTCTAATTTACAGTGACCAACCAGCACGAGATACAAACCCTACAGACTTTGCCTGCAGCCCATGAGAACTGCTCTATCACCACATCATCCTGTATTCTAAACTCTAAAGAGACTTTTCTTATCCACCTTTTCCCTGATGCCTTGGCAGGGTGGAGAGGGGCTGCACCCTTGGGCTCCTTTTGTTTTCTGTCCTTCCACCCATCTCCAGCTCATCCCCGTCCTCCTCCCTGCCATGCCTACATTTCAAAGCTGCCCTTCATTTCTATTTCCCTCACAGCTTTTACATCTCCAGTATTTCTCACCAGACAATCATATCCACAAGCCCTTCCTGTCCCATCTTTCCCAACCCCTGAAATCCCTGGGTGCTGAGCACTGTCTGTGCCTCTCTCCATCAGCACCCAGTAAAAATGCACAGTTACACCACCAGAAAAGAAGCCCCCAAGGGCAATAAATGATGGTTTCAGAAATACTTCAGATTGTATTTCAGTGATTCATAAAGCTTCTCACTATCTCTTTTCCTCTTTATCGTGAAATCTCCAAGGTCACCACAAAATGCCTGAATTCCCTGGGGGCAAAGCTGGGGCTGAGGAGAAAATGGGACCTGGAGCCAAAAAACCAGCTGAAAGTCTTCCTAAAAGCCTGCAGGTTGAAATCTACACTAAAGGCAGTCTCCATAAAGAGAAGGAGAAAGGAAAGATAAAGAGATCAAAGCAGTGAGATGCTTTATTTGCATCACACCATATCTGGAGGCACCAGCACTGCTCCAATCCCATTTGTGAGCAAGGGCAGAACGTGTTTCTACTCCCACCTCTCCACGTTTGAAAATAGATCAGTCATCTCAGCTCATCCCCCAGCCTGAGATCTCCACAATAATTCAATAATAAACTCTCAGCCAAGGGTGAGGTTGAGCCCCATTGCTGCACCAGGGGCTGGGTCTGTGCAGGGAGAGCACAGAGTGACCCTGGGCAAGCAGAGCTCTGATGACACCCCTGTCACTCTGCATTTTCTTGCTTTGAATCTTTGCAGCCTGATTCTCACATTGCTTTCATGTAAACTATATGTATTTTATAGAAATTATAAAATGTGTGTTTTGCATAGTTGTTCTCTGAGAGGAGAATTTGACTGATGGTCACAGTGACCAATGGAGTCAGAATGTTGTAACCTCCTTGGGCCAATCCTGACCCTCTGTAAAAATTGCATATAAATTGATAGAATCAGAAAAATAAAGAAGTTTTCCACGTCTGACCTGGTGCTGCCTGCTGTCCCCTGTGAGACTCTGCACCCACAATTTGTGACCCATTTGAATGATGGAACCACAACACTCTGGGTGCTCCTCCTGCCCCTTGTCCTGTGCCTGCCCTGGATTTTTTTGGTGTCAGGGCCCCTCCAGGGGCTGAGCAGGGCACTGATGATTTTCTGTCCCTGAAGTCAGTTCTAGGAACCCTCTGCCAGGTCAGGGCAGTCAGAGGATCCCATCCCACCCCAGGGGCTGCCAGGGAAGGGCAGAGGAGACAGGAGGGTGTGGGGTGCAAGGCCAGGGCACTTGGCAGAGGAGGAGACAGGGCTGAGGAGCAGCAGCCCCTGTGCCAGGGGCAGGAATGAGCCTTGGACCAGAACAAAATGACAATCTTTCCAAATAGGCAAAATTATGAATTTTATATAGTGTATCATAAAATCATAAAATATCCCTTTGTGGGATGGCACCCACAAAGATTGAGTTAATGCCTGGCCCTGCACAGGACAACCCCAACAATCTCACCAGGAGCCTCAGAGTGTTGTCCAAACGCTCCTTGAACTCATGGAGATGTTTTTTTCCCAGGCTTTATCTCCTGTCTGTAGCTGTCCTGCCTCCCCAGGGACGTGACAATCTTGGGAGTCAGCAAAATGTGGAAATGTCTCAAAGGGAACCAAATCTGATCAAATTTTGTAGTTGAAATTGTCTGAATGGCTGATTGAGATGCTTTATGGTCACATCAAAACATTTCATTCACTAAAAGCCGAGCCATGACAACGACAGGCAGCACCTGCACAAACTAACCCCGGGCCTGAATCTGGAAAAATCAAAAGTAAAATGAAACCCCAATTGAAACAAAATCCTTCACTGCAGACTCAAACTTATCTCCAACATGTTTTCATTCAAAAAAAAATTCTACCACTGCACGACTCCTCATCCCATTGGGAGATGCTCCCAATGCCCAGGGGGAGGAGCCAAGCATTCCCACCTGGAGAGAATCTGGGATTTGGGACAGGACAAGCAGCCCTGAGCCACTGGATTCCCAGAGGAGCAGAGCTCCCAGACCTTTCTGTGGGATCACTGCTTCAGGAAGAGCCCCTCACCTGGACTGCTCCCCCCACCCTGCTCAGGGTGTGTTCTGACTCTGGCAGTGCTCCTTTGTGTTATTGCATTGATTTTATTTTATTTTATTTTATTTTATTTTATTTTATATTTATATTTTATTTTATTTTGTATTTATTTTATTTTATTTTATTTTGTATTTATTTTATTTTATTTTATTTTGTATTTATTTTATTTTATACTATATTATATTTATTTTATTTTATTTTATTTTGTATTTATTTATTTTATTTTATTTTATTTTATTTTGTATTTATTTTATATTATATTATATTATATTATATTATATTATATTTTCTATTTATTTTATTTTTATTTTATATTTTATTTATTTTATATTATTTTATATTTATTTTATTTCATTTTATTTTATTTTTTATTTATTTTATTTATTTTATTTATTTTATTTTTATTTTTATTTTTTCTTCTTATTAAATTATATTTCTGATTTGGAGCCTCTCACTCACTTTGCTTTCAAAACCACAACAGGCAGTGACCTGAGTCCAGAGCCACAACCTCCAGGACTTGAACAACTCAGCGAGGCAGAACCATCAGGAAAGGCTGTGACAAAACTATATAAAATTGTGTTAAACCAACCATTCAGTAAAGACACAGCACCTGCCTGGAGCAGCCTGAAGTTTTTTGGAACTCAACAAAGTGGCCTTTTGCACCTGAAATGAAGATAAATCATTGGTGTGGCATTTCCTGCTCACAGCACAAAAGGAAAGGATTTCCAAAGCACCACAAGGGCAGTTGCAAGTTGCAAAAATGTTTTTTCTGGCTGAGAACAGCTCCCTCCTCACCCCACAGAGCCCACAAGAGCTCAGCTCCTGCAGTGACTTTCCCCAGGCACCCACACACTGGTGTGATCTGCTGCCTGTTGTGTCCCAATTCGCTATCAAAGACATCAGGGAGAAGTTTAATTCGCACTGATGAGGTAAAGGAAAAGAGGGTTGGGACATTTTTGTGCTCTGAATAAGGGACAGGGGGGTCACCGACCAGTCGTGGTTGGGAAATTTGGCAGAAGAAGTGTCAGAGCTGGTGAGGTGAGCTGCACCCAGGGGTAAAAAACCTTCCCAGGTCCATCTGTGAGTGGAGCTGGTGCCCAAAAACCAAACCTTGCCTGTCTCAAGCACCTTGTGCTCAGGACTCTCCCTTGCTGACAGGGCAGGACAAAGGAGGCAGCTCCGGAAAGCAAAGAAAAATTCAAATTCCTCCAACAAATTACCTCATGGCAGTAAATCTTCTACCTCTCCTTCCCAGTCACGGCGTGAAGCCTGTCTATTGTCTGGGGAGCCTGTCTGTCTGCCCTGGCACAAAAGGGAGAACAATCAGTGGGTTTCATCCACAGGGGAATAAACAGGGAAAGAGATGGAAAAAGGTGGGGAAGGGATCTCCAGGAGGCTGCTGTGATGCTCCCAGCCTGTTGGAGCAGGTGTATTCAGGCTAAATGTTGATCAGGGATGTGCTGGGATTCCCTCAGGGTTTTCAGAGAAGGAAAACTGCTGCTCACAGCATCATCCAAACCCTTTCCATGCATTCTTTCATTTCTCATGCACAGTGATAACTGCACCACTGTCTGTCACACCTTTGTGACTTGTAATTCTTCTCTCTGTTGGATGTTTTTCTTATGGACCAAAATCCAAGCCTGTGTCCTCCTGGGCTCTGTGCCAGGCAAACCCCCCTGCGCAGACCCCAAACCCCCCTGCACAGACCCCAGACCCTCTTTTTGGGTCCCAGGCCTCTCTACCAAGGTCTGTGACTTTCCAGGGTGCCCAGAGGGATGCCCTGGACTCCAACAGAGGGCAGGTTTGACAGGGCACATCCCCTGGGCTGTGCCTGGGGAGCCTCACTGTGGGCAGGAGGTGGAGGCTGAGCACTGGACTATGCACAGGACAGCACAAGATGGTTTTCTCATTTTTCTCCCAGCATTGCTGCACTCTGCTTTTTCTCATTTTTCTCCCAGCATTGCTGCACTCTGCTTTTTCTCATTTTTCTCCCAGCATTGCTGCACTCTGCTCTGCTCAGGGCATTGACAAGCATTGCCACCTCTCACCCTCTGCAGCCCCAGTGCACCTTTTGCTCTGTTTTCTCCAGGACACAGAATAACACCCAGTGATGCTGGCAGGTTCTTTCTGCACAGCCTGGGCTGGGAGAGGCTCACCTGGAGCCCAGAGGCAGCAGACAGGAGGTGGATCCTGCAGTGTGGAGGCACAGCAAGGCTCTGCCTGCATCCTCATCTCCAGAAAACTCCTCTGCTCTGTCTGAGTGGAGCTGACCTTGGACACACAGACTGAGGCATTTGTGTGGGGAATCCAGGGAATGCTTTGGGGTTTGTCTGCCTTCCCACTCAGGATGTGGCCACTCACCCTGGGATATGGGCAGACACCTTATCATGGTTGGAGCAGTTTCTGGCAGCCTCATTGTGCATCTTTAGACTCATGGTTTGACTCTACTTTTCTGTTTTTTTCTCATCCAACTCCACCTTGCTGTTTTTATCTCATCCAATTCCAGTTTTCTGTTTTTATCTCGTGCAGTTCGATTGTGCAAAATGTTTCTGGGGGGAAAACAGTGACTGTGTTATTTCTTCCCCACATTTTGGGCTCAGCTTTGGGATCAGAAGCATTTCATCGCCCCAACAGACCTCCATGGTTGGAGAGGAACATCTGCTGGGCAGCTCACAGACTGCATCCCTCCCCAAAAAAACATTTTCTTTTTTGCCACACTCACTAAATAAAATTCATGCAGCTTTTTCCACATTTATTGCAGAACTTCCAGCTCTGTCCATGCCCACCCATGCAAATGAGCCATTGCCCAGAGCAGAACCCTCCTGGATCCATCACTGGTCACCAGAGGCAGCTGCTGCTCTTGGGTTGCACAGTCAGCTTTAGGTATAGAGGAAAAAAAGGTCAAAAGAGGAGGAAAATAAAAGTGTCACCCTTGTCTTGCTGCTGAGGAGATCTGAGTAAAGACATGGACTGGTGTCTTAAGGAAAATTTGTGTCAAGTTACCCAGACTGACGCTGTCCTAGAATGGGAATCACAGGATGGTTTGGGTTGGAAAGAACCTGAAATCCCATCCCATTCCACCCTCCAGCCATGGGCAGAGACACCTTCCACCACCCCAGGCTGCTCCAAGCTCTGTCCAACCTGGCCTTGGACACTCCCAGGGATGGAACAGCCACAGCTTCTCTGGGTCCCCTATGCCAGAACCTCCCCACCCTCACAGGGAACAATTTCTTCAGTATATTTAATTTAAATTTCCCCATTTTCAGCCAGAACCCATCACTCCTTGTGCTATCACTACAGTTCCCTGTTCAGGGACTCCACCAGAGAATATTTGGGATATTTGGGCTGAGCTGGGCAGGCATTGATTCCCCCTGAGCTGTGCTGGCAGCCAGGAGAAGATGGAACAAATAAATGGAGCAATTGCAGAGACAGAGAAAAAAAGTTTTTTTGACTGATATTTTCTTTGTCAAATGTGCTTGTAGAATGACAATTCAAGACTTGGCAAATCAGCATCAGGTTTTTTAATTTGTGGAGGCTGGAGAGCTCTGAAAACACTAAAATGCTCTGTTTTGACAAAGACCCTTGGAATTCATTATTCTTCATGCAAGCTGACACAGCTAAATAAATTGAATTGCTTGAAATCAGTTCAGAGAAAACACTGTCTTCAACTGAGGACAAATGCTGCTGCTTTTCAGCTTGGGAGAACAATTGGAATATATTGTTCTGGGATATTGTTCTAGGATTTTATTTATTTTTTTCCTGTTTCCTGCAGTTTGTCCATCTCTATTTACAGGGACCACCAGCCAAGGATCAGAAAGACAGATAATCTGATCAAGGCTCACTGAAATATTCCCAATGTATTTTTCAGAACTGCAGCGAAGCTTGAAATGCAATATTTTCTCTCTGTTTTCTGCACAGAGAACAAATTCTTTCCAGCAGTAACGTCTTTATCACATCACAGACACTCTGAGGGTCCAATTAGGGAACCTGTTACCAGGATTATCTGAGCTACAAATCTCCCATTACACAATTCAGTGTCTTTGTGAAGTCAAACATGTTGTTTGACCCACCCAGGTGCTTTGACTGGGCATTGAAGGCCACTCAGTTCCTCATAATTCAATTTTCCCCAATGGAAACTCGAGACATTCTGGCAAACACCACTAAAGGAAATATTCAATTTGAGGACAAAAAGCCAGAACCTTCCCTCTCCCATTGAGCAGCTCCTTGTGCAGAATTTGCCTGCAGAAACAGAGCCAGGAGCTGCTTGTTTTGGAGGCAGATTTTCACAAGGGCTCAGCTTCCCTGTAGCCACTTCTTTATGAAATATAAAGAAGCGGCACCAGCAGTACCTGTTGCCATAATGACTCAATTTTTGAGCAGCCCAGCACCAAATAGACTGAGCATTTAAAATCCAGATGTCATGGGCTGGCCCTGGGGTAGATGTCAGGCACTCATTCACTCATTCCCCTTTGCAGCTGGACAGGGAGAGAGAATTTAATGAAATTAAATTGGGTTGAGATAAGGACTGGGAGAGGTCACTCATCCAAAATTGGGAGAGAACCCTGCACCCAACAAAAGGCTTGAAAACTTCTGAAATTGAATTTTTCGACACTGTGGGAACTTGCTCTGAGCAGCAAAGGCAGGAAAGGCCTGGCCAAATGAACATTTTCCTAAACTCCTGAGTCAAAAGCGTGTGAAACTGGCTGGGGCAGTAAAGCAGGACCTGCTGGAGTCAGCAATGGAGGAACTCATTCATGGAGATGATATAGAATCACATCTCTTTTTTTCCATCTCCTTTGTGATCTCTGCCCCCTGAGCCTGTGAGAATTGTATTTTTATTTTTATTTTTATTTTTATTTGTATTTGTATTTGTATTTGCATTTGTATTTATTTGTATTTGTATTTGTATTTGTATTTGTATGTATTTGTATTTTGTATTTATTTGTATTTGTATGTATTTGTATTTGTATTTATTTGTATTTGTATTTTGTATTTGTATTTGTATTTGTATGTATTTGTATTTGTATTTGTATTTATTTGTATTTGTATTTGTATTTGTATTTGTATGTATTTGTATTTGCATTTGTATTTGTATTTATTTGTATTTGTATGTATTTGTATTTGTATGTATTTGTATTTGTACTTGTATTTGTATGTATTTGTATTTGTATTTATTTGTATTTGTATTTGTATTTGTATTTTTTTGTATTTGTATTTGTATTTGTATTTGTATGTATTTGTATTTATTTGTATTTGTATTTGTATTTGTATTTATTTGTATTTGTATTTGTATGTATTTGTATTTGTATTTGTATTTAACTGCGGATCAGAACAAGGACAGGCACCACCTCTGGTCTCTCCTTTGGACTCCAGCAGAGCTGACACACAGTTTTACAAACCACAGACTGGACTTGTACATGTGGACAACATGAACATTATTTTTTTTCACAGGACATGAACCAACCTGAGCAGCTTGTAAAAATCAGAGTATCTGAGTTGTTACAAAAATCATAGGCCAAATTAAAGAGGTGAAAATTCTGAAAGGTTTTCCATGGAATTCCTGGGCTGCTGCAGCTCCCCAGAGGCAATGGAAATGAACTCTGAGAAATGAACTCTGAGAAATCACAGACGTGATTTGGCCACGCCAAAGACAGTTACCAGGTTTCGGTGCTTTCTGAGCTTCGTTAGCTTTTATCACCAATTAATTAAAGACTTCGCCAACTAATCTTCCCATTTCTGGGCTTTTATTAAAGAGGGGAAGGTTTGAATTTTCTCCACCTCAGTTTAGAAGCCTGGGATGAACATCTGAGCCAGGCTTTGGATTTTTTTTTCCAGTGGCATGAGGAGGAACCAGTCCTTTCCCTGTGTGATTCACTCTGCCTGTTTCAGATGTGCATTTTTTTAGGTGGAGATAAATCACGCCCTGTTTGCTGAGGAAATATGGGATAATTCTGAGCAGGTTTTTATAATTGTCCTGTTCATATAATGCCCACAGACCCTTCCTGTTGGGAAAGCAGCTCTTTCTCACTCTGTGCTGGAGGAGCAGCTCCAGTCAGGTAAAAAACACCTTTCAACCACAGTTTCCTCCCTACACGAAATGTTTTTAGTGATGAATTCAAGAGAATTTGCTGCAATTGAGGAGCTGCTGCAGCAGAGCCACTCCTGCCCAGCCAGGGTGGGAATGTTGAGAAATATAAAACACCAAACTCAACCACTATTAACCCACTCTGTCTCCTGATTATCATCATTTCTTTTCACCATCTTGGTGAAAAGATGCAGAAAGTGGGACTGGATTAAAGGCTGCAGTCCTGGAGGTCACATTTAAAACCACCTGGAGTTTGTCAGAGTGAACTGTTTAGCCACCCCAAAGAAGATTTGGCTGACTCAGAGTCTTCAGCCAAAGCCCAAAGGTGCCCATGCAAGACACCCTTCAATGTCTTCATAAAGGACTTGGATGCAGCAATTGGAGGGATAATAAATGAGTTTGATGGTGACACTAAACTGGGAGGACTGGGAGGGTCTGCAGGGAGAGCACAGGGTCTGTGGGGTCACAGGAACAGCAGATGGGGTCACTCAGTTTGTTTAGCTGGGGGAGAGGAGACTGAGGGGAGAGCTCAGCTCAGTCTGCAAGGGATGGAAGAGGGGCTGCTCCATTTCTGCTCCATCCCTGCTCCATCTCTGCTCCATCTCTGCTCCATCTCTGCTCCATCCCTGCTCCATCTCTGCTCCATCCCTGCTCCATCTCTGCTCCATCCCTGCTCCATCCCTGCTCCATCTCTGCTCCCTCTCTGCCTCCTGTGAGCAGGGACAGGACCCAGGGAAGGGCTGGAGCTGTTCTGGGGATGGGTTCAGGTTGGATATTAGACAAAGGCTCTTCCCCAGGGAATGGGCACAGCCCTGAGGCTGCCAGAGCTCCAGGAGGGTTTGGACAACACTCCCAGGGGTGCCCAGGGTGGGATTTTTGGGTGTTTGTGCAGGGACTGGGGTTGAATTGGATGATCCCTGAGGATCTTTCCCAGCTCAGGAGATTTCTGTGATTCTGCACACTGGGAGCCAGCTGGGAGCCCACAATGCAGTGTTTGGTTCCAGCCCCATTTCTGACACAGGAGGTTGTGCAGAGATCAGAAGCTTCTCCCCACATCCCTTTTTGACCAGCCCAACATGCCCGGGGACAGCCAGGAGTGTGTTTTATAGACCAAACCTGCAAATAGATCAAGGCTGAGGAACTGGAGATGCCTCTGTAATAACACCACTCTCTTTAGCTTATGTTTTGATGTAACATTTCCTACCTCCAGGGAATCAGAATGGCTTTTTTTGGGCTTTATTAATCAGCTTAATTAAGACAATGCACCTTTTACTGTGTATTTACCACCCTCCTACTATTAAGGAGCAGCTCAGCTTTTCTTAACTTTTAAATTTTGCTGGGATTTCTCACTGCAAGCCTCAGATTTAATCCATGTTTTGGAAAGAACTTTTTATTGTATTGGGAATAAAAAAATTATTCACTGCTATGTATCCAGTATAAGGTAATGGGGAAATATAGAAATTAAACTAAACTTGAAATATAGAAATTAAACTAAATTTATTAATCAGCCTAATTAAGACAATGCACCTTCTACTGTGTATTTACCACTCTCCTACTATTAAGGAGCAGCTCAGCTTTTCTTAGCTTTTAAATTTTGCTGGAATTTCTCACTGCAAACCTCAGATTTAATCCATGTTTTGGAAAGAATTTATATTGGGAATAAAAAAATTATTCATTTCTGTGTATCCACTTTAAGGTAATGGGGAAATATAGAAATTAAACTGAACTCTGGGATGATGTTTGATTGCCTGGGTGTATTTTATCCTGCTTCCCATGACATTCCTCCTTTCATTCATCTCTACAATTGTCTGGACGGGCAGGTTGAGGTCTATCAATTATTTCACTCTCTGTCACACTGAATTACAAAAGGGCAGATTTTCTCACCTGGGCCAGACTGTGCCTTCTGCACAGTCCCTTCTGAAAATATCAAAGGGAGCCTTTAAAGCCCAGCCAGATTCTCATTGTTGGGAGTCTCCAACTTGATCAAAAGGAGAGACAGTCTAGACAAAACACCTACAAACTTCGCTCTCATCTAAAAATGTAACTGTTGTTTTTGTGGGGAACCTTTCCCATTTTCTGCCCAGATCCACCCAATAAATTAAATAAATTATATCTTTGCTGCTTTGAGCTCCTCCTCTGTTTCATGAATCCCCATGAAGATTCATGGAAAAGCACTTCCCTCCCTCTCATCTACCTTGGGGACCCTCCAGGGTGGCAAATCCAGAAAAAAATACTGATTTTGAGGGAACTGATTATTTATACTAATTAATTATAAATATAAATTATTATTATAAATTATTATAAATCATCATTATAAATCATTATAAATAATTATTATAGATAGAAATTTTATAGATATAAATATTATAGATATAAATATTATAGATATATGATATATATATTATAATATATATTTATAATACTTATAGAGATAAATACTATAGAAATAAATATTATATATATATTATATTACATATAATATATAATATATATAATTTATATAATATATAATATTTATTTATATATTATATAAATGTATATTTATAGAAATATATAATATATATTTATATTATAGATATAGAATATAAATATATATTTATATTATATAAATTATATATTTATATAATATTTATTTATACATTATAAATTTATATAATATATATCTATAATATTTATAGATATAAATATTATACCAGTTAATTATAAATAAACGCTGAGGTGTTTCGTAAATCAAAAGGTTTAAAAATAAAACTATCAAAATAACAGAGGGAAGCTTTTGACAGCAGGACTCAGTTTGGAGTGCTCACACTTGGAGGGAGTTTGTAAACTCATGTTTTGCTGGTTGCTGTGGTGTCAACAGTAAGGGACCCTCAAGCAGAATATTTCTAATTCCTTTTTTTTTATTATAAATATGATTCAGTGCAAATCCAGTTGGCTGCATTACCTGGGAGCTGGTGGATGTGGAGGATTAAAAAGCAGTTAATTGCCGAAGACTGAGAGAGCAGGACTATGAAATCACCAAAGATGAGATGGGTTATCTGCTTAGATCAGTCCCCACGTTCCTGCAGAAGCAGCAGAGCCAGAGGAATGCAGAGCCTGCACACACCACTAATAACCAATTGTTCCATTGTGACTTGCAATGGGAAAGTTCACTAAATTAAAAGGAGTTTTTAAACTGCACGGGGTTACCCTGGCAATGGCCAAGATCTGTGGGCAGACCCAATAATTCCCTGGTGCTCTCCTGGATTGGGAAATGGTGAGCAGAACTTGTGCAAACTCCCCACCTCGGGCTGCCAGGGGCTGGAGCAACGCCTGGGTGCTCAGGATTGGTTTCACCCAACTCCTGCTGGGGCTGGGGGCCTGAGCTGCAGGTGGGACAAACTGGGTGGGGCAGCAAGGGGGGCAGAGCAGGGTGGGAGATAGAGATCTGGGGTGGGGACAGAGATCTGGGGTGGGGGGCAGAGATCTGGGGTGAGGGGCAGAGAGGGTGGGGACAGAGCTCTGGGGTGACACCTCCCTACTGCAGCATCAAGCTGCTCCTGCTGTTCATTCCTCCCACAGCTCCAGGAGATGACCCAGATGTTCCTCACAAATGAGACAGGACATCCCACCAGCCCCCTTTGCTCCAGGAGCTGACCTAGAAGCTCCTCATGAATGAGAAGAGGAACATCCCACCAGTCCTGTTTGCTCCAGGAGCTAATCCAGATGTTCCTCATGAATGAGACAGGACATCCCACCAGTCCTGTTTGCCCCCAGCTCCCTGGCAGCTGCAGAACGTGGGAACCTTTGCCTGCTGGCAGTGGGTGCTGCTCTGGTGGAAAGCCCTGGGTGCCAGCTCTGCTCCCTCCCTTCCACACACTGATGGTGAAATGAGGCCAGAACCTGTGGCCTGGTCTCCTGGGAGAAAGAAATCAGATGCCCTGTGGGGTGATTCATTGGCAATCCCTCTGCCCATGCACCAAAAGATCATCTGTCCTGTCCAGACAAGTTTCACCTGTGTAAGCACCAGCAAAAAGCCAAAAAATATTCCCAAATGACAATATCTGAGAGGCTGGAGCTGACAGGATCCACCTGTGGGAAACAGCCCACAGGTGTTCTCAGGGAACATCTGCTGGGGACTGTCTGAGGAATGTGAACAGTGAAACACCTTCCCTGGCACAGAGAAAGCCATCAAAGACCATGGATGAAGGTTGCACATTCTCCAGCCTCACCACTCCAAAGTCCACGGGGCAAACAGCTCTGTTCACATCCTGCTGAACTCCAGGTGGGGAAATTCTAGCAGCACCTGGGCAGGGGAAGGTGAAACACCCACCCCAAACCACCTTCCCCACTGCAGATGAGGAGGGAGGACACTCTGCTGTTCCCTGCACCTTCTGTCCCCACGAGCTCCTGCTGCACTGGCCACAGGACAAAGATTTCTCCTGATGTTGGGAAAGATGGGACAGGAAGGGCTTGTGGATATGATTGTCTGGTGAGAAATACTGGAGGTGTAAAAGCTGTGAGTGAAATAGAAATGAATTTCAGCTCTGAGATGTGATCATGGCAGGCAGGAAGACGGGGATGAGCTGGAGATGGGTGGAAGGACAGAAAACAAAAGGCCCCAAGGGTGCAGCCCCTCTTCACCCTGCCAAGGCATCAGGGAAAAGGTGGATACGAAAAGTCTCTTTAGAGTTTAGAATACAGGATGATATGGGGGACCAGGCAGTTTTGGGTGGGATCTGGGCTGCTGGTCAGGAGCAGCACAAGCTGCAGGGAAGGTCCCTGTGCTGATACAGTCAATACAGTCAGCCTTGGATTTGCTGCAGCTCATCCAGTGTCCTGCACTTTTCCCTGGATGGCAACACTGCAGCCAAGGGTGAGAACTGTGGGGTCCTGTTTGTTCATCACCTCTCCTGAGAAATGCCAACCCTCACCATCTCTTCTTTTCCTCGGACTGTACCACAATGACTGTACCACTCAACCATCCCAGCCCGCCTTCCTTCCCCATCAGTTCAGTCCCTAATCTTGGGCTGCCTGCAGAGAAGAGCCCAGGACACTGAGGGAGAGACTATGCTCCTCATCTGCTTCATCAGGCAAGATTTCCTGCTCTTACAGTCTCAGGAAATCTTGAGGTCTTCCTTGGTCTTCCCACCATATCTCTGCTGCAATGGTTTTATCAGCCAGCACCACCCCGAGCTGTGGCTCACCTTTCCTCCCTGAGCTGAACCTGAGTGTGGAGAGAAGCACAAGCCCAGCCAGTCCCATATTTAAAATATTATTTCCATCCACACACAGCTCAGACTCTGAGCCAGAGCAGCATTCTGCATCTCTTTGAAGGCAACAGAAATATTTCTGGGAGAAAGGACTATGCTGAGTGACAGAGATGGATAAATTGCTGGGATCCCAGGGAACAGCTTTATTTGACTCCTCTTGCAGGAAACTGGGAGCAAAAAAAACCTGTCGTTGACATTGTGAAATGGAGAACAGCGTTTTTATCAGAACTGAAAATTGCTGGTGGTTTTCAGTAATTTTTGGCTGATAATTATCTGTGCTCAGACCAAAGACTTCCCAAAAAGAAAACATTATGGCTGCAAACTTTTGAAAAAATGCCTTTTGGATTGCTGGCCTTCTCTCTCAAGAGGACATTTCAAAAGCAGCAGCAGCTGTGAAATCCAGCCAGAAGGAGCTGAGGATGCAACCCAAAGGAGCTGATGAGTTTTGGGGACACTGGGCAGACAAAACTGCGCCATTTCCCCTGTGACATGGGCCAGGCTTCCCTTGCTGTACCAGCACTGACAATCCTGACATTTCTGATCATTCCCAGGGAGCTGCTGCTCCTGCCTGTCACTTCTGATTTTCTTACTTTGAACCTTCACAGCACCATTCTCACGCTGCTTGATGTAAACTATATGTATTTTTAGAAATTATTTTGTATTTTGCATAGTTGTTCTCTGAGAGAGAATTTGACTGATGGTCACAGTGACCAATGGGGTCCATGAGGTTGTGACCTCCTTGAGCCAATCCTGGTGTAAAAAAGTGGATTTAAGTCAGTGCAGCCTTTTCCTGTGCAGACAAAACCCAAATCCCAAGCTGAAATTTCCTTTAGACACGTCTTGTATTTCAGGATCTCTTGGGTGCTACTTTCATCTCCAAATCCACATATTGCAGGCCTATAATAATAATAATGGCAATAATAATGGTAATAATAATAGTAATAATAGCAGCAATAATGATAATACCTTTTGTATGTACATAACACCTTTCATCCGAGGATCTAAGTCACAATTACAGCCCCACACATTCCTCTACATTACAGCCCTATAATTCTAAGACTGTTCAAATATCCAGACTTCAAAGGGAATTGTGGATTTCCCCTCCAGCCCAGTCATGATGCCCAACATGCTGGAGATGTTTCAAAGGTGTTTCAAAGGTGCCTTGGCAGTAGCCAGAGGTTGTCAGGAGAGCCAGGGGAGCTCTCTGAAGCTAAAAAAGAGTTTTCATGAATTTTTTCCTTCCCTTTCCCAGCCCCTCTTTAGTTCTCCCTGGGAACTGAGCACAGCCCTGGGATGAGGGTGATGCTCCCATGAGATCTTTGTGGGAGGTGATGAGGCAGAAATGGGGTTGAAAGGAAAAACAAGTGACAGCACAAGCTCATCTGGATGACTGCGACTTCCAGGCAAGGTACAACCCACTGTAGTTTAGTTAAAAGTAAAAATTATGTTCCACTAAAAAAACCCCAATGGGGCTGGGGGGGAAATGGTGGAATTTTTTATTGTAAGACTTTTTTTTTTTTTTTTTTTTTTTTTTTTTAAGGATTTAAAGATTTTTCAGGTGACTCAAAAAAGAGAAAGTACTTTATTTTGGTCAAAGTACTTTTATTTTGGGTCAAAGCAAAATGTTTTGGGCATAGTCAGAGAAAACATGTCATGGTTTTGGTTTAGTTTTAATTGCCTGGGAAACCTGAAGAGAGAGCACATCCCTATTTATTTAACCTGAGCCAGACTTTTCCCTCCTTTCCAGGTTTAACAAAGAGCTGGACTAACTCTAATCCACCCTAATTCAGGAAGAATTGTGCTGAAAACTAACCTGAGAGTTCAGTGGGAGCTTTTCTTCATGTGGTGGGTGAACAAATGGAAAGCTCAAGGACTTTTTAATAAACTTTTTTAAAAGGTGTTTTAGCTCGAGAGGTCCAGACATGTGGCTGGAAAAGTGCAGAGAGTCTCCAGCTCTTTGATTAATTTGGATCAATTGATCTCAAAGCATGTTGGGGAAGGGTTTATTAGTAGTGCTTTAAAGGTAGGGAAACTGAGGCACAGGAAAAGGGAAGGGAAGGGAAGGGAAGGGAAGGGAAGGGAAGGGAAGGGAAGGGAAGGGAAGGGAAGGGAAGGGAAGGGAAGGCTTTGGGGTCAGCCATAAGGTTGGGACAGAGCTAAAATCTGTTCCTGTGCTGCACTGTCTTTTGTGTCTCCCACCTGCACCACACAAAGGAGCCAAAGCCTGTGGGACACCTGTCTGTTCCCAAAATCTGAGCCCTTGTGTCCCTTCACCCAAGAGAAACCCTTTCCTCAGAGCACCTGTGGAATGGTCAGTGCCAGCTCACCCCTGGGGGAGGATTTGGTCCCCCCAGGGTCTCTCCAGGTGAGCCCAAGCTCTGGGTGGAGGAGCAGGGTGGTTCCCACAGCGTGTGCGAGCTCACCTCAGACACACCACACTAACCAGCATGGGCTGCAGCACATTTCCTCTCCCCCTTCTTCAATAAATCACAGCTTCCAGCACTCACGCTTTTGTCACTAATAAATCTCCTGCTGCCTTTACACCACATGAAAGCACAACAAGAGCTGAACTGGCAGGAACTTCCCTGCACAGGACGCAGCTGCAAACACAACCTGCAGCACAGGAACCTGCTGCCTGGCCCTCAGCTGGGGAGAACTGACACACAGTGTGCAGGGGAAGGCTGCTCCACGCTCTAGGAAACTCCACATGGTGTTTGCAGGGCACAGGACCTCATTAATTAATTCATGGAACACAGGAAATTAGTGCAGCACATAAACCTCACCTGGGATCAAGGTCCTGTCCTTGGTTTTGGTTCTGCCAACACCACACAGCTGAGCCTAAAGGCACATCTCTGACCTTTGGGATATGAGGAAAAGGCACATCTCTGTCCTTTGGGATATGAGGAGACCTTCCAGTTTTGGGACAGAGCCTTGGGACAACAGCTTGGGACAATATCTGATCACTGCCATGTCCCAAGGAGAAGAAAGGCAGAAAGTGCAGCTGGATGGAGCTGTACCTCACTCTTCCCTTGGGAGCAGCCAGTTCCCTGGGAGACCTGGGGCTGTTCACCTGGGGAAAGCTCCAGGGAGAGCTCAGAGCCCCTTTCAGGGCCTAAAGGAGATGGAGAGGGACTTTGGACATGGGGCTGGGGGAACAGGACATGGGGGAATGACTGCACTGCCAGAGATACTGGGAAATTCTTCCTTATTAAATTATATTTCTGACTTGGAGCCTCTCACTCATTTTGCTTTCAAACCACAACAAGGGCTCAGTGTCACAGCCCGTGTAGGGCAGTCCCCATCCCTGCAATGCCCCATCCTTGGCAGGGGAGGCCACATTTCTGCTCCCCTTCCACCCCTGCGGTTCCCACCGTGGCACATCTGATGGTGCTTGGGCTTCACCTTCCCTTTGAACCAAGAGAATGTTCCTAATTGGTGCCCCAGGGGGATGTTCAGGGCTGGAAACCATCCTGTCTCCCGGGCTCTCTTTGTAGTGGGACCTGTGGCTGCTCACAAGAAGAGACAGAATGTCCCTTGAGCTTGTCCTGCCCTTACAGGTGTGTTGGGCTCGCTCCACTCCCATCGGGACTTGCTTTTCATTTGCAAATCCTTCAAAGGGGTTGGAGCAGCTACAGGAAGGCCTGAAAACAAGGCAAAGGGAGACAGAGAGCTGTGGATAGCTGGAGAGACCTGTCCATCCATCCATCCATGGAGGGGAGCTGCCCTCCATCACTGCCAGCAAAGCCTGGCCTGCTGCACATGCAAATGGTTTCATATGAGCCCTTTTTGGGTCCTTGATGGATCCCTGCAGGATTGGAGACACCACCTGAGCTTCCCTGAATCCTCCCCCTGCTCTCCATTCTGGCACAGCTCCTGTCCCCACACGGGCTCTGTTTCCACTGGGCTGCAGCACGAGGTTTGTGCTTGGCCCTGCTGCTCCTCACAAAGACTTTTCTGCTCCTACTGAACTCCAGTCATTCTCCAAGACCCCAGACTCCTCCCAGCCCTGCCCTATCCCTTCCCACTGCTTTCCAGAGCGCTGCTTGGTGATCCCTGTCCTGACCTCTGCTCCTCTGCCTTTGGTCCTTGTCCCACTGACAGGACCCTCGTGCCTGAGACTGAGCCCACCCTGAGACTGAGCCCAACCTAAGACCCAACCCAGCCCCTCAGAGCTCCTGTTGCACAGGATGGAGATATTTGACATCCCGACTGTGTGTCTGGTCTTGCAGGTAGCAGACACTGCTGTGGGCAGAGGATGCTCCCCAGAGGGGTGACAGAGGGACAGGATAACAGGTAACAGAGTGACAGGTGACAAGGTGACAGGGTGATGGGGTGACAGGTGACAGGTTGATGTATGACAGGGTGATGGGTGATGGGGTGACAGGGTGACAGGGTGATGGGTGACAGTGGGACAGGTGACAGGGTGATGGGTGACAGGATGATGGGTGACAGTGGGACAGGTGACAGGTGACAGGTGACAATGTGACAGGTGACAGGGTGACAGGGTGACAGGGGTCCCTCAGCTCCCCTACAGACCCAGGGAAGCGCTGCCCTCCCCTTCCCTCCCCGCCCTGTGCGCTCCCTGACCCAGGCAGGTGCAGAGGGGGAGCACATCCACAGCCCCATCGCTGCCTTTTGGCACCGCAGCCCCTGCCAGAATCAAAGAGCTTTTCAAAGCAAACCTTCAACTCCTTTAATCGCCAGCGAGAGCTCCTCCCACACACATCTAAGGGCCATGAGCTCAGTGTTTTCATTGCCCCGGGCAGATTTATGAGTTTATTCTTTAAGAAAAGGGCGGGAGAGAGGGGAGGCTGTGGCAATATTGCTTAGCCCGGGGGGCGGGCAGGGAGCACAGGGGGAGCCAGGCTTGGGCGGTGGATATGAAACCTAGAATTGAAATAGAAATGGAAGCTTAATTTGAGTTGTAGGATACCGAGTCTTAGTCACTCTATAACCTGAAGACAACAGCCTGGGCAGCTGGAGGAGAATCCCTTTGGATTGAACAATCCCCTTCTGCTGCCTGAGGGATCCAAAGGTCAATGGAGCAAAATAGGAAAGTCTAAAGAGGAGTTTTTAGAGTTTAAAATATAACACATGGTGATGTAGTAGTTCTTATAGGCTGTATGGAGATTCTATAGGATTTTGTGTCCTGTGTTGGTTGGTCACTGTAAATTAGAATATTCATCACAAAAGGAGATAGAATGGATTGGAACCAGGACCTCGCTCTCCTTTCCCTGCTCTCACCTCTGCTCTCTTCCCCCTGCACTCTGACCCTGCCCCTTGCTCTCTCTCCTTCTCTTTCTGGCACTTCCCTCCAGCCCAGGCTGGTGGCTGAAGGCAAATCCCTTTTTACCCACAACCCTTGCAATAAAACCACATATTCTGGAATATCTCAGGTCTGCAGAGTTTTTGTCCCCTGTAAGTCACAGATGCTTCTACACCCAGCTCTGTGCACATCAGCCCTGTCCATCCCTGCCTCCCCTGGGCGCTCCTGGCCGTGCACCTGCCCCGCTCCTGCAGAGCTTTGGCTGCTGCTTCTCCTGCAGAGTGACTGACCTGGGCACCAGCTGGTGGCTTTGGGATGGGGCAGATCCTGCATCTCCCACCCTGCACCTCCCCTCGTGCAGGAGGCGAATTCAGCCGTTCTCTTTGGTCCCTTTCCACTCTGAAAATGCCCCGCCAAGAATCAGACATCTGCCCACATCCAGATACAGAATCACAGAGTCACAGGATCACAGAATCACAGAATCACAGGATCACAGGATCACAGAGTCACAGGATCACAGGATCACAGAATCACAGAATCACAGGATCACAGGATCACAGGATCACAGAATCACAGAATGTGTAGGTTGGAAGAGACCTTCAAGATCATCGAGTCCAACCCAGCCCTGACACCTCAACTGGGTCATGATATCAAGTGCCACATCCAGTTTCCTTTTAAACACACCCAGGGATGGTGACTCCACCACCTCCCCGGGCAGACTATTCCAGTATTTAATCACTCTTTCTGTGAAAAAACTTCTTCCTGATATCCAACCTGTATTTCCCTTAGTGCAGCTCAAGGCTGTGTCCTGTCCTTCTGTCAGTGCTGCTGGAGAAAGAGACCAACCCCAGCTGAGCACAGGCACCTTTCAGGGAGTTGTAGAGAGTGATCAGGTCACCTCTGAGTCTCCTTTTCTCCAGGCTAAACCTGTTCCCACTCCCCACCAGCCCTGCAAGAGTTGCCTCTTTCCTTTTGAACCTGGGCAGGTCTCAGGCGTGATGCAGGCACAGCTCTCTGCTCTGTCACCTGCAGCTCTGCCTCCTGTGGCTGGAAGGATTTGAGGGATGGAACCCTCAGTTCACTCCAGAGAGAGCAGCATCCCATAAATCCCATCAGCAGCCACGCCGGGAAAACAGCAGCCAAATGAAGTGAAAACTGCTGGACCCAAAGCTCTTTTACCTCATCATGAGCAGAGAAAGAGCAGAGCCTGTGGCAGAAAAGGGAGATGAAGCAGCAGGAGGAAATGGGAAGAGATGCCACGAAACTCATTGGAAATTCAGAGACTTCTGAACTTCCTTTCCCCTTAGAACAAAGAGCCAGCATGCCAATATTTAGTATAGAACAAAAAAATTAATAATTTTTGTTTTAAAAACAGCAAAGTGCTTTGCTTTGATAACCCTGAAGTCCTGCAATGTGAATATTAAATGGTTTATTGGGTAAATGTAACACCAGCAGGTGAAAATATGTAAATATGTAAATGGAAACTTTTTTTTTTTTAGAAGGACACCATGAAGTGAAAACATTGAAATAATTTCTCCTGATTGAACTTGTCACTACATTTCTACCATTGAGCATGTCCATTTTCATTCAGCTTTTCCTTTTCAATTCATTGAGATATTACTTGGAAAACCATCCTACCAAACATTGCTCTGGTGTCCCAGCTCCTGTGGCAGCCCTTGGGGTTCTCCCCACCTCAGGGGGGTTGTGGTGGCTCTCCTTACACTGGGGGTGCTGCAAGGGGCAGAATTTTCACCTGAGGAGGGATTTGGGCTGAGAGGAGCTGCCTCCAGCACTGCTGTTCGTGTTGTCCCAGTCACCAGGTATGCACTGAGCCTCCAAACCTTCCTGCAGCTCTGTGGGTCTTCAGAAAATACAAATATTGAGGAAAAGGCATCTTTCCCTCGCTCTGCCCTGTGCTGGATCCAGCACTGGGTGACCTGGGAAAGGTCTGCTCAGCTTTAAAGCATCCCTGGCCCCTGCACATCCCTGCCAGGGCTCTGTGAGGGCAGCTCAGAGGAGGAGAGTGGGTGATGCAGGACCCCCAGAACTCCCAGGGGGATGTTAAATTCCAGGAAGAGTCTCAAAATGTCTCTGCAAGGTGAAAACAGCCAGAGAGGTGCAGGGGTGAGCAAGGACAGGATTCCTGCAGGGACACGGGCACTGTGGGGGAGCAGCAGCCTCAGGACAGGACAGCAGCTCATTAGTGGTGAGGCAATGTCTAATCAAGGGTGATTAGGAGGCTCCTTTATTTTGCTCCGGAGGAAGTCCTGCTCTCTGCAGTGCCAGTGGCTTGCAGAGGAGACAGGCCACGGAGCAAAGAAGCTGGAAAGTTTTGCAAGGAGCCAGCTCCACGCTCCTGGTGCCATTCCAGGGCTCCTCTTCAGCCCTTGGAGCTCTCCAAAGCCATCCAGCACTTCTTTACATATTTCAATGTGGACTTTAAGCCTGTATTTCCACGAAGATCATAAATCTCACTCCAATATCCATACTTTCTATAAAATTTATGCTGATTTGTTTTGACAAACCAGCCCTGGCTGCACACTCGTACCTGGGAAGGTAAAATCATACAATTTGCTGACAGCAGTGACAGGAGCAGGGAGAACACCCAGAACTCCAGTTCTGCTCCAGTCATTCCCAGTTCATCCTGACTTTCTACCTCTGTTTGGTCCTCTCACTGGCAGGGTTTGATGGAGAAGCACTAAATGGGTTTGTTTTCGCCAAAAAAGGAGGGAGGAAAACTGAGCCTCCTCCAAAAACCCCCCAAGGGTCCCACAGCCAGGATGGGGAGGGGGATCTGCCCGGGCAAAGGGGGTCACTGTCATCACTGGAGTCACTGTGTGAGCCCATGGGGATCTGGTACAGACATGGGGATCCATCCCTGGTACAGACACCGGGATCCATCCCCGGTACAGACACTGGGATCCATCCCCGGTACAGACACCGGGATCCATCCCCGGTACAGACACCGGGATCCATCCCCAGTACAGACACCGAGATCCATCCCTGGTACAGACACCGGGATCCATCCCCGGTACAGACACTGGGATCCATCCCCGGTACAGACACCGGGATCCATCCCTGGTACAGACACCGGGATCCATCCCCGGTACAGACACCGGGATCCATCCCCGGTACAGACACCGGGATCCATCCCTGGTACAGACACTGGGAGCCATCCCTGGTACAGACACTGGGAGCCAGTTCCAAAGCAACCCCCAGGAGCAGCTCTGTGCAGTCACAGCTCATGGACAGAGTGATTCCCTCTCCCAGGGGAAATACAGCCTGCATTATACATTTTTCTCATCTTTCACGGTCTCCAGTGAGCATCATCCTTTTCCCGTCTCATTTCTGTCCCAGCTCACCCAGTGCAGCTCTGGCCATCCAGTGGCTGCCACAAGACTCTGCAGAGGAGCAGAGGAGCCCTGACCCAGGTGTGGCAGCTCCCCCCTGGCTGTGCAAAGCCCTTCCTGGGGCACCCTCTGCCTGCTCTGCTCCAACAGCTGAGCACCTGGGCCTCAGCACAGCCCAGGGAGGTCGGGAAACCAACACCTCGGTCTGTGGTGTCAGTCCTAGACTCGAGACAGTCTCAGCAGTGAGAACAGCATGAGCATCCCCAGCATGAGCATCCCCAGCATGAGCATCCCCAACATGAACACCCCCAGCATGAGCATCCCCAGCATGAACACTCAACATGAACATCCCCAGTATGAACATCCCCAGTATGAACACTCAACATGAACACCCAGCATGAACACCCAGCCCAAATACCCCCAGCATGAACACTCAGTACAAACATCCCCAGCATGAACATCCAGCATGAACACTCAACATGAACACTCAGTATGAACACCCAGCATAAACATCCCCAGCATGAGCATCCCCAGTATGAACACTCAACATGAACACTCAACATGAACACATCCAGCATGAACACCCCCACCATGAACATCCCCAGCATGAACACTCAACATGAACATCCCAACATCCCCAGCATGAACACCCCCAGCATGAACAGTGAGCATGAACACCCAGCATGAACACTCAACATGAACACTCAGTGTGAACATCCCCAGGATGAACATCCCCAGTATGAACACTCAGCATGAACATCCCCAGCATGAACATCCCCAGCATGAACACTCACTCAGCATGAACATCCCCAGCATGAACATCCCAACACCCCCAGCATGAACATCCCCAACATGAACATCCCAACACCCCCAGCATGAACATCCCCAACATGAACACTCAGCATGAACACTCAACATGAACATCCCCAGCCCTGTCTGAGGCTGCCAGTGCACTCTGGTGAGTGCAGCACACCCCTTCCCCTGGCAGTGCCCTGGCATTCTCAGCTGGGAACACCACAGTCCTTTTTCCCCAGCCTGCCTGCTTGTAAACCCAGGAAACATCTTTTTCAGGGATAACTTCTCTCCCTGAGAGGGATGTTTCCTCTCCCCATTAAAGCCTGGGATTTTTTCCACATTTCTTTATCAGGATGCTCAGTCATCACCAGTGTGATGGCACCGAGAGCACCTCTGGGGCTGGAAATAAGCAATGCCTATCAATTTAACTCTTTGGGGTGCTAACATCAGAAAGATAATCAAGAATTTTAAAATAAAATTTATACGTAAATAATCACAACACTTATCACCCCCCTAGACACCTTACGAGGCTTTAATACTCATTTTAAAATGACATTTTAAAAACCCAAACCCAGCCAAGCTCTGAGTTATTGCAGCTATTGAAACGCTTGACAGAAGGATCCCAGAGCAGTTTGTGCTAATTGCTGTATAAAAATACCCCATTATGTGCTCAGACAATCAAAATCCACCCGACAAATCAGTTCCCCTGGTCCTCTGAAATCACGGAGCAAGAGCAGAACATCCCAGTATAAATAATAACACTCACAGAGGGGAAGGGAGGAGGGGGAGTTTGGCAGGTCCTGCCCAAAGATCTGCCTTTTATTTTATTTTATTTGGTGATTGGTTTTTTTTTTTTTTTTTTTTTTTTTTTTTTTTTTTTTTTTTTGTGTGTGTGTGTGGTTTTTTTTGTGGGTGTTTTTTTTTTTTTTTTTTTTTTCTTTTTTTTTTTTTTTTTTCTTTTGTTTTGTTTTGTTGTTATTATTTTGCTTGGTTCCTAATTCCCACAGGAAAATTTAATTCCGGTGAATATACAGCACAAAACGCCCAACCCGCAGCTGTTTGAAGGGATCCAGGGAAAGAGAACATCACGAAAAAAAACCAGCAAAAAAGGGTTTTACTCACAGGTAAGCGGTGAGAGGGCTCAGCCTGGGGGGCACCTCCGACAGCCCCAGCTCAGAACAATCCACAGCCAGCACAATTCCATCCTGCTCACAGTGACACTGCGCCGGGCAGGAGGGCACAGCCCCGGGCTCCACAGGCAGAGCCTGGCACAGGGCACAGCACCACACAAAAATGCCCCAAAAAATGAACCAGCCCATCCCTCCAGCCCCAGCACAGGATCCCCGGCAGGTCCCGGTGCGCTCAGGATGCGGCCAGGCAAGAAAAAGCATCGCTGAATGATTTTGGTTATTGGGTTTCAAGGGCTGGGCAGGGGCGTGAGATGCTCCAATGGGAGGAGTTAAGCTTTCTACTCTTTTTCCTTCTCTCTCTCTCTCTCTCTCTCTCTCTCTTAGAGCTGGCAGGAATTTCATTCAAAGGGAAGAAAGGAAAAAAAAAAAAAAAAGGTGAAAGAAACCTCAACAAATAAAGACCTGTTCATAGCTCCAGGAGCCAGGCTTGTTTTGTAACTGTGGTTTTTTTTTGTTTGTTTGTTTTTTTTGTTTTTTTTTTTTTTTTTTTTTTTTGTGAGATGGCAGGGCAGGGGAAGGCAGGGCTGGCTCCAGCAGGGCAGAGGAGTGTGAGAAGTGAGGCAGGAGAGCCCAACAGGCACTTCAAGGGCTCCAGACTGAAACACAACCCCAGATAAAGGACTCTGTGTCTGTGCTGGCTGCTCAACTCACCTGGGACTGGAAAGGCAGGGTGCAGCTGGGGAGAAGGGACTGAGGAGCTCAGGAAAAGCCCTTTGCTGGGAACCCAGGGCTGTCTGTCTGTCTGTCTGTCCTGAGCTCCAGCCCTCACTCTCCTGCTCTCTCCTTGCACCAGGAAGGGGCTGAGGGGAGATTCAGGGGGATGGAGCTGGGGGAGATTCAGGGGGATGGAGCTCGGGGAGATTCAGGGGGATGGAGCTGGAGGATGGAGCTGAGGGGAGATTCAGGGGGATGGAGCTGCAGTGTCACAGTGTCCCACACTCCATGGTTCTCCTGTTAGTTTTGCCCAGATCAAGGGCAGGTGTTTGCTGTGTTTGCAGGAACTGCCCAGCACTGATGTCAGGAGCTGGGTTGCCTCAAGAGCTCTTTCTAACCCTGGATAGAGTGGCCAAAATAGAGAAATTGTCCACTGTCATGGTCTGGCTTAGCAGGGGGCACTGCCCAGCCCAGAGTGTCCTGGGACATGTGGGATGTGCATCACAACAGGATTCTGTACCAAGGAGCTGCTGAGCTCTGGGGCAGCAGAACCTGCTCAGCAAAGGCTGCTGGACCTGCAAAAGGAGAAAGCTGCAAAGGGACAGCTCTGTGTCCTCTCTCCTGACAGCCACTGGCTGCTCAGAGTCACTGATCCCTCAGATTGGGTGACTGCTGGGATCCCATGGCAGGGGTTTGGGGGATAGGGGTGAGCCTGGCCCCACAGCTTGAGCCACATCAAATCCCTGTAGAGAGACAAGATTCTCCTGTGTAACAGGGACAGCAGCTGGAAATGGGTCTCACATTGAAGACAGACAGCTCTCCATGGGGTTTTAGGTGGATCTGGATTCCTCTCCCTCCTTCACACCCAGGAATGGAGGGAGTGAATGAGGCAGAGAAAGAAAGGCCCAGGTTTGGGTGGCTGCAAAATACACCCCAAAAATCCCCTCTCCCCCTGTGAATGGCAAAGTGCCACATGGCACAGACTGAGAGAAGATTTCACAGCCCTGCTTCCTCTGAATGGGCCTTTCCTTCTGCCATAGGAGTTTTCTGATTGATGTCCCCGTTATCGCAGGATAAAAGAGGTGGGAGTGTTACCTGGGGTCAGTAACACAGTTCTGGTTCTGGGAGACTCAAACAGCTCCAGCTCACTGAGGCTGGGCTGCCTTGACACCTGTGAGGCAGAGCAGGTGCCTTGTCCCCAAAAATTGGCTCAGGATGGAGTTGAGGGTTTGGGGTTGATGCACAGACTCTGCCTGAGGGTTCCTGGCTGGGGTGATGCTGGGTCTGAAATTATTGCATTTGCAAAGTGCATTCAGATCCTGCAGTTCCAGGACTCCCTGTGACTGCTGCAGTCTTTGGAAACATCATCACCGAGTGCAGAGGAGAGAGAGGATTTCAGTCTGGGGGCAGGAACTGGTTTAATTGGAATTAAGACACTTCCATCATGACCAGTGCTGGGGATGTCAATATTTAAACATTTGCAATGTCTTTTATAAGGTCCAAATTAAAACATTGCTTGGTGGGGAGACAGGGAGCTCTCCTCAGAGAGATGAGTCCCTGGGGTTCCCCAGCACATTTTCCTCCAGCTCTGACAAGGGATGTTAGCAGGGTCTGGAATGGCTGGACATGCTCTGACAGCAGCTGGGGATTTGAAATCAGTCTGGAGAAAGAGTCAGGCTGCAGCAGCAGCTCTTATCTGTGATCCCTGTTCCTCTCCCTCAGCCCCAGCAGCCAAAGCCAACACCATCCCCACCTCCTGGCAATTCCTCACCCAGCAAATTGTCCTCAGGAGCCCAGGGCTCTGCCTGATCACATTATAAATACAGTTCTTGCAAAAAAATCCCACTGAAGGGGTTCCTATTGAAATCTGCCATTCAGCTGCAGGAGGGATATTTTCTCAGGAAGGTACTGACTGCAGTTTTCACTTTTTTTTTTTTTTTTTTTTTTTTTTTTTTTTTTTTTTTTTTTTTTTTTTTTTTTTTTTGAGCAGCATGTCCTGACATTGGAGAGCTTTTTCTCCATGTGCCTCACTCAGATTTCTCTGTTTGTTTTTTATCCCAGGCTGGCTGTGGTGGTTCATATCAGTGTCTTATTCCTCTGAGACCTTAAAACAGCTGCCAACATTCAACAACATTCAAAGCGTCCCTGACTCCAGGTTGTCACCAGGCTCCTGGCAACACTGAGAGTCTGGACACCAAGTTTCTTTGGTGCTGGAATTTCTGAGGAAGCCTCTCAGGGGTGGGAATGGCATTTCCAGCCCTCTCTGGGTGAAGCTGCAGCCCGGGGGGAGCAGTGGGAGCCCTGTGAGCCCCGTGAGCTGTGCCATTGCTGCACAGGAGTGCCCAGAGCTGCAGGGAGGGCAGAGGATGCTCCTGCAGCTCAGCCGTGTCTGTGTGTCTGTCTGTGTGTGTGTGTTGTCCTCTAGCGGCAGGCTGAGGTCTGCCAGGGGAATTCACAGATTGTCACTCCTGGATTTTCTTGCTTTCGAGTGTTTGAGTCTTTGCAGCCTGATTCTCACGCTGCTTCGTGTAAATAATATTGTATTGCTAGAATTTATCTGTGTGTTTTGCATAGTTGTTCTGTGAGAGAGAATTTGACTGATGGTCACAGTGACCAATGGGGTCAGGAGGTTGTGACCTCCTTGGGCCAATCTGGGCCCTCTGTACAAAATGTATATAAGTTATTGGAGTCAGATAATGAAGAGCCTTCCATGTTTGACCCTGCTGTCCTCTGTGAGGGTCCTCACCCACATAGCAACTTGTTACACCTCAAAGTGCAGTTGGTGACTCTGGATGTGTGAGAGTGGGGTCCCCCATCACAGGAGATCCCTGGAGATCACCCAGTTCCAACCCTCTGCCAGGTCAGGATCACCTGGAGCAGCAACACAGGGACACACCCAGGGGGGTTTTCAGTGTCTCCAAAGGAAGAATCCACAACCTCCCTGGGAAACTCTTCCAGTGCTCTGCCATCCTAAATGTCAACAAGTCCTTCCTCACCTTGAAGTGGAATTTCTTGTGGTTTAGTTTATTCCTCCAGGGACAGGTGAGTAGCACTGGGGCTGAGGGTCCCTCCTCAACACCCCTCTTGCACATGCAAGGCTGTGGCTGTGGCTCCCTGACCCAGCTGAGGCGCAGAGTTTTTGCATTCTTTCCAAAAGAAGGCAAAAATCCCCAAGTATGTAGGACGCTGGACCAGGTGCTGCTCCTGGTCAGGTCCAGCTCAGGTGGGAGACACGGTGGGCAGTGAGGATTCCATGCCACGACTGGTGCCAACACCTGATTTCATGGATGTGTCCACCTGGGGATGTGTCAGGGTGAAATGGGCTCCCCTGGCTGTGCACCCCCAGCTCTGAGGGCTCCCTGTTTCCTGCAATAACCACCCAGTCTGCCCCTGCTGTGGCAGCCAAGGAAAGGAGAGCAGGGAGGAGAAATGTGGGGGTCCAAACAGGCAAACTCTTGCTCATCTCCCATGTTTTGACCTCTGCCCCAGGGCTGATGGAAGAGGGCAGTGGCTGCTCATCTGGAGCAGGATAAACATGAAGAACAGCATGGCACGGCCCAGAACTCACTGGGCAGCCCAAGCCAGAGGCTTGTTTTGTTTTAGTGCTCTGTTGTCTTTCTCTCCCCCTCTGGGTTTTGTGGCTCTTGAGCTGCAGGGCTGGAAAATTATTCATCCAAACCACAGCTCCCACAACAGCCTCTGTGAGCATCTGTGGCCCCAGACTCCAGTGCAGCAGTGGGTGGGAGGTCATAAATTCCTCATCATCACCAGCTTGGCCTCCTGTCAGGCAGGACACGAAGCACTGAGGGCTCTGTCACAGCCAGGCCACACTCACTGGGCAGGACCTGCTGGCCAGTTTGTGTGACAAATCCCTGTCTTGGAGATGAGGAGCTCCCACTGCAGCTGCTGGAGGAGCTGTGGTTTAGCTGCAGATTTCTGCAGGTCCAGCTCTGGCCCCTCAGTTCAGGATGGACGTTGAGATGGAAGGGCAACAAAGCTGGTGAAGGGATTGGAAAACAAACCATATGAAGAATGACTGAGGGACCTGGGGTTGTTTAGGCTGGAGAAAAGGAGACTCAGAGGTGACCTGATCACTCTCTACAACTCCCTGAAGGTGGCTGTGGACACCTGGGGTTGGTCTCTTTCTCCAGACAGCAACTGATAGAACGAGAGGACACAGCCTTGAGCTGCATCAAGGGAAATACAGGTTGGATATCAGGAAGAAGTTTTTCACAGAAAGAGTGATTAAATACTGGAATAGTCTGCCCGGGGAGGTGGTGGAGTCACCATCCCTGGATGTGTTTAAAAGGAAACTGGATGTGGCACTCGATGCCATGACCCAGTTGAGGTGTCAGGGCTGGGTTGGACTCGATGATCTTGAAGGTCTCTTCCAACCTGCACATTCTGTGATTCTGTGATTCAGGTTCACCTTGCAGGGAGCACCGTGCTGCTGTGTTAGCCAGAGGTGAGGGCTGAGGGATCCCTCTCTCCTGGACTCATGGGAGCTCTGCAGACAGCACCAGGCTTCCCCCACCATGACTTTAATTTCATTTTGTCTCAGGGTCAGTGCCCCTGGCAGCTCTGTGCCCCTAGCTGTGGGTGATGGGGCACAATTGGTGACCCTGACCAGGTGAGAACACCACACTCAGCTGGACCAGGTGGCTCTGCCCTGTTCCTTGGGGCTGAGGAGTTGGCAGGTTCACAGCTTTGAGCCCAGGCTTCATCTGAAAACGTGTCCCCTCCTCACGAAGCTCTGGGTGGGCTGGACATTCACTGCAGAAGTGCTGCCCCAGGGGAAGGAGCAGATGAGGGTGACCAGAAGCTGTTCTGTTAAAGGACTGCAGCATCTGGAGTTCACCACATCTGGGGACACAGCTGCCCTTTTGGGAACAGCTGCTGTGCTGGAGCCTTCCCATCAGCTGGACCTCTCAAAATCCAACTCCTTTTACAAGCACACGCTTTCCAAGGGTTGTTTATTGTTTGTACCTAAGAGCATTTCACCAGCTGGGACAGGCCAGCTCCCACAGAGCTCTGTCCTCAGCACATCTGAGACCTCCTCACGCCGTGCCCTCTGCAGACCACGCTGCTCCACGCCTGTGCTGGGCCTCAGAGACACCTCAGTGGGTAGTGAGGGGGGCTGGGGAACCCTCCAGGCACCAGGAATTTCAAGAGATGTCCAAAAAGAGGAGAGGATCCTGTCCAAGCATCTCTCATGGTGTCTGCACAGCATGGCAGGACATTGTCCCTCTGTCCAGGACACCTCGTGTCACCTTGGGGACAGTGCTCACTGCTCACTGCAGGGCTCACTCTGTGCCAGGAGCCCCACGGGGCCCTCAGCAGCCTCCAGCTCTGTACAGAACCTGCACAGGGGGAGGCAGAAAGGTGCCAGAAGGGCCAGGTGGTGTCAGGGCTGGTTCTGAGCGATGATGTCCTGGATGCAGCTGTACAGGAGGATGTACTGGTCCTGTGAAAGAGAAAGGGGGGCTCAGAGTCAGGTTTCTGATAGAGACCTCACAGATGAACCTTGCAGTTTGCTTTAAAAAATCCTAATTAAGGAACAGTGTCTGATGGCAGAGCAGGATTTGCTCTCCCAGGTGGTCCATGATGGTCACCAGAGTCACCCAGAAAGGAAGAACCAAGCCTGTTATACCATGTTTGCTTCCCCTTTTCATCCCCCCGTGATGGGGCTGGGAGGAAAATCCCATCCAAGCTGGAGAGGAACAATTTCCCTGGGCTTGCTCCAAGTGCCCAGTGGCTTTTGGATGTTGCTGTGATGTTTGCACCCAAAACAAGAGCAAAGAGCAGCTCCAGTGCTGCTGCAGGGCTTGGGGGTCTGGCAGTGACCTGGGGCCATGAGGGAAAACCCCTGGACCAGGAGTTTCCCTTGGTGCAGTCCCAGTGTACCAGAGCCAGGTGCTGACAGCAGATCAGGGCAGATGCTTGCAGAGGTACAGAAAAATCTGTGTGGGTTTAGCCCAGCTGCATTCTTTAACTCTTTTTCATATCACCAAATTGATCCATCAGGCCCAAATGTGGGCTCAGAGGTCCTGAGTCCCCTGTGCAATTGATAAGAGATTCTGCCCAAATTCCAGGCTGCCCCAAAATAACACCAGGCTGCAAACCCAGGACTGACCAGGCAAAATGTGAGGAAGGTAAGTGGGGTTGTCCTCAGGGCACAGAGCTGGAGGACAAGGCTGGAATTGCATGGCAGTGGACAGAGGGGATTGGGATTAGGGCTGGCAGAGGGGCCCTGAGCTGCATTGCCCCAGGACTGCAGCATTGCCCCAGGACTGCAGCATTGCCCCAGGAGAGCAGCTCTCGAGTCTTTAGGATTCTCCTCCCTGTGGTGACAAGCTCAGCCTCACCAGAGGGCCAGGAATACCACAAATCACACCATGGCTGAGGCTCCACGTCACCAGAGCGTGTTTTCAGCGAGTCAGGTCTGATTGTGACACCAGCAGTGAGAGCCCAGGGCTGAGTCCAGCCCAAAGCACACTCAATGACTGGCCACATCCAAGAGCACACCCCTGGGACATGCACCACAACTGGAGCTGGTGGTGCTTAATACCCAACAGTTATCCATGAATATCCAGCAAAGGTTCATCTTCCCCCCAAAAAATCTGATGCCTCCAGCATGACAGCAACCAATGACCCCACCAGACATAAAGGGGTCCTGGCAAGGCCCAGTGGGGTGGAGGAGGCTGGAGGGGAAGCAGCTCCTCTGCTGACCCCTCCAGCAGGACAGTGACGCTTGATGGGCACTTTCTGTGCCTTTATGGGCGAGTTGTGTCCCTGCAGGGCAGGAGCACAAAGCTCTAAAGTGAGGGCAGTGCACGCCTTGCCCTCCTCCGGCCAACACCACGCACATGGTTCACATTAATTAAGAATGTAATTAGCTCCTTGAGGGAGACTCTGAAACTGGGGAGCCTTGCAGAGATCTTCTCCAGCTCTGCTGTGTGCCCTGTGGGGAGTGTTTTCAGGGCTGTGCATCAGCTCATTCAGCAACTGAAGTGTGTCCAGAGGTTTTGGTGGCCACGAGTGCCCATCAGGGCTGGCACAGAACAGAGCTGCAGCCCACAGGGCACCTGCTAAGGAGGAATTGTGTCCTGTTATAACCCTGACAGGCCTGCAACACCAGGCTCTGGGGGGTGCAGCAGGAAAGGTACTGGCCAAGGGGATCCCCAGCAGATTGTGGGTCCCCAGGCTGACAGCCATGCCCAGGAGACAAGAGTGAGCAGGCAGGGTGTGCAGGGTGACACCAGAGCTCCACTCTTCCTCCAGTACAACGGGAAGAGTGACTTGATTTACTCTGAATTCACATGCAATTTGACTGATCTTAACTCAGAACTGAGGAGATGGAAAACTCTTGCCTGGGCAAAATCAGTGCCCTCAGCCCTTGGTGGGGAGGAAGCATGAAATAAATCCCTGCTGAGGCTGGATTTAGCAGGGAGCACCCAGGAGAGGGAGGTCAGCACGAAAACTCTGCTCCATCCTGCCCACCAGCCCTTGTCCCTCCCACCTACCAGAGTTGGGGTCATGAGGCAGCAGCTCCTGGCCAGCTGGAGGGTCACCCCAAAGATGTCCACGGTTCTCTCAGCTTTCATCTGGTACAACAGGCAATCCAGGGAGATCAGTGTCCCCATCTGGCTCATGTCACCACTGCAGGGGACACAAGGAGGGGTCACTGATGCCAGGCCAGGCTGAGCTGAACCCCTTTGGAACCCCCAGTCCAGAGCCATGTGGGCACTGTGAGATCAGTGTGAACTCTCTCTTCATCTGTGCCAGTCAGGATATCAGGGCTGCTCCCAAAATCCCTGCAGCTCCCCAGGGATGGCCTGGGCACCTCAGAATGCCTGCTCCACTCATGCTCCCCCCAGCCCAGCCCTGTTTTCCCTGCCTTCTCCCAGCCCCTGGCAGGGCACTGTGACCTCCCAAGCTCAGAATTTCCACTGTCTCTCATAGACTGACACCAACACCCGCCCAGGGCATGGAAGGGAAGGCTTTTTGGTGCCATGCCAGGGCACTGTGGTGGCTCTCAGAGTGGGAGGCAGAGTGGTAGGATGCAGGGCTAACCCAGGGTACCTGCAGTGCAGCAGGACAGGAGCCACCCTCCTGCGGTGGGGCGTGCCCCGTCTGACAGCCACCAGCAGCTCCACCAGGCTCTGCACATCCGGCTGCTTCTTGCTGCTCCAGAGTGTGCACAGGAACCTCTGCACCTGCCTCTCCTTGCCTTTCTTCTCCTGTGAGACACAAAGAGCTGATGTGGGTATTGGGGAGGGATGGGGGAGTTTGGATGAAGAGGAGCCCCAGTCCTCCCACCCTTTGAGGTTTCCCTGAGCTTTCTGCCAAATTCTCTAAAGCTCTCCAGGCATCTGTGGCTATGATGACTCTGGGAACCTGCTCTCCTTCCCCAGAGCACCCTGACTTGCTCCTGGAGAGGGAACTGAGAACTCTGTGGGTCTTTTCAAAGGGGTCAGACAGACAAATCAGCAAGGGGTATCTCCTGTATTCACTTTCTGGATGTTGCAATCCAGACTCACTCCTGAATTTGTGGATTGCTTGCACTCTGCTCTTGCAGCCTGGAAAAATCCCACAGACCCTTCAGCCCCTACAGACCCATCCCCAGCCCAGGAGGTGGGAGGCAGGACAGCCCCATGGACACACACATGTTTCAGTCTGAGCTGGGCACATCTCCACCCTGAGACAAGCTTCTCTGTGTCACACTGGATGGTCAGAGTCTTCGTGCAGAGGGAGTCTCCTTCCAGGGGCCAGCACACCTCACCTGGCACCTGTGGGCAACAAGAAATTTGGTTTTCTGTTGATGGTCACTGTCTGTCATACCTGTCACCATCTTCAGGGTCTGGACCAAGAGCACTCCCAGCATCTCTCTGTGTCAGTTCATTCCCCACCTAAAATCTGTGAGTTCTGGGGACACCAGCAGCTCATCTGGGAGCCCAGAGCTGCCTGGCAGCTCTGCTCAGAGCTCTGAGCTGGGATCTGCTCAGCCTGGGCTGGGCAGAGCAGGGGCTGCTGCCCTTGGTCCCACACAGGTGCAGGTTCAAGGGCACCAGCTGAATCCAGGCATGGGGGGCAGACAGAACCTCCCATGACAAGCTGTGGGAGCACCTGGACGCAGGAAAGGTCCAGCTTTAGCTGAGCTGGATCTGCACCCAGGACTCAGGAGGGGGTGAAGAGTTTTGAGAGCTCTGCCAGTTCCAAGTCCACTGAACAAATTCCCACTCTGCCATGGCACAGGTGGGCACAGGGCCTTACCTCCCCCTTCTCCTGCCACGGGAGAAGTGTTAGGATTGTGTGAACATCCTGCTCCCACACCAGGCTCCAGAAATCCTCCATGGTCAGCTTGTCAGGGCCGTGCACAGCCAGGTAGTCCCTGCTGGAGCTGCAGCCCTGGGTGGGGAATGGGAATGTTATTCCTGCTGGAGAGGGTGGTCTGGTGGCCCAGGTGGCTGCAGGAAGGGAAGGGAAGGGAAGGGAAGGGAAGGGAAGGGAAGGGAAGGGAAGGGAAGGGAAGGGAAGGGAAGGGAAGGGAAGGGAAGGGAAGGGAAGGGAAGGGAAGGGAAGGGAAGGGAAGGGAAGGGAAGGGAAGGGAAGGGAAGGGAAGGGAAGGGAAGGGAAGGGAAGGGAAGGGAAGGGAGAAAGCACCGAGGGAGGCAAATGAGAACAGCCCAAACTGGGCAGGCAAGGGAAGTGATGTCCTCAGTCCTGCAGTCCCCTCCTCTCCACACAGACCACAGTGCCAGGGCCCAGCAGAGCAGTGCCAGGGAGGAGCAGGAGGACCAGCAGGAGCCAGGGCACAGGAGCACAGCCAGGGTGGGGCACCAGGCACAGGGTGGGGATGAGACTCACCGGGACACGCCAGACCTGCAGCAGTCCTGAGAAAGGGCCCTGCTCCAGCAGGGAAAACTTCACTCTGGAGCGATCGTCTGCAAAGGAAGTGGGAGCTGGAGGGATTCACAGCACTCTGGAGCTCAGACAGGTTTTGCAGACTGACTGCCACACGAATCCAACCCTTCCTTCACCATTTCTTGGCAAAAGCACTCCTTTCTGCAGTGCTCAACTCCAGCCTGGGGATGTTGGCTCCCAAGAGGGTCTCCATCCCAAACTCAGTGTGTGAGCCAATGGAGATCTGCCCCTCTCCAAGGATGGAGAGCCCATGGGTGCTCTGACCATCTTCATGGAAATTCACTATTTCTTCTACTAATTGGATTACCCTCCCAAATCACCCCCCTTGTCTCTTGTTCTTCCATGGCACATTTCTGAGAAGTCTTCCCTGTGCATTTCCAGCAGTAAGATCTCCCCTTTGCCTTCTCCAGGCTGAGCAAACCCACCTACCCCAGTCCCAAACACCATGTTGCTCAATCCCAAACACCTCAGTAACTTCCTGGGGGAGCCACCAAAATCTCAAAACACTTTCTCATGCTGTGGGCCACTGGCCCTGGTCCAGGCTGGCTGCACACAGAAGGAAAAGGCACAGGAAGGAAGAGGATGGAAGGTGTCACAGAACTCACAGGGCAGGATGCTGGAGGAGGGCCGTGTCTGCTGGCTGCCTGAGGATGGGGATGCAGAGCTGGCTTCTTCCTTGACAACTTCCAGGAGGGCCTGCCAGGGTGAGACAGAGTGGAGGAGGCAGTGAGCAGGAAAGGTGAGGAGCAGGAAGGAACTGGGGGCTCCTGAGGACCCCTGGGCTGGGCAGAGGGGGGTCATGGCTGCACATGCAGGAGCCTGAGCAGGAGTGCCATGAGAGCAGTGCCATGCTGCCAGGACAGAGCTGCTGCTGCCCAGGAAAGGACCTGGGAGGGAATGGGTGTTGGACAGACTCTGGATGCATGAGGGAGCTGTGTGCCTGGACATGCAATGCCGTGGAGAGGGGACAGTGCCAGAGCACCCAGGAGAGGGGCAGGGGACCCGCTCAGGAGGCACTTACGGGGTGTCCTCCAGCCCGAGCAGGTTCAATCACTCCCCAGGCTCCCCTCAGCACATACAGCCATGGCAGCAGTCCCTGCACCTGCCCAGGGCAGCTCTCACCTCGTACTCCCTCAGGAAGCCCATGTGGGACTTGGCTGCCTTCTGGGCATAGTGCTGGGCAAAGCTCTTCAGTGGGATGGGGCAGGACCTGGGGAGAGAGCCAGGGCAGAGAAGGGCTGAGCTCATGGAGCAGCACCCAGGCTGTGTCTGGACAGGGCTGTGAGCAGACCTTCACTCCTCAAATTCCAGGGGTCTCCCAGAACTCCCAGCTCTGACCCATGACAACCTGCCCTCCCCTAGACAGAGGCAGGTCTCAGGGTGACACAGCCCAGGGCTCATTCCCAACAGGCACCAAGGACAAGGACACCCTGTCCTGCATTAGGGAGGAGACAATCTGACCACAAACACAAGTGCATGACCTCCTGATGTAGCCCCAAGACAACGAGATGGGTGGGCAAAGCCATGCCCAGCTGGACCCTGCTCCATCCTCTTGGCCTCCATTAGGAGGGACATCCCAAGGTGACCCAGCTGCCACAAGCCTCTCCAGTTTGTAAAAATTTCTAGGGCATATCTGTGGGCTGGGAAGCCAGAAAAAGAGGGAAATGCCTTCCCCAGCACAGATCTCTGGCATTGGCAGACTGCACTTTGTCCTGTGCTGGGCTCCCTGTGCTGCAGGAACAACCCAGTGACAGAACCAGCTGGGATGGCTGGCTGGGCTTCCCTGCCCTCCTGTCCTGAGCCAAGCCTTGCTGTGAGGGGTTGTGGATCAGGGTGGACAGAGTGGCAAAAGCACAGCAAGGCCTTACCTCTCTGTCCCTGATAAATCCAGGAGAGGTTCCTCCAGGATCTTGTCCAGAATGCAGCTGTGCAGGAAGATGTACTGGGACTGGAAGGCAAAGGCAGACAGCAGCACAGACTGTGACACTGCAGAGACAGCAGGAGAGGGAGGGGATGTCCTCTGTCCTGAAGGGCAACTCTGACACCTTGTGCCAGCCCCAAGGACTGGTGACAGGAGACAGACTGTGGAGCACCACAGACCAACACGGTGTGAGTTCAGAATTGCCTGCAAAGGGCCTGATCCTGCTCCTCAGTGCTCTGGGCTGTTTCTGAGCCTCCTGGGAGGTCTCTGAGACTCTGCACGTTGCTGTTGTGGGTCTAGCAGGGCACGAAGCAGCTCAAGACCCCCCCCTCCAGCAATTTCCACTCCAGCTGAGCTGCTGCTTTCAGCACCAGGAGGACACAGTGACAGGCTGAGGAGCAGCCTGGGGGTGCTGGGCTTGGCCAGCCAGCTCCTCCAGCTGCCAGCCCTGTGAACTCCAGTGAAATGAAGTGAAAAGAGAGAGCAGAGATCTCACCAGGGTCTGAATCATCTGGTACCGGTTCATCCGCAAGGAGTAAACGACACCAAAAACATCCACCAGCTTCTCCTGCCTCATCTGCTGCAGCAGCTGGTCCAGGGCAAGGAAAGTGCCAGTGCGACCCACGCCAGCACTGAGGGCACAGACAGCAAGGGTTAAACAAGGGTTAATAACGCTCACTATTTAATAACGCTCAATAATTAATAATTATTAATTATTAATAATAATAAACAAGAGGTTAAATAACACTCCCAAATATTATTATATAAAATTATATAAAAAAATATATAATATATATATTATAAATTATAATATATATATTATATAATATATTATACATATATTATATATTATATATTATATATTTCTATATATAATATATATATTATATATTATAATATATAATAATAAATATAATAATATACATAATATGATATAATATAATATAATATAATATAATATAATATATATATTATATATATAATATAATATAATATAATATAATATAATATATTATATATATTATAAAATTGGCTTTTGGCAAGATGTGTGCTATGTGATTATTAATGTTGTGATAAGGATATAGGATATAAGTTTTTTATTTCTGCTTTTAGTAAAGAAAATTTGGCATAGTGGTAGTAGTTCATATATTATGAGTAGTAATAGTTAATATATTATGCTTAAATTGTCTCTTTAGTCAAAATAACATCCAGCAAACATATAAAAAAGACTCTGCTATTGATATACCAACTATCAGCATCTCCCATCTGAAAAAAGCACAGACCAAAGCCCAAACTGAAGGTGATAATGAAAACACAACCACAAAACACACAAAATCTAAAAAGGCAGACCCAAAAAGAGACCATACAAAACAGTTCCTAAAATATGGAAACTGGTTTATAGAAAAATATAAATATTCAACAAATTGATGCAATAAAAAGAGTATTTAACAAATGTCTCTGATGGCTGAGTGCTAAGTCACCCAGCCAGCCGTACTTTGCTTTTTTATCTCCTAATTGTCTTAATTTTTTAATTAAATCTATCTCTTAAAATTTACCAAAAAAATAAACCTCGTTTTCCCTGCCTTGGTGCTGACCCATCTCCCCCTGCCCCACCCCCTGGGGGCTGCCAGCAGACCTGTGTCACCCCTGACTTTATTGCTTTCAAGTCTTTGAACCTTTGCAGCACCATTCTCACTCTGCTTCATATAAACAATGTGTATTCTTAGAAATTATCTGTGTGTTTTGCATATTTGTTCTGTGAGAGAGAATTTGACTGATGGTCACAGTGACCAATGGGGTCAGGAGGTTGTGACCTCCTTGGGTGAATCTTGGCTCTCTGTAAAAAGTGTATATAAGTTAGATGTAAGTGCATATAAGTTATATACTCTAATATAAGTTATATTAGAGTCAGATAATAAAGAATCCTTCCATGTTTGACCCTGCTGTCCTCTGTGAGGGTCCACACCCACATTGCAATGTGTTATCCCTCTAAATGAACAGATCACAGATCTGTATTCCTCAAAACCCCAGCAGAAAATTCCACAGAGCATCTGAATCTCCTGGGCACTACTTTCCCCCATGGTTTGTGCACAAGCAGAACCCTCATTTCCCCCTGTTTTTATCTCCCCACCCCTCACCTGCAGTGCACCAGGGTGGGCCCTGCATCCTTGGTGCTCTGGATGCGCTCCCGGACCAGCTCGCGGAAGGTGAGGATGGAGCTGGTGGACTCTGGGACGCCGTGGTCGGGCCAGGCCGTGTAGTGCAGGTGGGACACGAACCTCTCTGCCTGCAGAGCCTCCTGCAGGGGCATTGGGGATGGGTGTGCAGCCTCCCCCCGAGGCAGGCTCACACCCCACAGCACCTGGGGGCTTGGGGACACCTGGCTCAGCTGCAGGGAACAGCCAAGGTGAGGTGTGCGCTGCCTGGTGGCTTCTGCTCCTCCATCTCCCCCACAGGGTGTCCTGGGTTGTGGTGTAGGATGTGCACAAAGTATTTATTCCATCCCCATCCCCATGAGCTGTTGAAACCAATTGGGGCACTACTCTAGTGTTGGGCTGTCTTCTGCTCATGGCCCATCAATGCCTTGCCCAGGACTCACAGGGAACTCCCTCCAGGAGCTCTCTCTGTTTAATGGGCCATCAAGGAGCCACTGCACGACTCCTCATCCCATTGGGAGATGCTCCCAATGCCCAGGGGGAGGAGCCAAGCATTCCCACCTGGAGAGAATCTGGGATTTGGGACAGGACAAGCAGCCCTGAGCCACTGGATTCCCAGAGGAGCAGAGCTCCCAGACCTTTCTGTGGGATCACTGCTTCAGGAAGAGCCCCTCACCTGGACTGCTCCCCCCACCCTGCTCAGGGTGTGTTCTGACTCTGTCAGTGCTCCTTTGTCTTATCGCATTGATTTTATTTTATTTTTACCTTTTTACCTTTTTTCTTATTAAATTATATTTCTGACTTGGAGCCTCTCTCTCATTTTGCTTTCAAACCACGACATAGGGACATATGGGACATGTGGAGGTGGGAGGGAGGACCCAAACCTTGGACTGTGCCCTGGAAAGTGCAGGCTGTCCCAGAGCAGGGACATGGAAATGAGAGAGTAAGAGTGGAGAGCAGCATGACACATGCTGGACACCCCTGTGTCACCCATCTGAAAGGGCAGATTGCTCCTCAGGGCTTGGATCTTCTCTGAGCCCCACAAGTGGCAGGGAAAGGTGCCACCAGTTCCTACCCCAAACCTCTGACTGGTCCCCAGGTCCCCTGGAGTCTGAACTTACATGCCACAGCTTGAACTCCCGTATGGTCCATTCCTCGGAGCTGCTCTGCATCAGCAGGTGGACCTGCACCTGCCCATAGGACACTGGGGCAGACTCTGATGGCCAGTAGTGATCACACAGCACCTAGAGCAGGACAGGGTCCCAGTAAGGGCCAGGGTGATCTTCTGGCTCCCAGGGAGCATCTGGAGAGCAGCAGCTGTGAGGGGAGCCAGGACAGGTCTTGGGGAGCCAGGACAGGTCTTGGGGAGCAGGTGGAGCTGTTTCCCCTTCCCACTTGGAGCTTTGCACAGCTCTCCCTCACAGCCCCATCATTTGGATCTCAGCCTCCCCCAGAAAAAAGGGTCTGTGTGGGTCTCATCATCCCTGGAGAATGGAGGAACAGTCCATGGGAGGTGGCTCACTCAGAGGATGTGGCAATTTCAGATTCTGTGGAAATATCTGATGGGCATGGTCCTGGCTAAGCTCCTGCCCCAAGCTAAGGCTGAGCTGCACAGATCAGCCTCTCTTCCCCCAAACTGTCTGTCAGGGAAGCCGTGTGGACTGTGCTCACCCTGGAGCCATATCAGGGTTTAGTGGAGGGCACAGACCCAGCTCTGGGCTCAGCTCACACCCCCAGGGCTGGGCTGGGCTGGGGCTGGCACCACCTACCCGCCCGTTCTCCATGCACACTGTCAACATGATGATGTTGCAGACATTCTGCTCCCACACTAGCCTCCAGAAGTCCTCTATGGTTTTCTTTAGAGGCCCCTGGGTGGCAATGAACTCTTGCTGGGATGTGTAGCCCTGGGCAAGAGGCAGAAAAGAGCAAGATGAGTTAGCAGGTTGTCAAGGCAGGTGGGTCCAGTCAGTGCCTGGTGTGTTTTTGTGGTAGGAGAAATCCCCATTGCCCTCAGCCCACATGGGGACAGGTCCCAGCTGATCTCAGAAGCAGCTGATTTCACAGAAAGCATGAGCTGTACACTTTAAGAGACCCACACCATTTCCCTCCAAGCAGTTCCTCATTCAGTCCAACCAGAGAAAGACAGATTTGGATCATCCCTGTGCTTCCCCTTCAGTGCTGAGGGCAGGGTGAGCATGCAGAGTCTCAGGGGATTTCTTGGCCCTTGGGCACACCCCTGCCCCACAGATGGTGCATGCTGTGAGCCCTGCCTGTTACCTGGGAACACCTCCCACAGGGGGGATGAAGGCACAGCTTCCAGGCTTGTTCAAAGGCAGCTGCACAGAGCAGAAGGAAAAAGAGCAGGCAGAGAGACAGGGCAATAAGCTGGGAGGTGATGGAAGAGGATACAGTCCACGAGAAGAAAGCAGAGAGACTTTCCACACTCACAGCTCTGCATCACAGCATTTTCCATCCCACAGGCTCCCTCAACACCTGCTAAAGGGCAACCACACATCTCCACCTTCCCCCCAGCTCCTCACTGTGCCAGCTGTGCCCTCACCAGCACCTCCTGCCCACCAGCCCTGACAGAAGGGGACACTGCCCCAGCCCAGGCAGAGCTCCTGTGACAGTTCCCTGCAGCCACATCTCAGTGGGGAAGGCAGGTGGGCACTCACAGGCATGAAGTTGGCATTGATGTAGTCAGAGTGTGGATCCTCCCCCAGCTGGCTCAGCTTGACCCGAGAGTGATCATCTGAAAGAGGCCACGCACAGCTGAGCCCCAGGGCAGCCCTTCACCAGGACTGGCCACCTGGGGAACCCAGCAGGAGAAGCCCCAGCAGCTCCAGCAGGGATGCTCTGTGCTCTGCCAGGCACCTTCTCCCCAGAGAGGTGAGCACTGCCTGCCAGCTGGGCTAGAAAACACAACTGGGGTCATGAGGCCCATCAGTGAAGCTCAAGGACCCCCTTTGGCCTCCTGTTGGGACCCATCCTTGATATATTCCCTCTCCTGCCCTCCTCCTGGGGGCTTTAACTAGCTCAGTTATTAGGAGGATTTGGAGAGAATTATATCAAGGACAAGGTGAGAGATCTCAGAAGAGGCCCTTTCCCCAGGACATTTGTCCCAGGCGTTTATTCTTCGAGTTTCCAGGGGGGAAAGAGGGCGTACAAAGGAAGGGGAGACAATTTATATCCTCCCAACTCAAGGAAGAGACAGCTGGACCACAGGCAATGGGGTCAAAGAAGGAAGGAAGGGTCACTCTAAGTGGTCAGGGAATCCAGGGGGTCAGGAGGGAGAAACCATTTCCCTAGAGAATTACAACACATCCTGACCTGGGCTCAGGCAGCAGCCCACTGGGGGAGCTGGGGAGGATGGTGGCCCAGCCCTGGCTCAACCATTGAGTTTCCAGCAGGAAAATGGAAATTGAGGCCCATTTCAAGAGTCCTCCTGCTCCCAGGAAAGGTGCAAGGTGAGCCTGTCCTCAAACACTGCCCTGTGAGCTCCCACCCTGGGGGCTGGGGGAGGAGGCAGCACTTACAGGGCAACACATGGGCATATCTGTTCTTGGAGACATTTGCTGGGAGCTCAGCCTCCACCTTCGGCTGCTCCTTCCCAACTTCCTTCAGCTCCTGTAGGACAGGGAAAAAGATGAACACAAAAAATTCCCTCTGGAGAGCTCCTGGTCAGCTCATCATCAGTGTCTGTGTCTGGAGGGTAATGAGGATTATCCTCACAGAGAACTGCTCCTCTCCTCCCTCCCATGGCCTGTGTACTCTGAGCCATGGTCCCTTTTTCAACAGCACTGTTCATATTTAAAAGAAAAGCCCAATAACAAGTACTGGGGGGAAAAGCCCAGGAAATCTACCACAAAGCTCAGAGGATTTTCTGCTGAGCAAACAGAAATATCTTGTGCTGCATCTGCTTCTGCCCCTGTCTTCACTCAAGAAGCCAGAAAAGGCTGATCTGAGGAGGGTTTGAAATTGCTGATGGGGATTTGAAGAGATGGGTGACCATCCCTGGAGCCCATACTGGACACCCAACAGCATGAGCTGGAGGAACCAAGTGCCATCTCTGGGAGGGCTCTCATCTCACCTCAAACTCCTGGAAAAAAGCGTGGTTAGAGTTTGCTGTCTTCATCTCATAGTACTGCTTGAAGTTCTGCAGGGGGACTGGCCTGTGGACGTTTCTGCAGGAAATTAAATCCAGAGAAAAACTTGCCTCAGTTCCTGGGAGGTCTGGCCAGCCAAACACTGAGACAGCCCAGCCAGGAGACCTGGATGCACATCTGGATGCACACCTGGATGCACACCTGGATGCACACCTGGATGCACACAGGGAAGTGGGTCTAACTGTTTAAATACTGGGAGGGATTTCAGGGTGATGAGAATATTCTCCTGCTGCACAAACTCACAGAGGAGGTGCAGACAATGCATTGGCTTGGAGTGGAGCTGGGCAATAAATAATGAACTTGGGAAAGGTTTATAAAATAACTGAGGAGAGGAGACAGTTGGTTTTTTTGCTTAGTCAAAGCGTGAAAAAGGAAGTTGGTAAAGGAGAGTGGGAGCTGCAGTGGGGAGGGCAGAATCCAGCACTCACCTCAAGCTGTAGGTCACCATTTCCTGGGGTGGGCTGCTCTTCTTGGTTCTAGAATCAAAGCACAGGAGCTGTTATTTTTGCCTGCAGTGCAGAGATCAATGCCACGAGTTACTGTGCACCACCAGCAGGCACACTGCCTTGCACACCTGTAGGGTTTTGTGATTTCTGAATTTTTCAGGCACAATTCCACCAGCCCATGTGCTGGTTTAAATCTCTTTTTACCCCCTCTCCCTGCTCTCCTCCAGACTTGGCACTGAAGTTTGGTTATCTCAAGTAAGATAAGGCTCCTGCTCACCTCTTTGCTCTGAGCTGTCTCCAGTAAACCAAAGCAAAAACAGCTGCAAGTGTCAAAAGAAATCCCACAACGATTCCAGCGATTACTGGCATTGAGAGTGGAGCTGTGTCTGCACTGGATCCAGCAGCTGGAATGAAAATGAGAGAGTACAGAGGGAAGAATCAGTAAAAGAGGTTTTTATGATGAGGGTGGTGAGGCCCTGGCACAGAGAAGTTGTGGTTGCCTCATCCCTGAAGTGTCCAAGGCCAGGCTGGACAGGGCTTGGAACAGCCTGGGACAGTGGAAGGTGTCCCTGTGAATGGCAGGGAGAGAAACAAGATGAGCTTTAAGGTCCCTTCCAACCCAAATTACTTCATAATTCTATGGCTGCATTTATTCTATTTATTCTATTTATTCTATTTACTATTTATTTTATAGCCTGTGAGCTCCCTCTGGCTGTTCATTCCCTCCAAGCTCCACAGCCAGGCAGGGAAAATGCTTTTCCCCAGCTCACCTGAGAACATGGTGAATGTCACAGCAGGGGCCACTGGGTCGTATTTGGTGAAGGCAGCAATGCTGAACCTAAAGGAAAAAACAGAGTTCTGTGTCAGGGACAGCCTGAGCTGAGCACAGCACCCAAGGGAACAGGACCTGCTGCCTGGAAAAAGCTGATTTTCTCTTCTGGATGTGTGGAAATGGTCTTTTGTCCCTTTTTTGCCTCTTGGACAAGTTTAGTCCACTTGGGATCAAGCATGAGAAATTGTTCAGAAAGCACAAATGGGAAGCAGGTCTCCTCTGCAGAGAAAGGTGGTGCCTAATCTCTTATAGGACACAAAAAAATTCAAACCACATAGTGAGCCTGCAGATGCCATGGCATGAAAAACGAGGGCTTGTGGATAAATAAGTCACTGAAAGACAGGAAACAAGAACAGAAATTCTGAGTGGGAATGAGCTGTCAGCTTTTTACCACCCAAATAATCATTAATTCAGCAGCAGAGTCTACTGTGCATATTTAGGTTGGATATTTAGGCTGAGTGTTCCACGCACTGAGGGATACTCAGGCTGGATATTTCAGATATTTAGGTCAGATATTTAGGATATTTAGGCCAAGTGCTGCTTGTACTGGGAACATTTAGCTTGGTCAGGGCAGCCAAACTGAAAGAAAGCTGTGGTGTAAAAATAAGAAAGCTGTGGTGTAAAAACACCTTCTAGTCCTGAATAACTGGACAGTTCAGTCCTTGTTATTGACTCATGTTCCTGAATCACGGCAGGTGGACTAATGACAGGCCCTGGTGTCCCTGAATAAGCTGTTCCCCCACGGGAGGTCCCTGTTGGAGTGAAAACTTCCACTGGGTGGGGCAGGGACAGAGCCTGAGCTTGGCTCAGCAGTGTCTGGGTGTGGGGCTGTCCTGGGGTGGTTGTGCTGCTGTTGAAGTCCTGAGGCTGCTCAAAGACCTTGTTCTGAGGCTTCTGCCCTGTTATTCCCTCCTCATCCTCATCTGAGCTCTCTCTATCCCTCCAGAGCTGAGGCTGAACCAGCAGGTCCTGAGGGTGAGGGATGGATGAGCAGTACAGAACAGACAGATTTGGTGGGTGATCACTCTCCAAGCTTCTAAAATCTCCTGAACCCTTCTGAACCCTTCTGAACCCTTCTGAACCCTTCTGAGATCCCCATTGCCAGCCCAGGGACCTGGGATGGATGTGAGATGGACACAGGATGGGAGTGCACTGTCAGCCACTCTCCTGCCAGCCAGGACAACCCAGCACACCAGAGCTGCTCTCTGCTCTTGATTACCCCACTCTGCCTGGAATTTCCAAGGCAATGGCTTTCTGGAAAATCCCTGGGTTTTTGTTTTTATTTTTTTTTTCCTGGGAAAAACAATCCATTTCCCACTCCCCTGGGTGTTATCACCAATCTCAGCCAGTGCTGTCTCAAGCAGCAGTTTAAGAGCTCCTGTTTGGCAGAGGTGGGAATATAAAACAACTCAGTAAGAATCAGTTAAAGTTTTCCATGTTTGCATGTAGGAACAACAGTGAGAATGAAGAGGGAAGGGAAGGGAAGGGAAGGGAAGGGAAGGGAAGGGAAGGGAAGGGAAGGGAAGGGAAGGGAAGGGAAGGGAAGGGAAGGGAAGGGAAGGGAAGGGAAGGGAAGGGAAGGGAAGGGAAGGGAAGGGAAGGGAAGGGAAGGGAAGGGAAGGGAAGGGAAGGGAAGGGAAGGGAAGGGAAGGGAAGGGAAGGGAAGGGAAGGGAAGGGAAGGGAAGGGAAGGGAAGGGAAGGGAAAGGAAAGGAAGGGAAAGGAAGGGAAAGGAAAGGAAAGGAAGGGAAAGGGCCAGCAGGTCCAGCCCCAACACCCACTCAACACAAAACTTATGGGCAGATTTAATTCTCCCTTTATTCCCAGTGGAAAGGGAAGCTCTCTCATGCACACACTCTCCCACGGACTTTGATTTTCTTTTCCTGATGCCCTCAATGGCTTTATCCCCATCAGCCATCCTTGCTGCAAGTTTCTTTAAAGTGAAATGGGATAACCACCCAGATTCTGGAGGATCAGAGAAATGCCTGTGGATGTGGCCCCTGTTTGATGAAACTGTGAGCTGCTAAATTAACAGGACTGACTAAAGACACCATTCTCTATTAGCAGTGGAAAACCTGGTTTTCCATCAGCAGTTTTAAAGGCACCCTACACAAAACCATGTACCTCCATGTTCCTGGATTCTATTTACTGACAAATAAGACTCTGAATTTATGACTATCCATGTGTGTGCCTCATGAGGAAGTTGGAGCTCAGCCTGTTTGCTGCCCCAACCTCTGGACCTCCCACTGAGCAGGCACCACTCAAATTGTTCCCAAATCAGTTTCATTTTTGCACCGTCTGCACATGGTTCTGAGTCACACACAGAGGTCCTGCAAATAACAGCATCTCTTTGAGTTCCTATCCCGGGGCTGGACATCTGCTCAGCTCCTGAGACAACGCACTCAGCCTTGGCAGCCTCAGCTTTTCCTCTCCTGTCCACTACACTGCCTAATACTCTCTGCATGCCTTTCTCAAATATTGCTTGGTGGAGAATCACAGAATCACAGAATGTGCAGGTTGGAAAAGACCTTCAAGATCATCGAGTCCAACCCAGCCCTGACACCTCAACTAGGTCATGGTATCAAGTGCCACATCCAGTTTTCTTTTAAACACATCCAGGGATGGTGACTCCACCACCTCCCCGGGCAGACCATTCCAGTATTTAATCACTCTTTCAGTGATTCCCTTGGGGAATCCACTGCTGGGGGTTTGAGGGTGAGGTGACATTCAGGAGCTGGTGGCATTTTTGCAGGGACACATCCAGTCCTTTTTCTCCTCCAGCCCCTTCCCCTCAGGAGGGATGGGGACATCTCTCACCTGTACTGTTCGTTGTCTTTCAGCTTCCCATTGCACGTTGCCCTGGACTGGCCACACTCCTCTGTTCCCACTGGCACCCGCCAGATCTCAGGGGAGCTCCTCTGATGGAAGGGGTTGGGCAGGAGCACGGCCAGGTAGGAATCCTCTGTCCCATAATAGTGGTCGTACCACGTGCTGGACATGCTCTCCTGGGTGGGCCTCAGCACTGGAGGGGAACGTGCAAGGTGACAGTGACAGTCCCAAAGTGACATCCAGGGAGCCCCCGCAGACTGGGACAGGCAGGGGACACTTACGTGACTCGTTGGTGGTGGCAATGACACCGTAGTACTCGATCTGGCCGTTCTCCTCACTGAACAGGTCGGGTGGAATGATAACTGTGGAGCTGGCCTCCACTGGGAACACGTCTGCACGCAGGGGGGGTGGCAGGGCTGGAGGAGGAACCAGAAAACACAGCCTTGTAGCCTGTCCCTGCTCCCAGACCCCCCTTTGCTCAGCCTGTGATGGTCCCACAGCACTGCAAACACAGCCTTGTAGCCTGTCCCTGCTCCCAAACCCCCCTTTGCTCAGCCTGTGATGGTCCCACAGCACTGCAAACACAGCCTCGTAGCCTGTCCCTGCTCCCAGACCCCCCCTTTGCTCAGCCTGTGATGGTCCCACAGCACTGCAAACACAGCCCCATAGCCTGTCCCTGCTCCCAGACCCCGCTTTGCTCAGCCTGTGATGGTCCCACAGCACTGCAAACACAGCCTTGTGGCCTGTCCCTGCTCCCAGACCCCCTTTTGGCTCAGCCTGTGATGGTCCCACAGCACTGCAAACACAGCCTCGTAGCCTGTCCCTGCTCCCAGACCCCGCTTTGCTCAGCCTGTGATGGTCCCACAGCACTGCAAACACAGCCTCATAGCCTGTCCCTGCTCCCAGACCCCCCTTTGCTCAGCCTGTGATGGTCCCACAGCACTGCCAGAGCCCAGACCCACTGCAGAGTTCAACCACAGGCTCCTCCAAGAGTCCCCAGCTCTAAGCAGCACCACTGCCTGTTTTCTCCTGGGCTCTGGGGGAAAGAAAAGGGACTCACGCTCCACTGCTGTGCTGCAGAGCAGAGTCACAGCCTGGCTCCTCAGTGTGTTCATGCCCACCGTGCTCACGGCGATTTGGTAGGAGGAGTTTGGCTGCAGCCCCTCCAGACTGGCCTCATATGAAGGGATGCTCATGGTGTGCCTGGAGGTGGGGGGTCCTTCAGAAACTCTCTCTGTCACCACCTCATAAGCCTCCACATCTCCAGGAGAGCTTGTCCAGTTCAGGTAAAGGCTCCTTGACTCTGGTAGGCACTGCACATCCTTCACTGGGTTTGGCTCTGCAAAGGAGATGGGGCAGGCTCTGGACTCAGTGGATCAGAGAAATCCCAACCTCTGCCTCTGTCAGCATCTATTCCTGAGGGTCAGTGAGATGAGCAGAGCTGGACACTCACAGCCTGGGAGCCATTCACAGTGTGAGCTCACATCTTACAGGAGACATCGACCAGTGGAGATCTGCAAAGTCTGCCCTGCTTCACAGGAGACAGCAGATCTCTGTGCTGGGGCCAATGGCTACCAGAGGGTCACCTTGCTGGCTTTCCCCATCTCCCACCACAAGACTTCCCATGTTGTTGACACTCAAGGGTCAATCCAGCCTTGGTGTCTCTCCCCATCCCATTCCCTGCCCACAGCAGTGTGTACCCACCCACGGGCACTGCCAAGGGCTTGGTGCTGCTCCAGTAGGGCCCAGCCACGCAGCTCAAGGACACAGAGTAGTTCCTGCCCGGGATCAGCCCCTGGAGGAGGTGCTGGGCTTGTCCTCTGCCCAGGGAGTGCCTCCAGGGCAGGGAGCTGTTCCGGGGGTCCCGCAGCCACAGCTGGCAGTCGTCCTGCTGTCCAGAGATGCTGCCCCAGGAGATCAGGATTGTGTTGTTCCCTTCAGCCACCGCCGAGAGATTCTGGGGAACTGAGGGGGCTGCAACAAAAAACACACCAGGAAGAGTTACTGGCGTGCACGAGCTCTCTTCTATTCTACAGAGACACAAGTAGGAGTTCGGTGACACAAGGAAACTCCACATGTTCACTGATAACATTCCTGCAGCTGCTGTTTGCCAGAAATGACCTTTAAATGGCAGCTGAAGGACAAGACAGAGCGAGGAGTGTGAGGAGATGGATTCTTCCTCTTGCTAATTAAGCAAGTTTCGTTAGAGACCTGCCCGAAGGGCTCTGCATATGACTCCCTGCACCCTGCCAGGGGATGGCTGAGCGTGGGAGCAGGGACCGCTGGATTCCCCCGGCAGAGTGCAGGGACTGTGGGGACAAGCACATGAAAAGGCTTATTGTGTTTATCTGCATTTCTACATTCCATAAAAAGGGAAAAAAAAAAAAAAAAAAAAAAAAAAGCCCATCCTCCCCCTTATACCCCATGCCAGCAATTCTCTGAGTGCCTAGAAGAAAAGGAATGGTGGGATGTCCACTCTGGCTGTGAGGCCTCGTGGTCCCCCAGGGTGTGGGTGTCAGCTACCAGAGCAGCACTAGTGCCAAGGAATCCCGTGCTCTTGTTCAGTCCTCGTGCCTGGAGGAGCCTGGCTTCAACCAGTGGGGCCATGGGCCAGAGGCTGTTGCCTCCTGAAACAGCTCTGGTGGCTGCCAGGCCCTCCCACAGGCAGCAGGACTGCCCTGCCCGACTCTCCCATCCACCAGGGCTTGCCCAGCCCATGATCTCATTGCTACACTGGAACATCCCACCCCATCTCATCCCATCCCTGGAAATATTCAAGGTCAGGTTAGACAGGGCTCTGGGCAATCTGATCTAGTTGAAGAGTTCTGCCACTAGCAGGGGGGTTGGACTAGATGGCCTTTAAAAGGTCCCTTCCAACCCAAAGCATCCTCTGACCCCACAGCTCCCAGGCAGCCGCCCTGCCTGAGTCTCTGCCCCTTCCCACTGCAGGTGCTGAGCCCACCCAGATGGGAAGATGCAAGAGGCAGAACCTCCAGCTCTGACACTTACTTGTCCAGTCACTGATGTTCCCTGCAGAGGCTGCATAGGGCCCTGCCATGGACACCACCTCCAGCAGGTATTTGTGTCCTGGAGCCAGGCCAGAGAAGGTAAATTTGCTGGTGCCTTTCCCAACAGAGACATTGGCTGCCACGGTGCCTGACCCCGAATGATACAGGAGGAGCCTGTAACCATCTTGTCCTTGGGGTTCGGCTCTCCAGGACGCGCTCAGTCTGTTGGGGTAGCCCTGGTTTGTCATGTACACGTTACGGGGTGCCAGGGGGTCTGCAGAGACAGGGTGGGAGACACGTCAGCAAAGAGCCCAAGGACATTGCCTGGGTCTCCTGGCAGTGCCCTGAGAAGGAATGAATCACATCGGACAGCTGTCCTGGGTTGCAGTGTAGGATGTGCACACAGTATTTATTCCATCCCCATCCCCATGAGCTGTTGGAACCAGGTGGGGCAGTGTTTTCCCAGGCCCCTCCTTTGGGCTCTTCTGCTCATGGCCCATCAATGCCTTGCCCAGGACTCACAGGGAACTCCCTCCAGGAGCTCTCTCTGTTTAATGGGCCATCAAGGAGCCACTGCACGACTCCTCATCCCATTGGGAGATGCTCCCAATGCCCAGGGGGAGGAGCCAAGCATTCCCACCTGGAGAGAATCTGGGATTTGGGACAGGACAAGCAGCCCTGAGCCACTGGATTCCCAGAGGAGCAGAGCTCCCAGACCTTTCTGTGGGATCACTGCTTCAGGAAGAGCCCCTCACCTGGACTGCTCCCACCACCCTGCTCAGGGTGTGTTCTGACTCTGTCAGTGCTCTTTTGTGTTATTGCATTTATTTTATTTTATTTTTTCTTCTTATTAAATTGTATTTCTGACTTGGAGCCTCACACTCATTTTGCTTTCAAACCACGACAACAGCACACTCAGCCTCAACTGTGTGTCTCCACACACCAGCCCAGAGGCAGCTCAAAGCTTCTGCAACTCCTGACTGCCCAGCAAAGGCACACATCCCCTCAGAAAAGCTACTCACACGTCCAGTTGCTGACGTTCCCTGCAGGTGCCCTGAAGGACCCGGCCACAGATGCCACCTCCAGCAGGTATTTGCTGCCTGGGGCCAGTCCCGTGAAGGTGAAGTTGTGGGTGTCTCTCCCAAGCGAGGTTTTAGCTGCCACAGTGCCCAGGTGTGCTTGGTACAGGGTGAGGGTGTATCCATCTCTGCCCCCAGCTGGGGCTCCCCAGGCCACGCTCAGCCTGTCGGGGTGTCCTGTGCTCAGCAGGTGAACAGGGGCTGGGGGCAGAGGGCCTGGGGAGGAAACACACCTCATTTTAGGGACCACACACCAGGCAGGAGACAGAAACCTCATCATGCAGCAGGACAGGTGCTCCCTGAGGGAGGAGCCCCTCTGGCAAATGCCTCCTCTCCTCACTTTTCTCTTTTCCACTGCCATCTCGCCTCAGCTTTAATGATGCTCACCCTTACTGGCCCCTCACATGCCAAGCCCTCCTCATCCAGGTCATGCTCATTCCCACAGCCCAGTGAGAACATCTTCCCCCCTGCCATGAGCAGACCACACCCAGCACTGGCCCAGCCTCTGTTCTCTGACCAGCCCTAGCATTTTTCTGCGTGGTGAGAAGAGCTGGATTAGCCCATCTCCAGAGCAAAGACCTGTTTCTCCTGGGAGGACTGTGGAGTGGAAAAGTACTACACTATTCTTGTACTACACTGATAATTTCATGAACCTTTATGGTATAAGGTGATTTCTACCTGCAGGAAAAGACTCAGCGAGCCTCCCATACACATGTACAGCAGGAGTGCCATGAACATTTCTGTGCTCCTGTGCACAGGGAGATAAGTCAGCACAGGTAGGGAATGCTCCAGCACAGGGAGCAGCCCTGTTTCATCAGCACGTCCCTGTACAAGCCTTCAGCTGAACGTGCCAGTGCCATGCAGACAACAACTAACTGCTGTGTGTCACACCTGTGCAGAGCTGTGTGCACACCTCTAAAGCCACCAGCTCCCCTGTGAACCACCCAACTCTCCTCAGCACAGCCCAGTGGTGGGACATTTCCTACCCCTCTGCACAAGATGCTGCTTCAGGTACTCACGTGTCCAGCCACTGATTTTGGGTGCTGCTGCCTGGTACTGCCCGGCTGTGGCTGCAGCTTCCAGGGAGTATTTGTGTCCTGGGGCCAGTCCCGTGAAGGTGAAGTTGTGGGTGTGTTTCCCAAGCGAGGTTTTAGCTGTGACAGTGCCCAGGTGTGTTTGGTACAGGGTGAGGGTGTATCCATCTCTGTCCCCAGCTGGAGCCCCCCAGGCCACGCTCAGCCTGTCGGGGTGTCCCGGGCTCAGCCAGCGCACGGCGCCCGGGGGCAGAGGGCCTGGGGAGGAAACACAGGTCACTGCCAGGAGCCACAGCTGGGCTCAGCACAAAGGAGAGATGCTACATGTCTGTGCCAAGCCTGTGCTGCAGGAGCTGGGTCAGCAGCAGGGTCACATCTACAGGCTGGATGTGACTCTGTGGCAGCTGCTTCCTCCCTGGCTGCTGTCTGAGACTGTGTGGATGGCTACCAGGGATGGGGTGTGGCACAGGCACAGACTCCTCATGCTGCATCCAGCAGAGAATAAGCACTGGGCACTTGCATGGGTGGCAGAGATAAGCAAGATAGATGCCTCAGTCTGGTTTCTGACTGAATTGGGAAGGGGAGATGTGGTGAAGGACACCTGGGTGGAAGGAGAGCATCACACTCACGTGTGCAGTGGGTGAGGTTGGGGCTGCTGGCGTGGAAGGGCCCAGCTGTGGCCCTCACAGCCACGTTGTAGCGAGTGCCAGGGCTCAGGCTCCTCAGGATGTGACTCCTGGCATCACCAGGCAGCACCGTGTGCCCGATGGCAGCACCGGATGAGGCATCACCAACATCCACCACAAAGCTTTCTGCCCCTCCACCCACCACTGCCCAGGACACCACCAGTGCTGAGGCTGAGGGGCTGCCCAGGGTGAGGTTGACGGGGGCCAAGGGATCTGGAAAGCAACAGGGAGACAGTTAGCCCTCCTTAGGCTCAGTGCTGAGAGCTGGCTGCTGTGCCCAGGGCTCCTCCAGGCAGGCTGGACCCTCTGGAGAGAAGCCTGGGCACAAAGGGCCAGGCAGGGCACATGAATTTGAGTATATCAACCACTCAGACTCACATGTCCATTGGGTCACGTTGATGGAAGAGGCTTCTAAGGAGCCTTTCACAGCAGTGACCTGCACAGCAAACCTGCTGCCTGCTTCCAGGTGAGTCCAGGTGATGTTCAGAGCATCTGGATTCAAGGTCTGGACCTGAATCCTGCTCTGGGTGCTGAGGCTATACAGAGTAACGTGGTAGTGGTCCCTCCTGCCAGGGGGCTCGTTCCAGGATGTGTAAAGCTCTGAGGAGCTGCCTGGGTTGGTCAGGCTCAGGTTTGTTGGTGCAGCAGGAACTGCAAGGAAAAACAAGACACAAGAGTCAGAGAGAAGATCCAGCTCTGAACACCTTTGTGCAAGGAGGCTGTGAGAGGCAGGATGTGACCACAGGCCAGCTGCACCAGGAACCAGGCCAGGGTGCCCTCCTCTTTCCCTCCTCTCATTCCCTCTCCCCAGGTGCCCACACTGATCCCATTACCCGTGGGTGTCACAGCTGCTGACCTGTGCAGCCCGTGATGTTTCCGGGGAGGGAGCGGTAGGGTCCAGCCACTGCCCAGATCCTGACAAGATAACACGTCCCTGGTTCCAGCTGTGGCACAGTGACATTGACGCTGTCCTTCCCTGCTTCCAGGTTCCTTGGGGGTGCAGAAGAGCCCTCCTGGAGCAGGCTGAGCTGGTATCCATCCCTCTGCCCAGGGGCAGCCTCCCAGTGCACAGCCAGAGCCCGGGCCATGCTGCTGGGGGTGGCAGACAGGGAACGAGGAGGCAGCGGGACTGTGGGAGAGAAACAGAGTCACTGGGGACAAACCTGGGGGGCTCAGAAGTGACTCTAGTTTGGGAATGAAGCTGGAGGACTGTGGGCATCCACACAAATGTCTAAGGCTGGTGGGAGCAGGGGAGGTGTGTTCTACTGTAGGAGCATCTGTGGAGGGCAGGGAGAGGGAACTCTGCAGAGCTGAGATATTCTAGAAATACGTGGGTTTATTGCAAGGGCTGTGGGTAAAAAGGGCTTTGCCTTCAGCCACCAGCCTGGGCTGGAGGGAACCCCAAAGAGAGAGGGAGAGAGAGAGAGGGGGTGAGGTGAGGGAGGTAAAAGAGCTGAGAGGGATAAGAGAGGTTAAGAACAAGAGAGAGGCCAGAGTAAGAGAGAGGGAGTGGTAAGAGAGTAAGAGGACCTCGTTACAATCCATTCCATCTCCTTTTGTGTTGAATATTCTAATTTACAGTGACCAACCAGCGCAAGATACAAAACCTACAGACTTTGCATGCAGCCTATGAGAACTATTATATTACTATATCATCCTGTATTCTAAACTCTAAAGAGACTTTTCTTATCCACCTTTTCCCTGATGCCTTCACAAGGTGGAGAGAGGCTCTACCCTTGGGGTCCTTTTGTTTTCTGTCTTTCAACCCATCTCCAGCTCATCCCCGTCTTCCTGCCTGCCATGATCACATCTCAGAGCTGCCCTTCATTTCTATTTCACTGACAGCTTTTACATCTCCAGGATTTCTTACTAGGCAATCACATCCACAAGCCCTTCCTGTCCCATCTTTCCCAACACTGTACCGGTGTAGCCGATGGCAGTCTGGGAGGAGATGCGGTGAGGCCCAGCCTGGGAAATGATCTCCACGCGGTAGCGGGACCCCGGCACCAGCCCCTCCAGGTCGAGCTGGCTGACTCCACGGGGGACAGACACATTCCTGATGATGGACAGGGACTCGGCCACTGAGAGCTGTACCAGGTGGTCTCTGCCACCTCCGGACTCCACCCAGCTGACGTGCAGCTCCTGGGGTCTCCGGCCAGGCTGCACACTGACATTAGCCAGGGACAGTGGATCTGGAGGAAAGCAGAGGATGGAGAGCCATGAGCTGGTGGAGGAGCCACACAACCTGCACCTTTGCACAGGGCTGAAAGAGAAGTGGGGACCACTTGACCATCAGATTTTCTGTTCTCCTGGGGGACATGCAAGCTGCCTGTGCGTGTCCCCAGGGTGCTGCTGGCAGGGGGTGCTGAGAGCACTCAGCTCCCAGTGGGCTCCACAGACAGGGAGCAGCAAGCCCACACAGGTCTCTGTGCTTCCTCTCTCACATCCCTCTCCCATCAGTCCCTGGCTGGCCTTGAGATCACCAGTGGTCTAAGCAGAAGGTTCAGCTTGACTGGGGAAAACTTAATCTGGGGAAAAGGGTCTTTGGGCTGAGCACACAGCACATAACTTATGACATGTCCTCTGTCTTCTAGTACAGGGAGCATGCAGGTCCTACCAGAGCCCACCCTCCACCCAGAGAAGTTTGTGTCACTGCTACTCTTTCAGGCAGTGCCAGGACGTCCCATCCCTACAAGAGACTGGGAATATTTCTGACTCACATGTCCACTCAGTGGCAAAGTGTGACGAGGATCTGTAGGGACCAGCGAGGACAGTCACCTTCAGGAAGTACTGAGTGCCAGGGGACAGCCCCAGGAACGTAAAGTTGTGGGTGTTGGGCCCCACTGTGGTGTTCCTGTGTGCTGCGTGGCTCTTGCTGTAGAGCTGGAGGTGGAACTGCTCCACATCCCCAGCAGCCTTGTCCCAGAAGGCCGAGAGCCCCATGGGGCGCCGGGTGTTGGTCAGAGTCACTCCAGCTGGAGCCAGGGGGTCTGAGAGAGAAGAGACACCCGGGCAGTGAGAGGAGGCTGTGGGGGCTGCACACACCAGTCCTGGGCACCCTCCACTGCCTGCACCTGCAGGGGTTAGGCCAGGAGTCAGCACAGCAAACCCAGAGCAGCCATGGGAGTGGGTCCCCACCTCCCCCTGGGTGACATTTGGAAATGTTTTCTGTTCTGTCTTCAGACCCTTTTACTTCCAACATGGCTGGACGTGGCTCCAGATGACAGCCCACTGTCTGTCTGTCTGTGTGCCCCTGTCTCCAATTCCCCACTCCCCACACATGGGCCACTCTCCTGCCCTGAGTGTTCTGCTCTCACAGGCAGGTTGGGGTTGTGCTCTGCAGCAGGGTGAGGTAGGATTGTCACACTCACACGTCCAGTCGGTGGCTGATCTCACAGGGGATCTGTAAGGCCCAGCCATAGCAGCCATCTCCAGTGTGTACTGTCTCCCAGGGACCAGGTTCTCCAAGGTGACATTCGTCCAGTCACTGCCCACTGTCACATTCCTGACCTGCTCCTGGGATTTGGTTTCCCTGAGGGTCCCTGTGTAGCCAGAGGTGCTGCCAGAGGAAGCTGCTCTCCAGGAGGCTTGCAGAGAGGTGCTGTGGCCCCCATTGCTGAGGCTCAGCTGCTCTAGGGGCAAAGGGTCTAGAAAAGGAAAAGGTCTAGAATCACCTGGCAGAAGTGCAACTCCAAATGTGCTGGGGCAGGAGTCCCTTCCCTGGGGAAAAAACCTGCATCCAGCTGCTTTGACCATTGTCACCCCTGCTGACACCCACACACAGCCTGGCAGGGACTGGGCCAGCACAGCTCAAACTGGCATAGAAAAAATAATTGTTCTGGTGCTGGAGGAGGTGGTGGGTGGTGCAGGGGGTGGCTCAAGGCAGTGGCAGCCTCAGCAGTGCCACAGGAGAGTGGGATGAGGAGGAGGAGGAGGAGGAGGAGGACACTGGGCTCAGCTCCCCCTGTGCCTGGTGATGGGGAAACAGAGCAGGGTCAGACACATCCAGCAGCACCTCTGCCTCCTCCTGAGCCTTTTGCCCAGCTATTGGATGAAGATGTGTGCTGTCAGTGCCCTGAGGTGTGGCATCAGGGGAAGGGCAGGACCCAGTGGGAACCCGGGGCTGTGGCACTCACATGTCCAGTTGGAGATGCAGCGGGGTGAGGATGTGTAGGGACCAGCCACAGTGCTGACCTCAAAGCTGTACAGGGTCCCAGGGTGGAGGCCCTCGTAGGTGAAGCTCGTGACACCCCTGAGCAAGGAGCTGTTCTTCACAGGGTGCTCTGCAAGGCTGAGGAGCAGCAGATAACCCTCCCCTGTCGCCTCCTCCCAGCTGGCCAGCAGCCTGTGGGGGCTGCCCTGGCTGGACAGGCTCACTCCAGATGGTGCTTGTGGTTCTGCAAGGGACAAGGACAGTGCATCAGGCAGGAAAATTGCTTTCATGAGATCTTTTCTGCTTTTCAAATTGATCTAGGTGACCCTAGAGCAGGGGGGTTGGACTAGGTAATCTCCAGAGGTTCCATCCAATCCTAATAGTGATTCTGTGACACTGAAATTGTCTCCATCCCACACAGGGGCAGAAGGTTCTGCAGGGAGAGCTCTTGGTGCCCCAGCACCACAGGTTGGGTGGGTACCTCCCCACACTCTGTACAGCCCCAATTGTCCTTTCAGCACCAACTGTGGCTCCACAAGTCACCCAGGAGAGACTGAGCACAGGGAGGAGGAGCTGGTGGTGCTTCCCTGCCCACCCATCCAGCTGTGCTGAGGGGAAAGGGAGGGACCTGCCTGCAACCTGCCAAACAGTCCAAAAGGCACAAAGCAGGATCTGGTCTCCATCTGTGCCTGATACTGGCACAAACCTGCCCAGGACCTCTGAGCCCACCCTCACCAGGAACTGTGAGGAGGCAGTTTTTGCTGCTCTGATCCACAACCTCCTCTTGAGACCAGGTGTCCCCTAAGTGCCCTGTCCCTGCCTCATCCCCAGCCCCCTCCAGGCAGCAGGAACAGCCTCAAGGGTCACCCGTGGGTTTTTCTGCTCACCTGTCCAGGCTGCTGTGCTGTGTGCTGATGCCCTGTAGGGCCCTGCCACCACCACCACCTGCACAGAGTACTGCTGGCCAGGGCTCAGCCCGTGGAAGGTGATGTGATCGTTGTCCCCACTAACTGAGACGTTCCTGGTTGGAATTCCGTCCTCTCCCTCTCGCAGGGTCACCAGGTAGAAGTCCCTCTGTCCCCCTGGGATGCTCCAGCGAGCCTCCAAGGAGTTCTGCTCCTCTGCACTGCTCAGGGTCACATTGCCAGGGCTCAAGGGGTCTGGAAGGGAATAGGATTGTGTGAGTCAGGGTTATGGGATATTCTGTACCCCTCACTCTCCTGAGCCTCATTGCAGGCAGGGTTAGACAGCCTTAGACATCCTTTTGGAGTGAGCCATCTGCACTCCCCAGCACAAACATTCTTGGACTAAGAGAGCCCAGACAATCTGGCAGCCTTGCTGAGAAATTCCTGAAAGTCTCCCTCTACTCCATTCACATCCCACCATGGGCTTGCTGATATTCCCAGGAACTGGCCTGGACCAAACTCCTGGCCAGACATTCCTGGCTCATGCACAAGGCATATGGGGGAATTTTGTTCAGTGGAGCAGGTCAGAGCTGCAGACGGCAATAGCAGGAATCAGCCTCACTCCAGAGCAGAAACAAACCAGCTGGAGCTCTGGAGGCCTTCCAAAATCCCATCTGCAGAGTCAGCAGCCAGCAGGCTCCAGCTTCCTGAGCTGGCAGGTGGAGCAGGAAGGAGCTGGAGATTTGACACCTGGTGGCACCCAGGTCCTCCCAGCACACACAGGACAGTGTTTGGCCACTGCCAGGACAAGTCACTGGCCACAGCAGCTCTGAGTCTGCAGCTTGGCCCCTCCATCATTTGAGGGCCAATGCTACCTTGGTGTGAATCTGCTCTGCCCTTTCCATTTCTCTCCAGGTTTTTTTTTCTGGAAATATCAGGGAGAGAAAATTCAGGATTGGACCTTTTTACTGGGCTATGGGCATGGTGTCACCAGCAAAGTCACCCTCTTTCAGCCTGAGACCAGAGCAGAGAGAGGGCTGGGGGAATGGTGCAATAGTGGGTTCTGTCCTCACTGTTTTGACCTGTCAGAGGCTCCTGGATTCCTTGGCTGTATTTGCACAACACCCACCATGCTGGGAACATCCACCAGGATGAGGTTATCAGGTGCCACCACAGCATATCCTTGACAGCAATTAAAGAGCACCAAAAATCCATTTCATAGAATCACAGAATTGTGGAATGGTTTGGATTGGAAAGAACCTTAAAGCTCATTCATTCCACCCCCCTGCCATAAGCAGAGGCACCTTTCACTATCCCAGTCCTCCAGCCCTGTCCAGCCTGGCCTTGGACATTCCCAGGGATGGGGCAGCCACAGCTGCTCTGGGCACCCTCTGCCAGAGCCTCACCACCCTCACAGGGAAGAATTTCTTCCTAAAACCTAATCTAAATCTCTCCTATTTTAGTTTAAAACCATTCACCCTTTTCCCTATCACTGTAAAATGACACCCATGTAAAAATAAAGTCTTTCTCATTCTTCCACAAGCCCCTCCCAGAGGCCTCCAGTTCAAACCAGCTCAACTGCTGCCCTCTTGCCCCATTTTTTTCTGCTGCCCTTGTACAGCCCTGAGGCACTGAACACCAGGGAAGAGACCACAGGCTGCTCCCACTGTATCCCAGGGAGCAGCACAGGGGATCCACCTGCTGAAAGGCTTCACTGGCCCCACTATAACAGCGTCCCAGAGATGGATCCTGGAGCAGCTTTCAGCCAAATCCAAGCAAAATCACCCTGTGCACCCAAGGCTTTGGCAGGAAACCTTTGGATCCAGAGGCTAGAGCAGAAGCAGGGAGAAATCTGGGGCCACCAAGTCCATACTCACACGTCCAGGCAGTGGCATTGGGTCCCACCACAGTGTGGGGTCCAGCTATGGCACTGAGCCCCAGCCAGTACCGAGTGCCAGGGTGGAGGTGCTGGAAGGTGTAGCTGGTGAGGCCCCTCCTGGCTGACAGGCTCGTGCTGACCTTTTGGGTGAGGAGGTTACGGAGCTCAAGGTGGATCCAGGCAGCCCCTGCAGCGTCTGCCCAGGAGGCAACGAGGCTGGTGCTGGAAGCTGGGCTGAGCCTCAGCTGGGTGGGGATGGAGGGAGCTGAGGGGAAGAGCAGGACACAGCAAGTTCAGCACTGGGGATGGTGGTCCCTGGACCCTCCTCTCTCCCCGGGGTCCCCTGTGCTCACAGCTGCTCTCTATTTTACAGGGTCTGAAAGCCTGGTAGGGATCTACTGAGGGATGTCCCTCCTGTGCCTCGTCTCACACAGATTGGAGGGCCTTTGAGGTCCCTCCACACTGCCATGTCCTTCCAGGTTGCAGGGCAGAGGGGTGGCAGGCTGGGCACTGCAGCACTCCTGCAGCTCCCAGCAAGAGATCCAGGCTCCCCACACTGCCCCTCTCCCTTGGGAACAGACAAATCCAAGCTGTGGGTGCTGCAAGGTGCAAACTTTTCCCCTTGGCCAGGCAGTCAGTGAGGATGTGAAACACTCCAGCTGTTCCCCACCATACACCAACCTGGAGACCTCCTCCCCTTGCCAGCCTGGCACAAACCCTTTCCAGCACCCCTCCCTCCTTGGGCAGGCACACCCATCACTCCCCTACCTGTCCACTGGTGGACACTGGTGCTGGCCTGGCTGGAGCCAGCCAATGTGGTGACCTTCAGGGCGTACTCGCTGCCAGCCAGGAGCCCCTCGAAGAGGAAGGTGGTGGCAGAAGGCAGGAGGGACACGTTCCTCAGCAGGGTCTGGGAGTGGCTGTGCCACAGGGCCAGGCTGTAGCCGTCCCTCCTGCCCTGCCCGTGAGCCCAGGCTGCCCGCAGGGACACACGGCTCCCATCGCTGCTCAGGGTCAGGTTGTGCACAGGTGATGGCCCTGCAGGGGACAGGGGACATGGGACATGGGAAATGGGACAGGGGACAGGGGACATGGGACAGGGGACATGGGACAGGCACTGCTGGCTGCCCACCTGTGAGTGCCTCACCTGGCAAGTTCCTCACAGGCTGGTGGAACTTGCCTTTGCCTGGTGAGGTGCTGCCAGGCAGCTCCAGAACCCAGTCATAGAATTCTGGAATGGTTTGGGTCGGAAGGGAGCTTAAAGCTCATCCAGTCCCATCCCCCCCTGACCTCCTGCCATGGGCAGGGGCACCTTCCACTGTCCCAGGTTGTTCCAAGCCCTGTCCAGCCTGGTCTTGGACACTCCCAGGGATGGGGCAGCCACAGTTTCTCTGGGCACCCTGTGCTGGGGCTTCACCACCCTCACAGGGAAGAATTTCTCCCTTAGATCCAACCTAAACTTCTCCTCTGCCAGTTTAAAACTTTACTCTCTTGTCCTGCCCCCATCTGCCCATGTAAAAAACCCCTATTTATTTTCAAATCCCCTTTAGGTACTAAAAGGCATTTTAAGGTCACCCTGGAGCCTTCCTTGTAACTATTTCTAGACCTCCAGGCATGCCATTTTCCACCCCTCAGCTCCCTGCAAGCCACATTATGGCTGGTCCATCATTACCTCAGTTATTCCAGGAGAAGATAAAGTATGGGCATACCCAGGCCACCCAAGGTGCAGGGGCAGGACCTTCCCTCCACAATGGGAATGACCCCTAAGACTCTGGGGACCCAGCTAGGACACTTCTTGTGAAAGTGAGGAAAAGCCCAACCCTGCCATGAACTAATAGAACTCCAAACAGCACAATAATCACTGGCAGGAGCACTGGGGAGCCCTTACTTGTCTGTGCAGTGATGGTGTGGCTGGTGGTGTCCCTGCAGGCCAGCGTGGCTGTCACCTCGATCTCATAACGTGTGCCAGGAGTCAGCCCATGGAACCAGAAGCTGGTGGTGTTGGGGCCAGCAGACACATTCTGCAGCAGCGTGCCTGACCCCAGGGAGGAGAGGGCGAGCAAATATCCCCTGGCACCTCCCTCTGGCTCAGCCCAGGACAGGAGGAGGGAGTCTGAGCGGTCGTGGTCACTCACAGTGACATTCAGGATGGAGCCTGCAGAGATAAATCCAAAACTCTCAGCAGGGATTGGTGGTGCTGGGTGCCAACCTGCAGGCCCAGCTCCAGCCACCCACCCTTGCTGGCCACCACCCTGACCCCGAGGGCTCTGAACATCCTTTGGGAAACACAAGAATGTTCAGAAACCTACACAGACTCAGCTCAAAAGAAGCTGTCACAGAGATGCTCCTGAGCATGGAGCATCTGCTCCACTGGAGAAAGACCAGAAGGCTCCTGTCATTTTATGTGCTTTGTCCAGAGAGTCCTCATTCAAGGCAGAGAAGTTTCCTGGCTGGGAATAATCCATTGCTCATCACCTTGGTTGGCCCGAGCCCTCCCAAAAAAAAGATGTTGAAGGCTCTGGGTCCACCATGGAGAAGCAAGAGAGTGACCAGTCAGGGGGAAGGATGGATATGGCAAGGAGACATGATGCTCCCTGCAATATTCTCTGCCTCCTCTGTGTGGGCTCTGACAGAGGAGGGGACAAAGGCTGCTCTGGGGGAATCCAGATAATGAGTGGCCAGTTCAGAGGTGACATGGGAAGGGTGGGACACTGCACACATGGAGGAAATGTGGGACCAGACTGCCCCAGCCCCTGCTGAGGCACATCCCTGCCTTGGCTGTGCTGCAGCAGTGAGGTCAGTGTGCTGGGGCTGTGACATCCCAATAGAGTGTCTGGGGACAGGGAAGTGGCACACAGGGCTTGGCCTAATTGGTGGGTCAGTGGCTGAAACTGCTGATGAATTCCTGCCCTTTGAGCTGCTCGGGAGTCACCTACACAAGAGGAGCCAGGCAGAGCCTGTCTGTCAGGCCCAGGCTGGTGGTGTGGCCAGGGCAGGGTCCATCTCTGCCTCACAATGTCTCCAGCAGGTTGTTACACACCCCCAGCCTCAGCCTTGGAACCATTTAGGTTGGAAAAGCCCTTCAAGATCATTTGAGTCCAACTGTTGCTCCAGCACTACCAAATCCAGCATTAACCCAAGTCCCCAGGTCCCACATCCATGAGCTTTCTATTGCTCTCAGCCTTTGGAAAGTGCCAGAACACCTCTAGTGCTAATAAGACATTTGTGTAATAATTAGCACTTAAAATTTATGGCATAAAATGTGTTATGACAGGGTCTGGCACAGTGAGATAGCACAATGACTGCCCCAGAGGCTGCCATGGGGCACAGCCAGGGAGGAGCAGTGTGGGGTGAGCCCGGGGCAGGGACACTGCTCAGGAGCTGTGTGTGTTTTTCCCAGAGCTGAACCCTTCCAGATCTATGTGTAATTTCTGTTCCATGCAATGCTGTGGTTTGGAGCCTGCTGGGGAGGGCAAAGGGACCAGAGGACATCAGATGGACATGAATAGGAGCATGTTATGTCCCTGGGAAAGGCCTTCTCAGTGCCATCCATGAGAAATTCAAGCATATTTAGGATCAGACAGCTCAGGAAGGGCTGGCTAAATGCAGCTGGGTGCCCATGAGTGAGGTGTCTATACCTGGGCCAGCTGCCCTGGGCTACCCTCACTGCCAGCAGACACCCAGAGCAGCAGGCACAGCTGACCTGAAAGAACCCACAGGTCATTGTCCTGCCTGGAGTTCAGGCAGGGATGGTTTGTTACTGCAAGCTCTTCCTCATCTCCTGAAGGATGAGTTCTCAGCCCATGTTTCTCTATATCTCTTGAGTTTCCAGCAGCTTCATCACCTCCCTCTGCCACCCTCCTCACATCTGCAGCACAAATGTCCCTAAAATGGGCCAGAGGAGGCCTGTGACCCCAGCACTGCTGATATTCCCAGTAGCCACATCACAGACAGCACAGCCACACACACCCCATGCCCTGCCAGGTGCCTGTGGATCATCCAGGTGGTTTCTCAGTGGCACAGGCTGATGCCATGTGGGCACTGTGCTGCTGTGGGGTTACAGATTCTGCTCCTACCCAGGCAACTCCAAGGCTCTGAGCACTGCACCTATGGCTGTGCTGGTGCTGAGTGGAGCAGAGAGCTCTGGAGCCTTGTCCATCTCTCACAAAAATTGGTAGCTGGAGAAGGATGGGACTCCATCCCTTCCCTGGCCATGATCTGTAGCCTGTAGTTAACCTAAAGCAGAATATTTACAAAGCTACTCTTAACTCCAGGAGTCCTGCCCAGCACATCTGCTCCTCTCACCCCTCCAGGTGTTGATTCCATCCCGCCCTCCCCAGCCCAGGGATGTCACTGCTGTGTCTCACCTCTTCCACCAGGTCCATCCCGGCCCTCCAGAGCTGCCCCTGCCGTGTGGTTACATCCCTCCACCTGGGGATGGAAAGTGTAAAGTGAGGAGGGGCAGGACGAGGGGCTGAGCTGACACCAACACCTGGCAGAGGCGCCCTGTGCCACCCCAGGGGTCAGGCACAGGTCCCACCCTGACATGGCAAATCTGGCCTGGGACCCCTGGGTCACTTCTCAGACAGACCTCCCTTGGCCAGGGCAGAGACAGACTTGGCAGATGCAGTTTGAGGGCTGCCCCGGCCCTTTTGCATCCTGGGGGTGCAGATCAGCACAGGGCCATGCCCACAGGGGAACAGGAACAAAACCAGCCAGGGGACACAAGATCTGCAGAGAGAGGGAGGGATTGAGGTCTGGACAGAGCCTGGCAATCTCTACAGACACATCTTCCCACCACCATGGAGAGAGAGAGGATGGAGGGACCACAGACCTCAATCCAGCTGCCCCCCCCAGGGCAGGAACAGAGTCCCCTGGTCCCCTCCCGGCATTGGGGACTGTCCCAGCCTGTCCCTGCAGGGTGTGCCCGCCTTTGCACTGCCCTCGGTTCCCCCCAGTTAAAGGAAATGTCTGCTGCCCACTCCCTGTCCTGCAACAAGCCACAGCAGAGCCACCATCATCTTCCTGGCGTTCTTTTCCTTTGGCTCTGCGAGCAAACCCGTTCTGACCCCCCACCGATCCCAGGCGGGGATTTTGGCAGAGCAGAGAGAAAAGCGGCTGGGAACACTCGGGAACAGCAGCAGAGCCACTGCCGGGGCCAGGAGCCACAGGGCTACGGCAACAGGGACACTGTGCTGTCCCAGGGGCGAGGGGGACAGGGGAAAACACCGCTGGGGATGGGGAACGGCGCTGATGTGGCACAGCAAACACGGCCAGGCAGAGGAGCCCGCAGCCCAGCCCGGAGCCCAGAGCTGGGGAGACAAAACGGGGCTGGGGAGCCAAAGCGGGGGCTGAGGAGGCAAAGAGGGGACTGGGGAGTCAAGGTAGGACTGGGGAGGCAAAACAGGGGCTGGGGAGCCAAAATAGGGACTGGGGAGTCAGTGTAGGGGCTGGGGAGACAAAACAGGGGCTGGGGAGACAAAACGGGGCTGGGGAGACAAAGTAAGGACTGGGGAGCCAAAGAGGGGCTGGGGAGACAAAACAGGGACTGGGGAGACAAAACAGGGACTGGGGAGCTAAAGCAGGGCTGGGGAGACAAAGAGGGGTTAGGGAGCCAAAGAGGGGACTGGGGAGGCAAAGTAAGGACCAGGGAGGCAAAACAGGGGCTGAGGAGCTAAAGCAGGGACTGGGGAGACAAAACAGGGACTGGGGAGACAAAGAGGGAACTGGGGAGACAAAACAGGGACTGGGGAGACAAAACAGGGACTGGGGAGACAAAGAGGGAACTGGGGAGCCAAAACAAGGATGGGGAGCCAAAACAGGGCTGGGGAGACAGAACAGGAGCTGGGGAGGCAAAGTAAGGACCGGGGAGCCAAAGAAGGGACTGGGGAGGCAAAACAGGATCCAGGGAGCCAAAACAAGCCCTTACCTCCGCCAGGGTCCCCGGCACCCACAGCAGCAGCAGCGGCAGCAGCGGTGACCTCATGGGGGACCTGGTGGCAGCAGATCACAGCGATGACACCTTGGGGTGTGTGGGGAGGATAAAGGGGCAGGTTTTAGCTCTGGCTGTCCCCAGGCAGCCCCTTGTCGCACAGCGCTCAGGAGCCGTGTCCCCACATCCTCTCCCAGCGCGGGTGACACGGTGACATCAGTGGGGACCGGGCAGAGTGTGGCACAGCAGCCGTGCCCGCTGTCCCTGGGCGGGGACAGAGCTTTCCTCCAGCTCGGGAAAAACCCAGCGGGGCTGGCTGCCTCTCTCTGAGCGCATTTACTGCTGTCCTGTGCGGGCACAGCCGGGGCTGGGGGCTCGCTGGGCTCCTGGGGATCTCCCCCCTGGTGTGGGGACTCTGCAGGGCTGCAGGAGCCCCCGCAGCTCCGGGAGGGAGGAGGAGAGGGAGGGGAGGAGACAGGACCCGACTGATGGCGGCTCCGGGATGGGAGGGCGCGCCTGGACCAGCCCAGAGCGGGGAGGGAGGGGAGGAGAGCCCAGCGCTGGTTTGGGATGCTGGAGGTTGCCAAGGCATGAGTGTGGCCGTGGAGTGCTGTGCGCTCTCGGTTTTCTCTGTGCTGCACCTTTCAGCTCTGTTGTGTTTTAATTCCTGTACAGGTGCGGCTGCAGAGCGGGGTTTGGGCAGGGATTGGGGTGTTTGTTTCTGTGTTTGGGGTGTTTCTGTGATAGGGGTGTTCCTGTGCTGGGGGTGTTTCTGTGCTTGAGGTGTTTGTTTCTGTGTTTGGGGTGTTTCTGTGTTTGGGGTGTTTCTATGCTTGGGGTGTTTCTGTGCTTAGGATGTTCCTGTGTTTGGGATGTTCCCACAGGCTGCAGCAGGGGAAGTTCACACTCTGAGAGGCTCCAGGGCGTGGCAGGAGTGCCACAGGATGCCCAAACGCCACTTTACCCATCTCAGGGGGTGGCTGAAGCTGGCTGTGCCCGGCTGGGAAGGCTTTGGGGGGTTTTTTGGGATGAGGCTGTGCCCTGGGCTGTGTGCAGGGGGTTTTTGGGATGAGGCTGTGCCCCGGGCTGTGTGCAGGGCTGTGTGCAGGGCTGTGTGTGCAGGGCTGTGCCCCGGGCTGTGCCCAGGGCTGTGTGCAGGGCTGTGTGTGCAGGGCTGTGTGCAGGGCTGTGCCCAGGGCTGTGCCCAGGGCTGTGTGCAGGGCTGTGCCCCGGGCTGTGCCCAGGGCTGTGTGCAGGGCTGTGCCCAGGGCTGTGCCCAGGGCTGTGTGCAGGGCTGTGCCCAGGGCTGTGCCCAGGGCTGTGCCCCGGGCTGTGCCCAGGGCTGTGCCCAGGGCTGTGTGCAGGGCTGTGCCCAGGGCTGTGCCCCGGGCTGTGCCCCGGGCTGTGTGCAGGGCTGTGCCCAGGGCTGTGCCCAGGGCTGTGCCCAGGGCTGTGTGCAGGGCTGTGCCCAGGGCTGTGCCCAGGGCTGTGCCCAGGGCTGTGTGCAGGGCTGTGCCCAGGGCTGTGTGCAGGGCCGTGGCTGCAATGCAGGGCACAGTGCCAGCCCCATTCACAGCAGAGATGCCATTGCCTTCACATCAGCGCTGGAGATCTGGGACGGTGCTGGATGGGGTTCAGTGATGCATCAGCCCGGAAGGCAGAACAGCCTTTGTGGCCGTGGGAGTCTGTCCCAGTGGCCAGCACGGCCACCCATGGGGACTGTTCATTGCTGTGAGCCACTGAGCTGTCAGGGCAGGACACATCCCCACCTGTCTGCTACAACACCAGAATCCCTTGACAAAAGACTCAGAACTTTGTCAGGTGGGGGAGACAGAACAACCCCAGTATCTGCACAAAGACAGGGGGAAGCTGCAGCTCTTGCATGAAATTAATAGAGAAGGACACAGGGGGCCTGGTTTAGGACCCATCCCCAACCCCAGGTCCACACCCCAACCCTTCTGACAACCCCCAGGCTGATGGAGCCAGCTGGGAAAGGGAACAGTGAACATGAATCCCCTTTTTTTTTGCATGGGCAACAGTGAATTTCCCAGGTCCTGGCCAAATGGGACTGGTGCCAGCAGTCTGGGCCCGTGGTCTCAGTCACGTCTCTGCCTGGAGGTCCCAGCCTGGAGTGGGCTGAGGATAAAGGAGCCCTGGCCCTGCAGCTCAGCCCAGCAGTGAAGTTTGTCACTTCTGTCTGGGACTCAGATGTTCCCCCAGCAGAAAGGTACAGCTCTGCCAGCAGACCTGCCCTTCCCCTGCACCCTGAACACAGAGATCAGGCTGGGAGCAGGAGGCAAAGCCTTGGCTCCAGCACAGGCAGGAGTTTTAACCTTTAATGCCCACAGCTCCAAGGGCTGAATGCCAAAAACGCCGTGGGTGCATCTGCTCCAGTGATGGATGCCCAGGGTAACAGGGTAACATCTCTTAGAGATCCCCCTGATAAATATTTGGGACTGAGATCCTCCAGCACCTGGGGTGATGAGGCTGACCCACCAACCAGTGCCACAGGCAGCTCTGGGGACACCCATCCCTGCTGCTGGACACCCCCCAGTGACCTGAGTGCAAGGTGAGTGCTCACAGGTACTGGGGGTGATGTTCTCCAGCCCCTGAGATGGAGCACCTCCCTAGAAATGAGACAGGGGGAGATTTGGACCTGATTTCTGCCGTCTCCAGTGGGCTGGGGACTGTTTTTAAAGGCCCCTTTCCAGAGCTGGGCAGCTGCAGCTGGTTGGGAGGAGGCTGGAGCTCCTTGCTGCAGTGAGGGTTTGCCAGGTTTACCCTGGGGCCCAGGGCAGGATTAAGGCTGGCTGGTCCCCAAAACACATTTGCAAAGGGGTTTTCAGTGGATTTCTCCATGCAGGTCCACTGTGGATGGGGAGCAGGGGGTTGTTTGCTGCCATGAGCAGCCTGGAGGGTCAGCTGGAGGGACAGAGACAGTGCTGGGGACTGTGGTGTCCCTGGAGTGTGGCAGGTGATGGAAAAGCTGAATTTGAGGAGCCCCTGGCTGATGAAACAGAAGCTGGAGGTAAAGATGGAGGGCCTTGCTGGGCTGAAAATTGTGATCCACAGACATGGGACAGGAGGGACTTTTGTTTTTGAAGGAAAACCCTGGAAAAAGATGTTGCATGGCCCAGGGTCAAGGGCAGTGGTGGCATGGACAGGAAGTTTTCCCAGGCTAGAGTCAAGGTGGGGCTCCTGCAGCTTCAAAGCATATCAAAGAGCAGCTCTGGGTCAGCAAGAGGACAAACCCAGCCCCTGGAGGCCTGGGACACTCCAGCTGGGTTGTGCCTGGAGAGAACCTGAGTCTGTGTATAATTAATACACCTACCCCTGCACCAGCCTCTGCAAAGCCTTCTCTACCTCCAGCCACAACCTTTGCTGCTGCAGCCCTGCACAATTCCCCACTGAGGCTGTTCCTCTGGTCACTGGCTCACCCAAGGAGCAAAGGATCTGCTCTACCTGCTCTGGTCTCTGGGCTGGGCAGCCAAGAAGGGATTTCTGCAACACAGATCTTGCTGCCATGCTGTGCCACTGTCCCACACTTCCCCAACCAGGAGGAGAGATAACCTCACTCAGCATGAGGATGGGCTCGGGGGATGCCTTGCTGCCCACCAGGATGGGATTGACCTCTGAGCATGGACCAGGAGACATCCCTGCAGCCTGTGCATGTCCTGGTGGCACACTGAGCTGTCACCCCCTGCCTTGGGGACATGTGTGCACCAGCCCAGCTTATTTAACCTCAGTTCCCAGTGGCTGTGCTCCCTCAGCTCAGGGAGTTTGGGCTGTGGCTGCGGTGGAAACAGCCCAAAGCACTGCTGGGAGCCAAGGCCAGGCCCCATCTCTGGTGCCTCAGGGCTCAGCAGCCTCCACAGAGGACAGAAGGTGCTCATCCTGTGCCAGCCCTGCCCTCCCCGTGTCACCTCAGGTAGGGACACAGAGAGAGAGAGAGAGATTTCCCCTTCAGCTGGAGAAACCACATCTCCCCTCCTGTCTCCCCTCAGCTGTGCCAAACCTAAAGACAACTGCAGAAGTTTCTCCACCCAGCAGCTGGAAGCAGGCCTGGAAATTCAGGGGCTGCCGAGTCATCACATTTTCCGCGAAGCAGAGAAACGCCACCGCAAGGCACAGGGGGATGGGGGAGCCAGGGGTGGCTGCAGAGCTGGGAGGGGACAGGGGCTCTGCAGCCAAATCACTGCCTCTGGCAAGGGGAAAAGCCTCAGAGTGGGACTGCTCATGCCCTGTGCTGCCAGGGGATCCCCCAGGAGCAGAGATGGGAATGAGGACCCCCCACAGCATTCCTGTCACTGTGGTGTCAGCTCTGAGGTCTCCAGGCCCTGCCTGGAAAAGGCTCTGGGCTGTTGTCCCAAGCAGAGCAGGGTGATGCACTTTGTGCTCCATGCACTGGCCTCCTCTCCAGGTGCCTGGACATGGAGTTGGCAGCAGTGGAAACAGCCCAAAGCACTGCTGTGGTTTTCCCTGCTAAGGCATCTCCTAGACTCGAGCATGGTCCTGCACACCTGGTGGGAGTCAAGGCCTCCCTGGGCAGGGAGGACAGCAGAGGAGACAGCTGAGGACACTCCCACAGGGACTCAACATGTCCTTCAGAGGGCACAGCCATGACCTGGTGCTGCACAGAGGAGCCTCTGCTGCTGTCTGGACATGCAGCCCTGATGTCTCTGTGGGAGCTCTGCCATCCCTCCCTGGGCAGGGTTCTGTGCATCCAACCTGGCACCCTACAACAACATATACCCAGAGAACCCATGATATGGGGCACTAATGTCACTGGGACAGGGCTGGGGACAGCTCTGGGGCTCCTCTCCTGCCTCAGGCCAACACCAACCTTGTCCCTCAGTCCCTCCCAGCACTGTGACCTGCCCCAGGCCACAATTTCTCCCCGTTAGCACCCTGAGGTGCTGAGCGCTGCCCAGGGCTGCGAGGAAAGAACAAGAGGAACAGGCTGCTCTGGGGGCAGAGCCTGCACAGGCTGCAGGTGCCAATGGGACCTCTCTCTTTGCAAGGTTCACACGCCACAGTTCCCCAACCCTAAACCCCAGAGCACTGTGATGCTCCTTCTCCAACCCCTGGCAAGTGTTTAATCATTCCCACATGGAGCTTTGCCAGCTCTGCTGCCGCCTCCTGACCCACACTCGGATACCTTGGAGCTCTTCCCATTTTGCAGAGGCAGTCACTGGGGAATGTCAGCCCTTTGCAGGGCAGGGCAGGGCTCAGCCACGCTGTCCAGGCTGGGGGACAGTGAGGAGTGGCAGGAATGACTCTGTCACCATCACCTGGGTGATGCTCTTCGCTCCCCCCACCCGCTGCTGGCAGCAGAGCCCGGGATGCCTGCGGCTTCCAGGCAGGCGCCTTGGGAGCTGGGAGAGCAGCTCTGCGGTGACTCACAGCCCGCCCAAAGCCGGCAGAGCCGGGCAGACCTGCTCTGCATCCCCTGGGCGTGGGTGCCGCCCCTGGGGTGAGCAGGCTCCGCTTCCCCTGGCCAGGCACTCACTGAGAGCAGCCTGGAGAGTGCCGGCCCCAGACCTGCTGCGAGTAGTGCAGGGGCAGCTCCAAAATCACCCACCCCTTTGCCAACAGCCTGGGGAGTGCTGTGGGACGCTGCTCCCACCTGTGATGCAGTGCCAGCACAGGCTGGCAGCAAGAGAGCCCAATGCTGAGAGGATGCCAATGCACACAGAGCCAAAAATTAGCCATGAAGCAGCTCCCAGTGCCCGCTTGTGCCACACCACGGCCAGAGTAGTGCAGGGGCAGCTCCAAAATCACCCATCCCCATTGCCAACAGCCTGGGGAGTGCTGTGGGATGCTGCTCCCATGTGATGCAGTGCCAGCACAGGCTGGCAGCAAGGAGAAGGGTCCCCACTTCTCCTGAGACTTCCCCAGTGAAGTGTCCATTGAATTGGACATCCTGATTTGAGGGTTTGGGGGCATGGGGGCATCTGTAAGGCTTGGAGACCTGCCCAATGCTGAGAGGATGCCAATGCACACAGAGCCAAGAATTAGCCATAAAGCAGCTCCCAGTGCCCATTTGTGCCACACCACGGCCAGAGTGGTGCAGGAGCAGCTCTAAAATCACCCACCCCTTTGCCAACAGCCTGGGGAGTGCTGTGGGATGCTGCTCCCACCTGGGTGCCCGATGCTGAGAGGATGCCAATGCACACAGAGCCAAGAATTAGCCATAAAGCAGCTCCCAGTGCCTGCTTGTGCCACACCATGGCCCGGGGGTCCAGGCACCAGGCTCCCCCTGCACAGGCACAGCTATTGAGTGTGCCAGGCTCTGCTCCTGGCACTCAGTGCTCAGAGATTGCCCATCCCCTGCCGGCCCCCGGGGCTGTGGCACCAGGTTTGCCTGGCACCGTGCCGGGCTGCAGGAGGCTCTGTGCTCCTCTCCCCACTGCACACATCCCACCTTTGAGCAGGGAAAAAGGAGGGGGATAAGGGATGGGACCCGTACCTGGGCTGGTGGGTGTCCCTGGCGTGGTCCACAGCCCGTTCCTGCACTCCTGGCGCGTTCAGTGTCAACTTGGCACGTTCACACTCACCCGTTTACTCTGCTACAGCACGGCCCTGACGTTCAAGTCTGGGCTGGACCGGCAGCAAGGCCCGCCTGGGCTCGCCCAGATCTCAGCTGCAGGATGCTGGGGAGGAGGGATCAGCTGGACAAGGATGTCTCCTGTGGCCCCTGAGGGTCTGCACTCTGGGGGCAGGAGCTGTGTGCCAGCAGCGCAGGTTGGACATAACTCACTCCTCCTGCACCTTGCCAGAGTTTGGCCCGTGTGCTGTGGTTTTCAGCTGGGTGCTGGTGTTTTTCTCACACTGGGGACCCGTGGTGGTGCTGAGCATCCCCTCGTGCTGCTGATAAAAAGAGGAACTCAGGACAGTGATGAAATCAGCACAGGCACCAGCCCTGAAGGTGTGTGTGGGTTGTGATTGCCAAAGGCTTTGCTGCCTGGAGCCACATCAGACCAGGCACCATCCCGGAGTAAAGGCATCCTGACCCCTCAGTCCATCACCAGGAGGGATGGAGAGGAGCTGGGGCATTGGCTCAGGAGGTGCAGAGTTTGTCCAGAATCACACCTACCCTCACCCTGGTGAACAGGGCCAGCTCCTCCCTGGGGACAAGGAGAAGACTCTCACCAGTGGGTTTGGAGGAGAGCTGGGAGCAGATCCCAAGGCTCTTGGTGGATGGGGCAGGAGGAGGTGCAATAGCCATGGCACTGAGTGTGGGGACTCCTGTCTCCACCAGGCCCAGCTGTGGGCAAGGTCTGGACTCCACAGGTCCCATCTCTTTGCCAGAGGCTGCAGGATGAGCCCAGCTTAGCCTTGTACAGGAGCAGTGGGATCCTGCACCCTGTGCAGCACACACTGGGGGAGTTCTGCACCCAACCCTTGCAGTCCCACAAATTTCAGCTTCCACTCCAGGTATTCAGCTTTCCTCCATCCCCACCTCGCCTGGGCTAAGCTTTCTGCAGACAGGGAGAGGGACAGCACCAGGAAGCCCTGGACACTGCTGCCACACTGTGCAGCGATGTGAAAACCCAGCCTCCAAATTTGGAAAGTAGCTCAGTTTCCAAATACCACCATGAACTGAAAAATCCCTGAGCTGAAAGTCAAAACGAAACCAACCCCAGCCTCTGGTTCAAAGCTTCCTGTATAAAAACAAACCTGCAGACGGCTGCATTTGCACACAAAAGGTTTTGTTTTCAGGAGGAAGGTTTCTTTTTCAGAGGAGTAAACACAAAGCCTGCCCATCTTTCATGTCGCAGGGTGGGAAGGAGATCTGCCTGGCAGCTCAAATCACAAGCAGGGAATTGTCCCCTTTTACTCCTGTCCCTCTCCTCTGTGCCCTGTATCCTGCAGCAAGCCCTGGAATGAAGCTTTTCACACCCATTCCTGTAGCTGTGACACCTTTGGGTGTCCCAGGGCATGGAGACAGGCCTGGAAAGCTGCAGTGTGGCACCCAGGGGTGCTCCTGTCCCTGCACTGTGGCTGCAGCCTTGGCACTGCCTGCTTTTGCAGTTCTCAGCTTCCCCCTGGCATCTCCTGCAGCTCCTGAAGCCAAACACAACACTGCCAGCAGTGCCTGCTGCTTTTTGCATCCAGCACAAGCAGCTCTGCTTCTTCACAGGAGCTGCTGGGGGGGATCCCTTTTGGGTTTTACTCCCCCAGCCCAGCTGCAGGGAGTCCCGACACCACCATCCTCAGGCTGGGGCACATTTGGGGCTGGCACAGCCTGGCTGCTCCCCAGGGTGCTGCTGTGGGCAGCCACACACCCCAGTGGTAGCTGCTTCTTGGGACAAATCCTGGCCACAGGCACAGATCCCACAGCCAGTGATTGCCAAAGGCTCTGCTGGCACAAGCTCAGCCTCCCCTGGAGGCTGCAGCAGTTCTGGAGCAGGGGTGAGGCGTCCCACAGGGATGCAGGGTCAGCACTCTCCACTCTTGGCCTGCTGACAGTTTTGTCTGTCCTTTCAGCCACCACAGCCTCTGCTGCTTGATTGGGGTCAGTGGGACCATTCACTGGGTGTTCCAGAGTGACACAGAGCTCGGCTTTGTCTCTCCAGAAGTGTCCCCACTTCTCCTGAGACCTCCCCAGTGAAGTGTCCAGTGAATTGGACACCCTGATTTGAGGGTTTGGGGGGCATGGGGTATCTATAAGGCTTGGAGACTTGCCCAGATGCCAGACTTGGAGTGCTGATCCCTGTCCCAAACACTGACAAAAGCTGTTTTCACATCTGAGCTGGAACACACCTGCCTTGCCTCAGTTTTCCATCCACACACCAGAAAGCAGAGACGCCCTGCTGCTGCAGGGGAGGGAGAGCAGAGTGGTAACAGTGATGCATCGAGCCTTCCTGAGCCTCCTCATCCCCTCCTGGGCTCTCATTAGCAGCGGGTTTGGCATCTGGGCTGCAAAGCCACGCTGTCCTGCATCTCTCCTGGGTGGTGGCTGGGCTGGGTCAGGCTGCAGGAACAGCCCCAAGGCTCAGAGGGATCACTGTGCTGCACTTCAGCTTCAGCCACTCGGCTGGGAGAGCCTAAAACAACAAACATCGCAGAATAAGGGAATGTTTCACTGCTCCTTCTGCTTGAGTGGTTTCCTGTTTTTTAAGGAGCTCTTCCAGCACCTCTGGGGCAGAGGACTTGCCTGCACAGAGCCTGGTCCCAGAGCAGATCCCTGTCCGGGAGGCAAGTCCTTGACATCTGGCAGAGGAAGAGGTTGCAAAAGATCAGCTGTGACCTTTGCCAGAGACCTGGAGCAGGAGTGCTGGAGGTTAGGATTTTCCCTTTTTTTTTCTTTTCTTTTTTTTTTTCTTTTTTTTTTTAAATTTATTTATTTTTATTTTTTAAATTTTGTCCCATCTCTTTGCCTAAGAGATGATAACAACCAGCACTTCACAGAGACAAAAGAAGTGGCCAAGGTGGAGGAAAGGGTGCAGCTGGCTACTCTCTTAGCTGAGGGGTTGATATCCCAAGATTTTGGCTGGGGGTGAAGGGCTGACCTCAATTACTTGTCCTTATTCTTGGATCCGAGGGGAATGGTGGAGTTGCTGCTCCTGTGAGGAGAATTCACTGCCACCACAGTCAACCCCAATACTGCTTTGTCAGGAAAATCCACAAACGCAGAGGTTTATGTCCAAAAAGGAGACAGAGGAGTCCTGCAACTTTATTCGAATAAAGGGAGAGAGTCCACCAGGGCATGCAGTTAGGAACCCCTCTCTACCCCAACAAGAGAAGAAAAGAAATTAAAAAGCTCACACAGTAGTTTCTTTTTTTTTTTTTTTTTTTTTTTTTTTTTTTTTTTTTTTTTTCCAGATCTGGGGCATCTGTGTCTCCAAGCACCACGGTGAGCAGACAGGAATATTTCTGATGCCTGAAACTGGGACAAAGCAGACCCCAGTGCTGCAAGCTCCTGTGGCTCACACCTACAGCTGCAGGAGGACCAAGAGGAGTCAGAGGAATCCCAGGAGGAGGAGGATGAATGGCCCAACAAGGCAGCTTCCTGAATTTCTGAGGCCAGAAAACACAATCCAAAACAGCTTTAAAAAGCAGCCAGGCCCACATTCTGTTCTGGGCAGGAGCTGGAGGAGCAGCACAGGCAGATCCATCATCTCTGCACTGCTGCCCTCTGGCTGCCTCTGCTCACCCACAGCCCTTCTCCTCCAGCTGGAGAGATGTGGCTGTCAGGGCTCTGCCTCTTGCCATGCAAAAACCATCACAGAATTGTTCAAGTTAGAAAAACCTTCTAAAATTATCAAGTTCAATCACTGCCGTGTTCATCACTAAGCCACATCCCCAAGTGCCACATTGACATATTTTGTCTCCAGCCTGTTCCAGTGTCTGATCACCCTTTTAGTCAAGATATTTTTCCTAAAATATATTTTAAAATATTATTTTTTCCTAAAATATAAGCTGCTGGCACATCCTCCCTGGCCCTTTGGCCCCACAGCTCCATCCTGTGCAGGGTAAAATGCAGCAGCATCACTTTTAGTCTGTTTTTAGCAGAAATTTAACCCCCTAAGTGATCAGTGACTCACTTTTCACCAAACTTATTCCTGCACCAGATATTGGCTATTTTAACCACCTTTCTGGCTGTTATAAATGTATATTATAAAATTGGCTTTTGGCAAAATGTGTGCTGTGTGATTAATAATGTTGTGGTAAGGATATGGGATATAAGTTTTTTATTTCTGCTATTAATAAAAGAAAATTAGGCATAGTGGTAGTAATTAATAAGTCTGCTTAATAATATAGAAATAATAATAAATATATAAATATATATGTAAATATATAAATAATATATAATAAATAATATTATAAATAAATATTTAAATAATAATAAATAATAATAAGTCTACTTAAACTGTTTGTTTGGTCAAAATAACATCCAATAAACATATTTTAAAAACTCTATTACTGATATACCAACTATATCAGCATCTCCCATCTAAAGAAAGTATAGACCAAAGCCCAAGCTAGATGTAATAAAAATAAGTAAATATTATAAATAAGTAAATAATAATAAAAATATTATAAATAAGTAAAAACACAACCACAAAACATGCTCGCTCTAAAAAAGCAAACCCAAAAAAAGAAAACAAAAATCCATACAAAACAGTTCCTAAAATATAGAAACTAATTTATAAAAAATATAAATATTCCTAAAAAATATAAATATTCCTAAAAAATATAAATATTCCTAAAAATATATAAACATTCCTAAAAATATAAATATTCCTAAAAATTATAAATATTCCTAAAAAATATAAATATTCCTAAAAATATATAAATATTCCTAAAGTGATGCAATAAAAAAAGTATTTAACAAATATATTTAATATATCAAAATATAAACTTAACTAAATGCCAAGTCACCCAAATGGCCATACTTTACTTTTTTTTATCTCCTAATAATCTTAATTTTTTAATTAAAAATTTTTATTTTTTATTAATTATTTTTATTTTTTATTTTATTTTTTTTATTATTTCTTAAAAATTTACCAAAAAATTGAACCTCATTTTTCCCATTGCTGTTATCAAATGCTAGAAGAGAATTTGTGCTTTTATCACTAAACACTCCCTGGTGATCCCAGAACAACCGAACCTGTGTCAGGGCAATTCTGTTCCCCCACTCCCAGCAACGCGTGGGCGCAGGTTTTGCTGCAGCAGAAATGGAAGTGACGACTTTCTAACCACTTCCTTTCTTTTCTGGCTCTTCTTGTCTCCTGCTCCTCCTGCCCAGCTCGTTTCCTGTTGCTGATAATTGTCCCCTGCACCCAGCAAAAATCACCAGGCTCAGTTTTCCCCCAAGGACTGGGGCAGCAGGGAAAATTCAGCAGGAACCCTGAGGATTTCAGCCTTTCTGTGCTAAAAGACACTGACCCTCAAGCAAACACTCCATTTGACCTTGGAAAAAGCTTCCCAAAAATGAGTGATGGCACTGTGGGTTGTGTGGTTTGGATAGAAGTGTGTGATATCAGCTTAGGATTTAAGGTTTTAGTATATAGTGATATAGAGAGAGCAATATGGGTGATTTAGGGGTGTTGGGTAAGTTCTTCTTTCGTTTTCTTCTTCATGGCTTTGGGTGGTGTTTTGTAATTGGGTGAAAATATCCACGTTGAAGACCATGGGTGGTTGGTTATTGGGTTAAAAGTAAAAATAATTTAAATGTCATCTCGTTATTGGATAAATTATGCTTAAAAGACCTTGGAAAGAGTTAGAGAAAGCCATTTTCTACTTTGTTGGCTAGAACTCACAACTTGGGAGACTGTACTGTAAATGAGAATTAATAAACTGAGTCCAAACACGATAAAACTGCATGTCCCATGCATTAATCCTGGCTCTAAGGGGAAGAAAAGAAGATATTCCCAGACAGCACTTCTAAAAGTTCTTTTTGAGACATCCAGGGATGCACCAGACAAGCCCAAGTGACACAGGGATGAGGCAGGAGCTGCCTGTCCTGGTAACCAAATCATTCTGTGGCTCTTGTTCTCCTTCTGTGGCTTCTCCATTAGCATTTGTTGGCTAAAAAGTGTCAAAGTCTCAGCACCTTGCAGGTCTGGTCTCATGTGTTGGCTTAAATCCCCTTTGGGGACATGATTTAGTGGTGGACATGGCAGTGGGCAATTAATTAATGATCTTAGAGGGATTTTTCAACCTTAATGTTTCTGTCATTTCCTGATTCTACACACCTGGTTTAGGGACAGTCCTCCATGCAATTATTCACTGTACAATGAACAGGGGGAGCTTCTTCCCACATGAGGAGAGGAGCAAACCAAGCTGATGTAAAGCATTTTCACTCTGGAAGGTTCACCTTTCCCAGGGGAACTGGCACCTTCTTTAGCCCACAGCGACACCAGCTCTGCACCAGTGTTAGCCCAGCCCAGTGGTGCTGGTGGTTCACCAGCTCTGCTTTTCTGTTGGTAAATTTGGGGGAAAACTCAGTTTGTTTGCAGGAGATACGGGAGAGTATCTAATTCCAGAAACCAACCATGGTTTTACTCAGCAGTCACAGAATCACAGAATTTGCTGAGTTGGATGGATCCATCAGGGTTATCAAGTCCAACCCCTGGCCCTGCACAGACACCCCAACAATCCCACCCTGTGCCTGAGAACATTTATCTAAATCCTCCTTCAGCTCAGGCAGGTTTGGAGCTGTGACCACTTCCACAGGAGCTTACTCCAGTGCTCAACCACCCTTTGGGTGAAAAACCTTTTCCTTTTATAATTTAAAGCTCCTCTGACACAGATCCAGCTGTTTCCTCCAGTCCTGTAACTGGTCACAGAGAGCAGAGACCGGAGCTGCCCCTCCTGAGGATGTTGATGAGCTCAGAGAAGTCTCCCCTCAGCCACTTCTTCTCCAGTGATTCAAAGAAAACAACCCAGCAGTTCAGCAGGAAATCCAGGTCCTAAACTCTTCTTCTGGTTCTCCTTGAGGAGAGTTCAGGAGCACAGGGGGGTGGCAGGATCAGCAGCAATGCTTTGGCAAATTGAACCAGCAATTGCTTAATCGCTCCCAGCTCAACCCAGGCAGCAAATTCTGCACAGATTGTCACTGGCCACGGGGAAAAAGGTCAGACAGACACATCCTCTGCCTCTGAGTCGTCCAGGATCAGCTCCATCCCCTGGGATGCCCAGGGACAGGGCTGAGCTCTGAGCTGCTGCAGTTCTGCCAGGAGGAGGATGCTCCAGCCGGGCTGAGCTCTGAGCTCCCACAGCTCTGCCAGGAGGAGGATGCTCCAGCCGGCCTGAGCTCTGAGCTCTGGGCTCCTGCAGTTCTGCCAGGAGGAGGATGATGCTCCTGCCAGGGCTGTCCTTGGGAACGCGCTCCTGTGGAGGACACTGCAATAACAAGCCGCTTCTCTCTGCTGCCGGGGTGTCCCCAGGTAAGGTGCCCAAGGGATGCTCGGTGAGGTTTCACCATCCTCCCCTGCTCTGCTCTTTTTCCTGCGAGCCTGCTCCATCCCCAGGCAGCTGCTTCACCTTCAAGCCTGCGAGCGATGTTTAGGCAGTGCAGAGGAGATGGGCTAATTTCCAAAAGGCTGCAGGACATCCTGGCTGCCGGTGGTGCCAACGGAAGCAGAACCATCCCTTCCTGAGAGCCGGACACAGAGGTGATGGGGACTGATGGGACAGAGACATGGTGGGGTGGGGAAACCTGGGGAGTGAAATTATTGGGCAGGATCTGTGTTTTGGGTGTCAGCTCAGTGCCTGGCCACGCTGAGGTGAATTTGGGTTGAGAGGGTGAGGAGAGGTGCTGGGGTGTTTATCAGGGCAAGGAGGGAGCCCATGCTCAGAGACTGAGGGGCAGAAATGGGTATAAGGATTGGGCTGGTTGTTAGGGGGAGAACAAGTCCCAGTGTGGAGCTGGAAGGTGTTTTTTGTACAAAGGGAACTGGCTGGGAAATCATGGCCAGAGGTGCAAGATGAGCCCGCAGAACTGGAGTTTTAAAATGCAAGTGAACAAACAGCAAGTACCAGTCAGGGATAAATCCAGATCTTCCTCTCCAGAGCACCAACTCCATAGGGACCCCATATATATATGTTGAAAATAAAGCCACATGTATAAGGACCCTTCAAGGCCCCTGAGACTCCATCACAGACCTCTTTAATCCTTACATCCCAACAGAAAATCCTAAAGCACAGATATAGGCAGATACAGCCCCAGCCTCAGGAAGCTTCTGCCTGTCTGACAGCCTGTGACTCCAGCACAGAACTTGTTTCTTTACTCTGCTTCCTGCTGGGAGCAACTTTATGCAGACACCTTGTTAAGTCCTGCAGTGCTGGCCATCCCAGGAATTGCTGAGTTTTCTCAGGGACAGGTGGGAAGGAAGGGCAGTGTGTGGTGGGGCTGTCTGCAGGTCTTACAGGATTTGTTCTTTCATCCCACACAGGGCAGGGAGCAATTTCTCAGTCAATCCTCTGGCCACCATAGGACCTGCAGGTAAGACATGGGTGCTGGTGCCTTTTCTCCATAAGAAAAAAAAAGTTCTGGCCAAGCCCAGCACTTTGCTCTGGAATTTGGGTCCTCTGATCTCCCAGCACTTGGGTAGAGGGTGGCACTGGCAGGGTCTCTCAGGGTGTCCCAGGGTGTCCCAGGGTGTCTCAGGATGTCTCAGGATGTCCCAGGGTGTCCCAGGGTGTCCCAGGGTGTCTCAGGATGTCCCAGGGTGTCCCAGGGTGTCCCAGGGTGCCTCAGGATGTCCCAGGGTGTCCCAGGGTGTCCCGGGTGTCCCAGGATGTCCCAGGGTGTCCCAGGGTGTCTCAGGATGTCCCAGAGTGTCCCAGGATGTCCCAGGGTGTCTCAGGGTGTCTCAGGATGTCCCAGGGTGTCCCAGGGTGTCTCAGGATGTCCCAGGGTGTCCCAGGGTGTCCCAGGGTGTCTCAGGATGTCCCAGGGTGTCCCAGGGTGTCTCAGGATGTCCCAGGGTGTCCCAGGGTGTCTCAGGATGTCCCAGGGTGTCCCGGGTGTCTCAGGATGTCCCAGGGTGTCTCAGGATGTCTCAGGATGTCCCAGGGTGTTTCAGGGTGTCCCAGGGTGTCCCAGGGTGTCCCAGGGAAGCAGTTCTGTCACACCTGCACACACACAGAACTGTGCACAGCTCTCCAGAAGGGAGACAGCTGTCCAGGGGACAGCACAGTCACCTCAGTGAGCTGGGGTGGGGTGGCTCTGGCCAGAGCAGCCCACGGGGCAGACACAGGAGGGGTGTTTGGGGTCCGTGTGGCTGTTGGGGTGCAGCAGGAGCTGCTGCAGTGCAGCGGGGTGGGGGCTGAGGAGGAAGGAAACGTGCAGAGCCCAGACAAGAACAAACAGGAAGAGCAGTGGGGATGCACCAGAAAGGATGTGCAAGGGCAGACCTGGCCTACCTGAGCCAGGCCCCAGCCACTCTGGTCCCCAGATACATCCCCTGCTGTTCCCTGCTGGGGAGGGGGAGCCCACCCGAATCACCCTGAGGTACCCAGGGATGGTGGTGGGTGCAGAGGGGTGTCCCCATGTGGACAGGGGATGGTGGGGTGGCACAAGGGGCAGGCACTGAGGGTGGGAGGCACTGAGAGAGCCCTGGCACATTGCACAGCAGGATGGGGAACAGCTGGGGCACAGCCTGGCCAGGACTCATTCTGGATTCATTCTGGCCTCCTGTGGGGCTGCTGGGCTGTGCTGCCCCAGAGCAGCACCATGTGAACCATCCTGCCTCACTCACTCCTCCTGCCAGTGACCCTGTGGGTGCCACCAGCACTGGCCATGGCTTGTCACAGAGGCCACCAGCACACCCCAGCAGCCCCATCACACAGAGGACCTGGGGAGACCCTCCAGGGTTTTTAGGGGAGGCCAGGCCATGCCCAGGGGTGCAGGACAAAGGCTGGAGGGTGGGGAGCAGGGCTGGGTGTGCAGGCAGAGCAGAGCTGCAGAGATGTGGCCGCTCTGTGCGTGGGCGGCACTCGGGGTGGGGGAGAAGGAGGGAGAGGAAGCAGCAGAGGCAGCAAAGCTCCTTTGATAAGCAGCTTCCTGAACACTTTCAAACGGTGGTGTCAGAACCGACACGCTCGGGGCCTGAGCCAGGAGAGCAGGTAGGGACCCCCAGCCCGGCCACGCTGCCCCTGCACAGCAGAGACCCCTGGGAAGCACCCAGGGGCTACAGGGATGTGCGTGAGGATGGGCAGCCCCAGGCAGGGCTGGGATGCTGGGCAGGTGATGGGAGCTCTGTTCCTGCAGGTGCTGGTGGCTCAGCGACTTCCCTGGGCTCCTCTGCTGGCCAGGGCATCTCCCAGGAGTTTCCTGGCTGGACAGTTGTGGGATGGGAGCTGGGGATGCTCTGCTCAGGATCTCCCCTGGTGCTGCTCCTGCTCTTGTCCTGCCTGGATGGAGAATTAGCCAGGGCATCTCCCAGGAGTTTCCTGGCTGGACAGTTGTGGGATGGGAGCTGGGGATCCTCTGCTCAGGATCTCTCCTGCTCTTGTTCTGTCTGGATGGAGAACACCAGGACACCCTGACTGGGGCATGGGGATGGTGGGAGTGGTGATGGTGGTGGCATTGCCACTCTCAGAAATGCCACTGTGCAGCTGGGAATGGTGGGGAGCAGCTCCTGCCCTGGCTGTGTTTCCAACCACCATGTGGACCCCAGCTCTCCTCAAGACCTCCCTGAGCAGATGGGGTGAGTGGGATCCCACTCTTTGCCCACCAAGAGCTCTGGCTCTGCCTCATTTCCTGTCCCTATGGGTCTGTCTCTTGTTCATGGATAAAGCTGGGGATGAGAAGGAAGCTCAGGGTGCTGCCTGCACCACGAGGAGCCGTGCCCAGAGGTGAATCAGCACCACCTGCCTCTCCCCAGCCCTGCCAGGGCTGACCCATTGCTGGTGATGGAGGATGTCTGACACCTTCCCCAGCTGGGCTGCCTGTCGCCCTTTGCTCAGCCACGCAGATAAAGCCGTTTCCTCTCGACAGTTGCTGTGACCTGCAGGATGGAGGAGGCTGTCCCAGGGCCATCCCTCCCTTGCCAGAGCCATGAGGGTGCCTGGGCTGTGTCTCCCTGCAGCAGGAGATGGCCAGACTCTGTGCAGTGGCTACAGCCACCTCATGTCACCTGCTGGACACTGCTGTGCTCAGGTGTTCCAGCTCTCCTCTGCCTCACTGTGTCCCCAGGATGAATCAGGGGGATGTGATGGGGAAGGGCTGGAAACACAAGGCTGGAAACATAACCCTAATGTGCTTCCATGGAGGTGGAGAGCATCTGGGGCTCCCCCAAACCAGCCCTGCCACCACAGAGGAAGCAGGTGGCCCTTGGTGCCATGGCCAGGGTCACAGTGGTGCCTGTGTGGGCTGCAGTGCTGCAGCATCCCCCAGGCTGACTGTGCTGGGGGCTCTCCATCTGCCTGGATACAGGGGCTGGGGGTGCTGGCTCCAGGACTTAAAACCCATCCCTTGTTTGTAGGCCATCTGTCAGCCTTGTGGCATCTCTCAGATCTGACTTTTCTTTTCCAGCTCCTTTTCCTCCGATGGCTCCATGATTTCCCAGGAGCTGAGTGCCCCCCGTGTGCCCCTTCTGTGCTTCAGGACAAGGCCTCCGTGGTGGCTGCAGCATGGTCCAAGCCTGCTCGGTGTGCTCCAGAGTTCATAGGGGCAGCCTGGCAGCCCAGGCAGCTGCAGAGGACATGGACAAGGCAGACAAGGCCAGTCCCTCTGCCAAGAAACATGTGCGTCTCCAGGAGAGGTGTGTGTGCCTCAGCCCTGCCCAGGGCACTGCTCATCCCCCTGACATTCCTTCCAGCCAGGCAGCCCTGGCCCTCAGGACAAATCTCCACACTGTCCTGCAGGGCTTTCCCAGCAAAAAGGCAAAATGATCAGCATTTTCCTTGTTCCTCAATCTCCTCATTTATCATCTGGTTTTTGCTCAGGGTGGGGTGGTTTTAACTGATGACAATCCTGTCCCAGAGTGGCCGTAGGTCAGCCAGGGACCCCTTTTGCCTTTCAGGAGGGGCTCCAATGTGTCACTAGTGCTGGACATGAGCTCCCTGGGGAACGTGGAGCCCATCCAGGCTGTGTGCACACCACGGGACATCACACTGAAGTTCCTGAGGACATCCAGCCGTGTGCTGAGGAAACAGGAGCTCCAGCAGCACGCCCAGAGCCTGGCTCAGCTCCAGGAGGAGTTTTCGGTGCGATGATTTCCCTCTCCCTCCTCACAGGGGCTGGCAGTGGGGGGACTGACAGGGGGGAACATCAGGCTTTGAGCTCAGTTGTCCCTCAGTGGACAAGCAGGGGAGGGGTGCCCGGGTACCATCTGCTCCTTGGTGCACACACATCCTCTTGGGGTCCCTCAAAAACCCCATCCTGCCCTCCCATGCCACACTTTTCACCCAGGGTTACCTCTCTAGAAGGAGTCCCACCACACCTGGAGTAAAGGCAGGACTCATCCCAGGAGCTGCCATCTCTGGTGATGTGTTACAGTCAGGGACACCAAAAGAACCACACTCACCCGTCAGGTAGAAACAGGGAAAAGAAGGAAGGTTTATTATGATTTAGGGTTTATAGAGTATTTGGGATTTGGTCAAGGATTGGTCATTGAGAGGAACACCTCTCTGACCCCAGTGGTCAATACAGAACTCCATCACCGAGAGGAATGAAAACAATCTAGATTGTTTTGAGAGACTTTGCAGGAAGGTGTGTGAACTATCATCAGAAGGCTGGGGATTATGGCAATAGTGATGCCCCTGGCTCAGCTCTGCCCTGCCACCACCAGGGGACACAAGTGGCACTGATGGGCTTTTCCTCACGGCTGTTTTCTCCCCCTGCAGAAAATCCCACCCAACTTCGTGAGTCCGGAGGAGCTGGAAATCCCTGGCCGTGCTCTCAAGGACAGATACAAAACCATCCTCCCCAGTAGGTACCACTGTGTCCCTCCACCTCCCATCTGCCTGTGGGTGAGGGATGCCTCAGAGTGTCCCTGGCACTGGGGTGGGCACCCCTGGGTGCTGTTGCTGTTCCTGCCATGCCTGATCCTCCTGGGGGCCGTGTTCCAGGGTGTATAATTTCACTTTCCTGCCCTCCTCCTGGGGCTTTAACTAGCTCAGTTATTAGGAGGATTTGGAGAGAATTATACCAAGGACGAGGTGAGATATCTCAGAAGAGGATCTTTGTCCCAGGCGTTTATTCTTCGAAATTCCAGGGGGGAAAGAGGGGAGAACAAAGGAAGGGGAGACAATTTATAGCCCCCAGCTCAGGGAAGAGACAGCTGGACCACAGCCCGTGGGGTCAGAGAAGGAAGGAAGGGTCACTCTGAGTGGTCAGGGACTCCAGGGGGGTCAGAAGGGAAAAACCATTCCCCTGGAGAATTACAACACCAGGGGGTGCACACAGGGCTGGGGAGCTGCTCCCTGGGGTGTCCTACCCAGGTGTGCAGCACTTTGATGTCCCAGTGGTGTGGCCCTAAGAGTGTAAAGGCTGAGGATGTCCCGGGAGATCACTGCAGGTGAGTTACCCCACCTGCTCACTGTGGTACCTGCAGCTTTGGGCTGTGCCCTGCCAGGGCAGTGAGGCTGAAGTGGGACAAGAACAGGCCTGAGGGGGGATGCAGGCAGCTCTGAGCGTGGCATGGAGCAGGAGGAGCAGGAGGACTCAGCCTCCAGCCCCTGGGGTCGAGGCAGGGAGGGTGGGCAGGATCAGTCCTGCTGGGTTAACACCTGTGACATCTTTCAGATCCCGAGAGCCGTGTCTGCCTCAGGAGGGCTGGGAGCCAGGAGGAGGAGAGCTACATCAATGCCAACTACATCACAGTGAGTGTCCTCCCAGGGCTCACCAGGCATGAGCTGCAGGTGCCACACTGGTCACACACATGTTGGGACACTGTCACCTGGGCCAACAGACTTAACTTGCCACCCCTTTTGGGGCTGGAGAGGTGTGTCTCCATCAGCACAGGGCAGATACACTGTTCCTGTTGGTGGGAGAGTCTCAGAGGGAGCTGCTCTTGGCTCCTGAGTAGACTGAGCACCTCAAAAAGTCTCCCTTGAAGTGGATTCCCAATCTCCTCCTCACACACTTTGCCCCACTGTCTGACAAGGCCATGGGAGGGAAGTTGTGTCAGCAGATTATGGCAGCTCAGAGATCTTCAAACCTCACACATCCTGGGATTTCCTCTCTGCTCAGGGAGCTCGTTGCAATTTCCTAGGAAGACACCAAACCAATTAACTTAATCCTGGGAAGGCCTGGATTTTCCATACCTTTGGCAGTTTTATCCTAGGAGAAGTGTCTGGAGACAGAGGATGTGAAACAGGGATTCCTGCTTTTCCTTGTGGAAATGCCCACAGTGAGGAGTCCTGCTCCTTATGAGCTTTGCCTTGCCAAGACATCCATCAGCCTGGCTGGTGTCACACTGACACCCTGGGAGTGCTTGCAGGAATTGGCTGTACAAGGGCAGCTGCAGGGACTTGCTCCTGGATGATGGGAGCAGCAGGAGGGGGAGGATGTCCGGTGGCTCCTCAGCAGATCCATAAAAGCATTCTCAGGACAGGTTTAGTAGGAAACAGCACGTGTGGCTCAGGCTCTGAGGAGAAAAGCATCGTGAGGGCTGTGCTGAGCTGGGGACACCCCCAGTGTCCCCAGTGTCCCCCAGGTGCCCTGACAGGTTCTGTGCTCAGCAGGGCTATGCAGGGACACCCCGGGAGTACATTGCCACCCAGGGACCCATGCTGAACACTGTCACCGACTTCTGGGAGATGGTGTGGCAGGAGGAGGCTCCTCTCATCGTCATGATCACCGAGCTGCAGGAGAGAAAGGAGGTACCACTGACCTGGGGGCACAGGGGGAGTGGGGGGCTGATGGCACTGGAGGGTTGTGAGAGGCCAAATGTGGGGTCTGTGCACCCAAATTACTGTGCTTTAGTCTCCCTGATGAATTTACAAGTGGAGGAGGAGATCCCCAGGGCTGCAGCCTTGGCCCTGTCTGGCAAAGGTTTTCTTCCTCACATGGCCGTGTGCTCTGGGCATGTTTTACCAGCTGGGGAATAGGATAAAGGGTTTAGAGCAATTAACAGGGATGAGGCAGAAGAAGTGGGCAGCAGTGCCCCTCTGGCCCCCCAGAGCTTTCCCCTGGGCTGGATCCCCTGGCTGAGAGCTCCCAGCCCAGGGAAAGCTCTGGGGACCAAAGGGGCACTTCTGCCCACTGCTTTCTGCTTCTGGGATGGGAGACAACAGCACCTGCCTGGGTAAACTGAGAACTGGAAACTCTTTCCTGGCTCCCTCCTCTCCCAGCTGACAGCCCCTCTGTGCCCTGGGTCCTGCTGTGTCTGAAAGTTCCTGGGCTGAGCAGGGATGGGCATCCCTGGGGCCTGAAAGCCAGGACAGGGCATGGGAGAGGGTGCAGGGCAGCAGATGCAGGGGCAGGGATCTCTCCCTTCTTTTCTCTCCCTTTGTATCCCTCCACATCCCCCTTCCCTGCTCCCCTGCTGCCCCCAGGGTGATTCCCCCTCCCAACTGACTCAAGCACAGTTCAAACGTCCAGTGGGTGCCTTGAGCATCTCCACAGCCACAAACCTGCCTTGTTCTCCAGAAATGTGTCCACTACTGGCCTGAGAAGGAGGGCACCTATGGCCCCTTCAGCATCCAGGTCCAGGGCGTCAGCGAGTCCGTGGAGTACGTGGTCCGGGATCTCTCCATCCAGGTGGGTCTGGGCCTCATCCTGGGGGCAGAGAGGAGCCCCTGGCAGCCCTGGGATCTCTAGTGAGATGGTGATGCTGTGTGATAGGAAAGAGTAGGGTTTATGATCATCAGGAACCCCTTCCAGAGGAGGGAGCAGGACCCAGCCCTGGGGTACAGAGGAGAAGGGTCAGCTGGGCAGAGCAGCATCACCAGCCCAGTGTTTTTGAGTCACTGAGTCACTACAGGTGACTCCCTGTGGTCACCCTGGGCTGACACCAGCCTAAAGGATCTTTCTTGCTTTGCCTGGACTCTGGTGACACTATTGGAACACTCTGTTCTCATCTTGTGGGATGGGACACATCCATCATCTCTGGCCCAGGGGTCTCTCCCTCATCTCTGGCAGAGGCTCAAAGAGGATTCAGGAGCAGAGGGGCTGAGATGGGTCCGGGCTGCTTGGCCTCTGCTTGAGCTGAACTCCCCATTCCATTTGCCCTGTGCTCTCACATCCCCATTTCTCTTTATTCTGTGCTGGAAAAGCTTGGAAAGGAACGTCGCAAGGTCAAACACATCCTCTTCCCTTCCTGGCCGGACCAGCAAACACCCGAGTCAGCCAAGCCCCTGCTGCACCTGGTGTCCAAGGTGGAGGAGGCTCTGCAGACTGCAGCCAGCCCAGGGCCCATCGTGGTGCACTGCAGGTAAGAGCTCACACCTCACCTGAGCCCTGTCTGTGCTTCTCCTCGGGGTCATCTGGAAATGCCTGAGGGGAAAATCCTCATAAACTCGTCCCACCGTGGTGCAGAAATCACAGCCACCCACAGGAGAGTTGTCAATTGGCAGCTCCTGTCCTGGCAGCAGGATGGGGGCATTGGAGTGGCAAATCCTGCACCTGGGTGGGAGCAGGAGGGGTCTGCATTTAGGACCCAGCCCCACTGCACACCCACAGCTCCAGCTCTGGAAGATCCTGCCTGAGCAGGGAGATGGAACCAGGTGACCCCATGGTTGGTCCCTTTGGACCTGACCCATTCTGTAATTCTGTAATTCCTGCTCCCTGTGCCACCAAGCACGGCCTGTGGCTTGGATGTGGAGCCATCCTGTGTTTCAGCAGGTGGCCTCTGCCTATTTTCTCTCCTTGCTGAATGAATTTGGGGACAGTGGAGCAGAGCACCCTATGGAACATGCAGCTTGCACTGCTGCAGGCTGAGTGCAAACCACTGCTGGTGCCCAGCTGGGAGGGGATGGGGCTGCAGAGCCTCCTGCACTGCACAGGGACGGGCACAGGCTGGTTTTGTGCTCCCAGAGCAACCTCAGCAGGGCTGGAGCTCCTTGCCATGACAGAGTGACCCCAGCCCACACCTTTTAGTGCCTTGCTGTGGCAGCTGGGGCCAGGACCAGCTTCTCTCTAGGAAAAAAAGCACATCAAACCAGTCCAGGGGTTTATCCAGCTCAGCAAGATGCAGATGCAGGCAGGGGGATGCTGGGGATGCTCAGGGCCGTGTGTCTGTCCCCCAGCGCAGGCATTGGCCGCACCGGCTGCTTCATCGCCACCAGGATCGGGTGTCAGCAGCTGCGGGACAAGGGCGAGGTGGATATCCTGGGGATTGTGTGCCGGCTCCGCATTGACAGGTGGGTTCACTGGGGGCTCTGCTGGTGCCCAGGCTGAGAGCAGGGGGGTGGGAGGGGTGGGGATGGGAATCCCAAGGGGGCAGGAGGGTGGAGAGCAAACAATTCCCAGTGCCAGGATGGGTCTGCAGGCACAGCTGTTGGGGAGGGGAGGGGATCTACTCCTCCCTTCCAGCTCAGCCACTAAATCCAGAAACACCCCACTCGGCCACTTTTCAAGAAATAGAGGTGGAAATTAGCACCAAATCAATTTTTAATCTCATTTTGAACAGCCCAGCAATGCTTCTGATCCCCTCTATCCTTTGGCCTGCTCTGGTGCCTGTTTCAGAGGCACCTTGACATGGTGGGCAAAGCAGGAATATTTGTGCCCTGGGAGCAGAGAGGGTTCTGTGGGGTTCTGGGGACAGGATTCTGTGTTTGCTGAAGTGTCAGTGGGCCCTGCCTTTCCCTTGCAGAGGTGGGATGATCCAGACCAGTGAGCAGTACCAGTTCCTCCATCACACACTGGCTCTCTTCGCCTCCCAGCTGCCCGAGGGGGGAGGCTGCTAGTGCAGGGCTCCCTGCCCTGACCTCTCCTGCACCAGCCTCGGGGACACCTTCACCAAAACCTCTCCTGATGCTGCCAGGCCACAGAACATCCCTCGAGGTGATGAGCCAAGCCATGAGGACTGTGGCTTTGGAGGTGAGGTGGTGCAGTGGGTGCTCCAGGTGGCCACTGCTCTTGGCTCAAAGCAGGTTTCACCCAGAGAAAGAAGCTTTGGCTTTTGAGAGGTGCAAGATCCTGAAGCAGAAGAGCAAGATATGCAGAGGAGCTGCAGCTGGGGGTGAGGTTTGCACTTCAGCTGCACATAAATGTTCACCCCGTCAGACTCAGCGCTGGTGGAACTGCCCTGAAATAAACAGAGCCTCTGTCCTGGCTGTGCATCCTTTGTGGGCAGGGCTGGGATTGCTCCAAACGTGCACCACGAAGCTCTTCTTGCTAAAGACACACCTTTGATGGCTTGGTGCAGGGTTGGTTGATGGTGTTCCATACCTTGTTTCCCTCTCCACCTTCAGCCAGCACCTTCTCAGCAGCCCCAGAGCAGAATCAGAGAATTATTAAGGTTGGAAAAGACCTTCAAGATCATTAAGTCCAACCCAGCCCTCAGGAAAAGTCCTTCCTCCACAGAATCACAGAACAATTTGGGTTGGAAGACGCAACCAGTCCCAACCCCTTCCACTATCCCAGGTTGCTGCAAGTCCAACCTGACCTTGGACACTTCCAGGGATCCACAGCTTCTCTGAGCAACCTCACCACCCTCTTTATAAAACATTTATTTCTTACATCTATGAAAATATATTAAGTATAAAGATACAAGACATACAATCCTGTCCTATCCATATGACTGTAATTGTACCCTGAGGTTTTCCAGGCTGGGAATCCATTCCCTCTCCTTGCAACAACTCCCTGGGATGGGAGGGACAAACCATGGTGGCCACATGGCACAGATCACTGTTGTGACACACACCAGCTTTGGTGGTGGCAAAGAGACCCAGAATGCCCCAAATTCACTCGCAGCTGGTGGAAATATAAAGCTTCAATGCCACCAAACACAGCACTGCCTCAGCAGGTCCTTGGAAAAGCAGAACATATGCCAAAATACAGCATTTTGAGTAATTAATAACAGCTTTGTTCCCAAGTGAGTGATGGTAACCAACAGCACCCGTGGACTCCAATAATCCTGTGTGCCAGGGGCACTCCCAGCCCTGTGGCAGATTGGGGTGCAGGTCCAGCTGCAGGATTTGGGGTGAGCCCAGTGGCACAGCTGGAGGGGCTGGTGCCAGATGTGGTGGGGCACTGCCAAAGGTACAGGGTATGGACCTGCTGGGGCTGGGTGTGGGTGACCAGCACCGGGGTCACTGGGGCACAGGGGGGATGGAGGTGCTGGGGGCACCTGGCAGCAGGTAAAGGGGTGCTGGGGGGACAGGAGGGCAGGATGGAGGGATATTGGGGTGTGCAGGTATTGGGGGTACAGCAAGTGCAGGGGGCATGGGGGTCAGGCCGCAGGAAGGCTTTGGGATCAGGCTGAAGGAAGGCTTTGGGGTCAGGCTTTGGGGTCAGGCTGCAGGAAGGCTTTGGGGTAAGGCTTTGGGGTCAGGCTTTGAGGTCAGGCTGCAGGAAGGCTTTGGGGTCAGGGGAGCTGGGGGTTGTGTCGGGGTGTGTTGGGGTGCAGTGGTACAAGGGTGCGCACCCCGCCCGTCCCTCAGGCCGCACTATGTCCTCAGAAGCCTCGGGTTACCGAGGAGATGCCGGGAGTGACCGGGGCTATTCCGGGCTGTCCTGGCTGTCCATACAGTGCGCTGTGGGTCCTCCCGGCCGGCAGGGGGCGCGGCAGCGCGGCGGGCGCGGGCGGCGCGGGCCCCACCCGGCGCGGCGGTGCGGCACAGGGCCCGCGGCGCGCGGACAATACCGGGGGGCGGCGGCGGCTCGGCCTCCATCGGCCCCACTCGGCTTTTATCGGCCCCGCTCGGCCCCACTCGGCTCCGCTCGGCTCCACTCGGCACCGTTCGGCTTCCATCGGCACCGCTCAGCCCAGCCCGGCCCCGCTCGGCTCGGCTCGGCCCTGCCCGGCTCCACCCCGCCTGGCCCCGCCCCGACTCGGCCTCGCTCGGCTCCACTCGGCCCCGTTCGGCCCTGCCCGGCCCGGCCCCGCTCGGCCCTGCCCCGTTCGGCCCGGCCCCGCTCGGCTCGGCCCCGTTCGGCCCGGCCCAGCCCGGCTCTGCTTGGCTCGGCCCGGCTCGGCCCAGCTCCGTTCGGCTCAACTCGGCCCCGCTCGGCGCGGCCCGGCCCGGCCGGCACCATGCTGGCGCTCTTCAACAAGCTGCTGGACTGGTTCCGGGCGCTGTTCTGGAAGGAGGAGATGGAGCTGACCCTGGTGGGGCTGCAGTACTCGGGCAAGACCACCTTCGTCAACGTGATCGCGGTGAGCCCGGGGACGCCCCGCATCGCCCCAGCCCCGAGGGGCACCGGGCCCAGCCCGGGGCTTCACCCTTGGATCCTCCTTAGCATCCCTATTACGTCCCCATTGCATCCCCACTGCATCCCCCAGTGCATCCCCAGTTCATCCCCATTGCATCCCCATTGCATCCCCATTGCATCCCCATTGCATCCCCAGTACATCCCCAGTACATCCCCAGTGTATCCCCATTGAGTGTCCCCATTGCATCCCCAGTTCATCCCCATTGCATCCCCAGTTCATCCCCATTGCATACCCATTGCATCCCCAGTTCATCCCCAGTACATCCCCAGTGTATCCCCATTGAGTGTCCCCATTGCATCCCCAGTTCATCCCCATTGCATCCCCAGTTCATCCCCATTGCATACCCATTGCATCCCCAGTTCATCCCCAGTACATCCCCAGTGTATCCCCATTGAGTGTCCCCATTGCATCCCCAGTTCTTCCCCATTGCATCCCCAGTGCATCCCCCAGTGTACCCCCATTGCATCCCTATTGCATTCCCCATTGCATCCCCATTGCATCCTCAGTGCATCCCCATTGATCCCCATTACACCCCTATTGCACTCCCAGTGCATCCCCATTACACCCCTATTGCACCCCCATTGAGTGTCCCCATTGCACCCCTGGGTATTTCTCAGAACGTCTCCGCCCTGTCACAGCACAGCCTGAAAATGCCTTTGGGGAGGGGGTGCAGCACTGGGGTCAGTGTGGGGTGCAGAGTTCAGGCCCAGGGTGACCCAGGCAAACCGCAGCATCCCCAGAGCCGAGTGGGGTCCTCGGGGCCACAGCAGGAGCAGGTCCTGGGAAAAGGTCCGGCACCCCCTTGCCCTCTCTGGCCGGAGCTCTGCCAGTGGTCACGGGCAGTACCGGTGCCCTGGGTGGACAGTGCCGGTGCTTTGGGCGGGCAGTGCCGGTGCCCGGTCCCGGTTCCCCAGGTGGGCAGTCCCGGTACCCCGGGCGGGCAGTCCTGGTGTAGTGGAGGGGCAGTGCCGGTGCAGTTCCCGCTCCCGTTCCTGTACCAGCAGGCGCTTTGTCATCATCCCCGCCGCCACCGGGACGTGCAGGTGGAGCCTCATGCCACCAGTGCCACCGGGGTTCCTTGCCCCGGTTCCTTGCCTGGGGGCTGGTGTGGGAGGTGTTTGCCCAGCCGACCTTCCTGGGGAATCCACCCGCAGCAGAGTCCTGTGTGTGCCGGCTGCTCCTGCAGCCCATGGGGCCCCTCCAGCCCCGGCCTCTCCCCGCCTGTGCTGCCTCCTCCACGAGGTCCCTGCACCCAGCAGTGCCTCAGGAGCTGCATCTCCTGCATCCCCCAGCCCAGGGCGTGGCTGCACCCATGGGGATGCTCAGCAGTCTCTCCTATTGCTTTTTGGATTGTTGTCACCCTCTCAATACGTGCTGCAAGGCAGGAGGATGCTGAAGGAGGGTGGGTTTGGGTTGTTGCCCCCAGAAGGTTTCTCAGAGGGAGGTGGATGCAGATCTGCCCTGGTTCCCCCTCTGCCCCTGGTCCCTGCCGTGGATCCAAAGCAGAGTGAGATGTTGCTGCTTGCTCAGGGTGCTGGAGGCTGCTGGGCTCTTAGAGAGGAATTTCAGCTCGTATGGGGGCTTTGTTGCTCTTTGGGAGGTGCTGAGGGACAAAAATGTCCTTCCTGAAGTGTCTAGAGGCAAAGTGGACACCCTAAACTGCTTTCCATCCTGGAGATGATGGCACTCCTGCTCTCCAGCTGTTTTGCTGGAAGTCACTTCTCAGTGCTCCAGCTGCCTCCCTCAATAACCCAACACCAGTGTCTGGGGACAGGGAGCATTTTGGCTCTGGGGCAGTGACCCTGAGCACCAATCCTATTTTCAGGGGACCTCTCCCTGCAATTTTCATGTTTAATTAATTTTTGCAATCCCATGCCAGGGTGGGACATGGCAGTGCCACGTGTGGGCTCCTGCTCTGGATCCACTGGATGCTGCTGCCTGTTACCAGCACCCAGACTGCCTTAAAAATGCCAAAGTAATTTAGTATTGGTTTTAATCACCCACTTAAGCTGTGAAGGGTGATGGAGCTTTATCCCAGACCTGCTGTTCTGCCTGGAAGCCCCAAGGGTTGGTGTTACTCATCTCCCTGTTCCCCACATGCCTCCTCCTCTCCCAGCCACACCTGGAGCAGACAGGGCTCAGTGTGAGCTTTGTGGGGTTTGTTTCTGTGTGTAAATACTTTGTACTTGGCACTTTTACTCTGGGCAAGACCCCACTGGCAAGACCCATGCACTGAGACACTCTCTGCTTAGCCAAAATTGCTGGAAAAGGGACTTGGAGGAATTATGGCAGCTCTTGAGGTGGCTGAAGTTGGCACCATGGCCTGATGTTCTGTCAGGTCTGTTTTGGGGTGTTTGACACCCTTACAGGGTTCAGGGCGTTGAGTTTGGCCTCTCAAGTTATTTGGAAAGTTCAAGTTCTGTGGCGGATGCACACAAAAAGGAGCACCAACTTTTAGGAAGACATCCCAGAAAGAAGGACTTGTTGGGCACAGCAAAATGGAAGCATGACACAGAAAATGCCAACTCGACAGGAACTGCTTGGGAAGGTCTGGAGGTGCCTGGCTTTGGGGTGTTGCAATGGGGTTGTTGGAAGGGGAAGCAGCTGTGATTTGGGCTTTGCAGGGGGAAGGACTGAACTGAACAAGTAGAGGATTTTGGTGTTGTTGGAGTGATGTGCCAAGAAACCTTTCTGGGACTGGAGCTGCTCTGGGGGGTGTTGGCACAGTCCTTTCCTTCCAGGATTTGTAGCTGCCCCTGACTGAAAAGTGGATTCTGGTTCACTGGAAGGTGGGTTGACTCTGGTTCCCTGGGAAGCCAGGCTGTGGCTGAGCCAGGCAAGAGTGACTCCTCCTGGGTCACCTCCCTGGGGACTTTGATTTTCCAGGACTTTTCCTAATTTTTCACAGCTGAGGCTTGAAGTCTTTCCTGCAAAGAAAAGTGAAAACTGTAGATACACATGGCCTTGATTTAACCTGAAGCCAGTAGGCTTCTAATTGCCTTTTCTCCAGTCTGGCGGTGACATGGGTGACTCCAAGGCATGGAGAGCTCCTCAGCAGGTGCTGGGGCCCAAAACCTGTCAGTGGTTAGAACAAGAGAGTGTTGCTGCTTTTTAACATCACACTCATTTTACCTGTTCTAGAGGCAAGTGAAGCCCCAAGTGCCTGCAGCTTCCAAGAGCTCTTCAGCAATTGCTCTCTGTTCCCACTGATCAAAGCCTGAGAATTTCTTGTTTTCATAAAGCTCAGTTGTGTGTTGAACCTCAGTCCATAGGAGACATCTTCTGTGGAACTCTGTGTGCTTCCCCTCCTCTCCCCACACCCTTCCTCACAGGGCTTTTTTTGGGTGCAGCATGGCCTGAACACCCCTTGGCTGCCAGGTTTAGCTGCTGAATGCAAAAAGGATATGAAAAAAGGAAGCAGTGTGTATTGCAGAGCGTTTGGAAGAGGCCAGGAGAGCCCTGGGGACTTGCTGATGTGATGCTTCTGGAGGAGCCACAGGCTCAACCAGGCACAAAAATCTGCTTATGAGAAAATAAAGTCAGAAAACTAACTTCCTGTTTTGAAGTTTGTGTTAACTTAAGAGAAAAGCCCTCAAGAAACTGAGGTTTTAAGGTAGTAAAACCTGCTAGGATGAGTTTGGCCATGGTTGGTGCAGGTTTCTGGCACTGCTGGCTGAAATCCCCAAGGCTGCACTATCCTGGCTGTCAAACATTCTGCTTTACTGGCTCCTCAGCATTCCACAGCATTCCTCCCATTCCCCCAGGATGCATTTACAGTCCATAAACCTGGTTTGAATCCCGGGGAAGCTGCTGGAGGCAGTGGGAGCTCCTCTCTCCTGCCCCAGAGATGCCACATCACTGCTGGGACATCTCTGTGTGCTCCTGGGCCTGTCCTGCAGCCTTGAGCAGCAAACTGGGACTTGTGTGGGCTCTGCCAGAGCCTTTGGTGTGGTGCTGGGCATCTGCAGAGGGGTGGATCCTGCCCCACTGCTGCATTCACAGCAGGGCTGGGATGCTGCAGCCCCACAGGGCTCTCATGCATCTGATGCACAAACTCAGCAAATATTGGAGCAGCTCCTGGGGGCTGGGAGGGGCACCCTCTGTGACCCCCAAGTGACCCAGCACAGGCTGCAGAACTGGGCAGCAGTGCAGACAGCACTGGCTTGAAAGCAGAAGTCAGTCTGGTTTGAGCTGGGCTGTAGAATAATCCAAAGCATGAAACAGGCTGGTGCCCCCAGGAGTTGGAGCTGCAAAGGAGCAGGAGGTGGATCCCTGGGTGGGAAGCCCAGCTTGAAACCTCAGGGGTCCTTGCAGGGCTGCCTCACCCAGAGGTCACTGCAGAGGATGAAAGTCTCAACTGTTTATTCCCTCTCACAAAGGGCTTGGGAATCCCACCTTGAAAGAGTTGGGATGGGGACAAAACTGTGTCCAGGGCTGGTGTTGGCAGCTCACTGCAGGGTTGGGACTGCACTGGGGCACCCAGGGCACCTCTGCCCGTTGCAGGGCTGGGGTTGGGGACTGCACTGGGGCACCCAGGGCACCTCTGCCCGTTGCAGGGCTGGGGTTGGGGACTGCACTGGGGCACCCAGGGCACCTCTGCCCGTTGCAGGGCTGGGGTTGGGGACTGCACTGAGGCACTGGGGCACCTCTGCCCGTTGCAGGGCTGGGGTTGAGGACTGCACTGGGGCACCCAGGGCACCTCTGCCCGTTGCAGCAGCCACAGCTGTCATGGTTTAGGTGTGGTATTCCCCAATGTTTGTTTAGGAGTGGTATTCCCCAATTTGCTGCTCCCACTGGTGTTAGGGGTTCCCTGCCTCTTGCTTCCCTTTCCCTCCTCCAGCTGGGAGCACAAAAAGCAAAGATAACAGGTTGAGATAAGAACAATTTACCAGAAACAGCAACGAGATAAGAAGACAGTAAGAGCAACGCTACTAATAACAAAATTGTACAAAGAGAGGGTGATTTACATGCAGAATGCTCACCAAGCCCTGTACAATGAAACAATGGCTTCCCTCCCCCTACCAGGCTTTCTCCCAGCTGGAAAAAGAGCAGCATTCCCGTTGTCCTGGTGGCACTGTGTCTCCTGGGCTCTGTGTGGACCTTCAGGATGGTTTCACTGAGCCCAGGGCAGGGCTGGCAGAGCCTTTGGGGTTATCCCAGGCTGTCAGGGGCTGCCCTGCCGGGCCATTCCTCCACCTCCTAACTCTGTTTTCACTTTGTTTCCTTGCAGTCAGGGCAGTTCAATGAAGACATGATCCCCACGGTGGGTTTCAACATGAGGAAGATCACCAAAGGGAATGTTACCATAAAGGTAAGATGCAGTTGTTAGTGCAGGTTAAAGCTCTTGGGATGAAAGGTGAAAGGTGAGGGAGGTTTTGTGGGTCTTCTGCTCATGGAGGGAAGAATTCCAGGGATCCCAGCTGCAGCTCATAGAATTAGAAGCATAAGCAGCATTTAAGGATGGAAAGTCCCTTTAAGATCGAATCTAACCATTCCCCCTGGTTCACCACTAAACCGTGTCTCTCAAGTTCCATATCCACTTGTTTTATTAACATTTCCAGGGATTGTGATTCCACCATCTGGAAGTGAAAGATTTGCCCCGTTAGGGTCCTGCAGGTTCCCACCAGAGGAGGTGGTGAGAAGGGCTGTAGGAGATCCAGACTTGTGCAGTAAGTCAGTTTGGGCCACAAAGCTGGAGGTTTCCTTGTACCTCTGACCATCTGGTAGGGCCTCATGGATGTTTTCACCTTGGTGAGGGTGGCAGTGCTGGGAAAAACAGGACACAGCTTGCAGTGGTGGGAGAAAAGGAAGAGGAGGGTTCTACCTCTTCTGGATTTCTCAAGGGATTTTACTGGGAATAGCTGTTGGACAGGCTTGAAAAGCAGGCTGGTGGATCTCTGGCTGCTGCAGGAACAGTTTTGAGAGTGTGCTGAATGTATTTAAGTGGGAAATGCCTCAGGGAAATGCCAGGAGGTGTGATGGGCATGGGGAGGAGCCCCCAGCTTGGGCCAGGGGGTCCCTCCATGCCAGCAGAGATTCAGCATCCTCCAGCTCCCCTAACTGAGGTTATTTGTAGCACTGTGAGAGCAATTCCTGGTCCTGGAGGGTGCCAGGTGTGTCTTAGCCCCAGGCACTCTGCTACAATCTAGCTGAGGACTAAACTAAAGGGATGGGCTTGTCTTTTGATGATCCCAAAGATGTTTATTCAGAAACACAGGCAGGAATAGCAAAGGGACACAAGGTATAGGTTCAGGGATAAAACAGCCTCGAATAAAGTCCAGGGACAAGAGTGAGGAGGGGGGCCAAGGGCACAGGGTTATAAATGGGGCAACTGAGGGTCAGGGTCTAATAGAGATGGGAAAAAGTGGTGCAAAGGGGTAAATATAAACTAGGGGGACTAATGGGGTTACAGGGGTGTAACACTGGGGCAAATTTAACCCAGTGGGGTTCAAGAGAAGGGAGAACATTCTAGGAGAACTGCATGTATGGTGAACAGGATAACGTGAACTTAACAAACCAATAGAGCAACAAAACCTAAGAAATATTAACGTGTCTGCAAAGGCCCATGGGAGGAAAGTTTTCCTCACCATGATCTAAAAAGGGCATCTCTCCCCACTTGCCTCTGTTCTTCCAGAGTTGAGGCACAGCTACCATAGGGATAATTATGCCCCTGGGCCTCCAGAGTTTTTCTCCCTTCTTTAGGAGCCTCCTCCTGAGGTTTGGGCTGAGGAGGAGAGGATGGGGTGGGTTTGGTGTATGGCCAAGTGCCTCAATTGGGCACATGGGGGAGGAAGAGTGTGGGGCAGGAATGTGGGGCAAGGAATGTGGGGCAGGAGCGCGGGGTAGGAGTGAGGGGCAAGAGTGTGAGGCAGTAATGTGGGGCAGGAGTGTGAGGCAGGAGTGATGTGGGGCAGGAGTGTGGGGCAGGAGTGATGTGGGGCAGGAGTATGGGTCAGGAGCGTGGGGCAGTGCCTTGCTAACACTCTCTCCTGTCACAGCTCTGGGACATCGGCGGGCAGCCGCGGTTCCGCAGCATGTGGGAGCGATACTGCCGTGGAGTGAGTGCCATCGTGTGAGTATCCACAGCCCTGCTGGCCCCCCCTGCTGCTGCTGCTGAGCCTTGCCAGGGGCTGGGGCATCACCCCAGGGGGGCTGCAGTGCCTTTGCTGCAGGCTGGACACCCGTGTCAGCAGGTGGAATCGCTGAATCGTGGAATTGTGAAGGTTGGAAAAGGCCTCTAAGATCATTAAGTCCATATTCACCACTAGACTATGTCCCCAGAGGGTTTTTTAATACCTCCAGGGTATGGTGACTCTACCACTGCCCTCAGCAGTCTTTGCCAGGGCATGACCACCCTTTTAGGGAAGAAATTTTCCCTAATACCCAACCTAAACCTCCCCTGGCCCAACTTGAGGCCATTTCTTCTGGTCCTGTTGTTTGTTTGTTTCCTGGGAGGAGAGCCTGACCCCCACCTGGCTCCACTCTCCTGTCGAGGAATTGGAGAGACCAAAAAGGTGCTCCCTGAGCCTCCTTTTATCCAAATACTTCCCCTGGGGACTGATGTCCACATGGGCTTTGAGCAGAAGTCAGCCAGGTCCCTCCAGCTGTGCCAGACCCTTCTCTTCCCTTCCAGCATCACTCAGTCCAGCTCAGTTCCTCAGGTATTACCTTTCCAGGCTCCCATGCCTCCTCTGTGCTGGCTGCTCACTGCAGGGGCTGAGCAAACCCAGTCCTGGGGCTCAGCCCCTCCCAGAGGCTGGTTTCCAGGTCAGGATGTTTATGTGCTGCCAGATAAATCTTGTGCTGAGAGCAGAAGTCTCACCCTCTACTGAGTCAGCAAATCTCAGTGTCCCTGGGTGTCCCCACTGCAAACAGGGCAGTAAAAACAGTCCCAAAAGAGTCCAGGCTCAGGGTGAGCATGGCAAGGCACTCATGGGAAGCAGGTTATCTGTTCCAAAGGACAAATATTGATCTTGGGACATCATACCAGGGTTACTTAAAGCCAGTCAGAAAATGAGATTGATGGGATCTTTCCCAAGTGTCCATACCCTGAGATTTGGGGGGCTGCTTTCTGTGCTGCCCTTCCCAACTCCAAGCCTTGGCAGGTGAGGAAGAGTGTGGTTCTGCTTGTTCTGCATGTAGGGACAGTGGTATCTGTTTCTGCCCATGGTGGGACATGGCCTTGGACCTGCAGGAGGGTTTTTATTACACTTTTTATTACAATGAGCTTTGCTAGAAATTACAAAATCTCTGTATTTTCACTCCTTTTGCTGCTTCCTTTTATAAAGTCATAATTTTGGCCCATGTGGTTGTGAGGAAACAAAAGGGCCTGTCAGGATCCAGGTCACACTCCATGATGAGTCTGCCCTCATCACATCGAGCTCTGTCAAATCCCTTTCCCTTTGCCTTCAGCTTTCCCCAACTGTGCCCAACATGCCAAGGGCTGGGGCAGCTCCTGGGGGTGTTTTTCCCTCTCGGCACAATGTTCCCATTTTCCTGTGTTAAACACTTCAGTAGCTCTTTTCCTATTTTTAAATAACTCCCCAAAGCCTGATGAGCTGGTATTTCTCACTCCTTCTCTCCCAGCTTCTTGATCTTTGAAATCAAGGCTGCTTTGATCGATTCCCCACCCAAGTTTTGGCTTTGCAGGATAAAAGTTGGCCTGTAAGAACAAAATCCTTTCCCAAATCTCTCCTTCTGCTCAGAGGAGCATTGGTGTCCACCAGCTTCACATCCACATGTTCCATGGCCCCTCCCAAGATGGGATGAGGAGGAACTTCCCCTTCTTGGGCCACCATCACCTTTCCATCCTCAGTTTCTCTTGCCTTTCTCTGCTTGTCCTCTGTCCTGGGTGTTTACCTGGGAGCTGCCATTGTTCAGGAAACAAAGTGTGTCCTGCAGCTTCTCCTGCCTGGGCTTCTCTCACCCAGCCTGTCCCTGCTGTCAGCACCTGCAGGGACAAGGATGGGGTGTCCCCCACTCCCCTCAGAGACACGAGGGGCTGACAGCTGTCCTTGGGAAGATGGAAAGATCCTGTTATCAACCACCTCCAATGTGCTGACCCAGTTTCTAGTGAAGGACAGTGAGCTGCCATGAGAGGAGATTTGGGGGATGACAGGGACCTCAGCACAGCACAAGGGTGTGGAGACCTGGAGCACCTGTGCTCAGGGTTGTCCCTTTCCTTGCAGGTACATGGTGGATGCTGCTGACCAGGAGAAGATAGAGGCCTCCAAGAACGAGCTGCACAACCTGCTGGACAAGCCGCAACTCCAGGGCATCCCGGTGAGCTGCTGCCTCAGCCTGTGCCCCCAGCCACTCCTGCTCCTGGGGCTGGGCACTGCCAGGGCTTGCAGGGCAGATTCCCCTGTCTTGGAGGTGTCACTTCCCTGCTGCATTCCTGAGCCTGGGACAGTGACACTTTGTAGGTCACAACTGGTCCAAGCAACAGAGAGGAGGGACCCTTGGAGCAGGGAGCACAGATCAGGCCCCTGGGTGGATCTGTCCTCTTGCATGGATTTACACCTGATTTATGGTGTGACAGGAAGTTCCTGAGTCCTGCAAGAGGAGCTGCAGGGCTGTGACATGTGCAGGAGGCGGGATGTGCCAGGTGGGCTGTGCACTGACCATCCCAAATCAGCATCCTTGGAGAAGGAGTTAACTGAAGATCCTGCCACGGATCCCAAATGTCCTAAATTAAGCTCCTGACATAGCACACTGCAGTTACAGGCCTCTGAAGGCTCTCCTTTGAGAAGGAGCCTCCTGATTGAAACGGGGAGGGAGGAGGATTCTCATCCTGTGCTGCTGCAGAGCCCCGGCAGTGGGGACAGCCCCAGCCCAGCTGGGCACCGCCCCTGTCAGGTGACAGTCACATGGCTGTTCCCAAGGGACAGACCAGCCCTGCCGGCTCCTTATTTTCCTTACACAATCTGAGAACGCTTTTGTGCCTTCCAGAGCCTTGAAGGAGAGATTAGTGATGGCACAAACGGCTGGTTCTGGTTTGGGGCTGGCTGCCTGCAGAGTGGATTCTGCCCAGCATCCACAGCTCACTCCTGCTGGATAATGTCAGCACTGGCCATTTCACTTGGCTTTTTGCTCAGAGGCAGTGAGAGGCTCCTGGGAGAATGTCCTAGGTGGCACAGCAGATGCTGGTGCCCTTCAGAGAGGATGTGCTGTGGGACCATCTCAGCACTGGGAGTGCACAGGAGATGCTGTGTACAGGCTAATTAAGGCAGTTAATTGAAGTGCTCTGCTTTCTGAATGCTGCTGAAGGGAGTTTTCGCTGTCTGGGACATCCTAGTGGGGTGTCCAGGGCTGTCTGGTGTCACAAGCAGACTGGCAGGAGCAGGTTCCTGCCTGGTGTGGTGTCCAGGTGCTTCAGGTGTCCCCTGTCCTGCCCTGCAGGTGCTCGTCCTGGGGAACAAGCGGGACCTGCCCGGTGCCTTGGATGAGAAGGAGCTCATTGAGAAGATGTAAGTGTGACAATGCCCCGGGCACAGGGGGGTGTGACACAGTGTGACCCCTCCCAGCTCTGCCCTGTCCCCACCAGCCCCATCACCCCTCTGGGGTGGCAGAGACTGAGGATGTCCAAGGTGGTGCCTTGTGGGGACACAGAGGAGCTGGAACCACCAGTTGCCAGGGCTGGTCCCATGTGCCACATGGTGGTGTGGGGGGCCTGGCACAGCGTGGCACTGGCTGGTGGAGCTGGAGTCCCCCAGATGCTGCACTGGACAGAGGGACTCCTCCACGGGAGGGATCTGAGATGCTGCACTGACTCACAGCATTTCCTCCCCTCCAGCCACCTGCAGAGCACCTCTGGGCACCTGTGCAGCTCCCCTGCTGCTCCCAAAACCTGAGGGCTGAGGGGGACATGAGGAATTTGGTGGCCAAGGTCTCTGTGGGATCAGGTCCCTCCTGCCCTGTCACACAGCCCCCCTCCAGACCACCCCTGCCCCTCAGGCATGGAGGGATGGTGCCCTCACCTGGGGAGCTGCTGCCCCTTAAAAGGGCTCTGTCTCAGAGACAGAGTCCAAAGAGACCCTTCAGGGGCTGCCCAGGGGTGTCTCCCATGGCCACCCCACACAGCTCAGAGCCTGCAGAGTCTTGCTCCCTTCCCACAGGAACCTCTCTGCCATCCAGGACCGAGAGATCTGTTGCTATTCCATCTCCTGCAAAGAAAAGGACAACATTGGTGAGTGCCGTGGGCTGGGGGCGTGGTGGGCAGCCTATCCCCAGTGTTTGCTCAGCTCTGGGGGGGAGGTGACAGCCAGGGACAGGCTCTCAGTGTCCCCTTTGCTCTGCAGACATCACCCTACAGTGGCTTATCCAGCACTCGAAGTCCAGGCGAAGCTGAGGTCCCCGGGCCTGGCTCGGATTGGGAAGATGCCATTGTACAAGCCCGTGCCCCTCTCTCCTGCTCTGTCCCTCCAGCTCTCTCTCTCTCTAGATGGGTATTTTTAGGGGACCCCAGACTCTGCTCACATTGGGGCAGAGTCCTTGTTTTTATTGTAAAGAAGATGTCTGACTGCCCTCCTGTCCCCCTGTCCTCTCCTGCCCCCTCTCTCCCTCCATTTTGGCACTGTTCTGTTGTTGTCTGTGTATACAGTATATATATATATGTATATATATTTTAATTTTTTAATTTAAGGGATAGTGCTGTTATTAAATTGGGCCCTGTGAGTGGTAGGAAAGCTGGGGCTCCCCCAAGGCCAGCCAAGGGTCTGGGTTGGGAGGAGGAGGAGGAGGAGGGTGGTAGCAGAAGGCAGCCCTTGGGGATGGGACTGTGGCAGCTGCAGGAAGGCCCCCTGGGGCTCCCTCTTCCCTTCTCTGGGTGTCCTGCTGCTGCTTCCAGGCAGAGACCACCCTGGGGGTGTTGGGGGGTGCCCACCTCGCCCTGCCTGCCCTGGGCTTGGGGAGGGCATGTCAGTGCCACCTGCAGGCTCCTCACCCCTCCAGGGGACAGGCATTAGCCACAGGCCACTGCCATCACCTCCCCCTGCTGCCTCCTCTTCCCCAACCCCTCTTTGGGGCCCAGAAGAGTCAAGAGACAAGAGAGGACTCCTCTTGTTCCCCTGCCCCACGTGTCCCCTGCTCTTGTGCCTGGGCCGAGCCCTGCCCACTGCCCAGGGGATGATCTGGGGCACTGGTACCAGTGCTGGGGCCCAGCAATGCCAGCAGCCCCTGGGGGATCAGGGGCTCAGCTCCTGCCTCCACCTGTCCTGGGTCTGGTTCAGCTCCATGGAGCCCTCAGGACAGCTGTGCTGGCTCCCCACATGCCAAATGGCATTGCCTGTGCTGGCTGGGGCTGCTGGCTCTGCCCTGGCCACGGACATCCCTTGGGATGCCAGAGGGGGAGGAGGGACACATGGAGGCACCTGGAGACATGCTCAGTGCTGCTCACCAGCCCCAGGGGGTGTGCCCTGTGCCTGTTCCCCATGTCCTGCTCCCCATTCCCTGCTCTCTGTGCTTGCACCACATTCCTGCTCCCCATGCTCTGCTACCTGTGCCTGCTCCCCATTCCCTGCTCTCTATTCCCTTCTCTCCATTCCCTTCTCCCCATTCCCTTCTCCCCATTCCCTACTCCCCATTCCCTACTCCCCATTCCCTGCTCCCCATTCCTTACTCTCCATTCCCTACACCGCATTCCCTGCTCCCCATGCCAGCCCCTGCCCTCTGCCCTGGCTGGGAGGCACCGGAGCCTCGTGGGGCAGGGGACAGCAGGACAATGGTCAGGTCTGTGTCTGCAGAGGGTGGAGGGCTGTGGAAGTCCTGTGGGGTGTCTGTGCCTGTCTGTGCCATGTCTGTGCCATTGGTGGGGCTCTGGGGGCCTGGCCAGGCTGTTTGGGGCTGGTTTGGGGGGACTGGGCTGGCACTGGAGGGTGGGTGTGCAGGGGGAGGCAGCTGCTGGTCCCAGTGCAGGGCTGGGGTGTGGGGTGGGGATGGCTGGGGGGCTGCAGGGCCCTTCTCCGTCTCTTCCCACTCAGCTCCAGGGCATCAGGCCAGGGATGTACCTTCTGTTCTTGTTTTTTGCAGAATTGCACAAAGAGAGGTTTCTTTTTGTTTTGTTTTGTTTTGTTTTTTTAATTTAATGACTTGTAAAGTGTTGTTGCCCCCCCCCACCTCCCCCTTTTTTTTTTTTGTAAGAGATATTTTGACTCAGACTCGACCTCTGTTGGGAAATGATTCTTGTAACTGTACAATTTTTTTGCCTCCTAATAATAAATTAACAATTTTGCGTTGCGGGTGTGGTTGTAGTCACGTTACTTCCTCACCATCTCCACCACCAATCCTTTGGGGCTTTGCCTGGGAAGGAAATCCTTGTCCCCTGGGTAGCACTGGGCACCTGTGTGGTCATGCTGGAGGCACCTCTGATGGTTCCAGGTGCTTTGTTTCCTTGGCCTGGGTACCCCGGACACTCCACCCACGGCCATCATTGCTGCCGGACCTTCCTGTGCCCCCGTTGTGTCCCAGAACTGCTGCAGAACCCTGCTGGGTTTGGGCTGCAGTGCTGCTGCCTCCTCTCCTCGCTCTGTCCTGGGGGCTCCCCCTGCCCTGTGTCCCCCCAGGAGGTGTGGCCTCCTTCCCCCTGTCCCCAGGAGCTTGTGGCCATTGATTGCTGCTGGGGTCCCCAGGGTGGCTTCTGTCCTGCCCTTGCCAGGTGCCCAAGGGACAAGGTGAGAGCAAGGCTGGGGCTCTGCCACAGGCATGGTGACATTGCTGCCACAGGTACAGTGACATTGCTGCCATTGGCCATGGTTACAGTGGTGCCACAGGTACAGTGACATTGCTGCCATTGGCCATGGTTACAGTGGTGCCACAGGTACGGTGACATTGCTGCCACAGCCCACAGTGACATTGCTGCCACAGATACGGTGACACTGTTGCCACAGGCCACATGACAGTGCTGCCACAGGCCATGGTGACATTGCTGCCACAGGTACAGTGACATTGCTGCCAGTACAGTGACAGTGCTGCCACAGGCCACAGTGACAGTGCAGTGACACTGCTGTGACAGTGCTGCCTGCCCCCCTGCCCCTCCCCAGACGCGCAGCCCCGCGGGGCCGCAGCACAAGCCCGGCTTTGTTCGCCCTTGGCCCAGGCTCAGGACAGAGCGATGGGGACCAGGAGCATGGGATGCCCTCCCCCATCACCCCACAGCCCCCAGACCCTGACAGTGACCCCACTCACCCCATGGGCACACAGGGGACCTGATGGCACAGTCTGGACTCCAAACCCCCCTGGCATCCCTGGATAACACCCCTCTTCTCCCAAACCATGGGGCCCAGCACAGGGCTGGTGGCAGAGGGAGGAGGATGATGAAAAGGAAAAAAAAAAAAACAACCAGTTTTGTGCTCTGGAAAGAAGAAAACTGGGGCTTTTGTTTCCCTGGAAACGGGTGTGCGAAAGCGAAGCGCGCGCGGGGCCCGGTGGGTGTTGCGCACAAAGCCCGCACTGAGCCCCTGGCTTTCACTGCCCCTGGCAACCGGCTCCCTCGGCCCGGCATGCCGGGGGCCGGGCTGCCTGCCAGAAACAGGGACAAGGAGCTCTAACAGCTCGGCTGGATGGGCCAGGCTGCCCTCGGGCAGATCCGTCCTGCCTGCTCCTTGACCCCCCTGCTCCCTGAGCCTCCTGCGCCTGCTGTGGGCAGGGGTGGATGTGGGTTTGGGAAGGCTGATGGATTGAACTCACCCTCCTGGGATGATTCTGTCCCTGCAGTGGGGCTGTGGATGACAGATGGGGCTCTGTGGGGTGGTTTGGGTGAGATGATTTCACCCCAAGGATCCTCAAGGGGTGCTGGGGGTGGTGGTCCCACATCTTCTCCCAGCACTGCAGCAGTAGCACCTTGGAACCAGCAGCCTGGGGGTACCTCAGCCCTGTGCTGGCCTGGCTGGGCTTTAGTGAGACCAGTTAAAGTCCTATAAATCACCCCAAACCCAACACTTCACAGGACACCCTCTCACAGGCATCGCTCAGCATCACCCCAGAGGGAGGGAGCAAAGGGACTGGGGGCCTTTCCCCATCTCCCCTCAGCACTGCCTGCCCTGGCACAGCTGCTCCCCTGCCCTCCTGCCCCCCAGCTGCCCCTGCCCACCCCAAAGACCCCCAGGTTTAGGGAAAAGCCTTTCCAAGGGGCTCCCAGGGCTCAGCCCAGCAGTGCCAGCAAGCACGACGTGCTCTAAGGTTACTGGTTTATTGAGCTCATACAGGGCATGGCTTGAATCCGTGGGAAACAGCCAGTTGGACCTTCTCTTGTGGAGGGGCCGGCGGGATGGGAGGGGACAGGAAAAAGGGACAATTTGTGTTTGCTGTGTCCTCTGTGAGCCATCATGGCCAGCCTCTGTGGTTCCAGGTAAGACCTTTCCGGCACAACACCATCTCCAGAGCAGCAGCCCCACGGAGCCCAGCCAGGCAGCTGGCACGGGATGGTGCTGCTGTCCTCGCTGACCTTTGGCCAGAGGCAACAGGGTCACCAGTGTAGCCACGGGGACTGGGATTCCAAGCCCCATCTACCCAGTGCTGAGTTTGAAGCCCACGGCGCAGCCCCCCGAGCCTGTCTCTTTTCTGCTTGTTCCACGTCCAGACACGAGTACTAACGGCAAAACAACGTTTGGTCTTGGGAGGAGGTGGTGAAACGATCTCTCTACAGCTCCCCAGAGACACTTAGCACGGGGTGCCAAGTGCCAGGAGGGGTGGGGGAGTCTCCCGGGGCTTGTCGAAGAAGATGGAGGAGGACATCTCTGTTTTGAGCTTGCTGTCAGCACTGCTCTCACTGGAAGAGGCATCAGGGCCACAGCCCTCGCAGCAGCAGCAGCAGCAGTCCATGAAAGCCTGGCCCAGGGGACGGCAGAGACACAGCAGCAGCACGGGAGTCACCGAGCACTTGAAGAACAAGAAGAACTGGTTGATGAGGTTGAGCAGATCCAAGGTCTGCTTGGACAGGTCGGGGGACATGTAGGCCACCACGATGTTGCAGACGTTCTCGGGGGTGGCGCAGAGCCCGTAGATGACGGTCAGGGCGATGATGGTGCAGTTGAGGTGACCCTCACACTGGCCGTGCTTGGTGCCACCCCGGCACTCGCTTTTCTTCTCGGTGCCGCGGACGCGCCGAGTCACCAGCTGACAACTGACGGTGAAGAGGATGGGCAGGCAGAAATAACACCCAAAATACCACCACATGCGGGCGTTCTGGTAGGTGAGCACCAGGGAGTAGATGGATTCGGGCAGGTTGGACGAGGGTTTCATGGTGCAGTACTCAGTCACCCCGCCCGACACGGGTGACGTGTCCTGTGCCAGCTGCCACAGCAGGATCTCGGGCACTGACAGGGTCATGGAGCCCACCCAGATAACGGCCAGCTTGGCAATGATGGACTGGCACTGCTCGATGGGACGGGTGCTGGCCTGGGGGCTGGTGGCTGCGTGGAACCTGTCGATGCCCAGCGCGCAGAGGCTGAAGGTGGTGACTCCCAGTGAGGATACCTGGGGAGGGAGGAGGCAGAAAACAGGTGCGCCCTGCTGTGGGAAGACCCCTAAGACCACACAACCTCCCTCCTTCAAAGGCTGTAGGGAGCTCACAGCTTATTGGCTGCATCTCAGGGTTTAGAGCCACTTTTCTGTGACTCCTGAAAGGATAAAAATGTCCTCTGAGCCTGTAGAACCTGCCCAGCTCCCTTTTTTTCTGCAGAAGGCAGAAGTTTAAGCTGGATGTCTGTCTGTCCATCCAGCCAAGGTGGGAACAGCAGGATTGTCCTTCAGGCTCTTCCTCTATTCTGGATGGTTCTTGCAGAGAAGAAACAGGGACCATCACACCCACCAGCACCTTCCCAGGGTTCCCAAGGCCTGCCTGGACAGGCCAAGTGAGTTGAAGGCGCTCTTGTCCCAAATCAGCTTGGGGCAATTTCCGCTGCATTGAGAATAGCAAGAAAAACATCCCCTTTTGCCAAAGGGGGAGGCCAAGGGAGGGAGAGCCACTGTGGCTCTGGGAGGGCTGGCCAGGCACTGACCAGCATTCCCAGCCCCAGAGCTGGGAGCCAAGTCCCACAGCCCTTGGCCAGGGTGATGGCAGAGTCACATGCTGGTGTCCCAGTGCTGTGGCCATTCCTGGCCTCACGAAGCCATCAAACATCACCCTGGGCTGAAAGACCTTCCCAGCACTCAGGAAACCTCCCAGGGCTCCACGTGGTGTGTGGGGAACAGCCTGGAACAATTCCTCCCTGACCCCCCCAGCACTCAGCAGCACCATCGGTTATGCACAGCAGCATCTCCCCAGACACAGAATCAGGACACCAGCCCAGCACCAGCATCCTGCACCCAGCACCATCTCCCAGCATGTCCCAGCTCCTCTGCCCAAGCACCCAAAACACTGGACCTGTTCCCTTGGCTGGCACCTGCAGCCCTCAGTGCTGCTGCCTCCTTCCCTACACCCTTCCACAGGTTCTCCCATCCCTCCTGGTGCCTTTGGTCCTGCAGAACACCCATCTCCAGTGCCCTGGTGGGGATGTAGCTGGTGGCACCAGTCAGTGCAGCACATCCCTGTCCCCAGAGGCCCCTGTAACCAGCTTTGCTCCCAAAACCTGGCCCTGTTCCAGAGCATTGAGCAGCTACAGGGGATAAATCTGCTTCCCACAGCATCCATCCAGTGTCCTGAGCCACAATCCCACCAGACACGAACCCTTGGCCTCCAAATAGGTTCCCCTCTCACAGCTGACCCTTTGCTGGGGATTTGGTTCCCAGCTGGGTCCCAGCTGAAGCCCTGGAGCCCCTTTCTGCCCATGCTTTGGGGGGCAGGAGGGCAGTGCAGGGTTGGTTCTGGGGGGCAGGGCAAGAGCAGCCCCCACACCAGGACCAGGCTTCCCCACCTGTGACACGTTCACCCTTCTGCAGCACCAACATCCCACCATTCCTGTCCCTCCCTGACTCCTCTGGGACCGAGCTGTCCCAGGGCACCCTGGAGCTGCTGAATCCCTGCACCTGGTGGTGCCACCCCCAGGGTTCTCCCACAGGAACATGGGCAGCACATCTTCCTCAGATCCTCCTCGAGATAGGCTCTGTTTTGGGGACATCAACCTTCCCTTCACTTCCCATCCTTCCCTGGGCCACTGAGCCCCTCTCTGAGTCCCCCCAGATGCAGTTTTGGAAGCCTCAGGTGCAGGACAGGGATGGGGTGATCTCTCCAGTTAGTGAGAGGATGGGGTGGGACAGCTCTGGACAGGAGCAGCTCTTGCCTGCAGGGGAGCAGGGGGGGCTGCAGGGCTCCCCCAGCAAACCCCACACCCCTGTGCTGGGCTGGGCTGTGCTGTGCAGGTTTGGGGCTGTGGGACACAGTGTGGCTCAGTGGGACACCCCAGTCCCATCATTCTGCACCCAGAGGACCCAGTGGCATCGCTGGAGCTTCCAAGGCTGTGCACAGCCAGGGACCCTGCACAGGGCACTGGGGCACACACAGGTGGCTCTGTCACCAGGTTCTGGCACCAGCAGGGCACAGAACAGCTGGGAACCCCAAACATTGGGGTGGATGGTCATTGGGAGAAGCAGGTTCTGAACCCTGCCTGGTCTGACCAAGCCTGAGAGTCTCCAGTGATTTGACAGTCTCTAAGCTCCTCCAGGTGTTTGCACCCTTTGATAACCGGGCAGGGAGCACAGAGAACAGGCAGGATTGGTCTGTCTGTCCCACCAGAGGGGCACAGCTGGACCCCAAGGCTCCCTTGAGGGGGGGAGATGAGCACACTGAGGGTTGGTTTCCAGCACAAGAGCATCATCAGCCCAAATCCTGCCCTCTGGGGCAATTTTGCTCATTCTGCCATCCCTGTCACCACAGTCCCCCTGGCCCTCTCAGTGGCTCTCCCTGAGTGTGGCCAACTTGTCACACATGAGGTTTGAGGACAAACATAAATCTCAGCCTTCCAGACCTAATTCCTGGCTGTCCCATTCCAGTGTGACCAGCACTGCCCACCTGCAGCTGGGCCACCCTCAGCAGCCCACAGTGGCCAATTTCTGGGCCAGCACCCTGAGCCCTCAGCCTTTGGGGCATCAGGAACAGACAAATAGAGGGACCATTTGCTGACAGAAGTCCCTGTGCAGGCTGGGGAAAGGTCTAAAGGGCTTTTCCCAGCTCTGGCAGCATTGGTGCTGTCTGCAGAGCCTGAGGAACGGCCTGGCACAGAGGGAAGGTCACCAAGGGGATTATCCCTCACTCCTTGCTGTGGGGATCTCTGTCTTGGTGCCAGGCCACCAGCACCAAGCCCTGCCCTGGAACAGGAGGACAGAGGGGAATCCTGGACCCCTGTGGGGACCTGTGCAGCCCCTTACCTCCATGAAGGGCACAACACGACAGGACACGTCCCCCAGCAACCTCTTCTTGGTGATCTCATTGAAGATGACCACGGGCAGGCAGAAGAAGAGGATGAGGAAATCCCAGAAAGCCAGGCTGGCCAGGATGGAGTTCCAAGCACTCTTCATGTAGTAGTTGTGCCACACGATGCACATGACGGAGAGGTTGCCGATGATGCCCACGGTGAAGACGATGAGGGACAGGAACATGACGGCGTAGGCGCTGTACGAGCTCTCGGTCACCGGGTACAGAGGGTTGTGCATCTGCAGCCTCTTGTCGGACACCGTGGTGAGGTTTGCCCGGGGCTCTGCCTTGTCCCTGTCCGTGGGCAGCCCCGGTTCTGATGGGTCTGTGCTGGATGGCAGCAGAGCCCTGGTGGGGTATAGACTGGCGGAATTGAGGGGTCTTGGGAATTCCACCCGCACCCCTGGCATGTATTGCTGCACTGATTTGGAGTCCTCCTCTGTGCCCCGCCGCAGCCTCTCCTTCTTCATCATCATCATCATCTCCTGCATCTCTGGGATGTCCTGAACAGCCGTGGGGAGGGTCCTGCTGCTGTCCTCAGCCTGGCCATGGTGAGTCCTGCCTGTCCCTGCAGCCCCCGGGGCCAGCAGCAGCAGCAGGTGCAGCAGGAGAAGTGGTGGTGAAGTCATTGTGTCCCCAGGATGGTCCCTGCAGCCTCCGGGAGCGGTGTGATGGATGGATGGAGGGAGGGAGGGATGGATGGAGGCGCAGCCCCCGGGGAGCTCAGTCCGCTCGCTCCGGCTCCGGCCGCGGCTCTGGGAGCCAGGACAGCGCCGGGCAGGAGAAAAGCGGTGGCGAGAAGGGAGCCGAGCCCTCTGCTGGTCACCCACCGCCCGCAGGATGGGACAGAGGCCAGACTGGGCAGGTCCGCATCGCTCAACACCTCCCGGCATTTCCTCAACATCCCCTCAACACCCCCCGGCATCCCACAGCACACCCCAAACACCCTCTAACCTCTCCCCAGCGTCCCCACAAATCCCCCAGTATCCCCAAACATTCCCCAGTCCTGGGGGCTGTTGTGGAATATTGGAGAAATTTGGCGGATATTTGGGATGCTGAGGGAAAGCTGGGGGTGTTGGGGGATACTGGGTGATGCTTAAGGATGGTGGGGTATTCTAGGGGGGGATGCATCCCCCAAAAGCGTTCTCCAATATCCCCAAACACCCTTTCAGCATCCCCCTGTAATACCCCACCATCCTTCAGCATCCCCCAGCACGGGGAACGGCCCCTGCTCTACTCAAAGTCACTCTGTGCTCTGTCACATAGGGCTGTTGTGTGTCCCTGAGAGTGACTTGCAGCTTTGGGGCCTGGAACACTCTGCTGATAAAGGGCTGAGGATAAAGGTGAGGAGACGAGGTCCTGTCTGGAAATCCCAGTGCTGTTTATTGTCTGCACTGTGGGTACAGCCCCCAAAGTGTGTTCCAGGGACCAGAGACAAAATGGATCCAGGGTTATATGGCAGATAAAAGGATGTTTCTGAGGGTCAGGGTAAAACAGGGATAGGGAAAAGTGGTGCAGAGGGGTAAACAGGAACTGGGGGCGACTAATGGGATCACGGGGCACTGTGGCAAAAATAACCCCCCAGGGTCCTATAGGAATGCAGAGGAAAAAGTGATGCACAGGAACTGGGGGGACTAATGGGATCACAGGGCACTGTGGCAAAAATAACCCCTCAGGGTCCAATAGGAATAGGGAAAAGTGATGCAGAGGAACTGGGGGGACTAATGGGGTCACTTTTGGGGCACTGCAGCAAAAATAACGCAGTGGGGTCCAAGGGAAGGAAGAACATTGTGGGAGGTTGTACCCATATGGTGAACAGGGTGACATAAACAACAAACCAATAGAACAACAAAGCCTAAGAAACATTAACCTGTGGCTGCAAAGGGCCATGGGAGAAAATTCTCACCCCAATCTAAAAGGGCATCTCTGGCAGCCCCTGGGCCTCCACAGGGCTCAGCTGGTGCTTGGCCACCACAGCTGGGCTGGCAGAACCTCGGGGTGGGGAGGCAGGAGGAGTGCCAGGGGCCAGGATGGGCAGCTTGGCAGCCCCCAACATCCTCTGAACATCCTCCAGCATCCCCCAAAATCTCCAGGAACATCCTAACACCCCCCAGCACCCACCTAACACCCCCAGCATTCTGCAGCCCCCTTCCAACACATCCCAAATTGCTGAGCAGGCACAGCAGAGGCCAGGCAAAGCTTGGGGCAGGAGAGGAGCAGGCTGAGGTGTTCCCTCAATGCCCACAGAGCTCGGAGGAGGGAGCCCTTGGAGCGCAGCTGCTGCCAGGTGCTGCCAGCCAGGTGTTCTCTAAAGGAGCTGCAGTTATTTTTAGTTTCATTTCGCGGCCGTTGCACAAGGGCCAGGCGTTGTCACGGAGCTGCCTGAAGACAACAGCGGAGTTCACTGGGGCAAGGTGACACTTGGGTGGCACAGGAGTGACCTCGGGCTGGCTCAGTGACCCACAGAGTCACTATCCAAGCTGCCCCTTTAAGATTCTCCTCTTCCTCCCCTCCCTGTTTGCAGGAGCTCCCAGGCTGAGGGTCCCTGGCTGTCACCAAGGTGGGGCCAGGCAGGAGCCCTGGGCACTATTTGGGAATGGCAAATTTATCTTCTCCAGCCTGGATTCACACAGGGGGGAGACTGTTTCCTGGGAGATGAGTGTGTGCTTTGCAGATGTCTCCTGGGAGGTGCCTCACCAGAGTCCAAATATTCCACTGTGACCCAGGAGAGGTTTTTTTCCTACATCCCCCCATCCAGATATTTCATTCAACCCTGCGAGTTTTGGACAAATCTGCATAAAATTCATACACTACTGACATGCTCCCACCCTGTGGCCCACAGGGACACCCCCCACACATCCCAAATCCCAAATTCATACACTACTGACATCCCCCCACCCTGTGGCCCACAGGGACACCCCACACATCCCAAACACCCCCCACACATCCCAAACCCCAAATTCATACACTACTGACATCCCCCCACCCTGTGGCCCACAGGGACACCCCACACATCCCAAATCCCAAATTCATACACTACTGACATCCCCCCACCCTGTGGCCCACAGGGACACCCCACACATCCCAAACACTCTGATGGAAGAGGGACACGGGTTCAGGAGTGTTCCTGAGCCTGCACTGCACCACACAAACCCACTGCCCCATTCTGAGGCTCTTTAAAGCTATTCCACCTGGGAATCTGTTTCACCCCATGTACCCCCACGGCTCCCCAGGTGCTGGGGGTGGTGGAACAGGGACACATCTGATCCCATTTATGGGGAGGATAATGAGGGTACCAGCACCAAAACAACAAAATGAGTGGGTGGGCACAGCTGGGACTCTCTGATGAGTTTTTGAGTCCCTTCTTGCCTCTGCAGGACATCCCTGTGTTCTCTTCCTCCAGCATCTCCCTCGTGGAGGAGCCCAGTGGGGTGAGCTGTGCGTGGTTTCTCTGTCACTGCTCACTGATTTGGGAATTCCTGGGGGAAAGGAGAATTTCTCTGTGCCATTTGTTCCAATCCAAGCCCAGAAAAATGGCTGAGATGGAGAAAGCCTGAAAGTCTGGGCAGCAATAAGGCAGCAGTGCCTGCAGGTGTGATGTTTGTGCTGAGATGGGCAGTGGGGTGGGCTGTGGGATGGGCAGTGGGATGGACTGTGGGGTGGGCAGTTGGGTGGGCAGTGGAGTGGGCTGTGGGGTGGGCTGTGGGGTGGGCAGTGGGGTGGGTTGTGGGGTGGGCAGTGGGGTGGGCTGTGGGTAAATGGGATGGGTCACCTAAAGGCAAATGGGGCTGCCTGTGTGCAGGATGAGGAGCATCTTTGCCAGGAGGTGACTTTGCCAGAGATGCTGAGCTGTTTGCCTTAGGCTGGGATGTCCCCCATGGCATTCAGCTCCCATCACCTTGTCCCTGAGGCTCTTGTCCATGACCTCAGGCTCCTCTTGGTGTGGCCATCACATTACAGAGCATCCTCACACCGAGCCCTGGGGATGCCAGAGCCCCCCAGCTCCTCTGCCCTTGGCAGGAGCAGGTCCCTTATCAGACCCTGACAGCGAGAGCAGACCCAGCACAGCTCAGCTCTCCCAGAGCCCTGCAGGGCTCAGACTCTTTCCCCCCTGCTCTGTCAATGAAAACATCATTTTTTCCTAAATCACAATCAATGTCAGAACCCCACGAGGCTTCAGCCAGACTTCTGGAGAGCTTTGGTGAGCCAAAAGGGGCTCTCTGTGACAGCACACAGCAGCAGGCCTGTCCTTGCAGAGGTGGCAGGGGACACTTCTCTAGACTCCATGGACCTGCTGCTACTGTTGAGCCCCTCATCCCAGGGCACTTCTCCTGCTGGACAGAGTCAGGGCACGTGAGGAACAGCCAGTGGGAGGAGGAAAACGTTCCCCTTTGTTTCCAGCAAACAGTCTGGCTGCGGGAGCAAAGCAATAACCGGGCTGGTACACGCCTGTTTGCCCAGGAAAGGGGGGAGAGGGCAGGGAGGGGACACAGCAAACACAGACGGCTGGTGCAGCAGCTAACCCAGAGCTCAGGCTGCTCCTCACCACTGAGGAGGCCCCCAGGGCTGCTGTCCCCATTTTGTCCTCCCCTGTGATTTTCCAGCCCTCCCAATGTCTGTGCCAGCCCCTGTGACATTGGGGGACAAAGCTGAGCCTGCCCCACTCACACTGGGGGCTCCCATCAGGGTCTCCATGGCATTGATCCTGCACCCTGCCAGGCTCCCCCACGATGGAATATGAGAGGGGAACACAAGAGCTTCCTGCAGAGGCAAGAGGGAGTCAGAGAAACTCATCCACTCCAGTCTCTGTGTCACTGCTCCCTGTGGGGGCAATGGACGTTGGGGGTTTGGGGAGTGAAGCACCCCCAGTGTTTGACCTGCAACACCAACCAGGAGCCAGGACAGGCTCTGGATCTGCAGCTTCTCCTCCCCTGCTCCCTGGAGATCATGAAGAGCTGCTCCCATCTGACTGAGCTCACACTGCTGCCAGTGCTGCTGGAGTGAACCCACAGCTGTGACCTCCTGGGGGATCCCAGCTCTGCTCCAGGAGTGGGTTTCCCTGGAGTCACTGGTGTAAAACACAACAGCAACACTCAAACCCATTTCACAGCAGCAAAACCCCAAAATGACAGTGGGATTTTCCTCAAACCACAGCAGGAGGTGAGTTCCCAGGGCTGCCTCACAGGGAACAGCCCAGGGACATCCAGGCACTCTGTGGGTGTGCAGGGAAGTGTTCTCAGCTCTGTCAGCAGGGGCAGCCACATTGTTTTCCAAGAGGAACTGAGAAGCCACAGCTAAGTCAGCTCAGGGCAGAGGCAGTGTTTTCACATGGAATTAAACAAGCAATGGTGTCTGCAAGCAGCAAAAGGCCATTGGGAGAGGCCATGAGCTCTCCCCCCTTTGGTGGACCCCCCTTGGTGATTTATCTCTAAGTTCCCTGTAAATGTCACGGAAAAGTCACAAATGCAAAAAATGTGACTTGGAGCAAAAACGCTCCTGAGTGTAGAAAATAAACCATCCTCAAGGCCACTACCTTTCTTTTGGGATGAGTATTTGGTTTCTCCACTTGTGTCAACTCAGTCCCTCTGGCTCCAGCAAGAAATCCTGAGTTCTTCTTTTTCTCCCTTGGCATCCATTGTCTGCAGTGACGTGGGCACAAGGTAGTTTCAGTGGATTGGGTCAAAATAGAAATGACCCCTCTAGTGTAGTTACTGGGTATTGGTATGGAATGGTCAATAATAACCACGTAGTTACCTGTATAAAGGCAGAGTGACCTCCCATCACAGGGGAGTCCCATCATGTCCAGGCTGCTGTGAACACCTTGGCCGGACACAGAGAATTGTAAGATAAGAATTAATAAACAACACGAGAAACCAAGAAAACCAAGGCCTTGAGACTCCACATCACTCTCACACCAGACACAGACTTAAAACCTTCAGAGGCCACAGAGAGAACAGAGACAGAAAAACACCCAGTTGAACCACCAGCCTGGAATCTCGGGTGAGAGAAACCAAAAACCCGAGACTCACCTGCCAGGCCAAGGCATTGCCTGGGGAGGCACCTGTGGCAAACAACCTGTTCCCAGAGCCCTGAGCCAGGCACAACCAGGCTCTGCCCCAGATATTCCAGGGCTCTGAGCAAAAGTCAAGGTGATTTGTGCTTCCCAGGAATGCTGTCGTTTGTGTTTCCTCGGAAGGCTGCAAGGGGGGAGCTGTGCTTTGTGTGCTCCTCAGGACAAGGGACACCTCCTGAAGGCTGCAGGGCTGGCAGTGTCACAGCTCTCAGGAGGGGTCAGCCCAGCCGGGAGCTTTGGGAGGGGCTGAGGAGCACCCATGGGTGCAGCCCTGCCCGCTGTGGCTGTCAGCTCCTTGGGACTGGTGGCCACAGGTGTTTCAGCTGCATTCAGAGACCTCCAACCCATGTTCTTCATCTCCTGAGTGGCTTCTTCCCCTTGCCCCACTCCTTGTCCTCCAGCAGACACTTCCCCCTCTCCATCCTGACCAGATACTGCCCATCCTGCACCCACCCTGATGCTGTGTGTGCTGAGTAACCCCAGAAATCTGTCTGTCCATCCTCAGAGAGCCTGTGGCACAGCTCAGCCCTTGCTGTGGGGCTGGGGGCAGCACCAAGGGCTGGTAGCAGGGTGGGCAGGGGAGACTGGGGGCCAGGAGTCCCTGCCCTCCCTGGGGGGAGATCTGGGGGGGTCCTGCTTGTTTTGCACTGAGCTGGCAGTGCCAGGCTGTGTGGGGAGGATGCAGTTCCCTGCCTGCCCACAGCTCCAGGGGGAGCAGGGCACCACGGTGACATTTGTCAGCTGCCGTGGTGGGTGGGGACAAAGGTCGCCGTCCAGAAATTTCATTTGCTTGCTGATGGAAAATTCCCTGCTTTGCACACATGCAAATGAGGGCTGGGAATCCTGTGCCCGTGCTCCTGCCATTGCACTCCCTGCTCCAAGCTCCAGCCAGGCTGGGGGTTTCCATACTGCCCTCACTAATGTCACCATCACACAGAGTGGCTCCCCAAAAACTTGTCCTTCCCCCTGGAGATGTCCTGGTCACAGGCATGGCTGTGTCCCCAGGGCAGCTCTCACTGCCCACAGCCTGTCTGTGCACCTGGGCTGGGCTGTGCCCCTGCCCTGCCATCCACACCCCCATTCCACTGGCTCTGCAGCCAGGGAAGCCTTGCTGAAGCCACATCCAGTCAGGGCCATCCCAAGGCCCCAGGGGTGTCCCATGGAGCAGGTCACATCCCCATTGCTGTGCACAAGTGGGGAAAAAGGTTATGCCAGGTTATGCTCTGAGGATATTTACAGGCCAGGCTCAGGGAAGGGTAGAGGACAGGACAGGAATATCCTAAACCTTCACCTAAAAAGTCCCGTTTTCCAAGATACTGCCTGGGATGCTCAAAGGATGATGCAGGAAGGGAAAAACCTCCCTGCTAAGCTTATTACCTTGCAGACTCTCTGCACCTTGGGATGCCCACTTGACACCCATGAGGACATGGCCAGAGGTGGCCAAGATGTGCTCCACCAATGCTGGAGCTGCTCTACCCCAACATCCACAGTATCAGCAAGGCCAGTCACAAGCACAGAGGTGCAAGTGGGATTCCTGAGGCTGTTAGCACCATCCACCCCAGGCTCCAAGCCCTGCCACCTGCAGGACAGAGCTGTTGGCTCTGGCTGTGGCAGAAGAAGAGCCAGAGGGAGAGGATGGAGAAATCCCCAGGCTCCCTGAGCAGTTTTCCCCTCTGTCCAGTGACTCAGTCCCATGCAGTGAATTGCTCAGCACTGGCTCTCTGACCCACACGGCCTTCAGCCAGCAACCCACAGAGGCCTGGAGCTCCCCAGTGCCCCAGTGAGGCAGTGACCAGCAGCTTGCAAGATATCCTCTCCTAAGTTCAGGTCAGAGGCTCCAGCTTAGAGCCCAAGGCAGTGGCCCTGAGTCACCAGGTGATGATATCCTGCTGGAATGTCTCAGGTGTGGCAGCACCGTGGGTGATGTGAGGCAATGCAGCAACAACTGCAGCTTGGTGCTGATAGCACTCGTGACTGGAGGTGGGGGATGTCTCTGCTGTTCACAGCTTTGGGCACTTGCTGAGTGGCTGGTGAGACAGATCACTCGGCTGGCAGGTGTCCAATGGCTGCCAGGATTTGGGCTCTTCTCCCCTGGGAGAAGCTACTGAGCTCCAAGGAAGTCTCCTCATCCCTCTGTCACTGACCTGACAGTGTAGCCATGGGCATGGTCTGCTGCCTGCACATCTTGACCATCAGGCTGGGGCTTTTCCTGCCCACTCTACAGAGCCCCAGGCACCACATCCTCTTCTGTGACAGGGCCTGAGGGAATGGCATGAAGCTGTGCCAAGGGAGGGTCAGCCTGGAGATCAGGGAAAGGTTCTTCCCCCCCCCAGAGGGTGCTGGGCACTGCCCAGGCTCCCCATGGCCCCGAGGCTGCCAGAGCTCCAGGAGTGTTTGGACAACATTCCCAGGGATGCCCAGGGTGGGATTGTTGGGGTATCTGTGCAGGGACAGGAGTTGGACTCAGTGATCCTTTCCAACACAGGAGATTCCATGATTCTCTGATTCTGTAACAGAGCAAACCCAGCACAGTCCTGGGGACTATTTGTATTTGGGGCAGATGGTCCTTTGGTTCTACCAGCCTGTCTTAATGGTGGTCACAGAGGTGACCATGTCCTGCCCAGCCTGGCAGGTCTCTCTCCTCTCTAGGACACTCAGAATACTGAAAAATTTCTCTGCTCTCCCTGTCCATGAGCAATGCTGGGGCTGACAGGAGGGAACAAGGTCAGAGGGGCAGGAGGAGAGTAAGATCCAAGTGTTGATACTCTGTGAGCATCTTATGACAAAGCTCTGGAGGATTTCCAGCACCTCAGGACCTGACATCCCTTTGCCTGTGGGGTGCTGAGTGAGCCCCAAAGAAGGGACAGGAGGGCACAGGGCCAGTGCTGAGCAGAGCCAGGGTATTCCTGCCCTACGTGCCTGTGCTCTGGTGAACTCATGGCTGTGGATGTAGGAAACTCATGAAATAGAATATCTGGGCCATCTCTCCCACTCCCAGTGTGCAGCAGACTGGCAGATAAGATACCACAGCAGTTAGTGCTGTGGCAGGCTGCAGGACCAGGGAAAGGACAGGCTGCCAGGCAGGTGGCAATGCTGCCAGGCAGTACAAGGACACTGCTGCCAGCCCAGAGTGGCAGCCCCACTCCTGCAACAGGAGGTGGTGCCAGTGGATACCTCACACCTTCTCCTTTCCCAACACTTTGACAGAAAAAAACACCCAAAATGAGAATGAACAGCTAAAAAGCAGCAGCTCTGCCTGAGTCTTCTGGAAGGTGAAGAGAACAATGTTTGGAGATGAAAGATCCTGCAATAATTAATTGCTGATGCATCCAAAACCTTCCCCAAAACTGTTTTGTCACTGCCAGTTGAGAGAAGCCCATGCAGAGGAGACCTGACGTGGCAGCCCTGTCCTTTGCCTCAGCCTGGAGGCTCAGCCTTGCCCCTTGTGCAAACACCTCAGGGTAGGGGCGGCCCTAAGGATGACAGAGACCAGCAAGAAGTGTGAGAGACTGAGTCAGTTCCACTTAAAATAGAAATCCCCTGACATCAAGGTCTGGCTCTGAGTTTTGGTACGTGCTCGGAAGGAAGTCATTGCTCCTGTGGCACCTCTGCTCCCATCTTCACCAGCCTGATTTGATCAGTGCCGTGGCCCCAGTCAGGAGGTCACCAGTTCACTGGGGACACAATACTTGCTTTTAGGTGGAATTTCAGACACAAACAAATTGGAATTTGTGGAGAGGTCTGCAATTTCGGCTGTCCAGCATGGCCTTTAGCCTATAGTGTCATTCTCATCTCATCTCCTGTGCCACTGGCAGAGACACCTCTGGTCCCTCATCCATGTTCAAGTTGTGGACCCATCTTCAGGCATCTCCTCCTCTGAGCTTTGCTGAAATGGACCAATTTGCTGAAACGACTTTTCTCTTTTCTCTATCACCATTTTCTCACTTTTCTTCTTGTCCAGTATTTGCAGATGCTGCAGTTTTCTCACCTCCGCCTGGAAGATGGAAGGACCCTTCTAATCCCGCTGGTCTTTTCCCACTCAGTGATTGAGAAGTGACAAGGAGCATTAACTGCTGGGTGCCAGTCACTCAGTGTTCCTGTGATTTCTGCTTTGGAGGGGTGCTGAGCCTGGCATATGCTGACAGAATGATGCTGGTGGGTCACTGCTGAGATCTCCTCCCACAGCAGCAAGGAACTCTGCAAGATGCATCTTCTGTAGCTCCAAGTCTCCCATAATGGTACTCACACTTCTCCCTGCCCCTTTCCCTGATTCCAAACACCTTTCTGACCTTGACTGAGTTCTGCCAAGCTGCTGTGCCAGGAGGAGGGGCTGAGCCCTCCCGGGGGTGGCTGGGCAGGCGTGGGCAGTATCTGCAAACCCTGATTCAGGTTACAGGAATGCAGTCGGGATGGGGTGGCAGGGGAGGACAACAAAAGGACAAATCTGCATAAAATTCATACACTACTGACCCATGTGGGCATGAGAGTTTGTGGCCATGTCACCTGCAGGGAAAGACATCACCCACAGACTGGGAGATCCCCTGCACCTTGCTGTGAGCACACCCCACCTCTGCTGGGGTATTGGTGTCCCCTGAGCAGCCCCTTTTCCTGAGTAGCCACAGCACTGGGGTGACACCACAGGGATCTTCTCCTGGGTAAAGCCTGTCCAGCCATGGATCTGCAGGGTTTCAGCAGGGCCAGGGTGATCACCAGCACAGATCCTCTCTCAAGCATTATTCTCCTCCTGCAGTGTTGGGGTCACAATAAATAGGTGACTCCACAGCTCTAGGACACAGAAGCAATGCTGCCTGCAGAGAGGAACCACAAAAACAGAACTGTGGTCCTGGCTGCCTTCAGGAGACCCCCTCTCCATGGACCTCCATGTGTCTGGGCAGGATTGAGGAGTGCACAGCACCAACCATCACTCCCTACACACCTGCACACCCTCTGCAGCTGCTCTGGCAGCTCTTTGCAGCTCTCTAGGATTTCACAGGGGCTCTGCCTTTTTGTGCAATCCAACCTTACTCTCCAAGAATGTGTCCCCAGCAGCTGCTGGAAGCAGCAGCACCAGCCTGGCCAGCACATTGGCAACTCCTCAGCCCACAGACAACAGCACTGGGCTGAATGCACACAGATACCACCAGCACCTCAGCCCCCCAAAATTGGGCTGTGGACCAGAAAAGCCCCTCAAGGCAGTACCAGTGGGGTGCATGCTGGGGCTTGTACTTCCTCTGGGCCTGGCACATTATAGGATGTGAATTCCTTGGAGAAGGGGGTGTTTATTAAAATAAACTGCCTAAGTCACTCACACAGTGTATCTCCCAGTTTCACTCACACTGGGATGAGGGGTGGTGGTAGGTGGGTCCTCACTGTGGCTCATGGGTTCCTCTCTACTGGCTACAGCAAACAGCTCTTTTCACACCCTTTAGGAATTTGCCATTTTCATGGAGACTCTGATCTACCTTCCAAGAGCCTCAGGCTGGGTTATTGCCTCTGTCTGGGTTTCCTGCTGTGGCACCTTTACAGGTGGTGCCAGGGGAGGAGGATGGTGTTGTGAGGGACATATTTCCATCTTGTTGCCATCCTTCCACTATCAAAGCTCAGGTCTCCTGCTGGTGTCACCTACACCCCAGCCCTAACCAAAGTCCAGCCATCTGGGCTGATGCAAACAACAGATTGCTCAGCATCTTCCTGCTCGTGACTGTGCCCCGTGCAAGCCACGCTCGTAATTTTTTCTCTTTAGGGTTTCTTCTGGTACTTTCAAACCCAGCCAGTCACACAGATACTTCCTTCATCCCAGTCTCAGTGTAGATTTTACCTGCAGGACAACAAACCCAGGGCAAAATGTTCTTCTGATGACCACAGAAAATCTCTAGGACAGAAAAACCAGCAGCAGAAAACGAGCAGAGATCAGAGCTGCCCCTCATGAGGAGCTGCAGCCCCAGTGGGGTCTGGCCTCAGGCTCCAGGGTGAACAAACCAAGTGTCCTCAGCCACTCCTCGTGTGGCCCCTCCAGACTTTTCACCACCTCACATCCCTCCTTTGGCCATCCTCTAACAGCTTTACCTCTTGCCTTTATAACTGGATGCTGGATGTTGTGTAAATATGATCCTGGAGGCAGAAAGCAAACGTGTGTGTCTGTTCATAGAGGTTGTGGCAAACGTTTGTGCAAAGCGTGGGAGTCAGTTGGAGGTAAAGTGATATCTTTGAATAAGCCATAACCGTGTCCAAACACCAAGGAGGGTAAACCTGGGCGAGTTGAAATGTGAAACCATGGTCAGGCAAGCCAAAACAGCATAACTCCCAAGTGTTTTCATGAGTAGACAAAAGGTGGTTGCCTGCCAAAGAGGCTGAAGTCAACAAACAACGGAGTACAACGGGACCACTCATGAAAATGAGCTGTGAGGAGAAGTGAGGTGAATCCCTCACACTGCTGAGGCACCCAGAGGCTTCCCAGGCTGGGGAGAAGTTCAAGGAGGTCCCTCAGAACACATCAGTTTACAGGAATGGAGAGAAAAATCAGGACCTTCACATGGAGAAATGTGAAACAGAAGTTTGGGAACTCTCAGGTGGGGCTGCAGCCTAGCAGGGGGATCCATGCCCTAGAGTAAGTTGTGGTTAAGAATCAGAGTGATTTTGGCTCCCCAAAGACTGAGAGACAATTAGGAGATAGAAAAAAAAGGCAAAATACTGCTGGTTGGGTGACTTGGCATTCAACCAAGTCCACACTTTGCTATATCAGAGACATTCTTTAACTATTGCATTAGTCTGTTGCATATTTATATTCTTCCATAAACTAGTTTCCATATTTCAGGAACTGTTTTGCATGGTCCCTCCTTGGGTCTGCTTTTTTAGATAATTTGTGTTTTGTGGCTGTGTCTTCATTATCACCTTTAGTTTGGGCTTTGATCTATACTTTTTTCAGATGGGAGATGCCGATAATTGGTGTATCAATAGCAGAGTCTTCTTTATATGTTCACTGGAGGTTATTTTGATAAAACAGACAGTTTAAGCATACTTATATCAACTACTATGCCTAATTTTCTTTACTAATAGCAGAAATAAAAAAAAACATATCCTTACTACAACGTTATTAATCATATAGCACACACCTTGTGGAAAGCCAACTTTATAATATACATTTATAACACCTAGGGAATCCCAGATACTGATCAAAGCCCTCAGACAGCAACCAGGAAATCATTTTCCACCTGTCTCCAAGGAGGTTATTCCTGGTTGCCATAGAAACCAGGGGTTTTTTGGTGCCCCCTACGATAATTGGAATGAAACTTTATTTCAGACCCTGGAGGGATGGGTCAGACCCAGGAGTGCCATCTCCCAGAGACCACCAAATGGCTACATAAATTCCCATCACATCCACACAGGTGATGAGAGGTGGTCAGGGTCCCAAATAAGGGGCACTGCTAAACACGGACTAGGAGAAGAAGAGGCTCAGGTGTGTGGGGCTCCCTGCTCCACAGCATCAGGAGCAGGGGGAGGAGGAGCTGTGCCCTCCCCTGCAGCCCTGGCACTGCAGGGCAGTGGGGCCAGTGTGTGTGTGTGTGGCAGTGGATGGCCACAGCACTGGGCAGCCACAGCAGTGCCCGTTCCTGCCCTCCAGCCAAGGGAGAGGCTGCAGACTGCAGGCACATGAGGAGCTGTGGGTTTGTTACTCATTTACTGCACGGGTGGCTCCTGAGTGTGCTGTGCAGCACTTTCCCCACCTCCCTGGATACTCTCTGAACCCAGAATGGGGACAGGAGTCTGATATCTGCCGGCCACTGCTGCAGCTCAGAGCCACAGAGGAAGGGGCTGGGTGAATGCACATTTGGGGACCCATTAGAGAATGAGTTGTGGCAAAACATGCCACGGCCATGAATGCTCATGGCCTGCAGGCAGATATTCCTGGCATGGGGTGGGTGAAGACATTTCTCTTTCATGTGTAGGCCCTGCCCTCTGTGATGTTCCTGCTGTGGAGCTGGGGCAGCAAAAAGCAGTCAGGGTGAATGCTGGGGCACTGTCAGGGTGGAGCAAGTGCCTGGCAGGAGCCTGGAGGGCAGTGAGGATGGCAGAGAGCTGCCAGGCCAAGCCATGGCACTGCACCTCTCACCATCCATCCCCCAGAGCCTGGTGATTCTGCAGGGGTCACCTCAGCTGCCCACCTTGACCCCAGCCACAGCTCCTGCCAGGCTGGGGACACCAGTTTTTGCCTGCGGTGCCAGGCCCTGCCAGCCTGAACCTTGATCAGTAACCAGGCAGTAAATATCCCAGGGACAATGCAATGACACAGGCTCCTTCCCAGCCGTTGGCACTGGGAACTGCCGTGAATCATGCCATGGAAACCGGCCAACAGAGAGGCCAGCAGGAGACAAGCCCACACGTGGTTTTCTCTAGAGGGCCCAGCCTTGCCCAGAGCCAAACTAGGTTAACTGGGAACGGTGTATTGAGGTTAACTGCTGCGCACAGGTCATCTGCTCTGCGTGACGAAGGGTCCGGCCTGGCCGGGAGCCAGCAGGATGCAGCAGGCAGTGGCATCACTCTGCAGTGCCTCGTGTCCAGTGGGGCAGGGATCAACATGGAAAGCACCTGAGTTCTCCACTGAAGGCTCCAGGACCTCTTGTCTGGAGTTTTCGTGTGCCAGGTGCTCCTGCCTGTGACACAGCAGTTTCCAGTTGCAGCAGGAGCACTGATGACCGTCGTGCTGAGTGTACATCCCTGGCAGTGCTGTGACAGCAAAAACAAGTTAACCTAGAGCAGAAAGCAGGGACGTGGGCCTGACACTCTCCTTCCCACTCCCCTGTGGGAGGAAATGTCAGTGTTTCTGCTTCTGACCAGCATTTCCCATCTCAAGCTCCACAAGAAGCTAAATTGAAATAAAACACTTTTTACGTCTCTTACGCTTGACTTTCCTCTAGGGAAGTTTCTCAAAACAGCATGTTTAGCTCTAAAATTATCCATCTAAAGGGACTTTCCCCTGGCTCTCTGTCCTGCCCACACAGGGCACGTATCCTGGCAGCTGGCAGAAGGTGACCAGGTGGCTGGAGTGGCAGTCAGCAAACAGTGTGAGGAATGCAGGGGAATTTCTGTCCCTCTCCCTGGGCTGACATCATGTGGATACAACTGCTGTGACGTGCCACCACCTTCCCATGGTTTGGGACTGTGTTTTGGTGCACCCAGCAATTTTTGGCTGCCCTGGGAGGACACTCCATGACCTCAGTTTGGGTTACTGTTGTTGCTGTGAAGGGGCAGCATGCCAGCAGCAGTGCTGGAGCAGAGAGCTGGCCAGAGGCTCCCTGCCCAGCTCCCCACCATGAGCCAGGCAGGCTGGGGTGGGAACAGGTCACTCCCCAGCTGTGCTGAGCCCGGCGAGCAGGTTCGGGGCTGAGGAGGATGGGCTGCGTGTCCTGGAAGGCAGCAGCCACCCAGGTGCTGGTAAACACATTACGAAAGGCTGGGCTGAGCCTCACCCCCCACACATCACAGCTGAGTCATCCCACACTCCGGGCTGCTCCTCTTGCCTCCATTCTGCCCTCTCCTCTCCTCAGTGCCACCAGTGTGAGCCCCCTCTCCTGTGAGGGGCTGGGGCCCAGATCCTCCTCAGCGTGCCTGAAAAGGGGAGTAAGTCACAACTTCTGCCTGCTTCAGTTTCCCCACCTGTGGCAGAAAGGCTCCCAGGTAGGAGGCAGCTGACTCAGTTTACCTGGCCTGACCCATCAGACTCACCCTCCCCAGGGCTGAGCACATCACACTCTGCCCCCAGTGGGGAGCACAGCATGACCAGGACCCCTCAGCTTTCCAAGAGGAGTCTCAGAGCTGGGGGCAATTCCTGCACCCTGCAAAGGTTTGGCAGTGCACCCCTTCCAAGTTCCATCAGGATGTGCAACCACGGCCAGCCACTGCTGCTGGGAGAGGGAAATGACTGTTACCCAAGCACACTGGAAATGCAGATTGAAAAAAAAAAATAAATAAATAAAATGCAGGCACTCTGCTTGCATGGAGAATTTGACTCTGCCTCTCTGAGCCAGCAGGAACCTTCTCTCTGGCAGCAGTGCCCACTCCTTCATCACTGGGGCCCAGGCAGGACTGGTGCTGGGAGACTCTCAAGGTCATCTCTACACCTTGCAGGACCCCTGAGAAGAGCCAGCTGTGCCAACATTCCATGAGGGACGACTTCAGCTCCTTTCCACTTGTCTTGAAATAATGCAGTTCCCTGACACAGAAACAAGTCCTTATGCCAGTGTGCTGGCACCCACCTGGTGCTGGGTGACCCAAGAACCTGCCACAGGGCACTGAGCTGGGAGTTCCCCCAAAATTCCCAGCCTGGGCTGCTCCAGGAGCCCAGCTGTGGCTGTGCACCCAGCACCCATGGGTGAAAAGAGAGGCACAGGAGGTCAGGACTGATTTCTACTTGGGCTGGTGGCTGCAGAGCCTGTGCTGGGGCTCAGCCCTGCCCATGGTGCTGCACAGTGCAGGCTGCCCTCACCAGCTTCATGGGGAAGGTGTGAGTAACCCTCTAAAGGTAGTGTCAGGTCTCAGCTCTTGGCTCACCCCAGCACCTGTGCCATGTTAGGGGAGCAGGTTGGTGTGAGTCGCCAGCTCATTCCTGTGTGCCTGGAGCTGGTGCAGGCACAGCCCACCAGCTTGGAGGGGTGAGGGTGATGGGCAGGCTCAGCTCAGCTCAGCTCAGCTCCTGGGGCTGCAGGGCATTTCTGTCTCAGGCAGGTGAACCCCACACTCACACGCTCCTCTGCTTTAGTGGTTTGCATTCCACAGGGATCTCCCCATCCTTTGGCTCTGCACATACTGCTGTGTATCACCCTGGGCACTTCCACCCATGGCTTCCTCCAGCACGGGGCTGCCCTGTGGCTGTGAGCAGCCTTGCTGAGCGTGAGCCATACCACACAGGACTGAAGAGAGTGCCCATCAGCTTGGAAACCTGCTTCAGACTGGCTGCTGGTGCTGGAAGATGCCCTGGAGCAGGCTTCCTTCCTTAGCCACAAGATCTAAATCTGCCTCATCGCCAAGCTGGGGTTTCCCTAAACTCCTTTCACTCCAGAGCTGGCAATACTGGAACAGCTGTAACACCTGAGGAGATGGAAATACATTATTTGTGCCAGACCTGTCTGCTCCGAGTGCTCTGAGCTCCTTGCCAGGCTTTCCCTGCTCACCTCCATGCCTTGTCCCCAGCATTCAGCACTGCAGCAGAGCTCTGTCACTCAGACCTGCACCTGTGAAATACCCACCAGTGACAGCTCTGCTCAGGCTGGCACAGCCTGGACCAGCCACCACCTGCCACAGCCTCTTGGACTTAGGGCTAGTGGGCAGAACTCACAGCTAAGGAGAGTCTGGGCTAACAGTTCCACCAGTCTTCTCGGATCCACCTCTCCAGGAAACAAACAAAAATCTCCTGGCACCCCTGGGCAGCCCAGACTCCATCCTACCCTTCTAGCTACCTGGAGCATGGTGTGTGCTGGGTGCTGCCTATGTGTAGCTCACCTTTAGTGTCCTCCAGAGGCACCTGCATTACCTCATGTGGTGCTTCGTGGTTGGTCTGTCCCTTTCCTTCTTTATGCCACTTGCAAAAGGCTTCAAAATAATGCTGTGAGTGTGACACCCAGCGCCCCTGGGAGCCATGCCTGTCCTGGTGCTCAAGCTCTCCCTTCCAAACACAAGTTTTTCTGTTCTGAAACTCATCCCATCCCTGGGTTTGCCCCATCCTGTAGACCTCCTGCTCCACCGAGGTCTGTGCAGGTTTGTGAGGAGCTGGAGCTGCAGCAGAGAGAGATTGAGGGTGTCCAGACCATCCCCACACTCTGTGATGTCAGGGCTTTGGCTGGAGGGAGGATGGACCTGCAGGGTGTTGTCAGGGCAGGCAGGCTGGCTCAGGGGGAAGAATCACTCCAGGCAGTCCCAGGGTGTCAGACACTGCAGCATGAGCTGCCTGAAGCCAGGCAGACAGCAGGCTGGGGGAGGCAGGAGAACCTTGTAGTGTGGGTGTCTCAGTTTTGAGACAAATTCAAGAGGAGACACTCTGCAGTGAGGAGTTTCCTCTGAAGGGTGTCAACAATCCCCCTCTGCCAAAAAATGAATGCTAATAGAGGAAAGTGAAAAAAAACCCCAAACCTAACAGTTTATTAACAACAGTGCCCACAGGGCAAGGAATAAAAGGAAACAACTGCTAAACACTGAACTATCAGAACTCAAGCCCTCCTCCCCCTCACCCCCTGCAGTCACAGTTCCAGAGGGGTGGGAGCAGAATACAGGAGACAGAGTTCAAGGAGGATGAGCTGCACTTTGGTTTGTTGATGGCTGGAAGGACCATGCAGAGGCAGCAAAGCCAAGTTTTGGCACCATGGAGGCTCTTGGCTCCTTGCCTAGGTGGGTGCCAGCAGTGCCCACGCCATGCTGGATCCTCAGGGCACTGGATCTGGGTTTTGGGGACCAGCAGCACCCTTAGGAGATCAGCCCTCAGCTGGCCTTGCTGCCTGGAGAATAGGAAAGGGTTAGCAATGCTGGTGCCTGGTGATGCCTCCATCCAGCTATGTGAGGTATGTGTGGCACCAGCACACCTCGGCAGGGGAGAGACTCTCCTTGCCCTGCCTGGGTTGCCTGGAGACAGCTCTGCTGGAGCTTGGTGGGGAGAGGGAGCAGGATGAGGGGTCTGTGCCCCCACATCCCACACCCCACTGACAGGGAGGCTGACTGTGGCTCCAGCTCTGGTCCCTGGGGAGTTTATCTGTCAGAAAAGCAGATGTCCACACTCCATTGCCCCTGCAGAGCCAGGATTTGCTTTGCAAAACCAGGAGGTGACGTGCAGTGCACGGAGGGCACCCAGAGAAACTGCACAGTGCTGGCTGTGATCCATGAATCGATAATACCAGCCAGGCTGTTTTTATCACTGCCACAGATATCCACACCAGATGCTGCCCAGGAGCTTCAGAGCCCATCCCACAGTGCCCACCAAGCCTCCAGGGGTACAGGAGAGGGCTGGGCTGGTCTCTGGCACTGGAGCCACTTGCTGTGGCAGACAGTGGCTAACACTGCTGGCCTCTACATGGACAACTCATCTCATTCCTCAGGCTGGGAACAGCCACGCTCCAAAAGGTGCAGAGGGATGAAATCACCACCCAAGCACAGCCCAAGGGGCTCAGACTGGATCCAGTGGGTGCCCCTAGTGCGTGTTCCCAAAGCATCTGTGGGGACACCCTGTTCCCCAGCCTTTGGAGCTTAGCCAGGCAAAATTTTACCTTGTACCCCAGCAAAAACTATCCCAACCAAGGGAACTGGCAGGACCGGTCCCCACGCCTGCAGCTGCTGCCAAACAATGCATTGTTTTGACAAAAGAAAAGCAAACCACAGCCTCCAGCAGCCCCAACCAAGCTGGGACCAGAAGAGGATGGGCACAACAGACTCCCAGGGAGCCTGATAGGAGGGGAAAGGGAGAGGAAGGTGTCACTGCAGATTCCCAGGCTGAGGAAGGCTGTGGAGCTGGAAAAGACCCGGGCAGACCATATCACTGGGTTTTTTCAGATGCTGTTTTTTCAGTTCAAACAAAATCCCAAAGTGGGACAAGGGCGTGTTGAGGGGTTTCTCCTCTCCAAGTGCTTCTCTGTCCTTGCCTTATCCCCAGGTGACCTGAGCAGCTTCCAGGCTCTGCAGCATGGCTGTCCCCAGAAAATTCCATATTGTCCTGAGAAATCCAGGCTTAGGGCACCAGCAGAGCACAGGGCACTGAGGAGACCCAGGACAGCACCTGGGGACCTGCTGTTTTGGGGGTTATGCCAGGAGACCTTCAAACAGCACACAGGGGAGGTGCCCACCCTGCAGTGCCCTGGCTTGGGGGCTGCTCAGGAGCCCTGACACTTCCTGCTCCCTGCCCTGAGGTGTTGGGTCCACTGCACTGGGAGGCACAACAATGCCCCCATGTGCAAATTCCCTGTGTGACCCATCCCAGGGGCTGGATTTTGGGTTGGGGGATGTGCAGGGCTTTTCTCCAGGGAAGCAGGAAGGTTTTGGATACATCCTGGGAAATAAAGGCTCTCTCACAGGGCTGTGCATTGGGTAAATTTAACCTCCTGGCACTAAAAACCTCCCATTTTCCACTGGTAATGAGGATGCTGAGCTGGGTGGGCTCTCCTGCTTCCTTCCCAGAGAAGGAGCCGAGGCTTGAGCAGCAGCACATCCTCCTGCACACCAGCTCATTCCACACAGGGACAGACCAGCAAACAGGGCAGCACAAAGACTTCATTGTTCCCAGATGGAAATGATCATCCTGGTGACCTGGAAATACAGAGAAAGCTCTGTCAGCAAAGCTATAGGGTTTCAAAAGCTGAGATCAAAGGGCCCTCCGGGTCAGACTCTGCAGGCCCTCACAGACACCTGTAATAAAGGCACCTCCTTCTAATTATTCTTATTTTGCCTGCCAGAGTCACCAGGGCTGTGGGGATCGTCCCTCTCTCGTGGAGCAGCAGTGGGGACAGGGACATGGCAGGAACAAAGGATTCTTGTGTGGGGATGGGCGGGTGCAGGGAGCTTTGGCAGAGCAGCATTTGCTCCCCTCTGCCTGCTGCGAGCCCCAGCCATGCCTCTTGCCCTCTCCCACCCTGGCTGGGCAGTTCCTGCTGCTGCAGCACATCCCAGTGGTGTCCCCCTGCCCCTGTGCACAGCTGGGCACACAGGAGGCAGCCAGCCCCACTCTGGCCCGGTGCCACTGGGGACCTGACCTTTCCCAGCACAACCTGGCAGCACCAGCACTGTGCAGTGGGAACCTGTTCCACACCCTCTGCCAGAGCCTGGAATCTCTCCCGCAGCAGCTCTTGCAGAGTGCTTTCCCCAGCCTCTTATCTCCTGGACTTCAGACCCCACCGTGGGACAGATAATGTATCTGCAGACACACCTCGAGCACACAACGATCAGCCTGTGAATGCCGGATTTCTCTCTCTGCTTTGAACTGGCAGAGGTGGATGGTCCTGTAAATGCCAGGGCTTTTTTTTTTTTTTTTTTTTTTTTTTTTTTTTTTTGTGCAGCCCTGGCCACATCCCTTTAGTCAGGGTGGCTCCTGGCACAGCAGGGACACTGTGGCCCCTCTGCCAATACCTGTGGGGTAGATGAGGGCAAGGTGAGAATTTATTTTGGGTGCTCTTTTTAGAGGTGTAGAAATGGTTCCCAAAGTGCAGGGGCAGGGACCCTCCTGTGCAGCCCCAGCAGGGAGCAAAGCCTGCTGTGGCACTTGTGGGATGAGTGGGCTCTGTTCTCAGCAGGTCAGGCTCAGCAGGTGTCAGGAGGAAAACCAGAGCTGTCCCTGACCTCAGATGTCATAGGAGAAAATTAGCACAGCAAATGGCTATGCTAATTAGAGGAGGAGGAGGTGACATATTGGTCAGAGTCTCCTAAGGACAAGGGTCAGCCAGGTCCTGGCCTGGCACGGGGTCAGCTCTGGCCATGGGCTGCAGGGCTCCCGAGGAGCCAGATGTGCAAAGTCCCACCAAGGAGCCAGATGTGCAAGGTCCCACCGTGTCTCTTTTTGGCTCAGATGGGCCCCTTGTCTGCCCCAGGTGCTGCTGGTTTGAATTTGGCTTGTCCTCCATCATTGGGAAGATGTTTCACCTCCTCCCTTCCCTCCCCTCCACTGGGGCAGCCAAAGGGAGCTGGGAGTGGAGGAGGATGAGACTGCAGAGGTGAGAACAGCAGAGGACATGCCTGGGGCTTAGAGAGGAGGAACAGGCACTGCTGGTGGTGCACAGGGTCACTGAGCAGTCCAGGCTCTGCTCCTCAAGGATGGCAACACAACGATGGCAAGTTTAGTGTGATGGCATTAACCACCCCTGTGCTGGGCACTGTCTGTGTCCTCAGGACCCACCAAACTCTCTGTTCTTGGTCTGCCTGGTTCATGTGGCACAGTTTAAATCTGCACACTGTGGAAACAGTTTGGGGAGACAGGGGGGGACATTGCTGGGGCTGTGGCAGCCAGAGTGTCCCACTCACCACTGACAGAGGTGTGGGGGCTGTTGGGACCCTGGGGTGCCATCTGGGGCTGTGTCTGTGCCCTGAAAACCCCCAAACATCCCTCACCATGCCCAGTGGCTGCAGGACTGGGACAGCCTCTGTTTGCCCTGGTTTCTGCTCCTCCCAGCACAGCCCTGTTTGCCTTCACACGGTCCCCAGTGCTGAGCAAACAGCACACGGGGACAGCCAGCAGCTGGCAGGGAGGGACAGCCCTGGCTGTGTCCCCAACCTCCCCTGCTCCCCCCACAGCAGGCCTTGCAATAAAAACACAGATCCAGTCTGAGCTGGGCAGTGCACGGTGGGGGATACTGGCAAGGCACAACTGCCAGAGCAGGAGGGTTGTTGCAGGCTGCAGGAGGGATTCACCAGCTTGTTTTCAGGGGTTGTGTTATCCTGCAGATACTGTCATCCCTATATGATGGTCGTGGGGATAACACAGGAATTTCTACATGGGGAAAGGCAATTTGCCCTGACTGGGTGGGTGCTGGGAGCAAGGATATGGATCTGAACAAGTCTAGCCATGACACCTGAACCTGACCCTGCTCTGTGCCATCTGTGTTCTATGGTCTCAGCCATTACATGAACTTTTTGCTCTTAGGGTTTGTTATCTTAGTTTGGTGGCTGCAGACTCATGGAGCTGATGAGTGGGGAGAGCTCAGGCACCCCAGTGACTTGTCAGGCTTCTCCCAGGCAAGTGGCCACTGGGAAAAACTGCACTGATAAATCAGATGGGCTGGTTTGAACTGATTTCTCCTTGTTCAGAAGGAGAACACAGAGACATCTACAGACCAGCCTGCTGACAGAGAAAAACCTCTCCAGACTCAGCCTGTGATGAATTCAAAGCAGGAAAGTTATACCCTGCTTGGTGCAGGTGTCTTTTTTCAGCAGAAATGGAACAGTTGATGTGCTCATTTCTGTCCCTTGTGAGCTCTGATGCCAAACTGGAAGGAAGCCCGTGCTATACAAGCAAAAAAAACCAAACAGCCCAGCTCTGTGCTTGGAGAGTGGCCCACAGTGTTACGTGGGCTCACAGCTCCATGTAGGACAGGTCAAAATGGATAGAGTTTGTTACAAGCACTGTCCAGGTGTCCTGTGTGGTCATTGCCCTCCTGTGGCCATTTCCAGGCCAGCCAAGTGCAGCTCTGTGTGTGTGTGGAGATGGATGGAGATGGTCCAGGCTGGTCTGGCCACCCCATCACCAGCATCAGCTGTGCTCAGAAAAGGAGCTGCATTAGGTGGTCGTGGTGCTCCTACACCCCCAGATGTGCTGGACCTCATCCTAAAGCTGTGCCGACCATCAGCTTCTCCTGTTGATGAGCTAAAATCCCTCCTGCTCCCACTGAACCTGCCCCAGTTAGACACGAGGGCTGGTTTGCTCCAGCCAAGGTGCAGCAGGACTGATGGGCACAACCCAGGCACTCACACCATCACTGCTGGCCATCATCCCACAGGACACCAGAGGCTGGAGAGTTGGGGGTCTCCAGGAGCTCACATTCCCCTCTGCAGGTCACTAACACTGAGAACACACTGCTGGAACACCTGAGGCTTCCTGAGGTCCTGACCCAGAATTCCCATTCCTCCTGATGGAGTCATCCCTGTGTGTGTGATCACCATGGGGCCAAGGGGGTGAGACTCCAGCAGGAGCTGCCCCAAGGATCTGATGATGGAGGAGAGGCAGGACCACTGTGCCATCTCCTCTGATAAAAGATGCCCAGGTGTGCCAGGCACGAGGTGGCCAAGGTGTCACTGTGGTTAGTGAGATCACACTGCTGGAGGATAAATATGAAAATTTCAGCAGCTTCCCTGCACAGCCCAAGGCTGCAGAGTTCCCCCTCCAGCACATCCACCCAGCTTCTCCCCTGGCCTGATCCCCAAAACACACAGACACTGCTCTGTGCAGGCCAGTGAGCTGCACCTTGGGAGGGGTTTGGCCAGCTGAGCTCAGGCCTTGGAGAACTCTGCTGCTGCCAGGCTGTGGGAGTGAAGAAACAGAGGAGCTTCATGTTCTGCAGTTTGGGCAGACAGAAGCTCCTCTGCACACAGGACAGCCCCAAATTGATCAAGACCATTCCTTTTCCTAACTGCAACCTCATTAAATTTAGGTCTTGATCTTTCCTGCCCCCCAGTCCCAGGAGCAGAGGGGTTCTGGAGGACATGCCATTGGGTGTCACAGCAGCCTGGTGGCATCTTCACCATGGTTGTAAGCCAAAGGCAGGGAGGAGCTGCCACTGTGGGTGCAGCACTCCATGGGCTGCTCCAGGTGTGGGATGAGCTTGTGTCAGGGCTGGAGCAGATCCAGACAAGCCCTGAAGGGCTGGATGTGGTGTTTGCCTCAAGCTCTAATCGCAGCACAGCGCTGGAAGTATCCTGGAGATATTTCCTTTCCTTCCTGCCTCAGTGTCCCCTTTCCCCAAAGCCTGCAGCAGGTCTGGGGCTGAGCGCTGAGTAGTTCCTGGGTGCTCTGAGCCTTTCCCACCCTCCAGAACACCCAGCTCTGGGTGCTGGGGCTTGACCATGGGGAGGCACCTCACCCTGCACCCCGAGGTGCCGCATTTTCCTTCCGAACAAGCCGTGAGCATCCACCTCCATAAATAAATAAACCAATAAATCAGTCCCCAGGAGCACAGCACCCGCCTGCTCCCGGCCATGACAAAGAGGCCACTGTGTGCAGGCAGCAAAAGCCTCCAGTGCTGTCGGGGCTTGCTCATCAGGGCTCTGCAGAGTCAGGGCTGCTCTCCAGGCAGCAGCAGCAGAGGTGCAGCCCTGGCTGGGGACAACCCTCGAGGCTCTCAGGGCGCTGGGGAGGAGCAGCTCCTGAGCTGGGACGGAGGTGGGGAATTTCCACGGCAGCTGAGCCCGGCCCAGCCTTCGGAAAATCCAGTGAGACACGGGGACAGGCTGGGGACAGGCTGGGGACAGGCTGGGGACAGGCTCCAGACCCCACGGCGTGTGTGGGGCAGCACCAGGCAATGCCCCATTTAAATTGCTCCTGGTAGACAGGAGCAAAGTTCAGAGGGTCTTACAGCTCTTCCCCTCCCTGATAGCTTTTCCTTTCTCCGGGAAAAGGGGCAAGGTGGTGCATTTATCCCAGTGGATATCTCAGTCAGTGCTGCATTAAAAGGCTCTGATGTGCAGAGGCTGCACAGCTTTGTGTCAGAGGGCAGGGGCAGAGCAGGACCACAGGCTGGGGGACAGGAGGGATTTCTCTGGAGTCTCCACTGGCACGTTCATTTTTTTGCTTTTTTTTTTTTTTTCTGTGAGGATCAGGTTTGAAGGCAAATTAATTTCAGGACCAGCATATGTCTGAAAAGAGACAGAGCTCCCCAGAGCCTGCAGCCCCACAAGGTTCCACTCCTGGGGGTACAGAGCCACCCCTGCACCCTAAATGCCTTCTGCAGCTCAGAGACCCACCCGAGGGGCTGAAGGAGCAGAATTATGTCAAGGCTTCCACATCCCTCTTATGGGAAACCACCAGTTGAGGCTGCTGAGGTGTCCTTGGGTCTCCCCAGGCTGTCCCTGCCTGCAGGGATGGAAGGTGGAATAGCAGCCACCATGGGTCTGCAGTGAGAGCAGGGAGGGCAGGGGCTCCAGGACATCCACCCCTGGCTTTGACCTCTGCACCAGGGAACAGGTAAATGGTATTAGAGTCACCATGGCTAAACTGAACTAAAGCCTGGCCACCCTCAGCAGCCCTGGGAGACCCAGCAGGACTGTAAGCTCCCCAGCTTGCCCTGGAGATCTGGGTGTGTGCCAGGAGCCGCCCTGGCTTCCCACATCTCCACCGGGAGTCCAGCCAGCTGCTCATGAACCCAGATCCGTGTGCCCAGTGCTGGGGGAGGTGCACAGGAATGCAGCTCCAGCTGTTACAGACCCACCAGGCTCTTGGCTGGGGGAATCCTCAATCCCTCCTCACCTTGCTTTTGCATGAGTTGGTGCTGTGCTTTATTTGTCCAATAAAAGGCAAAAAGTTTCCTTGCATCCTTCCATCCCCTCCCTGAGCCCCGCTGCACCTCTGCTCCCCTGGGGTGACCCAGATGAGGAGGCACGGGTTCAGCATGGGCGCTGGCACCACCTGCACTTGCCCTTGATGTTGTTGCTCATGACCCCAGGAGTGTTTGCAGAATGAATGTCAGGGTGGTGCCGCACCCCGTCTGCCCTGGCATTCAGGGAGCTCCATGCTCGGGGGCCCTGCCCACACGTACACACCTCCCACAAGGCAAACACCCCCGGCTTGTTCCACACCGGGGGGGCTGCAGGGAGCTCCCCCCACCCACCAGATCAGGGAGGGATCCAGGGACCTGTTCTGGTGTTGGCATAGTGCAGCTCAGCCATTCCTGGCTGTGCCCCAGGTCTCCCAAACCCTCTCTTCTTTGCACTGCTGGTGCCTGGGGGCTCCCCGATGGGGTCACCCCTCCTCTGGGCATCCTTCTGCTGTGCCCCAGGTCTGCAGGTCTCCCAAACCCTCTCTCCTCTGCACTGCTGATGTGCCCCTTGCACTGAGCTGGTGCCTGGGAGCTCCCTGATGGGGTCATCCCTCCTCAGAGCATCCTTCTGCCTCCCTACAGGGCAGGTGTTCTCAGCTCTGCTCTTCCCTCCATCCCCAGACCTTGGGGTGTGGCATCTGCCAGCAGGAAAAGCAGTGGCTGGAGCAGCAGAGAAGGAGCAGTGATCTGTGAAGCATCACCAGGTCTCCAAGGTGCCCAGAGGGTCCAGTGCCCCGGGATGGCAGAGCAGAGGGGCTGCTTTGCCCAGTCCCTGTGCCTTGCAGGGTGGTGGCCTCTCCAAAAGGAGAGTTTGCCCAGTTTGGGGGACAAGTGGCAAAGAGGAGCCTGGGGAGGGCAGGAAGGTGCTCCAGGGCTGTGGAACTGTTCTGGTCCATCTGGGCACACTGAAGCTGCTGGTTCTCAGGCTGGGAATGTGACAGTGGGGGACACAGTGACTGCTGAGGAGCCCCAGGCATGGAAGGAGGGCTGGAAAACCCATCACAGGGGCGTTCTGTTGATCCCAGGCAGGTCAGCTCTCCTGACCTGACCTAAATATGACCCCTCCTGATCCCAACCCACCTGTTCCGGCTTTGATGATAATTATGCCCTGCAGACTGTTCAGTCTCTGTGCCACACCTTGTAGGCGGGGGCAAAGTCTGCTGCTCCCTGCAGTCGTGCCCTGTGGCTGTGCTGCAGTGCCTGGTTCTGGTTCCTTCCTGAGCCCCCCTTTCCTGGAGCTCCTGTGGACAGGGGAGGGGGCTACACCCCGCCCTGCCAGCCCAGCTCTCCCACCCCAACCCCTGCCCTCACCCTGTGCGTGCCCTGAGCCCTGCAGACCTTGAATAACCTGTTCCCCTTCCTCCTCTTGCCTCATGACAAAGCACCTGGCATGCAGTTCGGAGGGTAACCACAGCGGGATGAGCTCATCCCGCCCCGGGGGCACTGTGGGACAGTCAAAGGGTCATCAGAGCTGCAGCCCAGGGCCCTTTCCCCATCCAGCTTTCCCCTTGGCACACCCCATGCCAGGTGCCTGTTTCCTGGGGATAAATGGGAATTGCTCTTTGGGACCAAGCTCAAGAGTGCTGTAGGCTCTGCACTGAGATTCCAAACATCCAAGAGGAGCAACTGGTCCCCCCAGAACCCTGTGCAGGGTGCCAAGCCACCCCTTGCTGTGCTGCACCCTGAGCCCTCCTCACCTCCCTCAGTTGGCAGAAGTTTGCTTTGAACCCTGGCCAGCGTGTCTGCCTCATGGAAACCCGATTGCTGCTTTCATCCCAGGGAGCTCCATCGCCCTACCCCTGTCCTGGGACTGGTGTCATCCACACCCCACAGCCCCAGGGGTGTTTGGTGGCCTTTTCCTGGGCAAACTGATAGATACCACTCAGTTGGGCAGGTGTGTGTTGGTTTGCCAGGACCCACCTACCTGTGCACCTGGGCACTCTCAGCCCTGCCTGGAGGAGAGAGAGGCACAGCCCAGACCTCAGCTTGGTGTGTGAGGGGGTTGAGATGTCTGCAGCACCTTTGCAAGACCTCAAGCTGTTTGGCTTGTTTGGAAGTGGCTGGGCAAGGTGCTGCTGGGCTGTCACTCAGGGCTGGAGTGGCCCAGCCAGATCCAGGAGGGTGTTTGTGACTCTCAGGTGCTGGGAATGCTGGAGGTCTCTGACCCCAGGTGAGCCTGTCCCTGCAGCTCTGAGGCCATCAATCTAAAACTAGGAAAAATACACAGTGTGGGGTCACACAGCCCTTGGACAGTGCCCAGTTGTGTCCCAAAGGGACTCTCACAGCTCCAGCTGGGGACACACTCCTGATAAAATGACAGGGATGGGCAAGAATCCATCCATGGTGTGCTCCCACCTTCACCAGGCAAGGCTGGGGGTCAACTCCCAGTATTTGGGGGTTCTGCTGACACAAAACAGGGAGCACTTACCTTGTATCACCAGGTGCCCTTCCCTGCTGCCTCCAGCTGGGCTGGATCAGGGCACAACACAACACTGTGATCCCTTGGTCCCATCAGGGATTTCTGCCCATCCCAAAGCCCTTCTCAATCCTAGGAGCAAAGAGACAGGTTTGGGGTGTGTTTGGCAGGCAGAGGGGACACCTGGGCATCTTCTGTGGGTGATGGAGATGGGATGTGTGTGTGCCTTGGGCCACCACCGTGTTGGGTGCAGCCAGCCTGAGGGGGAGGGTGAGGAGTTGTGTGTGAGTAACTGTGTGTGAGTAACGCTGTGTGTGAGTGCTGACACCCCTGGGTATTGCAGTGTGCACCTGTGTGTGTCTGTGAGCACACCTGGACACTCTGCCTGTACCTGTGTGTGTGTTGTCCATGTGTGGTTATATCTGTAACCCTCCTGTGCTGCCTGGATCAGTTGTGTCTCTGTGTTTTGGGAGTGTTTCCAGTGTCACACACTCTGGATGTGCCCAGAACTGTGTGTGACCCTCCGTGACTCCCTGTGTGTGCTCACAGTGGGGTTTGTGTGGGTAACAGCACATGGTGCAGGATCACTGAGCAGGCACAGATTGTGGGGAGGTCTGGGCTGGAAGGGGCTTTGAGGGTCATCCTGTTCCCCCCCTTGCCATGGCCAGGGACACCTTTCACTATCCCAGGTTGATTCAAGCCCCATCCAGCCTGGATTTGGACATTTCCAGGGATCCAGGGGCAGCCACAGCTTCTCTGGGCACCCTGTGCCAGGGCCTCAGCACCATCACAGGGAATAATTTCTTCCAGATAGCAAATCTAAGTCTCTCCTTTTTCAATTTAAAACTCTTCCCCCTTGTTCTGTCACTACCTTCCTGCATAAAAATTGCTCAGCCTCTTTTTAACAAAGCTCTTTTAGGCACTAAAAGGGTCTCTAAGCTCTCCCTGGAGCTTTCTCCTTCCCAGGACAAACACCCCCAACTCAGGATATCCTCACCCAGCAATGCATCACCTCCTGCCTTCCCCCTGTGCTGGGGCAGAGCTGTCCCTGCAGGGTGACCCTGGGGCTGGGGGCACCACTCCTCCTCCTGCAGCAGGTGGCTCCTGGCAGGACCCCGGCAGGCTGGGACAGGCTGAGGGTGCCCAGGCACTGCCCCCACCCTTGCTCTACCTGTCAGACAGGTGGAGCTGGCCACCTGCCACCGCCTGCCACCGTCACTTCTGGGAAGGGAGGATGCGGGAGGGATGGGTCTGCACAAAGGCTGAGGAGCTGCCCTTGGATAAAGTGACCCTTGGGACCTGCTCCCTGGGAGGGCTTGGGAAGGGCCCAAGGGCTTCCTGGGCTTCCTTACATGTGCCCAGGGGTTGGGGACAGACAGTCAGCTCCTCCATGGGCCTGTCTCCTCTCCTGCCGTGCTCAAAGAGCCCTTGAGGGATGAGCCAGGGCACTCTCCCTCTTAGTCCTGTTGTTGGAGAAGGGTTGGACAAGCCCATTGGGGTGGAGGAGGTGAAGGGCTTCTCCTGAGGTAAACCCTGAGGGACTCAGTGTCCATCTGCCCCTCTGGACCCCACACAGGACATCCTGGCTGCTGCCAGGAGCAGACCTGGGGCCAGACACTTTCTGTGCATCCTGCTGGACCTGCTGGCTGCTCTGGCCTCACTCCTGACAAGGCCAGCACCTCATGTGCCACCAGCTGGAGCCCAGGGCCAGCCAGGTCTTGCTGTGCTCAGCTGGGTGCACTGGGAGTGTGCAAGGAAAAAAAACTGGGGCAGGCAGCTCCACAGGAGCCTGTGCAGACCCTCCCAATGGCACAAACCACACTGTGCCCACTGTGTCAGAGAGAGCCAAGGCTCTCATCCCCCTGGTGCTGGGATAATGCAGATCCCATTGGGAAAACACAACTCTCATCCCTCAATACCTGGCCCCAAAGCCCCCTGGGTTTTGCACCACAACTGTGGCCCAGGAACTGGGATTCTCCCCAGTTCACCCTGCAGTGCACCCCATAAACATTTCTTATGTAATGGCCCTGGTGTTTGTGGCTCCCACAGAGAGTGCTCTGAAACTCGTTTGGTTTTAGAAAGGCCTGGAGCAATGAGATCTTGCCAGACCCACCCTTTGCCCAAGAGCAGGCTCAGGCCTGGACTTGCTCACCTGCAGTCCTGAAGGCAAAGGCTGGAGGAGAGCCAGCTCTCCAAGGAGCCTGAGGATCACACAATGGGTCACACCTGGCAGCCACACAATGGCAGCCCCTTGGCCAGCTGGATGCACCCCAGCTGAGCCTGGACACCCATGGCCTGGCCACTGTGGCCACAGGCACTTTGTCCTGGGGTGTGTTTGGGCAGCAGAGACCCCACCACCACCCCAGAGGTGACTTCCCTGGATGAGAAAAGCCCAACAGAGGGATCTGCCCCCAGCCAGATCAGTGTGAACTCATCTCTTCCAAGCTTTTGTGTTGGGATGACGAGGACTAGACACTCAGTTCTCCATCCCCCTGGCTCACACCATCCTTTAGAGATGGAGGGGGCTCTGAGAGCTCAGACCTTGCAGATCTTTGCCCCAGGGCTCTGGCAGGGAGCGGGGCTGACGCAAGAGACACACAAACCTGCCTTGTGCTCAGTGGGTGTGCCCACAGCTCCCAGGGCAGCCCTGTCCTGCCCAACGGGCACGCGGGGCACCATGGAACCCTCTGCTGTTTGGGGACAGGGACAGGAAAGGCTAAAGGACATGGAATTGTTCAGCCTTCAGTGCCTAAAGGGGATCCAAGAGAGCTGCAGAGAGATTTTGGACAAGGGCCTGCAGTGCCAGGACAAGGCTTCCCACTGGCAGAGGGCAGAGATAAATGGGATGTCGGGAAGAAATTATTGGCTCTGAGGTCCTGGCATAAGTTGCCCAGAGCAGCTGTGGCTGCTCCATCCCTGGAAATGTTCAGTGCTGGGTTGGATGGATCTTAGAGCAACCTGGGATAATGAAAGGTCCCTACCCATGGCAGGGGGTGGAACAAGATGATCTCTAAGTTCTCTTCCAGCCCAATGGTTCTGTGGTTCAGGGGCAGGCAGGGAGGGAAATACAGCCAACACCACAGCACAACACAGTGCATGGCACAGCACAACAGATATTTTATTACACCTGTCTTCTCTCTCTGCTCACTGACCCTTGAAATCCTGCCAGGAAGACACACAGGGGGGTTGTGATGCTCCTGTCCATGGCCAGGGTGGTGCTGACCTCTCTGGGTGTCCCACTGACCGTGGTTGTTCCCGTTTCCTCCCTGTGTGCCCTTGTAACACCTCTGGCCATTGTCAGCCTCCATGACATCCCCAGTGTTGCAGGTCAGGAACCCCCAAATCCTTGGTGGAGCACCCAGAGAGAGACATTTCCCTTTCTGTTCAGGCTCAATGGACACAGTAAAATGCTCAGCAAGGGGTTCCCCATGTCTCTGGCATCACCAGCAGGGTGGTGGCTCCTGTATTCCACCCATTTCTCCCAGGATGTGCAGGAATTCCTCTCCATTCCCCAAAATGTGCATGGTTCCTTGCTCTGCCATCCCTGAGCTCTGCCCTGGGCTGCAAAGGTAAATAAAGGAAGGATGAAAACCAGCAGGGATGCAGGGAGCTGGAAGGCAGTGGGAGCAGTGGGAACCAGAAGGATGGTCCCTGGCTGTCCCCCATCCCCACTGCATTCCCATCTGCTCTGATCTGCTCAGGGATGGCCACAGTCTGGCTTGGCTGGAAAATCAGGTCGTGCTGTGTTGCTCAGGGGCAGCTCACGGTCTGGCATGTGGGATATTGGACACCCCCTTGCTGGTCCAGGTGAAAGCTCTCCCCTCACCCAATCTCTGTGCTCCCACTCAGCACATTTCAGCCACAGCTCCAGGGAAGCAGAGGAAACTGTCCTCTTCCCTAAGTGCCACCAGGGCTGAGCAATGGCCCCTGTGTCTCTTTGGGAAATCTTGAGGAAGACAAAACACACTGTAATGTTGACACTTGAAGGGTGCCCAAGATATTTCAATGAGAAATGTGCACAAGTATGTTCAGCTTGGGACCACTTGATGGGAAAAGTCTCCCAACAGACCCCAGAGTAAAAGTGTGAAGAGAAGCTGTCTTGGAGGAAAATCCTCTTTTTCTTCAGATCTTGTCATGGCTTGCCACAGCCATAAAATCCAGGCACCTCCAAAGATTATAAAAAAATAAACAAATCATCTGTTTTTTCCTGCCTGCCAGTGTGCTGGGAGGCTCTGTTAGGGTTGCTCAGTAAGGGCAGGGGTTACCCCAAATGTGTGCTGGTTGTGCACATAGATTGGTGTATGTGTGTGTGTGTTTCTCTATCTTTGCTCTTTCTTCTTCCTGGCTCTTCATCCCACTGACCCAGACAGATTTCATGAGAGGCTGCAGGATGTGGCCCCCCATCTCTTCCCACACATCCCTGCCTCCTTTTCCTCTCTCACAAGGCACCCACACAGCTGGGGAACCTCAAAGGACAAGGGGGAACAGCTTCACACTGACAGAGGGGAGGGTTGGGATGTGTTTTAGGAGAGAATTCTTCCCAGTGAGGGAGGTGAGGTCCTGGCACAGGCTGCCCCATCCCTAGAAATGTTCAGGGCCAGGCTGGATGGAGCAACCTGGGGTAGTGGAATGTGTCCCTGCTCACAGCAGAGGATTGCAGTGGTCAAAAAATTCCCTTCCAAACATTTTCAGACTTTATGATGCACAGACTCTGCCCCAAGCCTGGTGTGCCACCCTCTCAGCAATGGGGTGGCAGCCACAGGGCCACAGGAGGCGAGGCAGACAGGTTCCCTGCTGCTGTTGGAGCTGGTTAAACATTGTCCCAGGCCAGTTAGGTAACACAAACTGCAGCGGGAAAGAAATGAAACTGGCTTGAGCAAACAAGGCGCGCTTGGCAGGGCACCAGCCTGCGTGACAAAGTGCTCCCCTCTCACTGCCAACCTGCTGGGGTTATCTATTTACGGAGAATAAACACCTCACCCACAACCCCAAACTCCAGGGATGGCAGCCAGGAGCAGAACCAGCTCTCCTGTGAGACCAGCTGGGCTTGCCCCACTCCCCTTTTCTGCTCACAAAATGTTGATGGTCACCAAGGCCTGAGCTGGTGTCACCTCCCACCTGCCCCTCCTGCCACCCCTCCAGCCCTGCTCTCTCTGCAGGAGTTCCAGGAGCTCAGGGATGGACCTGGAGCACCCTCCACTCACTGAAGGCAGCAGACACCAGCCAGGAAAACCTGTTCCCTGGGGAGGGTTACGCAAGGAACATGACGGAGGTCTGGCTGCAGCCCAGAGCGTGGACTGGCTCCAGGTTCACACCCAGGGACTGGGACCTCTTCTTGCACTGCAGGGCAGCCCTGATCTCCTCATCCCAGTGTCTAGGAACAGTAAAACTTCAGCCCAGCACACTGCAAGGCAAGGAAAAGAGGTTTTCCATATGAGATCAGGCAGCCCAGGTGGACCAGCAGGGCAATTCTGTGTATAAACAGTCAAACCCACAAAAAAAAGAGATGAGTCTGGCCCCATGGGCACCTTCTGCCCCTGCAAAGCAGGTGGGTCATGCCCTTGATGTTGCTGCAGCATCTCTAGGAGGATGCTCAAGCCACCAGCCTCACATCCAAGCTGAGGCCAGGCAGACTGGGAGCAGTTCCAGCACAGCTCACAGGGGACAGCCCAAATGGTATTTTTGAGACCTTGCTTTGAAGGGTTTACTGCTCCTGCACTCCTGCAAGTGCTGGAGGGAGGATGTTGAACTGCCAGGTCTCTGGCAGTAATGAAGGGCAATAGGGGAGCATGAGGAGATAGGACAGGGAGAATGGTTTTAAATTAATAGAAGAGAGATTTAGATAAGATGTTAGGGAAAAATTCTTCCCTATGGGTGTGGTGAGGCCCTGGCACAGGGTGCCAAGAGAAGCTGTGGCTGCCCCATCCCTGGAAGTGTTCAAGGCCAGGCTGGATGGGGCTTACAGCAACTTTGTGTAGTGGAAAATGTCCCTACCCATGGCAGGGGTGTGGAATGAGATGAGCTTTATGTCCCCTTCCATCCCAAACTGTTCTGGGATTCTGTGATTCTGTGATAAATGGCTGGATCCCCCTGCCAAAAATGCATCTCAGGCTTTGCAAAGCACCTTTACTGTCTGGGCAGCAAAACCTCCCCTCACCCTCCTGCTGGAAAGGTGGTTCTTTAGTCCCTCCAGGCAGTGGCTGAGACCATTCAGAAGGATGAGGAACAGCTTTTGCCTGGCCATCCCAGACCTGGTCCAGCTCCAAGCTCAGAGGACAAATCCCAGCGCTTTTCTCTTTGGGGATGAGCAGGAACTGAGCAGTGCCCTGTGTGCCCCCACCCAGCAGGTCCTGGCCACCAGCAGAAAGTCAGGGGGGCACCAAAATCCTCTGTGCTCAGAGAGACTCAATGAAGATGAAGTGAAATGCAGTGTGTGCCAGCCTGGAGCCCCTGCTGCCTGCCACAGTCATGGTACAAACACATCAGAGAGGATCCAACACCCTGAATTCCTTCTGGCCACCCCAAGACAGATCCTGTGGGTTGGAGAAATCATCTCAATACCCCTGAGACAATCTCCTCACAGCTGGGCTGGATGGGAGAGGCAAAAACGCACTGGGCAAGAAGGGGAACAGGATGTGTTTGGGCTGCCACGTCATCGCAGTCACCCCTCCTGAGATGTGGTCCTTGTGCCAGGCAGCTCTTGGAAGAGGCCAGAAGGCAGCCAGGCTGGAGGGTGAGCAAGCATTAATCATACTGCAGTGCCTTGTGCTGCTGCTTGGTGTCCCTGGGCAGAGAAAGGCTAAAGGTCCTCCCTAAAGGCTGTGACTGGATATTAAAGTGGAGGGTGTTGAGGGATCTCCCTCCCCAGATCAGCCAGGACTTTGCTGCCCCTCAGCCTCCAGCTTGGAGCCAATTCTCCAGGAAAGGTGAATGCCAGGGCTGGAAATCCAGGGGGTTCTCAGAAGGGTCAAAGTTTGGGATTGTAAGATGCCCCTCCATGGGTGGCTTTGAGCCCACCTCCAGCAAAGAAGAATGCCAGGGCTAAAAATCCAGAGGGTTCTCAGAAGGGTCAAAGTTTGGGATCGTAAGATGCCCCTCCATGGGTGGCTTTGAGCCCACCTCACCCTGAGGAAGAGCCTGTGGCTATGCCAGGATGACCAGGCAGGAAATGGTGGCAGATGAGGTTCATGCCACGGGACATCCCAAGTGACACCAGCCTGGTCCTCACCGTGTGTTTTAAGAAAAACAAGAAAAATGACAGATAGGTACAAAACCCCAACAAACCAACAATTTATTCATCTTATATTTCCACTTGAGAGGGGAGGAAACCACATGCACCTGGTGGGTGCCTGGCTGGGTTGGCGTCCCCCCTTCTGTGGCTGGCACAGCACCAGTCTGTGCCCTGTGACATCACTTCAGTCCAGCTGAGCATCACCACCTGCCACCACACACCTGTGTGTGCCCCACAGCACACACTCTCACACAGGAACATCTTGCTCATGAAAAAATATATCTGTACATTCACTCTGTGCTTTTTTTTTTTTTTTTTTTTTGGGTCTTCTTACATAAATTAGAAGCTACTTTTGGGGAAAAGGCCTGTCTCTAGACAAGAGATCAGGCTGGAAATGCAGCATGGCCCTGCTGTTCCACGTCCTCTTCTCACTCAGGGCTTTTCTGGGGCCGGGTGAAGCTCCACAGTGTTCCCATCTTCTCTCAGCAGGTGCCACACTGAGAAGCTGCTACACAAAGGGGGTTCTCACCCAAGCCAGATGAACAGGACCAACTTCAGCACGGTGCAAGCAGTGAGAGGGAAGAGCCCCCAGCTGGGACAAAGCTCTGCTCAGTCACAGGTGACACAGATGTGCTGCTCCTCTGCCCAGGCAGGAGGTGGGTGACAGCAGGAGACCCTCTGGGCTCTCACAGTGGGGCTTGGAACTTCTCTTCCCTTTTGCATCTCTCCAGGCTTCGAAACAACCACAGTTCCTACGGCTCCAACTGGAATCCAGCGAGGGAAGTCACAGTTTGCAATAACCTACTTGGAGCCAAAATATTGGCTCTGAACACCTCAGTGCTGGAAATCACCCGCACATGCCCATGCCAGGGTCAGGATTCCACAGGCTGCATGGGGCAGCAGCTTCCAGACACAGCTGCAGGCAAAGTTTCCTGTCCAGAAGCCCAGCACAGGGCTGGCCCTGAGGGGCCTGTCAGACCATGGCTCATCCAGGACTCTACAGCTCCTTGTTCCTGTTGAGCACCTCCTCTTCTTTCCAGCCGCTGGAGTTCTTCCCAAACTTGTACACCAGTCGTCTTCCATCGACTCTCTCCAGGATCTCTCGTTTGTAGTAATATCTGTGGGGGACAGAGGTGGGGTCAGGGCTCTGGGTGTAGCCACACACACTGAGGAGCTGCTGCAGGGCAGGTCTCCCTCCCCAGGACAGGGTAAGGCACTCACCTCATGGCTCTGCTCAGCTTCTCGTAGGTCATGCTGCTGTTTTTCTTTTTCTGGCCCCAGAGCTGAGCCACTGCCTCTGAACGCAGGAATTTGAAGACCCCCTCCCGCCTGTCCTCCCACTTCATCAGCCCCTCGTTCAGCTCGGGGTGGATCAGGATGTCCCGGATGAACTCCCACAGGTGGGTTCCTCTTGGGGCTGAAAGAGGAGATGGAGCTCCTTTAGGAGGGAAGTTTGAACCTTTGGATAACCCCAATTCCCCCATGCCAAGGCCCTTCCTCCCATCATGAGGCAGTGCAGGGCTGAAGGATTCACCACTTACAGTGTTTGCTCTTGCGGTTCTCCAGGCAGTCTCTGCTCTCCTTGCTGAGTTTTCGGGGCCGTCCCCGTTTCCGCTTGCCGTGTTTGCTGTCGCCTTTTTTGCTGCCTGGAAAGTGCTCTGTGCACACAGAAAAGGGGCACAAGTCAGGCTGGGCAGCACATGCTGGGAGCTGCAGCCCCCTCCCTGTTCTCCTGGGGAACAGAAGCCTTTTCAGGCCCTGGTAGCAGGGAAATATCCCCTGAAAGCAAGGTGACCCCATTCCCTCTGGCCCCATTCCACCCTCATCCCTGACATTATGCTTAGGGCAACCTGCTGCTCTTTCCCCAGACTCTACTGCTTCCTTGCATTCCTGCTGTTCCCAGTATTGTCACCAGCTGGGATCAATACCAAACACTGATTTCTGTGCCCAGGATTCCTGGCTGCAGTGTTCACCCATCTGCCTTCCCACCAGGATCACCCACTGCCCAGCTATCCCTGCCCATCACTCTGCTCAGTGGAGACAAGCAAGCAGAGCACTCAGGGAAATCCTCCTTCTCAGTGTGAGGGTGGGTGTTCAGGTGTTGTCCCTAAATCACTGCCAGGTTGGAAGTGCAGAACCCTCCCCTCCCAGCTCCTGTCTGGAAGCCACCAACTCACCATCAGGGAAGAGCTTTGATTCTGCAGGGTCGAGGTCGAGGTCACTTCCACCGGAGTCCTGAGAGTTGGGGCTGTGGGACATCACAGGCCCTGAGAGGCAAAAGATCAGGGCTCAGACCACTGAGCATCTGGAGGCTTTTCCCCCTCATTTCCACTCCTTCCCCTACCGGACAAGACCCAAACCCATCCTTGCCAAAACACTGACCTGAGACATCGGAGCTGCCTGGGGACATGGCACCCGGCAAGGTGAAATCTGTGAAAGGGTTTGTGGGCTTTAAGTCCTCCAGGGAGTCCTTGGCACAGGAATTTCCCAGCTCTGGAAGGGGCAGAGGAGGGAAGAAGGGGTTAGATTTGCTGCCATCAGTCTGTGATCCCTGGGGAAAAGGCTTGGCCAGGGCCCCTCTCTCTTACCCAGGTGGCCGGTGTTCAGGAAGGTCTGGGAAGTCGCATCCTCTTTTTCCAGCAAATCAATGATCCAGTTCAGCTCATCAGAGGCTACAGAGGTGAAGGACTGGGATTAGAATGCCTGTTCCATATGCAGGGGAATAATCCATATGGGAGCTGAACCCAGCCATGCTTGGACTCTGCTCTGTGCCCCCCACACCCTCCCTGCACCCTGAAAGCAGGAGATCCTGAACTAGTGGAGGACTCTCAAACTCATTCCTCAAGCTGCCAGGCCTGCAGGTGAAGGAGTTACACTCCTTTGTTCCACTCACTGATCTCATGCAGGCGGTCGTAGAGCTCATCCCCCAGGGGCCCAAAGATGAGGCGCATCTGGTCCCTGCTGCAGTGGCACAGCGTGTGCCCGTCCATGTTGCAGCAGGAGAAGTCGATGGAGCTGGCGTCGTACTTGTTCTTCTCCACGTGGTAGCTGATCCACTCCAGCACCTGCACCTTGGTCCAGAAGTAGGGGAGCTCGCTGAACCACTCGGGTTTGTCTGCAAGGGATGGAGAGCAGGGCTCAGGGCAGGGCTCAGGGCTGTGCCAGCACCATGTGCCTGGTGACCACTGCACACCCAGTCTGGTCCTGTGGTGATCCTGCAGGACGCAGCATTTGAAGAGCTACGGGACTAAAAGTGTCCTTAGTGCCCTGAAGACAGCAATGACCCCACACTCCCCACATTGCTGGTTTTGGTGCCATTTGTCCTATTTGTGCTGCTCTGCTGGTGGGTTTCTCATGCCTCCCTGAGCACCACCACATGATGGTCCCCCATCATCACTTCTAAACTGCTCCTGGTGAGCCCTGGCAGCCTGTCCCCTGTGCTGTGGGAGGAGGACAATGATTCCCCCATCTCCTGTGCTCCCAGCAGCCAGGCTGCCACCCAGGGTGTCCTCCCACAGCCTTTTGGCCTTCCCCTGGGGAAACTGAGGCACGGTGGAATCCGCTGACCTGCCCCAAATGGGACAGGTGCTCTTCCCAGACAGTGGCACTGCCCCACAACTGCCCCAGTGCCATCAGTGCCACTCCCCTGGCCCTACCTGTGCTCTGTGCTGGGGGCTGGCTGGCAGGGAGGCTCAGCCCCAGGTTGTTGTCATCCCCAAGGTGCCCCAGCATGTCCAGGGTCGGCTGCCCCTCGTCCGGCTGGTACATGGCGCTGATGTAGTTGGAGAAGATGTTGCTGATCTCACAAGATCCTGCCATGGAGCTCTGTGCCGAGAGATGACAGTGAGCCCCGGTGGAGGAGGCAGAGGGACCCAGGCCAGCAGCACCCACAGCACCCCTGAGCCAGGCTGGGTGGGGTCAGGCCGTCCCTCCCTCCACCCATCGTCACCTCTCAGGTCACTTCTGCAGAAATATGCACCCAGCACCTGCTGGTTGGGGCTGGGCCTGACTCACCAGCTCCTCAGGGGCCAGCAGAGAGGGAAGGCTGAGCTGGAGCAAACTGGGGACGTGGCGTCACCCTGCTCATGAGGAGCCTTGTCCCCAACAGCCTGGCCTCACCCTGCCTCCAGCCAGCCAGAGGTGACAGCAAAAAGGTGGAGAACAGTGACACTCAGCCCCTCCTTGGTTGGAGATCTGGGCCACTCCTGACCCCATGGCACAACTCCAGTCCTCTCAAGCGGTCGCAAAAAAAACCACATCCCGATCACTGGCAGCCAGAGGGGACCAAACCCCTGCCAAGCCCCTCACAAAAAGCCAAACGGAGCCGCTGTCCCCCCAAACAGGGCTGGGAGAGCAATGGTGGAGCGAGGAAAAGCCAAAGCGCATCCCCCGGTGAGAGCGAAGGCACAAAAAATAATAAAAAAAAAAGTGTCCTGGCCTCAGCAAAAAAAAAAAAAAAAAAAAAAAAAAAAAGCTTTGGTACCTTCTGCGGTGACAACTCCAGGAGTGGTGGGTAATCCAGAGAGGCTGAGCCCAGGCTGGCCACTAGCCACTGCTCATGGGCCCTGCGAGGCTGCTGTGCCGATGGGCAAGCCCTGCCCGTGTCTCTGCTTTTATAGCTTGGGCGGCGTAATAATCTGGCAGCCCGAGGGGAATTCCAGCCCCAAACGTTCATGCTCCCAGATCCAGGTGATTTGCATAATATGAACCACCGGGTCCCAGCCCTGCGCTGCCTTGCCGGGAAATCTGGGTTGGCCAGTTTAATCATTGTCAGAGCCCGTGCCCCACCGGTGCCCAGAGTTTCACCCACACCGCCTTCACGGGTTGTTCTCTTTGCCAGGCTCGTGTTTGTTTGCTCACAAAGCAGCAGGTTCAATCAGCTCCTGTGGTCAGAAAACACCCGTGGGGTTCAGGCTGGGCCTTGGGGCTTGTAGAGCCTTAGCTGTGGCCACAGAGACAGGGCATTGCCCCAGGTACTCACCTGGCCAGGTGGGCAGCCCAGCCCTGGGGCATCACTGGGTGTCCTGGCCATGCCTGGAGCAAAGGCTTGGACAGCACAGGCTGGGATTTCCCAGAGCAGGGAGAGAGGCTCAGTGACCAAACTGGGCAAATGGGGACAGGGTTCAGGTGGGGACAGGGCACAGGTGGGGACAAGGTTCAGGTGGGGACGGCACAGGTGGGGACAGGGCACAGGTGGGCACAGGGCTCAGATGGGCACAAGTGGTCTTTGTGGGGGTAGAGCAGAGACCAGGCAAGTGCCTGAGAATTGCTGCTCTGTCTGTCAGGACGGGTCCCTCTTTGCCTGGGGGAGGTCTGGGACAGGCTGCAGAGCTGTGACAGCCCCTGCCCTGCCGTGTCACCACGCCTGGCACCAGCACAGTCACCAGGGATATGTGCCAAGGGACAAGGCAGGGCTGTGGGATGCATTTGGGGAAGTACCTCTGGTGGCTCTTGCCCCTCTGGCCTTGGGCTGGGGTACCTGGGGCTCTTTTGAGGTTTATTCCTGATGGGTTTAGCCTTTTGCTGGCAGGGGAGCCCCAGGCCAAAGCTGGGGCACCCCTTTGCCTGTTCTGGTTCTTTGCCAGGCCAGCCATATCACTGCCACATGCAATCCTGGGGCAGAGCAGACCCTGGCATCACACAACTGCCCCCTTGTCACTTCAGGGTCCTTATCACTCCAAACCTGGCACCAAACCATCTCCTGTGACACTGTGGTGACAGATTGGTGCAAACATGGATATTCCAGCCTTGGTTGGACCAGCAAGAACAGGGTGGCTCGTTCCCTGTCCCCTGTGTCACATCCCCCAGGCCCAGGGGCAGCCAGGACACACCTGGTCCCACCAGGAGACACCACATCCCACCAGGACACACCTGGTCCCACCAGGACACACCTGGTCCCAACCAGGAGGCACCAGGTCCCCCCAGGACACACCAGGTCCCACCAGGAGACACCAGGTCCCCCCAGGACACACCAGGTCCCACCAGGTAGATCACCTACCCCAACTTCATTCCTCCACAGCACAGTCACCAGTGCTGGGTGCTGCCAGGCCCTTCTGTTTCCTGGACACAGAATCCCCCAGGGACATCCCCACGCCAGGGAGCAGCCCCTCCATCCCTGCCACACCAGGGAGAGCAGCCACAGAGCCTGACCCTGCATCCAGCCAGGGATGGAGCTCCCTGTGCCTGGGGACCTGCCTGCCCACTGTCCTGCCAGGGTGTGTGGTTGGAAAGCTGCCCCTGGGGAAGGTTTTTCCACTCACCACCACCCTGCAGGTGTCCCTGGAGCAGGGTGGGAGGTGCCAGCATTGCTCCATCCCCTGGGCCACCAGCCAGGGGGTGATGAGGTGGCCCATGTGGCATTTGGGAGTTTTCTGCCCCAGCCAATGTGCAGCCCACCCACAGCTCTACCCATGACAGGGGATCTGGTGGCACAGACCACCCTGGGCACCCCCTGAGCTCACTGACCTCAGGGAGGCACCACAGGCACTCCCTGCACCCAGGAAATGAGAGAGGGGCACCCAGTGGGTGACACCCTCAGCCTCTGGTGTGTGCTTGGAGTAACAGGAGCCCTCCAGGTCTTCCTCTGCCTCAGCCTGCCCCTTCCTTCCCCCTGGGTGTGGCTATCAGGAGGCCAGTGGATCTCAGCTATCCTCCCCAAGCCCCTGCAGGTCCCCTCCAGCTTTCCTGCCTGCAGGAATATCCTTCCTGCCCTTTATCCATTGATGTGTCACAGCCTGAGCCCTGAGGAGGTCACCATGGGCAACACTCCCCAGAGATGCTGAAGGAGGGAGCTCGGGAGGGCATGAACCTCTCCTCAGGTGTCCCTAAAGCCACGGGGCACAGCAAGGGGCAGAATGGTGCCCATGAAGCAGCCACAGCCCTGATGGGCTCAGAACAACAACTCCTCCAGCCTGAGGATGGGTGGCACAGGGCTGCCAGCATCTCATCACCAGGGCTGGTGGCTCCCAGGGCTGTGTCCCTGCTGTCCCCTCACTGCCAGCCCGGTGCACCTTTAGGCATTCAGGGTGCAAGACTGGCAAGAAAAATGGGTGTGGTGCCACAAATGGCTGAGGCAGCAGGTGGGAGTAGATGCTGTGATGCCACCAGCCCTGCCAGGGGGAGCTGGGCCCATGAGACCCCCACATTTGTAACCCATTTGCCCTGGCAGCACCATGGTGGGTGTTGGTAGGAGGCTCAGGCCAAGGTGACAGCGATGTCACAGGCTGGGGATGATGGCAGGGCATAGAGACACCTCAGAGCTGGCCCAGGAGCAGCACTACAGGTGTTTTTGGATCCCAGGCTGCAGCCCCAGGGTCTCAGGGCAGGGGGTGTGTGGCAGGGACCATGTTTGGGGGTCTGTGTGGGCACATCCTGAGGTTCTGATCAGTCCTACTGGTGCTGCCTGGCTGCAAAAGAGAAAATAGAAGCTGCAGGAGCTGAGCCCGGCCCTGGGGGGTTCCAGGTCGCTGTCTCCCTCCCCACCCTGCAGGAGGCTGTCTGCTTTGGGGTCCAGCATCGCTCACCTCGGGGGGCTCAGCAGGCACCAACCTGACACCGTGTGAGACATCCCCCACCTCAATAACCCACACTGGCAAAACCCCTGCCGGGCCCCACCTCCCCCAAAATCTCCCATTGGCTGGACCCTGCACCCCCCAACATCTCCTCTCGACCCCCGGGGGACCCTGCACTGCACCCCAGCATCTCCCTTTATCCCCGGGGGACCCCCCGTCCCGTGTCCCCTCCCCGGCTCCGGGCACTGCGGTGGCGCAGCCAGCGCTGCCCCCTGCTGGCGGCCCCGCGCCACTGCACCTTCCCTTCCCTTCCCTTCCCTTCCCTTCCCTTCCCTTCCCTTCCCTTCCCTTCCCTTCCCTTCCCTTCCCTTCCCTTCCCTTCCCTTCCCTTCCCTTCCCTTCCCTTCCCTTCCCTTCCCTTCCCTTCCCTTCCCTTCCCTTCCCTTCCCTTCCCTTCCCTTCCCTTCCCTTCCCTTCCCTTCCCTTCCCTTCCCTTCCCTTCCCTTCCCTTCCCTCCTCCTCCCCAGGACAGGGGCAGCCCCGCCGGACTCAGGCCAGGTTTCCACCACCTCAACCCTTCAATCTTCCCCCACTAACGTCAGTTCTGTCTGCCTACAGGGGTCCAGGTCACCTTGGAATCGTGGAAATGTTCATTTGGAAAAACCCTCTAAGATCATCAAGTCCAACAACTCCCCCAGCACTGCCACGTTCATCATGTCCCCAAGTGCCAAACCCACCTGTCTTTTGAACACTTTTGAACACTTCCAGGGATGGTGACTCCAGCACTGCCTTGGACAGTCTGTGCCAAGGCCTGACCACCCTTTTGGAGCATAAATTTCCCCCAATATCCAACCTGAACCTCCCCTGGAACAACTTGAGCCTGTTTCCTCTTGCCCAACCAACGAGATTGTAGAATCACAGAATGGTTTGGGGTGTAAGGGACCTTTAAGGGCCACCACATCTAATAATCCCCTGTCACAAAGAGGGACACTTTCCACAGTCCCCCCTCCCCATCTCTCCCCCAGCCCCTGGACCAGGCACAGGAGGGGATGGGAATTTCCTTGCTGTGCCCTTCCCCTCCCCAAAACCACCTCTGTGCTCCATCCCTTCATGTCAAGAACATTTTATTTGCAAAGACAAAAAAAAAGGGCAAGAAACAAACACGGCCATTGGAAAAAAAACGTACAGCAGGAGACCACAATAACTTACACTATTTACAGGAACACACCAAAGGTATAAAACACACACACACACCTCGTGCTCTGACAAACCCAGACCGGGCTGCACAAACCCCTCCAGGGAGACAAACAGCAGCCTTCAGAGCAGCTGAAAGCCTCTGGAAACAGCTCCCAGTGTGAAAAGGCATCTGCTAATTGTGCTCCTTGTGCAGAAAGGAGTGATGATGGAGCAGGGGGACACAGTGCTGCCCCAGCCTGGAGTGGGGCTGGACCTGGGGGGTCTCAGGCCAGGAGGAGCAATTGGTGGAGCTGTGATGGATGAAAGGACAAGCCTTGGGGCAGGAGGAAGGTGCAGGGATGTGCTTTTTTGGGAGTTGGGTCTGTGCTGGCCTCTGTCCCAGTTACAGCACCTGGGGAGGGGTCTAGGGGTCCTCATCCCTTCCCAGAAGGGTGAGGGGGGCTCAGGACAGGACATGCAGCCTGCAGGAGACAGGGAGGCTCCAGGGAGCCTGTGGAAAGCAAGTTGGAACCCTATGCTGGGCAGGGATCATACCTGGACTCTGCAGTGTGGGCAGGGGAAGGACTGGAGTGGGGCACTGGGAGAGCACCGTGGGGAGCAGGCACTGGTTTTGCAGCACCAAGAGAGGAGGCAGCAATTGAGACCCCCAAAGCAGCTGTGCTCAGAGGTGGTGGGGAGGAACAACACACCTGGGGGGACAGGATGGGACCCCAGAGCTCCCATTCTTTGCAGCTGGCCAGCCCATCCTGTCATTTAGAGCTGCAGGTGACAGGGAGGGGACACACTGCTCAGGAGGGCTCACAGTGGTTTGGGGATCCAGTGCTTTTAGGCTCTTGTCCACCCCTGTTGTGCAAAGCTCAGCTCTGGGGCAGCCCTGCATTCTCTGCATAGGCTGGAGGTGGCCCCTGTGTGCTGGGGGTGAGGAGACCCCCCAGAGCAAAAATTAGGGGAAAAAAGCATAACCCAGCAGCTTGAGGAAGGACTGCAGGTATGATCACACCCTGGTCACAAATCGAGGTGCAGAAAATTGAGGTGTGTGATACAAAGGCAGCTCCAAAGTGTCCCTGCCCTGGAGGGGCTCTGAGACCACCAGAGGGGACTTGAGTTGTGCAGCTGGGCCCCCTGAGCTCCAGGGAACAACCAGCACAGTGCAAAGGGATGGAACAGCTCACCCACAGCCCCTGGCAGGCAAAGAGCCTTCATCCCAGCCCTCCTCCTCCTCTCAGCCCATGGTCCCATCTGAGCTCTGCAGGGCCAAGGGGTCACCCCTCCTGCATGGGGGATTTTGTGCTTTACTGTTTGGGAGGACCTGCACCCCAAACTGACCGTGTGGATCAGAGCTCCCTGTGCCAGAGCAGCTCCCAGGCTCAGGCAGGGGATTCCAGGGTTACCCCTGTTTGTGTTCAGTGCCTTCCACTGAATCTAGACACTACTACGGGTTTGGGGAGTGAAAAAAAAATCAAATATCACACACCAGAAACAGCTTCTCACAGACCATCCTCAGCTTGAGCAGAGGATTTTACAGCACCCAGTCCCTGCTGCCCTGCAGCTGCAGCAGCTCTGGAAGGTGGGGGTTAGAACCAGCCCGTTCCAGAGATGTGCTTTGCACTGACATTTCCCAGTCGAGAACTTCACCACATCCACAGAGAATATCTGTGAGAGCAGGGGAAGAAACACAGCCTGAGCTGGGCCTTTCAGAGTTCTCTTTCCACCCTTCCACATCCAGGCTGCAAATCAACCAAATAACCACAGATCAACACTACAGATCCTCAGAGCAAGAATTTCTACTGGAAATGGGAGCAAAATCTCAGTGCTGCAAGTGCACTGGGGGGATCCCAGTGCAAAGGTGGGAGTTGGCAGGGCAGGGGACTCCAGCCCTGCTGCCCTGCCCAGGAGGAGAACACAGGGCTGGCTCAGACATGCAGCAAGGTGGGAGTGAGGCCACCTGTCCCCAGGACGAATTCAAGTGTCAAAACCATAACGGTAACAATAATTTAGAGAAAAATAAAAATAAAAATAAAAGTCTTACATCACAAAGTCCCCATCCCCAATAGGAAACACAATGATGACAGCACCCAGCTTGCACCGTGAGGTAGCTAAACCAGATCAACACCCAAAAAATGCTTTTTTGCACGAGAAACATCAACTCACACAGGTACTAGACCTACACACACACACACACACACAGAACTATGGGATCACAGTCACCCTGTCCTAGTTCCAGCCAGGACAGAGTTAATTTTTGCAGGAGCCAGGAGAGGATGTGGCCAGAACTCAGAGGTTCTTCTAAACCACCTCACGTCATTGCTGGGGCAGAGGGAAGGGATCTCTTCCAATCAGGGTGTGCACAGCAGTGAGCATTTTACATGATTTGCTCTCCTTTGTACACTTTTGTTATTAATATTATTGCTGTTGATTTTTCTTCTCTCGCTGCTGTTTCCAGTAATTTGTTCCTGTCTCAACCTGTGATTTTTATTTTATTTTTTTTTTTACCTTTTGTGCCTTCAATTCTCCTCTCCATCCCACCACATGTGGCAGTGCACAGTTGTAGTGGGAATATTAAATTGGGTAACACCATTCCTAAACCACAACAGCTTCTTTTTTTTTTCTCTCTGTTCCCATCACAGTGCTCTTTCTCAGAGCAGGGAGAGGGATCAGGATTGCTCTGTTGATTTACTGTGAGATATAATTTATGACACGGTAACATCAAGGGCAGTGAGAGTCATTTGGGATATGACTTGAGTGTTGCTCTTCTGTCTGTACCTTGACTCCATTCATAACAATGATGACAACACATGGGGGGAACAGGGGAGAATTATTTTCCCCAGTCTTTCACCCACTTTTTGCCCTTGAAACCTGTTAAAACAGCTTTTGAAATTCTGAATTCCCTTTGGATATTCCATATTGGATATAAAGGTATTTCCTCAAGGATGACTGAGTGGTGCACCCAAGCAGATGGAACATCATGGAGAAGGTGGCCAGAACCTGAGGGAATTTGCTGTGTTAGAGGGAATCCCTGGGGATTCAAATAACCAGCAGTCCCCTGGAGATGCAGATGAGGCCCAGTGCACACAATCCATGTGGCAGGAGGTTGTACAGAGCACTGGCTCATTGGCACTGGTGCCAACACAAGGAGAACAGTGTTAAAGGTGCCTCCTCAATTCTGATGATGAAAATCATCTTTTTTCCTTCCTACCAACCTGTGCCTCAACTGTGGCCCAGGTCACAACCTGTGGACTGAGGAAATGTCCCATGTCACACCAGCACAGACACAATCTGAGAGGAGACACCACAAGGCAACCTGTGGTTTTACCTGCATTGACCATGGAGAGGACAAGAGGAGTGGGATGGAAAACCCCCCTCTGCCTCAGCAGTGTGGGTGTGTGAGTGGAGAGGAAAAAACAACAACTGCAGGAAATTCTTCCAAGGATAAATGCCACTCCAGTTTCCAGTGGGGACAGAATAAAAAGGCTAAATGTCTGTCATTTCTGATCCTCCTGAATGCACCTTCAGCTCACGTCTGCAAGGAGTGAGCAGTGAGTACCATGACCAGCACTAGAGGGGCTCTGCCTCCAGCCAGGTGGGGAGAGCAGCACTGGGCTCTGCTGGACTGGGAGGATCCAAGGCTGGCTCAGCAGATCCACAGGAGCATAAGGCTTTACACACAGCATACCCTGATGAGATACACAGGGGCAGAATCCATTTTTTCTCCTCTGCAGAGGTCTGTTCTGGGCAGTAAAACATGACTGTGGTCAGCCATGGGCTCCATGGGCTCATTCTCTCTTTTGTATTTGTTATTAATATTGTTGCTGTTTTGCTGTTTGGTTTTTATCTCACTGCTGTTTCCAGCAAATTGTTCTTATCTCCTGTGATCATCATCTTTTGTGCCTCCAATTCCTCTCTCCACCCTGCTGGGGATGGGGATAGGGGAGTGAGTTTTAGTGGGAGCACTAAATTGGAGAATGCTATTCCTAAATCAGGACAGCCTTCACTTCAACCCCCTCTGCCTCAGGACACCAATGCTCCAGCATCAGCTCCCTCCCTCCAGGGGCTGTGAGAGCCTCAACACGCTGCTGGACACAGCAAGAGAGGCTCAGCATCACCCAGGACTGGTCACTCAGCCCTGGGACACTAAACAGGCACTTGTGGCCTGCACACAGGAAGGTACTGGTGGCAAAAGGCAAGGCAGGTCTGACCCAAGGAGCCCCAGAGCTCTCCTCACTCACAGCAGCAGGGAGCAATGAAGGCTCCAGGGCAGGCACTGGAGATCTCAGAGCAGACAGAGAGTCACAAATGACACCAGGTCACACCAAACACTCTACCAGAGACACACACACACACACAGAGCCCCTCCAGCCAAGCAAAGGATAAACCAGCTGAGGAATGAGTGCAGAAAACCTCTCCAAGACAGGCCTGGAGGGGAGACACCTCCCCCAGGCTACTGTGAGGAGTCTCTGTGCATTTTTGGCTGCACCCTCAGCTCCACAGGTCACTCAGGGATGGATGGGTGCCTCTCCTCAACACAGACATCAGTCCTGGCTGTGCAGGGCTCAGCCACATCCACAGGGGCTGTGCTGGGCAGGGTTTCACACACAAACACACACACACAAATGTACCATTTACCCTCCAACAAGGCAAGCCAGCAGGATGGAATTTTCCCAAAAAAAAAAAAAAAAAAAAAAAAAAAAAAAAAAAAAAAAAAAAAAAGGCAACCCCCCTCCTTCCCCACCAAATCAATAAAGATGCTCCTGTCTTTCATGATGCAGAGAAATCCCCTCACTCCAAGCAGAATACTCAGATACAGGGCTGGTGGGATGTGACCTGGGGCTGGTCAAGCTGTCACTGTGGTTGGAGAGAGCAGAGGGGAAATGGTCTGTGCTTTATGGGGCAGGTCCTGGAGCCCCTGGCCTCCGAGATCCCAGTTCAGTGCTGGTGGGATCACATGGAGAAATCCTTAAATTTGAGTTCAAGTGCTGCTTCTTCTGTGGCAAAGGGGAAAGGAGAGCGGGTGAGGCAAGAACACCCATCCTGGGGTCTCCTCAGCATCCCATGAGAACCCTGGGTGGGCCAGGGCAGGACAGAGCAGGGGATGGTCCAGTGGGCCATAGGAGAGATGGAGGGAAGCTCCAGTGTGAGAGCAGGGCCTTTACCAGCCCCCCTTGAACAGGAGAGACAGAGCAAAGAGCCTGCAGATTGTGCATCCTTGGGGAAACACTCCTGGGTGGAGCCCCCAGCCCCTCAAGGAGATGAGATTGTGCGAGATGATCCACTGCAGGATTGTCCTTGGAGCACAGGGGGGATCAGGGGATTTGTGCAAGATCCGTGTGTGCAACCCCCTCCCCTCTGCTCCTGCCACAGAGGACTCTGGCTGCTCCTCTGGGCCTTGCTGGCTCCTCTCCATCCCTGGATCCTTGGCCCAGCAGCCCAGCCTAAGCAAGCTCCAGTCCAGGCTGGACCCAAGGGAAGGACAGACAGACCCACAGCAGTGCAGGTGACAAATCCAGTTTGGCTTTTTTTGTCCTGTAACCTCCATGCTTGCTTCATTTCTCCATCTCAAGGGGGTTAACTCACTGCAGAAAACCCACCACAAACCATGGATGGGGGTCACAATGTCCAGAGCAGGGCTGCGAGCAGGCTGGGCATGTGGGGAAGAGCCCAGAGCCATGGGGCAGTTGAGTTTCCAGCCTGGGTTTGGAGAATGCCAAAGGGAACTGCAGCAGATCTGGAAGTTGCCCAGTGGAGATCCTCCCAGGCTTGCTGTGCCCCACGAGATGGGACATGGTAAAGCAGCTCAAGCCACTGGGGACAGGTCCACAGAGGATAAGGGAAGGCTGGGAGTACCAGGAAATCCTTCTGTAGCCCCCACAGCAGAGATGTAGCAGAGAAGCTCCAGAGAAGCAGCCTCGGGGTTGTGGTCCTGGCCAGCAGACACCAAATGTCCTCGTGGAGTGGAGTGGAGAGGAGAAAAACTCCTGCAGGAACCAGCCCAGGAGCAGAGCCCACAGTGGCAGGAGTGTCTCAGGAGGAGTCAGGGATCTCTGACCCCCAGAAGTCCTTTACAGCAGGATGGGTGAGAAGAGAGATGAAACATTTCCTGTTCACTGCAGAACCATGGAGAAGCCTCAGCAGGAGAGGAGGTGGAGCTGCTGGTGCCCCACAGAGCTGCTTCCTCCCAGGAGCTGACAGTGCTCAAAGTACCAGATTTGCAGCATTGTCCACCCCGTTGGGTCAGGCACAAAGAAACCCCTGTCCTGGGCTGAGCTCTGTAGATGACTGAGTCCTGAGAGCAGGGGGAGGCACCCTGACCTGCACCCTGCCCCCACGCCTTCCAGTCTTTCTGCAGTTCCTAGTTTGACCCCGCAGGCAACCTCCTCCCACTCCAGAGCTTCACTGTCAAGTCGCTGAGGAACAAAGGGGAGAGGGACAGCATGACCCAGGGGTTGGGGCAGGAGCCCCACAGACCCTGCCCCACCAGGGTGCTCACTCCCTGTCCCCCACCACGGCAGCATGCAGACCCCCAGACCCTTTTCCCTTGGCAGGAGGTTGTTTGATGCACTTTGGAGAGAAGGCAAACCCGATGGGGCTCAGCCTCCAACTCACCCCCACTGGCAGCAGTTGGGGACAATGGGAAATGGTGACCTTTAAGGGCAGGACTCCTACCCCCCTTGCATGAGCTCCACTAGGTCCCAGCAGTGATGCCCAGGGAGCTGCTCTGCTCCTGGGGCAGGGGCTGATTTGGGGGTGGCTGCTGACTCCCAACCCACTGTCCATGCAAAGGCCACGGTTTCCCACAGAGTTGCCAGAGTAGATGTGGGCACTCGGTGAGGAAAAAAAAAAAAAAAACAAAAATCAAGTGAAACCAAGGCCAAGGGTGTGACTGGGACAAAGGGGGTGAGTCCATTCTAACAAAGATTTATCAAGTGGGGAAAAACGCAGAATAGTTTCATACCGTGAAGAAGCAGCTCAGACCAGAGAAAAAGGTTGGGGGGTGGGAGGGGGAAGAGGGAGAGGAGCAAAAGCAACAGTGAGAGGGACAGAGGGAGGGGAGAGATGGAGAGAAGAGGGAAGGAGAGGCAGAAGAAGAGCATATGAGCAAGAGAGTCAAAGAGCAGGAGGGTCAAGGCAGACTAGTAGCACGGCCCTTTATGGCAAGGACGCGTCGTGGAAGGCAAGGGGTGAGCCCAGGCACGTAATTCCATAACTTTACCCGGCAGTCGCTGTGGCACAGATGGGAGGTGGGGAGAAGGAGAGGTAGAGAGACAGAGAAAAAGGAAGGGAGAAAAGGGACAGGGTCGAAAAGAGGATATCAGAGTCTTGCTGCTGAAGAGCTCCCCGAGAGCAGCAGACAATGCCCAGCCCCGAGGGAGAGGGGGGTCCCTGCGTGGGGGGAGTAACCCAGGGCATCACCAGAGCGTGGGCAGGGGGCGGCCAGGGACAGCTCTTGGCACTGTGGTGGGCAGGCCCTGCCATGGGCAGGCTACAGTGAGCAAAAGGAGATGAAGGAGGGACTAAAAAGCTGCAATTCTCTCCCCGCTCCCTGTTCCCCCAGCACACGCCCACCCCGGCCCAAAGGGGGGACAGCTCAAACCCAGGGTCTCCCCCTTCCCACGGGGGGCCATGGGGGCAGGACATCCAAGGCTCACCTGGAGGCAGTGAAGATGTGCTTGGAGTTGGTGCAGATGGCATTGATGGGGCTGTCGTGGCCCTTGATCTCCCCCACCGGGGTGAAGTTGTCCACGTTCCAGACTTTGATGACGCCTCCTCGGCAGGCGCTCAGCACCATGGGGCGCCCGGGGATGAAGGCCAGGGCACATACCCAGTCCTTGTGGGCATTGGGGATTTGCTGAAGAGACAGAGCAAAGGTCATGACCAACCTCATATCCAGCCTTGTGCACCCATCCTGCACCCTCACTGTCTCAGGGAGCTCATCAGCTCCTCCCTGACACCCTGGGACTGACTGGGACCGTGGAATTGGTGATGCCCAGTTGGGAGCCAAGGGCATGGGCTCAATAGTCATGGCTTGGTTCTTCCCTTGGGCAGGGGACAACAACACAGAATTCAGGGTGGAACACAAGCCCCCACACTGCAACTGATGCCACAGCCTGTCTGAAGGAGAACTGGCAATCCCAAACACCCTGCTAGACAAATTATGGGGGCACAGCACACCCTCACCCACACACAGCCCAGGACTGGGAGTGCCCTCCCTGGTGAGCTCCACACGCAGGACACTGGCACCAGGTTCCTGCACACCCCCCTCTGCCCTGTGTCAGCACAGGACCTGTGCTCTGCTCCCCTCCAGACCTGGATAAGTTCCTGCTGCTCCAGATCCCACTTCTTGATGCCGTTGTCCCTGGAGCCGCTGAAGAGGACGTCTCCCTGGATGGCCAGGCACTCGATGCCATCGTAGTGAGGGGGCTCGAAGTTGTGAGTGGGGCCAATATTGCCTGCCATGCCCTCCGTGATCTCAAACACCTTGGGGAAGAGCAGAGGGTGACACACCACACGTGGCACTGGGGACAGAGCTGGGACTCTCCTGGGGAGTTTGGCCACCACTCTCTGTGTTCTGGGCTCAGGGACCTGGAGTGATGCTGGAAATGGGACTGAGCATTCGCTACTGGGGGCTTTTTGAGGGTTGTGCCACCAGGGACAGCCTCACTGCTGCATTTTACTGCATTTTATGGTGAGCCTTCACACTCCTCAGGAGCCAAGCTGACAGCTGAGTGGGATCCTGTCTCACATCTCACCACCCCTCCTCACTTCCCTGGTGACTGCTCTAATTCAACCTGAAAGGAAGGGACAGGCTCCTGCTGTGCTGGAGCTGTGACTGAGCAGGCACAAGGCACCTTTATCAGGGGGGATTATTGAGCAGAACAGGGTGAGCTGCTCATCTGGGTCAGCCCTCACATGCAAATCCCAGCCAGACAGTCTGATGCATAAGAGAAATGCAACTTTTTCTCCAAAGGTGCATTGTGGACTGAGCAAAAGGCAAGATTTGGGAAGCGAAATGAGTGAAAACCTCACGTACAGAGGTGAAAACAGAATCTGGGCTCAGTTTTCAGGAGGAGAGAAGAGTGAGGGGTCGCCAACATCCCTACAGGACACGGGATGCTGCTCCCCAAGGAGGTGAGTACCTTGACGTAGTGATCTTTGGAGCCTGTGACCACCAGGTCATGGTTGCTCGCTGTCTGGTTCACTGTGAGGCACATCACAGGCCCAATGTGGCCACTGAGCTTCCCCACGGGCTGCAGCCTGGGGGCAAGGGCACAGGTCAGCCCCTCCTGCCTGCTGGAGCTCATCCCCATGCAGAGCCTCCTCCCCCAGCCCTGGAGTGGCCCAGCAGGGGTTGTTCCCTTTGAGGGAGAGCGGGCAGGGAGACTCCATTCCCTGTGATTCCAGGGGAGAAATGCAGCTTTGGAGTGTGCCAACATCTGGCTGCACAGCCTGAGTGTGCCAACATCTGGCTGCACAGCCTGAGTGTGCCAACATCTGGCTGCAGAGCCCAAGCTGCAGCACATGGTTCACACAGCCCATTGCCCACTGGGCAGGCAGCAGGACAAGGCCAAAACAGGGCCCTGATGTTCATCCCATTTGTCTTTTCCCTTCTGCAAAGCTCAGACAAACCCTCCACCCCACGCAGCTCCAATGCCGCTCAACCCCTTGAGTCCTGTACGAAACAATTCCAAAAATCCTCATTCCACTCAACTTCCACTGTAAAAAACCCTTTCATTCTCTTGGAGGGGCATCATTTCAGGCCTCTCTGAGCATCCAGTTCCCACCTGTCACCCCTGGGTGTCCTGACCAGGCCAGCAGTGCCCTCACCTGCTCAGCTCCCAGACGCGCACGGTGTTGCCGGCGGCGGCGTAGAGCGCGGTGCCCGTGGGGTTCAGGGCGATCTGGTTGATCTGGTGCTCGCCCTGCACGCTGGTCACTGTCCTCGTGGTGGTCCCTGCACAGGCATCCCCAGAGATCACCTGCCCAGAAGATCTAAAGGAAGGAGGAGTTCAAAAGGGGAGGATGAGAGCAGAGCCATTGAGGGAGCACAAGGAGGGTGTTGGCTCCAGGGTGGCACAGCTGGGTCGCACCCTGAGGAAAGGCTCTGGAAGTTATCCCTGTTTTTGTGGTCACAATGGGATCAACAAGAGTTTTGTCCCACAGGTCAGTGCCTGGCCTGCAAAGGCTGACATGATTGCAGGGTCTGTGCATGACTCAGAGCATCCTGCCCTGGAGAGCTGAGGGTCCCTCTGCTCTCCTCCTGTGCCTCTCTGCTTCCCACAGGAAGAGCTGGTGAGTGCTGGCATCCACAGCACAGGGAAGCAAAGGTCTTGGCACCCTGAGGAGATGGTGAAGGGTGTGGAGGGGAAGCCTCATGAGGTCACTTGGTTTGTTCAGCCCAGAGGAGACTGAGGGGAGACTCACTGGGGTCTTCAATGTCCTCAATAAGGGGCAGCAGAGACAGGCACTGATCTGTTCCCTCTCATGACAAGTGACAGGACTCATGGGAAAGGCTGGAGCTGAGCTGGGAGATGTTTAGGTTGGATATCAGGAAAAGGTTCTTCCCCCAGAGGTGCTGGGGCACTGAACAGGCTCCCCAGGGAATGGTGACAGCTCCGAGCCTGTCTGAGTTCAAAAAGTGTTTGAACAACACTCCCAGCACAGGGCAGGACTGTTGGTGTGTCCTGCACAAGGCCAGGAGGTGGACTTGACAATCCTGATGGGGTTCCCTTCCAACTCAGCACATTCTCTGATTTTATAACCCTGAGCCTTTGCTGCAGGAGGTCCCCATGAGCTCCTCACCCCAAGCTCTCCCAACCTCATTCCCTAAGGAAGCAGCACTGCAAACTGGCACTAAAGCAGCTGCTATCTGGCCACATCCCCAGCCCCTGTAGATTCTGGAAATGGCTCCTGCAAACCCAGAGATGCCCAGAGTTGTCTCAGAGCTGCACGTACGTGAGGGTGCGGATGCAGCGGGCGGAGTCGCGGATGTCCCACACCTTGATGTACGACGTGGACACGGTGAACACCAGCCCCGTGTGGCTGCAGTACTTGATGGAAACCACGTTGTTTGGGTGACCCTTGAGAGAGGCGATCTCCTGGCCCGTCACCAGGTTCCACATTTTGCAGCTCCGGTCTGCGGGAGGAAGAAGGTGTTGGAGGAGTTTTGGGGGTGTCTCCTCTGAAGGGCACAGTGGTGTGGGGACAATGTGCCTTCTGAGCATCTCCCCACACACACAGGGCCAGAGGAAAGGAGCCAGTCATCCCCACCACAACGGCAGGGCTCAACATCCCTGTAATGCCCACACTTCCCACATTCCCAATGCCAACCGTCTCTCAACAACATCTCCATCCTCCCTGCCCCCTCTGCCCAACACTCACCTTTGGAGCCAGTGAAGAGCAGCTCATCGGTGGCATCCAGGCAGAGCACAGGCTTGGTGTGTCCCTCTGCCACCGAGACACACTGCAGGGGAGCTGTCCTGGCATTCTTGGTGCCACCCACGGGGTTAATGATGCCCCTTCACAGGAGAGAGAGAACAGGTACAGTGCAGGGCTGGAGGGGCACTGTGCCCACAGTCCCAGGGCGTGGAAGAACGTAAACTGTGTCACATCAAGCATCTTCCACTGCCCAGCAGTGAGACAGGCTCCTCCACCTGAACGTGGCATGTCTGAGGTGTCTGTGGGAACCCCAGGAATCTCCCCATGGGCAGCCCCTGCCTATCTCTGCCCCAGCAATCAGGGAAAGGGGGAGGCTGCCCAGTGACCTCTGCTCTCCCCAAAAACCTCTCGTGCCTCACCAGCACAGACCCAGCACCATTCAGCACACTCAGCTCATTGGCCCTGATGTCCATTTTGGGGCAAACTGTGCCCTCTCCAGCCTGAAGCTGGGATAATGTTTCAGAGTACCAATATCAGTACCCCTGTCCCTTGGAGGGTGTCACCCTTTGGCTGGTGACATCTAGAGACAGGGCCCTGCTCCTTTACACAGATCACAAGGGTGACAAAGGGCAGGACAAGCATCTGCACCCCACATCCCTATTGCAATGGCTGTTCCTGCCCCTGCCAAACCTCCTTCCAAGGGACAATTCTGCCTGTCCTGGGGGGACACATCATCTGCCAATCCCCTCCACTTCACACATGCTCAGGGTGACCCCCTGATATGCCTGGTCATCAAGCACAGCCACAAGACCCCAAGTTGTGCTAGATTCTTCTTCTTACAAGCAGGGAAACTGATGCATGGGGCTAAAGAAGGGCAAGGTTTGCATTAGTCGTGAGGACAAGCACAGGCTCATTAATTTGGGTTTGGAAATTACATGCATGTGAAGTTTCTCAGCTCTGCACTCAACCAATGCCAAGCCAACAGCCTTCCCCTCACCTCCAGTCCTCCCACCAGCCTCAAAGCAATACTAAATCCAAGGGGAAATCCTTGCACTGCAGGGTGAGGCGTCTTCCATGGACTCTGAGTGGCTGCCTGATTATAAACTGCCCAGGGTGACCCAGCTCAGACTGGTCTGGTGTCACTTCCCCAGTGACAGGGGCCTCCTGCAGGAGCTCAGGGCACAGGCAGAGTCAGGGGACTCTGATCATGGAATTGTTTGGGTTGGAAAGGACCTTAGACATCATCTCATTCCAGGCCCATGAGCAGAGACACTTTCCACTAGTCCAGGTTGCTCCAAGCCCCATCCAACCTGGCCTTGGACACTTCCAGGGATGGGGCAGCCACAGCTTCTCTGGAAAACCTGTGCCAGGACCTCACCATTCTCAGAGAGAATTTCTTCCTAAAATCTAGTCCAAATCCCTCCTCTTTCAGTTTCAAACTGTTCCCCCTTGTCCTGTCACTATTTGCTCATGTAAAAAGTTGTTCTCCCTCTTTGTTGTAAGCCCCTTTAGGCAGTGGAAGGCTGCAATGTTCCTAAAGGATGGGGGAAACGTGGCCCTTGTTTTGGGAAAACTCAGGTGGATGCAGGGGGAGAAGCCCAGGAGAACCTTAACTGCAAAGCTGAGCTCTGCACCACAATCTGACCTGATTTCTTCAGGGAAGAGACTGACCTTTCCCAACTCAACACCAAGAAAGCACAACCAGGCACGGGGTGAAGATGAGATAACTGCCTGGAAGGAGCTTGCACAAGGGATGTACTGCAAGCTCCTTTCCCCATCACCTCCCCATCCTGCTGCACAGCTGGGGAAGGGCTGGGACGTGGTGGAGGAGAGCATGCTGCCAACCCAAACCAGCCAGCACCACGTCCCAAGGGCTAATCCAAGCAGGAGAACAGTTTGAATTTGCAGCTGAGGGACAGCATCAGGCACCAGGAGGGGACAGACACACAAGCTGGGAGGGGGTAGAGCAGCAAGCTGCAGGCAGACCGTGTGGGGACAGGGAGAGCAGGCATCTGACAGAGAGGAGGAGGAGCAGAGAAAGGGGTAATAAATAGAAAGTTGTCTATACCTCAGCACCTCCGAGACAGAGGAATCGCTGTCATCAGACCTAGGGGCAGAAAATTAGCAGGATTATGGGAGAGAAAACCCAGACTAGAGAAGGCGGCAGTGGAGTCAGAGGGGGAAGGTTGTTATTGCATCCAAGCCAGTGTGGGACAGAGAGAAGGAGTGGAGGGAGGGAGGAGGAGAAGCACACAGGGAGAACCAGGGGAGAGCAGAAGAGCAGGAGGGCGTGTGAGGATCAGACAGCAGGTCTCCATCAGGGAACACCAGCGCTGCTAGCAACAGCTGAGCCCAGAGCAGCACCTCACCTGCTGCCAGGAGAGGCTGGAGCAGCATTTGTGGGTGGATGCCAGTCCATCAGCTTCCTTTGAGCCCTCACCTCCTCACCCCATCCTGCTCCCTCGCCTGTCCAGGGGTCCAAGTGTGGCATCACCCTGTCTCCAGGCAGAGGGCAGGACTGTGAGCTCAGAGGGAGCACAGTGGGCAGGAGCACAGCATTGCCATGGCAGCTGCTCCAGCACAGGGAGAAGCAGCGAGGTGAAGTGGCTGGAGCCAGTCCAAGCCCTGGTGCTCCTACACCCCACAATACTCACTATGTACCATGTGCTACCATGGTCTGGGTCCCCCTCACTCAGACACTGCCACCCCAGCAGGACTTACTTGTCCAAGGCAGATCCCTGGCTCTGGGTGCTCGTGAGACGGGAGAAGACGTTGCGGTCGTTGCGGGGCCGGGTGGGTGGGGACGAGGGTGGTGTGAAGCCAATGTCTGCAGGCCTGAGCCAAAAGGATCAGAGGGACACATGAATTGGGAACCTGACTGGCACACCAGGGCCCAGAAAGGATCCTTCCACACTGCTTTGAGCCACACTGCCTCCCCCCTGCCAGTTGTCACCATTTCTCCCAAGCTCACCTGGCAGGTTGCCCACGGTCGTAGGATTTCCTCCTTGTCAGAGGTGAAGTGTCCGAGCCCCGGGACTGCCTGGGACTGAAGCAAGTGAACAAAGCACAGTGAGTGAGTGCCTGCCCCTGCACTGGGATCCCTCCACAGTGAACACCTGTGTCCTCCCCCAGAGGAGCAAACAAGATATTGGGCTGGAGTCACAATCTTGAGGCAGCCCGTGAGCGCAGAGGCTTTTGGCAACCCAAGACATCATCAAAAAGGCTGATAACCCAGAACAGGGAGTTGGGGATCCTCATACCCCCCTGCTTTCTCTCCCTGCTCCTGAAGTATCCTCTTCTCCATCTGCAAAAGACACCAATCTATTCCTACACACTCTCCAAGCCCTGCTGAGGAAATTGCATGCTGTAGCCAAGCATGGACAGATGCAGGATTGGGCTCCCCTTCACCCCTCTGCACCTCCCCAGGCCAGGCACAGCTTCCCCCAGACCTCCCTGAGCCCCCCAGTGCCCCCCAAGCTCACAAGGTGCTTCCTCGTGTGGGCAGGCTGATGGTGCGTGACACCTTCTCCTTGTAGTAGGGGTCTCGGATGGAGAAGCCAATCCTGTCCTCCTTGATCTCCATGAGGGACGCCAAGGACTTGGTGATGTTCTTGGTGGAGACGTCCAGCGTGGGTCCCAGACACTCGGCTGACACTGCCTTCATCTGCCCCGAGAGCTTGGGCTCTCCCTAGAGCAGGGCAGAGGGCTCAGGGGCAATGGGAACAGCCAGTGCTGTGGGTTGGGAGAGTTTGTGCTCTCTGGTCACAAAGCTGCTCCCCCACGTCCCACTGGGATGGCCATCACAGCCAGCTCTCCATGCAAACATGACAGCCTGTATAGAACAATTGCTTCCCTCCACCCACCTCTGCCCTGCCCAGGGACATCCTCAGTGCCACTCAGATTTGGAAGATTTGGGTGTTTCCCAAGTCTCCTGGTGCTTCAGGACAGGATTGCTGTACCAGGAGACCTTGGTTCTGCCCATCCAGAGAGCAGCCCTACTGCCTTATGCCAAGCCTGTTCCCCAAGGTCCAGACTGCAGAGCAGAGGCCTGAAGCATCACTGAACATCCCTCCATCCCTCCTCCCAGTCTCTGTGACCAGGCCACACAAAAAACCCCACTAACCTTGAACTTGAAGTCATCCTGGCTTGCTGAGCCCTTCATGGTGAAAGACTGGGAGATGCTGCAAGGAGAGAGGAGCAAAGATGGATCTTCAGTGCCAAAATCTCTTCAGAAAGCTGGTACCACTGATCCATCAGACTCCTTGAGTCACCTTCTGGCCCCCAGTTCCCCTTCTCCATGGAATGACCAAGCCTTCACTCCCTGCTCATGTCCAAGAGACATCCTGCTCCCCCCACCAAGGCCTGGGCACCACAGAAAAGCTCAGGCAGGGCTTTGTTCATCCGTGCCACTCTAAGAAGTCCCATGAATAGCATCAGGCACTGTGGCCCAGCCACCACCACCTCAGGCAGCTCCAGGCTGGGTGCTCACCTCCCATCTGAGGCCAGGCTGAACTCTGAAACCTCCTCATCCGTGCTGGTGTAGCCGTTCTCTGTGAGAGGGAGAAAATGCATCAGCAGAGGGGACCCCACTGCCACCAGCCCCATCCAAACCCTGCAGCAGAGGAGGGGGACAGCCCAGGAAGGTGTGGGGGTGACCTTGTCCCTGCTCTCCATGACCAGGTGGAGGAAAGGTGCTCTCCCACCCAACACAGCCCTTGGGGCAGGGTCCCAGCCACCTCCAGGTGTTTTCAGGTACAGCACCCACCCCACAGGCAGCACACCTGGCCTGAAGATACACCTGATCAAGCTTCACCTTGCTGGACATTGTGGATCAGTGCCTGCAGCTCAGGGTGGGACTCAGCCTTCTCCCTCAGGGCATCCAGCAGGGCATGGTTCTGTGAGGAGTTGGCCACATCTGTCTGCCGCAGGCGCCCCTCCAGCAGCCGGATCTGGGCCTCCTTCTGGGCCACCTGCAGCCCCTGGGGAAGAAATGCTGGCACACTCAGGCAGCTGCCACACGTCCCTGGCACCCAGAAAGAACACAGCCCAGCCCAGCCCCACACACCTTGTCGATGGAGGCTTTCAGGAAATTGTCCAGCAGCAGCCGGGCCTCGGCCAGGGAGCAGGAGCTGATCACCACCGAGGTGTCCGTGGAGTCCAGCTCCTCCTGAAACGTGCAGAGACAAGTGCTGGATGCAGCAGGGTTGCTTTTTGCTGCTGGATGTGGGACAGGTGGAAGGGCCTCCATGGCAAGCACTGCCCAGTCCAACCCTCGCCCTCCCCAGTCTGCCCAGTGGCCACAGGACTGTCCAGCATGAAGGGCTCATGCACTGCCACAGAAATTCTGGTTCCAACACAAAACTAGACACTGAACAGACACCAGGCTCACCCAAATCCACAACCCCAAACCTAGTGTGAACTAACAGCAGCCCTTCTTCCCTGCTAATCAAGGTGACAAGCCAGGGACAGCACACAGCCTCCATTTCAGGCTGCAGGCATTGAGGGGAGTTGGGAGCTGCCCAGTGGCATGTCCAGTATCACAACTGGACACAAAACCTGGATGGTTTCTGCTGGACAAAAGCCAGTCCTCCTGAGATGTTTCCAGCACAAGAAGCAACCAACAGGTGACCACCAGCCCCATGGGCAAATGAGGGCTGCATCTTCCCTAAAATTCCAGGGCAGTGGGACACCTGGGCACGCAAGGACCTGCCAGAACTCCTCTCTGTAATTAATCACCTAATGAGAAGTAACTGTGTGGGTGCAGCCCTGCCAAGAGTGACACTCAGAGGACTCTGAATCCTCTGACCAGAGCCCAGCCACAGCTGGCTGTGCCTAAGGATGCTCCTTCCACAGAGAAATGCTCTCCCTTTCTCCCTGCCAGCCAGACCCAGCCCTGCTGCCCACCTTGGTCTCCTCAATCTGCATGATGGTGGCCTGGCAGTCTGAAATGCTGTCGTTGATGTAGTCAATGTTGGCCCCCAGCACCTCGATCTCCTCATTCAGCTCTTGCAGACCCTTCTGCTCCTTGGGGCTCTCTGCCTGCAGCTTTGCCCGTTTGCCCAGCAACGCCTCCTGCAGCAGTGACAGCTCCTCACGTTTCTGGGGGGAAAAGGGAAAGGGGATTAGCAGTGTCCACATGGCCATAACTCTGTCCTGCACTCACCACCCAGCCCTCTCTGTCCCACCTTGATGAGCCTCTCCATGTCTGCCTCAAGGTTGACAATGGTCATTCTCTGCATGACGATGTCGAAGATGCGCCGCTCCAGTGACTGCCACTTGAGGCGGGCAGCTTTGCTGAAGGTCTGGCTCGAGCCCTTCTTGGGGAACTTCTTCCTACAGCCAAAGGGAAGAAAAGGCATAAGGGCAGATGGCCACACCGTGCTGGAGAGCCAGGCTTGCCCCAGGAAGGTGTCTGGGATCTGGTTGGCCACAAACAGAGGATGCATCTGTGTTGTTTCCACATTGCCCAACTCTTCCATTTCCTCCTAGCAAAGCAGGACAAGAGATAAGTCCAGCAGGGTTTGTGTCATGGCATTTAATCCTCATTGAAGGCCATCTTTGGGCTCAATCACTGGTGACAGCCACACTCTGCCAGCACAGGGTCACCGATTTCATACAGGTCACTAAGAAACCACCCTCCAACCTCTACCACCAACCAAAAACCAGGCAGGGGGAGGGATCCTTGGGATATCCCACCCCTTCCCACCCAACCCCTGACCTGACCTGGCAGGCCGAGCCCCGTTAATGGGGGACGAGGGGTCTCCCAGGAAGTTGTTGATTTTCCTGTTCCACTGGCGCACGATGCTGGAGACGGAGCGCGCGCCGGACTCGGGCTCGGAGGACGTGGTGCTGGCCGAGACCTCTGCCCCCGAGTCCAGCTGGGCTGGCTTCTGGCCCGTCCTGCCAGCCACACGGTCTGACATGGGCTTGGCCAGGCGGCGCAGCGCTGACACCTGCCCCAAAGGGAGGACACACACAGGGGGTGTCAGCTGGGCAGCCCCACCCAGCCTGAGCCCATTGGCATCACCCCCAGGTCACCACAGGGGTGAGAATTCCATAGAAACAGCTCCACAGAGCAAAGCCCAGGGATGTTTGTGCCTCATGGGGTTCCCTCTCTTCCCTCACAGCCCACTCCTTGCTGATGCTTTAAGTTTGAGCTTTCATGTTTTTCAGGCTCTGTGCTGCCAGGGGTGTCATTCTGAGCCTCATATTAAGTGTTAAGTAAGTGCTTTTCACAGAGTAGGTAGACAAAACAAATCCTTTTCCTGCTGAAGACCAAGGACAACTTTCAGGGCCAAAAGCATAAACAGTGGACTGAAGGGAGAAACAAGGAGGATGAGACCTCACGGCCTGGAGCTGTAATTGGGCAATTAAACCCCAACATGCAAATGGACCAAAACTTATAAAAGTGTGAGACCCTGTGACTGGTCATTTATTTGTGACCATTCTAAATCTACCTTGGGTGTAGCTCTGGCCAGGCTCTTGTCCTACCCAAGGTGTAAATAAATACCTTTCAATAAATATCTACTTTATTTTCTGGCTCTGTCCAGTCTCTGTTTCAGGTCAGCCTTCCTAAGGCATCAGTTTCTGGCAACTCTGGTTCTGTCACTTAGGATGGGGAACTCTGCTGCTGCCTACAACCATTTCCCACCCCGTTCCTGCCCTCCCTTCCTTTTTGGGAACCCCACTCCCAAAGTCTGCCCTGTCTGAAGGATGGGATTTCTCCAAGCCAAGCACTGGGGGCTCAGACCTCCATGGGAGCTGGGGACTATGAGGAGGAACCCCACTTTCCTCACCTCCTGGGTTTTCCTCCGCAGCACTATTTCCTGCTGTCGTTTCTGAGATTCCAGAGCCCTGATCTGGAACTGCATGAGTGAGAAAAGAAAAAGACACTCCTGAGGTCCAGCCCACACAGCCCAGTGGTGGTCACAGCCCTTTAGCACAGTCTCACTCCTGATTCTAACAACGAGCAGGCTCCCAGCCTTGAGCTGGCTGTGGTTTCACCTTCCCCCTTCTCACAGCATCCCCACAACTACAACAGGAGCTGTTGGAAGCTTTTGGAAACCATTCACCCCATTTTGCTCTGCTAGGACTGCATGGGCTCCACTCAGGCTTCACTCGGCTTCACTGACTCGAGGTATCTGTGAGCACCTGGATTGCCAGAGCAGGACAAACACCACCTCCCCTGCACTGGCAGCATGTGGACAAGCCAGGCTCTCACCTCCTGCCTGCGCTGCTCCTTCTTGAGCTGTGCAATCTCCCGGTTCCTCTTGGTCTCCGCCAGCCGCCGCCGCTGCTGCTCCTCCCGCATCTGCTTCATCAGAGCCACCTGCAACGAGGACATGAGTGTGCCACCGCCCTGGGCATCCACCCACCCACCCAGCACACCTGGAAAAGGTGGGAAACACTGCTCCAAGCGGGGAGCCAGGCTGGTCCAGGTGGTTCCTCCCCACCCTGGCACATCCAGGTACCTTTGCCTTCTTCATCTCGGCCACTTCAGCCTGCAGCTTGCGCAGCTCGCGCTCGTAGCGGGACTGGTTCTTGAGGAGGCGGGCGTGCTCCTTCTGGGCTGCCTGCAGCTTCTGCAGGTCCCTGTTCATCTCCTTCAGCCTCTTCTCGTAGTCTGCTTTGATCTTGTTGGCTTTCTCCTCTGTGTAGCACTCCATGGTGCCTAGAGGGTGGGGAGAGGGCTCACAACTGCTGTGCACCTCAGGATCCTTCTGTAGCCACATACCCTGCCTGGAGGCACCAAGCACTGTGTCCCTCCCCGTCCCATCAGAGCCCTCCTCACCCCAGGGTGAACTGGATTCTGTCTGGGAACACCTGCTGGAAGAGCTCAGCACAGAGATAGAATGGCTGGCCTGAGCAGAGCTGTAGACTGAGACCCACAGCCACATAGAAGGGTGACCCTGCCCTATTTAAGCCACACCACTGGGTTTTTTACCCCTCAGTTTCCCCAGGAGTCCCCACAGCTCATGAAGTGAGGCTTTGCCTCACCACCCTTCTCCAGCACCAGCAGGGTCCATAAACTGACTGATGCTGCTCCCATGGCAAGACCAGCAGAGTCTTGGGGGTACCAGGGATTCAGGTAGAGGCAAAAGGATGACAAAGCTCTACCAGAGCAAGGGGTGGATGCTTTGACTTAGAGTTAGCTGGGATTGAGCTGGAACTGGGGTCTGAGGCTGTCAGAATGGGATCCCATGGGTGAGGCAGTTCTCACTGAGGTTTTGCAGGACCCGGTCCCGCTCCAGCTGCGTGTCCCGAATCTTGTTCTGCAGCAGGATCAGCTTCTCCTCATACTGGTGCTTGAGGGTCTGCAAACGCCGCTGGCTGTTCTCCAGCTCATCAATCAGCTTCTGCTTGATCTCAATCTCACAGGTCAGATCCGCCAGGTCGGCCTGGAAATTCACAGCTGGAGGCAGAGGAGAAAGTCAGGCTGGGAGACATGGGGAGCATCATTTCCATGGCCCCACTGAGTCACAGCACAGGGAGAGGGCAGAGGAGCTGATGGGGACCCACAGAGGAGCTGATGGGAACCCACAGAGGAGCTGATGGGGAGCAGCAGCACCCCAAAAAGCACTGCAGCAACCCTGGGGCTCTTCCAAGCCCCGCAGAGCAGACATGGTTGGGGTGTTCTGGTGAAATCTGCCTTCCCAAAAGCAAAGCTCATTGCCAGAGATACCAACAAGTGCCCCTCCATGCTCATGGCTGCACACAGAACTCCACTTTACCCTTCTCCTCTGCATCCGAGTCCGAGTCCACTAGGCTCTCTTCACTGCCCGAGTCCTCATCTTCATCCTCGCGCCCATCCTCTTCCTCACAGCCACTCTCATCCTGTTCTTCCTCCTCCTAAGAGATGAGTGCCCAATCTCAGCCAGCAGCATGGTCTGTCCTTCTCCCCACAGCTTCTCTCCCTTCCAAACCTGAGCTCACCCCACAGCAATGGGCCACAGCCCCCCAAGGGGGACTCAGCCTCCCACACAGGATGCCCAGGGGCTGCAGCTCCATTTCTGGACCCCCAGGAACAGCAATTTGACCCATCCATTCTTGCATCCATCCCTTCCCAGCTGAGCAGCCTGACCCTTCTTCATCTGTGCTGATTGAAATCAACTCCCCAAAAATGTGGACTCCTCATTCTGCTGAGGCTGACTGGGGACTATCCATCTTCTCCCCCAGCTCCAGCATGGAGTCCTCAGCAAAACCACCCTTCCAGCTGCCTCAGAGCCAGGCTGAGCTTGGTCCCTGTCCCATGAGTGGCAATTCCAGTGCTCCACACCCAGACACCCCTGCAGCGTGAGCACAATGCCCACTCACCTCTTCCACCTCATTCTCATCCGTCTCCTCCCCGTTGTCCTGCTGCATTTTCTGCCGCTTCTTAAACGCCTCCTTTTCTGGGCTGGGGGGAACAGAGCGGGGCTGGTGAGTCCCAGCATGAAAAATGCCAGAAACAGGTTCTGCTGGGGCCACCCTCCCTCCTGCTTTGGGGAAAACACCCTCTGGAATTATGTGATGGGTGAAAAGGAGAGCAGAGCAGAGCTGGGAGGGGAACCCTGGCTGCAGCAGAGATGGGGGAGGCAGGACAGGGACAGACACAACCTTCCCAACAGCATCTCCCTTTCACCTCTTCCTCTGCTGCCTCCTCTCCTTCTTTTTCAGGCGCTCCAGGTCCTGCTTGGCCCTCCGGAGGACATCAGAGGCCTCGGTGTCCAGCGGGGCCGCGGGGCTGCAGAGCCCAGGGGACGAGCCCAGCGCGAAGGGGGCGCGCGCCGAGGCGCGGGACAGGCTGCGGCGCAGGGACTCGTTCATGGACTCGCTCTCCAGGAGCTTGGTCCTAGGGAGAGGAAAAAGGGTACAGGCTGTCCTGCTGGTTCTAAACAAGGGGGTCTGGCCTGGGTTTAGAATCCACAGAATGGTTTGAGGTTGGAAGGGATATTAAAGGTCATGTCGTTCCACGTTCCTGCCATGGGCAGGGACACCTTCCACTAGACCAGGTTGCTCCAAGCTCCATACAGTTGTAGATATGGGATAACCACAGCTGCTTTGGGCAAACTGTGCCACTGCCTCACTACCTTCACAGGGAAGAATTTCTTCCTAACTGCTAATTGAAATCTTTCCACTTCTAGTTTAAAGCTATTTTCCCTTGTTCTATCATTGTCTGTCCACGTTTAAAAAAAATAATCCAGCACTCTCCCTCTTTCTTTCACTCTCCCTCTTTCTCCTCCTTTAGGCAGTGGAAGGGGGTCTAAGGTCTCCCAGAGTCTTGTACAGACTGATCATGATGTGCTCAGATGGTGTGAGGCAGGGACAGAGCCACTACTAAGCCATTCCCACTAATGATGGGTGAGAAAGCCACAATGCTGCCAGACAGGGCACCACAATCGAGCAAGAGACTGGGATGGACCCACCTATGGGAGGCAGCAGTCCCTGGAAGACCCCAGCACTTCAAACAGGACCTCCCCCTCCATCAATGCCCACACCAAGGACAACAATACCCAAAGCACTGCTTGGCACCAAGGCTGGGTCTCCTTCAACCCTGTGCAGCAGCAGTGCCACCAGCTGCTTGTTCCACAAGGCTTTTAGTTCACCCCAGCAATGCTGGAGGCACTGAGCTGTGTGAGCCACCCAGGCCTTGCCCCAGCACCCCAGTGCTTCCCCAGCAGTGTGTGCCCACTCACCTCAGCTCCTCAATCTCCCGGATATAGTTCTGGATGAGGGTGCCAATGGCTTCATTCCCATCACCTGCAGAGCAGAGGGACGGGTGGAGAGAGGCAGACACTGGCTGTACCACAGCTGCTGCCTGGGCTGCCCCAGCGTGCCACGCACCAGCCCAGCCTCACCTGCTTTGGCCAGCATCAGGTTGGCCTCCTGGCTCATGAGGTAGGTGACCCTGCTGTTGATGGCATCGATGGCCTCCTGCATGGCCTTGACCCTCATGCGCAGGGCGCTGTTCTCCTTCTGCAGCATGGCGTTCTCGCGGAACAGGTCACTGTAGCCCTCGGCACCGTCCTCCCCGATCACACGCTTGCCCTGTGGCACAGGAGGGAAATCCCTGAGTGCAGGGCAAGGAGAGCCACTCCTGCATCCCCAAGGGCAACCCCAGACATGAGAGCAGGGATAAACCTAGGGACCAGGAAAGTCTGAGCTGAACATGCAGAGAGATGCTTCAGGGATTCTCCTGAAGTAAGCCCACTACCCCCAAACCTGGCCAAGGTCCTGCCTTGACAGGCAGGAGCTGAGACCCTGTTTCTTAAGTCTCCTGACTCCTCCTAGCATCCTCCTCCATCCTAGGGATGGGAGGCAGGAGGGTCTGTCTCTCCAACCCTGCCCCAATTCAAACACAAGGAGGGAGCTTTCTGCATCTGTCTCTGCCTCCTCACCAGGGTCACTGCATCAGCTGGGTTTGTCTTTGGTGAAGTTCATTTTCCTCACAGCAGCTTTGTGTGGTGCAGTGTTTGGGGCCTGTGCTGAAAACAGCACTGATCCCACAGGGATGATTTAGCTCCTGCTGAGTCAGGAGCTGTTCTGCCCCTCACCCTGACACACCAGTGTGGGGCCAGGGGTGCACAAAGGAGCTGGGGGGACACAACCAGGACACCTGTCCCTCACTGACCACAGGGATATCCCAGACTATGTGATGTCATGCTCAGCATATAAAGCAGGGGGAAGGAAGGAAGAAGAAACAGGGGATGCCTGGAGTGTTGTCCCAGGTGACTGTTACACTTGACAGAGCCCTGCTGGGCTGGGGATGGCCAAACACCTCCCTCTGATGAGACACAGGGAGTAACTTCCTTCTTAAACTGCATCTAAACCAAAGATCTTTCTCACTGTCACACTCCCAACTCTCCCTCCCATCCCACTGGGGGGCAGTGAACACCTGGCTGCGTGTGGTTCCCTTGCTGGGCAGGGTCAGGGCAGGACACAGAGGGACACACTCACTGCCTTGTACTCCATCAGCTCCATCTGCAGGCGGGCGATCTCTGCCCGCAGGGCGCTGATCTGCTGGCTGGTCTTGTCCTGGTTCACCACCACCTTGTTCTTGATGTTACGAGCCCGGTTGGCGTATTTGAGAGTGTTCAGGGTCTCCATGAAATCCCGGTCAGAGGGGCTCACGCAGGCAATCATGATGGTTTGGCTTGGGGATGGAGGCAAGGGCAGGGTGAAAGACAGTCCCTGCACAGTTCAGCAACTCAGCAGGTGGAAATTCAGGACTCAGCACAGACCATGTGTCCCCAGACACCCACCCTGGATGGAAGCCCATCCTGGGCCCTTATGGGCTTTAAAACAACTTGTGAACTGGATTCATCCCTCCCAGAGCAGCCACAAGACCCCTCAGGCATATCACACAGCACCGAGCAAAGGCAGCCCTTCCTCAATGCCTCCCTCCTTGGAGAAGAGGCAGGGAATTCAAGTCCCAGACCTGTGAGGACTCAGGAAGGTTTTTGCACCAGCTGATTCTGCCAAAGCTGCTAACTGCACCTTGAGGCTGATGAGGAGCCAACAAACTTTACAACTGCAAAGACATGCCTTGCCTGGAAGAAGGCATCTCCTCCTCACCAGGCAGCCACTGGAGTCCTGAGATAGCTCCTACATAGCTCCAGAACCCCTTCATCTGCAGAGGGACATCCCTGGCAGCCCTCACCCCAAGCTCAGCCCCCACCTGGGACCCCCTTACCTGTTTCCCCCCAGGGAATCCTGCAGCAGGCGGGTGAGCTTGGAGTCACGGTAGGGCACGTGTACGACCTTCTTGCTCTGGTCTCCAAGGGCACTGATGACATTCCCCAAGGCCAGCTACCAACACAAAGGGAAGCCCCCCCAGATTCAGCCCTCCTGGGTGAGGATACAACTGCCAAGTAACCAGCACGTCAGGCTTGGGGCATGTACTGCAGCACAGCTTTGGGTTGCACAAGAGGCAGGCATGGGGCTTCCCTTAGCCTCTCTCCCATGCTGCACTGAGAAGAAGCATCAAGCCCCAGAGTGGGTTTTTTTAGCTCTGATTAGCAGATCTCACCCTTTTGGGACCCCAGAGCACCAGTCTCCTTTGGCAGCAGAGTTGTGCTCTCACCACTGGCACTGTGCGTGTTCTTGCCATAAGGCACAGGCAGCACAAACCCCAGCCAAGACACAGAACCCCAACAGCCCAGGGCAGCTCCAAGCAAAACCCAGAAGCATCACAGGCCTCCCCTGGCAGTGCCTTGCCACTCCCCCTGCCCACCAGGCAGCCCGTTGCTGTACCAGCCCACAGTTGATGGAGATCCCTTCCTTCGCCCTCTCGCCCGTGGCTCCCGTCCGCTTCAGCCTCTCCGAGCCAGCCAGGTCCACAAAGTGAAACTTGGCTGTCAAGGTCTCGTACTCAGCAGCAGGTTGGGATCCATCCAGAAGGCTGCTCACCTCCTCATTCACCTGCAGCCAGGGACACAGGAGAGGTCACCACCCCAGGCTGGAGCAGGCAGAGATTCCCTTGCCTTCACTCAGATGTCAGCGAGAGTCTGAGTGTTCATCCTCCATGTCCAGTCCCTCAGAGATGGGGACAGGATCCCAAGAGCAGCTTGCTCTGAGCCATCCTGCCTTAGATCAGCTCACTCTCAGCTCCCATTAAAACCTAATGCTGGCTATGACTGGAAAGAAGACATAAAAATCCCTGCTTCTCTTTACCAGACTTCAAACCCTCTCCCTTTCCCAAGGGAACTTCATGCATCACCTGGGTAAGGAACCCAGGAAGAGCCCGGCCATGAGGCAGGACCACATCTCACCAGCTCTGGGCGGGCACACACTCGTGTCTGGCACAGGTGAATGGTGAAGATGGCATGGGACCGGGAGCTCTGCACGTTCATCTGGGTGCTGGCGGTGGTGCGGGAAAGAGCTCCTTGTTTTAGGCACTGGATCAGCTACAACGACACCAGGCAGGGAAAAAAACCTTAAAGCACCCTTCCAGGGAGTCAGGACAGACCCTGTGCAGCTCAGTGGACACACTGACCTTTTCCAGAACTCCCCCAGGACTGCACTCCCATCCTGGGGGGAATCTCTCTCCACCAAGCTGTCCCCACATAGCACATCCCTGACCAGTGGCCACCCCTGCTCTGTGCCTGCCCCATCCTGCACCCACCTCATCCTGGGAGCTGATGAGGCGTGATGTGACCCCGGTGGTGTAGATGCTGCCACTGGCATCCTCGTGGATTTTGATGTTGGATTTGCGGTGCCGCGAGTCGGGGTCGCGGGTGCTGTCGAACAGGTCCAGGATCTCCTCGTTGTAGAGCTGTGGGGCAGCAGTGAGCACAGTGGGGTGAGAAGAGGAAACACAAGGCTGCCCAAGCATTGCAGGACTGGCAGGAGCTGCCCTCTGGCACCTTGCTGCCAGTCCCCCAGAGCTGTCAGTGCTCAGAGGTGTCTGCAAGGCTGAGCAGGGGAGTGTGTGTGTGCAGGAGAGGAGGCACAGGGTGGATGCACAGAGATGATGGACAGAATCAGGGAATCCTCCAAGATAATCAAGTTCAAACCATTTACAGAAGATGATGGACAGAATCAGGGAATCCTCTAAGATAATCAAGTCCAACCATTTACCCCAGCACTACCACGTTCACCAGCCTGGGGTGGAGGGACACCCTGTCCGTCTGTCCCCCTGCTACCACCATTCAGTGTCACCTCTTGCACCCACGTCCCAGTGCAGAGTGCTGGGTCACCCAAGGATTGCAGGTTCCTGGCCAGCAGAAAGGATCAGGCTAATCCATCCCTGGCTGCCCCTGGTGCCACCAGGCTCCTTTAAAAGTTTAAACCTGCTCCCAGAGTCTGCTCCCAGGAGCAAAATCATAAGACAGGGATCAGCCAGAACAAGTCCTGTGCCCCTGCCAGGACTGCAGGGTTGGTGACCAATGCCTGGTGTGACCTTGTGCTGTTTTAGCCATGCAGGACTTCAGGACAGGCAGGAAATTGTCCCCATTTCCGTCTCAGTACAAAGGATCCCTAAAGAGAAGCCCCACAAACTGAGCACAACTGGGCAGGAGCTTGGATAGGCCAAGTGATGGGAATGGGAGGGCACAACAGCACCACAGGAGCTAAAAGGGACTCTGCAGATGGAGACATAAGGGGGAAGGATTTCTCCAGCAAGGGGGTGACTCTCCAAGCCATCAGCATCTGAAGACACCCAAATGTGATGGCCAACAAAGCCACCCCGAGGCAAGATCACAGCACAGGGCCCCTCCCTGCCCATCTCCTCTGGGAGCATCCCAGGTCACAACCTCAGACAAATGAAGGTTTCCTGGGGGCTCAGCTTTGTTCAACACCACCCTGTGCTTTCTCACTGGGCATTAAAACAGTTCCCACTTGTGCCTCTTTGCTCTTTACACCCAAGAGCAACCCCCAGGAAAAGCACTGCCAACACATGAGGTCCATGGGCTTCCCAGGATAAACTTCTCCAGGGAATGAAGCAGCTGATAAGAGAGGCTTTTGAATAAAAGAAGCCAGGATAGAGGGAGGAGAAGATGCATTCCCAAGGTGAGAGATGCAACAAAGGACATGGAGAATAACACAGTCCTTCCTCAGCTCCCCCCCAAAGAGTGGTACTTTATTCTCCTCCTGTTTCACTGGGAGCTCTGGTCCAAGGCAGCAGGCTATCCCTGACCTCACACAGGGCCAAGAGCCCCTGGATCCCCAGGAGACCAAGCCCTAAGACCCTTCCCCATGGTGGGAGCTCCCTCCACCCAGTTTGTAGCCATCATGAGGTCAACAACAAGTCGGTGCTTTAAGTCCCCTCTGCACCAGCACACACCCCCAGTGCCATATCCCAGGGCCCACCTCTGCCAGAAACCAGTCAGGACACAGAGATCTCAAGGCAGGACAGGGGATCAAGGACAGGACAGGGCCACGGTGTCCCCCAGAGCTGCCAGAAGCAGCACCCACCTCGAGGAACTGGGCGCTGACTTTGAACTCGGGCGCGGCCACCCCCCGGCTCTGGGCCGCCCGTTTGCGCTCCTCGATGCCGCTGAAGAGGTGGGTGATGGCCCGTGGGATGATGCCCTGCTCCTCCTCTGAGATGCTCATGTCGAAGCCAGTGCCCATGGTGTAGGTCTTCCCTGCTCCAGTCTGTGCAGAGACAGGCGTGGGGGAGCTGGCTGGGCTCTCCCAGGCTCAGCTCTGCCCAATGCACCCCACGGTTTCTGCCCTGCTGCTTTAGAATCCCCAAACACCCTTTGCTGAGCCACTGTGACCCCCCCAGCAACACATCAGCTCCCAGACTCCCAGCCCTGCCACCCCTCTTTCCCCCACCCAAACCCATCCCTGCCCTCAGCTCTCACCCAACTCCCACCCCCTGCCACCCCTCTTCCCACCCAAAGCCACCCCTGCCCCCAACTCTCACACCCAACCATGGACAACTCTATTCTCTCCATACCCAGGATCTCACACACCCTCCACCTGCTCTGCAGGAGCCCTCCCAGTGTCCCCAGTGCTGCTGGAGCAGAGCCTGTACCTGCCCATAGGCCAGCACGGTGGCATTGTAGCCCTCGAAGCAGCCCTCGATGAGCTTCCCCATGCACGTCGTGTAGATCCGCTCCTGCCACGTGTCCAGGTCAAAGACAAAGTCGTAGGTGAAGGCTTTGTCCTTCCCCAGCAGTACCTGGGGCTCGCCAGGTGTCACCGAGGTGCAGATGTGACATCCCTCTATCTTCTCCTTGGGCAGCTGTGGACGGATCCTGTGGGGAGAGAAGCAGGTTGAGGGTAGGGAGACACCAGTCTGGTCCTGAGGATGCCAGCACAGCCCATCCTGTGATCCATGTCCTACAGTGTGTTTAGTCCAGCCCAGACTGAGGGAAATTACTGCTCCACACTGCTCTGCACTGGTGCAGCCTCACTCAAGTGCTGTGTGCAGTTTTGGGCACAGTGGAAGGACATAAAGGTATTTAGGGAGTGTCCAAAGCAGGGACATAAGAATGGTGAAGGGCCTTGAGGAACCAAGGTCACTTGGCTTGCTCAGACTGGACAAAAGCAGCCTGAGGTCAGACCTTACTGAGGTCTGCAGCTTCCCCACAAGCAGCAGGTCTGATCTCTGCTCTCTGTGACAGGACCCAGTGTAACAGCTGGAGCTGTGCCAGGGGAGGGTCAGGCTGGATATTAGAAAAAGGTTCTTCCCCCAGCAGGGTCTGGGGCACAGACAGGCCACAGCACAGCCCCACTCACCCCCGACACAGACACATCAAACCACAGCTACAAAGGCTGGGAATGCAAAATGCAAAACCACGCCAAGACAGTCCTGACCGTTTGAAGCAAAGCACCACCCAGCCCCAAAGCTGTCCCCAGCCCTGGACTCGACCATGGCACTGGGACAGGCCAGGCTGTGCTGGCTCCTGGCTTGGGCAGAGTGTGAGCCACTCATCACATCCCACCCACTGCACTCAATCCTTGCCTGAGAAATGTGGGAGCAGAGCAGACACTGCTCCTCTGCAGGGCTGCACAGCTCGGGCTGTGGTGGATGCACTGGCTGCAGGAAGCTGGGGGCTCCCAGGGGACTCGTGGAGAAAGGCGTTTGGAGCCAAGAGCCATGCAAATAGCTCTCATTAGTGCTAATGACTGCACAGCTCCCCGTCCCCGGGTGCTCCATAAACACAGCTATTAATTCCTTCAAACCACATCCCTGGCAAGCCACAGTGAGACCTGAGCAGCCACTGTGTGTGGACAGGGACTCTGAATCAGGGAATCTCCTCAGCTGGAAGGGACCCACCAGGATCATCCAGCCCTGCACACACACCCCAACAATCCCAAATACAAATAGTCCTCAGGAGTGTGCTGGGTTTGCTCCATTACAGAATCAGAGAATCATGGAATCTCCTGTGTTGGAAGGGACACACAAGGATCACTGAGTCCAACTCCTGGCCCTGCACACACACCCCAACAATCCCACCCTGTGCATCCCTGGGAGTGTTGTCCAAATTCTCCTGGAGCTCTGGCAGCCTCGGGGCTGTGTCCATCCCCTGGGGAGCCTGAGGAGTCCCCAGCACCCTCTGGGGGAAGAACCTTTCCCTGATATCCAGCCTGACCCTTCCTTGGCACAGCTTCATGCATGACTCTGCTCCTCACCCACCCAGGAGAGCCAAACCCCTGGGCTGGGCTGGGCTGTTCTGGGGGGCACAGGGTGTCCCTGGCACCCCTCACCCCATGCAGCAGTGCATGGGAACCTCTCTGTGCCTCCCTGGATATATTTAGCTCAGCAGCCACAATAAAAAGCAGCTTCTGATGTGCTCAGTCCCAGACTCGTTCCTGTCGCCTTCCCAGGGTTCCACCCTCCTCCAGAAAAAAATTATCCCTGACTTTAATTACTTTTGGAGTGAGATGATGTGCTTCCCCTGTGTCCCCACCCTAGACATGAACAGCGACTGCAGCCTCGGGGAATGGGCAGAGGGACCAACTGGAGCCACAATACGTTTGGGAATTATTTTTTTTTCCCCCTCTCAGGAAAAACCAGAGCAGGTTTTCAGCAAAATATTTCTTTGTGTCTGCACTACCTGCAAGGGGGGGTTTACAACTAGAGGTGTGTGTGTGCACATGGATTTTCCACAATTAGGAACCCACTTTGAGACTGGCCATGCTGGAATGTTGCAGTGTCCATACACCAGCATCTGCCCCACTCCCCAAACCTCACTGCCCAGCAAGCTCCAAGCACCCAAAAGACCCATCACTCACCCTGGCTCTGCCAGCCAGGGGACCTGTGGGGTTGGGGAGGAGTGCTCCCCCATCCCAACAGACACAGGAGATGCAGGGATCCCCCAGGAAGGTCCTGCCCTTCAGGCAGTTGGTCAAGCATCATCCAGGGATGTCCCTGGGAGCTGCTGCCAGCTGGTGAACAAATACTACAGACTCCACTGTGGGAGTGAGGTGAGTGCCAGCCAACCTGACCCACACCTGGTCATGAGCCACCAGGTGGTTGAGGAGAGCTTGTGCCAACCGAGGGGACCCACAGCAGAGCCAAACACACTGGGGTGGCCTGGCCTACGGGACTGGGACACCACTGAGAGCCCAGGACACGGGCTGCTGTGGTTATGTGACAGTCACCAACCCACCTGCAATGTGGCAGCTAAAATTACCCAGCAGGTGCTGCCTTCCACCCTCCAGCCCCAGCCAGCCCCACACTGGCATTGGTGACCACTTCTGCTCAAAGCAGAGCCTGTCCTGGGACCAGCAGCTCGCTCAGGGCTCATTTCCCTCTCTCCATACGAATACAGCAGCCTTACTTAGCACAGGCATCACCCCAGGAAGGAGAAAAGCAGCAGGACCACACCAACCACCAACCCCCCTCAGCTCCCTGCAAAGGGACAGTGACAAGGCACAGAGAGCCAGGACAGAGCTGCAGAGTCCCAGCCAAACCCTCCTGCCAAGAAAACCTTCCCAGTCAAGCCAGGACAGCGGGCAGGAGGTGGATGGATGAACACACAGAGGGGCAGGGCAGGGGTGCAGCACATCCCTCCCCAGCCGGGGTGTCACAGCAGGAGCCTGATCCAGCAGCAGCATCCAAAGGCAGCAGCACGAGCCCGGCGTGCCAGCAGAGCTGCAGGGACACGGGACACGCACAAAGGGGACCTCGGCTGGAGCGTCTCCATCGCTCCCCTTCCCATCCCTGCAGGGCTGGCAGGCTCTGAAAGCTCTGTCTCCATGGAGGAGCTGCCGGGGACACTGAGCATCTGGGAAGAGGGCGGGGAGAGGGTCCTGCGGCCCGAGGGGCAGGAGCTGAGGCACAGGAGCTGAGGGCAGGCACAAAGGGGGAGCTGTTCTGCACTGCTGCCCCATGCCAGGCCTGGGAGCCAAGTGCCAGGTGGGCACTGTGAGGCAGCTCTGCAGGCAAGGTCAGCCTGGGGGTCCCTGAGCCTGGCAGGCACAGCCTCCGGGGAGGATCTCCCCATGCCAGCATCTCAAAGCCCTGCAAGAGGCAAAGGGGATGGGGTGGACTGGGCACAGCCAGTCAGGGCTGCACAAACCACTGACACCACCAGAAGGGAGGGAGGGAGGGAGGTTGTTCTCCTTGCACAGGAAGGCACAGCTTGGCTGACGTGCTTTGCTGTGCTCGTGTCCTCCTCACCCAACTGTCTCAGCTTCCTGCCTCCCAGCCCAGCACCATGGCAGCCCCAAAGGGCTCAGAGCATCCTCTGACCCCCCAGCACTTTGCCAAAGCTCTGGCAGCACATTCTCCCACAGCTGGAGGGCACAGAGCCAGAGCCATGAGAGCCCCACCCCACCAAAGTGCCTGTGGGCACCCAGCAGGCCACAGCACCCTGCTGCACACAGCTGCCCTGCTGCAGGGGCAGAGGGACCCAGATCCATCACCCAGGATCACCCAAATCACACAGAGGCTGTTCCACCTCCCAGAGAGCCTGAGCACACACACACCCTCCTACATTCCAACACTTCCCAGCCCTGTCAGGGAGCTGTAGGGCAGCTGCTCACAGATTGGGTGGGGTCACAAAGAGCTCCTGTCCCTCCAAGACCTCTCTGCAAACTGCACACCCTACAAAGAGCTGCTCCTCTTCCCTCCCAAGGCGGCTGCCCAGCCAGGAAGGGCTGGCTGCCCAGGGAGCAGAGCCAGAGGGCTGGAGAGTGATGGGTGGAAGAGCTCCATGGGATTCTCCCTCTCTGTGCCAGGCCCCAGACTCTCACAGCCACTACCTCTGGTCCACCTTGTCTGCAGAGGGGCAAGTCTGCTGAGGCACTGCCCCTCACCCAGCCACAGGCAGCAGTCACTGCAGAGCTGGAGCTGGCAGACCCCAGCAGGGGCACAGCCCAGCCCTGGGAGCCTGTCAGGACAGGTGGGCTGGGCAAGCCCAGACAGCACCTGCCTCTTCTCCCCACACTGCCTGCACTCAATTCTGCTCCTGCCTCTGTTCCCACACCACCTGTGCTCACCCTGCTCCCCACATCATCTGCATTCACCCCATTTCTCCTCCCGACATGGCCTTGCATTCACCCCCCTCCCATCCCCATATCCCGTATGTGCCTGCTCTGCTCCCACTACGGATGTTACTACACATCCCCACTCCTGCCATGGCCCCATCTCTGCTCCCTGTGCCACCAGCCCCCTCCAGCCTCCCCTGGAGCAGCTGCCCAGAGGTCAGACCTGCACAGACCCCCCTGACAGCCTCACTGTTCTCTCTGCTCCCTGCCAGCCTCACTGTCCTCCCTGCCCCAAGCCTTTGCTGCTGCCCTATAACCCCACCAAACAGCCCAGCCCAAGCCAGAAGGAGCAGCTCTCACATCCCAAATGCTCTCCCAGGACATCTCAGCAGGTCAAAGGCAGCCCAGGCATCCCAGACCCAGCAGTGGTAGGATCAAAACAGCTGCTCCCCAGGGTAGGATCAAAACAAAGTGCTCCAGGTTTTCCCACATTTCCCAGGCCAACACCTCAAGCATGGCTGGGGCTTTCTGCCCTCCCCAAAGCTCAGATCCCATAGGAGAATCTGGGAATTCCCAGCCCCATTCTCCCTGAGCGTGCGGACCTGGGAGAGGGCTGCCTGCCAAGGGCTGCCTCTCTGCATACAGGTTATAATTGGACACAAACCAAGACAAAGTTCAGCATTTAATTACCACGGCAGGGAAGTGGCTCAGCAATCAGAGACAATTGAATCAGGCTCCCCGGAGACTGCCAGGTCTGGTCAGCTAACAGTCCAATTAAGAGATATAACCAGGCACCTCCAGCAGAAACAGGCACAGCACAGAGCCCCCCACGCCACTGTGCCCCCATCAAACCCTGCCAGCACCAATGGATCAGCAGTGGGGCAAGGCAGAGCTCCTGGGCAGCCTGGGGACACCCCACAGAGCTGGGGGCCACCCCAAGGCCCCCTGGGCACAGCCCAAAGGGGAGACATGCCTCTAAACCCACCCCAACAGCACCCAGCCTGCTCCTCTGCAGGGCAAACCCCACTGCCTTGCACCCCACAGCCCCCCGGGCTCCCCCCTAATCCCAGCACTGCAGACTTTCCCAGGCTTAGGGAAACCTTTAAATCAGGCCGTGGCAGGCACCATGTGCTGTTCATTAGCTCTGGCAGGAGCACGAGGAGCCTGTGAGCTGCACCATCTGCTCCAGGCTGGGACCATGGTGGGGATGAGGGACGTGCTGCCTGCACAGGCACCAGGGAGGGACACCCTGCAGCAGAGACCAGCAGGGCCCAGGGGATGCAGGGGACTCTGCTCTCCTCAGCCCAGTTTGGGATCTCCCTGGACTCCACCTTCACCCCCATAAGTGAGTTCAGCTCTGCCTGGGATCAGCCCAACACCACCAGGATGTCTGCAAAGATCAGAGGCAGGACAGTCACCTGCCAAGGGGTGCAGTGTCACAGCCTCAGGTGGGATGGTGACAGCACACACATGGCCCAGCAGGGTCCCAGCTCCCCTCCAGCCATGCAGGAACAGCCCCAAGAACACTGGCTCAGCAGCAGTATTGGCAATTAATAGGGAGTTAGAGGAAACCATAATTCACCAACAGAGCCTGGGCCTGACAGGCCATCAGCCTGACCCTGTGAAGCACAGGACTCCCACAGGCCTGATGGAGACAGATGGACACACTTTCTCACCCAACTCTGCACCCCAGAGGTTCCCATTTCCTCCCAGCTCAGGGAATCACAGCCACAGGATCTCTCTTTTCCCAGGCAGGGTCCTCACATCCCACTTCCACTCCAGCACCACTGTGCTCTGCCCATACTGGAGATAAGGCTTCCCTAGAGCCAGCAGTGCTGGCAGCCTCCTAGTGCCCTCCAATTCCTCTGGGGAAACAACAACCTGAGCTTGGCAGAAGATTCTGCAGCCCCAGGGCCCACCAGAGCAAACCTGCACAAAAGAGGTGCCTCACCTCAAAAATATAAATAAACACCAAGCCCTTGGCCAGCAGGATGCTGTGAAGTACCCAGAAGGAAACCAAATTCCTCACCTGGGCAAGAAACAGGGAACATTTTCACCTGATGTCTCTCTCAGGCAGGAGCAGAGCACAATGGATGAGCAGAGAGCACAGCACCGTGGGCCAAGAGACCCTCCCTCTCCCCCACCTGGAGGGGCTGGGCTGTGCTGCTTCCCAGCCATGCAACACTGGAAAAGCAGGGAAAATCAGTCAGGGATATCAGTCCTGGAAGGCTGGGGGAAGAGGAGGAGCAGGAGTTCAGCTCCCTGCCAGCATCAGCCAGCATCCCAGAGCAGGGCAGGGATGGAGACAGCTCACTCTGCCAAAGTTGGGCATGGGCAGGGAGGTTTCCATGGCCCTACAGACCCCATAGAGCCCCATGGGGCAGGTGGACCACAGGACAGGGGAACTTGGCACCAGGCTCCAAGCTGTGACAAGAAATCTTCCCCACCCATGTCAGGCCCCAAGGAGCTGCAGGGCAGAGAAAAGGATTGCACTGGGATCCCCAAATCCTCGGGCTCACCCTGGAAATGGGGGTAGTGACTGTGTGAATCCATATGGAGGGGGCAGAGGGGCAGAATCTGAGCAGGATGAGGCAGCCTCCACCCCCCAGCAGGGCAGTGCCAGGGGGGCACAAACACTCAGCAGGGCAGCACTGGGCTGGCTCCTGCTCTGCCCAGAGAGGGAAGGCCTGGCAGTCAATGTCACTGTCCCCGAGTGCCAGTCACTGTCCCTTCCACTGAGCCAAAGTCAAACCCATCAGCAACTGAGCAGGGTGCAGATCTCCTGCAGCAGATCCCAGCAGCAGCTGCCCTCACAATCCAGCACATCCCAAACCTGCCGGCTGTTTAACCAGTGGCATGGAGTGTTTTGACAGCCTCCAGCAGGAAATGGCCCTGTGGGACCTCCAGGGCCAGCCCCCCACCCCCAGCAGGAGTAGCAGTACAGGCCAGGGCTGGCTGTGCCATTCACACTGGGCTCACTGAGGGTATCACCTTCCCTCCCCCGGGGCCAGGAGCCATGTTTCTGACAGCTTTGTTTGGGGCTTCATCTGCAATTTTCTGCTGCCTCCGATTTCAGTGCTGAGGCAGCAGCTGGGTCTGTTCTCTGACTGATCCTTGGGAGTCTCTGGCCCCCCAGGCTCTGGGTTACTCAGCTCAATCCCCTGCCATGGGTGCTGTGTGCAGGCTCAGAACCTCAACCTCGAGCTGCATCCGGTGGGGCACAGCCCTCTGCTCCATCTCCCTTTGAACATTTCCGCTGTCAAAGCTGATTGAGAGCCCGACTGAGGCCAGGCACAGCCACACACCTGGGCTCAGCACCACCCAGAGCCCACTGTGGTCCCCAGCACCTCCCTCCAGGCTGGGGACACTCTCTCCAGGCTCTCACAGCAGGCTGCAAGGCTCCAAAGTGAAAGCAGAGCAGCAGCATGTCTGGGTGGGCTCAGCCCAGCAGCAAAACAGCCACAGGACAGGGCAGAGACCTTCTGCCATGGCTGAGTTGTCCAAAGGGTGGAGAGAAAGGGGCTGGGGTGCCCACTGTTAAAAATGGCTTTCTAATTTTCACTCCTTTCACCCACAGCAGTGGTTTGCCAGCCCAACCTCCTGAGATCTTCCCTTCCAGGGATCAGGGCTTCCCCCTGACCCTGCAGATGGGAGATAAGAGCACCCCAGGGCTGTGCCCAACACCAGCATGGGCTGCTCCCCTCCCCCTCCAGGAGACAGTCACATCCCATGCCGTGGGGTGGGATTGATTGCCTTATCTCTCCCTGCCTGGCCCTGTAACAGCTGAGCAAAGCCAGGCCAGCACCAGGCAAGGCTGGCAGGAGACTGTGCCCCCCCAGGACCACACCAAAGGGGCTCCAAGGATGGTGGGCAGGAGGTTCCAGGGCTGCAGGAGGTTCCAGGGCTGCAGGAGGTACCAGGGCTCTACCCTCCCTCTCCCCACTGGAGGATAATGACATAAATTGGGTTCACACCACCTCTCCAGCTGCTGTGGAAGGGGCCACAGCTTCACTTCCCCAGTCACTGACCCCAGCCAGTTCCAGCATTCACAGAGAGCAGGCAGAGAGCCCCAGCCATGTGGCAGGAGAGATGCCAGGGCCCCCTGGCAGGGCTGGAGCCCAGCTGATCCCACCACCAGGCCTTTGCCAGCTCAGAGCACCCCCAGGGGTGTAGGTGAGGAGGGGAGGGGGGTTTGGCGTCAGGGCTGGGGCTGTGGAGCACAGAGCATCACAGCAGGAGCGGCCGCGGGAGCAGCAGAGCACTGGAGGTTGCAGAGTTTAAATAAACTTGAAATACGACTCAACTTCCTTCCCCAATTTCACAAGCTCCGTTTCCTGCATCTCCTCAGCAGGCCAGGCATGCTCAGTGCCCAGGGGCAGCTCTGGCACAGGGGGATGCCACTCTCTCTCTCAAACCAGCCAGCCAGTTTGGAGGTGCCCTCAGGGAGCAGCTCTGCAGCCAGCCAGGCCACCCAGGCCTCCAGCCAAGGAGTTTAATGGCTTTGGGGGGGTCAATACATGCCATCAGCCCTTCCTGACACTGCACAACTATTGGGCTGAGCTCTGCTTCCTGCAGCCAGCACAGCGAGTCCCACTCCCTCCCTGCCTCACTGTGCCTGCAGGAGCTGCCAGCACCTGTCTGTGGTCCTGGAGGGGGACAGGGGCTGCTGAACCTCAAGGCACAAGCCTGAAATTTCTGTCTCAAGCCTCAAATTTCTGTCTCAAGCCCCAAATTTCTGCCCCAAGCCCCAAATCAAGGCCGTGCTCCCAGACAGAGGGCAGGAGTGGGGAGCTGCTGCACTGGCTGCATTGCAGCCACCCGTTTGAAGGTCACCTACAAGAAGGAAGCAGCGGCTGCTGTCTGAGGAGGCTTGGCCCCCTCAGCACCACGGGGGCAGGAGGCAGTTTCCTGCTCAGACTGCTACCCAAGCACAGCCTGACTGGGCCTGACAGTTCCTCCCTGCCCCAGCAGACACAAGTCACACTGGAGGTTAAGGGGTGAGCAAAAGCAGACCCTGCTGGGAGAGAGGATGAGGATCCAGCCCTGCAGACACTGCAGGTACGAGATACAGGAACAAATCAGCTCCTGGGCTCAGAGGAGCTGCTGGGCCTGCATTTCCTTCTGCTGACAGCAGCTCTGCTGCAGGTACCAGCCATTTCCCTCCCTGAGCACGTGGAAAGCTGAAATAATGTCCCCACACCACAAGTGCTGACTCAGCACTCGGGTTCTTTAGAGCTCAGAGCAAATGGGGCAGATGAGGGTGAGAGGATGGGAGGCTGTGAATCTGACAGGGAAACACCACAGCATCTCTCCCACCTCCTCCTGCCAGACCAGGGCAATCAGCAGGGACTGGGATGCACAAATCCAGCATCTCTGTTCATCTGTCCCTACTCCTCCCACCCTGGAGACCACAGAGATGGGTCCTGATGGCTGTGGCACCTCTTGACATCAGCAAGATCATCCCCAGCTGTTCGACCCCAGTTCCACCAACACCACCATCACTTCCCAGTGTCCTTGGCCCTTCCTCAGATCCCACCTCCCTCCCACCAGCAGCACAGAGACCCCAAAGAAAGAAACAGAGACCCCAAAGAAAGAAACAGGGATCCCAAAGAAAGAAACAGGGACCCCAAAGAAAGAAACAGAGACCCCAAAGAAAGAAACAGGGACCTCAAAGGAAAAAACACAGACCCCAAAGAAAGAAACACAGACCCCAAAGAAACAGCCCAGCTGGCCCATTCATGTTATTATCAAGGCACAAAAGGGGAGCTTTGATCCATGTCCTGCTGCATCCCAGAAACGTTCAATCCCCTCTGTGCTCTGATGGCTGAGGGAGGTGGGAGCAGGGGCAGGTTTGCTTCAAAGGCCTTAGAGAATCCTGGTGACACCAGCAGGGTGTCACCAGCACTGACAAAGGAAAACCTTGCTCTGCCCCAAGGCCAGCACAGGAGGGGACCCAGCCCCAGCCCCAGCACCCGGGGCTGCTGTAGCAGGAAAGGTGGGTGGTCTGCAGGGAGAGCAGCTCAGCCCCTGCACACCCAGCTCAGCATCAGAGCCACCTTCCTGCACGGCACTGCAACCTGAGGGCTTTGTTTGGCATCCTCCTCGCTCCCAGCCCTGCTCCTTTGTCCTCCCGACTCACCTCCAGCACCACATCCCCCCTCTGCCCGGCTCTCACTGAGAGAGTGGGATGTCAGCTCATCCCCTCAAGGGAGGGGTGCAGGAGGGTTGGACCTCTCCCCCCTTCCCTGTTTCCTCACCATGACCCCTCCAGCCCCACTGCAATGCTGCACACCCCAGTCCCTCCCTGCTGGGATCCCCCACACAAACACCAGGAGCCCAGTGCTGGAGGGGACCCGAGGGATGGATTAGGAGAGCAGAAACGCCTCCCACAGCCGCCATCCCGCGGGGCACCCGCCCCATCGCCAGGGGGATGTTAAAAAGCATCATCTCCAGAGAAACGCAGGATGGAGACGGGAAGGAGGAAATCTCCACCCCCGTGGTCGGCATTAACTCGGTTCCCGGGTCAGTGTCCTGGCACAGATTATTGGCACAGCCCTCCCTGCCCCTTGTGCAGCCACCCCAGCAGGGGCTGCCATCACTCCTGCAGCTCCCCCATCCTTCACAGCCAAAGCCTGGCCTAGCGAGAGAAGAAGAATGGCAAAAAAAATAAAATAAAATAAAATCCCCTCGGGCTGCAGCAGGATGGATGGGCAGGGGGAGCTGGGTGCACACACACACACAATACACACACACACATAATACACACACATAATACACACAGAGCCCTGCACATCCTCACACACACACACACAGAGCCCCACACCCACCCGGCTCTCCCTCCATCACCGCCGCTGCACCAGCAGCACCTTTTGTGCTCCAGCAGCATCTTTTGTGCTCCAGCTCCGACCAGGCAATGCCTCCCGAGCCCTGGCTCCATCCCCGCAGCCACCAGCCCGTTCTGGCTGGGGGGACAGGGGACAGAGCTGGGGGACACTTGTGTCCGGCTCTCCATTCCCACGCCCCGCGCCCGGCAGATGCGGCTCCGGGGTGAGCGGGGACCGGCCGCTCCTTTCTCCCGTGGGACAACACGGGCAGGGTCCAGTTTTGCCGGCTCAGTGGGATTCACATCCCTTCTCTCTCTCCTATGGGAATCCTCCTCCCCAGGGGCAGAGCGGCCGCGCATCAGCCCGGGCACGGCGCTCACAAAGCCCAGGGTGACACAGGGGGGTGTCACTGGTCCCTGCAGGGCTCAGCCTCCCCCTCCCCCGCTCCCACAGCCCCCCGAGCCCCCCGAGCCCCGGCGGCACCTCCCGAGCGAGGTGCGGGTGTCTGTGCAGGCTCATTGTTCCCGGCACAAAGGACACGGCGATACCGCATCGCTTCCCACCGCCCCGCGCGGGGACCCGCACAATCCTGGGGACACTCGGGACGGCCAAAGCCACCCGCGCTGCAGCCGGGAGGGGACTGGACTGGACTGGCCAGGGTGGGCACCGCTGGGTCTGCAGGTGGAGGAGCCGGGGGGGTCCAACCTCGCCCCCCACCCACCATAGGGGGATGGAGAGCGGTGGGAGGGAGGCAATGCTGGTAGAAAAAAGGGGGAGACATCCCAAAGCGGTGGGGAGGAGAGCGGTGAGGGGCGAGGCACAGACACACCCGGTGGGGTCTCACTGCCCCAAGGGGGGGGTCCCAAAACCGAGCGCGCACCCACCAAACCCCCGCCCGGCACCGCAGCCGCCCCGCTTTTCGCCATCGCAAAGGCAAAGGGCTCGGTGCGGGTCCCCGGGGTGCAGAGCCCTCCCCTGCAGGCAGCACCCAGCCCCGGGCTCACCTGACGGCCACCTTGACGCAGCTGTCCGGGGCCGCCATGGCCCCGCCGCTGGCCCGGAGCATCCGCGGGCCGGGAGGGCGGGGCCCGGGGGCGGGGCCGGGCCAGGTGCGGGGCGGGGCCAAGGGGGACACGCCCACCAGGGCAGGACTGAGAGAAGGAGGGAGAGGGGCCTGAGCGGGGCTGGGGGTGTGCGGGGACACACGGACACACGGACACATGGACATATGGACATATGGACACGTGGGTACAAGGACACGGACACACGGACACACGGACACATGGACACATGGACACGGACAGGGACTCAGGGACACGGACAGGGACACACGGACACATGGACACACGGACACACGGACACACGGACACACGGACAGGGACACACGGACACACGGACATGGAGACGGACACACGGACACACAGACACAGATATGGACACACGGACAGGGACACATGTGGACTGGGACACGTGTACAAGGACACGGACACACAGACACATGGGCATGGACACACAGACAGACACAAGAACACAGACACATGGACAGGGACACATGGGTACACAGACACTCAGGGACACACGGACACGGACATACGGACATGGACAGGACCACAGGGACACACAGACAGGGATCCGTGCATAGACACGGATACATGGACAGGGCCACACGGGCTCAAGGCACGGACACATGGACGGGGACACACAGACACATCTCACACTCACTCCCATTCACACTCACACTCACAGCCCCTGCTGCCCTCTGCCGGGTCCGCGCTGCTCTGGGATTTACCGGGGCTGTGCCGGCGCTTCTCCGCCTGTACCGAGGCTGTTCTGGATGTTTCCATGGGGTTGGCATCACCCCGACACCTCCTCGCCTCCACTGGATCCCGTCCCCTCTAATCACCCCTTGTGCAGCCCCAGAGCACAGGGGAGGGTGCAGAGGCCCCACCACAGCTGGAACTCGGGCATTTCCCTTGCCTGAGGTAATAAAAGCCATGCTGGGGAGCAGGCTGGCTCATTGATCTGCTCCTCCCCCGGGACTCATCCACTCTCTGCATTTTAATATTTATTAGGTGATCAAGAGCCCCCCAGTTCCCAGTCAGGCTGGGCTGGGGGCCCTGGGGAGCAGATCCCACTGAAGAGCTGGGCTGGGAGATGGGGCTGCCCCAGTGCTCAGCACCCAGATCCCACCAGGGGCAGCCCAGAGAGGAACAGCCTCAGGTGGTGCTCAGCACCAGCACAGGCAGCACTGCAGGAACAGCTCCACACTCTCCTGGCCTGTGCCCCACTGAGCTGTGGGATGGATGTCATGGTCTGGATGGGATTGGAATGGAGGCCTGACCCCAAGAGCACAGTGTGGAGATAGTGAACGGGGCAGAAATGGCATCACAGTGCCCAACTCTCCTCTTGGCCAGCCCCAGGGCTGCTCTCCTGGCCTGAACACGCTTTCACACCTCTGCCCCATCCCCAGTTCCACACACAGCTGGGACATGGAGCCAAGAAGGCCCCAGGCCCCATTTTGCTGCCCAGCCCCTGGCACATCTCCTCACAGGCCAGACTTGGCTGCAGGCAGGAAGCTGCAGGCTCCAGCAGAGACATGAGGATGCAAAGGTCCAGCTGCTGGGATATCAGGAGATCCCCAGACAGAATGACTGGACTGGAGGCAGCCACGGGAATCACTGGCAGCTCTGGTGGTCACACACTCACAGCCCCTCCACTGGCTGTGCAGGAGGGCAGCAGAGGAAGGAGGGGAGGAGTATCCAGAGTCACACAGCAGGAACACTTTAATCACCTGTCCAGCTCTTGCAAGACCCCTCTGGAACAGCATCGTCCTGTTCTGCACCAGAACTTTTGGGCCAGAGCCCTGGCCCAAAAGTAACACCACAGCTGGGCAGAGCACCTCAGGACCACAGGCAAAGGCAGGGACAGTGTGGCTCTGCTCCTGTGACAAGACCCTGGGCCACTGCAGCGGGCAGCTCACAGGCGGGTGGCAGTGATGGTCTCTTGGGAAGGAGCTGCACCGAGCCCTGGGGATCTGCCTGGAGCCACAGCTGAGCTGTCCAGTGGGGCAGAGCCAGTTTTCGTGCCCTGCAGTGTTTCTCTTCCCTTTAGCAACTCCACGGCTGCTTTCTCCACTTCATCCATCTCCAGCTGGCTGCTGGCTGCCATCTCATCCCTGGCCACTGCTAGGAACGATGAGTCATGGGCCAGAGCCCCGAGGCCTCCGGAGATCAGAGCCTGTGCAGGAGATGAGAGCACAGCCTGGGTGCTCAGCCTGGGGGGCTGCCCTGGCTGCACCCACCCACCCACCCTCTCCTCCTCCTCCCTCCTGCCCCCTGTGCTGCTCACCCTTATAGCTAAGCTTTGCCCCCCAAACTCCCATCTCTGGAATTTCCTGCCATCCCTGCTGTTCCCTCTGCCAGGCTGTGTCCTTTTCTTACCTCCTGAATGAGGAAGGTGATGGCTGGGGTGGAGGATGTTCCTGGCTCACCAGTTTCTCTCTGCTGGAACCTTGAGCTGGATGTTGCTCCTGTCACGGTGCCATCCTCTGTGGGCAGCTGGGTGAGAGTAGCACAGAGCTGTGACTTGTGCTGGGACAGTGCCCAGGGAAGGCCTGTCCCACGTTAGTGTGGGGGCTGCAGGTTCTGTCCCCTGTCCCTGGACAGGTATTGCCATCCTGCTGGAGCTCCTGAGTCCAGAGCACCCCCAAAATGGGCCCAGCAGGGCCATGTGAACCAGCCCTGGCTCTCTGCCCTGGCACTGTGCCCAACAAAAGGAGCAGGAGGCAAATCTCATGGCCCTTTTCTGCCTGTCCTGGCTCTGGAGGCAGATTGGGAGCCAGGGGAATGTGCTTCCAGCTGTTCCAGCTGCCAGGAGCTCCCCATGACTGCTGCAGCAGCAGGGTGGGAGCCCAGCTCCATCTCCAGGCTGATCCAAGAGAAAAGCTCCAGGATTCACACACTGAGCCCTGGAGAGTGGCTCCTGCCCAGCCCAGCCTTTCCCAGGACGGGAGGGAGGTTCACCTGTGTCCCCCACATTAGATGTCCCCTCTGGACACACATTGTCCCTTTTAGGACACACATTGTCCCTTTTACCTGCTGGAGGAGGAGTGGCCCTGGTGATGAGGGACCCCCAGAGGGGGCTCCTCTCCTCCTGCTCAGCCTCTCCATGGGAATGGGGCGGGTGTGCTCTGTGGGAGAAAAAGGCAGGGACATCAGAGGGGTGCAAGAGCAAAAACACCACTGCCAGGGATGGGAACGGGCTCGCTAGACTGGGGGAAACAAAGGATTTAGGAGTTCAGCAGCATCCAAAGTCCCTGTTTCAGGAAATGAACATGGTCTTGTGTTGCCCTGGGATGGCCAGTGCTCCCCCAGCCATGAAACATGTCTCCATGTTTCATCACCCCAATGGAGGGAGAATGGTCTCCAGAGAGACCCTGCTGTGCTCAGTGCTCTCAGCAAACCTCCAATTTATTGGACCCTGCATCTCCTCCTTCCACCCACCAGCACCAGACCCTTCCCCTGCCCTGCCCTGGCCCCCGGGTTAGTCCTAATCCCCCAGAAGAACAACAAAGCCCAGACTCACCCCACGCTGGGCGCCTGCGCGCTGCTGGTACCGTCCTCCTCAGCACCTCGTCCTCATACTGCACCCTGGCAAAGGCAGGGGGGTCAGCCTGGCCGGGGACCCCTCACTGAGCCCAGCCCAGCCCCACCTGGGGGTGCAGCCATCCCCACCTTCCCCAGCCCAGGGACACACCTGCAGGGACAACTGGAATGGGTGTACAGAGTGGAGACCCCAAGGAGCAGGGCTGAGTAACTGAGGACATCCTCTTAACATTGTCATTAATTGTGACATTAAAGTGACATGAATTTTGTCACTTCTATCTGTGCCCAGGCATGTGCTGGAGGCCCCTACCTGGGCCTTGGCCTTAGAGATTGGCAGGTGAGGGGGAGGGAAGATTCCTGCCCACCTCCATCCTCACGGCACTGAGCTGAAGGAGGGATGGGATGGGATGGGATGGGATGGGATGGGATGGGATGGGATGGGATGGGATGGGATGGGATGGGATGGGATGGGATGGGATGGGATGGGATGGGATGAGGTGGAATGGGGTGGAATGGGATAGAATGGGATGGGATGGGATGGGATGGGATGGGATGGGATGGAGTGGGATGGGATGGGATGGGAATGGGATGGGATGGGATGGGAGCCCTGGGTGCCGGGACAGCCCCAGGGCACGGCCAGCACTGCCCTCCCTGCCTGCACACCCAGGCTGGCAGCCCTTACCCCTGCAGCCAGCTGCTGCTGTTGGCGTTGTTGATGTTGGTGTTGGCCTCCTGGGGGAAGTCATCGAGGAACACCGGAGAGTCGAGGTCCTCACTGCCCACCTCAGTGAACTGCAGGGGCCTTTGGCTGGCCACCTGGGGCTGCAGGGGGCTGCTGGGCTCCATGAAGCTGTCCACCTGGCCAAACAGCCCACCTGTCCTCTGCAACCAACAGGGAGGGCATCAGGGGAGGCCTGGAGCTCCAGGCTGCTCTGGGGACATTCCCATGTGGAAACAGGGATTGCTCTGCTCAGGCTCTTTTGGTCCATAAAGCCTCACTGCCCAGGTGGGGAAACTGAGGCACTGAGGGTTGGTGGCCATGCAGCAGCACTGGGATAAGCCAGCCCGTGACAAACGCTGTCACCTCTGTGGGACAGCCCGAGGTGGTGGCACCTCTGGACACAGAAGGAGGTGCAACTCTGCAACCCCCACAGCTGCCCAGGCTGTCTCTGAGACTCCCAGGGAATGGGAAGTGAATCAGTTCCTGTGACACCACAGCTGCCCTGCCTCAGCCTGGCAGAAGGTGTGAGTGGGAACCTCCAAACCAGCAGGTAAATATCCAGCACAGCCCTGCCAGGCACATGGGCTGGGTCCTTTCACAGAGGGGAAACTGAGGCAGAGAGCAAGATGACACAACCAGGATGTCCTGATGCTCAGAGAAAGGAAAGAAGTGCTGATCATCCGTGTGGCCCAAACCCTGCAGACAGTCAGTCCCCCAGTGCCAGCACCACTCTGACACCAGGGCTGGGTGGGACCACCAGACTGTGCTGTGCCCTGAGGGCTGAACTCACCCTGTATATCCCTTCCTCCATGGCAGCCTCCACCATGGCTCTTTCCAGCTCCTCCTCTGCAGTCAAGTCCCCAGAAATGGCCCGATGGATTTCAGGAGCAGCTTCTTCTTCAATGCTCCTCAGCCCAGCCTGGAGGGGACAGGAGGGCAAGGCTGATGTGGCTGTGCCCCACCACCCCTCACCTTGGTTTTTTGGAGAGGGAAACATGATGAGGCACATTCCCCCTGCCAGGTGTCCTGCCAAGGACAGGCCATGGGACACAGCCTGCAGCTGCCTCTGTGCCTGGTGACTCTGCCCCTGGGCTCCTGCTGTCCCACAGCTGTCCCACAAAAGGGAATGCCAGGGGCAGCCCGATGGAGGTTTGGGCTGGTGACAGCCAAGGGCAGGCTGGGCCTCTGTCCCTGATCTGACCAGGTGGGTAAGGGCTTGGATCAGCAGCATTTGGCACAGACAAAGGTCTGTGGTGGGAGTTTCCAGGTCTTAAAACTACCTGGTGAGGCACCAGATCCTGCCAAATCCTCTCTACAACTGGAGTCAGAGTGGAGCAGAGAGTTAAAACCCTGCTTTGCTTTCTGAATCACCTGCACCAAGGTCACACTCAGAGCTGGGGACTCCTGGCCAGTTCAGTGTTGGTTTATTTGGGGCACCTCATTCCTAGAGGTCTGAGGCACAGGGGTTCCTGCAGCTCTCTGAGTCACCTTGAACTTCCCCAGGCTTCTTCTTTTCTCCTCTTCCCTGACCTGCAGAACCCCCTGCCTGCCTCCAGAATCTCCCGTCCAGCAGCCCCCACACACCCACCTGGATCTCCACAGTGTTTTTCTTGGGCCGGTACCCGTAATACTCCTCCTGGCGCTTCATGAACTTCCTGAAATGTTCTTGGATCAAGAAAGTGGCGTAGAATTTGCCCACTGTCACCTCATCATCTGGAGGGAGGAAACCAACGTGATGATTTTGCTTGTTGCAAGATCCCAAGGGGCTGGAGCAGTGAGACCCTGAGCAGGAGCTGCTCTGTCCCTCTGGGAAGTGCCATACCTCCAATAGGTGGGATCACCTGGTCCAAAAGTTTCATACTCGTTCGTTTCCAGATTTTTTTGATGATAGCTCTGAGCTCCTCGTTGGCCTGTTCAAAATTACCTGTGAGGAAAGCCAGCAGGACAGAGCAGTTCATCCCCAGGGATGTGAACAGGAGTGAAGATAAAGCGTGTGAACACCTGGACAATCTCCTGGAGGGTGGGACAGCTCCTCTCTGTCTCCCCACCCAACAAAAATGAGCTTAGTAACAGTGAGGCTTTGATTTTAGACAGAATATTTTACAGATTTTGACATACCCTTTGGTGCTGCCACAGGATTCCTGAAATCCTGGTCTATCTCCAGGATCTCCTGTGTTTCTCCCACTGATCCCAGGAACCCAGCACTGCCTGGCCTCAGCTCCTGCCACAGCCCAGAGCTGCTCACAGCACAGACACAGAAACGAACTGGTGGAACACCTTCCCACAGCAAAGCTCAGCAAACTAAAATTTAGCTCAGCACAGCTAAATTCAAAGGATGGGAGCTGGACCAGCCCCACTCCTAAGCTGTTCAGGGTGGCAATGGTGGCACTGCTTCACTCCTCAGGGCTGCAACACGTGGGCCATCAGCTCATAACATCCTCCAGGCTGAGCTGAGCAGTGCCATGCAGGCATTTAGGGGCTCTGGTGAAAAGAGATGGGGAATAAGAGCTGCCCACAGGATCTGATCCCATAGACAAGAGCCCTGAGATTCCTGGCCAGGGGGGGAATGGTGTGTAACCCACATCCAGCACCACAAGGAAAGTCCCCTCTCGGGTTGTACAGGCAGACAAGATCTCTGCTCACCTTCTGTCTTGATCTTGAGGGCTGTCCTCACCAGGGCAAAGAGGGTGGCGTTGAAGGTGACGGTGCCGTCGCTGTTCAGGGGCATGTTCATGCACACCAGGCGCTGCACAGCAAAGCAGCACCTGTGAGCCCAGGTGACAGAGCAGGCTGGCAGCCCCCAGACCCTGCCCTGGCCACCTGGAACCCTCCCAGCCCTGCCCAGACCTGCATCACTCCTGGTATCACAATTGCCAGAGGTAGTGACAACCCTGGTCCCAGCCAGCTGAGCCACAGCAAGGGATGGGCAGAGCTAAGGGAAATAATCTACCCTGCCATGGGAGAAAATCATGGAATCACAGAATTATTTGGGTCAGTGTTGCTTTGAAATTTTTGCTTGTTGAATCTTTGCAACATGATTTTCACGCAGCTTCATGTAAACTATATGTATTTTTGGAATTTATCCGTGTGTTTGCATAGTTCTCCTCTGGGAGGAGAACGTGATTAATGGTAATAGTAACCAACGAGGCTCACGAAGTGTTAACCTTTTTTAGCCAATCTTTGGCTTTTGTACAAAGTGTATATAAGTTGGTGAAGTCAGAAAATAAAGAAGTTTTCCATGTCTGACCTGGTGCTGCCTGTTGTCCTCTGTGTGTCATGAAATAGCATCCACAGGTCAGAAAAGATGTGTAAGATCATCAGGTCTAACCTTTCCCCAGCACTGCCAAGGCCACCAGAAAACCCATGTACAACAAGCACCACATCCACATGGCTTTTAAATCCTTCCAGGGTGGAACCCATGACTGCCCTGGACAACCTGTCAATCTTTCTGTGCAAAAAATTTCCCTAATATCCATCCTAAATCTCTCATTGTGCTACTTGAGATTGTTTCCTCTTGTACTGTCACTTCTGACATGAGAGACCAGACTCACTCCCACCTGGCTTCAGCCTCCTGTCAGGAAATAGTTTGGCTTCTGATTGTGATGGTGTGAATTGTAACATCTGTACACTCTCACCCTACTCATGAGACTGAAAATAGAATAAAAACCTTTAAAACCCCTCTCAGGAGCCCCATCTCTGGGTCAGAAAAAAGAGTTTTTCCAGCATATAAGCCATGGCAGTGGAAGCTGGTTGGGCTGTCACTCCCAGCCTGCTGGGAGGACACAGTGACAGCCTGGGGAAGGTGTCCCTGTGCTCACACACCTTGTCACCCTCTTGGCTCTTACCTTACAAGCCACACGGTGTGGGCAGAACTTCCCAAAGCCCAGGGGAGGGTTGATACGCCTCAGCAGAGTCACCACATCCAAATGTTTGATTCTGCCCCTGCAGAGGGAAATACATCAGCTCAGAGTGAGGCAGCAGAGCTGCTGGACAGTGGCTCTGGGGGGGAACTGAAAGTCTTGTGCTCCCAAAAATCCTGATGGTTTTTATCAGACCTGGATCAACTCTGGCAAGTCCACACCTATTTTTATCATAGCCACATGGTGTCTTTTATACAGCTATTACACACTTTGAGGGCAACTCCTAATTGGTTAATAATCACTTTCTTGTTAATTATTTTATTGGTTAGTAAAAGGTATTTTACTTGTCAATCAAATCTATGTATTCTTGAATTGTTTACACATTTTCTTTACTGATTCACATGGGACAAATCCTTTGTTATTACAGATGCTCTTATTTTTCACCCTCAGAATAGATTGTTGTGTTAAGGGAACTTCTCATTCTCAAAACAGAATATGGGAATGGGAATTGAAATGTGAAATATGGGAATTTGTCCCCCTTACTCACTTGGCCTCAGGGTCGTACTCAGCCCAGATCCTCTTGAACTCATCCAGGTGGTGGGGCCCCAGGATGGACCAGTCCCGTGTCAGGTAGTCAAAATTGTCCATGATGACAGCCACGAAGAGGTTAATGATCTGAGGGCAGAGGATTGGAGCCAGTCAGGGGAAAGACACAAAAACATGGGCAGATGTGTTCTGGAGCAGGAGGGGCTTGGGATCTCCTGGACTCAGAGGATGAGGAGTGAGGGTTGTCCCATGCAGAGAGGAACCTCCTGCTCAGGCAGGTCATATGAAAGGGAAAACACATCAGCATCTTGTCCCTCTCCACCCTTGCCAAGGCCAACACAAACACATCTGGAGGGCAGCACACAGAGGCTGTGGGATGAACCTAAAAGGGGATCCTGGGTCCCCCAGAGTGCAGGGTCAGTTTAGAGCAGGGCTGGGGGAGATGCTGTGGGATCACCCCAGGACACACACCACTAACAACACCGTGGCCGCCCAGGCAGGACAGGGGTGCCAAAGGGAACCAGCATACCAGGAAGGCACAGAGCATGTAGAAACTGATGAAATAGAAGTAGGCAAAGCCAGTGCCACAGGTGTACTCCTCTCCCTCAGCATAGTCGGACTCGGGGTCGCAGCGCCGGCCGTAGCTGCAGTCCAGCAGGATCTCCTGCCACGCCTCACCTGTGGCACACCTGGGAAAAGGGGACAGGAGCTGGTTCCTGTTCTGGACAGGAGCTGGGCATGCATCAATCACCCTCCAGAGCACCTCTGGTGCCTGAGATCCACTTCTTGTTTATTTGGCTTTGGGCATCCCCAAAAGAGATTAAGATTGGGGTGTGGGTGCTCTGGGGCTTAGAAGCTACTTGGACTTTCCTGCCAGTGCTAAAAACACCCGTGGCACACCTGGGAAAAGGGGACAGGAGCTGGTCCCTGTCTGCTCTGGACAGGAGTTGGGCATGCAGGGAGGGCTGAGGCCAGTCCAGCCCACAGGGGAATGGGAAACTGCTGGGAATGAGCAGTCAGGATTCTGGGCTTGCTGCTGTAGAGCCACTGAAAGCTTCAGAAATTGTCAAGGAATGCCTTGGGCTGAGCTCCTGCTTCCCATGAGTTTCCTCACAAATCACAAATTAAAATCCAGTCTGGGAAGGAAATATTCAGAATAGCAACCCCAAAATGCCCCTTTCTCTGACAGCCCAGCCACAGCAAGTAAACCCACAGCCTCTCCTGAAATGCTCCCACTGCTGCAGGAAATCTTTCTGTGGGGCCAAAAAGAAATCAGTCCCTGAAATGTTGGTCCTCCCTCACTCCAAGTTGGGCATTCCCACAGGCCCAGAGCCAGGACAGGACAGGACTGACCTGAAGAGCAGCAGCACAGCCTGGGGAAAGGTCTGGAAATTGTTGTTTCGGTTGATCTGGGTCCCGTCCACCATGGCAATCTTCCCAAACATCTGTAAATCACAGTGGGAGGTCACCAGTGTGCCATCCTTTCTTTGGCACCAACCACCCTCCAGAGCACCTCTGGTGCCTGAGATCCACTTCTTCTTTTTTATTTGGCTTTGGGCATCCCCAAAAGAGATTAAGATTGGGGTGTGGGTGCTCTGGGGCTTAGAAGGTACTTGGACTTTCCTGCCAGTGCTAAAAACACCTCTGACTACAACTGCCCTTCATCTGGGCCAGGGAGATAAAGTGTCCTGAACCAGCACAAGCAGTGGTGTATCTAGATCGTGTATCTAGTGTGTGTCTAGGTTGTGCCATTGGCTCCCAAAGTGTTTTTTCCCACCTGCCTCAGCTGCCCTGGCTGAAGCCCAGGGATGGGAGGCTGCTGGGGTGGGAAACATCCTTTCAGACCAGGGTGAACAGGTCCCATCGTGTGCAAAGTCCCAGAGAGGGTCTAACAGAGGAACCAGTCCCTCCCTGTCCCACCTCCCCAGGTGCCATCAGGCTCAGGGCATCTGGTGAAGACCAGTTCCCACCCTCCTGCCCCTGTGCCCCTCACCTGCATCCCAATCACAGCATAGATGAAGAAAAGCATCACAATCAGCAGGGCCACGTATGGCAGAGCCTGTGACAAAAGGACCATGATTTGGGTGAGACACAACCCAGGGATGGGGCATCAGCTCTGGAGCTGCTGCAGGGGGACCCTGGTGACTGGTACCTGCATGAGGAGGGGACAGCTGGGGAGGGGACAGTTCAACTGTCCCTGTCACCACCCTCCTGCTGGCCCCTTCTCTGTGGTTCTCATACATGGGAGGCTGATGTCAGCCCCCATGGGAGCTCTGGGACAGAGGCTCAGCACACCCCAGGGCTGCCCAGAAGGAACTGCCCAGCTCAGGGCTGTGAGCTGATGCTCAGCACACCCTGAGGAACCCACCTGGTGCAGATCCAGCCAACCACAACCAGGACAAACAGGCCTGGGCAGGTACTGCCAGCACCTGGCCCAGCTCTGACCCTCAGTGCTGTCAGCCAGGGAGTCCCACACACCTTCCCACCCACATGGGGAATGTTCTACACACCACAAGCCCCCAGCCCAACCTGAGGTCAGCAGCCTGCCAGCACCAGAGCTTTCTCCTCTGCTGCTCATGCTGCCAGCCTGAGAATCAGCCACTGCTGCCAGCCCTGGGGATGTGTGTGTGTGTCTTTGGGAGGGGAGCACTGCTCCTGACACACCTGAAAGGACTTGATGAAGGTCCACAGGAGGGTCCTGACACCTTCACCCCTGCTCAGCAGCTTCACCAGGCGCATCACCCGGAACAGCCGGAAAAAGGTGATGGAGACACGGGAGTTGTCATCAGGGTCCTGCAGGCAGAGCACAACAGCTGGAGGACACAGAGTGCTGAAACCTCCAAGATTTCAAGGCAGGGAGGTCCAGGTCCTGGTGTGGGGAAGGGTAACGAGATCCCAGCCCCAGGCACCAGACATGGTGCCTTTGCCTGCACACAGGGTCAGACTGCAAAGATGTGCTGGCACTTTTCCCCCTGGCACTTCTCCCCCCAGCCTTCCCAGGGATCTCATCTCCCAAGGCCTCCATGCTCACACTTCTGACACTGAGATAATGCAGGAAGGCAGGAATGCTGCCACATGCACTGGGACAGCTGTGAGGGTCACAGACAGGCTTAGTCCCACCAGGGCGTTTGTAGGGTGAGGTGTAGGGTGGGCACCAGGCACAACAAGGGCTAATGACAACAGTTTAAGCAGAGAAGGGCTGTTTTGAGAGTGTCACAGCAGGATTTTAACCAAAGGAGGGACTGCAGAGAAGTGTCTCTGCTGGGTGCTGCCCATGTCACCTGGCCATGCAGTGATGGGTTTTCTCTCTGTGGGTATCCCCAGAAGGGGTGAACAGCCAGGTGTGTGTGGTGTGTCCCCCCAAATCCCTCTCAGCGAGGGCAGAGCTAACCCCAGAGAGCTCAGCTGGGTGTGGAGTGCCCCAGTGACATGCAGGGCACATGCAAACACACCCCAGGCAGTGAGGGAGGCACGGCAGGCACATGCAGCTGATATTTACTGTGCCATCACAGCCCCCGCCCAGGCAGTACAATCCTCCACTGGGTGCAAGGATGGTCTGTCGAGAGAACAGGAGAGTCAGCAGAAGTGGGACAGGAATGACAGGGGGGAATGGGTGGTGACACAAGAAGATAAAACAGACACAGAAGAAAGAGTAAGGTGGAAACTGGGGAGCAGAGGAGGGACAAAGGGAAGGGCAGGCAGAGCCCCACTGTCCCCTAGGCTCAGGGACAAGGTGATGTGAGTGTTGATAGGCAGAGGCAGCACCTGAGTGAGCAAGGAACCACAGGGACCACGAGGGACTCACCCACCCCTGGGATCTGAGGGAACCCAGACAGGGACAGGGACAGGGACAGGGACAGGGACAGGGACAGGGACAGGGACAGGGACAGGAGAGGAGAGGAGAGGAGAGGAGAGGAGAGGAGAGGAGAGGAGAGGAGAGGAGAGGAGAGACCACCCCCCTGCAGAGCTGGACACCATCCCAGCACTCCTGCCTGGCAGGGCAGCCCTGGGTGGGGACAGTGCCCCAGCCCCCGGACACTCACATCAATCTCGCTGAGGATGACATCAATGATGCTGCCAATCACTATCAGGAAATCAAAGACATTCCAGGGGTCTCCAAAGTAGCCCTGTCAGGGAGGAGCCAAAGAAGAGTGAACATGCAAGGGTGTAAGGCAGGGAGGAGACAGAGTCTGGAGTCCAGAGGAAGGGGAACCAGAAGGTTCTTCAGTGACTCTGACCCCCAGAAGAAGGGATTCTCTGCACCCTCTGCTTGGTTATTTGGTCCCATCTTGCAATGCAGTGAAACGAGGAGGGTGGATCAGGATGGCTGGAGCTGGATATGGCACTGAAGATGGGAATAATGGCCAAATGGACTGGGTGGGGTGTGGCTGGCAAGGGTAGCCCTGACAAGTCTCTCCAGAAACTCCAAGGTCCTGCACATGGGACTCCCTAAGGGTCTTGCAAGGAGAAGTTCTCTGGGCAAGGGGTGTTTGTACTCAAGAGATGCCAAATGCAGGATAAATGGACCCCCTGGCCTGGCCTGCTCTCCATGCTGATCATGCCCTTCTCTCACCTTGACTTTAAAGGCCATGAGCTTGAGGACCATCTCCAGGGTGAAGAGGATGGTGAAGGCCACGTTGAGGATGTCAGAGATGTGGTTCATTTCTGCAGACTGGTTGTAATGCTGAGGAGAAGGCAGAAGGAGCCATTAGCTGATGGCAGATCCAGGCTCCACTGTGAGCTCAGAGGTGTGTGCTGGATGCAGAGCCCCCTCCCACAGCCAGGCCTGTGGCTCAGCAAAAAAGAAAATTCCCCCCCTGCAGCCCTTTCTCTGGGCTCCCCACATCCCATTTTGGGGACAGGACAAAAGTCCCAATTCACCCATCACACCATAAGCAAACATCCCCTATCCAAAGGCTCTCTTGGGGATCCCAGGGCTGAGCCAGCCTGTGCCCTCCCACAGACACCCCTCCACCTGTGCCTCTACCTGCATGCCCAGGCAGATGGTGTTGAGCAGGATCAGGAAGAACATGAGGTACTCGAAGTAGGAGGAGGTGACCACGTACCAGATCTGGTACTGGTAGGGGTTCTTGGGGATGTAGCGGCGCAGCGGGCGAGCCTTGAGCGCGTACTGCACGCACTGCCGCTGGGGAGGGAGGGAGAGAGGGAAAACAGGTGAGATCCCACTGCAGGGCACACACTCAGCACCACCAGCAACGCTGCACAGTCCCACAGAGCCAAGCTGGAGCATCCTTCTGTCCCAGCCCAACCACACATGGTACAGCAGTACCATGAAACTGCCATGGAACCGCTGTGCTTCCTGCAAAAACGCCCCAGAGCACCCACATGGGAAAGTTTCCAAAGCCATCTCTGGCCTCCATGCTGCCCTTGGCCTCACCCCTCCAGCCCAGAGCCTGCCTGCTTGTCCCAGCATTTCCCCAGGACCAGCTCAGACTTGACTCCCAGACCCTCCTGAGATGCTCCAGATCCTGCACCACCTCAGTGACCCTTTGCTAGACTCACTCTAGTAGATCCATGTTGCTGGGCACCCAGAACTGGGCACAACCCTCTGCTCCAGCTCACTCTGGGCGCCCTACCTGTCCAGGGAGGCCCACTCCCTGTTTCTGGTCCCCTCTGCCCTTCCCTCAGGCTTGTTTTGTGCTAGGCATGGTTCCAGCTGACCCTGCCCCAGCAGCAAACAGACCTGGGGCAGGTTCATCTCATCTGTGTCAGCAGTGTCACCACAGCCCCAGCAGTGCCAGATCCAGGGCTGGCCCTGTTCCAGCAGCCCCATTACCTGATTCTTGTCCAGCTCACAGTTCTTGTACTCATTCTCCCCTTGCTCCTGGAAGGTGACGATGACGAAGCCCACGAAGATGTTCATCATGAAGAAGGCAATGAGGATGATGTAGATGATGAAGAACATCGCAATCTCCACCCGGTAGTTGTAGATGGGGCCTGCATCCTCAGCGTTAGTGTCAATGGCCATGTACAGCAGCCTAGAGGAGGGAAATTGAGGCATTGAGAAATCCTAATTGGGTGGGGAAGACCATGTTTCCTCTTGGAGGTTACAGAGAGCTTTGGGGACACCCAACACTGGTGGGACAGGGCTGCCTGTGTAACCATTGCCAGTTCCACAGCCACAGCCAGGGTGACTGATCCTGCTTCTCAACACTCCAGCTCTTCTTTCTTTACCCTGGCCAAGGCCCCAGGCAGTGCCCTGCTCCCAGCACAGACCTTCCCTCAGCCCAGACTCACTCTGGCCAGCCCTCGAAGGTGGAGACGGTGAACAGGGACATCATGGCTGAGAAGACGTCGTTGAAGTGGAAGTCGCTGTGCAGCCAGACCCGGTCCTGGACCTCGATCTGAGTGGGGTCTGCGTCCACATAGTTGATGAACTGACCCCTGTGGCAGAGGGGACACAGAAGTCACTGGCAGGGCCCCCTCAGCCCAGGCTGCAGCACTGGCCTGGCCTCCCTGGTCCCTGGGAGGGGATAGAGCCCTGTGCTCGTTCCTGACTGACCCCAGGGAGAGGGAGAACAGGACAACACCCCAGATCCACTTTCTGGATGCAACACTCCCATGCAGGAACACAAACATTCCCCACCTAATCCCCCCCAGCTCCCATCCCTGGCCACTGCCCTCCTGGGAGCTGCAGAGAGCTCTTACCTGCACTCCTTCTCTGTCAGCTTGGATGGGTCTGTGCACCTGTAGAACTTGCCCTGCATTCAACAGAGACCAGAAGTGGCCATGGTGTTGCCCTGGTGAATTTTTGACTTTTTCCCAGCCCTCAGAGCCCATCTCACCCCCTCCATGCAGACTCTGGCCCTGGGCTCCCACCACCACTGGCCTCCCCACTGTCCCTGCCAACACAACCCAGTTCACAAGGCACTTCCAGAACCATGGCAGACCTTGGTTCAATCACAGAAACACTGCCTGGTGATGGGAACAAACCTTCCACAGCCCTGAGCTTAGCCCTGCCTAGCTCACCCTATCTGGGAGTGAACAATTTGGAAAACAGGGAAGAAAGCAGTAACCAGAGAATTAACTAAAAGCTAAGTTGTGCTGACAGGTCTGCTCAGTCTGCTGGGTGTCCTGAAAGCTCTTCCCACATCAGCTCAGTTTATTTAAGCTCAGTTATTAGAACAAAAGTGAGCTCAACCAGGGCCAGGTCTGCCTTAGAGCAGCCAAGGCCCAGGGAGCAGGAGCAGATCTGTGAGAAAGAAAACCCTTCCCAATCACAGCACAGAGGAAATCATCAGAAGTGCCTGCTGGCATAGACAGAGGAAACTGAGGCACGAAGGGAGGTGAGGCAGTCAGCTCCTTTACAGGTGCTGTCTGGACCTGACAGCTTTGGTGCTTCCTGCCCTGCTCTCAGTGCAGGCTCTTCTGGGGGTCCTCTCACAGACCTCAGAGAGCACAGCCTGTGCTGATCCCCACCCCATCCTCAAGGTGATGTCCAGGAGAGCCTGGCCAGGATGAGCTCAGGCAGGTCCCTCCTGGCCCTCCTGAGACCCCTCTCACCTTGAAGAGCTGAACTCCAATGCAGGCAAACATGAACTGCAGCAAGGTGGTGACAACCACAATGTTACCAATAGTCTTGATGGCCACGAACACGCACTGGACCACGTGCTGCAGAGGGGAAGGACAGTGCAGATGTGAGCACAGCTGGAGCAAGCCCCTGCTCTGTGTCCCTGTCCTGGGTTGTAGTGTAGGATGTATTTATCCTATTACCATCTTTATGAACTGTTAAACCAAGTGAGGCAGTGTTCTAGTGTTCCCAGGCCCCTCCTTTGGGCTCTTCTGCTCATGGCCCATCAATGCCTTGCCCAGGACTCACAGGGAACTCCCTCCAGGAGCTCTCTCTGTTTAATGGGCCATCAAGGAGCCACTGCACGACTCCTCATCCCATTGGGAGATGCTCCGCCCAGGGGGAGGAGCCAAGCATTCCCACCTGGAGAGAATCTGGGATTTGGGACAGGACAAGCAGCCCTGAGCCACTGGATTCCCAGAGGAGCAGAGCTCCCAGACCTTTCTGTGGGATCACTGCTTCAGGAAGAGCCCCTCACCTGGACTGCTCCCCCCACCCTGCTCAGGGTGTGTTCTGACTCTGTCAGTGCTCTTTTGTATTATTGCATTTATTTTATTTTATTTTTACCTTTCTACCTTTCTTCTTATTAAATTGTATCTCTGACTTGGAGCCTCTCACTTGTTTTGCTTTCAAACCACGACAGTCCCACACCCTCCCACTCCAGGAGGAGTGAGAGCCTGCTGAGAGCAGAGGGATTGGACAGCCCCCTCCCACAGATGGGTGGTGGGAATTGGGAACTGCCACACAACCTCCTGTAGGACTGCCATGGGAGGAGGAGGTCCCTTTGTGCCAGTCACTTTGTGCCAGCCTCTCCCTTACCTTCAGCCCCTTCGCCCTGTTAATGGCTCGCAGAGGCCTCAGCACCCTCAGCACCCGCAGGATCTTCACCACAGAGATGGTGCTGGACCTGGGGAGGAAGGCACAGCTCAGCTGGGGCCACTCCCCTGCCCAGGCTGGGCTGGCACGAGCCCACCAAGCAGCCAAGGAGGGCAGGCTGGGGCCAGCAGTGAGGGACAAGGGATGGCTGAGACACACAGATGTCACCAACCACCACCCCACATAACACTGAAGAAAGGGGACCCAAACTGAATTTCTACCCACAGACACTCAAGGAGTGTCCTTTGACCTCCTTGACCAATTTGTGGGGCTGCCTCCCAGTTGTCCATGTCCCCTAAACATGACACAACTCCTTCCCCACCCACCATCCCCAGCTGCCCCACCAGGCTGAACAGCCTTTCCCCACTCTGTGGCACGTGGAGGTCCTTACTCAAATCCCATGGAGATGAGGGAGACAGCGACCACCAGTAAGTCAAGGATATTGAAGGAGTTCCTGCAGAAGGAGCCTTTGTGCAGGAAAGCACCGTAGGTTGTCATCTGGGGAGCAGAAGGAGTTAGGAGAGAGGTTGGGCAGGGCTCAGGGGCATGGCTCCTCCATGGGGGAAAGGTGGACAAAGCACAAGGGATTTGTCACAGCTCCATGGCCTGTCACATCCTCCCTGTCCTGCTCAGACCTCTGCAGCCAGGCAGGAAGCTGCTTTCAGGTGGAAATCCTCTTGTGCAGCACTGGCTGGACACAAAACTCTCCCAGTCAGTCAGCAAATTAAAGGGGAGACTACTAAAGACTCTTGGAGTGGAACAACACGTGGCAGGAGCTTGGATTGTGACTTTTGTCCACAGATTGTGACTGCTTTCTCTTTCTCTCTTTTTCTTAATGGCATGTCAGAAAAAAATGCTGATGCCATGGCTGATGTGTCCCTGTGTCACAGCACAGCTGAGTGAGCTGCCTGACCTCACTGGAGAGGACACACGGCCCCTGGGACAGGTCACACACCACCCAGACTGCACGAATTAACTCCCCAAGAGGATCAGCTGGAAGCTTCTCCTCACTGAGACCTTCAGGGGCATGAATGTCTCAAGAGTGTGAGTGTCCATGGCCACAACAGTCCAGAACTATGTGCTGTGCTCAAGACAGGATCATGGACTCACCTTCAAGACGATTTCCACTGTGAAGACAGAGGTGAAACCGATGTCAAAGTATCCAAGAATCTGGGGACAGAGACACCAGTACTGGATGAGACTTGGGTGACATGGGAAAGCCTCAGTGTGTTCAGACATCCTGGAGTTCCACTCTGGACTGGGGAGGCCATCTAGCCCAACAGAGTCTCCAAACCCAGTATCAAGAAGATTCCTGAACTTCCCCCAGCTTTGCTGATTTTCTCCAGTGAATGGCCCAACCTGCAGCTGGGACAAAGCTCTCCCTTTCCAGGTGAGTTAGTTCCAACTGATTCACCTGAAAGCTTCTGATCCCCCAAAACCCCAAATGCCCTGGGGAACTGCCTCATGTGAGATTCCCCCAGCCCCTGCCAGATCCACTGGGACCTTGAAGGACAGGAGCTGTGGCTCCCATGGCTTCATGCCAGCAGCTTTTGAGGGCACTGCACACACCAGAGGTCCAGTTTGCTGCCTCACAGGATGTCTCTTTCCCCAACTTTTAAGCCAAAATAATCTTGCACACCCTGCCTGGTGGATATTTTCACCCAGAAGTAAACTGAGACATGGACTTGTCCTGGCTGCACCCTGAATGGAAAACACATCCATCCTCTCCTGCCAGAGTCCTCTGCCCTCCCAAAGGCAGGGATGGAATTCCAGCTTAGGAAAAGCATCTGGCAAGTAAATCCCTGTTTACTGGGGAGCTGGGAGTCTCCATGAGGTCTCCCCCACCCATCTCAAACCTCTCCATCTCTGCGGGCACCTTGTTGCGGAAGGACTCGGCCCGGATGGGATCCTCAGCTGCCAGGGAAATGCTGCTGAGCAGGATGAAGAGCAGGATGAAGTTGGTGAACCAGGTGGCATTGACGGTTCTGTGGCACAGGACCCTAAACCTGCCAGGAACAGAAATGCCATGGGATGCTGCAAGGGGCCAGAGGGACATCAGACAGGGTGGTGGCAGCCTGGCAGAGGGTTATGGTTAAACACTGAGGACAGGAAGGCCCTGGGCATGGAAGGATGTCTGTGACAGTCCTTCCACACAGAAGGCTTTTCCCCATGAGCTGTTTCCCTTCAGAACTGGCTGTCAGGCACAAAGAGGTGAACAGCTGGTGCCAGAGGCACCTGGGCCATGCAGGGAGAAGGGGCAGTGCCTACTTGTTGGTTGGGCTGAAGATGAAGAATGAGCTGGCTTCAGGCATAGGCACAGCCTTCTCCTTCAGCTGTAGCTCTGCGAGGGGACGTGGCCGAGGACTCAGGGGGATTTCAGGCTCATCTTCCTCATCATCACCTGTAGGGAGACCACGAGAAGGGAAAAGAAAAGAATCATCCAAAGAGGGAATAAATATGACTGTATGGGCAATTTTTCTGATCCCATGGCCCTGATTTGGCATGCAAGCCAGAAGGATCTCAGCACCCCAAGGCTGGTGGAAGTTCACTGCATCCTTACCTGGGAAATCTGCAGAAGGGTAGGGGTCTTTGATCTCATTGACATTGGATTCAAATTCGTCCACTTTCAACTGAAACAAGGGAGAGACAGAGAGGAGGATGTGCCAGTTGGCCAGACCTGCTCACCTTGGAAGCCACATGAGACAAGCAGCATCACTGCATTTGGCCCATACAGCACCAAGCACATGGAGTGCTGGCCCAGGTTGGAACCTGCTGAGAGGATGCTAAAAAGAGGATGGGAAATTAAAATGTGTGCTGGGCAAGAGCCTGGAGCCATGCAAATATGCCAGGGGAGGGAATAAGATAGGGAGCAACTCCTGGGTGAGTTTCTAAGGGCACCTCTGGAAAGTGGATTGGAAAGCAGCTGCTGGCCAGATGGTTCTCAGAGGGAGCTCAGCACAGTCAGCACTGCTGAACAGAGGGGTTTGCACAGGGGGGGTGCTGGTGTGGACATAAGGGAGATCTGGGATGCTGCTGAACTTGCTTTGCTCCACTCCACACTGGTGTGCACCAGACCATCTCAGCCACTGGCAGCTGGCTGTGGCCAAGGAAATGAATTGGAGAAAAAGGATCCCCAGCAATGGAGCTGTTTCACCAGGCAACGTGTCCTGCCTGGCCCCAGAGAGCCCCCATCACCCAGAGCACCCATCCCCAGTGGATGTGAGGAGTGATTCTGGCCAAGAGGCCAGACCCAGGCTGGCTCCAAGCCCTTGTATATCCTGGCTGGTGGGAGGAGGAGCCAGAGCCATCCCCAGGAGCTCTCCAAAGCTCACCTCCACCAGAACTGACCTTGGCTGTTGTGGGAATCCCTTCTCCTTTTACTTTCTGCTCCAGTTTCTTTGCCAGCATCTGCTTCTCCTCTTCAGACTTCTCTGGGTAACCTCTAAGCAGAGAGGAGGGCAGAGCAGGAGCTGAAGTGTGGGCAGGGGCCATGGGAAAGGTCACTGTGTCCCCTCTAGACCCAAAGAGCCCGTTTGGGAGCTGCCATGGGCAGGGCTGGCAGCACCCACCTGGACATCTTGCGCCGTTTGCGCTCCTCTGCTTTGGCCTTCTGGGCTAAGGTCAGGCTCTCGGCCTCAGCCAGGTTATCCACTGCAATGGCCAGGAAAACATTCAGGAGGATATCTGCAACAACAGTGCTAAGGACACTGCGGAATGCCTCAGTCCTCTTGGGGGAATTCCCAGGGTCCTGCCTTGGGAGGATGGACCATAGAGACTTCCCTGCCTGGGCTGAAAGCTCTTCCTCATGGGGCTGTGCACAGTGTGCTCTGTCCTGGTCTCTCCTCTCTCCATGCCCCTGGTTCTCCTGGTTTCTCCTTTCTCCACTTCCCCACTGGCTGTGGTATCCCGGGTGGTCGGCCCCATTTCCCTATAGGTCACTGCCCTTTGCCTTGCCCTTTGTACTGCCCCTGTGCCCTCAGACCATTGGTCCCTGACCCCTATTTAGGCACAGCACATGGCCTGGTCCTCATCTCTGATCTCCCTTCAGTGCCTGAATTAAACCTCACTGGAACTGGTTCATACAAAGGCCCTTCTTGCCTCTCCTGGCTGAGCTTATCCATGGCATGTGTGATGTGCTGTTCCTGAATCCTCCCAAGTGGCTTTTCCACAGCAGATCTTTATTGGGATATAGGTAGCAGGTACACCATCTAAAAAGCTCACTGCTGGAGGGCATGGAGATGGTTCCTGTCTGGAGGATGTGGCCAGAGCCATCCATGTTCTCCAGGGTGCCTTTGGAAACCTTCTTGGAGCTCAGTTATCCCTTGTGATAACCCTGGCTGCTGATCCCTAACCAGCATCCATCCCTTGTGAGCACTGAGCTCTGAGCTGCCTGCCCTCTCTGGTCAAATCTCTGCCTGCCAGACATCCAAACCTGCTCCAGAAGTGCTTTCCTCCAGTCCCCAGCCTTCAGCCACCACCAGAGCAAGCCCTGAAGCCTGTGGTTTATTCCACTGCTCTTCAGAACTTAAAAGCTCAAGGCAAGCACTGAAACACTGAGGGAGGACCCTGTTTTCCCCCTCCCCAGTCCTGTGCAGTTGATGCACAGGGGCCTGGGCCTGGCTCTGCAGGCAGAGGATACAGTTCCCACAAACAAAGAGGATGATGAAGTAGATGCAGACCAGCATGCCAGGGAAGGACGGGCCCCCGTAGGCCATGATCCCATCATACATGATTGAGTTCCAGTCCTCTCCGGTCAGGATCTGGGAGCAGAGCAGGAATAAAGAGTTAAGAGCACCCACAGCAGAGCATGACAGAACCCCACAGACTGATCCCACCCTTCTGGCTCCAGCCCCGTGGTCAAATCCTCCTTTCTGCTCAGCCCTGAACCTGAGCTCATGACTCCAGTTGCATTTCCCTGTTCCTGTCTCAAAACCACATCACCCCCACAAACCCACATCCCCTTGAGACTGAACTCCTGCCTGGAGAGCTACAGCCAGGTGAGACCCCAGCCCCACCATCCAGCCCCCCAATTCCCTTCTCACAGCCCCAAACCTGGAAGACACTGATGAGGGCCTGGGGAAAGTTGTCGAATGTGCTACGCCGCACTTTCATGTCCTCGAAATCAAACTTGCCCCCAAAGAGCTGCATGCCCAGCAGGGCAAAAACTATGATGAAGAGGAAGAGGAGGAGGAGCAGAGAGGCAATGGAGCGGACTGAGTTGAGCAGAGAGGCCACCAGGTTGCTCAAAGATGTCCAGTACCTGGGAAGAGGAGAGACAGAGGGATGTGGGAGGTGAAAGAGTGGGGATGGCTGTGGACAGCACCAGGCACAGGGAACCCAGACAAACAGACCAAGGTGATGTGCCAGCAGCCCAAAAATGGGGACTCTGGACCCAGGCTGGGCTCTGGGACTGCTCCAGGAGAGAGAAAAGAAGCTGCAGACATGGAGCAACAAGCAAGATCACACTGCTGCCTGCACAGAGCACCAGCAAGCAGGATGGGGAAGAGGAGTCAACACCCAGTGGGTTGAGTCCACAAAGCAAAGCCGTGAGTCCTGACCCACAGCGGCCCCATCCACAACATCCTAAAACACAGAGCTGGAGTGGGGCCTCAGCTCTGTCCCACTCTCACTCCTGGAGTGGTGACAAACTCCCAGCTTGGCTTTGTTCTCCCACCAAGCAGCTCCCAGCTCTGCTCATGCTGTACCCAGGGAGGGGAGAGCTGTCCCAGAACTGTGAGAGATGCCCGAGCACCACGAGCTGCCAAAGCCCACACAGCTCCCTCACCAACCTGGTGATCTTGAAGATGCGGAGGAGGCGGATGCAGCGCAGCACAGAGATGCCCAGGGGGGACAGGGTGCCCAGCTCCACGAGGATGGTCTCCAGGATCCCTGAGCACACCACGAAGCAGTCGAAGCGGTTGAAGAGCGACATGAAGTACTGGCGCAGCCCCAGCGCGTACATCTTCAGCAGCATCTCGGCCACAAAGAGGGCAAGCAGCAACCGGTTGGCGTTGTCTGGGGTGGGAGATGCAGCCTGTCAGAGCAGGGACCTCAATCCCACCGTGGAAGGAGGGCAGTGCTGCTCACCCTCCTCTGGCCCACCAACTCAAGCCCTGAGATGCTGGTTTTTGGGGACCACAAGGGGAGGAAGATGAGAGGGTGATGTGCAGCTGCATGTTTGTGTATGTGAGCACACATCTGTACAGTGTCTATGTGAGCACACATCTGTACAGTGCACATGAGTCCATGCAGGGTGGGTACATGGGGCAGAGCTGGGTGTGTGTGCACACCTGTGCTTCATGTGCCTTTGGGTGTGAGCTGGGGATGTGTGTGCATACCTGTGCTCCCTGTGTCTCTGGGTGTGAGCTGGGTGTGTGTGCATACCTGTGCTCCCTGTGCCTTTGGGTGTGAGCTGGGGATGTGTGTGCACACCTGTGCTCCATGTGCCTTTGGGTGTGAGCTGGGGATGTGTGCATACCTGTGCTCCATGTGCCTCTGGGTGTGTGTGGGTGTGTGCATGGGGATGAGCTCTGTGTGTGCATACCTGTGTTCCACATTCCTCTGGGTGTGAGCTGGAGATGTGTGTGCACACCTGTGCTCCCTATGCCTCTGGGTGTGAGCTGAGTGTGTGTGGGGCTGAGCTGTGTGTGTGTGCACACCTGTATTCCATGTGCCTCTGGGTGTGTGTGGGTGTGTGAGTGGGGCTGAGCTGTGTGTGTGCACACCTGTATTCCATGTGCCTCTGAGTGTGAGCTGAGTGTGTGTGTGTGCACACCTGTGCTCCCTGTGCATCTCTGTGTGTGTGTGTGTGTGTGTGTGTGTGTGGAGGTGCACTCAGTGGGGCTGCACACACAAATGTTTGTGTCTGCACAGCTTGAGTGCGTGCCACATGTGCAGAGGTGACAATGGACACACTCTGTGTGTATTCCCCATGCAAGATGGTGTCCCTAAGAGTAGAGAGGCTGTGCACAGTCAGCGTGAGGATCCTGCACACACACTGAGTGCAGCCTCTGTGCCGTGCCACTGTGGCTGTGTGCTCTCAGCAGGAGTTCACACAGGGTGTCCTGGGCCCTCCTCCCAGGCTCTTTGCTCACCTTGCACCTGTGTCAGCCATTCTGGCTGGAAGTGGTGCTCAGAGGCGATGGAGAGGGTGTTCAGTGCCACCATCAGGATGACAAGCCAGTAGAAGAACTTGGACTTCACCACATCCCTGCACTTCCTACGAAACATCCGGTTCCAACGCCTCCACTGACGGCTGGAGAGATGGCAAAGGGTCAGCAGAGCTGCTCAGTGGGCCAGACCCAGGCCCTGCTCCCTCCCTGAAAAGGGATGAGGACCACAACCTGCCCCTGGAACTCGGTGCATTCACTCAGGCACTGCAGTTCATTCACCCTCCTGGCCTAATTTTGGCCTCCAGTACCTTTTATGGGGGGTTTACAGGCACAGCTCCTAAATTACACACCTGTAATTTACACCTCCTGTAATTACACACTGTGCTGCACAGGCCATGGGAGGATGCTTGGAGCCTGGTCCAGGATTTTGGAGCAAGGACACTGTTCACCTTGGAGAGCTTTTTGCCAGTACCATAGCCAAATTCCCTGTTTGCTGCCCCAATGTTTGCATCTTCCCCCAAACACCAATCCCTGCCTCTCTGACCAGGAAAGCCTGGCCCAGTTGAGAGACAGTGGAAGCCCACGTGGAGGCAGATGGTTCAGTCAGAGCATACTTACAAGAAGAGAATCCACTTGTTCATGCCCTCAATTTCATACAAGCTCTCTGTCTCTGAGCCTCCTTCATCCGATGGCATCATACCTAGAGGGAATGACATCACAGGCTTTTCTTGGGAAGAACAAGTGGGAGGGAACCTCTTCCAGGAGCACACCAGGAAGAGCTTCCTCATCAGAAGTGAATAATCCCCACCAAACAATGCCATCCCAGGGAGTCAGCAACCAAAGTTTGGGCAGAAAGCTTTGAGGGTCAGGTGCAAAACAAGCATGAGGCATGAGAAACTCCTGCCCTGCAGCAGCCCAGAGAGGGACAGCAGCATGGAAAAATACCCCAGCAGATACCCCAGTATGGAAAAAACTGGAGTAATTTGGGATCTGAGCAAAGGCTGACCAGAACATGGCCCACAGCTCTGGAAATTACAGTGTTTTGTCTATCCCACTCTTTCCCAAGGCTTTTTGCACGCATGCATCACTTAGCTTGAGGCATCAAAAGTGCTTTAAAGCATCAGGAAGGGTGGCACAGGAAACTCTGTGGCTCTGTGGTAGAGCTCCCCAGGCTTTGCTGAGCTTTGGGCGAGGTGTCTGTATATCCACCTCCTTCCCTGAGCCATTTCTAATCCCTCAAAATTGTCAAGTGATGGCAAGAAATTTCTCCAGCATGAGAGGCTGTGGCCCTGCACTGTGTCCCTGCACATCAAGGGCACAAACTCCCCATGGCCACTTTAGGTGCCTCTTGCCAATGGAGACTCAGGCCTTGATTGTGATCTGCAAATATTAAACACTCTGGTTGAAGTGGAGATTTATCATCAGGGATAAATAATTGCTAGTTTGGGTCAGATTCAACCAAATTGAGCAGAGAGATGTAAATTTCAGGAAATGTAAAAAAAAAGAGGAAAGAAACTGTCCTGCAGAAGTCAAAGCATTTTGTTTCATGGGTTTTCAGGGAAAACGAGTCTTTGTGATTTCTTCAAAGACTCCCACCTTGCCTCTCTAGGACCCCACCCCTCACACTGTGAGGATTTGTGGCCAAGCAGAGCTGGTACCTTCTCCCCTGGCCCGGTCACTGTCCATGACCTCTGCGTGGGTGATCCAGTCCATGTAGCCCTTCAGGTCCTCCTCCAGCTGCTGCTTCTCCCGCAGCTTCTGGAATGTTCCCCTCGACTTGGCCTTCTCACGCTCCTTGGTGAACTCCCTGGGGACAAGGCAAGCAGCAGAGACTCTGCATGTTGATTTCTCATCTTCTTTTCCTCGTGTTAGAGACAGGATTAATACATGGGAGTCACAGTTTCATGTCGGGACTCAATGTTTGTTAATTCTTATCTATAGCACAGTCTCACAAGTCATGAGCTCTAACTAACCAGGTAGACAATGGAGGTGTCTTTTAATTCTTTCCAAGGTTATTTAAGTGCTGATCACCCAATAACAAGATGACACCTATATTATTTATATTTTTAACCCAATAATTGACCACACAAGATCCACAATGAGGACCTTTTTCACTCAATTAGAAAAAAACACCCCTGCAAAAACCTGCCCCAAGCTCTCCGTGTGGAGAAGGTGAGCTCATCACATGGCAGGTATTGGACACTTTTTTCATGGTAACAAGGAAAGGACAGGTCTCCAAATGTCTTTGCCCACTCTTCCTGCTCTCTTTCAATCAATATCTTTTCTCCTCTGCTCTCTGGCAGGATTGTAGAACTTCTGCCCAGCCATGCTGGTGTTGCCATGTGTTAATAATAAGTCTCAGACTCCATAACAATAATTTTTCTCAAACATAATTTGGCTGTATTTGCAAAAATATTTCAGAATTTTTACCGTGCCAGCAACTTACTCCAGGATCAGATGACCACAGTCCAGCTTGTCCTGCAGTTACAGTCAGGCATCAGCTTCCTGTGGTTTATCTTGTGCTTTTAAACTTGTTTTAGTTATAGTAACACCCAATTTCTTTTAATGTTGCAGTGACATGATTCTTGTCATAAAAGAGGCTTAACAAATCCAGTTAATTAGGGTATAACTAACCCTGTGAACTAATAGAGGTGATGAGTGTGCACAAACAAGAATTGAAATATATAAAAAAGACCCTGACCCTACACAGACCTGAAGAGAAAAGACCCCAGGACAACACATATTTCCCTGCAACAAAACTGAGATGGTTGCAGTCCCACAGCAATGCATGGCAGATTGAGTGTAGCATCTCAGATTTTAACTGCACTACTGGGGGAATTAACACTAATTTAATTTGGCCTAGATTGTCATAACAGACTGATGACAGCTCATTGGTGTACTTGGACGAGACTGCTGGAGCAGTAATTAGGCTAACAATCCTTCCCTTGGATCCTTTGCATTCATCAAAAATGCTCTCCTGAGGCTGGGCCATGAGAAAACTCTGTGTGTGTGCTGGAGGTACCAGTGAGGAGTGTCCAGACCCAGAGCCCTGGAGTGGCTGCTCCCTGCTCAGCTCTATTTGCTGGCAGAACACTCCACACCCCATGTGCTCCAGGGCTGGGCTTGCTGGTCCAGATTTCTGTGCTGAGAGTTGAGTTAAAACTTCAGAAAGCCGTGGACAATGACACAAAAAGTATCTCACAGATCAGTGTTTCTAAGCATGCAAAACCAAAAAAAGGGTGTTGAGCTAAAACCTCAGAAAGACATGGACAATAACACAAAAAGTAACTCACAGATCAGTGTTTCTTACAAAACAAAACAAAAAAAAGGGTGAGGAATGAGAGGGGAAAGAACAGAACTTTTCCAGGGTTTTTTTCTTGAATAGTTCAAACCAGTTAAAACTCCTCTGCTGGCAGAAAGCAAAGGGTGGCACTTACCCACTGAGCACCCCCAGCACCAGGTTGAGCACGAAGAAGGAGCCAAGTAAGATAAGGCTGACAAAGTAGATCCAAGGCCATTCATTCCCCATGGCATCATTTACCTGGCAAGGAGAGATGCAGGTGAAATATTCTGAAGGCACTGTCCTCCATCTGTTTCCCCTTAAAGCCCCTCAACAGCCTCTGGGAACTTTTCCCCCTGCACAAGGAGTGCTTGGGACGGTGGTCAGACACAACAATTCCCCTCCAGGCCGGAGAATCAAGGACACCTCAACTGCCTCAGGCCCTGAGAAATGTAAACCAAAGTGGGTTGGGGGAGACCAAACTTGGGCTCAACGACTTCATTACTTGAAGCTGGAATTGAAAGATTAACCCCCAACATAAAAATGGACCAAACTTATCAAAGTGTGAAAAACCCTGACCCATCGTCCATTTTTGGGTGCAGCCCCTGGGGATCTTCCTGTGCCCTAAATGTACCTGAAGGCCTCCAATAAATACAACTGCTTTTTATCCCCTTAATTTTGTCTGCTGTGAAAAATTTTACTTTTTTGGTAAATTTTAAGAGATAGATTTAATAAAAAATTAAGACAATTAGGAGATAAAAAAGTAAAGGTAGCCAATTTTATAATACACATTTACAACACCTGCCCTCTGTTTTTAGGTAGCCAATTTTATAATACACATTTATAACATCTGCTCTCTGTTTTTAGGTAGCCAGTTTTATAATACACATTTACAACATCTTCCCTCTGTTTTTAGGTAGCCAATTTTATAATACACACTTATAACACCTGCCCTCTGTTTTTTTGGTAGCCAATTTTATAATACACATTAGTAACATCTTCCCTCCGTTTTTAGGTAGCCAAATTTATAATACGCATTTACAACATCTGCCCTCTGTTCTTAGATAGCCAATTTTATAATACACATTTATAACATCTGCTCTCCGTTTTTAGGTAGCCAGTTTTATAATACACATTAATAACATCTTCCCTCTTTTTTTAGGTAGCCAATTTTATAATACACATTAATAACATCTTCCCTCCCTTTTTAGGTAGCAAATTTACAATACACATTTAGAACACCTGCCCTCTGTTCTTAGATAGCAAATTTTATAATTATACACATTTATATACACATTTATAATACCTGCCCTCAGTTTTTACGTAGCCAGTTTTATAATACACATTTACAACACTTGCCCTCTGTTTCCAGGTGGCTGCACAAGGCACGTACCCAGTAGAGAACCTCGGTCCAGCCCTCCATGGTGATGCACTGGTAGACGGTGAGCATGGCGAAGCCAAAGTTGTCGAAGTGTGTGATGCCGTTGTTGGGCCCGGGCCAGCCCCCGCGGCACTCGGTGCCGTTGATGCTGCAGTGTCGCCCGTGGCCCGAGCTGGTGCACGGGGCTGGCTTCTCTGAGCCCACCGTGGCAATCACATCTGAGGAGGAAAGGTGTGAGCAGCAGGTCAGGCCAAACATAGCAACCCGCACTTCCTTCTGCATAACGTAGGTCGTGATGTGGACCAGCCAAAATGTTTGTAGGTGTTCTTATCGAACCCTCAGGAATTCATCAAGGTTATTATTGCCATAATACTAAGCCTTCTGATGATTGTTTACATATTTTCCTTTTGTTTTCATTCCTCTCGGTGATGGAGTTCAGAATTAACCACTAAGGTCACAGAGGTGTTCCTCTCATTGACCAATCCTTGACCAAATCCCAAATACTAAATACTATATAAACCCTAAATCATAATAAACTGCTCCTTCTTTTTCCTGCTTCTACCTGACGGGTGAGCGTGGTTCTTTTCTTGTCCCTAACTGTGACAGGCTACTGAGACATAAACAGGGTTATAATAAAAAAAGAAGAGCCTGAGGAACAGAACACCAAGAATGCAAGAACTGGATAAAGGAGGCCTGATGTGATGATGGATGGTGACCAGTGAGGTGTGTGAAGGGTTCATGCTGAACACACGGACAATACAGAGCCTGCAATCAAATAATGCGAGACCACGTCAACAACAGAAATAGAATATATAAAAATAGCTTAATGTAAATAATAAATGGATTCTGCTCAATCATATTGGTTGTGTGTTCAGAGGTCCTGAACTCCTGCATCTTCCCCTCCAAAAGGGGAGTTCACCACCCCTCACACCCATCTGGGTGCTCTTTCAAACATCCCTCAGTCCTGCCACACTCCCAGATGTGCCTGATGCTGGTGAGACCACACTTTGTGCTAAACACAGACTCCCTGTGGCCTCACAGCAGCCACACAGACACAACTCTGCTGCATCCCCCCCAAACACATCTTCACCTGTGCCAAGGTAGTAGCAGGTCTTGTGCATCCTGCCCTTGAAGAGCTCCTGCCCGACGATGGCGTAGATGATGATCATGAAGAGCACCAGCAGGGCGATGTGGAGCAGGGGCACCATGGCCTTGATGATGGAGTTCAGGACGACCTGAAGACCTGCACGAAGGTGGAGATGGAGGGAGAGGAGGTCAACCACTTCCTAAACAGCTTTGGGTGCACCCTGTATTCCTGCCAGCCCACCAACAAGCAGCCTTTGAAATGCCCCTTGCCAAGGGAAGAGGGGCATGGGTGGGGTGGGACTGGAATTTCTGAAGCAGGAAATCCTTTCTTCTCCCCACCGTGTGGAAGAGCACAACAGCGCGAGGCAGTACTGGAGGCTGCTTCATGCCCCTCCCTTTGTTCTGGTGCTCTCAATCCTGGCTGTATTCACACGAGTTACAGAAGAAGGAGACTCTGCTCTGAGAAACCAGAGCAAGATTCTGCCCCCCTTCACACTGACCACCCAAAGGTACTACCACTGAGCCACAGAGGCAGCCAGGTGTGTGCCAACCTGCAAATCCCCAGGTCTAACAACCACCAGCTGGAAGAACAAGCACATCCCATGCCTCCTCTACACCTCCTTCCTGACTGGGAAGGAGCAACAAGAAGAAACCTGTCCCATGGCTCCCCCACCCTGGGCAGGCCCAGAGGCTCTGTCCAGCCACCAGCCCTTGCAGCCACCAGCCCTTGCAGCCACCAGCCCTCGCTGCCACCAGCCCCTGCAGCCACCAGCCCTTGCAGCCACCAGCCCTTGCAGCCACCAGCCCTCGCTGCCACCAGCCCTCGCTGCCACCAGCCCCTGCAGCCACCAGCCCTCGCTGCCAGCACCCACTGGGCACTCCGGACACCAGGCGCAGCGGTCTCAGCACGCGGAACGCTCGCAGCGCCTTCACGTCAAAGCCGCCTTTTCCCCCCGAAGGCCCTGCCTGCTTCACGTTCACCTGCTCCAGGGTCATGGTGATGAGTCTGAAAGAGCCAGGACACAGGGAAGGACAGGGAAGGAAGGAAGGACAGGGAACAAGGAAGGAAGGAGGAAGGAAGGAAGGACAAGGAAAAAGAAAAGGGTGTGAAAATGGAAAGCGAAAAGTCTGAGCTAAGGATTCAGAGCTCTGCAGGCAGAAAAGCCAGGTCAGGACTGCCAGCCGTGCTCAGCTTCACCCAGGGGGCAGCTCTTGGCAAGTCCAGCCCCACTGCTGACAACCAGGGACCTCCCACTCCATGTGCCAACCCTGGAGGACCCCATGCCACCGCCTTTCTCCAGAGCAAGGAGATCTACGAGGCATGAGGGAGTCAAGACAGGAAGAAATAAGAGTTAGAGAGGATCCCAGTGGATGTCAGAGCTGAGGGCCCATGGGAAAAGGCCATGAACTTAATCAAGGAGTTTTCCCCAAACAAATTGCAATCACCAGAAAAACTAGTCTGGCTGGGGAAGAGGCCTGGCACAAGCTGAACAGCAGCAGCTTTCCCACTTTTCCTTACCCCAGAGTCACAATGGAAAAGTCGAGCACATTCCAGCCGTTTCGGAGATAGGCGTCCGTGTGGAATAGAAAGCCGTAGGCAATTATCTTCAGCATGGCCTCGATGGCAAAGAAGATGAGGAAGGCATATTCAATCTTCTCCTGGGGATTGCAAAGGCGAGCAGGAGAGAATGCTTCATTAGAACAGACTGTCACCTCCCCTGGTGTCCTCACCAGGGACTCTGGGTCAGCCCCTGCTGCCACCCCATCAGTAGCCCCTGCACACCCCAAAGAGCACCCTAGGGACAAGGGCTGGCATGATGAGCCACCTCTGCCTGCAGCATGATCCCTCCAGCCCTCTAATGGCCCAGCACCCTGCCCTGAGGCTGTGGTTCCTGCAAACTGCTCCGGCAAAGCCACCTAAAGGTGCCTGGCCCAGGGCACTGCTCCTCTCTGGCTCATCTCTCATTCCCCCAACAGCCTTCCTCCTACAGGCAGCACTGACACCTTCCCATCCTCTCCAGCTAAGGGATTGATGGATCTGTCCTGGGGTCCCCACACAGTCACTATGGGACAAGCCAACTGCACCATGGCTTCCCTTTTTCCTGGGATTATAAAGAAGCTCCCAGGGAAGGGAGGCCTTGGGCTCAAGACATCTTGCTTAATGCCAGATATTTGCCTGGCAAAGTGACCAGCTAGAAATGGACTCACTGGGCAGAGGTGCTGCACCCCACAGGTCCCAGGCAGGACGTGGCACCCACTGCAGGGGCTGGTCCAGGGTAGCTCATCTGTCCCTGGAGTGCAGCCCAAGAGCTGCCTGTGCCCAGCTGGCTCTGCCTGTCACTGCCATCGCTGCCCTTAATGCCAATGTCCCTTCTAGACTGGCATTAAAAGCCTGGAAGCAGCCAGGTGGATGGGGTTATTTATATTTCTGGTGTTCCCTGGTCTCTCTCCCCTGAAGGACAAGGAGCATCACTGCTCAGGATTTCCAGGGAATTGTTCTCAGAAAGGCAGAATGTCTGAGACTGAACTGGGAGTGGATCTTCACTGGGGAATGCTGCAGTGCTGTGAATACACCTCCTGGGGTCCCCATGCCCTGCCAAATGGAAAATCTTCTCCTTTTACCAGGCCAGGGCTAGAGCTCAAGAAAGAAGCATTTCTCACTCAATTAACGTGTCCAAAAGCTGAGTGTCCCCGTGTGACTGTCACCCACACAATGCCATTTCTTGTTAGATCTGGGGGCAGCTTGGGTAAGAGCAAAGATCCTGGCATTGCCTCTGTCTCCAAGGTTTTTAGCTACAGCAACTCAACACTGCTCATCTCCCACCCTTAGGGGGGACAAATCCCCCCTAGACTGTCCCCCAAAGCCTGGCTCCCCACTGTGGGATGCTCAGAGCAGGGCACAGGGCTGTCTGGCACATTACAAAATTCTGAAGGTTGACAATGCTCCTGGAATGAGGCTGGACTTGATCAAAACACAAAACTGAAAGAAATTGTAAAAAAAATTTATAAAAAACATGTGGACCAAGAGCACACGCACTGACTGCCAGCAGCAGCAGCACATGCAGGACAGGGAGCTGTGCTGCTCAAATCTTTCTAAGCCCTTTTTAAACAAAAAAAACATCCATAAAGGTGTTCCCCAGAGGTTTGCAGCAACCATTCTCTGCAAAATAGAGAAGCTCAGGGTCCTCCTATTGCCGTGAATGGAGGTGAATGGAATCCCACAGCTGAGGCAGAGATGGGGACAGGAGAGATAATGTATGGAAATACATTTACAGCAATTTCATAGGATTGCCTTCCTTTGGAAAAGAAGATTAAAATGAGGTCTGGAGCCAAGGAAGTTTCCCCTGAGTGTGGGATACCCTGGCATTCAGCTTGGGAAGGGCACAGTGAGAGGCAGGCAGGGTTTGGGACTGCTGCAGCCAACAAGAGAAACATTTCTGCTCTCCACAACGGCCTCTGTCATAGCACAGGAAGTACTTGGGATGCGAAGAAATGCAGGAAAGAATTTGGGAGAGTTTCTGAATTGTTTGCATGGATTTTTTTAGAGAAGGTAATTGGAACAAATCACCTCCAGAGGTCACTCCAACCCCAACTGCTCTGCAATGCTGTGATTTTCCTGCCACAGCTCCTCCTTTCCCACCAACAAGAGACACTCCAGGGCTGCAGAGACATGAACCAGAAAAGCCATAACCCTCCTACAGCAGCCATGAGAGCACAGAGTGGCCAGGTCCTCCCAGTTGTTCTCCATTTCATCTCCCTTGCTGCCTATCCAGAGCTCCTCACTGCTTCACGTCCAGTGTCTGAGAGACACCTTGGTGACATTCCTGAGGATTCTCCCTGGACCAGATGTCTTAGTTTAAAAAGGCTTTTCTGGGTGCCACCAGCTCAGCCACCAAAAGCAGAAGGATTTGGCCACAGTAGGAACAAGGAATGGGTGATGCCTGTCAGACCTGGGGTATGGAGAGCCCAGATGGGAGAATAGAAATCTCAAGAAGTTGCAGCCTGTTGCTATTATATATATATATATATATATATATATATATATATATGTTTGGTTTTTTTGTTTTTTTTTTTTTTTTTTTTTTTGTTTTTTTTTTTTTTTTTTTTTTTTGTTTTGTTTTGTTTTGGTTTTTTTTTGTTTTTTTTTTTTTTTTTTTTTGTTTTTGTTTTTGTTTTTGTTTTTTTTTTTTGCCAGAGTCAGGATTAAATGCACCAGACGGTATTTCTTGTTTGGACTCAGATGTTTATTAATTTTTATCTATATCACAGTCTCACAAACCATGAGTTCTACAGCACTTCTGGCTAACAAACTAATAATGGCCCCTATCTCTCTACGAGGCCTTTTAAGGATAAACTGTCCAATTAAGAAATGACACCTAAATTATTTTTAGTGGGGCCATCAAGGAGCCACTGCACGACTCCTCATCCCATTGGGAGATGCTCCCAATGCCCAGGGGGAGGAGCCAAGCATTCCCACCTGGAGAGAATCTGGGATTTGGGACAGGACAAGCAGCCCTGAGCCACTGGATTCCCAGAGGAGCAGAGCTCCCAGACCTTTCTGTGGGATCACTGCTTCAGGAAGAGCCCCTCACCTGGACTGCTCCCCCCACCCTGCTCAGGGTGTGTTCTGACTCTCAGTGGTCCTTTGTGTTACTGCATTTATTTTATTTTATTTTATTTTATTTTATTTTATTTTATTTTATTTTATCCTTTCTACCTTTCTTCTTATTAAATTGTATTTCTAACTTGGAACCTCTCACTCATTTTCCTTTCAAACCACGACAATACTAAACTTTCCCTTCTTTCCTTAACTTCAACCTGACCGGTGAGTGTGTAGTTTTTTCATTCCCCTGACAGCGACACGAGTGTTCCTTACCAGGCTGGAGTTGGCAATGTTGGTGTCATCCTCAGGCATGGGCAGGTAGATGGCCAGAGCAACACAGTTGGCAAAGATGGTGAGGAGGATGATGATCTCGAAGGGTCTAAGAGGGAGGTTGTTAAGGAGGGCAGACAGAAGAGAAAAAGCAGGAATAACCTCACCCCTGTCCTGTCCTGCCTGGGTGGGTGTGGAGAATAAACCCTCATGGGGTCAGAGCACAGAGAGAGCAGCCAGACTTCAGCCTCAGCACATCCTGAGGTGCTGCAGGGCCAGGACACTCAGTGCAAAACTGGCAGTTTCCCCCTCTCCATCCTCCAGTGAATCACCCTGAAGGGTCAGGACCCTTTTGTAGGTACTGAACTTGAGCATCTCCCTCCAAAGCAGGCAGGTCCTGGCTCCCTCTGCGCTCAGCATCCATCCTGCTGCTCAGGTCTCACTTTATGGCCCCAGTGAAGGTACCTGGGGCAAGGCAGCTCATCCAGGGGCTCCCCTGGCAGAACATCCCCAGGTGTCCTCACAGCCCTGGTGGCCCAGCACAGGCAGAACTCCTGTGACTGTCCCCAGGAGTGAACACAGTGCTCAGCCCCCTGAGGATTGTCTCACCCCCTTCAAGGTAGAAACTGTTCTGTTTGGACCCTCTGACATCTCAGAATTAAAGGGGTGACTTTATTTCCCCATGAAGACCCTGGGACAGGCACTTGGTCCCTTCTGGGCTCCTGCTGCTGTCACAGCTTTGCTTGGGCCTGAAACCTCTTGGAAAAGCTTCAGCTCTCACCTTCCTGAAGCCTTCAAAGAACTCAAACTCTGTCTCCAGGGCCTCATTTGCAGCCAAGCTCTCCCTCCAGAGATCCCCACTCTCTGTTTTCCCCATCATTGTCCCTTGAGGGCTGCCTTGGGCTCTGATGTCCCACCACTGTCCAGTCCAGTATTTCAGAGCAAGGGGCACCTGGGGATTCTGCTATCCACACCAGCCTGAGAGCTGGCTGACTGCTATCAGGTGTGTCCTGGGCTCATTTTTTCCTTTTCTGAACCTTTCTATCCATCAACCTGACGACACTTTAGAAACTGAAGTCAGCTGGAAAAGCTGCTCCCCTTTGTGCCCAGGTAATGGGGCAGAGCCCAGGGGTTGGAGACCTCCCTGCCTGCTTGGACAGGGTAAGACCAGCCCTCCTTGAAGGGTGACCTCGACTGGAGCTCCTGTAACTGGAGCTGGAATCCACTTGCTGCCTGTGAGTCTGGCACAGTTATGAGGTAGAAATGCAATGGGAGAGACTGAACGAAAAAACTAAAATGTAGATAACTGGGTAGAGTGTCTCTGCCTCCTGCCACTGGCACAGAGCCTTGGCATCCTCCTCATCTCCTTGTCATGTAAACTTCTTTCTGTCCAATATGCTCCCACCACACAGCACCCAAGGGTCCCCACACCCAAGGGTCCCCACACCTGCCCTGCAGCAGGAATTGGGCCTCTGTGTTCAGGATCCCCAGAATCCTCACTCCTCTGCCTTGAATTTCTCCTGACTACAAAATGACCTGAAATGCCAGGGTGATGTCACTAAGAGAGACATGTCCCAGCAGCTATCAGGCTGTTGGACTGACTGAATTGCACACAACAGCTGCAGAACATTCACATTTCCTTGTTCTAATAAACATACTTTTTGAGATGTGAGCAAATTTCAGCACAAAACACTCTCTTGCCTCGAGTCAGCCTTTCACCCACCCTGGGATGAGTGAAGTGATGGTCTCCACCCTTCTTCAACTGCTTGAAAAAGCCTCTGGCCCACTCCTGTGGGTCAGTTTTGTGCTCTGAGAGCAGTGATGGGCCCAAGGAACAGGAATATTTACTGCACACAGACCCTACAGCCCAGGTACCCCCAGAGAAAAGGGCCACAGCTAATCTCCCCTTGGCAGCCTGCGTGTCCCTGCAGACCATAATAACCACAGGAACTGGAACGACCCGACCCTGTCACATACCCTGATCCCTGAGTGAGGGCAGCCAGGGTATAAATACAGCCAGGCCCTGGAGAAACCTGACTCCCTGGATCATTTGTCCTGCACAGGTCAGAGCCACCTGCACACACCACCTTTCTGCTGGGGCATTTGTCCCCTTCCTGAGCACTGATGTAGGGAAGACCCTCCCTGTGCTGTGCACTTGCTCTGGCATGTGCTGGCCCAGCAGGAAGAACGTGTTTGAGTGTGCTGCAAGATGTAATTCCTATTTCCAGCTCTTCCCCTGCCACTCGGGGGAAAGAGAAACACACAAGTTTCTTCCTTACTCAGTGCCCATTTAAGACACAGGCACACTTTTCCCTTCTCTGTGCCCATAGAACCATCATTTCTCTTACCAGAGAGACAGAAAATGAGAACTCCACAATTTTGGCTCTGCTATCACTCCCTGGAGGACACAGAGGAGTCCTTGCAGTGAAGGAATAAAGTCTCCCAGCACCACCAGAGCTGTGAGCATTCCCTCGTGGCTGCCAACAGGTTCCCTGGGCTTTGGACAAAGCAGCATCTCTGGGCATGGTTTTGGTATTCCCACAGTCAGCCTAAAGTGACCAAGGCACCTCCCAGAGTAAAGCCTGGCCAGGGATAGGATCATTCTGCCAGGAACTCACAGATAAGGTTCAGCAACTGAAATGAGTAAAGTTGTGGTGGAAGAACTTGATTCTGTTCCCCAGTCCATTGTTTTTGCTACAGCCCAAAGGTTTGGCTGAAATCAAAGTGAAATATTTTATCTCCCACTCTCTTCCTTTACATAAAATATAGGTGAGGTGAGCAAAGTGATAGTTCCTGGGTGCATGGTAGAAACATGACATCTTGGTGTTTCTGAGCTCCAATGCCCCAGTAAAAGGTCAAAAAAGCAACACCCAAACTACAACACTAAACCAAAGGCACAAAGAAAGACAATATTGCCCACAAAAAGCCTTTACCTGTGACAGCAGCACCAGGGAGGGATGGGAAAGGGAGCTGAGAGGACAATGGTGTCAGCAGGGATTTGGGGGAGCCCCCAACAGGGCAGAGCACAGCTGTGGGATCAGGCAAATGCTGATACACACAAAGAGCCATCCCAAGCAACTCTTCATGGTCTTGTTACCCACCTCCAAACCTCTGTCCCCAGAGTATCCCATTGTTCCCAGCCTGACCCCATCCCCACCCCAGGATGGGCACTGTGTCCTCTTCTGACACACCAAACCCCCTCCTGACACACCAAACCCCCTCCTGACACACCAAACCCCCTCCCCTCCCCACAGCCTGTCCCCCATTTCTCCCCAGCACACACAACACACACAACACATCCACTCCCACCAGTCCCTTGACTGCCCCTGCCTGTCCCTGTCCCACCCCACCAAAGGCCCCATGGCCTTTATATCCACTCCTCAACCCCACCAGCCTATTCCTGCCCCAGCCAGCACAACAGTGCATCCTCAGGGCTCCCTGAGTACCTCACTGCCTTTTACAGGTCTGATGGGACAACAAAGCCTGAAACAGCTCTTGTGCCCCCAGCACCCCTGCCATGCTCACAGACACACACACACTGCCCCCAGCCCCAGCAGCCAGAGGATACTTCCACTCCACAATGCTGATGCACGCCTTCCTCAGAGGGTTTTCCAGGGTCAGGCAGAACAGAGCCCTGGGTGGGCGAGGAGCTATTGGTGGTACCGGTTTCTTGGACTTCTCCTTCTGTTGCCTCTTCTTCACGTCACCCTGGGGAGAAGTGGGCTCCATGGTGTTGCTCCCTTAGCTGTGTCTTCCCCTTCTGCCCTGCAGTGGAGCCCCCCTTTCCCCAGGTCCCAGCCAGCTGGAGCTCCTCTGGGTCTCTGCCTGCTCCGTGCAGCAGGGGAGGTGGTGGGGGAGTGGGGGCTGGAGCCTGCACTCGCATGTACAAACACACAAAGCATGAGTTTAAATTTAGATCCCGGCCTGACTCTGGGTGCTGTCCCAGCTCCTGAGGCAGCAGAAGGGCCCCTGCAGCTGTTCCCTCTTTACCCAGCACATGGGGAGTTGGGTGAGTGCTTGGCGTGCCACTGGCTGGGCTGGGGGTGGGACAGGCTGCCTGGCTGGGCACTGTCTGTGACAGAGGAGTGCCTGTGGCCCAGGTCAGCCCTGTCCCGGGTCAGCTCTGGCCCAGGTCAGCTCTGTCCCAGGTCAGCCCTGTCCCAGGTCAGCTCTGTCCTGGGTTAGCCCTGTCCCAGGTCAGCTCTGTCCCAGGTCAGCTCTGGCCCAGGTCAGCTCTGCCCCAGGTCAGCTCTGCCCCAGGTCAGCCCTGTCCCGGGTCAGCTCTGTCCCAGGTCAGCTCTGTCCCAGGTCAGCCCTGTCCCAGGTCAGTTCTGGCCCAGGTCAGCCCTGCCCCAACTTCCCCACCTGCACTGGGAAGCAGCCAGGCTGCCTTGGGCAATGTACATTTGCAAGGTGGGATGGAGAAGCCAGCTCTGGCCAGTTCCCAAAGACAGTTTCCCCCTTCATCCCATCCTCTGCAGGATTTCACCTGCAGCTGGTGCACACTGTTCACCTGTGCCCTGGCCCATGTGGGGCTGTAGGGTATTTGAGGCTGGGTCCATTTCACTGGCTGGAGACCCCAGTCTCAGAGCTCCAGGGAATCGTGGTGAGTCCAAAAAGTGCTCACACTTCCTTTTCTGGAGGAAACACAGAGGAAACTCTGGCAGAAGAAACCCCTTGCTCAGCCTTACAGAGGTAAGTCCTGCATGCAGGGCATGGAGGATGTCTGGGGATGCAGGAGCCCAGATTTTAATACAAATTTGTGAAAGTGCAACTTAAGGGAGTTCAATTATGATGTTCACCCTGTTACTGACTACCTGGGAAAAATATGTGTAGGAAAACCAGATTGGAATCCATTTAGGATGATTTACATGGAGAACAGGGATATAAAAGGCTCAGGGTGCAAAAAGATAGTTTTCTCTCTGTGTCAGCAGTCTGTACTCCCCGCCTCCATCAGTGACTGTCCTAGTCATAAGGCAACAGAATTCTGCACATCTTTTGCAGTGTTCATTAATTTTTGTATTTTTTCACTACAGACACTCCAATCAGAATGGGCAAAAAAATAAAGGGGAGGGAGGAGAGGAGGAAGGGAGGGAGGAGAGGAGGAAGGGAGGAGTGAAGGAGAGCAGAGAAAGATATAAAAAGAGAGAGAGAAACCCTAAATGTTGCTAAACCCTGTTAAGGCAACAAAATCTTGAGTCAGGATTATGCAAGTAAATCAAGGCTGAAACTCCACCTTGTTGCTGAGCCTTTATTTTTTATTAAGCTGGAAACTTTATTATTGTGTAATAAAGTTACACAAGCTGGAAGTTCTGTGTTAACATTGCAGCAGTGTGAAGGCCTCCAGAGTTAGCACTAAGCAGTATCCACTCTACTTTAATAAAATACTGCTTTTAATTCCTCACACCCATCCATTTCCTTGGTGTCCTCTCCAAATTCTGTCACTCTCTGCCTCTGGTGATCCTGAGGAAACAATCAACACCTGTGGAGTGATTTAGCAACCCCTGACGAAGGAACTCAGGTTTTTGCCCCTGCAGTGGTTTTTCCAGCCATACCTGAAAAAACAAATATATTATGTAATTTGTGCAGTAAGATGATGATTGAATTGGTTTTGAAAACAGACTTTGTTAATCTTTGAGAGTCTCGGGTGAAGACTCTCAAAGATACCTCTAAAAGATACAAATAAATGAAAATTATTATGAGCTTAATCTAAGCAAATTAGGGGAAAGGGAAGAGAACAAAAATGAGAGTTCTGGGAGAGGAGGGAAATTTAGGGAATTAGACCAGGTGCTGTTAAACAGGATTCTTATCTTCTCCTTTAGGAGAAGGACTGTGCAAACCTCCACCAAATCCATCTTCCCATCCATCGATCCCCCCTGCCTTCCTTAGAAAACAACAGGACTGTTTTTAATCTCCTCTGCCCACTCTTCCCCAGTGTCCCACTGTAAATATCCTTACCAGGGGCTGAGGCCGTGAGCCTCCCGGGCAATCTTCTTGGCACACTGAATATCATCGTTGATATTATCATCCTGCAGTTCTGTAGAGGAGGGAGAAAAGATCAGTGTGGAGGAAGAGCAGGGACAGACTGACAGAAGGAAAAATGTCCATGAGGAAGGAAGGGTAGGGGGGACACTGAGAAGATCCACAAATAGAAGGGACAGATGGAAATTCCTGGAGCATCTCCTTGGCAGGTGATGGACAGAGAAGTTGCTTTCATGGAATAAACAAAAAAAAATGGGTTTTTTTTCTGTCCTACCACTTACTTGAGCAACTGATGCGACAGCCATTGACGGATCCAGAGGTCCTGCCATCATTGCACCAGTACTTGCTGTTGATCTGGAAGATGCCATAGTCTCTGCTGGGGCCATTGTTATTATACGCCTTGGTGTTATAATCACTCTCATATTTCACCAGGCACATCCCTGCAGGAGGAAAAGACATCCCAGATGGGAATATTAAAGCATGATGAGGGTAGATAAGAGGAAAGATATGAAAGTATCCATAATGAATGAAATGCTGGAGAAATAATTAAACTGGTGATAATCATAACCTTGAGAATTGGACAGGTAAATTCTTGAAAGGACAAAGCTCTAGGTGGATATTTGTTGTGTGAACTATAGAAGGGAGCAAGGAAGGGGAAAGATGAAAGTCAAAGAAATGGAGGGACAGAATAGCACTGCTGGAAAATCAAATAGAGGTTGAGAGGGACAAAGGCAGAGAGCTGCTATGGCAGCTCTTTATACTCACAGTCAGCAACAGTTGTGCCCTCAAAGCCCTCAAAGCCATTCTGACGTAGGATCTTCACCATCTCACATCTGGGAATTTGTCTTCCCTGGGCGCCTGGCAGAGCCAGGCCAAGGAGGACAAGAAGAAAGCCAAGGAAGAGCATTGACTTTCTCATCTCGCAGTCCACAGCTGGATGTGCCAAAGCAAGCTGAGCTGTCTGTGGCAATGCCAGCCTTTTATTCCTGCTCCCAGCTGGTTAAGCAAGCAGATCTGGGAAGTCTGGGCGGTCTTTACAGTAACAAGCCAATAAGGAAGTGGGCTAAACTCCAAAACAAATTCCTGGAAGGTGCCAGTACCTATTTCACTCGTTCTTCGAGGCTGGGGCGTGTGTTTTCCACAGATAATGTTTTCCAGCAATCCTCAGTTGGATCCCAAATATCGTGGATCAAAGGCTGTAGTTCCCTTGTGTGAGTCCCCAGCAGTCTGATAAGTCTGATAAATCAATCTCTCCCAACCAAAGTGGGATGGGAAAGGTAAAAGTTAGAAAAATTTGTGGGTTGAGGTAATGGGACAGAAAATGGGAACGGATTAATGGGGAAGGAAAAAGCCACACATGCAAGAAGCATTTCATTGGGTTTTTTACATATTATTATGTCAACTGACATCACACCTGAGTTGGAGGAAATGGTGCAGAGGCTTCACCTTTGCCGTGAATTCCTGGAAAAAAGGAGTCCATGTCTCTACAATCCTCTGTGAGGTGTTTATCGGGGTCCCCTTGTTGGAAATGATACCAAGTTTGAAATATTTTGTGTAACTTTTGTCGGGGGTTTTGTTTGCCTTTGCCCAAATGGAAAGGATTGGTAAAGTTTCTTTTCAAGGATTGTTTCACCACTCCAGGCCTGATGAGCTTCACATCTCAGCAGGCTGAGGGTAGCACAGAAAAATACACAAAACATGACAACCATCAGTGACCATTAACAACCATCAGCTCCAAATGTCACCCCTGGCATGGCCAGAGGCGCCTAATCTGGGAAAAGATAAATAAGAGACAGATAAAATGAGGACCTAAATAACATCTGAGGCCAAGAAATCTGTAAAAAAATAAGAAACCAAATACTGAGAGCTGTGTAACCAATGAACATTGAACCAATGTATCTCTATGGGTTTTGACTGCATGAAGTCTGTGAAAAATCTGGTAAAATTAATGTGTCATGGAATTATTTTCTCTGTACAACTTGGGCTATGTGGATGAAATTTTATTTCTGTTGCACCTCCTGGCCAGAATGACATCCTGTCCAGAATGAAGTAATGCATTGATTGTCTAACACTAAAAATGTTGTTGGGGACTTTTTGTTTTTCCTGCAGTTTCAGTGAAGACTGTGGTTTATTCTAAGCAAGTTTTTATTAGTTTCTGGGAAAGGGATCTCCTTTACTAAAGCACTATTAGAATGTGTTGCCTGGAGACAGTTTGTTTAGTGCAAAACTTCAGTTTTACAATTGAGTAAATGGTTATGAAAGGAGTGACAGGTATTACAAAACTTAAATACTGCAAAATATGTATTTGTTATTTTATTTGCCTTTGCACAGTCCAGAATTTGTTTCCAAGACCCACTTTGTATAGAAGGTTGGACTTCTTAAACAAAGTTTTGCACAACTTCGTGAGTTGAGCTTCAACTGTCAGATAAGATTTAAACTTGAAATCTGTTAAGAAATAATAATAAAAAAAAATAGTCTCACATTTCCCACAACAGCTTTCCTACATTGTTTGAAGGAACAGTGGGAATTCTTTGGGGAAATGTAACACCTGAATAGCTTTTGGCTGCAGCAGGTTTCATTGCTCAGCTGCTCATTCTGTGCCAGAGTTTGAAGTTGGTTTCCTCACTAGTCCCTGGTTCTCCCATGTAGGATTTCTTTACTTGTCTGATTCATAAACAAGTGACAATGACAGAGACACTTGTTGGGGCTTTTGCTGCCAGGGACTTCCCCACCCTCTCAGCTGGGTGAGCTACTTCCATATATTGGTGATTTGGAAGAATAGGAAGAATATTTGTTCTCTGATTTCTCTCTCTCTTTTTTTTTTTTTTTTTTTTTTTTTTTTTTTTTTTTTTTTTTTGCATGGGAGTATTAAAAATATTATTACCTCACTTAAAAGTTCTGCCTTTTTTAATCTGAGACACTGGGTTAAGTGGAAGAATGAAGACAATGCCATAAATAAAGCTGTTACCAGATGATGAATGGCCTACACCTGGTGAGTTAACACAAAGCTCCTTCTCCAGAATGAGTGACCTATGGAAACTGCACAATGCCCATTGTGAGAGGAGCAGAACTGGAAGTTCACCAGCCTCAGTGTCCTGCCAGCTCAGCCAGGGCAACTGGAACATTGGGGTCTGCAGCCACCAGGGACCACCAGAGAGACCCCCAGGACAGAATAATGTGTGTATAAAGGGGAGGGGAAATATGTTAATGATTTCAGGGAAATTATTATTTTATGTATCATATGTTTAGTCTGAGACAATCAATGAATATGTATCGAAAATACAGATTAATATATATTAATCTGTATTAATATATTTTCTATACAGAAAATTCTGTTTCTGTATAGAAACAGAAATTTTTCCTGTACTCAGCATGCAAAGCTTTGGGAGGAACTACCCCCTCCATGCTGAATAAAGAATGCCTGCTCTTTAATGCTACACTGGTGTTAAGGAGTTTTTTTTATTTATTTTAATGAATTTTTGATAACAAAAACAAATTAAATCCCTGTCCTGAATTGTCGTAAGTGACAATAAACCAGAAGGAAGTTTCTACAAAGGGGTTTGCAGAGAATTCCTAGCTAAAAGCCATAAGTGTGATGAAGAGCAGCTGAGGGAACTGGGAAAGGGCTCAGCCTGGAGAAAAGGAGGCTCAGGGGGGACCTTGTGGCTCTGCACAAGTCCCTGCCAGGAGGGGACAGCCGGGGGTCAGGCTCTGGGAACAGGAAACAGGGACAGGAGGAGAGGGAACGGCCTCAGGGCACATTCGGGTTGGACATCAGGAAGAATTTCTTCACTGAAAGGATGATCAGGCCTTGGTAGGGGCTGCCCAGGGAGGTGGTGGAATCCCCATCCTGCACTTCCTTATTTACAGCTCACAGTTCTACTGATAAAACAAAGGTGGAAATACAATTCCCAGGGTCTTCAGCTTTATTTATTTTACTCAGTAGTGCTCAATTCTAGCACAAATTAATCTCTCATTACACAACCACTGTCAAGGAGTAGAGGTTTCCATGCATTCTGCCATTGTCTTAAACCCTGGACTTTTGGCTTTCGCTCTGTTTCTGGGATAGGACAAATACACCACTGTGTCAGGGGTTTAGGAGAGATGGGTTGGAAACAACTGGTCATAGAATTATAGAATCATAGAACCTCTGACATGGAAGGGAACCCCCCACACCTCTTCTGTCCTGCCCAGCTCCTCAAGAGCCTGTAACTGTCCAGGAGAAACAGGTAAGGAACCTTTGGGTAAAGAAACTTCTCCTTCTGGGTGAAAAACCAGAACCCAGAACATATTCAGGCACTGGAACAGATTCTGCAGTGAATTGGCTACAGCTGTCAGATACACAATGTGGTTTTTGGGGTGGTTCTGTGCAGGGCCAGGAGTTGCAGCATTTGGATTTGATGATCCTTATGGGTCCCTTTCAACAGAGGGGATTAAATGATTTTATAATTCCAAATATCTTACCTAAAACTCACCTGACACAGTCCTACATGTGTCCTCTAAAATCAACATTGTGCTGCCACATCATTCCCCCCATTTCCCTTCTTCCCCCTGCCCTTTCTTCTTTTGTGTTTTCTTCATTTATTTATCTTGGCCCTTGGTTGGGGCTTTCTGGTTTTCCATCTTCCCATGAACCTTCACTCGGTAAATGCAGGTGTACCGTGGGTTTCCCCAGTTGCTCTTCACAATAAGTTTGACATGTGAAAAGGCTCTGGGGAGCAGCATGTTCTGTGGAGAGGGAAAAGGGGGGTGTGAGAAGCAACAGCGAAATCAACCCTGCCAGCTCTGTTTCTGCTCAGGAATAAGCTTTCGAAAATAGTTGGGAGGAGCAATAGGGATCTGAAGCTCAGTGCTGGTGCTCAGGCTGCTGGGGGCAAGGGAAGGGACTTGACATCCTCTGGCCCAGCTGGGGCTGTGCCTCCTTTCCCTCTGCCCCCTGCCCTGTGCCGGCAGAGGAGCTGAGGATGTGCTCCTGTGCATGGGGCTGGTGTGTCACCCAACTGGTGTGTCACCCAGCTAGTGTGTCACCCAACTGGAGTGTCACCCAACTGGTGTGTCACCCTACTAGTGTGTCAACCTACTGGTGTGTCAACCTACTGGTGTGTCACCTCACTGGTGTGTCACCCCAACTGGTGTGTCACTCCAACTGGTGTGTCACCCCAACTGGTGTCACCCCGCTGAGCCCCCACCATCCCCTCTGCAAGGGCCATGCTGTGCTGGGGTGACACTGTCCAGCTGGTCAGCAGGGCACAGAGTGGAACCACAGTGATGCCTGACAGCTTTTGCCACCCCACTTGTCCCCGTTTCTCCATGGCACAAGGTCTGTTGGTTGTTTGGGTGGTTTTGGCTGCATGTGCATCTGGCTTTTCTGAAGGAGGCAGTGGCTGCAGGCAGGGATCTCTCAGGAGCTGTGCTTGCCCTTTGGCTACCACAACCTTGTCCTACTCACTCCTCCAAGCCCCACCAGGTCTCTTTCAGCAGCAATCCAGGACCCTCTGCCCAGGGAGGAAACATTCACCCCTTCCCTGCCATGGATTTGTGAGCAAACCCGTTTTGCTCCCTGGTATCTGCCCCCCGTGTGTGGAGCATACCCTCAGAGTGAAAGTCTGCACGGGATCTTTGTCCACGTTGTAGCTGAACGTCCCCAGGAGAGTTTCCTCTTCTCTGTCTGCATCCACTCCCTTGGGAGCAAAGCACAGGGAGAACAAGTCAGGTCATCCCAGCAAAGAGGGAATGTACACTCTGGATCTTATGTACCCAGTCTCTCCCAGGGCTCTGGCACTGGTTAGGGTAAAACTCAGTCTCTGCCTTGTGTTTTGGTCAAGAACCTTTGGGTGCTTGGCCAGAAGGAGTCTTAAGAAGGATGGATCTCTCCAGCCCTTGAAATGTCGTGCTGAGCACAGCAGTGCTCAGGACAGTGCAGGACACAAAGCTCAGAGGATGCAGAAAAACAAACAAGACCTTGCCCTGACCTGTCCCTAAGGCCAGAGCCCCACCACAAGTGCCCAGCAGACTTACAAAGACAGCAATGTCCTTGGGGGCACTGCTGATGGTCCCACTTGGAGAGGCATCTTTGGTGATGTGCTGCACTGTGATGGCAGTCAGGTACACTCGTGCTGGCAGCCTGATGACAACCTGGCCCTGGTGCCCTTTGAAGGCCCAGCAGTTTCCTGGGTAAACATTTGGCTGCAACAGAACACGAGAGCAATGATGTGCGGGCCAACACAACTGCCCTTGTAGCTTGAAGCATTGAGCTGACATGTCTGTGGGCTCTATTTCAGCTTGAAAATAAGGGGCATGTGAGGAAATGGGCAGAAGCAGAAGGACTTCCACACCTGCCAAAGTGGGTTCAGCATGGCAGAAGAGAGAATACTGGTTAAGGAACCATTCTAGTCAGGGACAAGCAGGAACATTTCTCCCCAGGGCCTCTATAGAGCATCCCCCCTCTTCCCACCTCCCACCCTGGAAAAGCAGTTCTTAGGGTTGACAGTGGAGACAGGGTCACCAGGTAGAAAGAAAAATCCTTTCACCCAGCTGTGGCCAAGGACTGTGGGCAGAATGCAGCAGTACAGCTCAGTTTAGCTCCACTCCCCTCTGGAAAGGAGCCACTGCTTCCCAACAAGCCCAGCCCTGTGTTCCACCTTTGATTTCAGGAATCCAATCCACCTTGTGGGCTTGGTCAGTACCACTGGGCTGAGGGGAGAACCCCTAAAAATGCTTCCCAAATTCACAGGAGGCAAGAAAACTGATTATTCCTGCTAAGACACCTGCAGAATGGTATCAGGAGGTCTGACAGTCCAGAAAAGGCGTAAAATCCTGCAGACGTGACTCTCTTTGCAGTCGTAGGTCTGGGAAGTCCTTTGTGTGTCAATGATGGCTCCTGTAAGGAAGGGAGGACAAATGGCTGCAAGCAGCTACAGACTGGCAGGGTTTGGTGCTCAGACACCATTTCTGGTGCCAGTGGAAGCTCCGTGTCCATCTGTCCTGTCTGCACCACCCTGCCCTGGGGATGCCCAGCAGCAAAGGGCAGTGACAGCCTCTGGTGAATGCCTCTCCCCCAGGGCTGAGAGTGCTGGGAGGAAGCAAAGGATGCAGTGGAGAGGAGGAGAGCCCCTCCATCTGCACAGGAATGTTTGGACAACCCCAGACATCCTTGTGGAGGCTGTGGACAGGACACAGACAAACACAAGGCAAGGAGACCAGGCTGCTTGTGTCCTTACCTGAGCTCTTAAGGGCCCAGTCCGTCTTGACACAGGATTCCAAAGCCATCTGGGCTGATTCCTGGGAAAGCCACGAGCAAATACAGGGAAGGAGCACATCAGTGCACAGTTCAGCATCCTGCCATCACCCACAGAGGCAGAGCTCAGTGTCAGCCATGCCCACAGAGATGGGAAACTGCTGCTGCTGGTGGGAGCCACCAGGACTGAGGAACAGCCACAACGTTCTGACCCCACCAAGGAGAGTTTTCTGGGGGTTCTGCCTCTTTCCCCAGAATGGCAGGGTCACCTTCAAACTGCTGATCTCCTCCCTCAGCTGAGTGACCTCTTCCAGCAGATTCTGCAACACTTGGGTTTCTATCAAAGTGTGTGAATTCCTGCAGGAACAGAAAATCAGATCTTGTCAAAGCAGCCCATTCCTTCTCTGAAACACCTGAGCTCAGCAAAGAGACGCTTTGAGGGGGCTTTCCCTGCGTTGCCCGTGTTTCTTTCCAGCCCAAGCTGAGCAAAAGGCAAAGGCAGGACAGAAGTGCAGGAGCCTTTGCTCTTTGGGAACTGAGCACAGGTAGCACAAGGTCAGCACAGATACAGTTCCAGTTCAGGAAATATCTCTTACCAGAGGTTTTTCAGTCCTGCTGGAAATACACTTGGGAGCTCCTGAAAAAAAATTCTCAATTGGAACAACTACTAGAACAACCACTGTGGGCTGACTACACAATCTGCTTCTTCTTTGGGTCTTGCTGTGTAGAAGCAGAAGAGCCTCAGATTTATCCAGCAGCACTCCCTTGCAGGAGGTGCCTGTCCCACAGCAGTCACTGACCTCCATGAGTCCCTTTGTCCAGGGTGACCATCCTGACACGGCAGTCCCGCAGAAAACAACAACTGCAATTCACATCACCGAGACAGTTACAGCACTGAGGGCCCCTTGTCTGCTCCCTGCTGCCCTGGGGGGCAGGCTGCAGGGCAGCTGGGGGCTGTGGGATGTGGGGTGCAGAGATGGGATGTCTCTGACTGAGGGCCATCAGCCCAGGCTGGAGAGGACATTGCAGTGTGGTCTGCAGTTGTGATTGTTGCCACAGTTCTACTCCCTGTTCTCCCTCATTTCAGCCAGCACAAAGACCAGGCTGTGTGGGCATGAAGAGGTACCTCCCCATCCCATCCCATCCCATCCCACCCCATCCCATCCCATCCCATCCCATCCCACCCCATCCCATCCCATCCCATCCCATCCCATCCCATCCCTTGCACATCCCCTCCCCTCTGGGCATCCCCTTCTCTCTCGACCTTGCAGCAAGCCATTCAGTCCCTTGGCCAGAGCAGCAGGATGGCTGTGAGACTACCTGGGAGTCTTCCTGGTGGTCCAAAAGCCAGCCCAGCCAGGGGCACCCTCAGGAAGAACTTGGGCCACAGGAGTTTTCACACATCACAGCCCCAAAGGAAAGCTGGTATCCAGCACAGCCAGGCTGTCACTCAGTTGTTTGCTCATGAAAACTCACCAAGAGCCACAGAGAGTAACAAGATGAAGACTGTAGAGCTCTTCTTCAGCGGGATCATGTTTTGCCTGAAAGAGAGGGAGTCCTGGGGCTGTCAATTAGCCAAGCCTTAGGCAAACCCCTTCACAGCAAGGCAGCACAGGAGCTTGGCCTGGCTTTGGTTCCAGACCTCTCCCACACCTGCATGGTCTCCTGCCAGAGCTGGGGAAAACCCTTGGTTTGGCTCTCCCCTGAGTGCTTGGCCATGCAGCAGTTTGTCCTTCTGCAGCCAAAGCTGGAGGTTCTCACTCACTGACACTGCCAAAGGGCTTTGCTTTTGGTTCTGCCTGAGATTGGACAAAGCCCAAACAGTGCTCAAGCTTCATCATCCAAGTGAGATCCCTGGGCTGCTGCTTGGGGAACACTCTTTGTTCTCCCTTTTGCTTGTAAACCCTCAGACATTCCCATCCTGCCCCCTGTCCACACTAGAAACATGCACTGTGTACTCTGTGAGGATGGCGTGGGCTCAGGAAATTTCTCCCTGGGGAGACAAAGGCACCTGCCAGCTGCCAAATAAGCCTGAAGAACATCCCTTGGAAAAGAAACAGAGAAAAGTTATGTCTGTCTCTTGAGTCTCTTCTCTTCTTCAGCTGGGACCCATCCCCACAGAAAGGAGACTTCACACCTCACAGGGCTGGTGTCCAGAAAACCTGTCATCTTCCCCATGCTGCTCCAACCCCTGTTCCACCACATCCATCCAACTATTCCACCCTGGCAGGAGCAGCCCACTTCATACCAGTCCATTGAGGAGTTGCTGAGGTTTGCAGTCCCCTCTGCCAGTGGTCTGGAAGACTCACACAGGCTTGTCTCATGAGCTTTTCTCCTCCCCATCCCTCCTTGCTCAGCTCTGCCTTCTCATCTGCAGCAGGAGGTGATGTCTGCCCTGTGTGACAGTCACTCTGGGTTCTGTCCCCATGCCACAGGGCTGTGCAGGCAGCTGCTCTGACCTCACAGCCGTGGTGGCTCTGCTGTCACAACTGGGGTGTCCAGAGTGACAACCACAGGGCAACTGTGAGTCTGTACGTCCCCATTTTGGTTTGCAAAGGCAGCGCTGGGAGGTTAAGGTTAAGGTTAAGGTAAAGGTAAAGGTTAAGGTAAAGGTAAAGGTTAAGGTAAAGGTAAAGGTTAAGGTTAAGGTTAAGGTTAGGGTTAGGGTTAGGGTTAAGGTTAAGGTTAAGGTTAAGGTTAAGGTTAACCTCTGCCTTAAGGTCAGGAGGTTCATCCCACCACCTAACTAGTAAGTTATATATAAACAAGCAAAGGATGTTTGCAGAGGGCCAGGAATCAGACTCATCACACAGTTACAGGATGGTTTGGATTGGAAGGATGTTACCCCTTCACTCTGAGGGGTAACAAGTTCCAACCTGGGTATGGACCCTCACAGAGGACAGCAGGGTCAAACATGGAAGGCTCTTTATTTTACTGACCCCAATTAACTTATTTACACTTTGTACAGAAGGCCAGGATTGGCCCAAGGAGGTCACAACCTCCTGACTCCATTGGTCACTGTGACCATCAGTCAAATTCTCTCTCTGAGATCAACTATGCAAAATACACTGATAATTTCTTAGCAACATATTGATAATGGAGTAGAAACAAGGTCCTTCCACTTAATTCCTGGAAAAATGTCCGCAGAATTTCCATTCATTTTGCAATAGAACTAATTGGCCATTCTTAAGAACTTGGAAATGAGAGACATTTATGGGGGAGGCCACCTCAAACAGTACAACACCCTATGCAATCAATCATAATTTTCCTTTTTTACTAGAAAATTAATGTCTTGTAAACCTGAACAAACAATCAATCACATCTGGAGCTCAGGTTGTGGTCCCAGGGAATGGTCACAGCCCCAAGGGCTCGAGGAGCTTTTGGAGAACATTCTCAGGCACAGGGTGGGATTGTTGGGGTGTCTGTGCAGGAGAAAATGATCCTTGTGGGTCACTTCCAGCTCAGGAGATTCAGATGATTTTATGATTTCCTTCTCAAGCTCAAACAGACAGAGTTTGTGCCAGAAATCTGAGTCAAAAGCAGGACTTGCCTCAGCTCTCCTCTCCATTCGTAACAATCAATCATGGGGTGACACTGAATTCTGTAATCAGAAGAAAACTCTCCTCTCTATTGAAAAAAAAAAAAAAAAAGTTGCAAATATAGGAACATCCCCAGTGTCAGAGAGGCAGTAATATAAAATATAAATAAAATAAAATATAAAAATATAAAAATACAAAAATATAAAAATATAAAAATACAAAAATATAAATATAAATAATATAGATATAGATATAGATAAATATAAATATAATTATAATATAGATATAAATATAAATATAAATATAAATATAAATATAAATATAAATATAAATATAAATATTGCTGTGGTGCCTCTTATGGACACACTTGACCCTCAGCTGTATTTTGGGTCAGACCAGCTGTGGAGCAACAATCCCCAGGCCCTGTGGTGGATCTGCAAGCTGGGAAGTTCCTGGCTGGGGCACAGGGAAGTGATTGTGCTCACACCTTGTGGTGGGTCTGTGAGCTGGAAAGCTCCTGGCTTTTGTACAAGGAAATGAAGGTAGCTTGGAAAAATATTTTTAAAGGTGGTTTCAAAGCCCAAAGATGGAAAATAACTAAGGTAGAGAAGGAGATAACAGAGCTAAAACAAAGATATCTATATTCTCTAAACTGCTGACCAGCTGCCAACTACTTTACTCTACAAATATTGCCATCAGGATAAGACAAATTTGAGCCTGGACTGCACACCAGGGACTCTCCCCTTGAGCCAGGGCACCACTCAAGGTTTCAGATCCCTAAATTGAAATTAAGAGGTCCTTCCATGCCCAAGGCAGAGAGGTTGTTTAGTTGCAATAAATCCTCAGTAAGTGACTGATGGCATGCTGAATTATTATTAAAAAAAAAAAATCCATGTACCTGTTCAGTATTAACTATTATAATCTTTGTTTATAATTCCATTAAACATAAACCATTAAACATAAACCATTGTCAAAATCTGAGGCTAAGATTAGACCCAGCTGAATCCAGGCTTTGTGAGGTTAAAAAGCAAGAAGGTCCATTCTGAACTTCATTGCAAGGATCTTCCTTACCCTCACAAACCCTCCTTAGGGAGCTGGTCCCTTTCTTTTTCTTCCTCCCCAGCTTTGATCAGATGAAGAACAAACATAAAATAGAACCCCAGAATGGTTTGGGTTGGAAGAGATCTGGGAAATCATCTTATTCCATGAGCAGGGACACCTTCCATTAGCCCAGGTTGCTCCAAGCCCCATCCAAACCTGGTCTTGGACACTTTCAGGGATCCAGGAGCAGCCACAGCTTCTCTATGCCAGGGCCTCCCCATCCTCACAGGGAGGAATTTATTACCAATATCCAATCTAAATCTACCATATTTCAGCTTAAATCCATTCCCCCTTGTCCAAAGTCCCTCTCCATCTCTCCTTCCCCTAACAGTTTTCTTGGTCATCTCACCTTTCTGCCTTTCAGGTAAGTTGTTCATCTCGCCAGGATAACATGACACTGCTTGACCACAGGTATGCAAATATTTAAACTGTCATTTTCAAGATAAGAATTACAAGGGAGGGGGGGAAATGGCAGCTAAATGGAAAGCAAAACTTGAATTTAGTGCTTAAACAACTTGAGTCTTGCTGCATCAGTAGCAGAGGGCTGACACTTGTTTACAGGGTCGTGATAAACCCAAAAAATCCTTCTGGAAAGCTTTGAAATGAAGAGAGAACTTCATCTGAAGGAAGAAAAAAAAATCTATATATGCAAACATTGCTGTGTGTTTATAGTGCCTTCTCAGCAGAAAGCTTCTCTTTGCTGGGATGGAAAATTACACTTTGTAAGTGCTATTTTAAAGTAATTTACAGTTGAATCAACAGCAGTGAGTAAAGAGTCAAGAATTTGATTTGCAGGATGGGATATGATTTGTGATTTTCTCAACAGCTTTTACTCTGGTTGAGGTTTACAACTATTTGGGAACACACTGGGTTAATGTTGGGCTGGTCAGACACTCAGTGGGCTGGGCTGGTCATCCTGCCAGTCCTTCAGGCAGAGGGGAGAAGGAATTGAGGAAAATCTAAGCAGAAGAAGGACAGCAGGTGAAAGTTCCACCTCAGGGCAGAATTAAGTTTCTACAAAAAAAAAAAAAAAAAAAAAAAAAAAAAAAAAAAAAAATTGCATCTCTATCAGGATATTGGCTATTCTAGGAAATATCTTTCTACACCCTTTGCTTCACCAAAAGGCTCTTTGTCCCAGATGGTTTTTTTTTCTGATATAGACAGAGGAATATGTTGGGAATTTTGCACAATTTGTTGCAGCTGTGAGGGGAGATGCTGTACCTGCAGCTGAACCCCAACAGAGCACAGCTGAGCCATGTCAGGAGAAAAACCTTCCCATCACTTCTCCTCTGTGTCATTACCACACAGCACAAATACCTAAATAAACTAAATAAAGGATCTTATTGCTCCCTCAGAGCCAGCAGGGATGTCATAGCCAGAATTTTCATACCACTGAACAGACAAAAAATAATATAAGCCCTTTTATCCCTTTTTATTCTTTCACTTATGTTTCATAAAACCTTTTGTTCCACTCCAGCTCAACATTTCTTCAAGCAGAAAAATCCTGTCTGCCACACACTTGTCATAAACTAGGAAAGGTATAACTTGAGTTTCAAATACATCTGCATTTATTAAATTACACACTTTAAAATGCAAAAAAACAAAACAAAACAAAAAAAAATGCCAGTGAAGAAAATTCTTCTCTATCTCGACTGCTGGGTTCGTGAGCTGCCTGTGTTTAATATTAATGTCTCTGTGTTTCTAGGTCTTGATTGCACCAGCTCTGCTAATTGTGGATATCAGTGAGAGATTATCTGACTTTCACCAGCTCAGGTGCTCCACCTACACTTAGTCACAGGCAGAGATTTGGTTTGCATTTTTTTTTTTTTTTAAATGTTTAAAGGCTTAGAATCCACCCCTCCAAGCTATAATGGGCAAAAGAGCACATTGTAAGTGAAATTAAATCATGCTTCTCTTGATTTAAATGGAAAAAGTGACTCTGGTTGTACATTCTTCCACTTGCAACTTCACTCTGATTTTATTTGCACATCTTGCAGATCAGGTCAATATATTTTATTTCCTCTTGTGGTTTCATCCTGTTGTTTCACACTTCCCTGATAATGAGGAGTTATCAAGTTCTTCTCTAATTCTCCTCCAATGCTCTGGTTTTTTGTGTCACTGTTATCAACTGGAGAGGTCAGTCAGCAGAATGGGGGGAAAAATTTAATTGCTTTATACAATTTTCTCAATTATATAGAAGTATTTTAACATTTAATATTTTGCTAAGGCCCACAGTACAACACATTGATCACATCATTATTTCTATGAGCTATAAGATGTACACAATAACATAATATAATTCATCACACTACTTGGAAGGGGAAGATCAGCGAAATCTTTTATTCTGGCCCTTTATATTTTATCTTTTATTTCCGAGTGGGCAGCGGCACCGTGTGGTTGTTTTTTCTGAGCGCTGATGGTGCCCAGGAAAAAGGCAAAAGTTGGTTTGGGAGCAATTTGTAGAGAATTCTCCAAGCCTGACAGAGCTCACACAGTCTGTGTGTCTGTTTATAAACTTTAAAATAAGAAATGCTAATTTTAAAATGCCATGGAATAAGGCAGACGTTGTTGAGAGAGAAATGGAACTGGAAACAAGTTTTAAAGGATGGCCTTGGAAATAAGACTGGGTACTTTAGAAAAATAGAAATATTAAAGGTGCATTGTAGTGGGAAATAAGACTTGCAAATAAGATTGGATACTTTAAATAAATAGAAATATGAAAGGTACATTATAGTAGGACTCACAAAGGGTAATTTTAGATGTTTGGCTTTAAGGCATCAACAGAAGACAAAAGCTGACAGGCTAAAAAATGCTTATAATGGATTGTAATTAGGAAATAATTTGGCTTCTGATTGTGATGGGGTGAATTGTAACATCTGTGTTGTCTCACCCTTCACATGAGACTGGAAATAAATCGAAGTTTTTTAAATGCCTGTCAGTTGCCCCATCTGAGTTAAAATATATATATATATATTATATTATATATTTTTATATATAATATATAATATTTTTATATATATTATATAGTATGTAGTATATATTTTATATTATATTATATTTTATATAATTATAATTATATATTATAATATATTCTGATATATTCCAATATGATATATTAGAATATATAATATTATATATATATATATATATATATATATATATATATATATATATATATATATTAAAAATATCCAACAGTTTATGGGCTGCAAGGAAAACATGCAGACCAGCCCTGGGGTTTTATTCTTACTCCATTCTTATGGCAGCAGCTCCTGGATGTGTGTGAGATCTAGACCTGGGCTCAGTGAGAGTGGGAAATGTGAGAGGACATTTCCCACTGAGCAGGAAGGTGCACAGCCCCTGTGGTGGTGTTGAAATGCTACAAAAAAGCCACATCCAGCACCGCTGTCCTGTAGTGAGTTATTCTGGAGCCACAGGATCAGCACTGGGCTGGCCTCTTCCAGCTGCCAATGGACATCTCACTGTTAATGTGAGATCTGGCACAATAAACTGGATTTAGGACTGACAGACATTCACTTTAAAAGCCACCCCAAACTTGCACAAGGCAGAAATCCCCTGCACGTTTTCCTGGAAATGTGTGGAGTTTCTCCCATTGGAGATGCCCCTTCACAGTCACTCCTCAGGGGTTTAAGGGAAGGAATCTGAGCACATTCTCCTTGTTTTGGTGGCAAATTCCATCCAGCTCCTCATCAATCCTATTTCTTTTACCAGCTTTAATAGAGGCACCTTGCTACAGTGCACTGTTTATGTTATGCTGTAACCTAATTGTAGTTCTTTAGTTTTATCCTGTGTAGTAACTCTGATTGAGATCTTTCATCTTTGTCCACTTAATAAATTATTCATTTTTTATAAATCTGATTTATAAGAACTTGTGGATCGACTTAACTGTTGCCAAAATTTGAGGCTAAGGCAGGGCTTGCCTTTCACTCTTCCTGTGACAACACCCCCAAACCGTCTGTCTGTCCGTCTGTCTGTCCATCCATCCGTATAATGTTGTCTGTCCGTCGGGGGGCGTGTCCCGCTGTCCCGACGGGGGAAATGGCGATTGGCTAAGGGAGCTGTCGCTCAAAACGTGGGCACGCCTCTCCCTCATATGCACACTCCGCTAGCTCTGATTGGTTCACTCTCTGTCAATCACCGCCCACCTCCTCCTGTGACTGGCTGGCAGTGCTTGCACGACGCTTGTGAACCCGCCCTCTCTCCACCAGCGCTCTCTAATCTACCCAGCGACAGCCTCTGATTGGCAGAGAGCGGCGGAGCGATTTTTTGATTGGTTGAAACCGCGGGGAACCAGACCTTGCTTCCCTTCCTGAATCCACCTGGCAATGGGAAGAGGGAGAAACCAACAGGGACAGGAATTCTTCCTTCTGGGAGACATTTGGCTTTGCCAACTGGTGAAACACATTTCCTCATTCCCAGCATCATGTTGGGGAAGATGTTTGCCAGGATAATCCCTGCCCCAGCTCTGTCCAGCTCTTCCACACCACAAATGCTGTTTGGTGTTGCAATTTATCCTGAAATTGTAATTTAAAATTGTGATTTATCCTGGAATTTGATTTTCAGGCTTCTGTCCTTCTGAGGATTGAGGCAGAGCAGGCTTTCCCCACAACCATGATTTTATAGGAAAATACTCTTTTCATCTTCATTTATTCCCTTGTCAGACCCATCTTTGATTCCCTGACAGTTTTGAGGACAGAGACATTTCTGCTGGAGGACAAAGATCTAAGTGGGATAAGAAGGAATTTTTCTGGTGAAAAACAGGGTTAAACTGTCAAAACTCAGCAGTACCTGCAGGATTTTAGTGGGGAGGGGCTGTCCCAGCCCATTATCCCTGTTTCTGCTTGGTGGGCTCTGATCAATCAGTTTTTACGGATTTTTTCCAAGCCCTTCCTTCCAAGAAGGAAACACAAACCCCAAGGTTTGATTTTAGATTTCTTTGCAAGGAAGGAGATGGAGCTCCAGGGACTCTTTTAGATAAAAAAAACACTGGAGAAGGAGGGAGGAGTGCACTGAACTGATTTAAAACTCTCATTTTTAAAAAAGAAGTGTGGAATGACACCTGAATTTAACCACAAGAGGGAGACTCTCTCCTGCAGCAAACCTGGAGTGCCCTTGGCACAGCTGCTGTCCTGATCCACCCCCAGTTCCTGCTCCAAATCCCTCCCTTCCCACCTTTCCCCACCTTCTGAGGAGCCCAAAGAGAGTAACAAAATGATTTATTTCATTCCCTCCTGGGGCAAAGCTCAGTTCTGTCCAGAAACAGTAAAAAAAAAACCCTCTGAAGTTGGCAGGAGCAGCAGATAGAGGTGCTGTGAGGAGGGAAATCCCAGGGTGAACTGGACCAGTTCCTTTGGTCAGGGCAGGGAGGTTGAGCTTTTTTGGGGGGATTCTCTCCCTCTTTTTCAAATATCCTTGATGACCTCCTCAAGCTCCTCCTTTGTGTACATGTGGAATTTCATCCCGGGCTCCACCGTGGCGAGCTGGAAGAGAAGGAACAAGGGGTTAAATGTGGCTGAGGAAAGCAGGGAGCAGCTGTTCCTTCTGATCTGCCAGAGCAGCAGGATCATTCCAGCCTGGAACACGCTCCGTGGCTCCCTAAAATAGCTGCCTGCTGCACAAATAGCTTTGAATTGACTCAGTCTCCTCACAGGAGCAGCAGCAGGGAATTTTAGTGGGAACTAAAGGCAGGCTCTGCTCCCAACTTGATGGGGGGAAAAACCATCAAAACCTCCCAGGAGAGAGAATTCCTGACTTTCCAAATGATTCTTCTCCCCCAGGAACTAAAAGGACAAATCCTGGCCTGTCTGGGAGCTGAGGGGGCTCAGGGAAACTGAGGCAGAGACCTCTAAGGAAAACAGGGACACCACAATATCAGCGCAGGTGGCTTAAACATTCCAGGGGATGAGGGATCCAGGAATGACAAGCCTGGGAGAGAAACGTGAGCAGAAATATTCACACCTGGCTCAGGGATGGGAGCCCAAAGCAGGGAGAGCTGTGCCAGTGGAAATGCCCAAGGCTCCAGAGAGAGTTTGGGATGGCCTGGAATGAGCTGGGCTGGGGCAGGAGAGGGGCTGGGATGCTCCTGAACTCACAGGCACTGATGGTTTGATCTCCAGGGATCTGTGGATGGAGCTGAAGGAAAGCTCTGGAGCATCCCAGCAGATCCCAGAGCTCTCCTGAGGTGACTTTTCACAAATCTCCCTCCACCAGCACCAGGGGAAGGACCTGACCCAGGGGCAGGGAGGTGCCATGAGGTGTTTTCCAAGTGGAAACAGTTTTCCAGTGGGCAGGAGCCAGGGCAGGCTTCACCCAGAGCTCTCAGACACTCAGAGATGCCACTTCAGACCCCTCAAATCATGGAGTGGTTTGGAAGAGACCTTAAAGCCCATCCTGTCCCACCCCTGCCATGTCAGGGACACCTTCCACTGTCCCTGGTAGCTCCAAGCCCCATCCAATCTGGGCTTGGACACCTCCAGGGATGGGCAGCCACAGCTGCTCTGGACACCAAACCCCCTGTGCAGGGACTGGACAGATCCTGGGCCCAACCAGACTCAACAAAACCCAGATTTATGCACCAAAACCAGCTCTAAATACCAAATAAACCTTTATGAACATCCCAAAAACAGCAGAGATACCAATTCCTTTGCTTTTCCACACCTCAAACCTGTCCCTCACCTTCTCCCCACCAGAGCTTCACCCCCTGACAGGCTTCACAGGGAAGTCATTAACCTAAAATCATGAAGTTCTTTCAGGCTTCACCATCAATGGATTTAACCCTTCCACAACCACACTTTCCTTCTTTATCCCTGGATGGAGCCAAGAAATGGGAGAGGCACACACTTCTAGGAAGAATTTGAAGAAGAAGAGTTTCTAAGAGTTCTCCAGGTGGCAGATTTTCAGCCAGGGGGTGACTTGAGTCAATAGAAACCTTTTAATCCTCAGCACATTCCTGCCCTCCTTGCCCCCAGCACGATTCCTCCCCACTCCAGGGCCGTGCCAAGCACAGTTAAGCCCTGTTAAAACAGGGACATGACATCAGGATACTGTACACATTCCTCTGCCCGCACTGTACCAGGAAAAAATGTATGGCCAAGGGGCTGGAAGAGCACCTGGGAAGGAGATTCCAGCAGCATGGCATGAGTTTGGGACAGAATATCCAAGTTTTCATGTGCTGTTGGCCTTTCCCTCCAAAGGGAGTGGGTTAATCCCACCAGGAAGGGTCTCCTGCAGCAACATTTAATACAGAAATGGGGTGAATACCTTGGGGGCTCTTTGGGAAAAGGTTTCCCAGCACTCAGATGGAAGGAATGGGAGGAGAGAGCAGCTCAGGAGCTGGAATGCCACACTTTGGAAAGGTCTGGTGTCTCATAACCCACCCGAAATAGAAGCAAACTCTATCCACCAGCCTGGCTCCTCATCTCCCAGTTACCCCACCCAGTGCACAGGGTTTGGAGCTTTCCCACCCAAAAAAAAGAGCCTGTGGAGCAGGTTTGGGGGGCCCAGCATCCCCAGGGCTGTGGGTTCTGCCTGCCCCTGGGCTTCCAGGGGTACAGCCATTCCTGGAGGACCCTCCTTGCCCCCACTGGCCAAGGGGATTTTTTGGCACTGCCCCAGGACTAATATAGCAGCCCAGGAGCTGGGTAATTTTCATTCCTTCTAATATTACAAGCAGCAAGGCAAAAAAGAATGGCTGGATGCAGGGGAAGAACAAGCAGGCTGGGTGGAGTGCTGGGTTCTGCTGAGTGGAGAAGGTCAGAGAACTCCTTTCTGCCCATCCCATCACAGATCAGCCACAAAAACAGACCAAACTCTGCACCTCTGCAAGGGAAAAGCTCCAACTTTCCCCAAATGGGAATGATGAAAAGGGCAGGAACATCTGCAGCAGCTGCCTCAGGAAGCCCCTGAGCTGCTCCAGGGACAATCCTGACTCCAGGAGGACTCACCTCGATGTTGGTGGCGTTTAGTTTCTCCTCCATGACCTGTTTCAGGATGACTAGGGAAGATTTGATGGCTTCCTTTAGCGTCATGGACTGCAAAAAACAAATGGCTCAGGGATTACAGGCTGGAGGCTCAGGATGTGCTCCCTTCTCCCTCCCCTTTCCCAAATCCCTTGAGCCAGGCAGCCAAGGGAGCAGCTTATCAAGGATCTGCCAGGGCAGGGATATCCACAGGGACAGCCAAATCCTGAGATTTAAAATTGTTCATTTGGGCACATAAATCTGATGGGATTGGGACAGGAGGGGCTGATTCTCTTCACCAATTTCCTCACAAAAAGGCGGATTCCCTCCAGGCAGAAGCCTCTGTGCTGCATTTAATCCAATAAATCCCACACATCCCTAGAGCCAGAACAGCTGCTTCACTGACTCTGCACTTGAAAAAGGCTTGACAATCCAGGAAGTCCAAGAATTTGGGTCATTTGGAGAATTCTAATGAACAAATGAGTCTTTCCAGCCACCACCACTAATTGTGCTTTTCACTGGGGTTTTGTTTCTGACCACCCAAAATGGGCAACTCCCTCCTCATGGAAAAAAAAAAAAATCCTGTTTAATATCAAACATGACCAGAACCTCCAGCACAAAAGCTGCTCCTTCCCTGGTGAGGTGAAGGTGCTGGTGTGAGCTCAGGATGCTTCCAGCTGTACCCACACAGAGCCTGAAGCTGACAGCAGCACCCAGAGCTCAGTTTTTATTTATAGAGAACTTCCTGACACGGCCTGAGTTATGTCACAGGCAGAGAGTGGCTGCTGGGAGCAGATACAGATCCTCAGCATCTACTCACAGGATCCACTGCTGAGGAATGATCACTTCAGGCACCTCCTCCCCAGCCCAGCCCTAAATCCTCACTGGGGAGGGAATGAGGGGATCCTGGCAGGTGGTGAAGTACCCCAAACCCACGAGATGTGACCCCCAATCCCAAAAGCAGCCCTTACCTTGTGGTAAACCTCCTGCAGGGAGCTCTGGGCTCCCTCGGAGGCGGAGCCGATGGCTCTGGCATCGCACTGCACGAACGTTCCTGAGGGGTCCATGTGGAACCTGCGGGGACAGGGGGTGACTCCCTGCAGCCCACAGCACCCTGGGGTACCCCAAAAACTCCCTCACCAGCCCCCCAGAGCTCCCTGCACAGCTGGAGCTGGGATTCACCCCCAAGAGCTCCCAGGCTGGCAGTTTCCACACTAACACTGCCCTCTTTCCTCAGAGACCCATTTTCATTTGGATTTCCCATCTTATCCTAATTTTTTTAATAAATTCAGCAATTTTTTCCCCTGCTGGAAGGCAGACCTGACTGGTGTGGCTGTGCCAAGCCTTTCCCACTTCCAGTGGGGCCATTTGGAGCCCTGAGTTCAGGTTACAGCTGCTCCAACACCTCCCCAAGGAATGTCAGATGGATTATGTTACTGGTGGCTCTGCTGGTCCTTTAGGGAAAGGTAAGAATACACCCAGGACAGGAACAGCTTTAATGCTTCCCTCCTCCCCAAGAAAACCACATTTTTAATTAAAAAAAAGCAAAGGTTTGGGGGAGATATGATGTTTTCTCTATGCCAAACAGGCAGGGGGGGCTCTGGAAAGGGTTTAACAGGATTAACAAACATTATCAGGCACATAATGGGATAAACCCCAAGGGTTTGGCTTAAGGAAAATCCCAGAACCGAGTGGTTAAAGCAGCCTGGGAATTTTGCAGTGGAGGTTTGGTCTTTTCCCTGGATTAAGAGAGCAGAACTCACAGCTGGGGTCCCTTCTCATCCACTCCTCCAAAGAGCAGAGCGACGCCGAACGGGCGGGACTGCGGGACAAAGGAGGGAATGGTCAGACAAGGGCAGGGAAAAGGGGGTTCCCCAGCACCCCCCAATCCCCCCCAGATCCCCACCATGGCTCCTGGATCAGCATCTTCCTCCCCAAACTGCAGGGCCAGGTTAGACACGGCCTGTGTCACGCTCTCCACCGTCATCGTCTCGTTGTAGGTGAACCAGTGATTCTGCAGGAAAATCCAAATAAAGATTCCCATTATTCCCTGCAGGGCTGAGGTGGAGTGAGATCCTGTGTGGACACAAGGATAACAATTTCCCTTTGGAACTCAGGGCACAGCCAGTTCTCCCATGGAAGCATCAGGGCAGAGTGGGATGTACAAAAATCCACAAAAAATTGGATACCAAAGCTTGGGATGCCAATGGGGAAATTCAAGGCTGAAGTATCCCAATATCTGTTTTGGAAGTTATGTGTTACCCAGCTCTCTAGAGGGTGAAAAAAGTGCTGATTTGCAGGGGGAAAACCCAGGAAAATCCTTTGCAGCAGCACAGGTTTGTACCTGGGACCTCCAAGGCACCTGAGGCATCCAGGAAATTTAAGAGCATAAAAATAAAACAAATATATCCAAGTATTTTGCCAGAACAATCAGACAAGCCCCTGTGCTCCCAGCAAGCCTCCAGCTTCTTTGATGGAATGATCTTCCCTTTCCCAGGACTTTCAGGGAGTTCCTGGGATTTGTGTTGCTAATTTAAGAACAGAGATGTTGGATCTCACCTGAGTCTCCACTCTGGCCTTGTCAATTAAAGTCTTTGCATCAGCTATTAGGCCACTCATGGCACAGCCTGGAACGGGAGAGAGGAAAAGGAGTCATTCCATTCATTATTTGGGATGTGCTTTCCCCCACACTGCCCAAAGCTCACATAAAACACAAAGGGCTGAAGGGAAAGGTTGGTCCCTGAGTGGGAAGGTGGGGAAGAGATTTGTCCCCCTGTGCTGGGCAGTGCTGAGGCCACACCACCAACCCTGGGGTCAATTTTGGGTTTCTCACAAGGACATTGAGGGGCTGGAGTGTGTCCAGGGGAGGGACACAGAGCTGGGGAAGTGTCTGGAGCCCCAGGAGGGGCTGAGGGAGCTGGGGAAGGGTCTGGAGCCCCAGGAGAGGCTGAAGGAGCTGGGAAGGGGCTGAGCCTGGAGAAAAGGAGGCTCAGGGGGGACTTTGTGGCTCTGCACAAGTCCCTGACAGGGGGGTCAGGCTCTGGGAACAGGGATAGGAGGAGAGGAAACAGTCTCAAGCTGCACCAGGGGAGGTTCAGGTCAGATATTACTTTTTTTTTCAACCTCCCAAATTCCCAGGGGACAGAAATAAACCTTATAAATAATTCACAATTTTAGGGGTGCTCCCAGACCTGATCCAGAGGGCTGTGGGGATCCACATACCAATGTGAGAATCAATCTCTACAATCTTCTCAATGCTGCTGGGCTCCATGAGGGGAGATGTGATCCTCTTCTCCACAGCCAGGCAAACTCCCTCTGAGGTCTGGATCCCGATGGCTGTGGAGCCAAGCTGCAAAACACCAACACAAAACATCAGGGCTCATTCTGGCTGACTTAGAGGTGTGTTGGTTTGAGTTCAGCTGCATCACCCACACACAGACCCACTCTGGCTTTGCGTGGTGGGTTTTAGAGATTGTTCCCTGAAGTGGGAAAAGGGAAGGTGAAATCCCATGAGAACCCAGTGGGGCTGCTGCACATCCCTGATCCTCCAAGCAACAGCAGTTTGTGGAGCCTGGTGAGTGTGAAAAGCCCTGGGAATGCTCCTCTGCCAGAGGGAAAGAAGAGTTTAAAGGTGAGAGAATTTCCCACATCAGCACAAATCCCACTGCAGCTCTGGCTTGGGTATTTGTTTTTCCATAAACTCTTGTTCTCCCCAGCAGCAAATTCTACCCTGGGATTGCAGGACACCTCATTGTCACCAGGGCCACAAGCACAGGGCCAGATCTCCTGGCAGCCTTGTCTGGATCCTGCCTTGATCCCATCAGCCCCTGCCTGGATCCCACCCCAATCACACAACTCTCACCTTGATTCTGTCCTGACCCCACAAATCCCTGCCTTGATCCCACCAGCCCCTGCTCTGATCCTGCCTTGGTCACACCAACAACTACCTTGATCCCACTTTCACCCCTCCAGCCTCTGCCTTGATCCAGCCCCTTGATCCCACCATGATCCTACTGATCCTCCTCTGGATCCCACCAGCCCCTGCCTTGATCCCATTTAATCCCACCACCCCTTACATTGATCCTATTTAATCCTACATTGGTCCCACCCCAAGATTAAAAGCTGCACCTACAGCCACGGGTGTGGCAGGAGATGTCCCTGCTCCAGGAGATTTATTTTATCAAGAATGGTCACCAGCATCCTCCTGGGAGCTTTAATTTCTGATTCCTTGATAATTTTATTACTTTTTCTGTTACATTATTGCTTTATTCCTCCTTTTATTGCTCCCAGGAGCTAAAGCAATACAGGGAAGATGAAGTCAGGGCCCTTCTCCTCAACCCAAACACCTCAGAGCTTTTTCCCTTTCATCATTTGACCTGTTTCTTCAAAATTTAAACTTATCAACACTCACAGTCTATTAATATAATAAACATGAATATTTATCAATTAAGGACATTGATCAATTAAGGATGTTTAATCCTCCAAAGGCCATTTGAGCCTGCAAAGGTGGGTTTGCTTGTAACAACCTCCACCTTCACATTTATATCCACCCAGGAAGTGTTTTGGGTTTGGATTGGGTTTTGGTTGGGGATAAATCACTTGGCAGGACAGGGGAGGGAACATTCTGCTGAAGTTTGGGGGAAAATCGATGGGTTTTAGTCCTTAATGACCCATAAAATATCAGCACTATGGGATGTTTGGGTGGAGGAAACAGACACAGCCTGGATTAGTCCTGAGCAATCCACACCTGGGGCTTGGAGGAACCCCAGATGACACAGTTTAGAAACTTTTAAAAAATACCTTTATGGCCTCGATGGCATATTCCACCTGGAAGAGCCTCCCCTCTGGAGAGAAGGTGTTCACACCCCTGCAAGGACAACACACACGGGGTGAGGAGGGCAGGAAAACAATGGAGGACAAGGCCTGGCTCCAGCGTGAGGCCACCTGGGCACAGGTGGGGCAGGAGGGGCAGCAGGGACGTGTCCCCTGAGCACAGACACCCCCAGGGGCTGCACTCAGCCTGTCCAGGGATGGGAACACAGGGAAAGCTGCCAGGTTAAGGGACAGGTGAGAAGCAGGTGGGATGTCCTGGCAGCCTCCTGACTCCAAAGGGTGAACCAGGAGCCACAAAGGTTTTGTTTTACCAAGGAATCTTTGAGCTCGTGGAGTCCAGCCCTTCCCTGAGCACCCTCGAGGCTCCTGCTCACCCCCGTCCCCAAGGGACACACCCTCGTGGTCTGTAAGCCCTCCCAGGGATGAGGAAGGGCTCCACCACTGTGTCATGAAAAAAAATAATCCCAATATCCAAACGAAACATCTGTGGCCCAACCTGAGGCCGTTCCCTCTCCTCCTGTCCCTGTTCCCTGTTCCCAGAGCCCGACCCCCCTGGCTGTCCCCTCCTGTCAGGGAGTTGTGCAGAGCCACAAGGTCCCCCCTGAGCCTCCTTTTCTCCAGGCTGAGCCCCTTTCCCAGCTCCTCCAGCTTCTCCTGGGGCTCCAGACCCTTCCCCAGCCCCGTTGTTCCCCACGGGACACGCTCCTTTCTCTGGATATCCCATCCCCACACCAACCCCTCGCCCACGCCTCCGTCCCATCCTGGCAGCCCCCAGGCCCGCGGCAGGGCCCAGTAAGGCTCCAGGCAGCTCCCGGTGCGATCCCGGTGTGGGAAGCGCCGCTCGGGGTGCCCGGGGCCGGTCGGGCCGCGGCGGGCGCAGGCCCGTGACTCAGCCGCAAGCGCGGGCGGGCACTCACCGGTCGTACTCGGAGCGTGTGAGGAACATGGTGACGGCGGGGCCGGGCGGGGCCGGGGGATCCCGGGGACTCCGGAGGGGCCGGGGGCGCTCGGGGGTTCCAGGGGCACCGGGAGCGCCGCGGCCTCACCGGGGGCTGCAACGCCGCTTCCGGCCCCGAGCACCACTTCCGCCCGCGCCGCCCGCACATTGGGCAACGGCCCTGCGGTCCGACCAATGGGAGGAAGGGGAGGGCGGGACTAGCGCAGAGGAGAGGGGCGGGGCCGGGATTGGAGGGGCAAAGCGCGAGGGGCGTGGCTTTGAGCACCGGGGGCGTGGTCATAGTAGTGAGGGGGCGTGGTTTGATTAGAGGGAGCGGAATATACTATTAGGGGGTGTGGTTAGAGCGGGATGGGGCGGGGCGATGAGGGGCGCGGTTATTAATGCCATGCAGGGGGCGTGGCCAGAGCAGAAGGGGGTGGGTCTAGGGAATTCCCGGGAATGGGGATCCGGGACGGGGGTACCGGGAATGGGGCGCAGGGAAGGGAATACCGGGAGGAGACACCGGGATGGGGTGCACGCCCCGGGGCCATACCGGCACCCCAATGCCCAGTACACAGTACGACGCCCTCAACCTCCTTGCTGGCCCCTTTAGCAACCCCCGGCGCTCCATTCCATCCCTCCCGACTCCGGTGGGACCCTTCCCGGGGGGCGCTGGCCAGAGGACCGGGGGGCTGTACCGGGGGGGCTGTCCCGGGGGGGGCTGTCCCAAGGGGCTGTCCCTGGGGGCTGTACCGGGGGGCTGTCCCGGGGGCTGGCGCTGTCCCGGGGGCGCTGCCGGGGGCGGGGCGGTGCTGCCCGCCCCGGGGGGGTGGGGGGTGCCCGGTGGCGGCTCCTCCAGCCGAGCGGCCCCAGCGGGCGGCGGAGGCAGCACCGAGCGCCCCCGGGCCGGCCATGGCCGAGCCCGCCGCCTCCGCGGCCGGTGACAAACCGCCCCGGCTCCAGGTAGGGCTCCGGTGTGTGTCCCCCCCCCGGTGACCGCGGCAGCTCCCGGGGCAGCCCCTCGGTGTCTCGGCACAGCTGTCCCGGTGTCCCCCCGGTGCTCCAGTGCTGACCCCCGGAGAGCCCCCAGTGTCCCGGTGCAGCCCCCGGTGCAGCGTTCCCGGTGTCTCCGCTGCTCCGGTGCCGTGGCCGCTGCCGTTCCCCGGTCCTGCAGGGCAATCCCATTGCAGCCCCCCCGTTTCTCCGGGGCAGTGCCCGGTCCCCGGTGCGGGTTCCTCGGTGGAATCACTCCGGTTTCCCGGAGCAGACCCCAGTCCAGCGGAGCGGGCTCTTTACAGCCCCTGATCTCCCATTGTACCCCCTGTCCGGGACAATCCCACTGTGACAACCGGGGTCCCCCACGGCGCAGCCGCCCCGTCCCCCGGGTATCCCCCCGCTCCCCGGTGCGGCCGCTCTGCTTCCCCGGAGGGACCCGGTGCAGCCCTGGTTCAGTCCCGGGGCAGTCCCGGTGCAGTCCCGGGGCAGTCCCGGGTCAGTCCCGGGGCAGCCCTGGTTCAGTCCCGGGGCAGTCCCGGTGCAGTCCCGGGGCAGTCCCGGGTCAGTCCCGGCGCTCCCCGGCCCCCGCACTGTCTCCTGCAGGACCGTGTCCTCCGTGGGCTGCGCTGGGGCCGCCTCCAGGAGCCGCTGGGCTTTATCAAGGTGCTGGAATGGGTGAGTGACCCCCGGTGTGTCCCCCTGTCCCTGTTCTGATCCCAGACCCCCCATCACAGCCCCTTCCCCAGCACTGCTGGTGCTGCCCCCCAAAGAGCTGGGTCCCCCCAGGTTTGGGGTGTTCTGTTGCTGTCCTGAAGCCACCCCAGAACAAAGGAATCCCAGAGTCCCCTCTGGAGCTTCCTGCACCCCACCAGCAGCAGCAGAGAGCTCATTTGGGGGGTCCAGGGGAGCAGGGCCACAGGGACACCCAGCTCAGGCCCTCCCCGGTGACCTTGAGCAGGTGGCTGTGCCAGCCACGCCAGAGGGGACGGTGACATCGGGGTGTCCTGTCCCCACCGTCCCCACGGGCTCAGGGGGCACTGGGGGGGCGGGTGGGGACAGGGATTGAGGGTCAGTGAGCCCCAGGAAGGGGGACCTGGGGACAGGGGGGAGCCAAGTGCCCGTGGCTCTGTCCCGTCCTGGCCGTGCCATGAATGGCTCCCGGTCAGATTGGATTTCAGGGTGGCATTTCTGCAGCTCGGCTCTGCCAGGGCTGGGGGGCTCCCGGGGGAAACTGAGGTACTACAGGAGGGATTCAGCCCTCTTGAGGCATCTCCCACCGGGAGGAGCCAGATTGAGGGGCTTTCCACAATCCCACAGCTCTTTGGTTTGCATAATTCCACCCACGGAGGCTTTGGGTTTCCCCTGCCATTGAGGCCTCCATATGGGATCAGACCCCACGTGTAGAGACAGCCCAAAAACAAAAAGGAGGAGAAAATCCCTGGGGGATCCACCGACACTCCTGCTTAAACCCCGAGTGCCACACGTGGGGCTGCCCATCCCTGCAGCCTCTGGTGGCTGAGATTCCCCATTTCACCCGGGACACCGCGAGCTCAGCCAGGAGGAATTGCACTTTGGGAATGGTGTTTTCCCAGCACTGTCATCCAAGAGATGAGGGCAGTGTGATTCCAACGGCAGGGGAGGGCAGTGCTGGCTCCTGGGGAGGGGACAGCTCCGGGGATCCCACCATGGGGAGCTCCCAGCTGTCTGGAAACCCACTCTGGCACTCGGTACCCTGCCCAAAATTAAGGGGGGTCGGGGTGGGTTTGGCCTTGGTGTCCCCACCCCCTAAACATGACCCCCATCCTCAAATCCCAGTGCCAGGAGAATCCCAGTGCTGGAGGGAGGCACCTGAGGCCAGCAGCCGGGGGATGGCAGCTTGCCCATTACCCAGTGCCAGGGGATACAACTGCCCCCCAAGGATGAAGGGGGTCCCCCCAGGGCCTCAATCCCCCCAGACCCATTTCCCTCTCCTGTAGCTCTTTGCCATCTTCGCCTTCGGCTCCTGCGGCTCCTTCAGCGGCGAGACTGGAGCCACAGTGCAATGTGAGAGCGAGGGGACAATACTCATCAACATCCCATTCGGGTACCCCTTCAGGTGAGGGGATGCTGAGCCCTGATACCCCCCAGGACTGCCCCCAGACAAGCTGGGGTGGGGTTAGACTCCCTTCCTGCTGGCAGGACCTCCCTGGGACCACAGCTGTGGTCTCTGTGTTCAGTTGGGGACATCCACACGCTGACACCATGGGACATCCCCTGGTTTCAGCTCCTCACACCACCCAGGGGGATTCTTGTTAATCACGGAAATCTGGGGTGGGGAAGGAGGAGAATTCTCAGTGCTCAGGGAAGGCCATGGGAATCCTGGTTTACCTGGGAAGGCAATGATGGAGTTGGGCCAGATGAGAGCCACAGTTCTAACCCCTCTCCTCTGCCACCGGCCCCATGTTAGGGCACTAGACCTTTGAATAGAATCCAGGTTATGGCAGTGGATCTGTGCGCTCCTTCCCAGGGGACCACCCCAGCCATTCCATCCATCCCTCCCATCCCATTCCAGGGGGACCACCCCAGCCTGGTTATTCCACTCATCCCTATCACCACCTCCATTCCCAGGGGACCACCCCAGCGTGGTTATACCACCATCATCCCCATTCCCAGCCACCTGACACCCCCCTCCCTCCATCCCAGGTTATACCAGATCCCCTTTGGGATGCCAACCTGTGAGGACGGATCAGGACGCACTCTGTACCTCGTTGGTGATTTCTCCGCTCCCGCCGAGTTCTTCGTGACCCTGGGGGTCTTCTCCTTCCTCTACTCCATGGCGGCCCTGGTGCTCTACCTCCGCTTCCATTCCCTGTACACGGAAAACACCAAGCTCCCCTTCACAGTAAGGCAGGCTCATCCCTCTGGGACACGGTGACTCCATCCCCAGGCCAGCATGGCCAGCTGATCCCAGTGTCTCACCCCGGCAGGATTTCTGCGTCACCGTCTGCTTCGCCTTCTTCTGGCTGGTGGCGGCGGCGGCGTGGGGCAAGGGGCTGAGCGATGTGAAGGCAGCCACACGTCCCTCCACCCTCATCTCTGCCATGGCCATCTGCCAGGCCGAGGGGGTGTCCTGCAACGCCGGCACCACGCCGGCCATGGGGCTGGCCAACATCTCGGTGGTGAGGGCTGTAGGCACACACGTGGCCAAATATGTGTAATTTTTCATTGGGAGCACAGTCTAGAGCTGAGCAGCACACATGGGCACACATGGCCAAATACATGTAATTTTTCCATTGGGAGCACAGTTTAGAGCTGAGCAGCACACATGGGCACACATGGCCAAATATGTGTAATTTTTCCATTGAGAGCACAGTTCAGGGGGTTCAAGCAGAGCTGAGCACTACATGTGTGCACACATGTAACCCATAGGCTGCAAACCTGTGTGTGTGAAGGCACAGCAGTGCACACGTGTGTGCAGGGGACAACACACGTACAGGTGTGAGCACACCCCACACAGGTGCACACAGGTGTACACTCACTCACACACTGGTGTCTGTGTGTGTGCACACGTGTGCCAAATTCCTGAGCTCAGCCAGGAGAGGGCAGTGGGAATGTGGACACACAGATGAAAAAAATATGGGCACAGGCATGGAAATGGGGTGAAAACATTCCACAGCCTCAGTCTTATGGGATGTGGGATCCACCCTCCACTCCCCCACCAGCCATCAGGGACTCCCAGAATAGGGTGGGTGGTGGTGGTGCAGTCCCTGGAATTGGCATTTGGGGTGTGTGGGATGCATGATGTGCATGGGGGGGCACAGGGCATGTGGGGTGCATGAGGTTTATGGGGTGAAGTGGGGTGCATGAGGCGCATCCAGCATGTGGGTTGCACGGTGTACATGAGGGGCATGAGGCACACGGGCCATACAGGGTCCATGGGGTGCATAAGGTGACTGGGGTGCCTGAGCACATGGGGCATATGGGGAGTGTGGAGTGCATGGGGCACAGGACACGGGTTGCACATGGGGCATATGGGGTGCCTGGAGAGCAGTGGGGTGCATGGGATGTATGGGAATTATGGTGTGTATGGGGTGTGTGGGGTTTATGGGGTGCATAGGGTGCACAGATTGTATGGGGTATATGGAGTGCATGGGGTGTATGGGGTGCATAGGGTGCATTGGGCACATATGATGTACATTTTAATGGGGCATAGGGAATATATGGGGTGCATAGGGCACACACGATGTACATTGTACATGGGGTATAGGGAATGTATGGGATATATGGGGTGCATAGGACACAAACTATACATTGTACATGGGGTGTAGGGAAGGTATGGGGTGTATGGGGTGCATAGGGCACACACAATGTGCCTTGTCCATGGGGTGCTTGGAGCTCATGGGGTGCTGGCATGTGGACTGCTGGTGCTGTGCTCCCGCAAGGGATGCCCTGTGGGGCCCTCTCCCTTCTTCTCTGTCATCTCCCCCTGTCCCCTTTCCTCTCCTCTCCTGCAGCTCTTCGGGTTCCTCAACTTCCTGCTGTGGGCCGGGAACTGCTGGTTCGTGCTGCGGGAGACGCCGTGGCTGCGGCCGCCCCCGCCCCGCGACAGCGCGGCCGAGCAGGGGGCCATCGACAAGCAGTGACCCCCGGGGACCCCGACTGGCCCCTGGGGACCCCACCCGGCCCCGGGACCCCGCCCGGCCCCCGGGAACCCCGCGCCGGCCGCCAGCCCGGGGACCGGGTGTCGCTGTCCCCGGGGTTGGGATGCTGAAAGGGGACACGGAGCCCCCGGGGGTCCCGTTTGTTGTAGGGGGCTCTGTGTGTCACCCCCGAGGGGTCCATGTCTGTGTGGGGCGCATAAAGTCCTGGGTACCAGCTCTGGATTGGGGCTCCTGGTGTCTGCAGGTGTGCACACTATAGGGATAAACCGGTCCCCGCCGCTGATAAAGGGTTAACTGCTGTCCTCAGATCAGTGTTGGGCTAATGGAGACTCTCAGACAGGTAACAGGGGGCCCCAGAGCAGTAAAAGGATAATCAGGAAGCCCAGTCCAGTGTTGGGATAATATTGGGAGCACCACTCCAGTGTAGGGATCACCCGGGACTCCAGGCTGGTGTGGGAATTATGGCAGGGACTCCCAGCTGTATTTAGGGGTAATAGGGAACCCCAGACCGGTAGGAGGATAATGGGGGATCCCAGGCTGGCACAGGTGTCACAGCAGTCCCCAGCCCCGTACAGGAATAACCTGGAACCTCAGCCTTGTATGGCAATACCCCGGGCTCACAGCCCAGTGTGGAAATAACCACACCAGACCCCAGCCCGTTATGGGAATAACTGGGATTCTGATGCCGGCATGGGGATAACAGGGAACCCCAGCCGAGTATGGGGACACCGGGTACCCCATCCCCGTATAGGGATAACCGAGTGCCCATATGGAGAACACTGAGTGCCCCATACCTGTTATAAAGATACCGGGTATCCCCATCCCCGTGTAGGGAGAACAGGGAACCCCAGCCGAGTATAGGAACACCGGCTACCCCCATCCCCATATAGGGATAACAGGAGACCCCAGCCCCGTATAGGGATAACAGGAGACCCCAGCCGAGTATAGGGACACCGGCTACCCCCATCCCCGTATAGGGATAACCGGAGACCCCAGCCCGGTACAGGGATCACCTGGAATCGCCAGCCCAGTCCGGGATAATGGGGATCCCCGGTGCCCCATGCCGGTACAGGACCCCGGGTGCCCCATGCCGGGCCGGGCAGGGCGGGGGGTCGGCCCGGGCAGGGTGGGGGGGTCTCCCCGGGACTACCGTGCCCGTGGTGCCGCGGGGCGGGCGGGGCGCGCGGCGCATGCGCGGGGCGGGGGCGGCGCGGGGGGGGCGGCGGTGCCGCGGCGGCGGCGGCGGCGATGGCGGCGGAGCGGCGCCCGGTGCCCGGCCTGGACGAGTTCGCGGGGCAGAGCTGGAGCGCCTGGCTGGAGCGGGCAGGGCCGCCCGCCGACACCGGTGAGAGCGGCGGAGGCGTGGGGGGAGCTTGGCCACCGGGGCCGCGCCCGCCGACCCCCGGTCCGAGCGCCGCCGCGCGGCGGGCGGGCAGCGGCACCGGGAGACGGGAGTCCGGCAGCGGGAAACCGGGAGCGGGGCATCCTGCACCGGGAACGGAGCATCCTGCCATGGGAAACGGGAGCGGAGCATCCTCCAGCGGGAGCTGGGGAGCCAGAGCGGTTCCTGCACCGGCTGGTTCTGCTCGGGAACGGGGCACCGGGAAGGCGGCATCCCGCACCGGGCAGTGGAAACGGCGCTGGGAGCCCTGCACGGGGCATCCACACCCGGCACCGGGACCGGGGAGCACGGCGGAGGGTGCAGGGTCTGGTGCCCGGTGCCCGGTGCTCGGAGCAGCTTGTCCTGGCGTGTCCCTGGATGTTCCCTGGCACTGGGAGCTGGACACCTGGAGTGGAGCATCCTGTACGAGCACCTGGGGCTGGGAACGGGGCAGGCGGACCTGGCATCCTGCGCTGGGAGCCAGAGACTGGGAATGGGGCACCCTGTGCTGGGAACCCTGCACTGGGAATGGGGAACCCTGCACTGGGAACTTGGTACTGGGAATGAGACATCCTGTACTGGGAACCAGACACTGGGAATGGGGCACCCTGCACTGGTAACCTGGTACTGGGAACTGGGCACCCTGCACTGGGAACCTGGTACTGGGAATACTGGGAATACGCTGCCCTGGAAACCAGACATTGGGAATAGGGCATCCTGCACTGTGAACCAGACACTGGGAACAGGGCAGCCAGACCTGGCATCCTGCGCTGGGAGCCAGAGACTGGGAATGAGGCATCCTGTACTGGGAACCAGACACTGGGAACGGGGCACCCTGCACTGGGAACCTGGTACTGGGAGTGAAGCATCCTGTACTGGAAACCTGGTACTGGGAATACTGGGAATACGCTGCCCTGGAAACCAGACATTGGGAAAGGGGCACCTTGTATGGCCATCTGGAATCTGGCACTGGGCAACCAGACCTGGCACCCAGCACTGGGAACTGGGCACCCAGCACTGGTGAGCACATGCTGGGAATGTGGCATCCTGCACTGGAACATGTGGGGAAAGGAATGGGGCACCCAGCCCTGGGTACCAGAGAGTGGGAATAGGATATCCTGCAGTGGGTACCTGGCACCAGGAACTGGGCACTGGGAACTTTACACTGGGCATCCAGACCTGGAACCCAGCACTGAGCACTGGGAACTGGGAATGGGCAGTTCCTGCACTGGGAATGTGGCATCCAGCACTGGGCATCTGGCAGGAATTGGGACTGGGAACCTGGCACTGTGCAGCCAGATGTGACACCAGGAACTGGGCACTCAGCACTGGGCATTTGGCACTGGGAACAGGGTATCCTGTACTGGACACCTGCAATGGGAACTGGGAATGAGGCATCCTACAAAAGTTGCCCAATACCAGGAACCAAAGACTAGGAGTCTTGCACTGGACACTGGGCACCAGGAACTGGGCACCTGGAACAGGGAACCCTGTGCTTGCACTGGGAACTGGGCACTAGGCAGCCACACTGGGATTCTGGAACTGGGCAGCAGGATCTCTGCCCTGGGAGCTGGGCATCCAGCACCAGTCTGCCCACTGGGAACCCTGTGCCTGTTACAGGGAGCCAGTTATGGGGTGCCCCATCCTGGATTCCAGCTATCCCAGGTGCAGTGGACACTGGTGTGAACAGAGCAGAAACTGCAGAGCCTGGAGTGGGAATTAGTTGCCACCAGAGCAGGCAGGAGGTACTGGGAGCCCCAGTGAGGGGCTGGGCACCACATGCTGGGCACTGGGATATCCTGCTCTGGGAACTGGGGAGGGCACACTGGAAGCCAGGTGCCCCTTACTGGAAGCTTGGAGGGTCCCAGTGGGCTCTCAGCACTGGAACTGGCTGTCCCAGACTGGGCACCAGTAATGGTGCATCTGAATGGGTCTGGCTGCCCAGTATGGCACAGTTAGATGGCACTGGGCACCCAGTGTGGCAGGGCCAGGCAGGCAGGACTGCTTACCCAGTATGGCACAGCTGGATAGAACTGGGTGCCCAGTTTGGCATGGCCTGGTAGGACTGGGGGTGGACTGGGCACCCTGTTTGGCACAGTTGGCCAGGTCACCATCACCACTGGCTCAGTGGCCACCCAGAACAGAGCCCAGGACACCAGCCAGGCACAGCCAGTGGAGCCACGACTGTATGGGAACCAGGGTGTCCCCAGGGTGTCACATCCTGGGACCAGGACTTTGCCAGGACTGGGGTGTCCTCAGGGATGTTACATCCCATCCAGGGTGGGGCTGTCCCCAAGGGTGTCCCATCCCAGCACCCTGAGGGTGTCCTCAGGGATGTTCCATCCCAGGGCAAATATGTCCCAGGATTGTCACACCCCAGGACGAGGTTTTTCCAGGAGTGTCACATCCCATACTGGGATGTCAGGATGGGGACCCTGGAGATGGTGATGCACCACAGGGCGACGCCATTCACAGGATGGATCTGTCTCTCTGGTCTAATTTTGTCTGGTTTAATTGTTCCAGGAGCAGGAATGCCAGGACCACCCCTCTGTGGGAGCACCGGGACCATCCCTGTGCCAGCCACTGACAGGATTTTGTCTCTGGCAGGATCAGGGTCAGAGCTGGAGGAGAATGGCAAGAGTGGCAGCAAGAAACTGGACACCATGACCCTGATTAAGGAAGGTGAGCTCCTCTCTGGGGTGAAACCCAGCATTTCAGGGCTGGGATTGTTGTCTGCAGTGCTTCTAGCAGCACCAGGTCTGTGCCAACTCACTGAGCTCTCCCCACAGACATGGACATCTTCGGGCACTGCCCCGCACACGATGAGTTCTACCTGGTGGTCTGCAACCACTGCAGCCAAGTGGTGAAACCCCAGGCCTTCCAGAAGCACTGTGGTGAGCCAGGGAATTCCAGAAATGGCTATTCCAAACCCCGTGGTGCTGGGAACAGCACTGGGAATGCCACCGGGGCTGGCGGTGGGGGTGCAGCCTGCGGGCAGGGAGGGGGCTGACAGTGGTGCAAGCTCTGGTGTGGGCTAACAGTGACCTTATCCCATTCCACCCCACCCCACCCCATCCCCACCCAATCCTATCCCATCCCTATCCCATTCCATCCCATCCCATCCCATCCCATCACATCCCACCCTACCCCACCACACCCCACCCCATCCCATGGATCCCATCCCATCCCCACCCAATCCTATCCCATCCACATCCCATCCCATCTCACTCCATCCCACCCCACCCCATCCCATCCCATCCCATCCCATCCCATTTCACTCCATCCCATCCCACCCCATCCAATGGATCCCATCCCCACCCAATCCCATCCCATCCCCATCCCCACCCCACCCCATCCAATCCTATCCCACCCCACCACACCCCACCCCACCCCATCCCAATCCCACCCCACCCCACCGCACCCCTCCTGGCAGAACGCCGGCACGGTCCCCTCAGCAAGCTCTATGCCCGCGCCACCGCGTGCCACGTCGCCGTGAACGGGCAGCCGGTGCCCGGCAGGACCCCCGGAGCAGCCAAAGCCCTGCAGGAGAAACATCCCAGTGCCCGTGGCAGAGCCCAGCCCCTCCCTGAGCACACGGACAAGGATAACAACCTCTGGTGAGAGCGCTGGGACGGGCGACACCGATGCTTTTGTGGGGTCACTTCGATCCCACCCTTCTTCCCTGAAAATTCTCTCCGCAGCTTGTTCGTGCCCGTGGTGAACCTGGAGAAGATCCCCAGCATCCCCAAACCGGACGGGCACGGGATCAAGGTGCCCCCCAAAGCCATCCCCAACAACTCCAAGGAATCCCTGGGGAAACCCGTGGCCGCCGCGGTGCCCAAAGAGCCCCCGGTGCCGGCCGGGCTCGGGGGGGATTTGGCCGTGCCAGAGAACATCCCTGCTCCGGGGGAGAAGGATGTGGGGGCCCCCAAACCGCCCCCCAGGTCCCACAGGAAGCTGCCGCGTGAGTCCCCCCTTTCCTTGCCGGCCCTGGGGGGGGGATGATGATGATGATGATGATGATGATGGTGATGATGATGATGATCCCACCGGTCCCAGAATTCCGGGGTCTAGCAGTGGGGTAGGTACCAGGGGAGTGGCTCCCCCAGCTCCTCTGGTGGGTTGGGGGGTCACTGCCCTCTCCCCAGTTCTGGTCATCCTGCAGGTTTAGGGTCCCCCCCACTTGATTGCAATCACAGCAAGAGCAGGAGATGAGGATGGATCCCCAAATTTGCGTGTGTTCCTCCAAAAATGGGGGTAAAACGTGTAGCCCCCATAAAAATATAGAGCTAGAAAACGTGTCCCCCCACAATATGGGGGTTGATTTGTGTCCCCCACAAAAACATGAGAATTGGATATGTGATTCCCCCAAAAAAATCGGGGTGAAATGTGTATTCCCCCCAAAATATGGGGTGTCCCCCAGAATAGAGGGGTTGAATGTATGACCCCCCCAAAAATATGGGGTTTGGATGTGTATCTCTTCAAAATATGGGGGTCAAATGTGTCACCCCAAAATATGGGTTTTAAATGCACAGTCCTCCAAGATATGGGGATTAAACACATGTTCCTCCCAAAATATGTGGGGGAAACGTGTGTCCTCCCAAAATATGGGGGTCAAATATGTATCCTCTGAAAATGGGGGTTGAACATGTATGCCCCCCAAAAATATGGGGGTTGGATACGTGTCACCCCAAAATATGGGGGCCAAATGTGTTGTCCCTCCCCAAATATGGGGTTCAAACGTGTATCACCACAAAATATGTGTCTCAAATGTGTGTGTCCCCCCAGAATATGGGGTTTGGAGATATGTCACCCCAAAAGATGGGTGTTGGACACGTATTCCCCAAAATATGGGAGTCAGACGTGCACCCCTGTCCCCAAAATTGCCAATTGCTGCTGTGCCCACAGACACTCCCAGGTGACAGCAATGCCATTAGCAGGACCCAGGTGAAAATGGGGGGGGTCACCCCAGGGAAGGGGCAAAAAAGGGGGGGCCTCACCCTGCAGAGGGGCACAAAGGGGAGTGAACAGCACATGGTGACCCCCTCCCCACCCCTCAAAACTCCTCAGGGCTGTGTCCCCTCCTCAGAGCTGTGGGTGCTCCATGCCCAGCCCCAGTGGGGGGTTTTGGGGTGCCCCCCCAGCACCCTCTGCCTCCCTGTCCCCCCCAGGTAAGGAGTGTGACCTGAACCGGCAGTGTGGGGTGCGGAACCCCGACACCAACAAGCTCTGCACCCGCCTGCTGACCTGCAAGGTAGTGGAAAACGGGGAGGGGACACCCCAATATCCCACCCTGGGTGTTTTTTGGGGGTGTTTTTGACCCTGCTGTCACCCAGATCCACTCGGTTCACCAGCGCCGGGAGGTGCAGGGTCGGGCCAAGGATTTTGATGTACTGGTGGCCGAGCTCAAGGCCAGCACCCGCCGAGGGGACCCCCCAAAAGACAGGAGCCCCCCTGAGAAGGAGCCACTGCACCCTGCCCTGCAGGACACCCCCTCACTGCTGCAGCCCCCCAGTACCCCTCCCTGCCGAGCCAGGCTGCCCCACTGCTTGCACTCCTCACCCAGGTGAGTACCCCGTGGATTTGGGGGGGGTTCCTCTCACCTTTCCTCACCTGAATTGGGGGAGATGCATTGAAAGGGCAGGAATGGGAGTGGGGGATTTGGGGGGAGTCCATCTAATCCCCTCCTCACCTGAACTGGGGGGGGATGTGGTTTGGAGCAGGGATTTGGGGGATTCTGTCTCACCCCCTCCCCAGCTGAATTAGGGGAAGATGTGACTGGGAGTTGGGTTTTGGGGGGGGTCCCATCTCACCTTTCCTCACCTGAATTGGGGGGCACACATTGTCAGGATTAGGAATGGGGATTTGGGGGGTGGGTATTGCCTCAATGTGACCCCCCCCCAATATTGAGCACCCCAAAACTTCCTCTCCTGTGCAGGGCCCGACTTTCCTCTGACAGTGACCCTGAGGATGCTCCGGCCACCTCTGGGGAGGGGAGCACAGGGGGCTTCCCCCTCCCCCTGCCCAAGGGGGGCAGCCGCGTGTCCAGCGAGGAGAGCGAGGAGGAGGGGGGCGAGGAGCCCCCCAAGACCCCGGTGCGCCCACCACGGCCTCAGGCAGTGAGTGAGGGGACCCCGGGGTGGGGCAGGGACCCCGGAGTGGGGCAGGGACCCCAGAATGAGGCAGAGACCCCGGAGTGGGGCAGAGACCCCGGAGTGGGGCAGAGATCCCGGAGCAGGGTGGGGACCCCAGGGTGGGGCAGGGACCCCTAACTCCACCATCAACCCATCCCCGTGTCCTCATCCCGGCTCTGTGCCAGGCAGGGGGTTGAGGTGGGGGCTTTGAGGGGGCTGCAGTGACCCTGGCACGGTGCCCCCCCAGTTCTGCACCTTCGGGAGCCGCCTGGTCACCCCGGGCTGTTACGTGTTCGACCGACGGCTGGACCGGTTCTGTGCCGCCCTGGGCTCCATGCTGGAGCGGCACCTCAGCGCACACAGGTGGAGGTGAGGAGAGGCCAGGGGACAAAAACCACCTGGACACAGCCAGGGGTTGTGTCCCAGCACGGTGTTGGGGTTTTGGGGAGGAAGGGAGTGGGGATTTGGGGAGGTTTTGGTGCAACCCCTCCCCGTTCAAACTGAGCTGGATGTGGGAATGGGAGTGGGAAGCTGGAGGGGATTTCATTTCACCCCATTCTGATCCAAACTGATGGGGATAAACTGGGGATGGAGGGATGGGAGGGGGGATTTGGGACCCCCTCCCCACCTGAATCCAAGGAAGGATTGGGGGGACAAAGATGGGAGTGGGGATTTGAGTGATCCCATTTCACGCCCTTCTCACCCGAACTGGGGATGTGGGACTGAGAGCAGAGATTTTGGGGTGGGGAGGGAGGTGTTCACCCCGTCCTCACCTGAGCTGGGGTGGGACAATGCAGGGGTGCAGTGGGGATTTGAGGGGATGTCCTGTTCCCATCCAAACCCAGGAGTGAGGATTTGTGGGGGCTCCCATCTCACCTTTCCACACCTGAAATGGGGAGGACAAGGCGGGTTTGGAGGGATGTGAATGGGATTTGGGGGGATCCCATTCTTGGGACTTGGGGGGGATGTGCTTGAGAGCAGAACTTCTGGATCAACCCCCATCTCACCCCCTCCCCTCTCCCCTTCCCACAGGAAGATCCCTCCAGCCGTCGTCTCCCCTCTTCACCCCCCTGCAGCCTCCTCCCCCAGCCCCTGTGCCCCCCTGCACGGCCCCTGCGCCCCCTCCCCGCCCCTGCGGCCCCTCCCGGGGGGCGGGGGGTGCCGGTTCCCCCCCAGCCTCAGCTGCACCGTGGGGTCCCCCCCGGCGGCGGCCGCCTGCAGCCAGCCCGAGAGCGGGGGAGGGGGCTCCCAGGCCATCACCTCCCCCCTCCCCGCCAACACCCCCTCGCCCTCGTTCAGCAAACTGCCCCCGGGCAAGGCCAGCAGACCCCCGCGGGGGCGGGAAGGCTCCGGCTCCGGCGGGGGGGCGGGCACGGAGCCCCCCCGGGCCTGGCAGCCCCCGCTGACGGCCGGCAGCCCCCCGTACAAACGGACCTGTTTGGGGGACAGCGTTAAGGGGAAAAATCAGGGCTTGACTCCCCCCGGCAAGACGAAAGTCACCCCGCCGGCTTCTCCCTCCATCGCCGTCCTCAATGGGACCCCCCGGGTGCGGCGGCTGCCCCCGGCCCAGCCCTGCCGGGCCCCGCCCGCCCCCCTGGAGCCCCAAACGTCGCCGCTGCACGGCCTGGGGGGGTCCCCCGGCCTGGGGGGGTCCCCCCGGGGGCTCTCCGAGGATGAGGTGAAGAAACGCAAGAACGCGGCCACTTATTGCCGAGCCCTGAAGGCCAAAGCCGCGCCCGCCCTGCCCGGGCCCCCCGCCCCGCCCGGCCCCGGGACCCCCAGCCCGGGGGGCTCCATCCGCAGGAAGAAGCCGGGGACGCCCCTGGGCTTCGAGGAGAAGAGGAGCGTCCTGAAGGTAAGGGCTGGGGGGGTGGGTGCGTGGGGAAGCAGGGGGACCCCCCTGAGGGGGACAGGAGGTGGGGTGGAGCACTGGGGTTGGGGTCAGTGTGCCCTGAGGGATGCCCTGGCCTGGGGGGACACCGTGGTCCAGAGGGGGAACAGCACTGGGACATCCTGGTGTGGCACTGGGGGACACTTTGGGCTGTGAGGGACACCCTGTCCTGTGGGGGGACACCCTGAAGACCTCCCCAGGGTGACAGGAGGTGGGGTGGAGCACTAGGATTGGGGTCCTGGGGGGACACCATGGTCCAGAGGGGGAACAGCATGGGGACATCCTGGTGTGGCACTGGGGGACACTTTGGGCTGTGGGGAGACACCTCATCCTGTGGGGGACACTATGAAGGCCTTTCCAGGGTGACAGGAGGTGGGGTGGAGCACCAAGATTGGGGTCCTGGGGGGACACCATGGTCCAGAGGGGGAACAGCAAGGGGACATCCTGGTGTGGCACCAGGGGACACTCTGGGCTGTGGGGGGACACTCTGGGCTGTGGGGGGACACTCTGGTGTGGCACCGGGGGACACCCTGAAGACCTCCCCAAGCCTGGGGACACCGTGGGGCTCCCCTGACCCTGTGGAGAGTCCCCAGTGTCCCTCCTTAGGGCTGACTGGTCCCCTCTCCCCCCCTGCAGTCCAAAGCCCATTAACAGAGGGGTCACCGGGGGCGCCCCCTGTGTCCTCCCCACCGGGAAAACGCCAGACAAACCGATGAAGGGAGAAAACAAACAAAACAAACAAACAAACAAAAAAAAAAAAATCCCAAGGAAACGCGAAGGAAAATCCCAAAACTTCCAGAAAATACCTCAAAACTCTCTCAGTTCTGTTCTCTTGCTGCTAAAACCAGCCCCGGGAAGGGGGGGGCGGCACTGGGGACCCCCCCCGGACCTCCCGGGGCCCCGTCGGCCGCGGATATTTATAAGAAACGGTTGTTGCTGTTTTTGTTCTTTTTGTAAAAAAAAAAAAAAAAAAAAAAAAAAAAAAAAAAGTTGTGTATTGGGGGGGGTGAGGGAAGGGCCAGGGGGTTTTTGAGGGATGTGGGGGGGGCTCAGGGGGATACTGGGGACTATTGGGGAATTATTGGGGGGCTGGGGGAGTCACTGGGGAGCTGGGAGGGGGTCACTGGAGTTGTTCAGAGTTTTGAGGGGGCAGTGGGGTATGGGGGGCTCATTGGGGGGGCTTTGGAGGGTTACTGGGGAGTAAAGGGGGTCTTTGGCATGCTGGGGGGGGCTGTGGGGCTGGGCAGGGGTTCACAAGGGTCTTTGGGGGACTAGAAGGGTTTAAAGGGGAGGTATTGGGGACCATAGGGGGTCGTTGAAGTGCTGGGGAGACAGGCAGGGGACCATTAAGGGTGATTGGGGTGCTGGGGGTGTCATTGGAGTGGGGGTGAGCATGGGGCTGGCCACGGGGGGCTGCTCAGAACCCCTCTCCCAGCACGGGCTGGGGTCAGGGGGACCCTGGGATGGGTCACTGGGGTGACAGGGGTGCCTTTCCCACCCCCCTGCCCCCCCTACCTCCCTCCTTGCCCCCCAGATCAGGGCCGGGGAGGGCAGCAGGGCCCCCACTCCACCTTACCCCTCACTCTGGGGGGGTCACACAGCAGGGTCACCCTGTCCCCACCCCACCCTCACCCCAGCAAGGGGTCCCATCTTGGGGACAACCCCTTCTCATCCCCCAAAACCGGGTGAAGGTCGCACAGGCACGAGGGAAACACGTTTATTTTGGCCAAGGCATCAGTGGGCATTGCCCAGTGCGGGGGGAACATCCAGGGTGGGGACACGGGGGACACAGGCTGGGCTGGCATGGGGACATGAGGGGGCACCACCTTTTTTTGGGGGTGCTGGAGAGTCCCCCAGGCCCCAACCCCTGTGGGGAGGGGGCTCTGTTTGCAGCTGTGGGTTTGCAGAGGGAGTCAGGAGGGTGTTGGGGGTCCCCCAGGGGGTTGTCACAGCCCCGGTGTCCCCCTGGGGGTGGCTCATGCTCCCCGGGGGGCTCATGCTTGGCCATGCACATGCCAAGGGGGGCCTGGGGGGGATTGGGGGGGGCAGGGCTGCAGGGAGGGGGGTCTGCCTGGTGCTGCCATTCCTGGGGGCTCACGGCTGCCACTGTCACCGTCCCTCAGTCCTCCAGTGCCCGGTGGGGCTGATGCCCTGCAGCTGGTGGCCACGTTGTCCTCACAGAGACTCGTCCCTGTGGTCCTGCGGTGACCTTGGCAGGGGCCCAGCAGCAATCCTCAGTCCTGAGGGGCAATGGTGGGACCCCCAAAAACGAGGGACACGGTGGTGGGGCTCTGATCATCTCTCCTGCCCAGGGACAGGTCACAGCAGCAGATTGTCCCCACAGTGTGTCTCCTCACACCCTCATCCACTGCAGTCCCCCAGTGACCTTGGCAGGGGCCAGGGATGATGCTCAGTCCTGGGGGTGATGGTGGGACCCCCAAAAGCTGGGACATGGTGATGGGGTCTGGCCACCCTTCCTGCCTGGTGACAGGCTACATGGGGACTGCTGTCCCTTCACATCCTTGTCCCCTGTGGTTGTGCAGTGACCCTGGTGGGGGCCAGCAGTGATGCTCCATCCTGGGGGGCAATGGTGTTGCCCCCCAAGCTGGGGACATGGCAGTAGCGGTGCAGCCACCCCTTCTGCCCATGGCATGTCCATGGGGAAGAGGTGACAGCAGCAGTAGGAACACTGGGTGTCCTGATGGACTGTCCCCACGGTGTGTCCCCTCACACCCTTGTCCCTCACGGTCTCTCTGTGATCACAGTGGGGTGTGGGACGATGCTCAGTCCTAGGGGATGACGATGGGATCCCCAAAAGCTGGGGCCATGGTGGTGGGGGTCCAGCCACCTCTCCTGCCCTGGGACAGGTCACAGTGGGAGACTGTCCCCAGAGTGCATGTCACATCTTTGTCCCTCACTGTCCCATGGTGACCTTGGCGGGGGCCAGCAGCAATGCTCAGTCCTGGGGTGTGACGGTGTGACCCCCCAAGCTGGGGACACAGCAGTGGGGGTCTGGCCATCCCTCCTGCCCAGGGACAGCCTGCAGTGCCTTTCATGGGGCGTCCCTGGGGACTGTCCCCGCAGGGTCCCCTCACACCACGATGGGCGTGTCGGAGAAGACGGAACTCACCGAGTCTGGATCCGACACCTTCCTCTGCGCCTTGGGGCCCTGCCGGGTGGGCAGCGGGGGGGTCCCCCCGCCCTTGAACCTGCCATTCTGCCCCGTACCACCACTGGAGGCCACGTGGGATCCGCAGGGCTCCCCGGTGCCCCCGGCGTGGTTCGGGGTGGTGCTCAGCACGGAGGAGTTGATGCTGTCATCTCGTGGAGCCGGCGGCTTCTCGCTGCCCCGGCAGCAGCAGCAGCGGCACGGGGTGAGGTACAGGTAGATGAGCACCAGCACCACGCTCAGGATGCAGCCCACCAGAGTGGTGTAAGCCGTGTTCAGGGTGTCGTGGGGGCCGTGCAGGGTGAAGTTGTGCACCAGCAGCTCCACGTAGAGCGTCTCGTTGAGGAGGGGCCCGGCCACCCAGCAGGAGTAAGTGCCGCTGTCCTCGGGGCGCAGGGCCCGCAGCTGGAGGCTCCCGTTGGCCAGCAGCACCACGCTGCCATTGCTGCCCCCGTCCCCCAGCACCCGCTCCCCACCTGGAGTCACCCAGTGCCGGCCGCGCACGCCCTGCCACCGGCTGTCACAGCCCAGCGTCACCGTGTCCCCGAGGTGCGCCTCCAGCACGGCCTCCCGCGCCTTGCTGCAGTTGAGGGGCTGCTTGCCTGCCAGGTCCAGGATCTTGGTGGTGAGAGAGCTCTCCCCGGGCAGGGAGCAGCGCAGCTCGTCCTTGAAATCCTCCACGGCGCTGAGGTGGCGGCGGCGGCCGCGGTCCAGCAGCTGGAAGAGCAGGCAGTCGCAGAGCAGGGGGTTGTTGTGCAGGTAGAGGCGGTCTCGCAGCCAGGCGGGCAGGGCCTGCAGCTCCCCCGCGGGCACGGCCCGCAGCCGGTTGGCCGACAGGTCCAGCAGCGCCAGCTGCGGCAGGCGGGAGCCCTCGCGGAGCAGCTCCAGCGGGAAGCGGGCGATGCGGTTCTGCCCCAGGTAGAGCTTGCGCAGCCGGCCCAGGTTCTCGAAGGCCGTGCGGTCCACCGTGCTGATCTCGTTGTTGTACAGCAGCAGCACCTCCAGCTCGCCCAGGTCGCTGAAGAGGTTCTCATCCAGCGTCCTCAGGCGGTTGGAGGACAGGTCGAGGTGGCGCAGGCGCGGCACGTGGGCGAAGGCCTCGGTGGAGACGAAGGCCAGCCCGTTGTGGCTCAGCAGCAGCGCGTGCAGGTGCGGCAGCCGCGCCGGCGCCCAGTCCGCCCGCAGCCGCGTCACGTTGTTGTGGCTCAGGTCCAGCACGGCCGTGAAGCGCGGCAGCGGCGCCGGCACCACGCTCAGGTTGGCCTGGGAGCAGCTCAGCAGGTTGGAGGCGCAGACGCAGCGCTGGGGGCAGGTCCCCACTGCGGAGCCCCATGGGGACAGCAGGGACAGAGCCAGCAGAAGGGACAGCGGTGCCATGGGGACACGCATGGCCACGCACGGGGGACGGGATGGTGGCATGGCGGGGAGGTGGTAGGGAGGATTCAGTCACATCGTGTCACAATATGGACTGGCTCGGTCACCCAGTGTCACGACACAGGGTGGCTTCAGTGACAGTGTCACAGCAGGTGCAGGGCTCAGGGCTTACCCAGCACTGCAGTCCAGGGTGGCTTCAGTCACAGGGTATCACAGCAGGTGAGGGTTCACCAGGTGTCATGGTGCAAAGTGGTTTGGTCACTTGGGATCACAGTCCGACGTGGCTTTGGTCACCCAGTGGCAGGTGCCAGGCTTGGTTGATCACTTGTTGTCACAGTCCAGGGTGGTTTGGTCACCCGGTGTCACAGCGCTCACAGTGTCAGCAGCGCAGGATGGCTTCAGTCACACGGTGTCACGGCAGGCTCAGGGCTCACAGTGTCACAGCACATCCATCTGGCTGCCCCCCTGGTGTCACGGTGCGGGGTGCCCGCTGTCACAGCACTAGGAGGGCTGTCACCAAGTGCTGTGGTGCCACTGCCTGGGGTAGCTGTGGTCCCCCGGTGTCACACATGGAGTGGCCCCAATGGTCACGGCTCGGGGGGGTTCGGTCCCCGGGTGTCACAGGGTGTCCGTGGGTCACTGCCCGCCCAGGTCACGGTGCGGGGTGGCCCTGTCGCTGCTGTCCCATGTCCCCGCCATCACGGCCCGCCCGGGGCCCGTCCCGCCTGCTCCCCCCGGGCAGGCCCCCTCCGGCCCCGGTCCCGGCCGTGCTGCGGGCAGAGCACGGAGGATGCTCGCTGCCTCCCTCCTCCCGCTTCCTCCCGGGGCGTCACCGGGCCGGGCTCGGGCCTGGCCCGGGGATGGGGTCGGAGCGTTACCGGGCCCGGTGCGGCGGCGACCGGGCAGTGCCGGGCCAGACGAACCGAACCGAACCGAACCGAACAGTCAAGCGGAGTCGAACCGAGAGGATCCCAGCGGAGCCGAAGCGAGACGAGCTGAGCCGAGCGAGGCCTAAAGAAGCCGAGCGGGCCGCGCCGAACCAAGCCGGGCCGAACCGAACCTTCCCGAGCTCAGCCGAGCGGAGCCGAGCCCGGCCCGAACGCAGCCGAACCTTCCCGATCCTCGCCGAGCTCAGCCGAGCGGAGCCGAGCCCGGCCCGAAGGCGGCCGAACGGTTCCGACCCGGCCCGAGCGCGGCCGAACCGCCCCGATCCGCCCCGGGACGGCTCTGGGGCCGGCGCGGCGCGCACGGCGCGTCCCCATTGGCTGCGGCCGCTCGGCGCTCGGCCAATGGCGGCAGCGCGCGGCTTAACCCGCCCGGGCCCGTGTCCGTGTCCGCCCCAGCCCCATCCCCGTGTCTGACCCCGGCCCCATCTCTCCACCCCCCTCCCCATCCTCGTTCCTGTCCCGATCCCATCCTTATCCTCATCCGCCTCTCCTTCCACAGCTTCTTTCCCACCCCCATCCTCATGCCCCTCTTTATTCCCATCCCTATTGTTCCCGTCCTGTATCCCTATCCTCGCTCTTATTCTCATTCCCTATCCCTGTCCCCTTCTCCATCATCCCAATCCCATCCCCGTCCCTATCCCCCATCTCTATTCTCACACTTATCTCTTCCCTATCGCCATCCTAATTCCCATTCCCATCATTCCCCGTCCATCCCTGTCCTCATCCTCGTTCCCATCTCCCATTCCCATCCTCTCCTCATCCTCGTTCTCATCCCCGTCCCATCCCTGTTCTCATCTCCATTTCCATTCCATCCCCTCCAATCCAATGCCCTCCTGGCTCTCATCCCCATCCCTGTCCCCATCCTCATCCCCATTCCTCTCTTCTTCACCAACCCCTCCATCCCATCTCACCCTGTCCCCATCCCCATCCTGTCCCCATCTCCATCCCCATGTCAGCCCCAGCCCCATCACATTCTCATCCCCTCTCCTGGCACAGCCCCACCCTCCCCATTCCACCCTGAAGTCCTGACCCCATCCCAGAGCCAACCCACCACCCCTGGGACAGAGGGGACTCTGGTGTCCCCCGAGGGGCACCCCTGGGTGTCCCAGCCCAGCCAGCAGGGAGCCCCGCACCCCCCACTAGTGGCTCTGCTTCCCGCGAGTATTTTTAGATCCAAACATTCGTGCCGGATTTTGGGTCCAAAATTAGAGGGAAAAGAGCTGGAACAAACCATGCTGTGATGATGCAGCTTTTTATCGCAAAGGGGGGGCAGGGATTAAAAGGAACCCCTGGAGCACAGAACAGGATGTCCTCAGGGCGCCCCTCACCCTGTTCCCTTCACCCAAACTTCCCCCCTCGGCCGGATGCCCCCCTTGATCACACAGGGAATTTTGTCCTTGGATCGTCCTTATTTTCCCAGTTTTAATCCAGGAGTTAATCCCTGCCCAGAACCCACTGCCCGGCACCCCTCCCAACACCCGGCCCCACCCGCACCCTGACATGCCCAGCCCAAGATTGGGCTTTGGGCGTCCTTGGGGGAGCCCTGGGTGTCCCAGGTGTCCCGAGGTATTGGGGTACTGAGGTGTCTTGGTGCTGGGGTTTCACAACATTGGATGTTGGGGTGCCAAGGCACTGAAGGATTTGGGTATTGAGGTACTGGGGTGCTGGGGGATGACTATCCCAGGGTATTGGGGTGCTGGAGGAGGGATAGCCTGGGGTATTGGGGTGCTGGGGTGCCAGGGGTTGGGGTGCAGGGGTGCTGGAGGAGGGATAGCCTGGGGTATTAGGGTGCTGGGGTGCCAGGGGTTGGGGTGCAGGGGTGCTGGAGGAGGGATAGCCTGGGGTATTGGGGTGCTGGGGTGCCAGAATGTTGAGGTACTTGGGGGGGACAGAGTACTGGGGTGCCAGGACACTGAGGTACTGGGATGTCACTGATCTGGGACACTGGGGTGTTGGACTACTGGGGTGCCAGGACACTGGGATAATGGCTTGCTTGGGGACTGGGGTGCTGGGGTAGCAGGATGTTGGGGTGTCAGTAGTCTCAGGATGCCATGGTGCTGATATCCTGGACTGCCAGGATGCTGGGATATGGGGTGCCAAGGTATTGAGCTCTGGGATGAAGGGATGTTCAGGTGCTGGGGTCCCAAGGTGCTGGGATAGGGGGGGATTGGGGACTGGGGTGCCAGGATGCTGGATAGTGGGGTGACAGGACACTGAGGTACTGGGTTTCCACTGCTCGGGGGCACGGGGATGTTCAGTCCTTGGGCTGCCAGGGCACTGGGATATGGGGTACCAGGGTGACAAGGTGTGGGGGACTGGGACGCCAGGGTGCTGAGGTATTGAGGTGCTGGAGTGCCAGTGTGCTGGGGAACTGGGGTGCCAAGGCATTGAGCACTGGGATGCCAGGATGTTGAGGAGCTGGGATAGGGGGCTGCTTGGGGATTGGGGTGCCAAGATAATGGGTCCTGAGATGCCAGGGGGTGGGATAGTGGGGTGCTTGGGAACTGGGTGTGGGGTGCCAGCAGTGTCAGGGATACCAGGGGTACCAGAGCAGGGGGTCTGCCATGGCAGGGTGTCCTCAGGTGCTCCACACGAGCGGAGGGTGCCCAAAAGGGTTCCCAGGAAAAGGGGGTTCCGTGTGTCCCCCCACTCTGTGGACCAGGACTCACTGCTTCTGCCACAGGGGCCGGACCCGGGCAGGATGGATCACCGGGAGCCCCTCACGCCGCCGCTATTCCCGGTGTTCCCGGTGTTCCCGGTGCCCGGGGGGTCCCGCCGGGGTGGGGAGGGGGAGCCCAGAATATGGTGGGCGGTTCATCCGAGGTCGGGCGTTTCTAATCTGGTTTGGGGGGGTTATTTTTGGGATGCCGTAGCCTGGCGGGGGGCACGTGACGCGCGGGGACACACGTCACCCCCGGATCATTTGTCAGCCCCGGGAACGGGAACGGGAACGGGAACGGGGCCCGGGGCCGCCCAGCCCAGCCCGGGCACCCTCGGGATATGGGGGGCCAGGGCACTGCAGGGGGAAAGTTCGCAGCCCGAGCGGGGTTTTGGGGGGATGGAAAAGATGAGCACCCCGTCCTGGAAGGGAATGGCCGCGTGCTGGGGAAACTGAGGCACGGGGAGCGGCGGGGAGGGAGCTGAGCCCTGACCATTGCTGGGCTGGGGGCAAGGGAAAGGGCGCTGGGGGGGCGGGTAGACAGAGCTGGGGGGGCTCTGGGGTCCCTCTGAGCGATTCCCTCGGATCCCTCCGCACTCCCACCTTGCGCCCCCCACTGCGAATCTGCGCCGCATCCCCCCCTTCCCATCCCACCCCATCCCACCCCATCCCATCCCATCCCATCCCATCCCACCCCATCCCATCCCATCCCATCCCATCCCATCCCACCCCATCCCACCCCATCCCATCCCATCCCATCCCATCCCATCCCATCCCACCCCATCCCATCCCATCCCATCCCACCCCATCCCATCCCATCCCATCCCATCCCATCCCACCCCATCCCATCCCATCCCATCCCATCCCATCCCACCCCATCCCATCCCATCCCATCCCATCCCATCCCACCCCATCCCACCCCATCCCATCCCATCCCATCCCATCCCATCCCATCCCACCCCATCCCATCCCCCCGGAGAGCATCCCCAAGCCCCCCCTTTAACTGCCTGCAGGGGCTTCTCCCCCCCAGCGACGCCCCCCCGCCCTCCCCATCCCTTTTGGGAGCCAAATGGGGAAACTGAGGCACGGGGCGACACGCGGGGCAGCACCCAGGGGGCGTCCCACCCTCCGCTCTGCACTGCGGGGGCCAAGCCAAGCTTCAGGCGGCGGCCACCAGCCCGTCCCTGCTCCCGCAGCTCCGGGAGAGCGGCTCCGTTCCCGGGTACCGGGGCGGGGCGGGCGGCGCTAGGACCCGGGGGGCGGGCGGTGCGGAGCGGAGCATCCCTCGCCGCAGCGGCTCCAGCCCCGAGCATCCCCCGCCGCCCCGGGGACACCCCCGGCCCCGAGCCTCCCCCGGCCGGAGCGGGGGCCCCAGGCCGGCCCCATGCACAGCCCCAGGGTAGGTGCCGCGGCCGAGCAGCCCCAGCCGGGCCACGGCCTGGGGAGGGTGGGGAGAGGCTGGGGAGGTGGGGGAGAGATCCCCTCGGGGGTGGGAAGGGGGGTTTCCAAGCGGTGACATCGCTCCGGGGCTCTGGGTGAGGGAGATGGGCGGTGAGGAGAGGAGGGGGCCCGGAGGCTGCACCCCCGTTCTGTCAGCATCCCCCTCTTGGGGGGCAGGGTGGGGACCCCCATCCCCGTGGGGAGCAGCCGGGGGGTCTGGGGTAGCCCCCACATTCCCCTCACAGCCCCATGGAGGGGGTGTGAGCTCAGGGTGTGCAGGGGAGGTCACACAAGGCCTCCAAGCACAGGGGTGAACCCGGGACTTGGGGGTGCTGGGCCCTCCCCTCTCCTCATCCTCAGGACCCCTCACCCATCCCGGCCCCCTCCCACACTCTGGGCAAGGGGCTCCACTGGGATGGTTTGGGTTGAGATGTTGGAATTTGGGGGGTTTACCCCAGGACTGCTCATTTTTTTGGGGAAAAAGGTTTTTGGTTGGGAAGGGATTTGATGTAGGGGGTTGTGGAGATGGATAGGGGGTGATGGGTCTGTGTGAACTCTCCCTGGGGTCTCAGGTGTCCCCCAGAGCTCTCTGCCCCTTTTGGCAGCTCTACCTTTCCCCAGGTGCCTGGGGGCTGTGGAGGGGGGTCACAGCTGGGCTGAGCCCCACCCTATGTCTCTCAAGGGTCGGCTGTGATGCCACCATGGCTCTCAGGGGCCTCCTCAGGGTCTTCCCCCTCTTCTGACAGCTCCACCTGCCCCCAGGTACCTGTGGGATGCAGGTGAGAGCCCAGCTCAGCTCTCAGGGGTCCCCCCAGGGTTGTGTCCCCTCATGACAACTCCATGTTCCCCCCAGCACAGCTGTGTCCCCTGTCAGGAGTCACCTGTGAGCTCCCCCGGGCTCTCAGGGTTCCCCCCAGGGTCTTCCCCCCCATAACAGCTCCACCTTCACCCCAGGCACTGTAGGGGGCTGCAGCTGGGGGTCTCACTCATCGCTCAGGGGTCCTGCAGTGTCCTGCCCCCTCCAGTGACAGCTGCACCTCCCCCAGGTACCCCCTCGCTGAGCAGCGGGGCCATGAGCGGGGCTGGGGGGCACCTTTGGGTACCCTGAGTGTCCCCCCCACCCCGGGAGCACCGAGGATGTGACCCCCTGGCGATGCCCGGCCGTGCCCACCCCGCCGCCAGGCCGGCGGCACAGGATGGAGGAGCCTTTCCTGCCCTCCCCGTGGGGCTGGAATGGCTCTAGAGGGGGGTCCCGGCCCCCCAACAGCACCGCCGAGGCCAAGCCCAAGGACGTGGCCTCCAAATCCGTGGGGCTGTTCTTCATGGTGCTGCTGGACCTGACGGCCATCGTGGGCAACGCCGCCGTCATGACGGTCATCGCCAAGACGCCGGCGCTGCGCAAGTTCGTCTTCGTGTTCCACCTGTGCCTGGTGGATTTCCTGGCCGCCCTCACCCTGATGCCTCTGGAAATGCTGTCGGGCTCGGCCGTGTTCGAGAGCCCCGGGCTGGGCGAGGCCATGTGCCGCGTCTACCTGTTCCTCAGCGTGTGCCTCACCTCCATGTGCATCCTCTCCATCTCCACCGTCAACGTGGAGCGCTACTACTACGTGGTGCACCCTCTGCGCTACGAGGTGCGGATGACCGCGGGGCTGGTGGCCGGAGTGCTGGCCGGAGTGTGGCTCAAGGCCGTGGCCACCTCGCTGGTGCCCGTGCTGGGCTGGTTGTCCCCCGACCGCCCGCCGCTGCCCGGCGCTCACGGCTGCTCCTTGCAGTGGAGCCGCGGGCCGGCCTGCAAGGTCTTCGTGGTCTTCTTCGCCGCCTTCTACTTCGTGCTGCCCCTCCTCATCATCGTGGTGGTGTACTGCGGCATGTTCAAGGTGGCCCGGGTGGCGGCCATGCACCAGGGCCCGCCGCCCACCTGGCTGGAGACGCCGCGCCGGCGCTCGGTGTCGCTCAGCAGCCGCTCCACCATGGTCACCACCTCGGGGGCTCCGCGGACCACCCCGCAGAGGATGTTTGGCGGGGGCAAGGCGGCCGCAGTGCTGCTGGCCGTGGGCGGCCAGTTCCTCTTCTGTTGGTTGCCCTATTTCTCCTTCCAGCTGTACACAGCGCTGAGCACTCGGCCTTTAGCCGGGCCGGCCGCTGAGACCGTGGTCACCTGGCTGGGCTTCTGCTGCTTCACCTCCAACCCTTTCTTCTACGGCTGCCTCAACCGGCAGATCCGCGGGGAGCTGGGCCGCCTCCTCACCTGCTTCTTCAAGCAGCCCCCCGAGGAGGACCTGAGGCTGCCGAGCCGCGAGGGCTCCATCGAGGAGAACTTTCTGCAGTTCCTCCAGAGCACCGGGCGCCCGCCGGAGCCCCCCAGCCCCCAGAGGAACCTGCCCCCCGTGGATTTCCGCATCCCGGGGCAGATCGAGGAGGAGGCGGCCGAGGGGATGGAGTGGGGTGGGGGGAGCGGGGTGTTTGTGCCCGTGGTGGGCTCTGCCAAGGCGGGGCTGTAGCGTTTTCTGGGGGGTTTTTGGGGTAAATGTGGCTGTGAGGGGAGAGATGCTCATGGTGAGTTGTTGAGGGAGGACTTTGTCATCGCCGTGGAGGGTTGGAGGTCCCACAGTGGTCACTGGGGTGGGGGTACCAGGTTGGTGTGGAGGGTGGGGGGTCCTCACTGCAGCCACAGGGAATTGGGGGTCCCACTGGGGCGATGGGGTGGGGGCTCCTTGCTGCAGCCATGGACAATTGGGGGTCCCATGGCAGTTGTGGGGGATTGGGGGTCTCACAGCAGTCATTGGGTTTTAGGGGGGTCTTTGACACCACAGCAGAGCACTGGGGGTCCTACGAGTCCTGTGGGGTCCTTATTGCCGTGGGGGACTGCAGATCCCACCACGCTCATTGTGGTGTGGGAGGGTTCTCGTTGCTGCCATGGCAGGAGCCTGGGGGAGGTCCGAAGACCCTCGCTGGGTGGATGTAGTGGGGGGTCAACACTGCGGCCACTGTGGGTTTGGGGGTCCCGTGGCCCCACTGTGGTTGGGGGGCAGCAGTTGGGGCACACGAGCCCAGTGATGGGCCAGGGATAAGAGTGGGGGGCTCGCGTTTGGGGTCTAGGAAGGGTGACCCCTCTATAGCCGAGGAGGGGGAGCTGCCTGCGGAGGGGGTCCCCTCTATCCTGCCATGGCCCTGAGACCCCTCCTCAGGCCAGTAGACCCCTCCTCAGGCCCGGAGACCAGCTCCCATTGCCCCGAGCCCGCAGCCGCGGAGCCGAGCCCCGGTTCTCTGGCGGTGCGGAGCCTGGACCCCCTTCATGACACGGGCTGGGGGGACTGGGGTCCCCACGGCCTCTACCCACCCCCGCGAGAACTACAACTCCCATCATGCCTGCCAAACAGAGCCGGAAAAAGAGTATTTCCCATCATTTCTCGCTCTATCGAGGCGGAAGTAAAGCGCTTTCCCCCCCCCGCATCATGCCCCGCTCTACCGGGGCGGAAGTACTCCCACCGTAAGCCCGCGGGACTTCATTTCCCGGCGTGCCCTACGGCGGAGAACCGGAAATCCGGCGCCGCCTTAGGAGCCGCCCGGGCCGAGGCAGCTGCGGCCCCGATCCCGATCCCGATCTTGATCCCGATCCCGGTCCCGATCCCGGTCCCGATCCCAATCCCGGCTCCGATCCCGGCCCCTTCCCGGTCCCGGCCGCCCCCGCCGCCGCCATGGGGTGCACGCTGAGCGCCGAGGATAAGGCGGCGGTGGAGAGGAGTAAAATGATCGACCGCAACCTGCGGGAAGACGGCGAGAAGGCGGCCAAGGAGGTGAAGCTGCTGCTGCTCGGTGAGGACGGGCCGGGGGGGAACAGCGGGTTCCGGTCTCCGGGGGATCTGGGGGGGACAAGATCCTCTGAGCCTCCGCCTTCAGAAAGGAGTTTGGGATGGAGAAGTGGGGGGCCCTGGAGGGGCTGAGGGGGATCCCTGGGGGAGCTGAGATGGTTCCTGAGGAATCCCTGGAGGGGCTGAGGTGGTTCCTGAGGGATCCTTGGAGAGGCTGAGGAGGTTCCCTGGAGGGGTTGAGTTGATTCCTGAGGGATCCCTGGAGAGGTTGAGGAAGTCCCGAGGGGTTCTTGGGGGAGCTGAGGTGGTTCCTGAGGAATCCCCGGGCACTGAGGAGGGTCCTGAGGGTCCCCTGGTCCCTTTCCGAGGGAGAGAGGCCATGGCTTATCCCTGTGCGGGGCTGGGATGCGGCCCGGGGGCTTTTCCAGATGGAGTTTCCCGGTGCTCCCTCCAGGCTGCCCGGGGGAAGGGAGGGCTGTTCCTCCCGGGTGGGATCGGGCCAAGCCCGGGAGAGGCTCATCCCGGGAAGGGAATGGGGAATGCTGGGGCTGGAATTAAATCCCCAGTCAGGGGTAAAACGCCTCTGGGGGTGTCCGTGAGTTGGGGACCAGGGGAGGTGGAAGATCCTGGGTGGGGATTAAGCTCATGGGAAGAGGAAGTGTCGATTTTTTGGGCTTTTTCTCAGGATCTGGGGAGAGCTGGATGGGGGATTTCCTTTTGGGAGGGGTGGGAGATTCCCTTTAGCGGAGTTTTGCTGTGTTTGATCTGTGTCCTGGAGTTCTGGGAAGTGATAACGGGAACTCAGAGGAGGCACCAAGTGCTCTTCCTGAAGGCTGGGGGAGCAGATTGGGATGAGATACTGGGGGAAAATTGGTTAATGGGGAGAAATCCCTCTGTGTGAGGGTGGGGATTCCCTGGCTCAGGGTGCCCAGAGCAGTTTTGGCTGCCCCTGGATCCCTGGGAGTGTCCAAGGCCAGGCTGGACAGGGCTTGGAGTAACTTGGGATAGTGGAAGGTGTCCCTGCACATGGCAGGGGGATGGACTGGGATGAGCTTCTAACCCAAACTAGTGTAAGACTCCGGAATTCTTTTCAAACCCTCACATTTTATAAGCATCACTCGGGGCTGGTGAACCATCTGTTTGTGCTAGTCCCTCTTTTCAAGGTCTGGGTGTGTATTTTTGGTTATCCTGATTTTTTTTTTTTCTGTCTGGGAGGAGACAGATGGAGTCTGTGAGGATGGAGCAGTGCTGAGTGGGCCCTTCCTGTGTGAAGGAACCGTCCTGCTCCAGGAATCCTTTTTCTTTCCCTTTTAGCCCTTTTTCCTTCACTCCCTGCAGGAGCTGCTCTGAGCTTTGTGTGTCCGTGGAAAAGCTCTTGGCTCTGTGTCAGGAGAATCCTTTGTTCTCCAGGTGTTTGTTTTGGTGTTAATAAGCAACACTTGCACATTCCCTGGAATGGAATAATTCTTTTCCTCATATTTTTCTATGATGTTTTTTCCAAAGCACCAAAGGGCTTTGAGGCTGAGATTAATCTTATCAGCAAATGTGGAATGGGGGGGGAATATCCCAAAAACTGTACAGTCATCACTTGGAATGTGTTAAAATCCAGGTGAGGCTTTAGAACACGGAGCAGCAGCTGATTTTTGGGTCACTGTTGGCTTTGGGATGGCAGGAGAATTCCTGCATTTCCTGGTGTGTCTGCAGGTGAGTGAGGAGCTTTGGGAGGAATTGGAATGTTGGTCTGGACCTACCTCTGGATCTACCTGATCCCAGGTCAGGTTTGCACCTGGATAATCCCTCTCAGGTATTTCCTGGTTTTAAAACTGACTGTGGTGATTTCTGGGAATACCAGGGAACGCTGGAATCTCCCCACACACCCCCTTACTGATGTGCAGGGGATTCCCAGGAGAAATTACCTGCAGTGGGAACATCCTTTCAATGAAAAGTCCATGAGGATTTTCCCATTGTTTGAGGAAAAGGTTTTTTTTTATCCCACATAAAACTGTCTGGATCCGCAGGGTCTCATGTCATTCATTCCCTGAGTGGTTTCTGCCCCTCTCAGAGAAGGTTGGGGAAAAAAAGAATAATTTTTTCCTGAAGTTTGGAGTCCACAGATCCTTCCCAGCTTCATGAAAAGAGCTGCCCCAGTTTGGGATCTGCAGAGCTGTGAGGAGCAAGGAAGGGCTGTGCCTGTGGGGAGGGAGCTGGATCCATCCCAGCTGGGCTGTGAGGAGCCTGGGGAGGACCCAGAATCTGGAGAGGTGGAAGAGGAGAAGGAGAAAAAGGCAGATACAGTGAAATTTTGGGAGGGGAGAAGTGAAATACAGCCAAATCAGGAGATTTGGAAGAGGAATCAAATACACACGAAAATCGGGAGATGTGGGGGAGAGGAAGAGGAAGCAAACCTGAAATCAGGAGGTTTAGGAAGATGAGAGAGAGGGGGGAAGTAAAGATGCTGAAATTTAGGAGATTTAGGAGAAAAGAGAAAGTAAAATACAGCTGAATTTGGAAGATCTGAGGGAAGGGAAAGGAAAGGGAAAGGGAAAGGAAGGAAAGGGAAGGAAGGGAAGGGAAGGAAGGAAGGGAAGGGAAGGGAAAGGAAGGAGAGAAAGGAAAGGAAAAGGAAGGAAAGGAAAGGGAAAGGAAAGGAAAGGAAAGGAAAGAAAGGAAGGAAAAGGAAAGGAAGGAAAGGAAAGGAAAGGAAAGGAAAGGAAAGGAAAGGAAAGGAAAGGAAAGGAAAGGAAAGGAAAGGAAAGGAAAGGAAAGGAAAGGAAAGGAAAGGGAAAGGAAAGGAAAGGAAAAGGAAAGGAAAGGAAAGGAAAGGAAAGAAGGAAAGGGAAAAGGAAAGGAAAGGAAGGAAAGGAAAGGGAAAGGGAAAGGAAAAGGGAAAAGGAAAGGAAAGGGAAAGGAAAGGAAGTCAAACACCCCCAAAATCAGGAGATTTGGAGAGCACAGTAAGTCAGAAATCCACAAATCAGGGTTTGGGTGTATTTTCCTTTCTCTCCTCCATAACCCTTATCTTCTCTTGAGCAGGGGAGGAAGGAGAGAGAATCCCAGTGGTGCTCCCTTCTTCTGGGAGCTTTGCCTTGACTTTTCCAGCACCTCCCACCTGGGAGAGGGTTCTGATGCTGGAGGAAGTGGCCCCAGCACCTGGATGTCTGCAGGATTCCTGGGAATAAAGTTATTCCTGGCAGCTTCTCCTCAGGACCTCAAGTCCCCTCTGTTGTGTTTCCCTTTCACAACTCTGAAGTTTTTGTTGAGCAATTCTAAGTTCTGGGGAATATTTTATAAAACAAAACAAAAATGGAGCATTGAATAATGACTGACCCTGGGTTGTTGTGTCATTTTCCAGCTGTGGGATGGGAATTCTTCTGTGTCAGGAACACGGGTGAGTGTCCATGCCAGCACTGGGGTTTGGGGATGGACAATTTCCAGCAGACAGCTTTGGTGGAGGAATTGTGATTCCACCTGTGCTCCAAGAGCCCTCTGGATATGGTTCAAGTTTAAACTTTTAAATTCTGAGGCAGAGCATTGAAATAGCTTTTCTTGGAAGAGCAGAGGGAGCTGTAAAGAGGAATTTTTTAATTAGATCACGGATCTAATCTTCTGGAAGTTTGGAGTGAGCAGAGCTGTGCCTGCACCTCCTGGGATGCAGCAGGCACTTGTTCCCTGCAGGAAGGGGGTTGAAAAATGGTCTTTTCATGAGTTAAATGGGGTTTGGAGCTGAAATGAGGGACAGATGCCGATTATTTTTCCATCACACTCTTTGTGGTGATCCCTGCACTGTCTCCTTTGTTGCTGGGGATCCGATGCCTGGCTCTTGTTTCATGTTTTCCCAGTTGGTGTTTGGTCACTTGAGCTCCTCCTTTAACCTTCTCTGGTTACCGGGGTGGTGCTGCCTGGGTCAGCTTTAGAAACAAACCCTGGGGATGCTGGACACGAGGCTGCCCTCCTGGAGCTCCTCCTGAGCTCGGTGCTTTGGGGTCTCTGTCCCCTGCGAGCTCCTGGTGTTTGGGGAATGAGCTTATCCCTCAGCAGGAGAGCCTGGCTGCATGTTTGGAGCAGCTCAGGATTGTTGTCCCTGCAGGAAATTCAGAGGATGTTTGGCTTTTGAAAACGGGCCCAGCACTAGATGACACTCGACTAAGGAATATCTTTTCCAAGCCCAGGGCTTCCCACTGTTCCCTCTCTTTCCAAGTTATCTGTTGCTTTATTATGTAGCTCCTGTTTTACAGGCCTTGCTTGGCTGTTTCTCTGCTGTTGCCACCCAGACTTGGATCCAAAGACACCAGACTTGGCCTTTTTATCCCATATCCCTCCAAGCACATCCATTGATCATGAAATCCTGAAATGGATTGAGTTGGGAGGGACATTAAGGCTCATCCCATTCCATGTCAGGGACACTTCCATTATCCCAGGCTGCTCCAAGCTCTGTCCAACCAGGCCTTGGACATACAAGGGATGGGGCAGTCACAGCTTCTCTGGGCACCCTGTGCCAGGGCCTCCCACCCTCCCAGGGAATAATTCCTTCCCAATATCCCATCTAACCTGCCCTCTGGCAGTGGGAAGCCATTCCCCCTTGTCCCCAGTCCCTCTCCAGCTCTCCTGGAGCCCCTTTAGGCTCTGGAAGGGTCTCCACCCCCTGAGAGTATTTCAGGCCAGGTTGGACGGGGCTTGGAGCACCCTGGGCTAGTGGAAGGTGTCCCTGCCCATGGCAGCCCCACTCAGTCCAGCCCATTCCATGATTCTGTAATTCCCTGTGTGGATGAGGAGCTGTGGGGCTCAGGGGCTGCCCAGGAGGCTGGAGATGGTGGTTTGATCTTCAGCCAAGAGCCACACGAGGCCTCTCCATGGGGGTCTCCAGCCACGCTGCTCGACAACAGCCATAATTCCTTCCAAACACTCCTGGGGGAGATCAAAGAGATCAAAAAACAAATTCAAATCTGGGCTCTGTGCTTATAGAATCCCAGGATGATTTGGGCTGGAAGGGATTTTTAAAGCTTATCACATTCCATTCCCTGCCATGGGCAGAGACACCTTCCACTAGCCCAGGTTGCTCCATGCCCCATCTAACCTGGCCTTGGACACTTCCAGGGGTGCAGCAGAGGGGTGTTTGCTGCTGCTTTGTGGCCATTTCAGCAGCTCCTGAAATTCCTGAGCTTTTCTGGAGAAAAACTCCAGAAGCTCCTGAGAAATTCCTTAAATTTCTCAGAACCATCAGTGGTCACTCAGGTCTGAGTGTAGGGGGCAGGTGCAGGTTCCTCCAGCCTGATGTTTCCCAGGATTGGTGCAAAATTCCTGGAGACATTTCAACCTTCTGAGTGGTCATGGGATGTTTCTAAGCTTTAAAGTAATTTTTTAATTAAAAAAGAGTTGAGGCTCCAATAGTTTCAAGGCAAAAAGGAAAACCCCTCTGTTCTGGAGCCAGGCTGGGAGAGCTGGGAATGCTTAGCCTGGAGAGGAGAAGGTTTCAGGGAGATCTTAGAGCCCCCAGGATGAGAGGAAATGTCTTCCCACTGCCAGAGGACAGGGATAGATGGAATATTGGGAAGGAATTATTCCCTGTGAGGGTGGGGAGGCCCTGGCACTGGTGCCCAGGGAAGCTGTGGCTGCCCCTGGATCCCTGGGAGTGTCCAAGGCCAGGCTGGGCAGGGCTTGGAGCAGCCTGGGTTGGTGAAGGTGTCCCTGACATGGCAGAGAGTGGAATGGGATGGGATTTAAGGTCCTTTCCAACCCAAAGCATTCCAGGATTCCTCCTGTGATTCTAAGTCTTCCATCAGGGCTGCTGCTCCTCTGTGCATCTCCCAGGTACCTTTTGGTGGGAAAAGCCTCATCCCATGTGCTCCAGCAGAGCTTGGAATTTCACTGTGGTGATCCCAGGGTTAGTGGTGCTTCTGTTTTCAATATGCCATTTCTTAACCACTTTTTTTTTTTTTCTCCTCTAGAGGCACTGACAGCCTCAAGTGGTTTATCCTGTGCCATTGGCTCCTGTTCCCTCTGCAGTGAGGCTGTACCCAGCCCATGTGCCCTGTTTTATTTGAATATATTGTTTTCCCCATCATTCTTGCAGAACTAGAGGTGTCAGCCTAATCTTTCCTGGTTCCTGTTGACTTTTCCAACAATAGCTGGGTTTTTTTTTTCAAGCCTGGTGGTACAGCACTGCTGCTCCTTTCTCCAGTGTTTTTCCCTTTCTCCTGATTCCCAGTGCAGTTCTCTTGCTGCATTTGATTCTGTAATATCCAAGACTTTCCTAGGTGTTTTTTATTTATTGAAATAAAAAACCTCAACAAGGGAATATGGGATCTGTGTTATCAGGGATGGCAGGGCTAGGAAGGTCAGGATGTTGGGAAATAAAGTTGGAAGGAGGGAAATGGTGAAGAGGATGAGGATTTGATAGTTCAGCTTTCCCCAGCTGTGGCTGCGCAGGTCCAGGGGTTGCTGTTGGGGTGATATTCCTCATGGAATAAAATTCAGGAATGCAGTGCAGTGGAAAGCTAAGGAGGGTGTTGGTGGTTAAGGTGAGATGTCCACATTCCTTGTGAGGTGGGATGTGGGATGAATTTTAAATAAAGAAAATGTGTTTATCAGGGAGATACCCTGATATTGAGATTTAGGGTGATCTGAACAGCTCCTGCTCCATGTTTCCAGTGGATCTCAAGCCATTGGATATTTTTGGGCCTGGACTCCTCCCAGCTTGGCTGTGCTGTTGTTTGGGCCCCTTTCAGCCTGTCTGAGGGGAGCTGGTTCCTTTTGGGATTTAGGAGCTGTAACCACAGCCAGATAATCCAGCATTGCTTCCAGCCTGCTCCTGTCACACTCCCAGGTCTGTAACTCACCCCTGGAGCTTCAAGTGAATTCCTGGGGTTATTCCCAAGCTGTTCATCAGGGAATGTTGGAACTACTGAGAAATACCTCTGGATTTGGGAGCTCCCCAAGGGCTGCAGCACTTCAGGAATGGGCTACTGGAGTTCCTGCCAAGTCCCTGCAGAGTTTCTGAACTGGCTGTTGCTGGAGGTCCAAGCCTTCAGTTTTATTTTCCTCCCTTGTACTTTAATGGATTTTCTGGGTGCATCCCTGTTCCATCCCTGGAAGGATTTGTTTCAGCAGTGACCTGGTTTCTCTTCAGAAACTTGCAGATGTTCCAGGGCTTTTCCCCTTAATTATATGTATGGAATTCCTTTCCTGAAGTGCAGTTTAATGCAGTTTTGATACAACTTCAGGGAAAACAAAGCGCTGCAAACAGGATTTTTAGGACCTTCTGGAGCAGGAAACTGGATGCTTGTATCTGGAAGATGTAGGGAGTCTGATCTACCTTCTTGGAGATTTTTTAAGGCAAAAACCTACAGTTGTGTGGAATTCCTCCCTTGGAATTGCCAGTCCAGGCTGTGTTTTGTTGCTCCTTTCCCTGTAATCTCCAGCACTTGGCCATGCCAAGTTTCTTGGCTCCCCATCTGCTGCTCCAGGAAATCCTCCAGCTTCCTTGGGGGAAGTGGTTGGATGATAATTTCCCCCCCTGTGCATCCTTTGCTTTCCCGGGGCCAGTGCTGATCCAGCTGGAAAGCTGCTCCAGTTCCCTCCTGCTCCAGAGGAAGAAGGGATCTGGCTGTAGGAATGTGTGCAGGGATTGGCACCCTGGGAGATGGAATTCCAGCACTAATGTGCTGAGCTTTTCCCTAAGGAAACCACTTGTGGTGTTACTGGGATGTTACTGTGGAAGGATGGATTGGGGACAGGGACACTGTGGAATTCTTGTCCAGTGTGTCCATGGAGTGGGGCAGTCTCTGTGACAGATGAGCTGCTCTTTGTTGTCCAGGGTGGTGTGAGGAGGTTCCTCAGTGCTATTCTGGGAAAAAGAGAAGTTCAGAAGTTCAGAGCTTCTGAAGCAGTTTTTCCGTGGGGTTACGACATTGACGCTGAGCTCAGCCCTGGTTTCTTGTGGCAGAAAGTGATCCCTGCCTGGCTGTGCTCGTGGGAGCAGAGGAGAAAGGTTTGCTTCTCCTTTGACAGGCAGAAATGTCCCAGGAAAACCCTGATTTCCATGGATTTGAATCCACTCTCACATGTTTTGATCTTTGAGGTCTTCCTGGCTCCCCATCCAGTCCCTGCCTGAGATCCCAGAGCTGGAGGCTTTGCCTGAGGAATCTCTAAGAATTCCAGTGTAACTCTATCCACTCTTGGTGTGAATTTCTAGTGTGGAGCATCAGTTTGCTGTAGGCTGGAGCAGTGTTTTAGTAGCATTTAAATTCCCATTTGTTATTCCCCTACTGAAGGATTCAGTCCCATTGGATATAAACAGCTCACATGGAAGTCCCCAGAGCTGGGAATGAAGGGTGCAGGATAAAAACTGCCCCTGTATGGATCCCTTCAGGCAAACCTTTTGTCCAGTGTGAACATCTGCAAGTGTTCAGAGAAGCATCAAAGGGCAGGAATGAGACCTAGAGATGTTGAAATGAGGGCCAGAAAGGAAGAGTAAAATGGGAGTGATTGGCTGCAGTGGAGTGGGGGAACCTTTCAGGCATCACATTCCACACCCCCTGCCATGGCAGGGACCCTTCCACTGCCCCAGGGTGCTCCAGGCTCTGTCCAGCCTGGCCTTGGGCACTTCCAAGGATGGAGCAGCCACAGCTTCTCTGGGCACCAGTGCCAGGGCCTCTCTACCCTCCCAGGGGAGAATTCCTTCCCAATATCCCATCTAACCCTGCCCTCTGGCAGTGGGAAGCCATTCCCCCTCATCCTGTCCTTCCAGGTCCTTGTCCCCAGTCCCTCTCCAGCTCTCCTGGAGCTCCTTTAGGCACTGGAAGGGGCTCTAAGGTCTCTCCAGAGCCTTTTCTTCTCCAGGCTGGACACCACCAGCTCTCCCAGCCTGGCTCCAGAGCAGAGGGGCTCCACAATCATGGAATCCAGGATTGTTTAGGGGGGAAGGGGCCTTAAAGCTCATCTCACCCCCTGCCTTGGGCAGAGACACCTATTAAACCCCTGGTTGCTTCCAGGGATTGGAGTTTCTCTGGGAAACCTGTACCAGGGTCTCACCACCATCACAAAATTCCTTTCCAATATCTCATCTAATCCTCCTTTTATCAGTGGGAAGCTGTTCCTCTGTGTCAGACTAGGCAGGGGCAGTGTAAATCCTTTTTTTCCCCAGCATTGCCCATCTCCTGGGCCATCCCAGCAGGAGCTCCACCCTTCCATTCCAGAGCTGGAGCTGGAGGGGAGATGTTTTTCGGTGAGTGTTAATGAGGTGCCTTGTCTGGGTGGCTCCTGCCTGAGAGAGAGAGAGAGAGAACCTGGAACAACAGGAAAAACTTCTTTAGGAATAACAGCTCACTGCTGAGGAGCCAGTCTGGGGTTGTGTGTTGGTGAGGAGACAGTTTGGAGGATGTGGATTCCTACTTTCTTCCTCTAAAGTAAGGTGTGAGTAACCTTGGAGAGGGGAATTCCTGCTCAGTGTTTAGGATTGAGGGGGGAAAGGAAGGGGTTAAAGGAATCTGGTTGGAATTAGTGCTGTATTGGCAGGGTTGGATCTGATGGGGTTGGTGACAGGCAGAACAGCTTGGCTGCTGTTCGAGATTATTTTGGGATAATCTAAGGAGGAAATGACAGTAAATATGATGCTGAGAAGGCAAAAGCAGAGAGGTGATACCAAAAGTCTCTTCTCAGTCTGGATTTGGGGTTGTTTGGGGACAGCAGAGATTTGAAATCTCAGCACTTGGATCCTGGGAATGTGGAGGGTGGATGTGGGAAATAAAAATAAAGATTTGTATCCTCTCAGAGTGGAAGTGCTGAGTTTACAGAGTGTTAATGTTTTCACACCTGACCGCAAACACTGAGCTGCTCTGGGGGAGCTGGGAATGTTCCCCCTGGAGAAGGGAAAGATCCAGGGAGACCTGAAATCTAAAGGGGCTTCAGGAGAGCTGCAGGAACTTTGGGCAAAGGCCTGGAGTGACAGGACAAAGGGGAATGGCTCCCACTGACAAAGGGCAGCATTAGATGGGATATTGGGAAGGAGGAGAGGACTTGGCACAGTTTGCCCAGAGCAGCTTTGCCTGTCCATCCCTGGATGCATCCAAGGCCAGGCTGGATGGGGCTTGGAGAAAACCGGGATACTGAAGGTGTCATTGCCTGTAGCAAGGGGTGGAACAGGATGGGATTTAAGGACCCAAACCATCCTGGAATTCTCTTTATTTTGTTTGATTCCATCTGAGCTCACCCGAGTCATCTATCCAAATCCAAGCAGGTCCAACATCATTCCTTGCCTACAGCCAGCCCAGCTCTGCAGCTCAGGGAGTCTTGAGGCCAAGGACCCCTCAGGCAGTGGCAGAGCCAGCTGAGCTCCTGCTGCCACAGGAGGTGAAGCCCTGGAGTTCTGCTGACCTCAGGAACACCGTGCCTGCCTTTGGAATGCTCCCGGCTGGGACAGGCGTGTGGGGCAGCTCTGCTGAGCTCCATCAGCCAGGATAACTGATGGTTTGGAGTCCCAGGTGTTCACTGCCCTGAGCCATGCAGGAGGGGCTTGGTTTGGGAGTGATCTGGGACAGAAAACTAGGGAAACCAGGGACCTTGGTGGGTTTTTTTGTAGTCAGGAATAACTGACCCTTCTTCAAGGGATAATTGACCTCCCCCCCCAGCTGTACAGAGTTTTGGGAGCCAGGTATTCTTGACATTCCTTGAAGAAAGGCTGTTGGGATGCAGATGTGCCTGCAGCTCGAGAAATTCCAGAGATTTTTAGCCAATGAACTCATGGTGATTGTTGGCACATGTAAATAAAATCTGGGAAGAATATGCCAGGACAGTGTGGTGGAACTCTACTACCAGCAGCAATGCACAAGGAATATCCCACTCCAGACCCCATCAGCTTCTCTGTGGGGACTAGAAAAAGCACATCCTGCTTTTCCTTTCAGTTTCATGTAGTTAACTGGATGTTTTTTGTGCTTTTCAGGTGCTGGAGAGTCTGGGAAAAGCACCATTGTGAAGCAGATGAAGTGAGTGCAGGCTGGAACTTTTGTTTTTGTGTGAGATGGGATAAAAAAAAAAAAAAAAGTGTGGCGCCCTTCTGGTTTGGTTTGGAAGTAATAAGCTGCTTTCCTTCCAGGATTATCCATGAAGATGGCTACTCAGAGGAGGAATGCAAACAGTACAAAGTGGTTGTGTACAGCAACACCATCCAATCCATCATTGCCATCATCAGAGCCATGGGGAGGCTAAAGATAGACTTTGGGGAAGTTGCCAGAGCAGTGAGTATTGCATTTATTTCCTTAGCCTGAACTGTGTTAATGAATCCTGGAGTTTCAGTCCAGGGCAGAATGTTACAAGATAAAGTAGCAAAAAACCTGTCATGACTTTAGTGTATTGTCAGTGCAAAACAATATTTTACTGAGGTTCTGGGTAAGAACCACTGAGGTTCTGGGTAAGAACCTTTAGTAGTTTGAATGTAAAAACAAAACAAAAAAACCCCAAAAAAACCCAAAAACAAAAACACAAACAAACAAAACAAAACAGAACAAAACAAAACAAAAATAATAATTAAAAAAAAACCCCAAATCTTTCTCTAAATTATTTGAATTTTTGGGAATTTTGAGTTTGGAATTTTGGGAGGTTTGAGGCTGTGCTTTTTCCCTTCACCTCTAACTCTGCTTATTCCCTGGTCTGTTTCTTGCATTTATGTTCAGCATTTTGAGCTGGAAGTCAGGTAGCCTTGATCCTTGTGGTGGTGGGAAAGGCACAGAGTGGGAACTAGGGACTCCTGGAAATGTGCAGGAGACAGGAATTGTGTCAGCACAGGACTGCATTGTGACTGCAGTTGATCCAGCCCCGGATAGTTTGAATTTATGGTATTTATTTTGGATTTATGATTCCAAGTCCTGGCCAAAGGGCACATCTTCACTCACATGTTCACCCAGGCTGTTGTTCAGCTGCTGCTTCAAATCCTCCCAGAGTTCTCTTCCACCTTTTTTGGTGCTTGTTGAAGCCAAGTTGGGACCTTGGAGCTGGAACAGGGAAGATGCTGAATCCGAGTCCTTTCTCAGTTACCTGCCCGTGCTGGGGTGGCTTCACAAGAGCTGAATGCCATCAATTTTCACCATCCCAAAGAGCTGGAGTTAAACAACTCCGTGACTTTTGGGAGAAAACTGGACTGTGATTGAGTAGAGCAGTGATTAATTAATGCTGAGATGTTGAACCTTGCTGTTGGGGGGAAGGTCCCTGTGGCTGGACACCCAAGGCTGTGTTCCTGTCCCGCAGGACGATGCCCGGCAGCTGTTTGTCCTGGCGGGGAGCGCCGAGGAGGGAATGATGACTGCTGAGCTGGCTGGAGTCATCAAACGCCTCTGGAGAGACCCTGGAGTGCAGGCCTGCTTCAGCAGATCCAGGGAATACCAGCTCAACGATTCTGCATCCTAGTAAGGAACCAACACCAGCTCCTGGGCTTCTTCCAGCTCCCACAGTGGTCCAGGAGGGGCCAGTGTGGCTGGAGTGGGGTGGGACTGTCTATACTGGTCTGGCTGGGTGACACTGGGGATGGAGCGCTGTTTGTCTTATCTCTGTGGAGCACTGGGGATAACCCCACATTGCTTGTTTTGTGCCTTGGTGAATTTAATCCTGGGGTGGTTTGGGTTGGAAGGGACTTTCAACATCTCATTCCACCCCCCTCCCATGGGCAGGAACACTTTCCACTATCCCAGGTTGCTCCAAGCCCCATCTAATCTGGTTCTAAACCCTTCCAGGGATGGAGCAGCCGAAGTTCCTCTGGGCAGCCTGTGCCTCCCCACCCTCACAGTGAGGGATGTAATCTAATTTTGAAAAATGTGATTTTTGGATAAATTTGCTGATTTCATGGAAGAAACTTGGCATCTTGTGCTAAGGTGAACAGGAGCCCAGGTGTGCCCAGAGGGCCAAGAGGCCAAAGGCAGCTGCCATGGGTCAGGAACAGGGTGTCCAGCAGGCCCAGGGCAGGGATTGTCCCTCTGCTCTTGGCACTGCTGAGGCCACACCTCCAACCCTGGGGTCAGTTTGGGGTTCGTCATGACAAGAAGGACATTGAGGGGCTGGAGCGTGTCCAGGGAAGGGAACAGAGCTGGGGAAGGGTCTGGAGCCCCAGGAGGGGCTGAGGGAGCTGGGGAAGGGTCTGGAGCCCCAGGAGGGGCTGAGGGAGCTGGGAAGGGGCTCAGCCTGGAGAAAAGGAGGCTCAGGGGGACCTTGTGGCTCTGCACAAGTCCCTGCCAGGAGGGGACAGCCGGGGGGGTCGGGCTCTGCTCCAGGGAACAGGGACAGGAGGAGGGGAAATGGCCCCAAGCTGTGCCAGAGGAGGTTCAGGTTGGACACCAGGAGGAATTTCTTCATAGAAAAGGTGCTCAGGCCTTGGCAGGGGCTGCCTGGGGAGGTTTGGAGTGCCCATCCCTGCAGGTGTTCATGGAGCCACTGGATGTGGCACTCAGGGCTCTGTTCTGGTGACAAGGTCAGTGCTTGGATCCTGGAGGTCTCTTCCAAGCTCAGGGATTCTGGGATTCCATTGGAATGGCAGGTGCTTGGCTGTGTCACCTCCGTTGTTCCTGCAACAGGGAGCAACACTCCTGAAATTTAAACTGCCACTTTCCAAAATGGGATCCCCTCACCCTGCAGGTCAATATTCCCAGTTTCTCCTTACAGCTTTCCTTTTCCTCCTGTCCCTATGCCCGGCACCTCACAGGCAATGCTGCCTCCAAACTATTCTGATTTTAAAATCTTCTTGTCCTGGTCCAAAAATCAGCACAGCTGCTGAACAACTGAGAGGTTCTGAGTAGATAAACAGGCTGCTAATGGAATTTTTGATGAAATGCCTCATCTTTTTCCAAGGGCAGGTTAGTGCAGGAAGGGGAAACTGTTCCTTTGATGAGCAAAACAGTTGTTGTTTTTTCCTCTTTTTTAAACTCACATTCTTGGTCTCTCTACAACAAATATTTGACACTCTGAAAGGTGATTTTCAGCATCTCCAGTTGAAAACTCCTCTCAGTTTAAGCTTTAACTCTTGGAAAAATGGGTTGGGAAGAGCTTTGTGGAGAAGTTTTAGCTGTACCACAGCTCCCTGCCTGCAGGATTTTGCTGTTCAGAGCATATTTGAGCTTGGAAACAAGGCAGAATCCTTAATTTGCAGCACCTTGGCAGGGGTTTGGATCAAGGGAAGGGCTGACAAGAGTTTTCTTGGATTTGTGCATGCCTTTGCAGCAGGAAAAGAGGAAATTCAGGCTCCAAGGGAGGAAAGAGATTGATGAGGAGGGGGAAAGGAAGGAATGATTTAAGGGAAAGATGTGAAGAAGAGGAGGAAAGCTTAAAGACTTGGGCAGAGAGCAGGAATGGAGCTGAAGGAGGAATCTTGGTGTGTGTCTGGATGTGTTGGAAGATGAGGACAGCTGGAGAAATGGGGCAGATTGGGAACAGAGGGTGTTACCCTGCTTTTGTAGGGTTTTTTTTTTGGGTTTTTTTTTTTGGGTTTTTTTTTTTTTTTTTTTTTTTTTTTTTTGTAGGTTACCCTGCTTTTTTTTTGGAAGGTTCTTCCTGCTCCTGGATATTTCCCACCCACCCATGTCCAGGTCCAGGTGTAGGTTCAGGTGTGGCTGCTGTGAGGAGCTGGCACAGCCTGGGATGGGGATGTTACACCTGGGATGAATCCCCCAGGCATTTCCTGAGAAATGCCCCAGAAAATTTGACTTCCTGTCCCAAAGCCACAGGAAGTTGCACCAAACCAATGTTATGATGCATCGGCAGCTCCGCGGTTGGGAAACGTTCATTTCTTCATGGTAAATTTGTGCTGTTAGAGTTTCTTCTGGGTCTTCCACAGCACTTGAAGAATTCCCAGGATTTTCCTCTCCCTCCACATGTGGCTTCTGACCTGCCTTATCTCTGGTGTTCCCCAATTAATTCCCTTGTCCATGCTTAGAATATCCTGAGCTGGAAGGGACCCACAAGAATCATCAAGTCCAACTCCTGGCCCTGCACAGGACATCCCAAAATCCCACCCTGTGTTTGGGGGGATTTTTTCCATGGATGAGAGCATTGTCCACACGCTCCTTGAGCTCTGCCAGCCTTGGGGCTGTGACCATTCCCTGGGGAGCTGTTCAGGTGCCCAAGGATGGATGTCCTGCACTCCTTTTTGTGGTGGGATGACACAGGCTTTGTCTCACTTCTCTTGGGAATTTCACTTCCCTGTTCCTTTCATTATCTCCTACAAACAGCACTGAGACCTCAACATGAGCAGCTGTTAAATCTGTGCCCCATTTGCTGGTTTTCCAGCTGAAATCCAGTTTTGTGCTGTGTTTCCAGACCAGTTCTGGCTCCACATCAGATTCTGGGGCTGAGACACATGGGATGGAGGAAGAGACAAGTAACTGCTTGTGAAAATCAGGTGGCATCAAGAGCAAGGGTGCTGTGGCAGGGAGCCGAGCATTTTAGCGTGGAATTGTTCCAAAAACTCCCCTTCCTGCTGTTTCCTGCATCTCTGGGCACTTTTTCCTTGTGCAGGCAGAGATCCTGCATTGCTCTGGCAGGCTGGAGGTGGTATGGGAGGAGAGGAGGTGGAGGATAACACTGATCCAAACAATCTCTCCTGGAATCGTAGTGTTTGTTTTTCATGTTTTCTTTTTTTTTTTTTTTTTTTTTTTTTTTTTTTTTTTTTTTTTTTTTTTTAATAAGAATGCTCCTGGCCCAAGCTGTTGATGTGGAAATTCTCAGTGCCTTTCCCAGCACCATCAGATAAAACCCCCTGGTACCACCCTGGGTTTTGTGGAATATTACAAACATTTATTTCTTCAACTTGCCTTTTTACAACTTCCCATTTGTCTTTCCCTCTGATGTGAGCAATGGCTCTGTAGCTGCCTCCAGCCAGTGCTGTGGAGAAGCATTTGGTCCCTCTGTGCACAACTGGGGAATTTAAATCCCATCTGATTCCATGGGCAGGGACACCTTCCACCATCCCAGGTTGCTCCAAGCCCATCCAGCCTGGCCTGGGACACTTCCAGGGATCCAGGGGCAGCCACAGCTGCTCTGGGCATTCCATTCCAGGCTTCACCACAACTCACAGGGAGGAATTCCTTCCCTCCATCCCCTCTAAACCCCTGTTTGGGGTGCAGCAGGAAGAATGTGAAGGATATTTCCATTTCACGCGTTTCCAGATTTTCAAGATACTTGGAAATGTCACCAAGCACAGAATGCTTTGAAGTGTTTTCATTCCTAGTTTTGATAGTTTTCCTGGATTTCAGGCAGATCCCAGCCTGTGGAAGCTGTAGGTAATTATCTGCAGTCTCATAGGCAATTAGCACAGTTCCTGATCAACCTTTCTCTAGTCCTGCACATCTCCTCGTGTTCCCAAATGCCAATTCTGGCCTAAATTCCCTGACATGGTGCTGGATAAAACCTAGATTATTCTAAGTGAGGCTTTTCTTCTTCTCCTTTTCTCCCTCCTCCTCTTTTCCCCCCTCCTCCTCATTTTCTCCCTTATCTTTTATCCCTCCCCTCCTCTTCCACCCCCTTTTTTTTTCTCTCCCCATTTTCCCTTCCCCTCTCCTTCCCTCTGTGCTTTTCCAGCATTTTGGGATATCTTTTTTCAAGTTCCACTTAATCTGAAATAGAAGTGGCACTAGCTGGGCTGCACAGCCTGGATTTTTGGGAGGGCACAGCTGCTTCCTCTGTCCACACTTGGCAGGACTTCCAGGGCTTTCCAGAAATCCCCTTTGCTGGGTTTTCCAACCACTTATATTTGCATGGGATTTGCCCTTTAGGTCTGTCTGGAATTAGTCTGGCAAAGTTTATTGTTTCAGGCAGCACCACTGAATCTGATATGCCTTATTTCCTGACTGAGTTTGTTTGCTGGGAGTTTGCCAGCTCCATTCCCTCCTCTCTGGCTGCTCCCAAAGCCTTAATTAGGAATTAGACCAATTTCAGTGCCCAAATTTCCAACTGGCTCTTGGGAGCAGGTGCTTTGTAGATTCAGCTTGGGCTTGTGTTGGGATTAGAGTGGGACTTTATCATAAAGGACTTTTCAACCTAAACGATTCCATGATTTGTCACATCAGTGGCATGACCTGTATCAAAGCCAGGCTTTGAGGAACTGCTGGGTCAGTTCTTATCATTCCCATTGGCTTTTAGATACTTTGTGTCTCAGCTAAATTAACACTGGTAGGGGAGAGAGTGGAGAAAAATATCTGGGCATGTCACTGCCTCAGCAGAAATGTTCCCAAATCATGTTTTACTAAACTGAAACTAAAGCCCAGTTTCACAGAGCAGCTCACAAACCTGCCATCCTTCTGGAGTCGAGAGAGGGATGAGAGGACTGGCTCTTCTGGGACTAAATCCACTCTCAGATCCCAGCTCTGTGGGAAAAGCCCCGTGGCACCGGGCAGGTCCTGGCAGCTCACTGGGATCTGGGGTTTGGAAACAGGGCAGGGCTCTGCAAGTCCCGGCCAGGAGGAGCTGTTGGAGGAGGGATGTGTTGCTGGGGTTCCTAGCACAGCTTCCAGAAGCGATTCCTGGCTGACAATGGATCTGTGATAATAATGTGTGATTTGGGAGGGTTTATTACACCCATCAGAGCCCTCATGCCCCTGAGCCCTCCCAGTGACACAGGGCTGGGGTGATTAAAACCTGCTCCCCAGAAAGAGCACGGCCTGTGCCATCCCAGCAGAGCTGTGGGATCTGTGTCATCTTTGTGAGAGCAGCAGGCTGAGCCTGGAGGGAAGATGAGCTCAGAGGTGTTGCTGGCTGCAGTGGGATTTCTGATCCTGCTGGGAATCATCTACACCTCGTGCCTGGTGTGCCTGAGAGCTGAACTCCAAAAGGAATGTGCTGGGGCTGGAATTAGTTGAGGTCCTGATGGGAAAAATTTCTGCAAGGATGTGGCTTCTCCCAGGGCTGTATCCTCAGAGAGTGCTGTATCAGCTTGTTGGGGAAGGAGGTGGCTGCATCTGCCTGGTTTGGGATGGTTTTTCAGGCTCCATCCCTCCCTCCCGGCTCCTTTGACGCATCCCTGCCCTTTAACAGCAAACCCTTGGATTTATTGCCTTGTGCTTTGAAGCGAGAGACCTTGACTGTGGATTGCCCTGGGAGATCCAGCCCTGGCACAGCTCTGCATTCCCTCCCTACCCTCCCCAGCCAGCTCAGCTCCACCAGCACCACTTTCCAAGGTCATCCAGGGAGGGGTTAAAATCCCCAAACCCCCAAAACATCTCTCAGGACAGCCCCCAGGGGGTTGTTTGCTTCAGGGCTGTGCTCTGTGAGGGAGATAAATAAATTCTGCGCTTTGTTCTGCAGTTTATAAAAGATTCATGGTGAGGCAGCCGACTAAAAAAAGCCTCTTGTGTTGTCTCTTCTGGTTTAGTTACCTAAATGACTTGGATAGAATATCCCAGCCGACCTACATTCCGACTCAGCAGGATGTGCTGCGGACCAGAGTGAAAACTACAGGAATTGTAGAGACTCACTTCACCTTCAAGGACCTGTATTTCAAGTGAGTGAAGGGCTCTGCCCGTGCCCTGCACTGGGGGCACATCCCACACTCGCTCCTGGTTTAACTGTCCTCCTTCCCTCCGTTATCCCTCTCCGCTGGCGTCGCTGGCTGGAGAGACCGGTTTGACTTTGATTTGCCTTCTGTTCTTTTCAGCTGCTTTTATGTTGGAATCGCAGACACAGGTACTGACTGCTCGTTTCCAGGATCCAATCCCAAAAAATAATACTAAAAGGACACTGACTGGAGTTTGAGTTTGAGTTTTTTAACCCTTTCCTCGGAGCAGAGGAACCGAGCCAGGCTGCGGCTCCGGGGTGCATGGTGTGCTCCATGTGTTCCTCTGGGAATTGCCAGCCTGTGCCTGGCACTGCAGGGGCTGGGACTTTCCTGTCAGCTTTGCTGATCCAGTCCCTGCCAGGCTGTGGATCCAGCCTGCTCCTGGCAGTGTCCCTTTACATGTCACTAACGAGCTTCCTCTAACCTCAGAGCGGCTCCCGCGGCCTCCGTAGGCTGAGGCTGCATCCCTCATTCCTCACCTTGGATCCCTTGTAGCTCTCCTTCCTGCTGCTTAGGAATTCCTTGCTTCAGATCCCATGTGTGCTCCTGACCAGCAGCTGGAGCCCCCACGGCATTCCTGTGCCCCAGGGTGGGTGTAGGGCAGTGCAGTGCCTGTGCCTCAGCCCCCTTCCCTCTGTCTGTGCAAAATGGTTTGGAGCCTTTTCCTGCTCACATTCCTAAAAAGCATCTGTTGGCTTATTTATAAGTGGGGTGTGAAACACTTTGGTGGAGTTGCAGCAAAATCCAAGCGGTGCTTCTAAAATCCAAGGGTTTTAACAGGATCCCAGATTGGTTTGGAGTGGGTGGGATCTTAAATCCCATTTAGTCCCACCCCCTGCCATGGGCAGGGACACCTTCCGCTATCCAAGGCTGCTCCAAGCCCTGTCCAGCCTGGCCTTGGACACTTCCAGAGATCCAGGGGCAGCCACAGCTGCTCTGGGCACCCTGAGCCAGGGGCTGGCCACCCTCACAGGGGAGAATTCCTTCCCAATAGCCCATCTACCCCTGCCCTCAGTCAGTGGGAAGCCATTCCCTGTGTCCTGTCCCTCCATCCCTTGTCCCCAGTCCCTCTCCAGCTCTCCTGGAGCCCCTTTAGGCACTGAAAAGGACTTTTGGGTCTCTCTGGAACCTTCTTCTTCCCAGCTCTCCTGGCTCCAGTCCTTGGAGCATCTCCATGATCTTCTGGAGAAGGAAACTTGCACAGTTTTTGGGAGAACAGCATTTTGGCTTCCAAACTGTGCAATTTAAGAACATTTTTAACAACAATGCCAAAATACTTGGCATCATCGATTTATTTTTTGCAGCTTCTGGTCCATCCAGGGAATAACTTGTCTTCCCTTGGTGATGGATCAGGATTAGCATCTCCAGTGTGTTCCTTTAATCATCTCCACCTCCTTCCCCATCCCACCAGAGCCATTGATCCTGTGCAAGGCCCCAGACACACGAGGTGCTGTCCCAGAGGGGTTTGCTCCACAAAGAGAAGTATTAATCCATCAGAAACCCTGGTGCTGCCAGCTCTGCTATGATATTCCATCTCAGACATTAATAATGGGATGGGGAAGCTGCAGTGGCTGGAATTGGGATGAGCTGAGTTGTCAGTGATGCTCTTCCTAATGTGCTAATGGCAAATGATTCAAGCCATGTAAATATCCTGGATTCTCACAGAGATTTCCAGCTTTCCTTCTAGAGCAGAGGGTTAAATAGAACATGGGAGTTAGTTTGGGGTCATTAAATCTCCCCCTGGACAGCTCCTTGTCTGCTCTGGGAACAAATCACTATCTATGACTTAATAACTCAGATATTAACTTGATTTAATTAAATCCCAGTCCTAGGCTCTCATCAAAATATTTGGATGAGCAGGTGCTGGAACTACCTGTGACACAAATTTCTATTTAATTAGCAAACTAATTCAATTTATACAGACATTCCATAAGCAACTGCTCAGCCTTTAACCTCCAGTATCTCAAGACTATTTTTTAATACATGAAATTATTTCTTAACCCCTTTAATTTCCTCCTGGGTCCCAGCAGGAGCTTGCAGGCAGTGTGTTCCCAATAATCCATTTCCCTGGAGGTGCTGTGAGAAAGTGTTTGGAGTCCAGTCAAGCAAATGGGTTGTTGCTAAGGAAATAGGAGAGAGAACAAAATCAGCAGAGCTCTGGATGGTGACTTCCAGTTCTTCCTGCTGAAAACCAGAACCATGGAAGGGATATTTAATCTCATCCAGGGACATCTTCCACCAGCCCAGGTTGCTGCAAACTCTATCCACCCTGGCTTGAAAGAAAACAGAGAATTCTGATTTAAAATCCCTTCTCCCAAGACGGGAATTTTAAAACCCCATCTCCCAAGAGAAGCACCCAAAACCCTGCGTGTTCCCAGCCCAGTGCTCAGTCTCCCCATCCTTGGGAGCAGCACAGGGCTGGCCAGGAGGGCTGTGCACACCTCCTGAGCCCCTTCTCCTGCCTCTCCCAGGATGTTCGACGTGGGAGGGCAGCGCTCGGAGCGGAAGAAGTGGATCCACTGCTTCGAGGGGGTGACAGCCATCATTTTCTGTGTGGCCCTGAGTGACTACGACCTGGTGCTGGCTGAGGACGAGGAGATGGTGCGTGATGTGGGGTTTGTGGCTGCGTGGAAGGGAGCTGGGAGCATCCCTAGCTCCATCCTGCACCAGGAATGAACCTGGAATGTTCCTGGCGTACTCCTCCTGTTAAATTGTCTGAGAGCTGCAAGGACCAAGCACTCCTTGGATGAGCCAGTGGAATCTTGCCCCACAAAGTGATAAATGCAACCCATCCGTGAGGTTTTCCACCTTCCTGCTTGCTGGGAGGTGCCTGGAGTTGTTCTTACGGTTTGCTCTCTGTGTGTGAGTCACTCCAGGAAGGAACAGGAGGAGGTGATCTGTCCCCTGTGCTCCTCCTGGGGCAATGGCAGTGAGGATGTGGTGGTGACACCCCAATTTTGAGTCTGGCCTGTGCAGCAGAGCCCCTCTCCCCCCATCCCACCCTTCCCTAACATCTCTCCCGTTGGATTTCCTTTTCCAGAACCGGATGCATGAGAGTATGAAACTCTTTGACAGCATCTGTAACAACAAATGGTTCACAGACACCTCCATCATCCTCTTCCTGAACAAGAAGGACCTGTTTGAGGAGAAGATTAAGAAGAGCCCACTAACGATCTGCTACCCAGAGTACACAGGTAGGCTGGGATCCCTGGGATCTGGGATCATCTGTGTCACTGGGCCAGGACTGAGTGAGTCAGAGCCTTGCACAACCCAGAATCTGTTACAAACTTCTCCCCCAGTTCCTTCCCTCTGCCTCCTGGGCAGCCTCTCTGGCCTGTTACTTGGCTGGTAGTTTTCTTGGAAGAGCTGTGGTTGGAAAGAACCTTTGTCTTTCCTTGCAATAAAGTATTGCACTCCAACAATTCAAGGTCACTTCTCTGTTTTCACACATAACTGGGACAATAATTCCATTTAAATTCACTTTTAATTGAGGCTGTGGAACTTAACCACGTCTCACTCTGGCTCCTGTCCATCCTGGAGTGTCTGTGTTTGTCATGGATTGTTCTGGAGCCCATCACTGCTGTGGTGGAAGGTTTTACCTGGGCACTGCTCGAGGCATTTACACGTTTAAAAAAATTCCTTGAAATCTCTTCAAACCCGTTGACTTCTATGATTCCCAGAGAAGGTGTTGATTAATTCCCTCTCCTTGGAAATGCTCGAGGCCAGGCTGGACAGGGCTTGGAGCAAACCTGGTGTAGTGCAAAGGTGTCCTTATTCTGGCAGGGGGTGGAACGAGATGGGATTGAAAGTCTCTTCCAGCCCATGATCTGTTACTCTCTGTGGAGTGTGGCTGTCCCAGCACACAGCAATCCCTGGATCCCATGTCCAAGGTCACTGCCCAGGGAATAGACTTCAGGTCTCCCAGGAGGAGTTAATGGTGGATTTGGATTTGTAGCTGGATAAGGCAGATGGTTGCAATCAGCTTAATGTGGACTTAAAAGCTCCCGTGAGCCGGTGGGCAAAGCCAGGGATCTTCTGCTTTCCAGGCTCCAACACGTACGAGGAGGCAGCCGCCTACATCCAGTGCCAGTTTGAGGATCTGAACCGGAGGAAGGACACCAAGGAGATCTACACCCACTTCACCTGCGCCACCGACACCAAGAACGTCCAGTTCGTCTTTGACGCCGTCACCGACGTCATCATCAAAAACAACCTCAAGGAGTGTGGGCTCTACTGAGAGGTAAATCCAGCTCCGGGCGTCCCGCTGGGAACTGCTCTCTCTGCTCCCTTCTACATTCCTGGTTTCCTTCCCAGTGTTTCTGCCTGGTGAGCCCCAGCCTTCCTGCTGCCTCCGTGGGGACGGCGACGAGCGTGACCCAGGAGCAGAGAACATGCGGAATCCTGGAATTCTTTAGCACAATCTTCTGTCTTAGGGACCTTTTATTGCTGTGGGATGTGGAATTAGGGCACAAGTGAAGCCACGTAGTGGGAGTAGATCCTCCTTGGTATCGTTGGACGGCATGAACTCCGGGATGTGCAGTGGATTCCAGCTGGATTCCAGACCTTGGATATGTAGCTTTCTCTCTTCCTTTGGTTAACAAGCCACCACTAGTCTGTTTTTAAGGTTATTTTTTTTTTTCTCATCGAGAAAACTATAACTTTACTAAACTTTATTTCTTTATTTGCAAACCTTGTTTTAAAAATAATAATAATTAAAAAAAGCAACAAAAAAAAAAAATCACTTAACTATGCACATGTGAGCAGATCCTGCAGAAAATATTCCTCTTAGCAGGAATTCCTTGTTTTTAACACTTGCTATGGCCAGGATTTAATATTTCTGCAGCTACTAAGGGATCCTTAGAGCTTCGGCTTTTTTTTCCATGTGTGATTTGTTACCATCCTGCTCCCCCCAGGCTTTGGGAAAGGCTCCTGCAGCAGAAGGAGGGTTTAGGTTCTGTGTTGGGGGTTTGAGCCCAGTTTTATGCCAGTATGGGAAGGGATTTGTGCTCAGTGTAATCCTAGCTCGGTGGGGAGAGGAGCTGAGCCCTCACTGGGGGGGAAAACTGCTGCTTCCCAGCCCTCAAACCACTGATTGCTGTGCATTTTTTGGGATGAAAACGGTGGATTATTCCGTGCTGCCTTTCCCATGGCCCTCCCTGCCCAGCCCTGTCCTGAGCATGCCTTTACTTTGTCTGTGTGGTGCCAAATCCCCGTTTCCCTCTAGTGCCATCCCTAACCAGTCCTACATTCCTTTGCTGATCCATGATTGCATCCAGACTCCTCCCAGTTTGTCATGTGTACAGTTGGATCTGTTAGACTTGTTGGCAGTATTAAAATGGTGAGTAAAGACTGTAGCCTTTTCTCCACTTTATTCTTCCTTTTTTCCAGGAGTGTTCCCAGCTTTTGTGCTTTGCTGGAGAAGGAAAAGGAGGAGTTTTGATGGGAATTGGGTGGAATTATCTGGACAGGGAGGATCCTCGTGCTTTATCACTCACCACTGTTGTTGTTGTGCTGTTCCCAAAGACTCGAGTCGTGCTGGCACAGTTGGAACATGCCAGGAATCCCATTGCCCATGGGATTTATTGCCAGATGGATAATTACTGCTTATTTATAGGCCAGATCTCACTGGCTGCTGTGACCCCCATGGGAATTCTGCTCTGGGCACTTCTACAGGATGGAGGTGGGACTGTTCTGGGAACACTTGCTTAGAAATCCTGGATAAATTCCTCAGGGAGGCTGGTGCATGCTGGCAGGGGGAGCCCTGAGGGAGATTCCCTGTTCTGGAATCTTTTCCAAGCTGTCTGGAGCTGTGTCTGCTTGACAATTCCCCTTCCAGCAATCCTACATGGGATAACTCATCCTTTAAACTCATCCAGGAGCTTCATCTCATCCAGGGGCGTTGGCCAGGAAGTTTTTTGGGATGGTGACCCCCATCCCACCCCCCAGGAACCCAGCAGTGGCCATGGGGTGATCCAGGTGAGGTCCAGAGGTCCATACACCCCCAGAATGGATGCAAAGCAGGTGAAATATCCCTTGATCCAAGCTCTGGGACACAGGAATGAAGCAAAGTGGAAATGGGAGAAAGGAAGAACATCCACATCATGCGTACTCCTTTATTGTGTTTTCCTACAGTTAAATGAAGCTGCATGGGAGATCTCTGCAGGAGTAGGGAGAGGATGGATACAGGGCTCATCTATGGATTATTTACAAACAGACAGAGCAAATGCAGCTCTAAGTAGCAGAATGAAAATCTTTCAAGTAACCATTTCCTCTTTATCCAGCCCATTCCTGGGCTGGAGTTGGGATTCCCTCCCCCAGCCCCTCCTGCCTGAGAAATTCCCTCCATTTAGGGCCCAAAACAACCCCACAGACCCCTGATTTGTCCTGCCCAAGGGCTGAGGTTGGTTCCCAGGAAAGACTGAGGTTGGTTCCCAGGAGCAACTCAAAGGTAATGCAGCCTCCACCTTCCCCAGAAATTCCATCCTGGATTAATCCAGCTTCTATCCAAGGGCAGGAATGGGCTGCAGAGGGCCGGGAAAAGGGGCAATGTCTATCCTACCTCCCAAATTCCCTCAATACTCCTATTCCTGGCTGTGCTCTCTGATGTCAAACCTCCTGTCAAACGCTGAGAACAGGGGTTCTTCCTTGAGGAAAAAAAAAAGAGGAAATGGCCATGAAAGGGAGCAGGAAGTTGAGCTTCAGCCCCTTCCTAGTTTGGGTTTGGAAGGAGGCGGATTTGGGCAGGTCATAGAAAAAGTGGGAGAGAGTGACGTGTGGTGGGGGTTGGTTCTTCCTTTGGCTCTGCTCAGCAGAACGGTGAGATGGGAATGATTTCTTCTTCTGGGAGAGAGGGAGAGAAAACAGCGAGTTAAACACACCCAGGGAAGGGCTGGGAGGAGCAATTCTGTGGAAACAAGGGAAAAACTCAGGTGGGGTTCAGGGATGTGTCACCTCCTCCCTTTGCATTCCTCTGTGGTGATAAGGATGGATGTGCCTGCAGGGAACCTGCTTAAGGGTTTTTTTTTTTGTTGTTTTGGTTTCATTTTTTTAGCTTTTTCCTGCTTTTTTGTTAATATTCAAGGATAAGGGAAGCATCAGAGGTTCCCTGGAAAGCCAAGTGGCAGAGCCAGTGGCTGGGAGCTGCTTGGAAAGGGAGGAGAGAGGATGGAATTCCTGCTGCTGCTCAGAATTAGTGCAAGAATTAGGATGATAAACTCTAATTAGGGTGATAAACCCTAATTAAAGTTTTAGGATGAGCTAAAAGGCCGGGAGCAGCAGAATGTGCCGTGGGATATTCCCATCCACTGAGGCTGGGCAGGTGGAATTGCAACAGGAGAGAAATAAAATTATTCCCTTTAGCTCAGGTGGAGGATTTGGGAATCTGTTTTCATCATTCCATGTGCAAGGGTGGGAATTGTCTGTCTGAGCCCAGCCCACTGTGGGATGGGACTGAATCCCACAGGAACTCAGCACAGGGATGTGATCATCCTGTGGCAAAACCAGGGGGACCTACATCCCACCACCCCACAGAGCAGGATGGAGCCAGCTCTGATCATCCTTACCCCCTCCTGGGCCTTTTTTGGGGGATGGAGCCAGCTCTGTTCATCCTCATCTTCATCCCCAGCTCTTTTTTTTGGGATGGCTCTGACTCTGCTCATCCTTATCTCCAGCCCCTTCCCCAGTTCTTTTTTGGGGATGGAGCCAACTCTGCTCTTTCTCATCCCCGTCCTCCTTTCCCAGCCCTTTATGGGCGGGATCCAGGTTTGATCATTTATATATCCCTCCCTTTCCTCAGTCCTTGTTTTGGGATGGAGCCAACTCTATCTACTCTTCCTTCTCCCCTTCCTGAGCTTTTTCTGGAATGGAACCAACTCTGATCAGCCTTACCCCTTCCCCAGCCCTTTTTCTGGGATGGAACTGGCTCTGCTCTTCCTCATCTCCCTCTCCTTCCCCAATCTTTTCTGGGATGGAGCCAACTCTGATCATTCCCAGCCCTTTTTTTTTGGAGGGCTCCAGCTCTGCTCATCCTCATCCCCCTCTCCTTCCCCAGCCCTTTTTCTAGGACAGAGCCAGCTCTGCTCTTCCTCATCCCCTTCCCCAGCCCTTTTTGGGATGGAGCCAGCTCTGACCACCCTCCTCCCCTCTCCTGTCCCTGTTTCCTGGCTCCAGCCTGTCTCATACCTGCTGGTGCTCAGAAGAGGCCGCAGTCCTTGAGGTTCTCTTTGATGATCACGTCTGTGACGGCGTCGAAGACAAACTTGACGTTCTGCGTGTCTGTGGCACAGGTCATGTGGCTGTAGATCTCCTTGACGTCCTTCCTCATGTTCAGGTCCAGGAACTGGGTCTTGATGTAATTCCCTGCGTCCTCAAATGTGTTTGGACCTGCAGAGTGAGGGAATGCTGCCAAGCTGCTCCATGGGGGCGGGTGTCGGAGGAAAAGGGTGGAGTGCTGACCACGTGGAGCACAGAACTCCTTTTTACCCCATTTCCGTTCTTCCAAACGCCTTCCTGAGGCCACATCTGTCCCCTCCTCAGCTCCAGCCTCCCAGGATTTGACTCACCACCCCCTCAGAGCAGGATGGAGCTGGTTCTGCTCATCCTCACCCCCTTCCCAGCCTTTTTTTTTTGGGATAAAACCAGCTCTGATCCTCCTCACCCTCATCCCCTTCCCCAGCCTTTTTTTTTTTTTTTGGATAGAGTCAATTCTCATCATCTCTCTCCCCTTCCCCAGCCTGTTTTTGAGATAGAGCCAGTTCTCATCATCCTCATTTCCCCTTCCCCAGCCCTATCCAACACATCCCAAAACTGAGGGAGTTGCTGCATCTTTGCTAGGACCACACAACTCCCCAGCCCCTGGTTTGGGGGGGTCTCAAGGACCAGGAAGGGTCTGGACTCACCGTCGTACTCCGGGAAGCAGATGCTGAGATGGACTTTCTTGATCTTTTCCTCAAAAAGGTCCTTCTTGTTGAGGAAGAGGATGATGGAGGTGGCGGCAAAGAACTTGTGGTTGCATATACTGTTGAATAGGTGAAGGGATTCGTGCATCCGGTTCTGCAGGGAAGTGGATTGTCATGGATTGACACCCCTTTTGGGCCACTGCAGCCCACCCAAGCCCCCATTCCTAAGAAAAGAGCTTTTCCCTGTTCGCTGCAGCAGCAGCTGGTCCTGCTGCCTGCCCAGTCCCTCCTGCCCACCCAAAATCACAGGTAAATCCAGGTGATGCTCAGAGTATGGAGTGGTTCCAGTCCCTCCTGGGATTGTCAGAAATGAAGGATTGTGGTGATTTCACTGGGAAAATTATCCATGGAAACCTCGCAGCCTGTGAGGAAGGTGCTCAGTGGGCACCATTCCAGTCATCAGGGGAGTGCTTGTGTTGGACTGTGGCTTCCAGCCATTACCCACAGCTTCAGGAAGGAGCTGGGAAAAGGAAAACTCCAGTTTTAGAGCAGATGTTGAGTTCTTAGTTTGCTGCTGGGTCATCCTGAGGGGATGAGGATCTGTCTAGGCAGAGGCAACTCCAGTGGGGACTTGGACTTGATATCCTCCATCTCGGTCGGTGGGCAGCAGGTGGATTCTCCAGGGATGGATTTCCCTCATCCAACTTCCCATCACAGCAGCTTTTCTGTATGCAGAGCACTGGCTCTGCCCAAATCCTGCCCTGTCCTGCACTGGGTGAGCATTCCAGCCTCTCCCAAAGGCTCCCATGGGAAGGATGCTCTCCTGTAGCTGAGAAAAGGCTGCAAGCTCCTGCCTGGCCATGGCAGGCCCAGGGATGGCAGATCCTGACCCTGATCCAGCTTCAGGAGAAGGTATTTGGATCCCAAGGAGCAGCCATGGGACCTGGAGGAGATGGCAGGGAAGAAGCCGCTCCTGCTCTTCTCATCTTCACCCCTTGTTTCTTCAAAGAAAAATCCATTATGGAGCTTCATGTTCCTCCTCTCTGGATCTCTGCCCTCTGAGCTGCTTTCCCAGGGTTCTGCTGGTGCATCCCTCACTGGACACACTTTAAATCATGTCCTTGTGCCCCCACAGTGGGAGGGTGGGAGCTGCCCCTCCTCAGCCCCTCTGCTCACCTCAGAGGGCACGGTGAGGCATGAGGTGCCTCAGGACCAGATTTTCCTTCATCCCAGCAGATTTCTGGCTCTTCCTGCCTTTCCCTTTGGCTTTGCTCCAGTTGACTGGCTGTGTGACCCTTCTCCAGTGGCTCCGAGGCTCTGCACAGGAGCACTTGGGGGTTTCCTTGTAGGATTCATGCCCCAGAGGAAGTGCAAACACCTTTACCGGCTGCAACTGGGTGGGAACCAGCTCCATCCCGCACCTCCCACACCTTTCCTGGATCACCCAGAACATCTGACAGTTCAGAGCGTTGTTCCTCCCTCCTCAGAGCCCCCTCAGAGCTCCCTGTTTTCCTCTCCCCTTTGGTCCCTCCAGGACCTCAACCCACCACTTCGTCATCCTCCACCAGCACCATGTCGTAGGCGCTCAGGGCCCCGCAGAAGATGATGCAGGTCACCCCCTCGAAGCAGTGGATCCACTTCTTCCTCTCTGAGCGCTGCCCTCCCACGTCAAACATCCTGGGGAGAGGACAAGGATGAGGAACACACACACACCTGGTCCTGACCTCCCCCTGTGATGGTGCCAGTGCCACATCCTTGGGGGGACAGGAGTCACTGTGCGTGGGAGGGCATTGGTGGTCCCTCAAGTGTCAGGATGATCCCAAAATCCCTCCCCGCCATCAGGGCTAGGGGGAGTCATGGAGGAGTGGTCATGGAGAAGGGGGAGGCTCCTACCCACCTGAAATTCAGGTCTTTGACAGAGAACTTGGTCTCGATGATCCCTGTGGTCTTCACTCGGGACCGCAGCACATCCTGCTCGTTGGGGAGGTAGTTGGGGGCTGTGATCCTGTCCAGCTGGTTCAGGTAACTGGGGGGACAGGAAGGGACGTGACCTGCTGCCAAGGGGCTGCCCACGTCTCCCCCTTCCCCTGGATTTTTGGGGATGGTTGTGGGGCTGAGCTCTGCCAAACACTGGGACTCCAGGGCAGTGACATCCCTGGGGGAGCTGAGGGACATCAAAGTGGTGGAGCTGCAGGTCAGCGGCACTTGTGGGATGGGGATGGCACTGGTGGGATGGTTGATGACAGCACTTTTGGGATGCAGAATGGCACCAGTGGGATGGAGAATGACATTGGTGGGATAAGAGGATGGTGCTGGTGTGATGGAGAATGTAGGACAGCACTGAGGGAATGGGGGACAGCAACAGTGGGATGGGGGATGGCACTGGTGGGATGGAGAACAGTACTGGTGGGATTGGGGAATGGTACTGGTGGATGGTGACACCAGTGGGATGGGGGATGGCACTTTTGGGATAAATGGCAGACTCAGAGTATTCCCAGGAGCAGGGAGGAGATGGATTTTACCAGGCTGGGTTGGAGCTGGCCATGGGCTGCCAGGTGGTCCCCAGGCCAGCCCCTGCTGTGCCCACCACGTCCCCACTCACTATGCAGCTGAGTCATTGAGCTGATACTCGGCAGCACGGTCAAAACACGCCTGAACCCCCCCATCCTTCCACAGCTTCTTGATGCAGGCGACCAGCTCGGGGGGCATCGTGCCCTCCTCGATGGAGTCAGCCAGGTTGAAGAGCAGCCGGCCTTCATCCTGCGAGAGGGACCTTCGTCACCAACCCCACCGTGGACCCTGTCCCCACAAAGTGCCCTCAGCAGTGGGGGGACAACATGGGGCCGCTGTGGGCCCTGGCTCCAGGTGCTGCCCTGGCCCCATGTCGTGGGGTTTGGGGGCACAGGGCCACCACCCCGAGTGACTGACCGCGCAGGAGGACTCGGCGTAGTCGATGCCCAGCGTGGACATGGCGCGGATGATGGCCAGGATGGACTGGAGGATGTTCCCGTAGATGATGGACTTGAACTCCATGCACTCCTCCTCCGTGTAACCGTCCTGGTGGATGATCCTGGCAGGCACAGCGGCCTCAGCCCCAAGCCAGGACACCCCCTCTGGGGTGGGAACGGCCACCCCACACTGGGCACCACCAGGTGACATGGAGGGGGTGACTGGGGGGTCCAGCCACTCCATGTCCAAGAGCTGGTGGCTCATCCTGGTGGCCTCCCCCTCCCCAGTGTGGCTCAGGCCATACTCACTTCATCTGCTTCACGATGGTGCTCTTCCCTGACTCTCCAGCCCCTGGAAAAGGGTTGGAAGGACACCTTAGTGCCCATCAGGGCCTGATGCCACAGTGATGGGCACCCCATGGGGACTAAAGCCACTGTCCCCCAGCCATCCCCTGCCTGGACACCCAGCCTGGCCTCTTCCCATCACCACCATCATCCCTGCACTCCTGTCACCCCCTGCACCCTGTGTGGGACCACAGCTCAGGGACCCCCAGAGGGGTGGGACCCTCCTGGGTGCAGGTCCCCAGGTCCCACACCTCCCGCCCACTGTGGGCCGTGCCCAGCGATGCCTTTGGGGCCATAAGCAGCTTAGGGCAGCACAGGAAGCTGCTTAGAATTAGGGTGTTAATCGCCTTGACCCCAGCCCCCCCCACCTGGATAAGGCCCCACTGCTGGCCCCTGCCCCATGGAGTCACCCCCCTGCCCCACAGGGTCACCCCCTTGTCCTGTGGGGTGCGGAGGGACCCCCAAGGAACCACCTCCTCCTGCTGGGCACCCACCAGCAGGTTTTGGGGTGCTGGTGGCAGGAGCTCCCCAGGCTCTCGCTGACCCCCCTGAGATGGTCCCATCCTTGGTGGGACCCAGTGTCTTGGTCCCTTCCTCCATCCCCTCGCTGTCCCCTTCGTTCCTGCCATTCCCCAAGAGCTGATGGCACCTCCAGCCCTTCCCAGGGATAACCCTGGCCATGTCCTGGTGGAGGGACCACCTCTCCAGGCCGATGGCAGCTTGTCTGAGGGGTCCCAGGGACAGGGCAGGAGGAGCCCAGGGGGTCGTGGATTCCCTGTCCCCCTCCCCATCGCCACATCCCCTCAGCCTCAAGGGAGTGGAAACACAAGGACATCTCCAGGGGACATCCCCTCCAGCCTTACCGAGCAGCAGCAACTTGACCGTCTTTGCCTCCTTATCCGCATCCTCCTGGAGCTTTTTCTCCAGCTCCTTGGACCTCTTGGCCATCTCCTTGTCCTCGGCACTGGCCCCGCTCCCCATGGCTTCGTTCTCCTCCTCCTCCAATAACTCCACAAGCTCCTCTAGGTCCCCAGGCTTTTCCAGCTCTTCGAGGAGATAACACGCACACCTCAGGGATGAGGTGGGCTCTGGAGGGTGAAACAGAAATTCCAAAAAAGGCGAGGCAGGTACCCCACGCCCTGATGTTGGGGTGCCCCAAGCAGGCAGCACTCTTTGGTGGGTCCTCGCTGCTGGCTGCCCCCCGCTCTCTCCCTTAATTCCCCATGGATAACCTGATTTTTTTTGACCGTGGGATTTGGGGACTTTTTATCTTGCCATGTGACCCAGGAAATCCAATTAGCCCAAGATGGCAAAGATTAGGGCTCAGGGAGAAAAAAAAAAAAAAAAGATGGAGCATCTCAGGGAGGTGAGCAGGGGGCTTTACATAAGGGGGGGGCATCAGTGTGACACCCCCTGCCCATGGGGACTGGTCTCCTGAGGTGACTGGGGATGATTTTGGGGCTCCCTCCTGGCTGTGGGCTGTGATCCCACTTTTGGGGAGCATTGAGGATGAGATCAACCACTGGTTGTGTGTGTCCTCTGCCCATGGGTGCTCCAGAGTGGTGACAGGGGGACAGGGTGGTGACAGGGGACAGGGTGGTGACAGGGGGACAGGGTGGTGGCAGGGGGACAGGGTGGTGACAGGGGACAGGGTGGTGGCAGGGGACAGGGTGGTGGCAGGGGGACAGGGTGGTGACAGGGGGACAGGGTGGTGGCAGGGGGACAGGGTGGTGGCAGGGGAGTGATGGCAGGGGACTGGGTGGTGACAGGGGACAGGATGGTGACAGGGGACAGGATGGTGACAGGGGACAGGATGGCAGGGGACTGGGTGGTGACACTGGGGATTCCTCCCGCAGGGAAAAGGAGCTAATTGCCCTCGAGGATGGGTAATGAGGCCCCTAATCCTGCCCCGCCGGGTGCCGCCCTCCCGCTGCATAAGCTCTTTAATGGGATCGTGGCTCAGCCTTCCTCCTCCTCCTCCTCCTCCTCCTCCTCCCGGGCCCAGCACCCCCTCCCAGCCCATCCCCCAGACCCGGGGACAGGTGGGTGTTTTCCCCTTTCTCCTCCGCCCCCGGTTCCAGGTGGGCACCGCAGGGGGACCCCCCGCCCGGGATGGGCTTTGGGACCCCCAAAAGTCCTGCAGGACCCCCGTGTTTGGGTTTAAGGTGCCCTAAATCCCTTCCCAGGCCCTTCCCAGGGCGGCTGGGGGCTGCCTGTCCCCGCACCGCTGTCCCCACGTCCCACCGGCCGCACATTCGCTGCCAGCGCCGCTGCCTGGGGACACTCTGTCCCCGCTGTCCCCGCTGTCCCCGCGGGCACAAAGCCCTTTCTGAGCCTCTAATGAACTCGGCGCTAATGAGGGGGGTCCAATTAAAATACCAGACACCCCCCCTCCCCTCCTCCCCGCGGTGGGCAGGGGACACGACTCGGCCTGGGGGTCCCCAGTGTCCCCTGTCGCTGTTGTCCCCTCCAGGCTGGCACAGCGCGCTGGTGTCACCTCGCTGTCCCTTCGCCCCCTCGACAAGGGGTGGGGGGCACAGAGAGGGGGTGGGTGACATTCCCTCCGCTCTGACAGCGGCTAAAAATACCCCCCCAGCGCTGGTGGCGGCTCAGGGGACACTCGGAGGGGACACAGCCCGACAGCCACCACCTCCCGCTGCCCCGGGAGCCCCGGGCCAGGTAGGGGACACAGGTGACACCCCCGGGGCCGGGCTCTGCTCCTGGGCTGACCCCCAGTTTGGGCTGGGGGACTTGGGGGCTCCATGGGGACATTCCTGGGGGGCTCAGGAGAGTTCTGGTGACAGTGTGAGTCCTTTTGGGGTGCGGTGCCATATCTGGGGGGGATCATCATCCCGGAGTGGGTGATGCCCCATTCGGGGGGCACTCGGTGCCTTTGGGGGGGCACAGGCTGTGTTGGGGGGCAGCCCCAGCCCTGGGGAGGGGGATGCCCGTCCTGGGGGGGCACAGGGATTCCCACCGGGATGGGGAAGAACGACACGCTGTGTTTTTGGGGAGCAGTGCGTGTTTGGGGGTGGGCAATGCCCATATTGGGGGGGGGGGGGTTACCCCATGTTGGAAGCGTCGCTTCCCTTTGGGGGGCTCCAATCCCACCTGGGGGGGCGTTAGGGCTGGAGCCGGGGGGTCACGGCTGTGCCCGAGGGGGGGCTTAGGGCTGTCCCGGGGGTCCCCGACTGTCTGGGGGGGGGGTCCCACAGAGGTACAGAGCTGCCTGGGGGGTGCCTGTCACCGCTGTCCGGCCTGGGGGGACACAGCTCTGTCCGGGGGTGTCACTGCTGTCCCGGGGGTGTCACCGCTGTCCCCACTCGGGTACAGGGCGGTCCTCGGGGGGTGCCCCGTTTATCTTTGGGGGGCTCAGGGCTGTCCCGGGGGGCTCAGGGCTGTCCCCGGGGGCTCAGGGCTGTCCCGGGGGGGGTCAGGGCTGTCCCGGGGGGCTCAGGGCTGTCCCGGGGGGTCTCAGCACCGCCCCCCCGCAGCTCACAGCCCCATCCCGGGTCTTGCCCTCCCCCTCCACCCTCCACCGCCGCAGCCTCCTCCTTCCTCCTTCCTCCTCCTCCTCCTCCTCCTCCCCGCCACATCCTCCGCCCGCCCCATCCTCTTCCTCGTGCCGGTTTCCGGCCGGGCCCCGCCGGGGACTTTGGTCCATTCCCGGGTTCCTGCATCAATCATCAACCAGGGGAGGGAGCGGCCGCTGCGGCCCCGCCGCCGTAAGAGTCCCCCGGGCGCCCCCCGCCAGCCCCCGCCCCGCCACCGCCATCACCATCATCATCATCATCATCATCATCATCACCATCACCCCTCCCCGGCCCCCCGGAGCCGCCATGTCCTCTGTCCCCCCGGCCAAGTGTCCCTTCAAGAAGCGGGGTAGCCTGCAGACCCCCACCCCCGCAGGTGAGACCTCCCCCCCCCCCAGAAAAAATCCCCCCCACACCTTCCACCAGCCCAGGGGGGACACCAGGTCACTCCCGGCCCTGGGGGGGCGGTGCTGCCAATGGGGGGGTCAGGTTTATTTTGGGGGGGAAATGCCGCGTTGTTGCTTAGAGGTTTTTGTTTTTATTTTTATTTTTATGTTTTTTTGGGCGGGGGGAGGGAAGCCCACGGCCATATCCCAGCACAGGGAGGGGTGACAGCGGCTTTGGGGGGGTCCCTGTGTGTCCCCTCCCTCCAGCGCCTCGGTGGCGCAGTGAGAGCGGAGGAAGAGGAGGAGGAAGGAGGGGAGCGCTGGGGGATGCGGGGGCGGTTTGGGGGGGACGGGGGAGTCCCTCGGGGGAGTCCCTCGGGTGGGGGGCACGGGGTGGGCAAGGTGGCACTTTGGGACTCAGGGTGGCACCGGGGCTGTTCCCACACGTGGGTGGCACACGTGTGTTCTCAGTGGGTGGCACAGGGGGTGGTGGTGACACAGGGGATGGTGGTGACACAGGGGGTGATGGTGACACAGGGGGCTGGTGGTGACATAGAATGGTCGTGGTGACACAGGGTGATGGTGACACGGGGTGGTGGTGACACAGGGGGTCGTGGTGACACAGGGGGACAGTGGTGACACAGGGGGCTGGTGGTGACATAGAATGGTCGTGGTGACACAGGGTGATGGTGGCACTGCAGGGTTGTCTCCTGGCTGGCACTTCTTGGGGGGAAAAGGGGTCGAGGGGTGTCACCAGGGCTGCTCCTGACTCTGGTGACCGACACATGTGCGGGGTGGGTGGCACAGCGTGTCCCGGATGGTGGCATGGGGTGGGCGAGGTGGCACTTTGGGGTTGTCATCAGTCTGGCACTCGTGTTGCTGGGAGTCTTGGAGTGCCACCAAGGCTGCCACCTGTCACACGTGTGGGTGGCCCAGGATGTGTCCCGAGGGCACAGGGCAGCCTGGGTGTTGCCGTGCCCCAGGTGAGGCACATCCCGATGACACCAGTGCCATCCCTGCCCTGGTGACACCAGCCCAGCCCCCTCAGTCCCACTGGGCCTTTCCCCCAGGCTGTGCTGGCTGGAGGGGCTTTTACTGGTGGGCCCAGTTTAACCAGTAGGACCTGATTTCCAGTGTCCCCCAGCCTGGTCTGTGGTGGGTTCGGGGTTGCAGAGGAGGTGTTGGCACTGGAGGGGCACTGGGCACCTCCCAGCCCCATGGCCCCAGTGCTGAGGGGAGCAGGGGGGGCTCTGGGGGTGCAGGGCAGTGTTGGGAGGGGGGACAGTGTTGCCTCCCCTCCCTCCCAGCGTGGGGATGTTCCCCTGTGGTGGGAAGGCTGGGATGGGGCAGGGAGGCAGCACTGACAGGGGGAGTGACCCCAGTGTTGTGCCCCCCAAGCCGTGGGGGTCCTGCAGCCCAGCCCTGAGCCCCTCATTCACTGTTGGCTTCTTACAGCCTCCAGTGGAGCCAGCAGCCCTCCCAGTGCCCCAGGGGGATTGAGGGGTCCCTCTTACCCTTGAGCTGCCTCAGTTTCCCCATCACCCCCATTGGGAAGAGCATCCCAGTTCCATGGTGGGGAGGGGCTGATTAACCCCTTCCTGCTCAGGTGGGGATCCAGACCCCCCCAGCTGATGTTGTCCCATCCCTGCAGAGCTGCGGGGGGTCCCAGGGGCCCGACCCCTGCAGTCAGCCTGGTCCCTGCCCGGGACCCCCCATTCCCTGAAGCATTTCCCGGTGGATCTGCGCACTTCCATGGATGGCAAATACAAGGAGATCGCTGAGGTGGGTCTGGGGCACCAAGTTTGCCAGGTCTTGGGGGGTGAGGTGTATGTTGGGGGAGCAGGGGGGTCTCTCCTCCATCCTTCCCACTTTTTCAGCTTTGAGTGTGGGAATTCTTGTGAGCCTTTCTCTCCCAGCCCAGGGGGTGAGGCCAGACACAGCTCATGGCAGGGCTGAGGCTGCACCCAGCTCATGGCACAGCTGTTCTGGGCACAGCTGACAGCAGGGCTGCTCTGGGCACGGCTCATGGCAAGGATTTTCTGGGCACGTCTCACGGCAGGGCTGCTCTGGGCACAGCTCACGGCAGGGCTGCTCTGGGCACGGCTCACGGCAGGGATTTTCTGGGCACAGCTGATGGCAGGGTTGAGGCTGCACCCAGCTGATAGCATGGCAGCTCTGGGGACAGCTCACGGCAGGGCTGCTCTGGGCACAGCTCAAGGCAAGGCAGCTCTGGGCACAGCTCAAGGCATGGCAGCTCTGGGGACAGCTCACGGCAGGGCTGCTCTGGGCACAGCTCATGGCAAGGCTGCTCTGGGCAGGAGCTGTTTTGCCGCTCGCTGGCCGAGAATGAGATGCGGACGGCTCCGTACGAGTTCCCCGAGGAGAGCCCCATCGAGCAGCTGGAGGAGCGGCGCCAGCGCCTGGAGCGCCAGATCAGCCAGGACGTCAAGTAAGCCTGGGAGGTTCCCCCATATCCCCCCCCAAATCGCTGGACAGGAGCCCTGCATGGGGCCAGGCCACCTCCCCACCCCAAGAGGCTGTCTCTGTGCCAGCTCTGTGTCCCCTCTCCCGTGGGTGTCGCACTTGGTGTCCCCTTTGCAGTGAGTTTTTGGCTGGTTTCTGTCTGGTTTCTGTTGTTTCGGCATTAACGGGGTGTTTTCTCTCCCCGGCCCCCTCCCATTTCTCTCCCCCTCGTCCCCCCTGGCTGTCCCCCCCTTCCACCGCCGCCTCCTTGTCCCCAGACTTGAGCCCGACATTTTGCTCAGAGCCAAACAGGACTTCCTGAAAATTGACAGTGCTGCGGACTTACAGTGAGTGTCCGGCTGGGTGTCACCGGCCGGGGCCTCGGGGGGGATCGGGGACCCGCCTGGCCCCGCTCTGACCCAGCACACCCAAGCACGGAGCCAAGAGGTCCCTCCCAGCCACTCTCGCTGCCACCGAAGGAGTTAATGCACCTGGGGAGGGGGGTTGGGGTGGGCTGGGGGTCCCAGCTCTGCTGCTGGCACAGGACCCCTGTCCTGGCCCTGTCTTCCCCTGGATGGAGGGTCTGATGCTGTGTGTCCCCCTCCCTCCTGTCTCCGCTTGGGAGTTGTCTCTGTCGTGAGTTTTTTTGTTCTTTGTGCCCCCCACCCCTCTTCCCCATTTCTTTTTATCGTGCTCATCAGGGCTGGGGGATTTGTTTTGGGAAGGGGGACAATGCCACCACCAAAGAGGACATGGGTGGCACAGCTGCCACAACCTCGTGGTGGAGTCCCTGGGAACAGCGTCACCATCCTGCCACTCCAGGGCTGGACACAGTCCCTGGGGTGGGGCTCACGCTGCTGTTGGAGTACATGGGAATGGGACAGACCAGTCATTGTCCCACTGGCCACGTCTGTCCCCACAGGCTCTTCAAGGAGCATAACGACAGCCTGGTGGACCATGTCCCCAAGGAGCGGGAGGCGCTGCTGGAGCGAGAATTCCAGCGGGTCACCATCTCTGGGGAGGAGAAATGTGGGGTGAGCCTCCCCCCTGACCCCCCTGGAACCCAGGCAAGGGTCTCCAGGCTGCCAACCCCAGCTTGGGGGGTGCTTTTTGTTTGGTGTCCTCTCTCCAGGTGCCCTTCACCGACCTGCTGGATGCGGCCAAGAGCGTGGTGAAGGCGCTGTTCGTGCGGGAGAAGTACATGGGGCTGTCGCTCCAGAGCTTCTGCAAAACCACGGCCCGGTACCTGCAGGAGCTCTCTGAGAAACCCCTGGAGACCCACAGCTATGAGGAGGTGCCTGAGACCCCTGTGGCTGCTGGTGAGCACGGTGTGGGGGGCTCTCAGTGCTGGGCTGGGTGCTGGAGGAGCTTTTGGGGTGACGTTGGGTGTCTCCTGGCTGCAGATGCCCCCGTGCACCCCCCGTTTGCCGAGCAGCACCCCTACGAGATGTGGGACCCCCAGAAGATGCCAGCGGACCTGGGCTTTGGGCTGAAGATGGTGGATGGTGTTGTGCATGTCTACACCAAGAAGGACGTCACTGACAAGTGGGTTTTGTGAGGGGGAGGGTCCTACTCAGTGGGGTGATGAGGTTTTGGGGGGGCTGTGTGACCTCCCCGTGTCTCCCCCCACAGGAGCACGGAGCTGGATCTGCCGTACCCCGACCTGCAGGAGTTTATCGCTGACATGAATTTCCTCATGGCTTTGATCATCAATGGGCCCATGTAAGGGGAAGGGTCCCATGGGAGGGTCCTGCCCTGGGGGGGATCCCCTGATGGGGGTGTGACAGAACCCTGGGGACAGCCCCCAGTGACTGGCACACGGTGCTGGTGCAGCTCCCACATCCACCCTCACCTGTGTCCCAGAGTCTGCCTTCCCGTATCTGTGGGGGCATCAGCCTTTTGGGGCTGGATGTTCTGCTTCCACACCCCCAAACTGAGCCCCTCTTCCCTGTTTTGGGCAGCAAATCCTTCTGCTACCGCCGCCTGCAATACCTGAGCAACAAGTTCCAGATGCACGTGCTGCTCAACGAGATGAAGGAGTTGGCAGCCCAGAAGAAGGTGCCTCACCGTGACTTCTACAACATCCGCAAGGTACCTGTGGGTCCTGAGCTAGTCCTGGGTCCTGGGAGGTTCACAGCTTGATTGGGGACCTCCTGGAGGGTCTCAGGGCTGAGCATCCCCTCAATCCCCTCACTGCTGCAGGTGGACACCCACATCCACGCCTCATCCTGCATGAACCAGAAGCATCTCTTGCGCTTCATCAAGCGGGCGATGAAGAAGCACCTGGATGAAATTGTCCACGTGGAGAAGGGGAAGGAGCAGACGCTCAAGGAGGTGTTTGAGACCATGAACCTCACAGCCTACGACCTGAGCGTGGACACGCTGGATGTCCATGCGGTACGGGTGGCTCCCAAACCCTGGGGATGAGCAGAGCCCCCAGCCCATCCTTGCTTGGGTTCCAGGGGGTTTCTGGGGGCTGTGGATGGGGATGCAGTGGGTGATGAGGAGTCTCAGGTCACACCTGTCCCATCCTGTCCCACGTTCAGGACCGCAACACCTTCCACCGCTTCGACAAGTTCAACGCCAAGTACAACCCCATCGGGGAGTCCATCCTGCGGGAGATCTTCATCAAGACGGACAACCGCGTCTCGGGGAAGTACTTTGCCCACATCATCAAGGTGAGCCACCTCCCTCTCCTCATGGGGGATGCTGCAACAACCCACGTCCCCATTCCCTGTGGCCCAGCAGTGACGGTTGTCACTTGTCCCTTCCCGTCAGGAGGTGATGGCAGACCTGGAGGAGAGCAAGTACCAGAACGCGGAGCTGCGTCTGTCCATCTACGGGCGCTCCCGGGACGAGTGGGACAAGCTGGCCCGCTGGGCCGTCAGCCACCGCGTCCACTCCAACAACGTCCGCTGGCTCGTGCAAGTGCCCCGCCTCTTGTGAGTGAAGGGGGGTCAGGAAGCCTCAGGTGGGCTGGGGAGACCCCAGGCCACCCCACTGCTGGCTGGGCTGGGGGAAAGCCGGCTCTGAGTGGGGTCCATCCCCTGCAGTGACATTTACCGGACAAAGAAGCAGTTGGCCAACTTCCAGGAGATGCTGGAGAATATTTTCCTGCCGCTCTACGAGGCCACGATCCACCCTGCCCAGCACCCAGAGCTGCACCTCTTCCTGGAGCATGTGAGTGCTGTGTCCTGCTCCTGGGAACACCCAAACCCAGCTGGAGCGAGGGGTGACATCCCACCCTGGGGCTGTCTCTCCTGCAGGTGGATGGCTTTGACAGCGTGGACGATGAATCCAAACCAGAGCATCACATCTTCAACCTGGATAGCCCTTTGCCAGGCAACTGGGTGGAGGAGGACAACCCACCCTACTCCTACTACCTGTACTACATGTATGCCAACATGACGGTGCTCAACCACCTCCGGCGGTAAGGACAGCCCTGGCCTGGAGCCTGGGCTCCTCAGGGGGTTCTGGGGAGGTCACAGGGGGACAGTGACAGTCAAACAAACACCCATTGCAGGAAGAGGGGCTTCCACACCTTTGTCCTGCGCCCACACTGTGGCGAGGCCGGTCCCATCCACCACCTCGTGTCAGGGTTCATGGTCTCAGAGAACATCTCCCACGGGTTGTTGCTGCGTAAGGTGAGTGAGGAGGGGGTGCCTGGGGTGGGGGTGTGGTGGGACTCCCCCCTTACCCTGCTGTGCCCCACAGGCCCCTGTGCTGCAGTACCTGTACTACCTGGCTCAGATTGGCATTGCCATGTCCCCTCTGAGCAACAACAGCCTCTTCCTGAGCTACCACCGCAACCCCCTGCCCGAGTACCTCTCGCGGGGGCTCATGGTCTCCCTGTCCACTGATGATCCTCTCCAGTTCCACTTCACCAAGGTGAGTGTTTGGGGGGGACACCACCCAGTGACCCCCCTAAAACCAGCTGTGGGGTGGGCAGGGGCTGGGTGATGGGATGGGATTGGTGGTGGGGTGGGATCAGTGGTGAGATGGGGCCACAGGCAGCACCGATGGACTCTGGAAGGTGCTGATGGTGTGGAGGGGATGGGAGGAGGTGGGAAGCCTGTGCTGCCTGAGGGGGGTGTGTGGCAGGAGCTGAGGGGTGTCTGTCCCCAGGAGCCTCTGATGGAGGAGTACAGCATCGCCACCCAGGTGTGGAAGCTCAGCTCCTGCGACATGTGCGAGCTGGCCCGGAACAGCGTCCTCATGAGCGGCTTCTCCCACAAGGTGAGGCCCCTTCCCTCATTCCCAATTCTGCAGTTTGTCTATTCCTAATTCCCATTTGCCCTCATTTCCTGATTCCTATTCCCAATCCCCCCATTCCTCCATTTGCCCAAACCCCTTCCCAATTCCCATTGGCCCCCATTGCCCCATTCCTGTCCCCAATGCTGTCGGCCACCGCGTCCACTCCAAGAACATCCACTGGCTCATGCAAGTGCCCCAGCTCTTGTGAGTAAAGGAGGGACAGGAGTCCTCAGTTGGGCTGGGGAGACCCCAGGACACCCCACTGCTGTCTGGGCTGTGGTGGGGAGGGGGGAAAGCCAGCTCTGCCCACTCCCATCCCCAATTCCCATCCCCAGCCAGTTGCCCATTCCCAGCCCCAGCTCCCTCATTCCCATTTGTCCATTCCTAATCCCCCTTCCCCTCCGCTCGAGAGCATCCCCTGGACCCTCTCCCATCTCCCCCAGGTGAAGAGCTACTGGCTGGGCCCCAACTACCTGAAGGAGGGTCCCGAGGGGAACGACATCCGCCGCACCAACGTTCCCGACATCCGCGTCAGCTACCGCTTCGAGACGCTGTGCCAGGAGCTGACCCTCATCACTCAGGCTGTGCAGAGCGCTGAGCTGGAGCCCATCCAGGAGGAGGATGTTCTCACCATCGCCCTGGGCACCCACTGACCACCCAGATCACCCCTCCTGAGCCCCCCAGGGCCCCACAGCCGTCCCCTCCACCTGCTACCTCCTGCCCTGGGGAGGGGGCTGCTCCTGCTGGTGCCGCTGGTGCCACTGCAGGGGATGGAGTTTGTCGAGTCCTCTCCGGTTCATCTTGGTTTGGTCATTTTATGGGTGGTTTTTTTTTGTTGTTTTTGGGTTTTTTTGTCTTTTTTCTGTTGTTTTTAACTGATGTCTCCTCGCTGGATTGGGCCCTGCTGGGCTCGATGGCATGAGGAGGTGACACAGGGGAAGGAGGGTCAGGAGGGTCCTGGATTTACCTCCCAAGGTGAGGATAAAGTGACAAGTCAGGGGTCCTGGGTGCTGTGTGGTGACAGTCCCAGCCCAGCCCCACCTGGGTCCTGACACTCTGTAACCCCTCAGTGCCCTCTCAGCTCTTCTGCCCCCTGGGGACAACCAGAGGAACCCAGACCTGAGGTCTCTGCTGTCGGTGGGGACACAGGGGACAGGGGGATGGTGCCTGGCGGGGGCTGCTCCATCCCCATCACCACAGGGAGGGAGGCAAGGGGTGGGATGGGAAATGTTTCATCCTCACCACCTCAGGGATGAAGGGAAAGGGGACCAGGTGACACCTGTCCCTGTCCCCAACACTCCCAGGAGATGTTTATTTCTGGCCCAGATGGGGCTGGACCAGCCTTCTCCCATCCCAGTGGGGCGTTTCCCCCTCGATCCCTGCAGTCCCCCATCCCAGCCCTGCTCGTCTGCACCTGGAGCCGACATTCCCGGGAAAACCTAATGGCGACTATAAAAACAACAAACAACGTTTTGGAAAAAACAAAACAAAACAAAACACAAAAACCTAAGCAAGCATGAGAAAAATAAAAGTATTTAAGTAAAACACTGAAATTGAAATGAAGGGAGGGAGGGAGTGCAGCCTCAAAGGGAAACTGAGGCACAGGAGGGGGTTGTGTGTCCCCTCAGGGCTCGGGTTTGGGGTTCCCAGGGTGATGTGGGAGGGTTTGGGGACGGATTCTGGGCGGTGGAGGCAGCGCCAGGGCTGGCTGGACGCCCCGGAATCCTCCGTGCAACCTCGGGCGCCAGGGGGAGGGGACAGGGGAGGTCCTGTCCCAGCCCGTGTTGTCGCAGAGCCTCAGCCCGGTGTCGCCATGGTGGTCACTCTGGGCTACTGGGACATCCGTGGGGTGAGTGGCATTGAGGGGTGGCAGTGACACCCTGGGGACGTGTCTGGCACAGGGCTGGGGCTGCTGGAGCTCCCAGAGCCGTGTGGGACTGCTGGGGGTGCCGGGGTGTGGGGAGAGGTCTTGGGGTGCCAAAAGCGGGTGCTGTGCCCCCCAGCTGGCCCACGCCATCCGCCTGCTGCTGGAGTACACCGAGACCCCCTACCAGGAGCGCCAGTACCGCCCTGGGCCAGGTGAGCGGGGGGCAGAGGGCTGGGACCCCCCTGTTGGGATTCTCCAGGACCCCCTGGAGTCCCTGAGCACTCAGAGTGACCCTTCCTTCCTTCCCTGACCCCCCTGGCTGTGGTCCAGCTGTGTCTTCCCTGAGCTGGGGGCTGTAAATTGTCTCCCCTTCCTTTGTTTTACCTCTTTCCCCCCTGGAAACTCGAAGAATAACCGCCTGGGACAAAGGTCCTCCTCTGAGATATCTCACCTCGTCCCTCTCCAAATCCTCCTAATAACTGAGCTGAGCCCCCGGGAGGAGGGCAGGAGAGGGGATATATCACCCCCCACAATCCCTCCATCCCCTCCCCACCCTCGTTCCTGCTGTGTCAGCGCCGGGGGAACGCCCCCGCCACCCCCAGGCCCTGCTGCCAGCTCGGGGGGTCACCTTTGTCCCCTCAGTAAAAAGACCTTGACCCCTCCCAGGGCAAAGCTCTCCCTTATCTGTCCCCGCTGTGCCGGGAGGTGCCACCCGCTGTCCCGGGGGCAGAGAGGGGACATCCCTCAATGTCCTCATACCCCCGTTCTAGGGGTGCCCCGAGCGGGGCATGGGGTCTGGGGGAGCCCCCAAATCTCTCTGCCCCCTCCAGCCCCTGGTTTTGACCCGAGCGACTGGACCAACGAGAAGGAGAAACTGGGGCTGGACTTTCCCAACGTAGGTGATGGGGAGGGGGTGTGGGGAGGGGGGTGTGGGGGTCACCGGGGCTGATTCCCACCCCCCCCTGGACCCCCCCACAGCTGCCGTATCTCATCGATGGCCCCACCAAACTGACCCAGAGCAACGCCATCCTGCGCTACATCGCCCGCAAGCACAACATGTGTGAGTGTGGGGAGGGGGTTCCAGTGCCAGGGGAGGGGTCCCCGGGGTTTTATGGGGGGGTGAATTGACACCTCCCGACCCCTCAGGTGGAGAGACAGAGGAGGAGAAGCAGCGCGTGGACGTGCTGGAAAACCAGCTCATGGATTTGAGGATGAATTTCGCCCGGCTTTGCTACAGCCCCGACTTTGTGAGTGCCCCTGTGTGGGGACAGATCCCACCCTGAGCCCGGATTGTCGCCCCTACGAGGGACAGGGGGCCGAGCCACCAGCAGCAGGGGCACATCCCTTGCCTGGCTGCAGTCGGGGGGTGACAGCCCTGGGTTGTGGGGCACCCCCGAGCTGTGCCCCCTCCCCGGTGCAGGAGAAGCTCAAGCCGGCCTTCCTGGAGGAGCTGCCCAAGAAGCTGCAGGAGCTGTCGCGGTTCCTGGGCTCCCGGCCCTGGTTTGCGGGGCAGAAGGTGGGTGGGGGATGCTGGGGGGGCTTTGGGGGGTCCCTGTGGGGGCTGACCCCCCCTGTCCCGTCCTCAGCTCACCTTCGTGGATTTCCTGGCGTACGATGTGCTGGACCAGCAGCGCATGTTCGTGCCCGAGTGCCCCGAGCTGAAGGGAAACCTGGCCCAGTTCCTGCAGCGCTTTGAGGTGAGCAGGGGCAGGGGACAGCCCGGGGCCACCCTGATGTCCCCATACCCCACCCCTGCTGTGCCCGTCACCATCCCCGACACCTCAGTGTGTCCCTGTCCCATCCCAAGCCTCATCCATGAATCCCCAGTGGTTCTGTCTCCATCCCCATTCCTGTCACCCCATAACCCCATCCCTGACCCCCAGGGTGTTCCCATCCCTGTCCCCAACCCCCCGGTGTCCCCATCACTGACATCCCATTCTTGACACTCCAATGTCCCTGTCCCTATTCCTGACACCCCCAGGTCCATCTCTGTCCCCATCCCTGACCCCCAGGGTGTTCCCATCCCTGTCCCCAAAACCCTGCTGTCCCTGTCCCCACCCCTGTCCCCAACACCCCGGTGTCCCTGTCCCCACCCCAGACACTCCAATGTCCCCATCCCTGTCCCTGTGGTGTCCCCACCCCTGTCCCCAACACCCCGGTGTCCCTGTCCCCACCCCAGACACTCCAATGTCCCCATCCCTGTCCCTGTGGTGTCCCCACCCCTGTCCCCAACACCCCGGTGTCCCTGTCCCCACCCCAGACACTCCAATGTCCCCATCCCTGTCCCTGTGGTGTCCCCATCCCTGTCCCCAACACCCCACTGTCCCTGTCCCCACCCCAGACACTCCAATGTCCCCATCCCTGTCCCTGTGGTGGTCCCTGCCTGTTCCCATGTCCCTTTCCCAGGCCCTGGACAGGATCTCAGCCTACATGCGCTCGGGGCGCTTCATCAAATCCCCCGTTTTCTGGCCCTCGGCCAAGTGGGGCAACACCAAGGAGTGAGGGGCTGAACCTCCCTGAACCCCAAAATCACCCCCAGAACTCCCCAATAAATCCTGGGGGGCTTCCCCTTGTCCAGCAGCTCTGTGGGGTGCTCTGATCTGTTGGGGGGCTGTGCTGGGAGTTGTGGGAACCTCTCATTTGTGGTGGGGAGTGTTGGACCTTTCTGGATCCTTGGGATGGGGGAAGTCATTCCCAGGAAAAGGGGGACCCCCATGGAGTGTGGGGTCCCTGTCTCCCCCAGGAGAGTGAAAACCCCCCTGAAGATTAGGGGGACACAGATAAAGCTCGAGGGGGTGTCACAGAGGGACCCTGGCCCCAGGACAGGGGGGTTCCCATGGAGTTGGGGGGGTCTTGGGGCTCCCAGGAAAAGGGGGAACCCATGGAATTCAAGGGGCTGCAGAACCCTGGGATAAGGGGGGACCCCATGGGGTTTGTGGGGTTACAGTGCCCCCAGAATAAAGAGGTCCCTGTGGGGATGGGTGGGGTGTGTCCCTGAACCCCGGGGATAGGGGGGACCCCATGGAATTCCGGGGGTCCCAAAGCCTCGGGGATGGGAGGGGAACCCCCATAGAACTTGGGGTGGTCACAAACACCCCGCAATAAGGGGCACCCCGCGGGGTCTGGGGCGGCCACAGAACCCTCCAGACAAGGGGGTTCCCATGGGGGGGTCGCAGAACCCCCGGGACAGGGGGAACCCCCTGGAATTTGGGGGGATTGCGGAGTCCCCGGGCTCGGGCGGTTCGGGGCGGGCGGGGGTGGGAATCACAGCAAACACATTCTTAAGGTTAAGAATCACAACCCTTATATTAAGGGGGACTCCCAGGATAAGGAGGAACCCCCGAGGGGGCGCGGCCCTTTAAACGCCCGAGCCCCCCGAGCCCCCCCCAGCCCCCCCAACCCAGCAGGGCGTGGCCGGGGTCACGCGCGGGGGGCGTGGCCGGGGTCACGTGTGGGGGGCGTGGCCGGAGTCACGTGTGGGGGGCGTGGCCGGGGTCACGCGCGGGGGGCGTGGCCGGGGTCACGCGCGGGGGGCGTGGCAGAGCGCGCGCCATGGCGGTGTTGGGGTACTGGGACATCCGCGGGGTGAGTGCGGACCCGCCACCGCTTTGGGGACCCGCTGCATCCCTGGGGACACCGCCAGCCTCCTCGGGGACCCGCCACTCCCCCGGGGACATCGCCCCCTTTGGGGATCCGCCACCTCCTTGGGGACCCGCTACCCCTGCCAGGGAGGGGCTGTGGGGACCCCAGGGGCTCCTGATGGGGATCGGGGGGGATCTTCTCGCTCTTATTTAGGGCTCTTTGGGGTCCCCCCGGTGTTTTGGGGGGTCCTTTTGGTCATTCAGGGGCTGCAGGGGATGTTCGGGGGGTTTTGGGGTCCCTCCTGCGCTCTGTGCCTGATGTGGGGGCAGTTCTGGTTTTGGGGGTGGGACCTGTGGGGGTTTTGTTCTGGGGGGGCTGTGGGGATCCCTCTCAGCTTTTAGGGGGCAGAGAGGGGTCGTTGGGGGTGCTGCTGATTTTGGGAGATCTCATCTTGGGCTGCAGGAGGGCCCTTTGGGCTCGTGGGGTGGCTGCGGGGCATCTTTGGGGTTCCCCTCTGTCTGCTGGCAGTTTGTGGGGGGGTCTTTGGGGGTCTCCTGTGCTTTTTGGGCACGTTTTGGGAATCCCTGTGGGTTTTTTTGGGAGGGGACTGTGCTGGACCATTAATCCTGGGGGGGACTGCAGGGGGCCATCCCTGGGGGGGCTGTGGGGGTCCTGCTGCCCTGGGGGTGGGAGGATGTTGCTTTTGGGGGGTTCCCCCTGTGCAGGGGGCGTTACTGGGGTTACTGGGAAGGGGGTGCAGTTTGCCCTCCCCCGTGCCTCAGTTTCCCCCGGCTGAGCCAGTTCTGGGGGGTGTGTGGGGGGTGTTTTTGGGGTGTCTCACTGGTCCCACCCCCAGCTGGCCCACGCCATCCGCCTGCTCCTGGAGTACACGGAGACCCCCTATGAGGACAAGCTCTACAGCTGTGGGGAAGGTGAGGGGGGCCCAGGGGGGCTCAGGGGGGGCCCCTCACCACCCTCAACCTCTGTGGCTTTTGGGGAGGCCACGACACCACCCAACTCCTTCCCTTCCTCCCCTCCCAGCTCCCGACTACGATAAGAGCCAATGGATCAATGAGAAGGAGAAGCTGGGGCTTGACTTCCCCAATGTAGGTGCTCTGGGGCTGGGTGGGGGGGCCATACTGGGGGTGTCCTGGTGTCCCCATGTCCCTCTGTCCCCCTCAGCTCCCCTATTTCATCGATGGCTCCACCAAGCTGACCCAGAGCAACGCCATCCTGCGCTACATCGCCCGCAAGCACAACATGTGTGAGTGGGGCTGGGATGGGGTTGGGGTTGGGGTTGGAGCAGGATTGGGATTGGGTTTGAGTTCCATTAGGTTGGGGTTGGAGTTGGGTTGGGGTTGGATCTGGATACAGGTTGGGGTTGGGTTAGTCTTAGGGTTGGGTTGGGGGTTGGAGTTGGTTTGGGGTTGGGTTTGAATTGGGGTTCAGTTGGGCTTGGTTTGGGGTGGGAGTTAGATTGGGGGACAGGTTGGAGTAGGGCTGAGCGTGGGGTTGGAGCTGAAGTTAAATGGACCCACAGCCAGCACCAGGGCTGGGGTCAGGGGGGGTTTGGGGCAGCAGGAGTGGGGTCAGGGGGATTTGGGGCAGCAGGGCTGGGTCAGGGAGGGTTTGGGGCAGGAGGAAGGGTTTGGGCTCCCAGCACTGACAGCAGCCCGTGCAGGTGGTGAGACAGAGGAGGAGACCCTGCGTGTGGACATGCTGGAGAACCAGGTCATGGATTTCCGCATGAGCCTTGTCATGATCTGCTACAACCCTGACTTTGTGAGTGTCCTGCAGGCTGGGGGACCCCGTGCCAGCCTTGGGGACCCTGTGCCAGCATTGGGGACCCTGTGCCAGCATTGGGGACCCTGTGCCAGCACTGGGGACCCCGTGCCAGCACTGGGGACCCCATATTGGGCGGGTGCTCCCCAGGGCTGCCCATCCTCACCCCTTTCCTCCCCCCCCAGGAGAAGCTCAAGCCGGGCTACCTGGAGCAGCTCCCGGGGAAGCTGAAGCTCTTCTCCAACTTCTTGGGGGACAGAAAGTGGTTTGCGGGGGAGAAGGTACTGCCAGCACTGCCCAGGGGCCCGAGGGGGCTGGGGAGGGGTCTGTCCTCACTCTGTCCCCTCCATGTCCCCAGCTGACCTTCGTCGACTTCCTCATGTTCGACGTGCTGGACCAGAACCGCATCTTTGAGCCCAAGTGCCTGGAGCCCTTCAAGAACCTCAAGGACTTCATGGAGCGCTTTGGGGTGAGCAGGGGCACCCCGAGGGCACCCCTGGGTGGGTGCTGACACCCCTGGGGGTGTCCCTGACCCGCTGTGTGTGTCCCCAGGCTCTGGAGAAGGTGGCTGCCTACATGAAGTCCAGCCGCTTCCAGAAGATGCCCATCAACAACAAGATGGCCAAGTGGGGCAACAAGAAGTTGTAGGAGCTCAGTGTGGGGCTCAGAGGGCTGGGGGGGGGTCCTGACCCAGCCCCCCCAGCACCCTCCATCCCTGGGGGGGGGGATGGCACCACTGGCATGGCACCCATCCCCACCTGCCCCCAGGACAATAAAGTACTTTTTAGATGTGGCAGCCTCAGCCCCCACAAGCCTCGTGGTGTTTGGGGGGCACTGAGGGGGCCCCCACCCATGGCTGGGGGTCGGTGGGTCCTGTTCACCCCCGTGGCTGGTTTGGTTTGGGGGCTCAGCCCTTCCCTCGTTTCCTCCTGGGAAAGGAGCCCCCGCGCCTCCCTTCTTCCCTCCCCCGCTGCTCATTAGCACATTCCTAATGAGCTTTAATGAGGCCGCCCTCATTAGACAAAGCCTGGGGGGAGGGAGCGTTGGGGCCCTGCCACCCCCCCCGGGTGCTGAGCGGGGTGGGCTGGGGACAGCCCTGTCCCCAAGGGCCCCTCGCTGCCATCAGCTCCCAAAGGTGGGGACCAGAGATGTGCCCTGGGTGCTGCGGGGGGTGAAACCTTGTACCCCCTGTTCCTCTATTCCCCTATTCCCATATTCCCCTATTCCTCTGTTCCCCCATTCCCCTGTTCCCCTATTCCCCTATTCTCCTATTCCCCCATTCCCCTGTTCCCCTATTCTCCTATTCCCCTATTCCCCTATTCCCCTATTCTCCTATTCCCCTATTCCCCTATTCTCCTATTCCCCCATTCCCCTGTTCCCCTATTCTCCTATTCCCCTATTCCCCTATTCCCCTATTCTCCTATTCCCCTATTCCCCTATTCCCCTATTCTCCTATTCCCCTATTCCCCTGTTCCCCCGTTCCCCCTCCCCCGGTGTCCCCCCCCAGACTCTGCACACCCCACCGGTGTCACTTTTATTTCCTACATCAATCTCTTTACATTTTGGGGGTGCACAGTCATTTCACAGCTCCAGACCCCGCCGAGGGGGGGGTTTGTCCCCTTGTTTGGGTGGGGGGTCCCCAAGAGCCCCCCCCAGTGCGGGGGGACAAGTCCTGTGTCACTGGTGGCTTTGGGGGGACGTTCTGTCATTTCAGGGGTGACTCTGTCGTGGGGGGCCCAGGGGGCTCCAGCCGGGGCGGGGACACCTTGGGGACATCGGCGTGGCCTCGGTGACTCAGTCCCTGGGACCGATCTGCGGAGAAGGGGGGGGAGAGGTGGGGGGAGCCCCGGGATGGGGCGGGGGCAGGAGGGACCCCCACCCCAGGGACACCCTGGGCCGGGGGTCCCACACCCCCAGGGACACCCTGGGCCGGGGAGGGGGCTCAGGCCGGGGGTCCCACACCCCCAGGGACACTCTGGGCTGGGGAGGGGGCTCAGGCCGGGGGTCCCACAGCCCCCAGACCGGCCCCGGGGATGGGGAGGGGGCTCAGGCCGGGGGTCCCACACCCCCCAGACCGGTCCCGGGGGTGGGGAGGGGGCTCAGGGCCGAGGATAGCCCCGAGATGTGTGGGGTGGGGGTACGGGGGTGGGGGCCCCTCACCCCCAGGGATGTCCTGATGGGGGACAGTTTGAAGAGGACCCTCCGCCACTCCTCGGGGCAGACCCCTCGCAGCTCGGCCGGGCTCATCTGCAGCAGCTCATGGCCCGGCAGGACCCCCAGTGTCCTCACCGTGCTGGGGGGGCGGGCAGGGGTCAGCCGGGCTGGCCCCCACCCCCAGATACACCCAGCCGGGTTTTGGGGGGGGACAGGGGGGCTCTGGGACCACCTACATCCTGGAGAAGCCCTTGTCCATCAGCCAGGCTGTCACCTCTGCCGGCGAGGAGCTGAGCCGCAGGCTGGGGGGGCTGTCCTGGAGCGGGGACACAAGGGGAGGGGACATGGGGTGGTCTCCGGTCACCCCCTCCTCCTGCTGGGGGGGCGAGGAGGGGAGAGGGGACCCCACCCCACCTGTGAGGAGCCGAACCCCGGCTCAGGGAGGGGCTCCAGGATGTTTCCAGGGACGTGTCCCCTGTCCCCGCGCTCGTCCTGCACCAGCCACCACTTCCTCTGCTGGTCCAGCACCTGCCCAGGTGACAAGGGGGACAGGATGGAGATCCCCAAATTCATCCTCCCCATGAGCACCCATGGGTGGGACTCCTTCGAGCACCCATGGGTGGGACCCCCCGGCTGTACCTGCAGCGTGTCCCCTTTCCTGACGCTCAATTCCTGCGAGTTCCTGGCCTGGAAGTCGTAGAGGGCTCGGACCAGCCCCTGGGCGGGGGCGGGGATGGGGGGGCTGGAATGGGGAGGGGGCGATGGATCAGCCGGGGGCCAAATCTCCCCCGCAGGGAAAGGGGAAAAGGGGACCCTCACTCACCCTTGGGCGGGGCTGTCCCTCCAGGCGGGGCCCGGGGGCCGTGCGGGGGGCAGGGACACGGAGGGGCGGCTCGGGGAAACTGAGGCAGGCGGCGGGGTGTCCCGGGGGCTGCCGGGGCGCTCCTGCTCCGCCAGCGGGGGCAGCCACCCGTCCGAGAACAGCGGCGTGTACGGGGGAACCTGGGCGCCGTTGGGGTACTCGGCCCTACAACATCGGGGATGGATGTTCTGATGTTCTGTCCCCCCCCACCCCAAATCCAGCCCCCCCTTGGGTTGAGAACCCACCTGGATTTATTCCAGGCGCTGCCGAGGCTCTTCCACAGCCCGTAATCGTCATCGCTCAGGTTTTCCTCGAGGAATTGCAGCGTCTCCGGCAGCAGGAGGGGACCCTCCACCGCCGCGGCCAGCCCGGGGCTGGGGCTGTGCTCCAGGGCCTGGGGGGGACAGGGATGGAGCAGGAGCCCCCCAAAGGCACCCCCCGGGATGGGGGAGGGAGGGGGATCCCCGCCCGGGTCACACATTGGGGGTGGCACTCACAAAGGACAGGGCGGAGAAGATGAGGCGCAGCAGCTCGGGGGGGTCGGGGTTCACCATGTCCTGGTGGGTCCGGCCCTGGGGGGGGGGAAGGGGTCCCTTCAGAGCCCCCTTGTCCTTATACAGCCCCCCCAAACCCCACAGAGCCCCCCTGTCCTCACACAGCCCCCCCCAACCCCACAGAGCCCCCCTGTCCTCACACAGCCCCCTCAAACCCCACAGAGCCCCCCTGTCCTCACACAGCCCCCCCAAACCCCACAGAGCCCCCCTGTCCTCACACAGCCCCCCCAAACCCCACAGAGCCCCCTGTCCTTACACAGCCCCCCCAAACCCCACAGAGCCCCCTCCCCAAACCCCACACATCCTCCCTGTCCTCACAGAGCACCCCTAAACCCCACAGAGCCCCCCAGTGCACCCACACCTACACAGGCCCTACACAGGGCCTTGTCCCCATATGGCCCCTCCACCCCACACAGCCCTTCCAGCCCCACAGATTTTCCCCATCCCCATGGCCCCCCATTTCCTCATGGCTTCCCCACAGCCCCCCTGTCCCCACAACCCCCCCATCCCCACAGCCAGGCCTTTATCCCCACCCTCCCCATCCCCACAGCCCTCCCAACCCCACAGACAGCCCCCCACCCTCCCCATCCCCTCCCAGCCCCCCATTCCCATTACCCCCTTCCCCAGCCCCCCATCCATCCCAACAGGACCCACCATGAGGTTGAGGGCGTATTTCACCTTCTGGAAGAACTCCGTGTACTCCTCCTTGTGGGGCAGAGCTGGGGGGCAGAGCTGGGGCTGGCACCGGGCAGGACCCCCAGGAGCCCCCCAGGGCCACCCCCTCCCTTCTTACCCGACTTCTTCAGCTTCTTCTTCTTCTTGGTGCTGCCCTTCTTCAGGCGCTCCATGAAGAGCTCCAGCTCCCCCAGGACGTGGTTGAGAACCTCCTGTGGGTGCGGGGGGTCGGTGTGGGGGGGGGTGGGACCCCCGGGGGTCGGTGTGTGGGGTGGGACCCCCGGGGGTCGGTGTGTGTGGGGTGGGACCCCCGGGGGTCGGTGTGTGTGGGGTGGGACCCCCCGGGGGTCGGTGTGTGGGGGGGGTGGGACCCCCGGGGGTCGGTGTGTGGGGGGTGGGACCCCCCGTGTCCCCCATCCCGGGGGGGGTCAGCACTTACAACATCTCTGTCCACCTCGGACACAACAGCCTGGCCGGGGGGCTGAGCCCGCGGTATCTGCGGGGGGTCCGGGGGCACCGCAGGGTCCCCAAGACCACCCCCTGCTCCTGGGTAAACTGAGGCACGGCGCGGTCCCGCCCGGGGGTCGCGGTAGTCGGAGGAGCGCAGCCCACGCCGGGGGGGCTCCAGGGGCTCTGCCCGGCGCTCCGGGGCCGGGAACGGGGGCAGCGGGACCGGGGCCGCCTCCGGGCTGCTCCGGGGACGGGGAAGGTGAGGGTGAGCTGAGCCCGGGGCGGGCGGGTTTGTGTGTGCGGGGATGGGGCAGGGTGGGGCTGGGCCCGGGGATGGGGTGGGTGGTCTGTGCCCACGAGGAGGGGGGGACTGAGCCCGGGGATGGGGTGGGTGGGGGTCCGGCCCAGGGGGATGCAGTAGGAGGGGCAGGAAGGGGGGACTGAGCCCGGGGATGGGCTGGGGGGGGTCCGGCCCAGGGGGATGCAGTAGGAGGGGCAGGAAGGAGGCCGAGCCCCGGGATGGGCTGGGGTAGGATGGGGGAGTTGAGCCAGGAGAGGAAAAAGGGCCCCCCCAGACCCCTGAGGAGGGGTCAGTGCAGGGGCTCTTTGGGGCCACAGACAGAGCCCAAGGCCAGACTCACCACAGCTCTGGGGAGCGACACTTGGGGGGCCAATGGAGCTCTCTCCAGGGAGGGGCCGCAGAGCCACTTACCCCCCGTACCTGTGCCCGTAGTGACCGCTCTGCTCCTCCTTCCTCTGCCTCAGCACCTTCTCCAGGCTGTTCCTCAGCGTCTCTGCCTGGCAGGACCCCCTGCCATCAGCCCTCCATTCCCGGGGGACCCCCTGCCATCAGCCCTCCATTCCGGGGGGCTGTGCCCCCCATCCCGCCCCCCCGGGCTCACCCCCAGCCGCTCGCACTGGAAGAGCAGCACGCTGCTCCTCGGGGGGCTCCTCTCCTGGACAGTGATGGTCAGCACGGTGTTGTCCAGCCCGGCGGAGCATCCCTGGACACTGGCCAGAGGGAAAGCCTCCAGCTCCTCCTGGAAGGGGGAAAAAAACGGGCAGGAAAGGGTTAAAGGGGTGCAAGTGGGATTGTGGGGTTTAATGGGGTGGTACAGGAGGGGATGGCAGAGTTTGGGGGTGCCCGGGCAGGGTTGTGGGTGCCAGGCTGGGGGGGTTGTCCAGATTTGGGGGTTCCAGGGCTATAGGGACTGCCAGGGTTGGGGGGCAGTGGGGTGTCCTGGGGGTTTTGGGGATACCTGGACCGGGAGGACCGGGATGTGGGGGGTTCCCATAGCCAGGGGATCCCAGGACTCAGGGGATGCCCTGGCCTGGGGGTTTTGGGGTGCCCTGGCCGGCGGGTACCGACATTCAGGGGGTGCCCTGGTTGAGGAGGGCTGGGCTTTGGGGGCGCCTTGATGGGGGATCCCGGGGTTCAGGGGGTACCAGAGTTCAGGGGGTTCCAGGCTTTGGGGTGCCTGGCCGGGGGATCCCGGGGTTCAGGGGGTACCAGAGTTCAGGGGGTTCCAGGGTTCAGGGGGTACCCGGTTTTGGGGCGCCCTGCCCGGGGGAGGGGGTACCTTGCTCTCCACATCGCTCAGCACCAGCTCCTGGTCGCGGACCTCCAGGGTGACATCCTGTCCCCAGATCCGCCCCTGCTCCTCCAGCTCCTTGAGGCGCCACAGACAATCCTCGGCGCTGCGGAGCTCCCGCTCCAGGGGCACCGTCAGCAGGTGCTGGGGGGGGGGGGGGGGGGGGAAAGCGGGACCCGCTGTCACAGGGGGGCCTGGCCAGGCTGGGGGGGCTTGGGGCGGCTTTGGGGGGGCTCCTACCTCAACATGATACTGGAAATCGTTCTGGGGCTGGAGCAGGCTCTGCCCGTAGTCCTTGCGCTGGTCTGGGGGCACAGGGGGGGTGAGGGGACAGGGATGGGCCGGGCAGGGTGCCGGGGGGGGGGGGTCAGAGGGGTTTTGGGGTGCAGCCCCCACTCACTGTAGATGCTTTTCCCGGTGAGGCGGGCGAGGCTGTTGGAGCGCTGGAGGGGGGTCCTGTCGTCGTATTCACCCCTGGACGGACAGAGGGACCTTCACACCCCCTGCCCCCCCTCCTGTCCCCCCTCCGGGGGTCCCAAGGGTGGGGACCCCCCCCCAGCTCACCTTGAGGGGCTGCTGCTGCTCCAGCGCCCGAAGGGGTCTCCCATCCTGCCGGGGATCCTGCTGTGGGGTCCTTGTGTCACCCTCAAAGTGTCCCCAAGCCCCTGAAGGACATGTCACCCCTCCCCTCCCCCCGCGGTGTGGTGTCCCTGGGGGCCACCAGGACCCCCCTGACCCTCCATCCCCCATCCCCCTGGTCCCTGGTCCATCCCACCCCGGTCGCTGCCCCAGGGAGCCCCCGCTCACCCCAATCTCTGTCCCCGCAGAGACCCCGCTCACCCCAATCTCTGTCCCCGCTGCTCGGGCTGTGCCCGTGGCGGTGACAGGGGCAGGGGACAGGCTTGTCACCGCACCGCACCCTCCTGCTCTTTGCCCTCTCGTTAACGCGGGGGAGGGACGGGCGGGGGGATAAAAACACCTGGAGCGGAGCACCCACCACCTCTGTGGTCACCCTTGGGTGCCCCCAGCCCCAGGAGGGCTGTGATGGCCCCGGGGCATCCAGCGGGGGGTGAAGCCCCCAGCGCAGTGTCCCCCAGGCCGGGCTGGGTGTCGGTGACAGGACACACCCCTGTCACCCGCAGGACTCTGGGCCTTTGCCCGGATAATGTCGGGCTCAGCCCGGAGCTGTCACCGCCAGGAAAATCCTCCCCGAGCGGGTTTGTGCTGAGGAAGGGGCCGGATCCAGGGGAGGGGTCCAGGGTTTGGGTGGAGGGTAAATCATCACCCGCAGAGCTTGGGGTCAGCTCGGCTGGGGGACACTGAGGGGTCAGGGTCGTGTCTTGTCTGGGGGACACTGGGGGGTCAGGGTCGTGTCTGTGGGATTGCAGTGACCCACTGAACCCCCTGTCCCGGCACAGAGTTTTGGGGTTTGGGTTCATTTTAAGCCTTTTAGAGGAATTTGAGTGGTGATGGATCAGCTGGGCCGTGTCCCCCGTGTCCCCGAGGGTCCCATCTGTCCCCTCAGGCTGTCACATCCAGGCCGACCTTCTCTCTCCTTGTGGGCCAAACTGACCCCACCAGGAGGGGCCCTGGAGTCCTGCACCCCCCAGGGGGGTTACCCAGAGCAGGCCCCCCTTTGGGAGTGCCCGGGGACCGCGGGCAGACCCACACGGGCAGAACCTGGGGGCGCAGCCCTTGGGGAGCCCTGAATTCCCCCCAAACGGGGCGGTGAAGGGGCGCCGGAATTGGGCTCGTGCCTCAGTTTCCCCACCCGGGGAGGGGCGGGGTGCAGTTCCCACCTGCGGCCACCAGGGGGAAGCACTTGCCCGCTGTGTCACCCCCCAGATGTGCCCGCCAGATGTGTGACCCCCCTTGGGGAGCGACCCCCCCAGAGGTGCCGCCACCACCCCCAGGTGGGACCCTCAGGTGTGGGACACTTGTGTAACTCCACTAGATGTGCGACCCCCCAGATGTGAGACCCCCTCCAGATGTGACTCCCCCAGATGTGCAGCCCCAGATGTGCAGGGTCCCACTCGACACCCCCGGAGCTCCTGGCGCTGGGGACATTTGGGTGACACTTCTCGGGCCAGGGTGTCTCCCTGTGGTCCCCGTGGGAGATTTGGGGTTACAGCCCCTCAAAAACCCACCCCCCTAATCCCGATTTACGGCTGGGACCCCCCGGCAGCCCCGGGGCGGGGCAGGAGCGCGGCCCGTCCATTCCCAGCCCCGGCAGGGACCGAGCGCTCGCCCCGCCCCGGCAGCTCCTCCCAGTCACCCCGCTGGGTAAACTGGGACCGGCTGCGGGTGCACTACAAACCCCCTTTTTATTGTTTTTCTCCTCAATTCCCAGCCAGAGGCAGCAATTCCCAACCCGGCTGTGCCCCCCTCGCTCCTCCCCAGGCTCGGGAAATCCCCAGGAGAGAGAAAGTCCTTGGGAAGAGCCGGGAAGGGGCTCGGAGCCTCCGGAGACACAGAAATCTTTTCCTATTTTCCTATTTCCTATATTTCCTATTATTTCCTATTATTTCCTATTTCCTATTTGCACTTAAAAATGCACAAAATCTGAACTGACCCCCAAAACGAAGCTGCTTTGGGGAGAGAAATGGCCTCAATCTGCACCCCCTGTTCTATTCCTGGGGAGGGCACTGCACACCCAGTGCAGTGGGGACAACTGTGGGGACACCCGACCGGGTCCTACCCCAGGCTTGGGGCATTTTGGGGGGTCACAGAGCCCCCAGGGCCCGGAATTCCCGGCGGTGACACATCGCCCCCGGCCAGGATGAGCCGAGGAGGCTCCCAGGGCTGGGTGCCAGCCGGGGATAAACCACTGGATCCGTCCTCACGTCACCAGGCCGGGCTGCGGTGTACCCGGAGCTGTCACCTAATTGCCGGGGACCAGCGTCCCTTCGTCATTTTGGGGATGGCTGGGGAGGTTTAACCCCTCAGGGGCTGGGGAGGTGTGTGGGAGCAGTCCCTGGGTGACACCAGCAGTGTGACATGGGTGTCATGGCACAGAGCACAGCAACAGGGCTGGACCTCTCAGAGATGCACAAATCTGCAAGTCCTGCCCTCCACGGGTGGTGGTGGCAGTGACACGTTAATGTCCCAACTGTCACAGCTGCTGGTTTGGGGGTGACAGGGGAAAACAGAGAGGGATGATTGGTGACACTGGTGACAGGTGACATCCTGTCTCCACATCTGGCTTGGTCTGTCCTTGGTCTGTGGTCACCCTGGCACAATCCCCTGGTGGTCCTTGTCACTCTGTGGTCCCCATCACCCTGCCAGCCTCTATCACCCTGCTGCTCCCTGTCACCTTGATGTCCCTGTCACCCTGGTGTCCCTGTCACCCTGGTGGTCCCTGTCACTCTGCTGGTCTCCATCACCTTGGTGGTCCCTGTCACTCTGCTGGTCTCCATCACCTTGGTGGTCCCTGTCACCCTGTCACCCTGCTGGTCCCCTCGTGGTGGGTGTCACTGGGTGTTGCCCTCCTGAAGGTCCCATTTTGGCTGCCCCCAGCCCCTCACTTCCCTGGGAACATCCCCAGGGTCACCCCAAGAGAATCCCTTGCAGCCCCAGCCCTGGTCCTGGTGCTGTTGGCTCTGTGCCCTGGGGCCATCCTGGCCCACACTGCTCTGGCTGATCCTGCTTTTCCCCCCGTGCTGCTGATCCCATCTTTTCTGAGGAACCAGACAAAATCTGTGGGGTTTTTTAACCCTTTGGCTTCCCCACTCCCTGGTGATGCCCTTGGGGGCAGATTTGTTTCCCCTCTCCCATTCCCAAGGGGTGATGGAGGTGGTGAGTGGGTGACATTTGGGGACTCTGGAGTGACGTGCCCATGTCTGGCTCAGCCAGGGGTGTCCACAGCTGGTGGCTCCTGGCTGGAGCCCTGTCACCTTCACACCTTTGGGTTTTTTTGCTTTGAGGAGGTTGAAATAGAAATTTTTTGGATTTCAGTGAGGGAGCTGCATGTGCTGCAGAGCATTGGGTGATCTTGAGCTTTGATTCGAGCCAGGGACAGGCCAGGAGCCCTGAAGGCACAAAAAGAGCTGGTTTTCCTTCACAGCCCCGTGGCTTTGGCCACAAACCTGCAACAACCTTCTTATTTTTAGTGTGAAGAGGGAAAAACCAACGTGTGGGATCTGCGTGTGGGACCCATCCTGTTTTCTTCCCACCATCCCTCATCTGGCAGCACAGCCCGGGGATTTCCAGGGACAGTGGGGCTGAAAGGACAGGGGCACCACAGAGATTTAATTAGAGGTGATGAGGGCATGAAAACGAGCAGGTTCAATCCTGCTCTGGGGTGGCCGAGCCGCTGGGAATCCTCAGAGGAATTGGAGGTGTTTCCCACATTTCCCACACTCCAGGTGCCAGGGGAAGGCTGGATTTGGGGTCAGCATTTGGGATCTGGGTGGGAGAGGAGGGAGGTCAGACCCTCCACAGTAATTCCATGTTCCTCTCCAGCACAGGGAATGGGTCCCTGATGCCCTGGGATCCAAGTGAGGAAAACAAGGAAAGAAAATTGGGTTTTTCTCCTTCAATTTTGCCATTTGGGATGAATTCCCTCATGGAAGAGTTGGTGTCTTCTTTACCCCTCCAGCCCTGCCCTCCTCCTCATCGCTTCCACATGCAGGGCAAACCCATTCCAAAGGATTCCTGACATGCTCTGCCAGAGCAGCTCCTCTCCAGCAGTGGGGTCTGGGCCTCAGAATGTTCCTCCACACCTAAATCCTCCCAAAATTTAGGAATTAGCCCCAAATCCCCCATCCTGGGATCTGAGTGACCCAGTGGAGTCTCAGAATGGCAGCAAAAGGTGCTGAGCAGAGCTCAGGAATCCCAACTCTTCCCTGGAAAAAACGAGGTGAGTTTCCTGGGATGGATGGAGCGCCTGGAGCTGGTCAGAAACCCAAACCCGTCATCCCCATGGGTGAACCCAAGGACACTGAGCTCGTGATGGGGAGCAGAATGGGATCAAGGGTGCCAGTGATAATTTTTGCAGAGGAAAAAATCCCATTTCCTCCCATTTTTCCAGGGAGGAGGATGAAGGTGGTGGCTGAGCTGGTCGGGCAGTGGAGGCTGCAGGAGGGTGGGGTGGGGTGAGTGGGTTCCCTTCCCTGCAGAGCCCATGGGTGATGGGGTTGGGTTGGGAACCCCCTGGGGAGGAGGATGGGCGCAGAACGTGACACCCAGCACGGGCCAGGGGTGTTGCACCCCAGGGAGAAGCTCTGGAGGAAGTTGTGAAAGGGGGAGCAGCTGCCCTCGGTGGGGTGTGGGGTGGGGGGAGCCCACGGCAGGAACTTCCCAAGAAATCGGGTGGGAGGATCCTCCTCCCATGCTGGAATCATCTGTGGGTCCTTCTTCCCTCAGGGTGGAAGCAGTGGAAGAAAGGCCCAGAGCTCCCCGGAGGGTTTTTAGGAGCTGTTTGGAGCACAGTGAGGGGCTCTGTGTTGTGTTTGAGCAAAAATCCAACTGCTGCTCCTGGTGGCATCTCTCACACCTGCCCATGGACACCCCATGGCAGTCCCAGGATGGGAGTCCAGGTGTCCCAGCATGGTCCAGGCTGACTGGGACACAAACAGCTGGATTTTCTCCCCCAAAAATAATTTTTTTCCTGCCAGAAAACATAATCCCATTGATAAATATTAGGAATGGAAAGCGTTTGACCTTCCCTGTTGTTTGGCTCCTGTGGGAAGCTGAGCAGGAGGAGGAACTCATCCTATCCCAGCCAGGGCAGCTTCTGCTGGACATCAGGAGAGTTGTGCCCTTGGATTATGTGAATATCCAGGGCCACCTTCTGGGTTGATCAGGTCCTAAAATTGGTCCTAAATGTGAATTTTTGGAGAACAGTATCCAACCCTGGAGTCATGGACGCTCACTCTGGCTTTGTCCATGGTTTTCCAGCCCCAGGCAGCACCTCCAGCCTGAATCCAACACAAATCCTGCCACTTTTCACCCTGGTTTGGAAGATGCTGGGTGTCTGTGCCAGAAACAGATGTGGCAAAGGGAGAGCAAACCCAGGTGATCCATGGACGGTTTGAGAAACAACTCCTCCCTGAAGTGCCCATTCTGTGGTCAGGAGGAGCTGGAGGAATCTGCATCCCTGGGGGGGATTTTGTCACCAGCCCTGGCTCGGTCTCAAAGCGGCTTTAAGGGACAGGGAAGATGGAAAACCAAAGTCCTGATGCCTCCTGAGATGCTCCCAGCAGCTTCCCAGGGGGATCCTTGTTGCTTCTGCAGGGCGTGGGTGGTCCTGGGCTGTAGGAGTGGGCAGGATGGTGACCAGAGAGCTCTCTGGAGCCCAGGGCAGCTCTTGAATCTTGTGGTTTATTGCACAGCTCGTGGGTACAAGAGCTTTGCTTAAGCTGCCAGCCACAGCTCAGAGCCTGCCCGAGAGAGAGAGAGAAAGGGAAGTTCTTGTTACAATCCATTGTATCTCTGTGCTGAATATTCTAATTTACAGTAACCAACCGGCACAAGGCACTAATCCTGCAGGATCCACATACAGCCTGTAAGAACTGCTACATTATCATATGTTTTTGCATTTTGGACTCTGAAAGCTGCTCTTTAGACTCTTTTCTCCTGCTGCACTGACCTTTGGATCCCTCAGCCAGCTGAAGGATCAGTTCCTATCGTTCAGTGAGAGGGGATTCTCCTTCAGATTGTTCTCTGGTTATACAGTAACTAATAACCTACATCAGTAGCCTACATCTCAAAGCAACCTTTCATTTATATTTCGATTATAGCCTTCATATTTTCATTATCTTTTGCCAAGCAATTGTATTTATAAGGTTTCCCTGTTTTATCTTGCCCAGCTCTGGGAGGAAACAGGACTCAGGTGCCTTCTCCTCCTCAGCCCTGCAGCTGCTCTGCCTGGGGGTGCCTTGGCCAAGGTGGGCCAGGACAGAGCTGAGGGTTCCCAGGGGCTGGAATTGGAGGTGGGATCAGAGTTGGGATTCAGCCCCTGAAGGTGCAGGATTTCAGGGGGCCCTTCAGTGAAGGGCTGAGGGCAGCAGCCAGGATGGTCTCCAGCCCTTAAAAAGGGAATTTTCAGATCTGGATGCTGAAATTGAGTAATTGCTGCCATTTAAATAGAATAAAATGATAGAGAATGAAGGAAATTAAATGAAGATAGATAAAATTAAGTAAATGAAATAAAAAATTAGATAAATAAGATAAAATGAAATAAATAGCATAATGAAATTCAATTTAATAAATAAAATAAATACATTTAAACAAAGAGAATAAAATTAAACAAAGGATAAAAAGCTTAGAGTGGAATGGAATAGAACAGAATAAAAAAATAAAATAAAATAGAATAAAATAAATAAAAAAAATAAAAATAAAAAATAAAATAAAATAAAATAAAATAAAATAAAATAAAATAAAATAAAATGCAACCTGTTTCTAGCTTCCAGCATGGTGGAACTACAAGCACCCACCTCCATGGGGCAGAGGGAGAGGAAATCCCTTCCCCAGAGTATTCCAGACCCATCCTGTATGGACACTCCATGCAGCACCATCCCTCCCACCACCCTTAGAGCTGCTTTCATTTGTTTTCTTGTTTTACTGAATATTTTTTACCATCTTTTTTCAATTCTCCAGCAGGAGACCAGGACCCAACCAGCTCCAGCACTGGATTCGGGGATCTTGGGATGCTCAGGACCGACCCAGGGAGGGAAAAGAGATGGATTTGAGCCGGAGCTCCAATGGATTTGATGGATTTGAGCCGGAGCTCAAATGGATTTGATCTGCCCCGGGAAGGCTCATTTCCAGCCTGACTAAGCCCTGCTCCTGCCAAAATCCAGCGCCGACGGCCACAGTGCAAATTTTGGGGACAGTGAAGAGCATCACTGGAGGAGGCGGGAGGTGTTTTAATGAATCCCTTAATTGGGAAACTGCGAGAGGCGCTGCCCAGATGTTGATCCAGCGGTGGGGGTGGCCCTGGGGTCACTCTGAGCAGGGTTTGGGGTGAGGATGAGGATGGGGATGGGGATGGGGATGAAGATGAGGATGAGGATGAAGATGAGGGTGAGGATGAGGATGAGGATGAAGATGAGGATGAGGGTGAGGATGAGGATGAGGATGAAGATGAAGATGAGGATGAGGATGAGGATGAGGATGAGGATGAGGATGAGGATGAAGATGGGGATGAAGATGAGGATGAGGATGAGGATGAGGATGAAGATGAGCATGAGGGTGAGGATGAGGATGAGGATGAGGATGGGGATGAAGATGAGGATGGGGATGAGGATGGGGATGGGGATGAAGATGAGCATGAGGGTGAGGATGAGGATGAGGATGGGGGTGAGGATGAGGATGAGGATGAGGATGGGGATGAAGATGAGGATGGGGATGAGGATGGGGATGAAGATGAGGATGAGGATGAGGATGAGGGTGAGGATGAGGAGCAGCGCCGGGCGGTGTGTCTGGCCAAGCCACTCTGGCTGTGCCCAAATCCCCACCGGGACCACCTGCCCGGGCCGTTCCTGGCCCGGGGAAGTGCCCGGGTGGATTGAGCTCAGCGGGATGGTGGAGCTGGACCCCGGGATGGGCACGGCCAGGGGACACAGAGGGTTAAATCTCGCTGAATCCCGGGAGGAGCCGGTTCCTTTTTCCAGCCTGAGTAAACCCATCTCTCTGCCAAATCCTGCTCCAGGATCCAAACTCCTGCTCTGGGATCCAAACTCCTGCATTATTAACCGTAACCTGGGCAGGGTATTCACACTCCTCAAGGTGTGCCTGAGCAGGGAATGGATCCCAGCATCACCCAGCCCCAAATCCCCCAGGCCCTGTCCTGAACACCACTCCATCAGGATTCCTGCTCTGGCTCCAGCTTCCCCAGCTCCATCCAGCAGCTCCGGCCTTTATTTACAAGTGGGGTGGGAGTTGGTGCCTTTGCTTCCCTTTATTTTTAAACTTATTTATCTTTATTTTGGATTTCTGACTCATCTCCACCCGTTGCCGGGAGGAAACCAGAATAAATAATAAAAAAAAAAGTCCCAGATATCGTTTGTATCAACTGAATAAAATCCTCCCCCAGGGAGGAAAGTCCACCAACAGCACCAGGACACGGAGCCGTTTTCTCCTTCTCCCAGTTTCATTCTTACAGAGCAGGAAAACTGAATTTTTTTTTCCTTTTCTTTTCCAAACCACAAGCACAGAGCCAGGCCTGGAGCTCACAAAATGGGGGGCAGAGAGAGGTGATGGGTGTCCCCCACCCCTCAACACCCTCTGTCTGCTTTTGGGGTACCCAGCCCCATTCCCAAGGGATGCTCTGTGGGTTTGCAGCATTTATGGGGCTGCCAAAACAGGGGTGGGTGTCCTGTAAGGTGTCACACAATTGGGCTGCCCCATTAATTGGGGGTGTCTGGTTAATAGGGAATGGGGTGCCCCATTAATGGGGGTGTTTGGTTAATAGGGAATGGGGTGCCCCATTAATGGGGGTGTCTGGTTAATAGGGAATGGGGTGCCCCATTAATGGGGGTGTCTGGTTAATAGGGAATGGGGTGCCCCATTAATGGGGGTGTCTGGTTAATAGGGAATGGGGTGCCCCATTAATGGAGGTGTCTGGTTAATAGGGAATGGGGTGCCCCATTAATGGGGGTGTCTTGGAGGCAAAGGGGCACCCCAGAAATGAGGGCCCACAATTAACGGGGCTGCCCCATTAATGGGGGTGCCCCAGAGATGAGGGTGCCTCATTAATAAGGACACCTTGAAAACCAGGGTAGCCCAGGAGTGAAGGCCCCAATTAATGGTGTCCCATTAATGAGGCTGCCCTGTTAATGAGGGTGCCATGGAGGTGGGATGCCACTAAAAACAAAGGTGCCCCTTCAATGGGGGTGCCTTAAAGATGAAAGCACCCCGAGGAGGAGGTGCCTTATTAATGAGGATGCCCCATTAATGAGGATGCCCTGAGATTGGGGTGTCCCATTAATGAGGGGGCCCCATTAATAAAAGTGTTTTGGGGTTGGGGCTGCTCCTCCCTGGGTCTCCCCTGGTGGTGGGGGCAGGAGGCCAGAAGGTCCCAAGACCCCTGGGAGCCCCAGGTCCCTCCTTCAGCCAAACATTCCCAGCTGGAATGTGTGAACACTGGGAGAAAACAACCCAAAAGCAGCATCCTGGGGCTGTGAGGGAGGGCTGGGACTCTGGGATGTGAAACACCCACCTGGACACCTCCAAATCCAGCCCCTTTCTGGGGAAGGCCAAATCCATCCCCCTGGATCTGCTTTTCCCTTTCCAGGGGAGAAATGCTTTGGTGATTCCTGGATTCATCCTTGCCCAGGGATCCCGGGAGCTGAGAGGATCCAGCTGCCAAGTGTTAATCCTCATACCAGGGAGGACAGAACTGCCCCCCTGGCTCAGCAGGAAGGTTTTGGAGGCTGTTGGGTTCTTACCCCAATCCTAATCCAAATCCCAGTTGAGTTGTAATCCACCTCTCTGCTGCAATGAGCTCAGCTCCTGCTCCTTCCCTGCACATGGAGAGGACCCATCAGCTCATTTTCATGCTCCTGGGTATGGATTAAATTTGTTATTTTTTGAATTTATATCCTGGGGGTGATCCTGCTGCCAATGTCCTCTGCTTTCCTGGGATTTGGCTTGTTTTTCCTCACACCAGAGCGAAGGTGCTGCTTTGGGATCAGGTACCCCAGTGCCATGGAAAGGCTGCCAGGGAAGGGCTGGTGTGGAGCCAAACCAGCCTGGGATGTCCTGGCTGAGAGAGCTGGTACTGGGCAGCAGGAACCAGCAGCTCTGAGTGGTTTGGGCTTTTCCCAGGGCCTGGATCCCAGCTCATTTCCTGCTTTTTCACAGCTATTCCATCTGCTTGGGATAACCGAGGGGCTGCTCCAAATCCCAGCCTGGTCTCTGCTGCAGCCAGGTGGGAATTTTGCATGCTGGGCTTGGAGGTGGGATCCAGGCCTGAGGGTGGACGTGGATCCAGCCCTGGAGTTGGAGCTGTGCTGCATCCCTGGGGTGGGCTCCATTCCACTCTGTGCCCTTCTAAATATTTTCATTATTTTTGATTCCCATTTCCCTTCCTGGGCTGTATCCTGGTGTCTCCAGCCCTGGGGAAGGACGGGGATCCAGCCAACGGCTCTGACCCCTGGGGACATCACACAGGGCTGGGAGAAGGAGGATGTGAGCCCATGTGGAAACCACAGACAGTTTTGATGTGTTTATGAGCCTGGGCACGACTTCCTCTGCCCGGGTTTCCCAGCGAAGGGCTCAAGTTCTCCACGGGCACCCAGGATGGGCAATGGGTGGGGGTGCAGCACCCATGGGTGACAAGGAACAGGACAGAGGGACATTTGTGGGGTTGGATTGCAGCTCTTCATGTCCATCCTGGGATATGTGTGGGTTGGGAGGCTCAGCCGTCACCTCGGAGTGATGCTCTTGTGGAAAAGGTGAGTGGTGCTGGCCACGGGTCACACTCTCACCCCCAGGAAAAACCTCGGGCAAAAGTTATTCTTGAAAAAAAGAAAAAAAGAGCAGAGTTTCCTCTTTTCCTTCCTGGTCGCAGGCACGCGGTGGTGAGGTCATGGAGGCCTGGGCTGGCCGCAGGACATCAGGACATGCCTCCGGCTCGGCGTAATCCCGTCCCCAGGGCCGCAGCCGGTTCTGGCCAGTGCAGGGGGAGACTTTGGGGCTGTCACTGCCCCTCCAGCCCCACTTTCCTCCCGGTCAAGCCACCACCACATCCTGGGCCAGCCCTGGGGCCGCTGCCTTCGCTCCCGGCGGCGTTTTCCCGGTGTGGTTTCAGCCTCCCGGAGGAGCGCGGCTTTTCGCTGAAAAATCAGCGCCAGATGTGGCGGAGCGGCCGCAGCTGGAGGGGAATGAACGGGGATGGGTTGGGCTTGGGGACAGCAGAAAGGACCTGTTAGTGAGAGTCAGGAGCTCCTGGGGGTTTTATCCCACCTGTTGAGTGACAGTTGAGTGACTTTCCAAGATTTTTGGGGATCCTCCCTCCTCCTCCTCCTCCTCCTTCCTGGGGTGACAGGGACAGGCAGAGGTTCCCAACCATCAGCCTCAGAGGACACGGGGCAATTCCCACTGCCCAGGGCTGTTTTTTGGGAAGCAGGATCTTCCCAAAAAATCTTTGACAGCAGCCAGGTCCCCCCATTGCTGTGCCACCACCCCTCAGCAGGAGCTGAGCTGTCCCCAGTGGGTGGCACAGCCCAAAGATGGGGACACCATGAATTTTAACAGCCCAGCGTTTCCTGGGGACCTCTCAGGCCTGAGATCCCTGGCTGAGTGTGGGGCTGCTGGCCCTGCCCGGGGCTCTGGGGCGGGAACCACGCACTAATCAAAAGAGGATGGAAAACCCCTGTGGTTCCTCGGAAAAACCACTACGAGCAGCTCCAGCTTCCAGATGTGGCGGCAGCAGCAGCAGCAGCCATGGGATGAAATGCTGATGGATTATCCCCAATTACGAGCACTGAAGTGGGAGTGGAGCCCCTTCCCCACGGCTGGAAATGGGGTTGGGCTGGCACGGCTCTGCCTCATCCTCTCCTTGTTGAGCTGAGGCTTGTCTGGCTCATCTCAGGCCCTAAATTTGAACCTTTCCGAGATCCTTGGGGATGCTTGATTCATTGCATTCCTCTGGGTGTGAGGAATAGTTCTGGGAGCTGCTGACTCTCCATGGCTTGGACACCCTCAGTACTCCAACCCCAATCCTGCATCCTCCCCCTGCCAGGCCATGGAAAATGCCCCATACTCAGTGTGCAGGTGAGGGGACACTGTCTGGGGCCACAAGAGATTTTTATCACATTTTTGTGCTCTTCAGCCTCTCTGGGCACCCTTTCCTCCCCGCTGGGGTGGTGTGTGTTGCTCTGAGGGGCTGGAGGAGCCGTTCTGCCGGCGATCCCGGGGGCTGCAGGGCGGGATGATGGGCGGAGGTGCAGCAGCACACGCCAAAATGCATCAGCCTGTGTTTTTCTGCTGGTGGCTTTGGTTGTTTGTGCTGTTCCGGGGATGATCCAATGCTCTTGGCGAAGGTGCAAGAGCGGCCTCCGGGCACTGCTATCGACTGATGCCCTGGGGAGGCCGACCTGGAACAGAGGCTGGACAGGGCTGGAGGATAAATAGGGATTTACTGAAAGGCCTTTAAGGGCACACCTTGGGCAGGACAGGGTCTGGTCAGGGGTACAACCATGATGGACCCAAAATGGACACAAAATGGAATGCAGGTCAGGAGGTCTCACACTTATAAAAGTTTTGGTCCATTTGCATGTTGAGGTTTAATTGTCCAATTACAGCTTCAGCTTGTGAGGTCCCATCCTTCTTGTTCCTCCCTTCAAACCCTTGTTTGTGCTTTTGGGCCTGCAAGTTTTTTTCTTGGTCTTCAGCAGAAAAAGGATTTGTTTTATCTCTCTGCTCTCTGCAGAGTGACACTGACTGTGAGCTCAGAGCTGCACCCCTGGGCAGCACAGAACCTGAAAAACCCTAAAGCTCAAACTTAACCCATCGGGCTGGGACCTCATCCTGGTTATCCTGACACATCTCCTGCTCTAAACACGACTGCACCACCCCCAAACCGCTATGGGACCTATTTCTTACCACTTTTTCATGAGCAGAACTTTTCAGCAATCCTCAAGCCACCCCTTTGCAGCCACAGCACCGATGTGTGCCCAGAGCTGGGTGGGGCTTTTGATCCCTGGATGAGCAGGGAACCCTCTCACCTGCTGGAAGGACCATTCCTTTTCTTGGTGAAAGGAGCAGACACACCAAAATTCAAGCCTCCAATCACACACAAGCAGCTGCAGCCATTTCCCCCCATCCCTGCTCAGCTCCATCCCGGCACGGGATGGGATTGTGACGAGTGGGGGGAAGAGGATGGGGAATGTCCCCTGGGAGTGGAGATGAGGCCACTGAGATGGAGACAGGGGCTCCTCGTCCAGCTGTGACGGAGATGGGAAAGGCCAGATTTAGCATCAGCACTGGCTGGGAGCGTGGGAGCAGCAGGAGCAGCAGGAGCAGGATGAGGCTGCTGGATTTGCACCCAGAGATTTGCACAGCTCTGTCCATGCTCCATCCTGGTGTGTCCCTTCTCAGGATATCTGGGCTGCCTGGAAGCAGAGGGTTGGGGTTGATATTTGTATCACATTAATTTGGTTTTCCAGAGCAGAAAAGATGCTTTGAATAAACCTGAGAAGGTTCCAGACCCTTCCCAAGGGCAGAGTTGAGCTGGAGAAGTGTGAGGCCCCAAACACCTCCTCACCCTCTTATCACCACCCTCCCCCATGACCCTTTGCAAATTCAAAATCTCCTGTTTTCAGCCCAAAATGAACCACTTGGCCCCAGCCAGGGCTGCCAGCAGAGCTGAGGGAGCAGAGTGTGTGTCCTGGGGCATTGACAGCCTCCCCCAGGAGCTCCTTCCTCAAAACCCAGCCTGAACTTCATCCCTGTGCTGGGAAAGGGGTGGATCCAGGTATGGAGCCAGTGCCAGCCCTACGAGTTCTGTTCCTCCAAAAACCCAACCTTAACTTTATCTCTCTCATGGGACGAGTCCAGGCAGCCACAACCAACTTCCTCGGAATCACCATCCCTCCAAAAACCTGCCTGAACTTCATTCCTGCCACTGGAAAGGGCTGGATTCAGGTGAGCCACCGACAGCTCCCACAGCCAAGGCTGATCAGGGATAACCCACTCCTGGATCCCTGACCTGTCATCACATCCCACCTGCCGGGCAGGCTTTGGCTCTCCAGGGCCATCCCGGAGCTGTTGGCAGCAGGGAGGAGGCAGCTCCACGGTGCTAAAACCGCTGCTGCTAATGAAAAACAGCCTGGAGCAGCCAAACAGCTGATCCATGGCCGCCAGCTGAGTAATGCCTGGAATTCCTGGCAGGAGCCGCTTCCTTTTGGGAGGCGAGGGCTCCTTCCCCGGCACTGCTGTCCCCCCTGTCCCCATTAGCCCCTTCAGGGGTCAGGGAATGGAATGATGGACATTACACCCTGCTGGGGGTCTGTCCAGTCCTCTGTCTGTCCATCTGTGTCCCCTCCATCCGCAGTGAGGATGATGATGGGCACAAGCCCCACCACGCCCTGTAGAGCAGCCCTTGTCCCCCAGGGTGTCCCTTTGGCCAGCAGGGATGTCCCTCAGGCCTGGGGCTCCTCCAGATTTCGAGGATGGGGGCAAGCAGGGAAAGGAGCTCAGCAGCTCCTGGGGCAGGATCCTGCTGCCGGGTGTGGAGCGAGATAAGGCCGTGACTCAGCCTCATCCCTCATCCCTCAGCCCTCAGCCCTCAGCCCCCAGAGCTGTTTCCCTCCTTCCCAGCAAAGCCCCGGCGGCACCTGGGCCCGGGGGGTGCAGCCGGGCCGGGCCCCCCGTCTGGGTGTCCGTGGCGGACATCGGGGCCAGTGGCTGATGTAAACAGCTCCGGCTGCCGGTAAACAAGCGGCCCCGGCGGGAGCACAAACAGCTCCTCTGTTCTGGCTCCGGGCTCTCCCTGCAGCCGCTGCACGGCCCGGGCGGGACGGCTCCAAACAGCCCTGAGCCCCGGGCCGGGGCTGGCACAGGGCTGTCAGCCCGTTAGCCCGCAGCTGGATTTGTGGGGATCATATTCCAAATTTAGGGGCTGGCACAGGGCTGTCACCCCCTTAGCCCACAGCTGGACATGTGTGGGGATCCCATTCCCAGTTTGGGGGGTGAAAATAGGATTTAGTCCATTTTTTTAGGTCTATTTTTGGGGAGTGAAAATAGGATTTAGTCCCTCGGATACCTGCTGAGGGCAGGGACAGTGCCGGCTCTGTCCATCACACGGTCTGAGGGTTGGGGTTTGGCACGTTTGGGTGTCACCTTGTTCCTGGCCGTGGTGACAGACAGGAACCCCCCTAAGTGGTGTTGAGGCCTGGCTTCCCTGGGGCATCCCCAAGCTGTTTCCCAGGCTTGTGCCCAGCTGCTCCCCTGGACAGCCCTGCCGTGGGTCAGGATCCCCCTGGCTCCAGCCAGGCAGAGCCGTGTCCCCACACTGCAGGACCATGTCCCCACACTGCAGAGCCATGTCCCCACACTGCTGTGCCGTGTGCTGTGGGTGATGCCAGGCAGGGAATGGGGCACACTGGGACCTGTGGCCCTCCAGCACCTTTGTTCAGGGGACACTGGGGATGTTGGGGAGTCCCCCAGAGCATGAGGACATGGACATTGGCACAGGGTGGGCACTGTGCTGTTGCTGCTGGTGGCACTTCCTGCCCCTGTCCCCTGTATCTCCCCCAGACTCTGGGCAGCTGCCTGGGAAGGTTTTGGCTCTGGCTCTGGCCGCATTCCTCAGTGGAGGGAGGAGTGGAGCTGGAGCCTGCCATGACTCAGCCACAGCCACGAGGGGCTGGGGACACGCCGGTGCCCCACGTGGGGCTGTCACCCGTCCTTGGTCCCTCCTCCCCACCTGGCACCCACCCCTTGCCATGGGAGCCCCTCCCTGGTGCCAGGGCTGGGCCAAATCTGTGCCCAAAGACCCCCGAGCATGTGCTGGGGGTGGTGGGAGGTCTCCTGAGAGCTCTGTGGTTGAGGACAGCAGGAGCCCGGGTTAGGATAACTCTGAGGGGGGACTTTGTCTGCAGCCGCCGGACACAGCCTGACCCTGCGGTTCCCTCGCTCCAGCCTGGCTGAATTCCCTGTGCCTGGACCCAGCCGTGCTCTGCTCCCCTGGGGGCTGGCCCTGTGGCCAGGGGCTGCTGCTGGTGGAACCCTGAGATTCCCCCGGTGATTCGAGCTGGGCGGGATGTTCCAGAGTGTCCCAATGCGGAGCGAGCAGCACGAGAGGGACGGGGGAGAGGAAGGGAGGGCTTTGCTGTGGGATGAAGGCTCCAGCCTCATCACGACATCCTGAGTCCTCCCCTCCCACTGGCAGCGGGCTGGGGGGAAGTGCCTTCCAGCCCACATTCCTCCACTCCTGAAGGAACTGGCTGGGGACCTTCCCACGGGGATTTCCAGCCTGGGCACACACGGCTCCGGCTGGGATGGCGCTGGCAGGGTCCTGGCTCAGCTGCAGCACCCAGGAGACTGTGGGAGATCATCCTGGCCCTGCTGTGAATCACCGGGAAGGAACTGATTAAGACCTTGCAACACTTTCCTGCTGGAAATAACTTTCTCCAGAGAGGCAGCTCGAAGCCTGGTCTTAGGATGCAGCTGTGGGGGGATTTGATATGCCACAGGTTTTATCCCTGCTTTGGGGCTTGCTGCCTGGAAAAAGCCTCCCAAAGTGAGGGATTGATTGGGATGGGCTCTCACTCCCATGGGGGATGTGGGAAGAGAATTGAATTGAGGTCCAGGGATGCTCTAACCTTGGCCAGGGTGGCCATGGGGCAGCATGGGGCTGGTGCTGGTGTCTGCCCCAGGCCCTTTGGGACAGGAGCCATCCTGCCCTGCCTTGCCTCCAGCCCTGCATCCTCTGCTTTGGGACAGGAGCCGTCCTGCCCTGCTTTACCTCCAGCCCTGCATCCTCTGCTTTGGGACCAGCACATGTGGGGACCCCCAGGATGCCCAGGAATCCCCACGGCCTCATCCCACCTTTCCCCCTGGGCTGGCAGGGGCTGTGGGGGGAGAGGGGCAACTCCTGCACAGCACCAAGTGTGGTGACAATACCATTGGTCCCAGTTTGCAACTGGGAGAGGGACAACCGCCCTAAATTTTTGCCTCCTCCAGTTTTTGCAGCTGCGGCGTGGGCACGGAGCTGCTGCCACCTCTGCCACCCACCAGCGGCCCCGTTTGTGACCCGTGACTCAGGGATTTCGGCAGGTTTGGGAAGGGAGGAGGGGCAAAAGCCACTTCCCTGCCAAAAAAAGAGAGAGGCGGATGCTGCTCTCGCCCTCTGTCATGCATGAGGCAGATTAATATTAACCCGTCCCTCCATCCTGCCGTCCCTCTGTCCCTCTCTCCTTCTGTCCCTCTGTCCTGCTGCCCCACAGCCTGTCCCATGACCCGGCATATGACACTTTTCCTGTCCCCTTAAAGCAGAGGGGGATGAGTGTGCGGGACATGAGCAGCCCGTGGCCTCAGCTGGTGTGAAAGGGCCTCATGTGCTGCCACGGGGTCCCCGTGAGTCACCCCAGTGCTGGCGTCACCCCCTTGGTGTCCCTGGGTGTCCACCCTGGTGTCCTCCCCCCCTCGTGGAGGTGTGAGGCTCCCGGAAAAGCTTGTGATGAAAAATGCAGATAAGGTCTCAGTGTTTTGGGGAGAAAGGGGTTATTTTGGGAGGATGGCTGTTCGTGATCCAGCGCCCTCCCCCTCTGGCCTGTCACCCTCAGCACCCTCAGATGTTTATCTGCTGCTGCTGTTGCTAAGGGACGCTGTGGGTGACAAAACCTGTGGCACCCATGATGCAAATGACACTTAATCTTGGGGCTGTCACTGCTGTCCCCAAGTCCAGCTGCTTCCCAGTTCTTCCCCCACCAGGTCACTGATCCCAGCCCTCCATTTCTGGGATCTGCTCTCATCTCCAAGAAAACCCCTCAGCAATTTCTGCAAGCCCAGCAGCGTTTCCGGCCCTGGGGAGCAGACCCCGCTGGTCCCTCGAGGCTCGGATGTGGTGGCTGTCACCACACGTGGCCCTGCTGTCACCGTCCCCTGCTGCAGCCACATCTCACTGTGTTTGTGGAGCAGTTTTTCTGTCTCCTGTCAGAATGCCGAGCATTGGCACTGCCATGGATCACCTCGTGGCCACTAATCACTTCCAGTCGCCTGGAAAGGAGACAGGCAGCCAAGAGGAAAATCCCAGAGCTGGGAATGGGGTTTGTTGCATGGCTCTGCTGGGCCTGGATCCGGCCCCTCACAGATCCCTGTGCGTGGATCTGTCTGTGCACTCACAGAGCCCTTCTGCACACCCTGCAAATGGATCTGCTTGTGCACATGTGGATCCATCCCTGCACACAGGGATCTGCCCATGAAAACATGGATCTGCCCATGCAAACATGGATCTGTCCGTGCACACAGGGATCTGCCCATGAAAACATGGATCTGCCCATGCAAACACAGATCTGCTCATGCAAACATGGATCTGTCCATGCAAAGATGGATCTGTCCGTGCACACACGGATCTGCCCATGCAAACATGGATCCATCCATGCAAACATGGATCTGCCCATGCAAACACAGATCTGCTCATGCAAACATGGATCTGTCCATGCGAAGATGGATCTGCCCATGCACACATGGATCTGCCCATGTAAACACGGATCTGCCCATACATATGTGAACCCACCCCTGCACTCAGATCTGTCTGTGCTCACGTGGGTCCGCCCATGCACACGGATTTGTCCATGTCTGTGCAGGTCTATCACACACATGTATGCAGACATCTATCAGCCCATCCCTACAAATGCATCTCTGCTGTGCACGTGTGAATCCATCCGTGCAGATGGATCTGTCTGTGCACACGTGGGCTGATCGATGCTCGTGGATCTGTCCATGCACACCCTCACTGATCCATCCATCTGATGGATGCTCTGATGGGTGTCCATCACATCTGCCTGTCTGTGTGTGTGTGCCCAGGGGTGAGCAAACACACACGTGTGTGCAAGGCCCAGGGCTCTGTGTGTGTGTGTGTGTGCACACACATGGACATGCCTGGAGGGGTGTCCATGTACATCCAGAGGGTTGTGTGTATGTTCACATGGACACAAGTGCCCATACACAAACATGGGGTGTGTGTGCACTTGTGCATGCTCTGAGGAGTCCTTGGTGTGTGCACACATGAGTGTCTGTGTGTGTATGTGTGCCCAGCACAGAGCACACACACACACACACACACATGGACAGGCCTGGAGGGGTGTCCATGCACACCCAGGGGGTTGTGTGTATGTTCACACGGACACAAGTGCCCAGGGGTGCCCCATACACAAACACAGGGGGTGTGTGTGCACTTGTGCATGCTCTGAGGGGTCCTTGGTGTGTGCACATGTGAGTATTTGTGTGTGCAGGCGTGCCCAGCACAGAGCACACACACACACACACACACACACACACGTGTGCCAGGCTCAGGGCTCTGTGTGTGCCCATGGCTACCAGTTCCCATGGGCGTGCAGGGGTGCTGTGTGTGTGTGTGTCCCTGGCGTGTGCACACCTATGCACACACGTGTGTTGTGTGTGTGCCCAGGTGTGTGTGTGTGTGATAACGGGGTCACACACACGGCACCCCGAGCTGACCCGACCTCACTGAAGCCGGGCGGTTCCGATGGGACGCGGACGGTCCATCCAGGACCCAGCGGTGCCCGCCCGGTGCCGGCCCGGCCCGAGCCCGGCGGGGCCTGGCCGCCCGCCAGCGCTTTCTCATAAACCACATGCTGCCGCGGCGCTATAAAGGGGAGCGCGGCGGCGGCGGCGGCTCAGCCCGGCCCCGCTCGGCCCCGCCGCTGCCGCCTCGCCCGCTCCGCCCGGCCCGGCCCTGCTCCCCCGGCAGCCCCCATGCCCCACGTCGGAGCCAAGGTACGCGGCCCCTCCCGCTGCCCGCGGAGAGACCCCTCCTCGAGCCGCCCCCCCGCCCCCCGTGCGGGAGCGGCAGCCCCGGTGTCCCCGTGTCCCCCCGCGCTGGGTCCCCTCCCCGGGAGCTCCCGGCTCCGGCCGGGGGATGCTCCAGCCCCGCCTCGCTCGGCGCTGCCAGGGCCGGACCGGGCGGCTCCAGCCCCGTTCCCGGCTCCAGCCCCGCCACCGTTCCCGGATCCGGCCGGGGAGGCCCCGGTTCAGCCCCGGTTCAGGCCGGTCCCCGGTGGGGCGGGGGGATGCTGCAGCCCCCGCTCCATTCCCGGACCTGCGCGATCAGGCTCCGGCCCCGTCCCGGTCCTGGATTCCAGCCCCGGCCCCGCGGGGCAAAGCCCCGTCCCGGTGCCCGGTTCCAGCCCCGTTCCCGGCCCCGTTCCCGTCCCGGCCCGTTCCCGCTCCCGCTCCCGGCGGGGTGAGGCTCCGTTCAGCCGTGGCCACATCTCGGCGGTGGCCCGGGCGGCATCTTGGAGTTTCACAAGAGGGGAGGATTTCTGGAGCCCATCCAGGGGAAATTCCCCCCCACCCATCACCCCGACACCCTTTCCGTGCCGGAGCCCCGCTGCGGGAGAAGGGGCTGCGCCCCCAGCCGGGGTCCCCTCCGCCCCCCCGGCCGTTCTGGCTCCGGGACAAGCCCCGATCCTCACCGGGGTCCCGCCAGGAACCGGGGCCTCCCCGCTCCTCTGCGGGGGGATTGGGAGGGAAATTTGGGACGAGGCCAGAGCTGCTGCATGGAAAGAGCCCGGCGGGTGCAGCTGGGGGGGTCCGGAGGGTGGGAAGAGGATTTTTTGGGGCTGGGTGGGTCAGTGTGTCAGACGGGCTCTGCAGAGCCAGGGCGGAGGAGGAGATTTGCAGAGACGGAGAAATGGTGCGGGAGAGGGGACAGGGGAGAGGGGACAGGGGAGAGGGGACAGGGGAGAGGGGACAGGGGAGAGGGGCCGGCTGGGGAATGTGGAGGTGGCCCAGAGCCACAGCCAGCCTCGTGTCACCGGCCTTGGGAAATTCCCCGGTGACCCGGTGCTTCTAAAAATAGCAGGATGGGGAGAGGCTGGAGGGGCTGGAGGAGCCCGGTGGGATTATCCCGCTGGAGCGAGGCCAAGCGCGGCTCCCACAGGGGTGGGGGGCGCTGGGGAGGGGAGGGGGCTCGGCCTGTGTTTGCCTTATCCCTGCTGGCTTATCAAACTCCCCCTGTGCCGGCTCAGGTGTGTCTGCTCCGCTGCTCCCTGCTCTCCTCCCTCCTCCTCCTCCTCCTGCTCCGCATCCATGAGACGGAGCAGAACAGCTACTGCCAGCAGATCATCACGGAGAGACACCTGGCCGAGCTGGAGGAGCTGGTGAGTGCCCCCCGGGGGCTCTGCGATGGGATGGGGCAGTCCCAGCCTTTATTTAGGGCTGGGATAAGGGAACGGGGCGGTTTTCAGCTCCCCCGGTGCAGTGATGGTACCCAGGGCTCGGCATCCACGGCCACAAGGGACCGGCAGCCCCGGGGGGTGACAGATGTTGTGCCTTTATCGCGGAAAAGTGGCAGCAGGAGGGATGAGAGGAGACAGGAGCAGCAGCGGGGCCGGGGAGGGGACAGGAGGGGGGCTGGCTGTGCTCGGGGGGCGCTGGGGAAGCAGCCCGGGGGCTCTGGCGCTTTCCAAGCGGCGGCGCAGGGGTTAAGCGGAGGAATCCGCCCGCATTCCTGAGCCCAGCTGCTTGCCTGGAAGCTGGGCTGGCAACGGGGCTGCGGGTGGGTGGCGGGCAGAGAGGGGGGCCCGGCCGGGCCGGGGGCCGGTCCTTATCCCTTATAGCCCGTGGGCAGCTCGGGGGGCTCGGAGCCACCCCCGGCCCGTCCATCGCGGCTGGATCTCCCTCCCCGCGGCCCCTGGCTCACCCCCGGGCCGGGAATGACGCGGATGTTCAGGGGAGAATCGGGGGCACGCAGGGATTTATTCGCAGGGTTGTCGCAGATTAAATTCTGCCCTGCAGCGAGAGACGGGAGCGGCGGCCCCGAGGGCTCCGCTGGGGGCTCGGTGTAACCGTGTCCGGGCTCGCTTCTCCTCTTCCTCCTTAACCCCGGCCCGGCTTCCTCTGCCCGAGCCCCTGGAACATCCCTGGAGCCTCCACTCTCCAGCCCGGGATTAAACCCGAGCCCGCGGTTTATGGGAGGAAGGGGCTGGAGCAGGTTTGAATGGGAGATGTGGTTTTCCTGCCTCTCCCGGCTGATGGAGGAGCTGGCCCTCGCTCCAGCGCCTGCAGGATAATGGAGCAATTGTTTCCGGGCCGGCATCCCGGGCTAGGAGGGGAATTGCCGGCCGGCAGCTCTGCCAGCCCTCGCCTGGGAGCCTTTGGCTCGGGTGGGTTTTCTCAGTGCCTTTGGAAAGGGTCGTGGCCGGCGTGTGTGAGACCCCGGGGGATGTGTGAGCCCGGTGTGCGACCCCGGGGGGTGTGTGAGCCCGGTGTGCGGCCCCGGGGATGTGTGAGCCCGGTGTGCGGCCCCGGGGGGTGTGTGAGCCCGGGGTCAGGGCAGGATGCTCTTTGTGCAGGATTTAGAGGAGAAAGTGCTGCGGGGGAGACCCGAGGAGAATTAAGCAGGGCTGGGCTCGGCCGTGGCGCTGGCAGGAGGAGGAGGAGGAGGAGGAGGAGGAAGAGAGGCGGGGTGGGAGCAGGCAGGGGAAGGCAGGAGCAGGTTTTGTGATTGAGGAGTACAACACCCTGATGGGAGCAGGAATCCTGAGCTCACCCCCGCCACTGCAGAGACCTCAGGGACGAGCCTGTGTGAGGAGGAGGAGTATGGGATGGGATGAAGCAGGGATGGGGGCAAAGTCCTCATAGCCCTGTGGATTTGGGGGTCTCAGGCACCCCTTTGTGCCCAGAGCGTGGCATTTCTGGGCCAGGCTGTCCCTGGGGATCTGGGGTGACATCCTGCCTTGTCCCTCCAGGCTGACACCCAGATGCAGCACCCGGGCAGAGTCTCATTCGAGTTCATTGACAAGATGCAGTTGGTGAGTGGTTTCTTGCTGGGGACAGCAGGGGACAGGGAGCAGGGCTGGCTGGTGCATGGTGGGAGGTCCCCAGACCCCCAATCTCCCCTCTTATCTCCCTTTGCAAGAGATGCCCAGGAGGGACCCATCCTGCTTGGCCAGGCGGCTTCCAAGTCCCAGTCTGGGCATCCTGTGGGATTGTAGAAAGGAATTTTGTGCCTCAGTTTCCCCCAGGCAGAGCAGGATGCCAATCCAGTAACCGCTGTCACTTTTTTTGGCGGGTCTGTGTCCTTGCAGAACGACTCTGTCTGCTACGTGAAAGCTGCCTTTCCCCTGATGGGGAAGATCCTGGAGAAGACAGAGTTCAAGGAGAACTCGTCCAATGCCCGGAAGATGCAGACGGTGCGCAGGATGTACAACCGCATCGACGAGAGCGTGGACCCCTGCATCAGGGAGGAGGATGATGAGGAGAGAACGGTACAGCGTCCCCAGACTCGTGGGGGTTTGGGCCTGGGACCTCATCCTGGGGAGAAATGGGGTGTCAGGATCATCCTGGGGTGAAATGGGATATCCAGATTTTCCTGGGGTGAAATGGGATGTCCAGATTGTCCTGGGTGAAATGGGATATCTGGAACATCCTGGGGTAAATGGTGTGTCCAGAGCATCTTGGGGTGAAATGGGATGTCTGGATCATCCTGGGGTGAAATGGGGTGTCCAGAACATCCTGGGGTGGGTGTGTGGCCATGCAGGAGAGCAGAGGTGGGGTGTGCATGGACACTGATCCACGAGGAGCCAGCAAATCCTGCCTTGGGAGCACTGTGGGATCTGTGGGGGTGACACTGGGTCAGTCATGGAGCTGATGCTGAGCCTGGCTCTTTCTCCAGCTCTCACAGATGTGCTTCAAGGAGTTCACCACCTCCCCCTACGAGATGCTGGTGCTGGTGAAGGATTTCTTCCAGGACATCAAGCGTCTGCTGCAGAACCAGGAGACTTTTGAGAAGGATTGCAGCCGAGTCTACCGCAGGGCCTGCCCAGGTCCCAAGAGTGCTGGATCCTCACCAGGTGAGATGCCAAGGCTTGGCCTCTGCCCAGTAAACCTGTGCCAGTCTGGGGGGCTTGGCCTGGCCTGCATGGAGCACCTTCAGAGTCGTGTGTCTGTGGATGTGGCACGTCTCCACCTTGGTCCTTTTCTCTGTGTCAGCGAGCTCTGCATTGGTGTCAAGGCAGAAGGGGCTGGCTGCCATTTGTAGGTGGGATTTGGGCTAAATCCTGCTGGAAGCAAAGCAAGGCAGAGATGCTGAGGGGGCCAAGGAGGCACCAGGCTCAGCTCTGTCTCAAAGCCCCGGTGCCGGGTGGAGCACAACGCGGAGCAATGGAGGGACTGCTGTGCCACCAACACGCTGCATGACCTTGGCTGTGTCACTTCAGCTGCCTCGTGCCTCAGTTTCCCCTGGCCAAGCCTTCAGGGAGAGCGTTGCTGCCGGGGTGGAAGAGCCCTGTGTTGCCATCTGCGCTTGCCCAGGCCCGTGCTGTGTTTGCATGGAGGAGATGTCTCGCTGTCGTCCTCGTGTGGGAGCTGTGCCATGTCCTTGTGCCCTGGGGGATGTTAAACGTGCCTGTCTGGCTCCTGCAAGTTGTGAATAACCCACTGCCGTCAGCTCAGGGCACCCGGAGACTCGGGTTTGCTTCGTCCCACCCGCTGCTTGTCACCCTTGTGCTGCCTGTCCCCTGCCTGTCCCCTGCCTGTCCCCTGCCTGTCCCCTGCCTGTCCCCTGCCCTCCCATTTTTTGAGGGGCTGTCTGACCCGCTTGCCCGGGGCTGCGGGGAGGGATGGGGGCAGTGCCCCTGACCTCAGATCTGCTGCCTGTGCCCCTCTTGGAGGCTGCTGACCCCACGGCTGTCTCTTCTCTCTCCTTCTTTCAGGTGTGGGGACAGATCCTGACTGCAATTGCCTGTCCCCTGCCCTCCCTTCTGCCACCCAGCCCTCCCTCTCTGCCGCCACTGGCAGGGACATGGCACCCGCTAGCACCCAGGTCCCTTCCAGCCTCCTCCATGCCACCCTCGCTGACTTAGAGGCCCCATCTCAGCCCCCCAGTAGCACGGACGGGGGCTCAGGGACCGAGGAGGTCCCGCCTGCCGGGGTAGGTGACACAGCGCTGCCCTTGTCCCCCGGGATGAAGCAGACAGCTCCGGCCAGCAGCGGTGACGCCCTCAAGGATGCGGCCAGGAGGCTGAGCCTGGCACTGCGGGACATCCCCGTCCTCCGAGGGGATGGAGAGCTGGTGGAGTGGGGCACCGGCCGCCTGCCGCAGGATCCGGGCCAGCAGCGGGGAGGCTCCATCCCCCCGGAGCAGCGCGGGGGGCTCAGGACCAGCCCCCCCCCAGCATCGCCCGGCCGAGCCCGAATCCCCCTCGGCGCACCGGCAGAGCCCGGCACACAGCTCCGCTTCTCCAGGATGGCCCCCGAGCTGCGGGCCCCGGGCAGCCCCAGGGCCAGCGGGGCCAGGGCGTGGGGCTGGGGGCCGAGCCGCCCGCGGGGCCCCGAGGATGGCCCCAGGCCCGGCCCCAGCTTTGACTCTGCCTTTGTTCTGGGCGCAGAGCAGCGCAGGAAGGAGCCGCCCGCCAGGGAGGGCCGCCAGGAGCCCCTCATCTACATTACGGTGGCCAGTGTGGTGGCTGTCCTGCTGGCCACGGGAGGCCTGCTCTTCTACAAGTATAAATCCAGGGTAAGGCCCCGGCCTGGTCTCCTCCCCGGGCACCGAGATTCTCTCCTGCCTCAGTTTCCCCATTGGCTGTTGGCCGGTGTGGGTTGAGCCCCGTTTTCCCCATCATTTCGAGGCTGGGGGGACAATCGGTGGTGCTGACTGTGCTGGGAGGGTGTTATTTGGGAGATTTGCCGCCCTGTCTCTGCAGCCTCCTCCCCTTCCCTGGGGCTGATTCCCCATTTCCCCCAGGGCTCATTCCCCATTTCCCCCAGGGCTCATTCCCCATTTCCCCCAGGGCTCATTCCCCATTTCCCTCAGGGCTCGTTCCCCAGGGCTCATTCCCCATTTCCCCCAGGGCTGATTCCCCATTTCCCCCAGGGCTCATTCCCCATTTCCCCCAGGGCTCATTCCCCCAGGGCTCATTCCCCATTTCCCCCAGGGCTGATTCCCCATTTCCCCCAGGGCTCATTCCCCATTTCCCCCAGGGCTCATTCCCCCAGGGCTCATTCCCCATTTCCCCCAGGGCTGATTCCCCATTTCCCCCAGGGCTCATTCCCCATTTCCCCCAGGGCTCATTCCCCCAGGGCTCATTCCCCATTTCCCCCAGGGCTGATTCCCCATTTCCCCCAGGGCTGATTCCCCATTTCCCTCAGGGCTCAATCCCCATTTCTCTCCCTCCTGGCAGGTCCTGGAGCGGCCGCTGGAGGATGGAGAGGATGACCCCGAGGAGCCGGAGAGGAGGTGGGTGTGACAACATCCTGCTTGGGGGGGGCTTTGGGGACCCCCACCCTGGGCCACCCTGCCCTAAACCCCCCATTTCTGTCACAGGGCGCTGCAGGGAGCGAGGGAATGTTCAGAGCTGGAGACTCAGGATCTCTGAGGTGATCAGGAGGGGCTGGGTGGGAGCTCGGGGGGCTCTGGTCCAAACTGCCAGGGCAATATTGTGTTCCTGGACTGTGCACCCAGCGGTGCTGACCTTGGCCGTGGACAGGGAAATTCTGGGTGGGAAGACACGGACAGGAGCAGGTCTGAGCCCCGGCGCTGCCAGCATGTGGTTTCTCAGCTCGTTAATCCATTACTGGCCCTTTCTTAATATACATAGTGTTTTTTCCTGTGGTTTTCATGTGTTTTTCCCCATGCTGCCCTTCCTGGCAGAGCCCCAGCTCCTGCTCATCTCTCTCCTCCTTTTCCCAGGGCCCCAGGCAGGATGTGAAGCTGCTCGGGGGATGGATGTGGATGGAAGGAGGGTTGGCACGCGCCAGCCTTGCCGCGATCCCGCCGCGATGCTGACACTCCCTCTTCCCTTGCCCCGCGCCCGTGGCCAGAGACGGCAAAAAAACTCCCTGGCAGGGACAAAAGGATGGGGGGACCTGCCCTGAGTGGGACCCCCGGGCACCAGGCAGTGAAGGGCTGGAAGGTGTTTGGACCATGACTGCAGCTTTGCCAGGACAGCGGCGGTGGCTGATGTGACACTGAGCAGGGCCATGGAGATGCTGGATATGGGATATGGATCCCACTCGATCACGGCCGGCCCTGGATGGACATGGAGGGGATCAGCTCCCCAAATCCTCTGGCTCTTCTCCCGTCCCAGCAGACTGGGTTTGGCGCAGCTCCCGTCGCCCCCTTCGCCCTGCCTGTCCTGAGGCTTCAACTGGAGCATCCTGACTTGTGGGAGAGCCAGTCCTGAGACACCCAGCCCTGACTCGCGACTCGAAACCCTCACACTGTGAATATTTAAAGCCCACCCGTGCCCGTATCCCTGCGTGGGGCTGGGTTTGGGGTGACCCTTGGCACCGTCCCAGTCCCTCCCCATCCTCCTGTTGTTAGGGCTTATTTTTTATTTTTTTTTAGAAAGAATGGATGAAAGTCTTTATCCTGCACAAGTGCTCTGGGGGGGACTGTGTGCCCCTCGCCGCGAGCTGGCCTCGCTGGGATTCCATTCCTTTGGTGACTGCGCTTTGGAGAAGGGAATGGGGCTGGGAAGGATGGGATCCATGTGGGTGTAAGAGCTGGAACTGCCCCAGCTGGGCACCCTGGGGCTTCTTGGCACAGCTCCACCTCCTGGGCTTTGGGAAGAGCCCAGTTTGGGACGCACCAGCCCTGGAGATGCCCCAAAATCCAATGGCTCCTTCCAGCCCCGGATGAAGCGTGGCCCGCGCTGCTCTGGGAGTTTCAAGTATTATTTTTATATGAAGGATGAAAATATGGACAAACCCAACTGTTTTTAAAGAAAGCATCACTATTAATTTGGTGTTTATATATATATATATATATATATAAAATGTGTATTTATGACTGGCAGAAGGAGGGGGTTCCTGGGCGAGGGACTGGTGTAAATCAGGATAAAAGCCCTGGTGCAGCAGGAAGTCTGGGACCAAACTCCTGGTGGTGTAAGTCACCAGTTTACACTGTGGAGGAGCTGCTCCTGGGGGAGAAATCTTGCCTTTACCCATGTTGGATTTATTTTGCCTTTTCTTGTTGTTGTCGTTTGGTTGGGTTTTTTGGTTGGTTTTGGGGTGGGTTGTTTGTTTGGTTTTTTTTTTATACAATGAAGTCCTGAAATATTTTATACAAAGGCATTTAAAAGTCTATTTAAAGAAAATAATGGAAAACAACCTGTATATTTAATATTATTAATAAACAGAGAAGTGTAGCTTGGTGTAAGTCTGGGATGCAAGGGGGGACTGGAGCTTGTGAATCCCCTGTCCCAGCCTTGGGGTCTCTGAGAGGGGCTGACTCCTGGTGCTGATACCCTGACCTGCTTCCCTGTGGATTCCTCTGGGAGTTCACGGCCACAGAACGAGGGCAGAGGGATGATACATCCACCCTTCCTGCCCCCAGCTCCTGCCAGCACCGCTGGGAACTCCAGGCACTGGCCCTAAAGCTGAGGCCCCCAAAATCTGTGTGAATGGTTGGGAAGCAGCTGTTTAAAGCAAACACACTTAAGGCAAAGTTTCCTGGAGCACTTTGCTTAGAGTGACAGCACTGGAAGAGGCATTTCCTTCCCTCCAGCTCCCCCGCTGCCCTTCCTTCTTTCCAGGATTAGGGGAGCCCCACATCCCTCTCTCCCTGCACAGATCCAGCAGCTCCAGGGGGCTCCCACACCATCCTGGGTCCCTGCCAGCCCAGGGGGGTGCAGGGTGAGCACCCCCATGGCTCATCCAGGGGGGTGGCAGGGGCAGGAGGGGCTGCAGGAGCCTTTTGCCAATGCCGGGTTGAGCTGCTGCCCTGTTTGCTGACAAACAGGATTCCTCGAGGGGAGCTGACTCAGCCCAGCCCTTCCTCTCCCCAGCAGCAGCCGGGGGTTTCCCAGGTCCACATCCCCTTCCCAGGGAAGTGGGACCTATATATATCCTGCTGGCTCCGTGCCACCCTCATTATGGTCACATTTGGGGGGGATTTGAGGCCGGAGGCTGCTCTTAGGGGTGGGCGCCGTGCCCAGTTTGGGGGCACCGAGGGCAGAGAGTGCTCCAGGACGCTCCAGGATGCTCCAGGCAGCTCCAGAGCTGCACAGGAGAGGGTGACTGGAGCTCAGTGATGGCAGTTTGAAGCTATGGCAGAGCTGTGGGGCAGAGGTGGGAACATTCCAGGCTGCTGAGGGGAGTGTGAGGAGCATCAGTATCCACCCCCTCTGTGCTCACACCCCACAGCCCCTCCTCATTCCTGACTTTTCCTGGCTGCTCCGTGTGCTGTAAAAACACCTGGAAAATGCAGGAAGAAAGCCAAACTCTGTCTCCCTGCCCTGCCCTGGGGTTTGGGCCAGGAAGTTCCCTCTGCTCCTCATGTTCCCAGCTGGTGGCGTTTCCCCACCCTGTCACTGGCCTGGGTGGGAGTGGGGATGTGATTCCCTGTCCTGGACACCCTCCACCCTCAATTCCTGCAATTTGGGGGGGCAAAACCCGCTCTCAGGAACCCCACAGCTGGGAAGGACACAGAGCTACATCCCTGTCCCTCAGCACTTGTAGGGGAGGGTAGAAAAGAACCTCCCACCTTGGGGAGGAGGGTGGTGGCACCCGGGGGTCCCAAATGGGTGTTTGTACTGCAAAAAACTGCTTTAATGGGATGAAAACAGGAGATTTGGTGGAAAGGATGGATGGTGGGAAAGGAAAGCATAAGCAAGAGGCTCCTGAGAGCTTGGGCTGGCACAGCCTGTGGTCAGCAGCACCCACCCCAGGCTCCTGAGGGTCCCCACATCCCTGCTGCCTGCGGCATTGGCAGGGCTGCGACATCTCAGGCTCATCCTGTTGCCCCAAACAAAAACCTCCCAAGCGCTCGGAGACACCACCAGACGTCCTGAGACCCCTCCCAAGAGCCCCCGGAGGGCTGTGGCAGCCCTGGGAAGGCTCCCCAGCCTTGCCGCGGGCACCGCAGAGCTGCTGACGGGGCAGAAGCGGCGGAAAAGCCCCGGGGCTGCGGTTCCCGGGGCACGGAGGGTCCGGGACAGGGGTTTGGCCCAGGAGCTGCTGCAGGATTTAGGTGGCCAGAGGCCGTTTTGTGGCCAGACAAAGTGATTTTGGTTAAAAAACCCCCGTTATCTGCATTTTTCCCTGGGGTTTTAACCCACAGAGCGATGTTTTCCCGGTTTGTGTTTTAAAGGAACGTCCCCCGGGGAAAGTGAAGGGGGAAGGGGGCTCAGCCCCCTCCTTGTGGGGGATTTGGGGGTGGGCTCGGGGTGGCCGGGGGTCAGAGCCTTCAGAGCTGCCTGGCCTGGGATGGTCCCTGGAGGGACTCAGTGGAGCCGGGGACAGCCCGTGGTGCGGATGGAGCCTCTCGGTGTCCCCGGGGACAGGTTGGCTGTGTTCCTGCCCGGGATGCAGACCCCACTGCAGGAGGGTGCGGAGGGAGCCCTGGCCAGGCTCGGCAGCCCCAAAGAGTGCTCGGCCCCCCCAGGCCGGGCTGGAGATACGGGCTGGAGATACGGGCTGGAGACACGGGCCGGTCACCGGTGACCGCTGACCCGGCGGCTCCGCTCGCCTCGTTAATGGCTAATGAGGCCCGGGAGGGCACTGCCCTGACCCCGGGCTGGCGCTGGGCCGGGCTGCGCTGCCAGGAGAGCTGGGCCTGGCCCGGGGCTGAGCCTGGCCCGGGCTGGGCTGCCAGGAGAGCTGAGCCTGTCCTGCGGCCCCGGGAGATGGAACCAGGGCTGGGCACACACATATGGGGCTGTCCACCCACCCAGCTGTGGCTGGAGACCCATACAGAGCTGGACACCCACACATCTGGGGCTGGACACACACACACCTGGGGCTGGGCACACACACACACCTGGGGCTGGGCACACACACATCTGGGGCTGGACACACACACACCTGGGGCTGGGCACACACACACACCTGGGGCTGGGCACACACACACCTGGGGCTGGGCACACACACATCTGGGGCTGGGCACACACACATCTGGGGCTGAGCACACACACACAGCCAGGGCTGGGCACACACACATCTGGGGCTGGACACATAAAATGCATTAAATGAATTTAATTTATATAAATTTTATAGTTTTATAATCACTTATAAATTTAAATGTATGTGTTACTTATCTTACACATTTAGATGTGATTAATATTAAATAGATGTGGTTGCTATTTAATGTATAAAGTGAATCTTCATAATTATTTCATTTAGTCTAAGGGATTATTTTAATTAACTTTAATATTTATATTTATTTATCTATTATAAACAAATATATAATAATATATTCTATATAATTATATATAATTATTTTTATAATAAATATATATTATATAATAAATATAAAAATATATATTAATAGTAGTAGAATACATCAATATTATATATTAATATTATATATAATATATCATATAAAATAAAATAAATTATAATAAGTATATAGTTATAATTATATATAATATATATATTTATATATGTCTATATATGTTTATATATATAATGCATATACAGAAATTTATACATCAATTTATTTAACTTTATTATTATTGCACATAATAATATATGACATTATAAATTATAAATATTTAATTATAAAAAATTTATTTAACTTAAATACAATGGCTTTAGTTAATTGGGATTTGGCTCCTGACCACGCCCCATACTATGACCACGCCCCCACGTGGCCACGCCCCCTCATTGCCCTCCCCTCTGTGTCCGCCAGAGGGCGCCCCTCCCCTCGCCCTCCCCGGCGGCGCCGCGCGCCCTCATCTGCCCGGCTGGTGCGCGGTGACGTCACGAAGCGCGCTGACGTCACGAAGCCCCGCCCCTGGCGCGGCGGCCGCAGACCCGCCGCAGGCACCGCGCCGGCGGCTCCGAGCGAGCGTGAGGGGCCGGGGCCGCGCCGGGATAAACCCTCACTGAGTGCTCCCCACCCCGGCCGCCCCGCCGTGCCCTGCCCCGTTTCGCCCCTCCGGCGGCCGCGGCCCGCCCCGCCTGCCCCGCCGCATCAGGATGTCGGTGCCGGAGCCCGCCGGCGGCGAGGAGAAGCAGGCCAAGGAGGTGGAGGACGCCGAGAAATATTCCTTCATGGCCACCGTCACCAAGGCCCCCAAGAAGGTAGCGGGGCCGGCGGGGAATGCAGATCCTGATGGGGGAATAGCCCCCGGTTGTGGCGAGGAGGGAACCCGGGTTCCAGGGAGCAGCCCCCGTGGCGGGGCAGGAAGGAGCCCTGTTCTGCAGGGCACAGCCCCCGGTGGGGCGGAGGGAGAAGCCCCCGGCTTTGGGGTGAACAGTTCAGGGGGAGCAGCCCCCGGTTGTTGCGGGGGTCAGTCCCCGCTCTGGGGCTCTGGGGCCCGCACCGGCCCCGGGTGGAGTGGGAGATGCAGCCCCCGGTTTGGGGCGGGGAGCAGCCCCCGGCTGGGGGAGAAACCCTCGGTTGTGGAGCGGGGGGACCGTGACCCGGCTCTGGGAAGAGCAGCCCCAGGGATGGGGGTTTGTTATGGGGAAGCCGGAGCTGATCCAGTTTGGGAAGTGGGGCTTGTCCCCATTTAGTGCTGGAGAGGGAGGTTGGTACCGGCGAGGGGATGGCAGGAATGAGCCGGGGGACTGCTGGCCCGGTTTGGGGTGGGAGGGAAGGGCTGGGGTGCGGGGGAGAGAGGGGTCTGTACTGGGGAACAGCCCTGGCCCCATGGAGGAGAGGGGAGGACCGGTATGTGCAGGTTCTGGGGTCTGGGGCCAGAACAGGGGCCTCGGCTGGGGCATAGGAGGGCAGGGGGACAGGGAAGGGGACAGGCAGGGTGGGGTCCTCGTGTGGGACTGTGGGGTGACACGGCTTTGGGGTGGGGATGAAGCAGGGGACACCTGTTATATGGGAAGAGCCTGAAGCAGCAGCCTGGAGTGCAGCTGTCACTCAGGAGAGTGGCCAACAGATTTCAGAGAGTTGAGTTTTTTGGGGACAGGGATTCTGTTGGAGGTGTGGGTGGGAGAACACTTGGGCTCAGGAACATCACCTCAGTACCCCTCCATCCTCAAAGGCCTCACAGGAGCTCTGAGATCACCCAGTGCTGCTCCACAACCCTGTGGGGTGCTCAGATGGCACCGAATCCCTGTTCTTGCCACTGTAGCAGGGTGCAGGACCCCAGTGACCTGGGGAGCTGGCCCTGTGCTCTGGGCTCAGTGCTGAAGTTTCAGTCCTGCCAGGGAGGCAGATCCGTGTTCCAAGCCCTGCACAGATTTGTGCAGATGAACATTGTGTTCCCCTCGGGGCTGCAGCCGGCTGGAAGCAGTGGAGGAGGCAAAGGCAGAGCAGTCACAGAGAATGGGAACATCCTCATTCTCTGGGGGAATCTCTCCTGCCTGCTCTGGCCACGGGTGGGACTGGGGAGCGTCTGGCCCTTGGGGGAGGTCAGCTGGGTTTGAGGAGTCTTCTCTCCCAAGGAGCAGAGCTTGGAGACCTGGCCCTGTTTATCTGGGCTGTGGACATAGCCTGGAGGAAAAGCAGAGGAATGTGGGGCTGGTATCTGCCTCTTCCAGCAGTGGCTCAGCACAGCTCAAACTCAGGGATTGTTTTTACCTTTTCATAACCATCATCTCTGTCAGAGAGAACAGCACCAGGCTGCAGCTGGCTGCTCCAAGGGGACAGCAGGCTGCTCATCCCAGAGCATCCCATGGAACCAAAATACCTGTGGTAAAAAGAAACACATCCAGCATCCTCAGAGGGATGAGATGTTGCATCCCCAGAATTTCCTGCTGCAGACACGGCTGGTTGTGCAGCTCGAGGAGCCTTGGTCGGACTCAGTGGCTACTGCAGCTCTTCTCGTGGCTGGGTGAGGATATTGAAGGTGCCCAGAGCGACACACGACATTTGAGGCTGATAACATCAGAGATGGGAGCTCGCTGAGCTGAGCTCAGGGAACAGATCGCTCCGGGCTCCTGTTTTCCTTGCCTGGCTAATTCCTGCAAATTGTGCTGGGGAATGGCAGAGGCCTTGGCAGGAGGATGAAAGACCAAGGAAGGGAGAATTGCTCTCCTGAGATAAGCTGTTGAGTGCCCCCAGCTCTGATGCCTCGGAACAGGATTGCAATTAAACCATTAAAACGCCCTTCTGATTGCCTGCAAGTCTGAGTGACTTTTGTGCCAGCTGCCCTGGAGCTCCTGGCATGGTCAGAGGCCAGCAGATATGGTGGAGAGAGATGACTTATCAGCGTGGAGGTGGGCAAGATGGTGCTGTGCTGCTGAAGCACTTCCCTCCTGGCTTTTTTGGGCTCCCTGAACTTTGCTGGTGCAGTTTGTGTGAAGCGTTTGGAGATGGGGAGGGTGGGAACGTGGCCAGGCTCAGTGCATGCTCCGTCTCTCTCTGTGAATGGCTTTTCAGAGGAGCCTTAACTTGTGCTGGAGCCTGGGGAAAGTGCCAGTGTGAGCCCAGCAGTGTCCAGCCCAGGACCTGCAGGAGCATTTTGGATGCAACTGGAAGCACTTTGGCCCTGTGGGTGCTGCTGAGAAGTTGGTGTCTCCTTTTTGGGGTCACCTGGAGCTGGGAGTCAGCCCCAGCATTGCTCTTTTCTCTCATCAGGGACTCGTTTCAGGTGAAAAAGTGAAACAAGCAGGAGGTAAGAGATTAAATACGATCAACTCCAGGCTGAAGTAGGAGCTGAGTCAGTGGAGGCGAAAGGAGGAATGGGGATGTTTTCCCCCTGAGAGCTGGGGTTTCCTGGCTCTGCCAGAGCTCCCTTTTCACTGCAGTTTGTGGGGGTTTGTCTGTCAGCATAATGACCCCAGTTTGGTCTGGGTGAGGTGGGTCTTTGCCCAGGAGTGGTTTGCAGGCAGAGGTGGGCGATGCTGAGCTCTGCACCTTCTCCAGCCACTGCTGTGATGTTGCTGAGGAAAATTGGGAATGCTGAGGCTGGTTAGTGACCATGGATGTGGAGATGACGACGGGAGAGCTCAAGGGCAGGTTGTGCTCCTCCAGATCCTCCTGTGCCATCGCTGCTGCGTCTGGGCATCTGCTCTGCTGCCTCCCCGGAGACTGCAGGTGCCCTTGGCAGCCGTCGCCTTCCCAATCCACGTCAGCCAGTCGGTGGAGCCTTAAACTCCCAGCCGAGCCCAGCTGGGGGTGCCCCGGAGCGGGAAGGACACGGAGAGCTCAGGGCAGGGCAGGGGGCTTGGCACGAGCTGTCCCCGTCTGTCACCTCACCCTGCTGCATCCTCATCCCGCTGGCACCGCTGTGTGCTGGGCTCCTCCACACCTGGGTGCTGGCAAACAGACGGGCACCGCAGGCAGATCTTTCTCCCGCAGCGTTCCCGGGCTCTGAGATGGGCTGAAGGCGGCGGTTTGGCTCGGGGGAGGTGAGCCGTGTGCCCGCGGGGCCGGGGCGGGTGTGCCGGGGCAGTGCTGTGCCCCTGCGGATGGATGGATGTCGGCTCTGCTCTGCTCTGCCGGGATCCCGCGGCTGTGGCTGTGGCTGTGGCTGTGGCTGTGGCCGGGAATGCTAATGCACAGCGCCGCAGCTTTGCGGTGCTGCCTGCTGTGCTGTGGGGGTGGCAGAGATGGAGCTCGGAGAGGCTGGGGAGAGGGGGATGGAGCCCGTGGGGAGCTGCTGGGCCCTGGGGAGGGCCGGGTGTCCTTTCTAGAGCATCGTTCCTGTCCGCAGTGGCCTGCGGAGCGCTGACCTTGCTGCATCCCTGCCCTGCACAGCCCCTTCCCAAAGACCTGCTCCTGCCCCACTTGGCTTATCCCAGCTCCCTGCAGCTCTGCCAGGCCAGGTGATAAACCACCTTCCCCTTCAGGCTGTCAGGAGGACGAGACTGCCCTTGTTTGTCCTGACAGAGCTCCTGTAGCCGTTCGTTTTTCCTGTCCCTTTAATTTAATTCCTTAGAGTGGCTGCTCATAAATCCTGTGTGCCTTTGTGAGCCTGTCTGGGGCCATGGCTACCAGCTCCTGTCCCGCTGTTCTGCAGGCACTGTGCACCTGGCTCTCCTCATTCCTTTGCCCAGATCTTCACTTCTTTGGTTCCTTGTTCTGTCACAACAGTTTTTCCTTCTCATAATGAGGTGCCTGGGCTGGGATGAGTTGAGCAACTCATTGTCCTCTGGGTGTCCTGAGATGAGTCTGACCTTCCCTGGGGTGCATAACAACCCTAATAAGTGGGTAAAAAAAGCACAGGGGTGTTTGGAATGGAGGTGAGTTACCAGGGCTTGGGGGCAGCCAGTTCACAACTCCAGTTGTGTTAAATGGTGGAATCCTAATTTTTTCTAAGTTGCTCTTGGGATCTTCCTGTTGTTTTGGAGGGTCTCCCTGATGTCCAGAGGGGAGGCTTGTCCCAGTGCCCTGGCACTGGGCAAGGTCAGAAGACACTTAATGGAATTGTTGAACCAGAGGGGGAAAGAAACTCCCAAAGATTTTGGGGGTTTGATTGGCACAAACCGTCTTCAAAATGATGTGCCAGAGCCTGTGGCTTTTGCTTACCCCTTTTCCTTCTGCGTCCCTGAAAGCAGCTGGATTTCCATCTTCTGTCAGCCCTTTGGAGATGGGAGAAGAGTTGGATATTCATTTTTCCCAGTCTTCAGAAGCATCTCTTGTCATCTTTTGATGCTGTGGGGGTGGAGACCACCCACCCTGGGAGCCCCATTCCCATGTGAGCAGCCACGTCTGGAGTGTGGGAAGAGTGCTGGAGGCAAGGAGCACAGAGTTTTGTTTTGACCTTCCCCAAAATGCCAGGTTATCATCTGCTGGGGCCTGGCCTACCACAATACTTTCTTTGGGAGCAGTTTTCTCTGTGCTTTCCAACCTGTGCAAATGTTGGAGTGGGTTCCTGTGCTCCCTGCTGGATCTCGAGGCTGGGGTATTTTGTTCTGGAAATCAAGTTTTCAAGGTCAGGTTGGAGTTAATCCTTTGCAAGTGAGGATCCTGTCTATGTTGCTCCTCTGAGGAGTTGGTGAGTGCCTCATCCCAGATTTTGGAGCAGGAAATGTGTGGTACTTCAGCCCTCAGCCTGAGGGATTTATCCCCAGGAGCTTCCTGCGGGTGACGGCTCGTTGTGTTTCCTGCTGAGCCCTTTGATCAGAGCTGCTTATCTGGGTTCTCTGGCTCACCTTCACTCAGCACACCGTGGTGACGTTCCAGGTGACTGTCCTGGGACCTGCTGGTGGCCCTGAGGGCCCGCAGTGCAAAGGACTTTGTGCCAGAACTTCTCCCAGAGTGAGACGTGGTGAAAGCAGGGGTTGGATCTGTAAGGGGCTGGGAGAAGGGTCAGGGAGCTCCACCGAGGAGGAGCATCGTGGTGCCACCTCAGCAGGCAGTGTGGAGCCCCTTCCCAGGGAACTGGATAATTCCAGGGGTTTGGGCACTCTGAGCAGTGCTGGAATCCACTCTGCACCATCCCTCTCTGCCCACGTCATCCCTGCAGGCTTCCCTGGCATGGTTAACCCTTGGGAATGGGTGCTCTGGGACATCTTGGTTGACAGCCCAAAGATCCAAAGAGAAACCTGCTGTAGTTTGGAAATGGTTTGGTTGGAAAGGACCTTCAAGATCACCCAGTTCCACCCCCTGCCATGGGCACACCTTCCACTATCCCAGGGGTGCTCCAAGCCCCGTCCAGCCTGGCCTTGGACATTTCCAGATATGGGGCAGCCACAGCTTCTCTGTGCTCCCTGTGCCAGGTCCTCTGCACTGTCACAGGGAATAATTTGGGCTGTTTTTTTGGCAGTTCTGTGGTTCTGTGCCTCTGAGACAGCAGGATGCGGAAGCTGAGGCCGGTCCTGCCTTTCAGAGCTGCCCCCACTGCCCTGCTGAGTTGGGCTGCCTGAACTGTGAATTTTAATTACACTTTGGGATCAATACGGTGGCCTTGGTAACGAGCTTATTGCTGCTGCAGAATCTGTTTACTTCAGGTTGGTGACAGCCAAAGGACTGAGGTGGCCGAGGACATGATGTTCCAGCTCCTTGAACAGGCTCCATTGTAATTTGGGTGAGGCTCTGCAGCCCTTGGAGTTGGGTGCAGCTTCCCCTTGGCTGCCCCCACAGACCTGGAGCTGGCTGGCAGCACCCGTTCCTGCCTGCCTGAGGAGCTGCCTGCATCCAGGAGCCAGGATCTGGGTGGGAGCTGCTGGAGCCTGGTTTATCTGTGTGCTGTGGGTGGAGGGGATCCACTCCTTCTGGCCTTTCGCAGTGAGAAGAAACGAGCAGCCTGGAAAAGGAGGCTCCTTGGGGCTTTGCCTTCCTGAAATTCATGTTTTAAGTGTCCTCCTTCCAGATGAGGGTGAGGTTCAGCCTTGTGTCTGCTGTTTTCTGCCTCTCCTCCTTTCGCCTCCCAGCTGGGAGCCCCAGATTTCACACATTCCTGCACTGTGGGGAGAGTTTCACATCCAACCTGGGCATGTTTTGGAGCCAGAACATCTGGCTGATCCCTGTTGACCTTGGAGCTGTCAGCATCTTACAGGCAGCAGAGTGTCTCCTACATCCCTTCTCCAAATATTCAGTGAGCTTGCCATCTCCACGAGGAAATCACTTCCATCCCTCCTGCCTCCTTTAAAAGAAAGGGACTTCATGGAATCAGCTCTGTTTGCAGGAAAAGGTTGGCCCCGCTCTGACATGACTCAGTATCCAGGAGGGTGATGTTTGTCCATCCTGGTGGTGATTCCTCAGACTCCTGAGCAGGGGAAAGCTGATGCTGAAGCCTGAGGTTTCTCCTGCTTTGCCTCTCACCAGATGTGTCAAAATCCAAGTAATTTTCAGGGCTGAAAGTAATTTTCATAGTCTATTGGTGAATGAGGAATGGGCAGCTCTAGTGGAGCAGCACTGTGGGGAGCTTTGGGAGTCAGGGCAGGGGGAGGATGGATTTCCAGTTTTCTGTTTCCATGCTGATCCTGCAGGGTGTTTTCCCTTAAAGCCATGACAGAGGCATGGAGGATCAGCTAAAGGTACCTGAGAGGACCTGGAGCCTCTCCTGGGATTTGCTGTTTTGGTTTTTTTGGCAGAGCACTAGAAATCTTGGAATGCTGAGATTCTCCAAGGCAGTTTGGGGTGAAAAGAGGAGGTAGGTGGAGTGTCCAGAGTGCCAAGGGGAGTGATTCCTCCCCCAAAACACAGGGGCTGGTTTAGGATTACGGAGCAGAACTTTGGGCTTCTCTATTTGATTGGGTTTTTTTGTGGTGAACCCTCCCTTCAGACCATGAGGTGCTGCTGAAGGAGCCATTTGACTGTGCTTCCAAGTCTTCTCTTGGTCTCATACAACTGTGCTTGGAGAGGCATTTTCTAATTAGTTTAAAAATTGATTCTAATTAAAGCTGATTCCCTTTCAGCTCTGACACACAAACACATTTCCATGGGCTTCCAGCTCTGCCAGCTGGCCTGTTGGAGGCCAGCAGTCCTTGGATTGCCCCATAAGCTGCTGGAAGTGATTTAACACTCATGGAATAGGGGAATGGTTTGGGTTGGAAGGGTCCTTAAAGCTCACCCAGTTCCTCCCTCTGCCATGGCTCCCAATCCCATCCAGCCTGGCCATGGACACTCCCAGGGCTGGGGCAGCCACAGCTTCCCTGGACACCCTGTGCCAGGGCCTCAGCACCCTCACAGGGAGGGATTCCTTCCCAATATCCCACCTTTCCCTGCCCTCCATGACCTTGTCTTCCCTGTGCAGTTTTTACAGCATGAAAACTCCAATTAATCCTGATTTTCCCTCTGCCCAAACACGGGCCGGGCCATGGGCTGGGTGGGCACTGGGGGTCAATCCCGAGGTGAGAAATCTGGGATGGCTTTAACCAGTTGCTGTTTGCCTGCTGTTCATGGGGATGATGGGGTTAACCTGTGAGACGTGGCTGGAGTTCACTGCCCTCAGGGATCCCAGACATTGGACTTTTGCTGTTCCTGTCAGGAAGGAGATTTCCCTCTGTGCTTCAGGAGATATCCCGGTCCATCAAAGCCGGGCCCAAGACTTTGCCTCGATTCCTGCCGGCCAAGGGCTGGATGTCTCCTTATCTGCTGGTGGGAAGTTTTCCCTCTGCTCCTGCTGGAGCACACCTTTGACCTCCAGGTGTTTATGAGGCAGGATTTATCCCCAGTTACTATTTAACACTCAAAATTACATTTCTTTTATTGAATCCCTCCTTCTGTTTATTTTCCCTTTAACTGGTATTTACGGTGATTCCCATCAGGACTGAAGTTTTGTGGTGATTTCCAGCCTATTAACCTTTGGAGTGGGTCTCTTTCTTTCCTGGTAGTTTTTTTTCTCTGACAAGTTTTGGGGTTCATGTGGAAGTTCTTAATTCTCCTCTTGGACTCTCAGAAACCTGGTTTGTTTGTTTATTTTTTTTTTTTTTTCTTAGTGCTTTACCCAACCAGCCTTTCCCTGGCAGTGGAGGATGGAGGTTGGGATCAGGGCTTGGCTGGTTTGCTTTGCCAGAACCTCAGTGCCCTTTTATTTCTTCACTGGGAGCAGTGTAAAGGTTTCCAGGCAGAGCTTTGGCTGGGATTCCTGCTCGGGGAGTTGGTGGGGAGAGTGCCAGGCAGGTCTGTGCCTCCAGGGAGAACTGCCTGCCCTGTGAACCCTCTGGGAGTGAGAGGGGCAGATCCAGGAGCACCAAATTCCACGTGGCTCTGCCTCCATTCACAGAGCAGCACCCTCGGGAAGCTCTTCCAGCTGTGATACCTGAATGGAGCACTTGGTTTCTTCTAAAAGCTGAAAAAAATTCTCCTCTTGCAAAGGCCACACCTGGAGCAGAAGCAGGTCCTTTTTCCTGAGGCTTGTTCCACTTCCAGCCCTCACAGAGCCCTCGGTGCTCAGGCTGTGGAGGACCAGGATTTGCTTGCTGAGAGCTCTTCTGCTGTTCCAGCCTCCCTGTGGAATGAGGCAGTGGGCACTGCTGGGGAAAATCCCCCACCCTCACCTGGCCATGGGCTCTGCCTGGGGATTCATTTGCTGCTGGGGAATTTGAACTGGGAAGCTGGTGGTTCTTCCGTGGGCTTGGCCACAGTCTCATGTGAATTTGTGCAGCCCTTTGCCATCCAAGTTTGCACTGGTGTGCATGACCAGAGTTTGGAGGTGAAAAAATGGGGTGGTTTGAGTCACAGAGCCAAATCTGCCTCCAAACCCTCCCCTCTGCAGTGGTTTGGGGATGAGGATAGTGAGTCTTGCTGATCCTGATCCCCCATCCCACTTTTCTGAGTATCTCATTTTTCCTTTCCTTCCATCCTTAAGGAGTGCTGTGATCCAGAAATACCCTTCCAGGCTGCACAAACTCACACAAAAAGAACCCTAAAACCATCCCTGTCTGCCTTGCTGATTCCCACCCCAAAAATCCATGTCCTGTTGTATTGTGGAGCAGGAGCTGTGTCCCCATGTGTGTCCCCTGTTTCCAGCCTCGTGTCTAGACACTGTCCTGTGGGAACAGGGGCTGGCTCTTCCAGCCTGGGAGCAGAGCAGAGCGGGGCTGAGGACAGGGCAGCCAAGTCCTCTAAACAAACCCAGAGCCCTGGCATGGCCACAGTGGGAATGGGGCCAGCTCCAGGGGCCAGCACAGGGACACACACTGGGAGCACTGGGAACCTGCAGTGAGCAGGTTTGGGATGGTCTCGGGTAAGCAAACATGGCAATAGCTCTTTTCTCCTGGTCAGGGAGCTTGGGGTTCCCTCTGGGATCTGAGTGGCTCTGAAAACACCTTGGAAGGGTTCTGTCTGTGGCTCAAGCAAAGCTGCTCCTCTCTTCTTTTTGACCTGGAATGAAGAACACTGGTTATCTGACTTTTTTTCCCCTCTGCTGATGAGGCTGAAGGGCCTCATTCCCTGGGATGCCTCTGCCCTTCCTGGATGCTGTGATGAGTTCCTGTGATGTAGCTCCTCCTCAGGAAAAACCAGTAGCTCTCAGTCCTTCTGCAGATAAGGAATCCTTGGAGACTGAAACCTGAAGGTGCCCATGTCCAGGTGGGTGAAACCCAGCCCTGCTCTGAGCTGCTGCTCCTGTCTCATGTGGGAGCAGGGCTGGTTAGGAGGAGGATGCTTGTTTGAGCTGTAAAACATCCCTTGTCTGCCTGAATTTCCAGGAATGACAAAGAAATGATGGACTTAAAGGACAGGTCGTGTCAGGGCTGCCTCAGCAGCATGGGCATCCAGCAGAGCCCTCCCAGCCTCTGCCAGGGAGTTTTTGTTTGGGAGAACATTAAATAAGAGGAACTCGCCACAGTAAATAATCCTAATCCCTGCTGCTGGTTTTTTTGCAGCCAAAGGAAAAGTCCCAGGACTTTGGATCCTTACAGGTTTTCTCCTGGGAGGACAGAAGTGGGTTGCAGAGACTCTTCTGCTTCAGAGGTGGCTGTAGAAATGTGCTCTCCTCCCATTTTGCTGTTTCTCCCTGGGCGACTGTGCTGTGTCCTCACATCCATGGATGTCAGACTCGGGAGTCTGGAGGGTTTTGAATGGTTCATTGCCTTCTGCTTATCTTGGGTGATGTGTGGAGCCTGCTCCTGTCCTCTCTCCACTTACCCAGGACAGAAGTGGCTGGGAGGACACTTTTCCCATGGCTGCGTGTGTGCCAGCGCTCACGTTGTCCCTAATAATAAATAATAACAGTAAAAAAAGGATTGCTGAAGCAAACCTGGGGGTGCTGGGAATAGAGCCTGGAGCTGCTTCCCAGCCCGTGTCCTTTCCCCTGTGGAGCCTGTGCATTGATGAACCATGTCAGCTGTGAGTTGGTGGAAGCTTTCCAAAAGCTCTGTTCTTCCACATCCTGCTCCTGCTCTCCCCCAAGGCTGCATGGGATGGAATCAGGGATGTGTGGCACAACCAAGGAGCTTAAGCGACCTCTCTGGAGCTGTTCTGGGAACAGAAAAAGTGTTAAAATGAAAACTGGGATTGTCCTGTGCGAGAGGGACATGCTGGGCTCATCTATGCCTGGGGTAGATCCAGCTCCATCTACAGCTCCCACTCCCTGGAGTCAGGCAGTGGGATTTTCTTACTCTGTCAGCTCCAAAACCTGCTCTCCTGGCTGACCACTGGGAAGGTGCTCGGGATCAGCCATGGAGGATGGCACACCCTGCAGTCATGAGCTGCCAGTTTGTTGAGATGGTCCAATCCAGACCTGCAATCTGTTTGCCCTCCCTGTGTCGCAATAATTAAACAAATGAGGCTGTGTGTGCTGGGGACACTGGAGCTGCTGGGTTTGGCTCTGCCGTGCCAGTGTTCTCACTGGATTTATCCTTATAACAAGGAGGGAAGCTTCTTCAGGCTGATATTTCAGCTTCCTGGTGGTTTGGGATGCCCTGGGCAGGGTGGCCAGATAGGGTGGACAATGCTCCCTCAGCTCCAGCTCTGGCCATGGAAAGGGTGGTTTGAGCTGAACATGAACAGCTGTTGTTGGGAAATGTCAGATCTGTCTGGGAATAGGCACAATGGCAGTGGATTTCCCAAAGGGAGAAAATGCCCTCCTGGCTTGGCTGGTGTGACCAGGAGCAGGCAGTGCCCAACGATGCAGAAGATGGTGGATCCTGCTGTTTTCCTGAAGAACATGTCCCCAAATCCCTGCTCTTCCAAGCGAGGAGCTGCTCATTTGGCCCCTTAATTCTCCAGCCCCACATCCTCCTTCTGCAGGGTAGCGATGCTGAAAACCCCTGGCTTCATTCCTGTGCAGGGAAATGGGTGCTGCCTTGTTTTCCCTCCTCGATCATGAATTTCTGGGATGAAAAAATATTTTCCTTGCTCTTCAACCCTGGCGCTCCACCCGGCTGGAAGCAGGACGAGGTTTGGGATGAGATTAACTGCACTGCCCCATCCCACTGAGGCACAGAGCTCTGACCCACAGCCCCCCAGCTGGGAATGCTGCTCATTCCCATGACAGGCAGAGAGGGATTAGGAGATTTTCTCTGTCTCCTTAATGCAGCTCGAGCGAGCGCCGGGCACGTGGAGGGCGCTGGTCACGCACCTCTGCCCCGGCCACGGCCGGCCCGACCTCCCTCAGCTCCTGCCCTGGACACAGCGGTAACTTCTGGGATCACAGGGGTTGGATGGTCGGATGGTTTCCTTGGATTCGGGGGGCTGGTGGTGGTGGTGGATGATAATTTTAGCCAGGGCAGATTTTGCTAAGCTGGAGAGTTCGGCTGAGCCCTGGTAAAGCCACGGTGGGGATTACTGGGGGTAATTCAGCACTTGGTTTGTTTAGCACTTGCTTTTTCTCTCTCCCCTTGGATTCAATCCCCTTATTCCCGTGTTTCTAGGCCTGCTGTTTCTCTTGCAGAGTGGGGTTGTGCCTCAGAGCTGGCTCAGCACTCACAGCTGGAGCCCTGAAGGGGAGGTGGATTGTGGTGTGGGGTGTTGTGGGACTGGGCAGTGCAGGATCCCTCCATCCCATCCTCTCTTTTCCACCTCATCCCAAAGGAGCTTTGCTTCATGAGCCCATCCAGGCAGCACATTTCCCTGAAGGGAATTGCCCTGTCCTGGAGCTCACACATCCTGGATGCTGCAAGCCACGACAGATCTGCACCCTGGGATTATGTTTTTTCCCTCCTGGGTCACCTCTTCCCTGGAAACCTTTCCCTGAGATACAGAAAATTGCTCAGCTAACACTTTAAGCTGTTCTAATGCCAGCAGCTGTTTTATACAGAATGTTTTTTATACCCTCTGGTTTGATGAGCTGCCAGAGGAAGAGCTTGATGTGAAGGCATGGAAATCTTGTGTCCTGAAATTGCTGATACTTTTCCCCCCTTGGAAGTGCCCATGAGCAATACACCAGCATGGAAGCAGCACAAGCCTATCCCAGGCTGTGTGGGGGAAGATTGATCCAAGCAATGGACCTTGAACAAATTCCAGCAACATCTTTCCTTGTTGGGAAACCTGCCAGCTCCTGCCACATGCCCTGAGCACAGTGTTGGTACCTCCTGGAAGTGCTTCTGCCCCTCTTATCCCTGGAATCAACTTCCCTGTGGGGATGGGGGATGTGGTGGGCTCCGGATCCTCCCTCTGCTCTTCCCTGGGGATGGAGGTTTCAGTGCCCTCCAGGTTCTCCCTCTGATTTCCCCTGGGGATGAGGGTTGTGGTCTCCTCCACATCCTCTGCTCTCCTGTGGGGATGGAGGTTTTGTTGCCCTCTGGATCCTGCCCTTCACAACCTCTCTCTGCTCTCCCGTGGGGATGGAGGTTTTAGTGCCCTCTGAATCCTCCCTCTGCACCAAATGACCTCAAACAATTGCAAAACCAAACCTTCTGTCTCCGTTTATCATTCCTATTCCTTCCACTACTACAAACTAAAGTAGTTCTCATCAGAATCCAACTGGAGTCTGTTGGGAGGTCTGGTTGGGGAAGCAGATACTGGGCTGTGATGTGTCCAGGATGGAGGAGCTGGCTGGAAACCATGCAGGAATGCCTGGGATGCCTGGCTGGGTGTGGTGATGGATCTGATCTGTGCCAGTCAGTTCCTGGAAGGGATGCTGGAGTCCCACATCATCCCTTGGAGAGAGCCATGGCTTTCATGCCCCCTTGTCCCTTCCCAAGTGGAATAACATGCTGGTTTTGGACCATCCGCTGGGATTCTGTAGAATTGTTACCTTTTCCAGCCCAAAAAGCTGTACTGGTGCTGCAGCCACCCCAGCTCCAGCTTGTGCAGATTCCTCCTTTCTGGAATGGATCATTTTAACTAAATAGTTTCATTCTTCTCCCCTCCAAAGGCTGTTTCCTGCATCAAAGCTTTCAGGGAGATTTTGGGATGGCTGTGGCAGAGAAAACCCCTCCTTGAGGCTGCTCTGGGCTGTCTCTTTCCATCATCCTGATTTCCCCAGGACTCCTCTCGAGGTCTCCTGGGTCTCGGGAATGCTTTGTTAATCCCACTCCCTGCCATGACGTCTCATCCCTGTTAAATGGTAAAATTAAATCCTGCAGGGACGTGATCTGAGCGAAGGGGCCGTGCTGGGGATCTTTGTCAGGGTCTCCTGCATGGGCTGCAGGCTGGATTTGTTGGTGCTTTCCCTAATTCCCTTTCATCTCTCCTTTCCCTGGCAGGAGCAGCAATAAAGCCCTTTGCTGGCTGCTCACTCGGGGCCAGCGCAGCAGCTCAGCAGTTTTGGGTTATTTTTCCTCTCTTTTTGGCCCAACACAGTTGAATTTGATGATCTGGTGGAAGGTGCTGGAGCCTTGAGTTGCCTCTGGCTGAGAGAGGTGGCTGTTTTGGGGGTTCTCTTCCAATGGAAACATCTTGTCCTGCAGAGGAGGCTGAAAGGCAATGCAATGTCAACTTCTTTTTGTTGAAATGTTCTCTCTTGCTGAGGTTTTTTTCCTGTGCTTTCAGTGTCAGTTTTGGAAGGACGTGTGGTGTTTTTAACCTGCGGGATGCTCTGCTCCTGGGAAAGAGCCTGGAAGCACCAGGGATCTGTTGGGACCACCCCAGCTTTTCTTGCTGCTGCATTTTTGGGCAGAAATCTGCCAGGATCGGTTGGGGCAGGGGCTGGGGGAGCAGGGACTCTGCCTCCACATGGGATTTGGGTTGTACAAGGAGGGTGATTCCTGAAAGAGCCTTATGGAGCTGGGAGTGGGTTAAAGGGGATGTTTCAGGGTGCTCTTTTTATCTTCAGCTGTTGTGTCAAACCTGCAGGGTGACAAAAGCCTGGTGGCAGTTGTTCAGGTAGAGGAAACGATTTAATTTTTGCCGTCTGTAGCCTTGTGTTTGGTGATGTTAATTTTTGTGGGCTGAAGGGATCTGTGTGTAGCTTGGGGATGTGTCATGCCCTAAGGATCACCTCCTGATTTAGCACTTCTTCCCTTTGCTCCCAGCAAATCCAATTTGCAGATGACATGCAGGAGTTCACCAAATTCCCCACCAAGACGGGCCGTCGGTCCCTGTCCCGCTCCATCTCCCAGTCTTCTACTGACAGCTACAGCTCTGGTAGGTGCCAGCTCCTGTCCTGTCCTCGTGTGTTCCTCTCACAAACCCAGTGTGGGTGCTGCTGCTCGCACCCTGTGGCAGGATTTGTGCTTGGATGCTGAGGGAATGATTCCAGGCATTCCCAAAGCTCAGGAATGGATTGCCAGTTGATAATCTTGTTACCTCTGGGTTGTCGTAGAGAAAAAAGTGCAAAATTCCTTCAGGGTGTTGGCTTTCCATAGGAGATTGGTAGTTTGAGCTATGAGTGAAAGCTGGGAAAGGAAACAGAGTAGAAACCTGAAGGGTGGGAGGTTCCTGGATTCATAAGGCCTGGCATAACACTCATTCCTCTTTTGGTTTAGCTGCTTCGTACACAGACAGCTCTGATGACGAGGTGTCCCCCCGAGAGAAACAACAAACCAACTCCAAGGGCAGCAGCAATTTCTGCGTGAAGAACATCAAACAGGCAGAGTTTGGGCGCCGGGAGATTGAGATTGCTGAGCAAGGTACAGAGTGGATGTGGGGTTTCTGGGGCCTGGGGCAGCTTCTGGACACCAGGAGCTGAGGAGTGGCAGTTCCCACTCCTGCTGCAGCCTTGGATATCCTGTTTTCCCCCCACCAAATCAGCTACAGTAGAAATTTTGGGGCTGGAGGTATCCTGGGAGGCCCTGTAAGGAGGGGGGACCCCATGGACTGAACCAGCATTAAAACCTCTCTTCCTTTTGCAGACATGTCTGCTCTGATTTCGCTCAGGAAACGAGCGCAGGGGGAGAAGCCTTTGGCTGGAGCTAAAATCGTGGGCTGTACCCACATCACAGCACAGACTGCGGTGAGTGGCTGCTTGTGTGGGGGCCTGGGCTGGGACATCAGCCTTTCCCTGGGGAAGAAAGTTCTTTATCTCTCCGGAGTGGGAGAAGGGACGTTCAGTAGAGTCTGGGAGTGTTTTGGAAAGGTTGTGCTGGTATTTCCCCAGGGCAGTGTTTGGTTCCTGGGCCCATCACTGCTGCCTGAGGCCTGCCCTTGTGCTGGGGGCATCCCTGACCCCTGGGACAACACTGACCCTCGGATTATCCCTGATCCCCAGGGCAACACTGGCCCTTGGGACATCCCTGACCCCCAGGGTTATCCCTGACCCCCAGGCCACCCCTGTCCCCAGGCCACCCCTGACCCCAGCCATCCCATCCCTGTGTGCAGGTGCTGATCGAGACGCTGTGTGCGCTGGGGGCCCAGTGCCGCTGGTCCGCCTGTAACATCTACTCCACCCAGAACGAGGTGGCTGCTGCCCTGGCAGAGGCTGGTGAGTGCAGCCAGGACAAGCCCTGGCAGCCCCTCCTGCCTCCCCGGCCTCATCCCAGGGGAAATCTTCTAGGGAACTGCATGTTTTATTTGTATATATTTCGTTTTATATTTATATATTTTATTTATATTTATATATGTTTATTTATATATATTTATTATCTAGTTATATATATTTATTTATGTTTTATATAGTTATATTTATATATGTTTATTTATATATTTATCAATTTATATATGTTCATATATGTTTTATATAGTTATATTTATATATGTTTTATTCTATATTTATAGATTTTAAGTAGTTAATATAATATATAATAATATAAACTAAAATATTTATTATAACATAATAATATAAAATAAAAATATAAATTTAATTATATATTAATATAAATTTTGTATTATAAAATTATTAAATTATAATTTATATTTAGAAATTTTATACTAAAATATTTATAATATAATAAATGTATAGTTTATATCTTTAGAAATATGTATAAATGTATACATATTAAAATACATATATACTTATTAATAAACATATTAAAATATACAATATAAACATATGAAGAGATGTACAGATATTTATAAAATGCTTATAGATATATTTTATATAGAATATAAGTAAAATAGATATAAAACAAATGAATAAAAGAAATAGGAATAAATATAAAATTATAAAAACTAAATATATTTTAATTTTATATTTAAACATATTTAAATTCTATTTTATTTATTTTTTACTGTTTATTGTTAGTAGGATTATTTGCTTCTTATTTATTACTATTTCTTTGTTTTTGATTTTTTTTGTTTGTTTGTTTTTTGTGTTTTTTGTGGTTTTTTTTTTTTTTTTCTTTTTTTTTTTTTTTTTCTGTTTTAGGGAATTAATATTTTTGGGGCATATCTTCTAGGGAGGGCTGGCCGGGTGTGACCCTGGTGTGGGCTGTGATGTGATCCCTGCATGGCCCTTGTGTCCGTGTGTTTGTGGAGTTGGCCAAGCAGCAGGAGCTCTGCCAAGCCCAGCAAACTCCAAGGACGCTCCGGTTCTTTCAGGTGTCGCCGTGTTTGCCTGGAAAGGGGAGTCAGAGGATGATTTCTGGTGGTGCATTGACCGCTGTGTTAACGTGGATGGCTGGCAGGCCAACATGGTGAGGAGCATTCTCAGTCCTTCCTCATCCTCCTCCTCACCCTGGGGCTGTTCCTGGCCTCAAAATGCCTCTGACCCCTGTTAAAGGGGGGCTCTTGGAGAACAGCAGCTGGAGATGAGCTGGGAACAGCCATGGGGATGTCAGGAGCTGCAGAGATGGTGTCCAGAGCTGGCACATCCCAATGGCAGGGGAACAGCTCCTGGTGGCGTTGCCATAAGCCAAGAAAAGGCTCCTGTTTCCCTCTGCAGGAGCTGCCCCAGCCACTCCTTTCTCAGCAGAGATGCCACCTGCCCTCTCCCTCCCAAAGCTGGGATTATAGTGGGGACCTTTCCCTTGTCAGAGCCAATATTCCCCCTTGGTACATTGTCTGTGGGCCGTGACACCTCCCACAGCCTCTCCTCTCCCGTTTGCTTTCAGGGCATGAATGTTGTGGTGTCCTGAGCTCAGCCTAGTTAGTTAGTGCTGCCTGTGGTCACCTTTCCAGGCTGCAGAGCAATAGCAGAGGCAGGAAATGCTGTTAGGATCCAGCAGCTCCACACAGGGGTAAGGAATTTCAGTGTTTTGGAGGAGACCCTGAGTTGCAGGCACCATGGCGAGCCCAGGAGTCCTGGCCCCCAGGCTCTGCCCAAACAGCCCCTCCAGCAGTGCCTGAAGATACTCCTCCAAATCATTTTCCCCATCCTGTCCTCAGCCAGTGCATTTCCCAGTGGGAGGCCTGACTGCTCCCTGTTTTTCCATGCCCATTCTGTAGATCCTGGATGATGGTGGGGATCTGACCCACTGGGTTTATAAGAAATACCCCAGCGTGTTCAAGAAGATCCGAGGGATTGTGGAGGAGAGCGTGACCGGCGTGCACAGGTGGGAGCTTTGGGAAGGCAGAGCCAGAGATCTCAGGGAGTGGCTGCTGTGTGCTCTGACCTGCCTCTGCCCTCTCCCAGGCTGTACCAGCTCTCCAAGGCTGGGAAGCTCTGTGTCCCAGCCATGAACGTGAACGACTCTGTCACCAAGCAGAAGTTTGATAACCTGTACTGCTGCCGGGAGTCCATCCTGGATGGGTGAGTCCAGCTCTTTTCCCCACCGGTGCTTCCACACGGGTGGGTTTGGCTCTGGCTGCTCTGAAGCAGAGATCAGGCTCTGCTGTGCTTTGACCTGGTTTTGGGCTTGACTGATCCCAACACAGGTCTCTCTCTGTCCCCCAGCCTGAAGAGGACCACGGATGTGATGTTTGGAGGGAAGCAAGTGGTGGTTTGTGGTTATGGGGAGGTGAGTTCTGTGAGCTGTGCTGGCCTCCCCCAAGCTCAGCATCCTGCAATCCCCTTGCTCGCCCTTGCTATTAGGAGTAGATCCAACCTGGTGAGCAATAACCAGGGAAATCTTGCTGGAATCTGCTGGGAGGATGGAGATCAAGAATCAGATTTCCCAGTTTGCTGCAAATGAACTGGGCTGCACAGCTGACAGTTGCTGGGAACACTGGCCTGAATTATAACTACCCACGGGTGCTCCCATCTGCTCTTCCTGGCCCAGGTTCAGCATCCAGCCTGGCTGTCACTGAGCAGGGCAGGCAGCTTCTCCCTGGGAATAATATTCTGGCAGAGGGAAATTGTATCATGAACTGGTAACTGATTCTACCCTGGAAGAGCTGGAGCTGGGGGCTGCCACCTTCCCTCCATCTGTGCACGTCCATGTGGGTGTTTATCTTCCAGCACTGTGCAGGGACTGGCAGGAGCTGCAAAGGCTCTTCCCAGCAGGAATTTGCTCCCTAATTCATTTAGGCACCAGTGGAGCCCAGCTTTGCTTGACCAGGAGACTGTGCTGGCTCTCACTGAGCACGCTGAGCTGGTGTCTGATTCTCCAGGCAGGAGTTGTGCTGGGTGTTGTCTCCAGGGTCTGTCCCAAGCTTTACTGGATTTCTTCACAACAGGAAAGTCAGAAAACCCCAGACTTCCAAGCCGTATTTGGGTTGGAAGGGAACTTCAAGCTCATCCAGTTCCACTCCCTGCCATGTACAGGGACACCTTCCACTAGACCAGGCTGCTCCAAGCCCCATCCAACCTTGAACACTTCAAGGGATGGGGAGCCACAGCTTTTCTGAGGAGTCTATTCCAGGGCCTCACCATCCTCACAGGGAAGAATCCCTTCCCACTATCCCATGTAACCCTGCCCTCTGGCAGTGGGAAGCCATTTCCCCTTGTCCTGTCACTCCATCCCTTGCCCACAGTCCCTCTTCAGCTCTCCAGGAGCCCCTTTAGGCACTGGAAGTGGCTCTAAGGTCTTGCTGTAGCCTGTTCTCCTCCAAATTTCCCTTTTGGATGTGAGTTGAGTCCCAGCTGGTCCTGCCTGGGTGTGCTCAGTAGACCCAAGGTTGGAGCTGGGTGATAAGTGAGAGTCTCTCTGGAAATGTTTTTGGACCTTACTGGTCACAAAATGGGGGTGAGTAGAGTCAATGCAGCAGAGCCAGGTGTTGGTGTGGGTTGGTGATGTGGAGAGCTGAACTTTAATTTTCCACTGAGAAGAGGGAACAAGTCCAAGATGCTGTTGCAGGAACCTTGTGCTCCCTCTGCTGATGTGGGCAGCATGGGATGGAGGATCTGCCCCCTGAGGAGTGCAGGATGGCTCTGAAATCTTAAAGGCAAGGGTGCAGTGTGTGCTCCTCTAAGCTGTCTGTAATTCCTGCTTGGAGAAAGGCTCCTGCAATGCTGGGGGTGCACAGGCTGTGAGAGTGTTGGGTTGGGAAAGCTCCTGCTGTGGACATTTCCAGATGGGGCAGCCACAGCTCCTCTGGACAGCCTGTGCCAGGCCTCACCACTCCCACAGGAGAGAATTCCTTCCCAATATCCTGTCTAATCCTGCCCCCTGGCAGTGGGAACCTGCTGGCCTTGGAAGGGGAGCTGGGCTTGTGGCAGTTGTGCCACTCACCAGGTACATCCTGAGCGGCTCCTGGCATTGGGCAGGTGGCTGGGATGGGTTGGGCTGTTTAGGGCAGGGACTGTAGCACTGGTGTGTCTGTGTCCTGCCTCACTGTGAGCCTTTTGCCTGGGCAGGTGGGGAAGGGATGCTGTGCTGCCCTGAAAGCCCTGGGAGCCATCGTGTACGTCACGGAGATCGACCCCATCTGCGCCCTCCAAGCCTGGTGAGGTGTTCCCATCTGCCTGGGAGTGTCTCTCTGCTCTTCCAAAGCCTGCCAGAGCCTGAGTGCAGCCAGAGGGATCTGTGGCTCATTTTGGAGAACGTGCACCTTGTTGGGGTGGGATAGGGAAGGGCTCAGGCAGTTTTCAGGGATGGGCTACCAGGCAGAAGGTGTTTGGGGAGGCTGCTGAAGCCTCTATGTCACAAGTTCCTGGCTCATCCAACATTTCCAAGAGTGGGTTGGACATCTGAACTGTTGCACAGCCCTCCCTTGTGGCAGCAGTGTTCCTGGAGGGGTAGAGGAGGGCCTGGGCTGCTGCCAGAGCAGTTTGGAGCTGCTGAGATCCCTCATGGCCTGGGGCAGAGAAGGAACAAGCTTCTCCTCCTCATCGTGGTCCCTACTCCCCTTTTTTTGGCAGCATGGATGGATTTCGGGTGGTGAAGCTGAGCGAAGTGATCCGTCAGGTGGATGTCGTCATCACCTGCACAGGTAGGGAAAGACAAGGTTGGAGCTGGCTGAGAGCATCATTCCCAAGTGGGGTCTCAAGGGAGCTGGGAATGGAGGACATTCCACTGCTGTGTGTGCTCCTAATTTTCCACAAACTGGGCTCTGACAGGAGCTTTTCCCCCTGATTTGCTATTTGACCACAGTCCTGGCCCAGAGCAGAGGGACATCTTGACTACACGTTCTCAGGGTATTTTGGGATCTCCTAGAGCCTGGTTAATATTCATGGGAACAAAGATCAAAGATTTGGGCACTGAAGAGGCTCCCCAGGGAATGGTCACAGTCCCAGCCCTGCCAGAGCTTAAGGGATGTTTGGACAATGCTCTCAGGCACAGGGTGGGATTGTTGGGAGTATCTTATGCAGGGTCTGGGAGTTGGACTTGATGACCCTTGTGGATCCCTCCCAGCTCAGGATATTCCAGGACAGCACTTGTCCCACATGTTCTCTGCTGTCACAGCCAGAAGGGCTCACGTCCCAGGGAAGTTCATCTGATGTTGCCCCAAGCTGAGCTTCTCTGATTCGAGTTCAGGGAAGGAGAAACCAAAGGGGTTTGTGTTCCCACTGCTGTGGCATCAGTTGTGCCCTCTGTGCCTGCAGGGAACAAGAACGTGGTGACCAGGGAGCACCTGGACCGGATGAAGAACAGCTGCATCGTGTGCAACATGGGCCACTCCAACACCGAGATTGACGTGGTGAGTGCTGGCCCCTCCAGCCGTGCCTGCCTGCCTGACCCCTGCCTGACTTCTGCCTCTTCCTCCTCTTCTTCCTCCTCCCCTTCCAGACCAGCCTGCGGACCCCGGAGCTGACCTGGGAGCGGGTCCGTTCCCAAGTGGACCACGTCATCTGGCCGGACGGGAAACGGGTGGTGCTGCTGGCCGAGGTGTGTGTGGAGAGCTGGGCCCTGAGGCTTTGGGCCTTCAGCAGGAAATCACAGATTTAGCCAGGTGGAAAAGTGCTGGGAGGAGCTTCAGGGCTCAGAAAAGAGGGTTTTTGATTTATTTATTTTTTTCTTTTTTATTTCCTGTTCTTGAGGGCGGGTGTGTCATATCCCACATGCAGCCACAGAGATGCCATCTGGCTCCTGTTCTTCCGAGCTGGGATTCATCCCACTCGGGCAAACCCCATCTGTGCAGGGTTTCCCAGGTGCTGGGTGGCTCCTCTTCCCACAGGAGCTGTCCTGACAGGAGGAGGGACTGGCTTTTCTAGAGTCCAAAACATTCCCCTGCCTTGAAATGAAAGGTTAAGATGAAAATTGGAACAGACTTGAAATGCTGTGGTCACCGTGCTCTGGTTCTCTGTGCCCCTGTTCCCCTGTGCAGGGAGGGGGTGGAGGTGAAGCCAATCTGGGAATTCACTTTGGTTCAGATTTGGGAGCATGTCCAGCTCTGTGCTGACTCCTCCTGCTTTCTCCCAGGGCCGTCTGCTCAACCTGAGCTGCTCCACAGTCCCCACCTTCGTTCTGTCCATCACAGCCACCACGCAGGTCCGTACGTGGGTGGGGCCCTGCACGAGCCTCGGGGTGGGGATGGTTTGGAAGGAGCTGGGAACATGCTGGGATTGGTCCTTGAGGTGGCACCACTGCCAGAAATACCATTTTTGTCTGGGCTGGAGTTATTGCTGGCGTGGGTCCAGTGTTTTGGGTACAGCAAGTTTTTGGGAGGGCTTTTAAATGAGTGTTTTCATGGCACAGATCCTGCTGGGCTGAAAGACAGGTTTAAGCTTCCCCCAGACAGGTTAGAGCCCTCCTAGGACAGGTTTGAGACCCCCCCCCTAGCATGGGTTTAACCTTCCCCAGCACAGGTTTAAGCCCCTCTAGGACAGATTTAAGCTTTCCTTCAGATGAAACTGTCCTGAAGGAATGACCCTGGTTTTTGGATGCTGCCAGTTTGAGGAGCAGCCCCTCCATCTCCATGTGCCACAGCAGCTGAGTAGTTTAAGAGAAGAGCTGCTAACCCTAAACCATCCTCATGTTTTTCTCTGGGGTGTTGAGCCCAGATGCTGCAAACCAGCTGGGTGCCATCTGATCCCTGATCCCTCCAGTGGGATTGTGGAGACCCAGACAGGGATGTACCCAGGGTGGGAGCCGTTCCCTCAAGGCATGGTGGAAATGGTTGCACTGTCCCTTCAGCTCCCAGATCCTCTTCTGGCTTTGTGAGCTTTGTGCTGCCCAAGCTGGTGGCCATTCCTGAGTGTCCCCAGCTTATCCCTGTGCTCTCTGCAGGCTCTGGCTCTGATTGAGCTCTACAATGCTCCCGAGGGCCGGTACAAGCAGGATGTTTACCTGCTGCCAAAGAAGATGGGTGAGTGAAGGAACTGACTTTTCCCTGGGGAATCTGTGTGCCAGCAGGGTCAGGAGAACTCAAACCTGGGCTGGGAAACACTTGGAGAGGGACATTGAGTTCAGGGAAGCCACCAGAGGCAGTGACCTTAAAATACCTGGGTTTTATTTTGATTAATTTGATTTATTTTCATTAGTGTTCTGCAGCAGGGGAGGCATCCCACATCCTTCTCTGGGATTTTCCATTCCCTCCTTGTGCCTTTAGGGGCACATCCAGCCCAGGCTTGGGCTCAGCTCTGCTTTGGGTGATGGTGAATCTGGGGTGCTGCCCATCCAGACCTTCCAATCATCTCATCCCCATGTTGTGGTGGGGGATGTGGCCCCCCTGATCCCGTTTTCCCTGTCCCATTCCCAGATGAGATTGTGGCCCCCCTGATCCCGTTTTCCCTGTCCCATTCCCAGATGAGATTGTGGCCCCTCTGATCCCGTTTTCCCTGTCCCATTCCCAGATGAGTACGTGGCCAGTTTGCACCTGCCATCGTTCGACGCGCACCTGACGGAGCTGACGGACGACCAGGCCAAATACCTGGGACTCAACAAAAACGGGCCTTTCAAACCCAACTACTACAGGTGAGAGCTGCTGGGGCAGGAGCTCCCAGCTCCCCCTTTGGTTTGGAGTTCTGCCTCCAGCTCCAGGGTCTCCAACAGCAGGAGGATGTGGAGCTGCTGGAGAGTGTCCAGAGGAGGCCACGGAGATGCTTTGAGGGCTGGAGCCTTTCTGGGGGAGCTGGAAGGATCCCAAGACAGCTTAGAGCCCCTTCCAGAGCCTAAAGGGGCTCCAGGAGAGTTGGAGAGGGACTGGGGGCAAGGGATGGAGTAATAGGACAATAGGGAATGGCTTTGACTGCCAGAGGGCAGGGATGGATGGGATATTGGGAAGGAATTATTCTCTGGGAGGGTGGGGAGGCCCTGGCACAGGGTGCCCAGATTTGCTGTGGCTGCCCCTGGATCCCTGGCAGTGTCCAAGGCCTGCTTGGACAGGACTTGGAACCACCTGGGATAGTGGAAGGTGTCCCTGCCCATGGAATGAGATAAGCCTAAAGTCCCTGCCAGCCCAGTCTGGAATCCCTAACCTGGGGATCCCCTGCTCTGGCACAGCAGCACCTCCCACGTCCCTCACTGTCCCTTCCTTCTCTCCTAGATACTGATGGGACCATTTCCATGAAGGACCAGACCACACAAGGCAACATTTGAGAGATTATTTTTTAGAAATCATTTTTATTTTGGTTTACCTTTTTTTTTTTTTTTTCTTAACCACCATCAGAACCTGTTTTTTACATTTTATCTGTGATTTTTAAGGTCAGGTTTTCTTTTCTCCCCCTTTTTCCATGATTGCATCCCTGTCTGATCTCACCAGACAATCTGGGATTTGCTTCTTGCTTTCATGTGGCTGAAGCCTCTGATTCCCAGCCCTGGCTCCAGGAGGGGCTTTCCCTTTCCTGCTGTGCCAAGGGCACTTCATTCCTGCAAGCAACTGTTTATTTTGGCTTTTATTTTGTATTTTTTTTCCCACCTTTCCAGCCCACGTCGGTCTCAGCCGGGCTCCCTGCGGATCCGGAGATGCTCTTCTACTTTATCTTCTATTTCTTTGTGTGGATTATCTGCAACTTCTAAATTGCCTTAAAGAGCCCAGTTTTAGCTGCTAGATCCCTGCTCCGGGTGTTTCCTGGGAGCAGAGTGGCCTGCAGGACACACCTGGCAAAGGGGGTGACCGTGCCCAAGCCCAGCCCGGGTCCCTGCACTGAGGTGGCCCAGGTTTGGTGGCCACTGGCCTGGGTTTGTTGGCCACCTGGGTCCAGGGGAGTTCAGTGTTTCAGGGTGCTAATCTGAATCCGGATGGGGGTCACTTTCCCAGCATTATCCTCATCTCTCCTAGGTTTTTTTTTAATTATTTTTTTTTTTAGCCAAACTGCACCTTAATTGAGTTTTAAACATCTTTTTTTCTGTTTGTTTTGGTTTTTTTTTTTCTTCCTCTTTTCCTTTCTGATCCTTACAGAGATGATTTAAAGAGGAAGCACTCTTTAAAGGACATGGCAGCCTTCCCATCTCCCACTGGGAAGTGCTGGCTGGTGTTGAGGGTGTCTGGGGTGGGGTTTGGGGGTGTTTTACTATTATTTTTTTTTTGAGCTGGATGCAGAGATGAGCCTTCCCCATACCCCAGCCTGGCCCTTCTGCTCCCTGTTGCTGTTTTCCTCACCCTCTCTCCCCGTGTCCCAGCTGCTCCATCACCTCCTCCGTGCCCACCCTGCTGACATTTCCCTTTCCCAGCCAGTGCTGGGCTGTGGGGAAGCTCCTTCCAAACCCTCTTGGCTTTTTTTATCCTCCCCAAATCTCCTTTCCCCACCCAAGGGAGGGAAGGAGCAGCTGGCACCTCCCAGCTCATGGAGCTGCTCCTTCCCCCTTTTACAGGGATCCACCTGCCTGGCTCCTCCCCGGGGGAATTTACAGCTCTGGGAGTGCAGATCTCCTTGGGGAGGCAGGAGATGGATGGGAGAGGTGCTGAGATCATCCCCCCCTCATCTCCTCTGACTGTTCCTCTCTCCCACCCCTGCCTGATCTCCACAGATTTTGGGGATCACCTGCCTCGCTCCCCTACAGATCCCAGGGGGATCAAGTGGATCCCCTCCAGCATCCCCCAGCCCTCCCTGGGGACAGCTTAGTGAGCTGGGACGGGCGTTTTTGGGAAGGATTGGGAGCATCCCCCCCTTCCCTGTGAGTCCCCCACATCCAGGGGGTCCTGGCCCTCCATTCCCACCTGTCCCAGGTGGAATCTCCGTGTCTGGATAAGCCATGGTGGGGGAGAGCCCTGGGGGGGTGATGGCAGCGAGAGCATTTGGGCCGGGAGCGAGAGGTTTATTTTGTATATGAATGATTTTTAATGAATGCAATATTAATCCTTGCAGATGAGCAATAAAATCATTAAAGTCTAATTAAACTATTAGGAAAAAGGAATTGCTTTTGGTCATGGGTGGTTTATTTGGTGCCTTGGGGGGGACTTGGAGTTGTTTCTGAGCCCAAGGGCAGGGCTGGAATGTCCCTTGGGTCACCTCGGGGTGGGGATTGGGTCCCGCCAGAGTTTTCTGAGTGTTACCACAACTCTGCATTTTGGGGTCTCACCCTCTTTCACGCCCAATAGGGCACCTTAGCTTGGGGTTTAAACCCTGTCAGGTTCATCTGTCGGGGTCCAGCTCCCCTCTGAGCCCCACCAGGTCTCCCCTTTTTGGGGTCTGAGCCCCCCCCATTCCCTTCCCTGGGGATTCCTTTGTTCAGCCCCTTCAATTTGGGCTCTGCCTGTTCCTGCCACTCTCAACATGGCGGCCCCCAGCGCCCGGGGGCGGAAGTGCCACACCCAACATGGCCGCGCCCAGGCCCGCGCCGCACCCAATATGGCCGCGCGGGGGCGGAGCCCGCCGCTCCACCGTGTGTCGCGCCGTCCGCGGCCACCGGGGGCGGGCAGCGCCGGCCGTGACGCGGCCGCCACGGCGGAGCGGCGGCACCGGCGGGCGGAGCCGCATCGCACCCACCGGAGACAGCGGCGCTGCCGCAGGTGCCACTCCCAACATGGCGGCGGCGCTGCCCCGGCTCTCCCTGCCGCTCCCGCGAGAGGAGGGGGTGAGTCCTCGCGAGAGCTCGGCGCGGCGGAGCGGCCGACATGGAGCCGAGCGGCGGCCCCGGGCCGGGCCCCGTCCCGGTCCCGGGGAACAACAAGGGCCGCGGTGGGGCGGCCGCGCCCGGGAGGGGCCGCGACTTGGCCCGGCCGCCGCGCAAGGACTCCGAGGTCAGCGCCGCCGGGAGCGGGGCGGCCTTCCCGGGCGGGGCGGGCCGCGCCGGGCCTCGGCCAGGGCCTGCCCGTGGGTGCCGGTGCCCGGGGGCGGTGCCGGTGTCTGGGCGGTGCCCGGTGGTGCCGGTGTTGGTGGATCCCTGTGGGTGTCGGTGTCCAGGGGTGCCGGTGCCCGGGGGGGCAGTGTCCGGCTCTTCCAGCCCAGCCTGGGCACCGCCTTCCCCGAGCCCAGCCCAGTCCGGCCGCTCCCCCGGTACCGGTTTCCCGGGCTGTGGAACCGGGAGGCCTCTCCCTGCCTGGCCTGCTCCGACCTGGGGCTGCCCGCACCCTGCTGGGCTCGGTCGGTGCCTTTTCCCCTCCATCCATCCCTTCCCCAGGCCTCGCTGTCACCGGGCTCGGCCCGCCGGTCCCGGACGGGAGTGACGGGGCTGGCCCGGGGCTCTCACAGCCCGTGCGGGGGTTTCTCGGTGTTACCGGCCGGTCCCAGCCCGGGGCGGGCTGTCGGGTCCCTCGGACCGGGGATGGATCCAGCAAGAGGCGACCGAACCCCCCAGGGACACCCCCCGAGCCTTGGGGGTCAGAGGGTTGTGTGGAGCTGAGTTATCCCGGGGCTTTTCCAAAGTTTTTAATTCCTGGGATGGTGCAGAGCTGTTTGCACCCAGAGATTCCTCAGAAAGGTCCCTGGAATGCCAAGGGAGGGATGTGAGGGGGAATCTTGGAGAGCCTGAGGGGGCTCCCAGCAGAAGGGAGCAAGTACAAGGGAGGATATTGGAGCTGCCCCATCTCAGACTCCTGGAATTCAGGGTTGTTCTGATGTGGATCTGCTCCTCTGTCAGGAGTGGGAGCCCCCAAATTTAGGAGAGTTCTGCTGTTGGTTTGCAGCTCGTTTCGGGGAGTGCCCCAAAAATTGTGTGGATTTGATTTTCAGGAATGTGTGGCCTAAAATACGGGATTGTTCTGCTGTGGCTCTGCTCCTCACTCAGGGGTGGGTGTCCCAAAATTCTGCTCAGGGTCTGCCCCTCACTCAGAAGTGGGAGCCCCAAAATTTGGGCGAGTTCTGGGGTGGCTCTGCCTCTTGATCAGGTGTGGGAGTCCCATAATTCAGGAGAATTCTGCTCTGACTCTGCCCCTCCTTCAGGAGCGGGTCCCCCAAAATTTGGGATGGTTCTTGTATGGGTTTACCCCTCACTTAGGAGTGGGTGAGAGGATTCTGTTCTGGATCCTCCCCGTGCTCAGGAGTGGGAGCCTCAGAATTCTGGAGAGTTCTGGTGTGGATTTACCCCGTGCTCAGGATCCCAGAATTTGTGAGGCTCTTCCTGTGCATCTGCCCCGCTCAGGGCTGGGTGCCCTGAAACACTGTGGGTCCTTCTCTAAAGGAACCTGATATTTTTGCTCCAAAGATTCTCCTGGATGGTTTTGCACCCTCTCCAAAGCTATTTAGAATTGTTTCATCCTCACTAATCCCATCTGTTGGAATGGCACAGGGGGATAACCCAAATTTCCCCATTTTTTTTCCAAAATTGGTGAGCTCTGAGAGCTCCCTGCTCTCCCAGAACCCTGTCCTTTTTCTCCTGCCGTGTTTGTTGTGCTCTGGGGGTGCTGCAGTGGCTCCACGTGGCACAGCCCACGCAGGAGGAGGTGGGCTGGAGTTGCCTCGGTAACGTTTGTGCTGCTGCAGGGATGTTTTTGGTCCCTAAAGCAGGAAAACCAGCCCTGGATTTGCAGGAGGATGAGGTGAATTGTAAATGTTTTCAGGGGTTTTGGTTTTCCTGAGATGTGCTGTAATAGAATTGATTTTTTTCCTTGTGTTTTCAGGGCTATTCGGAGTCTCCAGACCTGGAGTTTGAATACGCAGACACGGATAAATGGACAGCAGAGCTGTCAGGTAAGGAATTCTTCTCTGATGGATCATTTAATCAACCATAATTTCCTCTCCTGGTAGAATTAAAGGAGCTCTGTCAATTCCAGTATCGCTTTATTATTATATTTAAACACTGCATTGATGTTAAAAGGGACAAGAAATGTGTAATTACTATTTTTGGCCTTTATTACATTTTGATATTTTGGCTAAAACTGCAGTTCCCAGGGCTGAATTGCAGCTTGGTGCAGGTTTTTGGAGCTTCTTCTCTTTTGGCAGAGCTGTACAGCTACACAGAGGGGCCAGAGTTCCTGCTCAACCGAAAATGCTTTGAGGAGGACTTCAGGATCCACAGTAAGAGCCTTTTTCTGGATTCCTCTTCCCCTGGAGAGGGACAGGGATTTCTCTTCCTAGAGAAGAGGAGCCTGATGCCTGAGCTCACTGGGGTCTGCAGCTACTCCTGAGGGGCAGCTCCAATCTCTGTGAGCAGGGAAAGGAGTCAAGGGAATGGAGCTGTCAGGGGAGGGTCAGGCTGGATATCAGGGCAAGATTCTTCTCCCAGAGGGTGCTGGACTCTCCTCAGGCTCCCCAGGGAATGGGCACAGCCCCAAGGCTGCCAGAGCTCCAGGGGTGTTTGGACAATGCTCTCAGGTGTTGGATTATACCCTTTTCTGACCCAGAGATGGGTCAACTAAGAGGCATTTTAAAAACTTTTATTCTATTTTCAGTCTCATGTGAAGAGTGAGACAATAGAGGTGTTATAATTTACACTATCACAATCAGATATCCCTGTGTCCAGAGCCAGCTCTGCCCATGTCCTGGTGGCTCCTGGACAATCAGTGTCACCTAAACATGAGGGGTCTGTGTGTCCAGAGCCAGCTCTGCCCATGTCCTGGTGGCTTCTGCACAACACGAGGTGTCCGTGTGTCCAGACTCAGCCCCAGCAGCCCTGCCCAGCCCTGATCTAATCACCCCCCAGACAGTTCAGACACCCCAGGAATCCTCCAGTACCACATCCCCTGGCTGTGTTGGCCGGGCCTGCCCTCAGCGTGGCCGTGGCCAAAGCCCTGCCCTGGTTTGCAGTGCGGGACAAGAAGTGGCCGGAGCTGGAGCGGACGCAGCACCGCACCCACGCCATGCGCCTGCTGGACGGGCTGGAGGTGACCGCGCGCGAGAAGCGCCTGCGAGTGGCCCGCGCCATCCTCTACGTGGCACAAGGTGACACCCCCCTCTGCCCCCTTGTCTGCCCCACTGCGCCATGAAATGGGTTATGTCGGGGTGTGGTTAATGTGTATGTGTTATATGGATTGTACAATATAGTAATGGGTTATATTGTGAGAGTTAATTTTATATTGATAGTTATATAGCGATAGTTATATAGTGATAGATAGTTATGTTGTGATATTGTGCCTCTGCCCCTTGTCTGCCCCACTACTCCATAAAATGGGTTATATCAGGACGTAGTTAATCTCTATATATTATATGTATTGTACAATATAGTAATGGTTTATATTGTGATTAGTTTTATAGTGATAGATAGTTATGTTGTGATGTTGTGCCTCTGCCCCTTGTCTGCCCCACTGTTCACTCCATGAAGTGGGTTATATCCTGATAGTTAATTTTATAGTGATAGTTACAGTGATAGTTATATAGTGATAATTATATTGTGATATTGTGCCTCTGCCCCCTATGTGCCCCCCTGCTCACTCCATGAAATGGGTTATTTTGTCATACAGTTAATGTATATGTTATATATATTGTACAATATAATAATGGGGTTTATTGTGATAGATAGTGTTATAGTGAAAGTTACATAGTGATAGTTATATAGTGATAGATAGTTATATTGAGATGTTGTACCTCTGCCCCTTGTCTGCCCCACTGCTCAGTCCATAAAATGGGTTATATTGGGATGTAGTTAATCTATATATATTATATATATTGTACAATATAGTCATGGATTATATTGTCATAGTTAATTTTATAGTGATAGATAGTTATAGTGACAGTTATATAATGATAAATATAGTGATAGTTATATAGTGGTAGTTATAGTGATATATATAATATATGTGTTGGATAGATAGAAGTATATATTTTATATTGTACAGTATAGTTATAATAAGTACTATTTTGAAGAATTTTTCATTCCTTGGGGTTTTCATTCCACCTGGGATGTCTGGAACAAAGGTGAATCTCATGGGACCAGATAGTTTAGAGCAGTTGGGCCCAAAATTAGTCTGATTTCCCTGTGTTACCCCAATTGTGCAGACCTGGAATGCATTACCCAAAGAGGGCAGTTCCATCCTCTGCATCCCAGTTATTTCCTCAGTCTGAGGGGTGTGTTTTCCATAGGAATCCTGTGGGAGGTGGGATCAGCAGGGTCTCTTTGCAGGCACCTTCGGGGAGTGCAGCTCCGAGGCCGAGGTGCAGGCGTGGATGAGGTACAACATCTTCCTGCTGCTGGAGGTGGGAACCTTCAACGCCTTGGTGGAGCTGCTGAACATGGAGATCGAGTGAGTAAAACACTTCAGGAGTCCCTATGGAGCTCCTTGGTAGGAGTTTTTCTGCTTTATGGCACAAAAGCTTATCTATCCACCTATCCCTGATCTGATTCCTGCATCCAGCAGTGACTCCTCTTGTCCTGGGTGGGTGTGTGATGTAGGATTATATCTGATTTCTCCTGGAGCTCACCAGGGTGACTCCTGTTGTCCTGGGTGGATGTGTAATATGGGATTATATCTGATTTCCTGTGAAATTCCTGATGAATCAAAGTGCCTGGCAGCAAACAGGCAGCTCTGCTCCTCCTCCTGCAGCTGTGCTGGGAGCAGGGAGTCGATGGCAGCAGAGTCTGTCTCAGGGTTTGGAGCTGGCCCGTGACAGGGTTTGAATGTTTGAATTCCCCCAAATTCCCTCTGAGCTGTTCTCCCTCCGCAGCAACAGCGCAGCCTGTTCCAGTGCCGTGAGGAAACCGGCCATTTCCCTGGCTGACAGCACCGACCTCAGGTATGGAGTGGGACTGGGGGGAGCAGGAGGGGGTACAGGGTTTTCTGGGAGCTTTGGGAGGCTGAGACAGGCACTGGAAGGGGTCCCAGAGCTGTCCCAGCTCTGAGAGTTTCCACGGGTGTCTGCTGTGCACAGCAGGAATGGGACAGACTGGGGATATGAAAGCAGTAAAATTTGGGAGAGCAGATTCTTTTCCTGTTTGGACTTGCAGAGACTTTTCCCCCAGTGCCTTGTGTGCTGGTGTGGAGCAGGTACATGAATTCCGAATGTTGTCTGGGTTGCTCCAGCTTCTCCCTGATCTCTGGGTGCTGACAGTGCTTCCATAAGTGCTGCCAGTGCCCGGGATTCAGCTGCCCTGGTTTTTGCAGGGTGTTACTGAACATCATGTACCTGATTGTGGAGACCGTGCGCCAGGAGGCCGAGGGGGACAAGCCCGAGTGGAAGAGCATGAGGCAAACCTTCCGAGCAGAGCTGGGTGAGCACCAGGAGCTGGGATGGAACTGCCAGGGCTGCAGACATGGGATTTGGCTCTAGGAGCTGGATAATAGTGACTGGCAGCACTGGGTTGGTTTCTGCTCAACTTGTGGGCAGAGGGAGGTGAGCAGAGGGAGTCATCCAGCCTTTTCTGGGGTGCTCTCTCCCTGGGAAAAAATGGAATATTGGAGCTGTTGTTTCCTCTCAACATAGAGGTAAGAAATTATGGAATTTATGAGGCCTTGGAAGGTGGGAGAGGGAGCTGTCCAGGGTGAGGGGAGGATCTTGGAGCTGATGGGGTGCAGGATCTGGGGATGCTGGTGATTGGAGTGAGACCAGGAATGAGGAATTCCTGGCTAATGGTGCTGTGTGGTTCCAGGAGCCCCCCTGTACAACAATGAGCCCTTCTCTGTCATGCTCTTTGGGATGGTGACCAAATTCTGCAGTGGCCATGCTCCCCATTTCCCCATGAAGAAGGTGCTGCTTCTGCTCTGGAAGACTGTGCTGGTAAGGAGAGGCCGTGGGGTGTGGGATGTGTGGTTTGATACTTGGCAGAGGAGGGAATTCTGCCCTCAGAGTTGGCTGTAATTGCTCCATCCTCTTGTTCTGGTGCTCAGTTTTCCTTTAAAGCCAATCTCAGGTTTTCCCCCATAGGGACAGGACAAGAGAGAAAGACATCAGGCTGTGCCAGGGGAGGTTTAGATTGGATATTGGGAATTTTTTTTTCATGGAAAGAGTGGTCAGCACTGGCACAGGCTGCCCAGGGCAGTGTTGGAGTTACCAACCCCAGGGGGATTTAAAGGACACGTTGATGTGGCACCTGGGGACGTGGATTAGTGGTGGCCTTGGCAGTGCTGGGGGAGCAGTTGGACTTGGTGATCTCAGAGGGCTTTTGTTGCTGTAGGACACTAAAGAAACACTCCAAATATTTCAGAAGGCAAAGAGCATAGAAAAAGAAGGCTTTTATTATCTAATTCTAACTACCTTTTATAAGGTGTTCCAATTAAGACTTAAAATGCATGGTGAATAGGAACAACACCTCTCTAATCCCAGTGGTTAAACCAGAGAAACAGCAAAACACCACCTGGAGAATAATTGTTCTGAGAAAGGATAATTGTTTGCCAAGATTGTTTTGAGAAGAAGCTTTCTTGAGCAATTTTTCCTTGGGAAAAAGTTAGCATTTGCCAGCAGACTAAAACCTCTCAGACCCAGCAATATCAGGCCCACAGGCTTTTCCACCCTGAACGATTCTGTGATCCTGCAAAATGGGTTTGGGAAGGGCAGGTGTAGATTCCCCTGGAGCCCCCCGTGCTCAGCGTGCTGTGGTGTCCCTTGCAGTGCACCCTGGGAGGGTTTGAGGAGCTGCAGAGCATGAAGGCAGAGAAGAGGGAGATGCTGGGGCTGCCTCCTCTGCCCGAGGACAGCATCCAGGTGATCCGCAACATGCGCGCGGCCTCCCCGCCCGCCTCCGCCTCCGACCTCATCGAGCAGCAGCAGAAACGCGGCCGGAGGGAGCACAAGGTGGGGGCAGGGGCTTTGGGGAAGGCACTGCCAAGCTCTGGGCTTGGTTTTTTGGGATATTCCCTTCCCTGTCTCCCCGCTGCAGGCCCTCATCAAGCAGGATAACCTCGATGCCTTCAACGAGCGGGATCCGTACAAAGCTGACGATTCCCGCGAGGAGGAAGAGGAGAACGATGATGACAACAGCCTGGAGGGAGAGACCTTCCCCCTGGAACGGGATGAAGTGATGCCTCCCCCTACCCAGCACCCCCCCAGTGACCGCATCACCTGCCCCAAGGGGCTGCCCTGGGCCCCCAAGGTCCGGTGAGTCCCAGGGGCTCCCTGTTTGGAGAGCTGGAGCAGGGTCAGGGAAACAGAGGCTGCTGGATGTTGGGAATCTCAGCAGGGATGTAGGGAAGCTGTTTGGGATGGAGTGGTCACTTTGCTGTCTGTTTACTTGCAGGGTTGGCTGGGCACCCTTTACCTGACCACAAGGCTTTTTGCTGTGCCTTTCTCTGTGCCTGGCTGGGCATCTTCCAGATGCACAGAAAGATGTGACTCTTCCCTTCTCTCTTTGCTGCAGGGAGAAGGACATTGAGATGTTCCTGGAGTCCAGCCGCAGCAAATTCATCGGCTACACGCTGGGCAGGTGGGTGCAGGGCCAGCCCAGTGCTGCCTTTCTGGGGAGAGGCCAGTTTGGGGGCTGCTTTTGTCTCTGCAGGGAAAGCCTTGGCTGGCTGGTCTGTGGCTTTATCCCTGGGTGGTCTCTGCCCCACCCCTGGGTGCTCAGCCCTGCTCCCAGCCTGGCTCTTTTCCCTCCTCCAGTGACACCAACACCGTGGTGGGCCTGCCCAGGCCCATCCATGAGAGCATCCGCACCCTGAAGCTGGTGAGTTTAGGAATTCCTGCAGTTCCTCCTGCTCTGTGGGTGCCCCTTGCCCATCTCCCTGCTCCCATCACAGCTCAGGGTGGATTTTCCTGAGCATTTTCCCTTTCCTCCACCCAGTGATGGGAGAGCAGCCTTAAGCTTTCATCTATCTCATCCTGGACTCACAGGTTGTCTGAGCCCCTTCCTTAGGGGACTCCATCCCTTCCTTAGGGGACTCCATCCATTCTTTAGGGGACTCCATCACTTCTTTAGGGGGCTCCATCCCTTCCTTAGGGGACTCCAACCCTTCCTGTAATATTCCTGAATATGTAATATTCCTGTAATATCCTTAGGAGGCTCCATCCCTTCCTTTGAGGAGGTTTTCCCCGTCCTTTGGGGGCTCCATCCCTTCCTTTGGGAGGTTTATCCCATCCTTAGGGGGCTCCATCCCTTCCTTTGGGGGGGGTTTATCCCTTTCTTAGAGGATTTTATCCCTTTTTTCATGTCTTCATCCCTTCCCTACTGGTCTTCTCCTACACCTGGGCCCAGCAGCTCCCACCCTGCACATCTACACAGGTCACCCCTGGGACAGGGATCCAGGAGGGATGGGACAGGATGGTGGGAGCAGGCTGGGGCTGGGGACAGCACTGGGGGGCCGTGGTGACCCTGCCCTGTCCCCATGCAGCACAAGTACACGTCCATTGCTGAGGTGCAGGTGCACATGGAAGAGGAATATCTGCGCTCCCCTCTCTCCGGGGTGAGTGTGGGATTGGGATGGGATGGAGATCCCGGGCTGGGAGTTGGGGGCACTTGGTCCTGCCAGGCTTTTTGGCAGGGCTGAGGGGTTTGGTTTGCTGAGGAGGGGGTTTTCTGGGGCAGAGAGGGTCGGGGCAAGAGTTGGGGGTGTCCTGCCCTTGGGTTCACGCTCCATGGTGCTGGTGGCAGCTCCTGGAATGAGGTTTTCTGGTCTCTCCTGGTGCCAGGGGGAAGAGGAAGTGGAGCAAGTCCCTGCTGAGATCCTGTACCAGGGCCTGCTGCCCAGCCTGCCCCAGTACATGGTGAGCTGGGGGGCACTGGGATCCCCTGGATCAGTCCCTTTGCAGTGATGCATCCCAAGTGTTCACCCCCTGCCCCTGCTTTGGGGAAAGGGTGTGTGGCCAGTCCCCTGCAGCTCCCATTCCCCCTCCATCTGTCCCTTCTTCCCAGATTGCTCTTCTGAAGATCCTCCTGGCTGCAGCCCCCACCTCCAAAGCCAAGACAGACTCCATCAACATCCTGGCAGACGTCCTGCCCGAGGAGATGCCGTGAGTGGGGCAGAGGAGCTGGCTGGGGCTGGGCAGGGAAGGAGGGAGCTGGGGGCCTGACCTGCTGTGGGCTGGGGCTCCTTGTGGAACGTGGCTCTGCTCTGCCCTGGATTGCACCCTGCAGGAGCTGGGAGGGGCAGACCCTGCCCCAGCCCAAGGACTGTGGAATCATGGAATGTTTTGGGTGGGAAGGGACCTTAAAGCTCATCCAGTTCCAGCCCCTGCCATTGGCAAGGGCACCTTCCACAGCACCAAGTTGGGCTTGGACACTTCCAGGGATGAGGCAGCCACAGCTCCCCTGGACAACCTGTGCCACCCTGAGAGGGAAGAATTCCTCCTGATACAATCCCTGTTTTCTCAGGACCACTGTGCTGCAGAGCATGAAGCTGGGCGTGGATGTCAATCGGCACAAGGAGATCATTGTCAAGGCCATCTCTGCCGTGCTGCTCCTCCTGCTCAAACACTTCAAACTCAACCACATCTACCAGGTGAGGTGGGCTGGGCTCCAGCTGTGCCTGCAGGGCTTTGGCCATGGCAGGACCTCCAGTGAGTCCCTGTTCACCCACGTTTCTCCTCCCCAGTTTGAGTACATGGCCCAGCACCTGGTCTTTGCCAACTGCATCCCGCTCATCCTCAAATTCTTCAACCAGAACATCATGTCCTACATCACTGCCAAGAACAGGTGAGGGAGAAGGCTGCCCACCTGCGTTTCTGGGGGATGTGGGGAGGGATCCCTGTTTCTTTGGCCCCTCTACAGTCCCTCCCTGGGGCTCAGGGAGTGACTCAGGCTCAGGCAGACCTCAGGGAATTTCCCACCACAGCCCATCTGCAGTGGGTGGGAAGTGGGGGCTGCATTTCCCCCAGGCCAGGGGGGATTTGAGGCAACAGCAAGACCACTCCTCTCCTTCCTGCAGCATCTCCGTGCTGGACTATCCCTACTGTGTCGTGCACGAGCTGCCGGAGCTGACGGCAGAGAGCCTGGTGAGTCCCCCTGCTGTGACACTCCTGCCACCTGGGCTGCTTCCCAGGGGAGTTTGGGATGCAGGGAGGCAGCAGGGCTCCAGCACAGGGCCCTTGCACCCTCAGCTCTCCTGTGCTCAGCCCTTGGTGCTGCTGGGATTTTGGGGAGGAGGATGGGGATGGCAGGTGTCTGCTGAGGTGATATGTGTCCAGAGAAGGGAATGGAGCTGGGGAAGGGGCTGGAGCACCAGGAGGGGCTGAGGGAGCTGGGGAAGGGGCTCAGCCTGGAGAAAAGGAGGCTCAGGGGGGACCTTATGGCTCTGCACAACTCCCTGACAGGAAGGTAGAGCTGGGATTTCAGGTTCTGGTCCCAGGGAGCAAGGGACAGGACAAGAGAAAATGGCCTCAAGCTGTGCCAGGGGAAGTTCAGGTTGGATATTGCAGAAAAATTCTTTGTGAAAAGGATGATCAGGCACTGGTACAGGCTGGCCTGGGCAGTGTTGGAGTCACCATCCCTGGAAGTGTTCCAAAAATGTCTGACTGTGGGTGTGGCACTTGGGGGCAGGGATTAGTGGTGCCCTTGGCAGTGCTGGGGGAGCAGTTGGACTTGATTATCTCAGAGAGTTTTTCCAATGTTAACAATTCCATGATTGGACAATTCCATACCCACAAGCTGTGCTGTCCCCTTTGGACTTGGCTCCTCAGATCACCACAGCCTCTCCCCATCCCAGTTCCAGCCCTGGCCTGACCCTGCACCTCCTTCCCCACAGGAAGCTGGAGACAACAACCAGTTCTGCTGGCGGAACCTCTTCTCCTGCATCAACCTCCTGCGCATCCTGAACAAACTGACCAAGTGGAAACATTCCCGCACCATGGTGAGGGCTGGGAGTGTTCTGGAGCTCAGCACGGCCAGGCACCTGCACTGGGGATAACCTGGGACAACCCAGGGCTTGGTGGGGAGCGAGGAGGGGAATGGAGGCAGGATTGGCACAGGAGTCCATCCCAGCTGGGGTCTGGGGCTGTTCCTCTGGCAGATGCTGGTGGTGTTCAAGTCGGCGCCCATCCTGAAGCGGGCCCTGAAGGTGAAGCAGGCCATGATGCAGCTCTACGTGCTGAAGCTGCTCAAGGTGCAGACCAAATACCTGGGCCGGCAGTGGAGGAAGAGCAACATGAAAACCATGTCAGCCATTTACCAGAAAGTGCGGCACCGCCTCAACGATGACTGGGCCTACGGCAATGGTACGTCCTGGCATTCCCTGGCATTCCCAGCCCTCCCTGGCATTCCCAGCCCTTCCTGGCATTCCCAGCCCTCCCTGGCATTCCCAGCCCTCCCTGGCATTCCCAGCCCTTCCTGGCATTCCCAGCCCTCCCTGGCATTCCCAGCCCTCCCTGGCATTCCCAGCCCTCCCTGGCATTCCCAGCCCTGTGGGAATTCCAGGCTCCATGCCCCAAGCTCACCCTGTGCTGCCTGGGGCTTGGGCAGGTACTCTGGGTTGACCTTAGTGGACCTTGCCTGGTTGAGCTTCCACCAAGCTGCTCTTATCACTCCCTTTCCCAGCTGGACAGGGCAGAGAAAATCAGATGGAAAATTACTTGTAGGTTGAGATAAGGTAGTTCAGTACAGCAAGAGCAGAAAAAAAATAGGTTTGTTCTCTACTTCTCATCAGCATGTGATGCTCAGCCACTTCCAGGGAGCTGGGCTCCAGCATGTGGAGTGGCTGCTCTGGAAGGCATATGTTTTAAATAACAAATTTCCCAGTATTCCTCCTACTTTCCTTAGCTTTTATAGCTGATCTGACATCACAGAGTCTGGAATATTCCCTTGGCTGATTTGGGTCAGCTGGCCTGTGTCCCCTCCCAGAATCTTGCCCGATTCCATGTGCTGGATGGGGTGGGAATGTTGGGAGATGGTGCTGGTGCTGTGCCTGTGGAGCTGTTGGTGGCTCCTGGCTCTTTGCTCTGTTGGAAGCACCTGCAAAGACCTTTCCCAGGTGTGAGGGGGCTGGGGGTGTGTGGGTTGTTGGGAGGAGAGAGAACCAAAGGATATTCTAGACCTAGGACATCATGCTCAGAGTATAAAGTGGGGGGAAGAAGGAGGAATTGAGAGATGTTTGTCATCCTGCATTCCCTAGGATGGGGCCCTGTTCTCCTGAAGGTGCTGAACACCTGCCTGCTTGAGGGAAGCAGGGAATTAGTTCCTTGATTTTCTTTCCTTGTATGCACAGCTTTTGCTTTCTTTATTAAGCTGCCTTCATCCTAAACCCCACCAGTTTTCCAGCTTTTACCCTCGTTGTTCTTCCCTACTCCAGCTGGTGGGGGAACGAGCCAGCGGCTTGTACAGGGCTCAGTCTGGCTGGGATTAAACCACACCACCGAGGGGTTTGGGCTGGCTGAGGAATCCCCAGCTCCTCCCTGACCCATCTCATCCCTGTCCCCAGACCTGGACGCCCGGCCCTGGGATTTCCAGGCGGAGGAGTGTGCCCTTCGTGCCAGCATCGAGCGCTTCAACGCGCGGCGCTACGACCGCGCCCACGGCAACCCCGACTTCCTGCCCGTGGACAACTGCCTGCAGAGCGTGCTGGGCCAGCGTGTGGACCTGCCCGAGGATTTCCAGGTCAACTACGACCTCTGGCTGGAGAGGGAGGTCTTCTCCAGGCCCATCTCCTGGGAGGAGCTGCTGCAGTGATGGACACGGGGAGGAAGGATGGGTTGTTTGGAGAGATCGAGGCTGAGCTGCTGCCACGGGGCAGGGCAGTGAGGTTTGGGGGGGTGTCTGTGGTGGTTGTTGTGGTGGGTTTGGGAAGAGGATGGAGATGGGGAGTCCTTCCTGAGGCCACATCCTGCCCCTCTGCCTCATTCCAGGCTCATCCCAAAGCTGAGGGGGTTTCCTGTTGGGTGGGGGATCTCTGCCCACCCCGTGTGGTGCTTTCAGAGGCACCACCCTTCTCGTGCCCCCCCAGCCAAGGAGGGGGAGCAGGAGGCAGTGTGGGAGTGGGGTCCTTGGGTGGGACACCAGGCTGGCCCTGCCCAGCCCCTCTGGGGGATTGGGGGGGCTGGGGGGGCTTGAGGGGCCAGGGCAGCCTCCCCTCAGCCCAGGAGGGCTGCAGGAGCTGTATATATATTATATATATTTGGTGATACCTCTGCCCTGAGTGTGCCTGGGCTCTGTCCGTGTCCCTGTCCCTGTCCCTCCTGCCTGGAGTTGGGCTGGGATGAGAGTTCCTCATCCTGTGTCCTTGTCCCCACCCATCCCTCAAACCCCAGGGGATACATTGCCTCTTACCAGAAGGTTTAGTCTTACTCCAATTCCACCCCATCACCTGCTGGGATTCTGAGCCTGTGGAGCTCCAGCAGTGAATCCATCTGTGGGGCTGCTCAGCCCCAGGCCTGGAAGCAGCAAACTGAGCCTTATGAGACATCAGAGAACTTCTGTGGGCTCAGCATCGATGGTAACACGCCCTTAATTCCTGCCTGGAGCTGTCCCCATCCTTCCCCCTCAGCCAGGGGTGACATGGACCTGCAGCTCTGGATTCCCAGTGCTGCACCCTGACCTCATCCCCACTATGGGCAGCACAGAGCCAGGGGCTGGATGTGCCTCCTGGAGGGCTGGAAGTGCCTCTTGGAGGGCTAGATGTGCCTCCTGGAGGGCTGGAAGTGCCCCCCAGCATTCTGCACCCACCCCTGGCACCTACCTGGGTGCGTCCAGCACCATCCTGCCCCCTCAAAACCCCATTCCCAGTGCCAGAACAGGCCTGAGGAGCCCGTTGGAGTCTCCATCCCCACCCCTCCTGGCTTTATGGGGCTGCTGGAGCTGTAATTAACTTACGAAAAATGTTGTTTATTGTTTAGAAATGAATAACAAGGTCCCCACCGGTGGGAGGGGGTGTGAGATGTCCTGGGTGAGGGTGGGCACCCCTGGGTCCCTGCTGGGGGCACCCACTGTGTGCCCAGGGTGCCACAGCTTGGCTGAAAACCTTGGCTTTGGCCCAGGTGGGGCTGGAACAGCAGGTTTGGTGCCTCCCCGAGGGGATCCAGGGGTGTCCCCCCATCAGAGCTGGGGCAGGGGGGACATTGCAGATTTTGCAGGGAGGAGGTTTTCACCTCCTGGTGCTGCTGGGGTGAGCAGGGTTGTTCCTGGTTTTGTTTTTGGTGTTTCCCTGCAGTGGGGGAGGTCACAGTGGGTGAAGGGGGGGACAGGACACGCTGGGGAGACTTGGGGAGCCCCCCTGGGGACCCCCAGAGCAGATGAACCACACTGGATACAGTGAGGTGCCCCCCACCCCCAAGACTGGCCTTGCAGGTACCATCAATAACGTGCAGAACTCTGCAAAATGCAGACACCACCCCCCCAAATCGACCAGTTGTGCCCCCAACACCCCCCCTGGAGCACCAGGGAGGGCATTAAAATACCTTCCTGAGGGGTAACAGCATCCCTTTAATTTGGGATGCTTTATCCTTGCAGCCCCCTCCTCACGGATTTATTGCCTGTGCCAGGGGGCTCCAGGAGCTGTGCCAGGGCCTTGTTTCCCCTCCAGGAGGGAGCAGAAGGAGCTGTGAAACTCTGGGGGGCTTTGGGGCTCCTTGGCCCTGCCCCCAGTAACCCCCGAGCACCAGCAGCTGTCCCAGTCCAGTCTGCCCAGTATGGCACTGGGAGAGGAGCAGCCCCATTTCTGCCGCTGGGCAGGGGGTGAGCGGCCAAATCCCAGCTGGGGAGGGGAGAATTGCCCCCAGAACACCCCTGTCCTGCCTGGTGCTCCCCCAGGGGCACAGTCACCACACCCACAGCCCGGGAATCTCCATCAACCCCCTGCAGGTGCTGGGAGGGCTCAGGGATTTTGGAGCAGCCGTTTTTGGGGTCCCGAGCTGCCAAATGGGGCAGCCTGGGTTTGGGGGTGCCTCTTTTCCCTCCCCACAGCCCCCCTTTGGCCCCCTCTCAGTGACATCGTGGTGGGTGTGGGAACACTCGGGGTGTGTGGGGGGAGTGAAGGTGACCCCACCACCCTGACCCCATTCCCTGGTGCAGGGGGGATGAAGGTGACCCCTCTCCCTGGTGCAGGGGGGGTGAAGGTGACCCCACCACCCTGACCCCTCTCCCTGGTCCCGAGGGATGGGGATTCTCTCTGGGGGGGACAAGGTCTCTGTGTCCATCCTGCTGGGAAGGGGGATCATGTAGCCCAATTCAAGAGGCTCCCAGCCCCATTCTTTGCTCTTCATCCTCAGGGCATCAGGGTGGGCGCCTTGTACTCGTGCTGGGGGAGCGGCTCGAAGGGGTGGGGGGCCAGCCCCGGGGGGGCAGCCCGGGCAGGGGGTAGAGGCTGTTGATGGCGGGGTGGGGGCCCGGGGAGGGGGGAATGCCCACGAAGCCGTTGCTGGCAGAGGGGGGATACGGGGGACATGCAGGGGGCCGGGATGGGCTCGGGGGGGCAGCAGCCCCGGGGGGCTCCCAGGGCTCGGCCACAGGTTGGTCTGCAGCTGAAATGAAAGGGAAAAAAAATATAACAATAATAATAATAATAATACAAACCCCAAAAAACCACAAACAAAAAAACCCAACAACAACAACAACAACAAAAAACCAAAAAAAAAACCCCACGAACAAAAAAACCCGCACACACACAAAAAAACCCCAACACAAAACCCCCCCAAAAAACCCCCCAAAAAACTCAAAACCAAAAAAACAACAAAAAATAAAACAACAACAAAAAAACCCCACCACACCCCCCCCCAAAAAAAAACCAAACCAAACCAAACAAAAAATCCCAAAACAAACAACAACAACAACAACAACAACAACAAAA